>NC_136689.1:93038277-94495670 GCF_903797595.1 Erithacus rubecula | reverse complement strand
TTCCTCCTTCCCTTCCTTTCCTTCCTTCCTTCCTTCCTTCCTTCCTTTCCTTCCTTCCTCCTTCCTTCCTCCTCTTCCTTCCTTCCTTCCTTCCTTCCTTCCTTCCTTCCTTCCTTCCTTCCTTCCTTCCTTCCTTCCTTCCTTCCTTCCTTCCCCTTCTCCTTCCTTCCTTCCTTCCTTCCTTCCTTCCTTCCTTCCTTCCTTCCTTCTTCCTTCCTTCCTTCCTTCCTTCCTTCCTTCCTTCCTTCCTTCCTTCCTTCCTTCCTTCCTTCCTTCCTTCTTCCTTCCTTCCTTCCTTCCTTCCTTCCTTCCTTCCTTCCTTCTTCCTTCCTTCTTCCTTCCTTCCTTCCTTCCTTCCTTCCTTCCTTCCTTCCTTCCTTCCTTCCTTCCTTCCTTCCTTCCTTCCTTCCTTCCTTCCTTCCTTCCTTCCTTCCTTCCTTCCTTCCTTCCTTCCTTCCTTCCTTCCTCCTTCTTCCTTCCTTCCTTCCTTCCTTCCTTCCTTCCTTCCTTCCTTCCTCCTTCCTTCCTTCCTTCCTTCCTTCCTTCCTTCCTTCCTTCCTTCCTTCCTTCCTTCCTTCCTTCCTTCCTTCCTTCCTTCCTTCCTTCCTTCCTCCTTCCTTCCTTCCTTCCTTCCTTCCTTCCTTCCTTCCTTCCTTCCTTCCTTTCCTTCCTTCTCTTCCTTCCTTCCTTCCTTCCTTCCTTCCTTCTTCCTTCCTTCCTTCCTTCCTTCCTTCCTTCCTTCCTTCCTTCCTTCCTTCCTCCTTCCTTCCTTCCTTCCTTCCTTCCTTCCTTCCTTCCTTCCTTCCTTCCTTCCTTCCTTCTTCCTTTTTTAGATTTTTTCTTACATATCTCCATTTTTAATATCCATTTCATTGTGCTCCAACTTGTGTTCCATTATAAATTATGACCATTCAGCTTTGAATTTCTGGTACTGGAGAACTCACAGCTGCAAACCTCTGCAAAATACTCGAAGATGTGGAAAACTGGACCTTGATAAAGCTGATTTTAGGTTTAACAAAGAGTTCAAAGAAATGGTCTCTAATATGTAATGGGTAACCTATATAGTAAATTTGGATGTAAAGAGACGATGCGGACCAAAGAAGGAAGAAAAAATGTATAAATGTATGTTAATAAACATATAAATCAGATCTCAGAGTGAGGAATAAGAAACCATCAACAAAAATATCATATTCCCCCTGGAAAAGGACCTTTTTGCTGGCAATTAGCTGCTAACTTTGGCCTTCATCACCAGCACCAGAGTGAAGCCACCCAGAGGAGCAGAGGAGGGGCGAACATAACTGCAAAAAATAGGGTAGGTCCATAAAACTTAATTATATAACTGCAATTTTTAAACCACATGATCATTCTTTCTTTTCCTATAAGAAACAGATTTGGAGTAACCATATTGAGACTCTTAAGATATCAGTTGTATTAGCAATAATTTCTTGTGTTTATTTATACATAAGGTTTTCTTTCTCTGACTATAAACAAGATTTGAATGCTGCATGCAAAATTTGTTATATAAAATTTGGGGTTAACTATCTTTAACATTTTTTAATGTCAGCTTGACAGAAAACATAAAAAGGAAAAAAAAAAAAAGCTGAAGAATATAATTTAAAGGATTAATTCCTGCTTTTGAATGAGTGAAATTATGCTTGGCATCTGAAGTAAAATGAGGAAATAGTGACTAGACTGAATTCGAATCACCAGTCTATGATATCTCCAGTTTTATTTTGTGGATTTTGCATGATGTTTGGATAATACAGACCTGAACAACAGAAATATTAAGGAATGGATGTATTCTCAGTAATTAATTAATATGATATCATCTAATCAGCAACAGAAATATATTCCTCTGTCCTCTCTGTGTAGAGACAAGATCACCTCATCCCCACACTTTGTCTCACGTATCTGTCAGCTGTAACATTCATCCATCTCTGAGAATGCAGCTCTGTGAACAGGGGTCCCCTTCCTTGTGCAGACTTGTACAGAAGCCATAGGAGGACACAACCCTGCAATATTTTAAAGGATCAGATCTGCCCATGAGGCAATTCTGAGGTATTCTGGGAAGATATGTGTCCTGATTTTACCTGAGATTAAGTTAATTTTCTTTCCAGTAGCTGCTAAAGTGCTGTGTTATTTATTTAGTATATACAGAGAGAATCATGATGATGACACACAGGTTTTTTGTGGTTGCTCAGTGATGCTTTCTCTAAGTAAAGGTTTTTTCTTTGTCTCATGCTTTGCCAGTGAGCAGGTGCCTAAGAACCTGAAGGAAAGCACAGCCAGCCTGCACTGGCCAAAGGAATATTCCACACTACAGAATGTCATGCTCCATCAATAAACTGGAAGGAGTTGGCTGGGAGCTGCTATTGCTGTTCAGGGATGGACTGGGTGTTGGTCAGTGGGTGGTGAGCAGTTGTGTTGTGTATCACTTGTTTTTCTAGAGTTTTAGCCCTCTCTCCTCTCCTTTTTCTTTACAGCTATTATTAGTAGTGGCAATGTATTTTATTTTGTTTTCATTATTAAACTGTGTTTTTTTCAACCTGTGATGTTTTACATTTTCTTTAGGTTTACATTTACATCCTCCACTGGGGGGATGAGAGATCTGGTAATGGGCAGCTTAGAGATCCTTTTTTGACAGCTGGAGTTAAACCATGAAAGTATGCAATAGCAGATTTTCATTGATGGTTTTGGTTTCTTTGCAGAGCAAACACATTAAATGGTTTGCTGTCCTTTCCTCAAGTCCAAAATAACTGCACTTCACAAATGTATTTGAGATCCTGAGTGCAGCCTTTTTCGCTCAGCAAAATCATCTTTAAAGCCAAACCAGTGGGTAAGTAAGGACATAAATGTCTTTGTAAAGATTGGATAGATCAAAGACTTGCATAGAAGAAGTCCCCAAATTTTATTTTTGAGTTTTGTCTTTCTAAGTAAACATTATGTGTGCTGAGGACTTTCATTCCACAAAGAACACCTGCCTGACACTGCATAAGAAGTAGCAAATTAATTTCTGGTTTTGCTTTTTTCTGCCTGTTCAGAACTTCTTGACCTTTTTATTTTTTTGCTTATCCAGTCAAAAGATGGGACTATTCCCCTGTATTCAGGATTTTTACAGCCTTTCCTTTAGCACTGTGTGCAGTTCTGAGGTACACAATTTAAGAAGAATGTGAAGGTCCTTAAATGCAACCAGTGGAAGGCAAAAAAGCAGATGAAAGGGCTGGAAGTCAGGAGCTGTGAGGAGTGGCTAGGGACTTTAGGCTTGTCTGTTTTGGAGAAAAGGAGGCTCAGGGGAGATCTCATTGCTCTCTGCAGCTTCTTGAGGAGAGGAAATGGGGAGGCAGGTGCTGAGATTTCCCTGGGATCCAGTGGTAGGATGCATGGGAAAGGATCTTTACTACTTTTGGAGGGTGGTCAAACACTGAAACAGGCTTCTTAGAGTGGTGGTTAATGCCCCAAGCCACAAAATTAAGTTTCCATCCCAATGATTGTATTGCTGTTCTCAGCCTCTGGTAGCCTCTGATCATAAAGTTAATATTTTACAGCGAGCTGATTTTTCATTTTTTTACTGACTTCTGAAACAGAACATGCAAGGATCAATAGAAAGTTAAGCCTTATAGTTGCCTCTTGATAGGTTAGCATCGTGGGGCTAAGAAGATGGCATATATCATTACTGACAGCTTCAGTTACAGATTTTTATCACTGGTAGAATGATGTAACCCTCATTACAAAAGAACATTGTTTAATTGATCCATTTGCTCCCAGCAGTCCTGTGGCTTTTCTTCCCTTACAACATAAAGGCCAAATTGCAGTTCAGCTTCAATCAAGTGAAAACATTTTATTGCAGCAGGAATAAGAAATACTCTCTGCACAATTTAATTACCACAGTTTAAATATGAGAAAAACATTAGACAATTAATGTTACAAATGCTGCCAGAAGACATTTTAAATAATAGTAAATTAGTACAGAGAAACCATGAAAAGATTTTTTTTTTTAAATGTACTGGCCCCCAACCTTTTCCTAGTTCTCAAATACTTCTTCAACTTTGCCAAAGTTAGTATGAATACATAGCATAGAATTTAAACAAAATGCCTGTAGCTTCTAAATGGCTTTAAATAGGCAATCATTTTAGAAAGGGGAGCTAGTATCTTCTTTCTGCACCACATGGAATCCTCTGGGAGAAAAACAAAACAAAAAAATTTATTTACAAAAGGCAATTGTAAAGAAACAAAAAGTACTCAAAGTGCATCCCCTGTAACTGACCAGAAGCCAAACAGAACAAGTTATTCCAAAGGTCTAATTGGATATTGGCAAAAATAAAGTGGCTTCTGCTGCGGCTTCTTTCTCACCATTTACGTTTCAAATAACAGAATCTTTTGGCTTAACTACCTCTCCCCAGAACGATAAAAGCCCTGGAGGCCTTCCCTTGCTAGAAAGTAATTAATTTCCTCTCTCTGCAAATTGTGCCAAACCTAGCACTGTATAGGATATATAATAATTTATTGAAGAGCTTGGTTACAGGTCTGTATCTTCCTATCCATTTTTTAAGAAACCAAACATCTTGAGGTCTGCCATATCTGTATCTTAGTAACTGCTCTTAATCTTATTTGGGATGGCAGGAAACCATTGCCATATAGACACAGGATTTTTTTTTCTCCCTTTCCCTTTCCCTTTCCCTTTCCCTTTCCCTTTCCCTTTCCCTTTCCCTTTCCCTTTCCCTTTCCCTTTCCCTTTCCCTTTCCCTTTCCCTTTCCCTTTCCCTTTCCCTTTCCCCTTTTCCTTTCCCCTTTCCCTCCATTTTATTTTTAGACACCTAACTGAAATGAGACACAAAAGTACAAAATTGTGTGTGGTATTGAATGGCACTAACTGCAAATTGCAGAGATGACATTTCCCTGTTCCAGCAACCTGCCAAGTACACATACTCATGTTTTCAAAGCGCATCTTATTCTTAGTGTTCAATTAGGACGACTGCTTGTCTGCCTTTGCAAATGCCTGCATAAGTGTGCAGTTAAACCAAAGCATGTTAGATAAATATGGCAATGTTTTCCTGCTTAAGAAAAATAAAATAATGGCAATGAAATCTGCATGAAATGTAATATTCATAGACATTTAAATGCATGTCTAAAAAAGCCAGCTTCATGTAAAAGAGGCTCTGGCAACTTTAAAAAGCTATACATACTCTGATGCTGAAGATATAGCTTTTCTGAAGGTCCTTAAGGATTTTAAAACAGCATGTTTAAAAAAAAAACCTCTCACAATACTGCATTTTTGTTTATACAATTTTGATCGATTTATATAAAACCTGATGAAAAGCATCCAACTGCTTAGAATCGACTGCAAATTCATGAAAAGAGACTCAATAGCAATTAAGCAATTTGAAGTATACAATGAATTCAATACCATCTAGAAACTTGTCAGACTTAATTCAGTTAATAAATAATAATAATTAAAAAAACTAGTCATGAACTATGAAGACTATTACCTCTTATTTTTTTCATGCTGACTGCATATTAAAGATCAAGAAATAAACACGAAATTGTAATTCTGTTTTTTCCTTGCCTTCACTGAGACTTTGACTTTTCAGAAGTGAATCCATCCAGATTCAACGAAATTTTTAAAAGGGTACATCCATAGACAAACAAAATGTTTAACTCTTATTTATAAGAAAAGAACCTCCTTGGTCCCTGAATAATGCTTGCATAGGTTTCAATTTCTATCCAAATCTTTAGGAAAGGGTGTGCACATGTGCACATTTCAAAGTCCGATGTAAATTAAATTTCAAAATATTGACTGATGCTATTTTAATAACAGTTAATATAGAAGTTTAATTATTTTTTCTAGTAATTTCCATTGTGTATGTCAAAGTAAGATATCAGAAATCATAAGAATATGCAGTATTAGAGTGGCATGTAACTTACAAAAAAAGCTAACCCTGCAAGCAAGGTTTTTCTGATTCTAAACATCATAGCAGAAATTAGTCCAGAAATGAAACTTTGCCTTGCATAGAAGGCACAGAGATTGGTGAATATTTGCAGACAAAAATTCTAGTTGGACTTAATAGTACGCTTCTTTAAGTTTTTTTTTTAGTTTGTTCAAAATATGTTGATGTCATTTACTGCCTGCTTTACTTAGACTTTTAGGATGGTGGGGGATAGATCTTGTTTTCTCTTGTTCTGTAAAGGCTTTGCTAAGGAAAAGCTATCTAGGACTTACACAGAAAACTAATTAATATTTCAACATTGGATTCTTCAAAGGAAAGAACTGCATAAAAAGTACATTATTCATTGCTGATTTTGCCTGCATGATGTCACTTGAGGTTCCCTAAGTAGGAAACACAGAGAGATAAAGAGAATACAGTTAAAGACAAAATAGTACCTCACCTATAACTAAATTTGCATATTTTGTCTCTTTAACGAATACTGATTTATTTTTGTTTTTTTATATTTTATAGAAAATCTGGTACAACTCAACACATTGGTTTCAAAACCCTTTTCTATATATGTGCTTTCTTGTGTGTATGATTAATACACATTCCTGCCAATAATGGGGGTTTTTTTCATATGTGATTTTTCCTTATATATTGTTGGTTTCAGTACTTTCTCTTCTATAAACCACATCTTTCACATTTATGATAGAGCAGGCAGTACAAAAAAATCACCACATTTTTTCCAAAGTACAAGCATTTTGATTCATTTCTTTATACAGAGATTATGTTTATTTTGTGTTTTCAATCCAAGCAGCATATAGCTTGGGTCAAATGATGTTTAGCTTTAAACAGGTATGAAAAGAGGTACCAGACTGATATGACAGTAGCTAATTATCCATATTATATTTAAATAGATCTGTTTTGTTAGGTCCTCTGGCCTTCTTAAGTAGAATAAATATAACTTTATTCACTAACTGTCTAATTTTACAAATGTGATAGTTTGATTGCTCAATATCTCTATAAAATGTTCTTAGTCATAGCTACTACATGTGCTTAATTAACCCTCACATCCACCAAAGTGATTTAGAATATTTTCAATTCCTTACCTTTTCATTTTGTTTTTTTTTTCCAGACATCTTAACTAGTCCAAGTTAAACAAAAAGGGAAGATAAATTCTGGTATCACTGAAAACCAGTGCATAAAAATCCTTACTCTACAGGCAACAGTTAACACGTTTTAGTGCTATTTACCACTTTAAAAAAGTAATACTTGGGGTTTGCTTATGTATTAACTGCTTCTTCCCATCCTTAAAACATCACCTTTTAGTAAGCATGGGTGTTTTTTTCTGATGAAAGTTAGTATTTTCTGTAAAGAAATGTCATCTTTTCAGGAGTTCCACGCTTGTTTCTTTACACTGCAACTTATGGAAGTCACTGTGATAAAATTTAGGATGGAAGGTGGAATTCCAATGAGTGAAAATAGGTTATATATTCTTATATACAGAATAGGTTATATATCATTACATACAGAAAATCTTTGGGGGAAAAAACCATCTTATTTTTCATATTGTGATAGGCTTAGGTAGTATTCAAGTAAGTAAGTAAGTCAATCAATAAATAAATATACATACATATCTAAAATTAAATTATTCTTCCCAATTCACTACAATGTAAGCATTCAAAACTGCATACTGGAAACATTCATATGTATAGTCCTTTAAACCATACAGGATAAAATGTAAAGGTGTCGTTGTACATAAGCAGCAAAGACCTTCAGGACATTCCTGTTCTCACAGACATCACAAAATGTGTTGAACATTTTCCTAGTGCATTTTTGAGACCGTACAAAGCCCTAGTCCTGAAGTGTCATTGCCTTAATATTTGACAATTTAGCATTTTGCAATAGTATTTGTCATCCTTGTTAGGTAGGAGACCTATATAATCCTCCATATTACCAGAAGAGTACTGAAAAAAAGAGACCTTTGTCAGCATATGACTAAGAGTTCTTTCCAGACCAAGTAATTCCTTCACAGATGCCAAGATAATTCCCTGTTTTAAGCATTGATCTATTTTGGGTGAGTATTTAGCTAGCCTGAACACTATTTTATCCAAATTAAATTTTAGTTGTGTTTTAGATGTACTCCTTTAGAGAGTGGGGAAATCACTTCTCATTATATTCTCACAGTGAAGACATAAGTCCTTTTTCTGGACTTTTTGTTTCAGAACCTGCCCTAGTTTATACAGATTTAGTTTTATATTGTTTTAGTCAGGGCATTTGAGATTCAACTGTTTTTTGTTTCATATAAACATAGTAATAGTTATGCAGAGAGTTACAGAAAAAAATCAGTAATGCAACTATAAAACAGTGAAGAACTAACACTGGCCTTGGACAAAGAGATACAACTGGGGTTTAAGTCAATACAATTTTGCTCAAACACAGCCTTCAGACCTTTATTCAATAGTGCTTGGGAGGGTTTAACACTAATGTAATTATGGATAAATAGTCTCTGAATCACTATTAATTATATGAATAATATTCCTTGTACTTGTCATTCTCAGCTTATTAACCATAAAAAGCTTTGAGTGAATCGATATAAAAATCACAGTCAGCTTGCTATACTGCCCATTGCAAGCAATTTATTTATTTCAGGCCATAAACCTGATTTTGACTCTGAGCTTCTTTTTGTTTTTTGATAATCAGAGGTGGCTCTAAAAATCATCTCCACACCATAGGCAGAAAAAGGAAAATATATGTGTTCATTTCCCCTGGAGCCTTGTTATCTACCCATAGCCTCCAACTGCAGGAAGAGTTCTGCATCTTCAGCTCGAGGTTGCAGAAGTCCCTAGGAAAAAATCAAACTCTAGTTTTGGGATGATGCTGTTGATTTCTGTTGTGTACAAGGCACGTGTCTGGCAATGGGCTTCCACAAAAATGGAAGTTTTGGTAAACTTCTACAGCAGACTATACACATAGAAGTACCTCAGTGCAGCTGTGAACTTGCTAGACGTGATGCTTTACTTTCCAAGGCTGCACACTCTGAATATCTCAGCTGAAGTGCACAATCTCTCCACTCTCATTCCTTCTTATAGAAAATATTTCAGTTCTCAAAACACAAAAAAAGAAAACAAACAACCACCCATTTAATCTGGGCCAAAAGCAATGGTATACAAAGCTACTGACAGAATTGTTAGGAATTTGAAGGGAGTCACATGTCAGTGCAAAGCTATAACCACAAATCTTGCTGACAGTAGATGTTCATTTCTCCTCAGAGCACACCTTTACAATTCAAGGTGGACCTTGTCCTACGAGTAAAGATTCAACGAAGCAGTGAGCAGCTTCTCTAATCTCTGGACTGTGTTCAGGGAACAATTAAACCATGCATCATGAGAAATGGGACAACTTCCAGGCTTTCTAGCACTGATTTGGGCTTTCATAGGTAGTAATATCAGTAGCTTAGCATCTGTCAGTTTATCAGTGCCAGGTGGTTTTGTGTGCATCAGTTAACTGGTACACAGTGTTTAGAGCTATGTCCCAGGAATTCTTCAATCCCTGTCTGCCTTTGGAGCCACTTGTGAAGGGCCACCCATGTCTCCAAATAAGTACATCTGAATATGACCATCCATGTGACCTAAGTAAAGCTTCTGACTAAGATATGGTGGACCAGTTTATGACTTGATACTTGGCAATTAATTATTTCTTAGGAAGTCTCTGATAGGCATTTAGGTTGTTTCTGGCATAATAATCTACCCAGTGAAATTAATATGAACCTTTAATTTACTTAATTAGTTAATTTTTTTGTTAAAATATGAAATGAATAATTCTACCAATGTTGTTTGTGTATATAAATTAAATTATCTACAAAGGTAGAAAGAAATTACAATTGTGAGAATTTAATCGTATTCCTGGAAACATAAACTGTGAAGAATAGGGAGAAGACAATACTTTACACAGCTCAGATTATGGTGCCCTACAGACCTTAACTGCCTACTTCAAATCTTCCCACATCTTTTATTAAGGAACAGTGGGGTGATAAATACCCTGTGAGGTTGTCTTGTTTTCCTAAATATTCTATGCAAATCGTTCTGTTCATGGAAAGATGAAGCCACGATAATTTAAGCCCATTTTGACTATCTTACAAAAGTGTCTTTGAAATGACTGATTCCTTTTTTATCTTCTAAATATACAGTAAGATATCAAACAGTATTAATTTTGGGCAGGCATCATTTGGATTTTGGCATCATATATCTGAATTTTTCTCATGTCTTATTTTTAATATATTACATCAAAAAATTCTGGAAAAAAAGCCCTACTTTAAAGCAGAAAGGTCACCAAATATTTGCACAAAATCTTAAAAAATTAAATCCTGCTCCACTAAGAGCTCTGCATTGCAAGAATATTTCAATACACTTGTTGATTTTAACAAACCCCATTGCAACAGCAGACTAACAGTAGATTCCTTCTCATATTTGAATCTGCTGCCATTCACCAAAAATTGGTGTAATTTACTCAGATGATGAAGCACTCTACAGTGCCACAGTGTGACATAAAGGCTTTCTCATACCATCATTATGAATACTACTGAGAAATATCATTTCCAGAAAAAAAAAAGACCAGAAAATAATCATTTTTTAAAATACTTTGTTAAGACTTTCTAGAATAAACTGCAGTAGTGTTAAAGGAATTCTTGTCTGCAAAAGTTAAGCAACATAAAGGTAATTTATTAATATCTATCAAGAGTATTCAAAGGAAGGTATACACTGATAGAAAAAGTATAGAAGATATAAATTATTATTTATATTATCTCTAAAGGTAAATTGTTCCTTATAAATAATGAAGGTTTCAAATGAGGGCTGTTTAAGGGATCCCCATGATAACAGCTCTTATCACTCTCCTTTGCTGCTTACATGAACTTTAAATCCCTACTTCAGATGACTGATTTCTCTATTTAGTTTTTCATCTTGCTGCTTGAAATTTTTTACATGTTTTCCAGCCTTCTCTTCATAAATAATAAAAATTAAAATAGGTGGCATTCATTAACAAAAACCATAAACAATGCCATTTTTGAACACTGCCCTTCAGAACTGTGCATATTTTCCTTATTATTCCTGCTACATAAAGGGCATATCACTGGACTGAATATGAAAGGGAACACTAATCAATCACAAATTTACTGCATGACTCTGAGCAAGATAATTTGCTGCAATGTCATTTTCCTTTCTTTGACTAAACATGTAACAATTTCATATAGGAAATAAATTGATGGCAACAATTGTCTATTACTGGAAATATGTTTAGTATTGAAAACAACAAGACCCAAGCTCCACTTATGTGGCTGCCTACTATAAATATAAATAAATGTGTGTATATATGTGTATGTATACACATATACATACATTCAGATGCATTTTCTTTATTTACCTTCTTAATACTCTACAATGTCTCTCTCTGTTTATTTAATATATCTTAGATGATATATATAAAAATATATTTTTATAATGAGTTAATTTAGCACAATAACTATGTATTAAGCCTTGCCCCCAGCTGATCACAGCACAGGAAAGACCATATCTGTGCTTTCAGTTTTTATTTTTCACTGCCCTGGTATGGAAAATGGAATAGAAAACAAAACAAAATCAACAATATGCAGAATATAATTAATTCTGCAAAGGCTTCTGAAAGATGTTTTCGAGAATTACACATAGAATCAAGGAATGGCTTGGAAGGGACCTTTAAAGATCATCTAGTTTCAATGCCTGCTACTGGCAGAGACATCTTTCACTAGACCAGGTTGCTCAGAGCCCTATCCAACCTGGAATAGTTCCAGGAATGGGGCATCCACAACTTCTCTGGGCAATCTCTTCCATTCCCGTGCCTTGTCACACTCATAGCAAATAATTTCTTCCTACTGCCTAATCCAAACCTGCTCTCTTACAGTATGAATCCATTCCCCCTTGTTCTGCCACTACCTGGCCTTGTAAACAATCATTCTCCATCTGTCTTGCAGGATCCATCAGTTCTGTACCCTCTCTGCAGACATACAAGAGATGTGGAGGTGTCTTCAACAGTCATGGTCAAGCCAAAATCAATGTTCAGATTCCAAATGTCAAGAAAAAATTTGCTCTTTGTGCTAGCAGATAATTACTTAGAATGATTTTCTTCTGTCAAACAGGTTCTAATATTTGTTCAAAGGATTAGAGAATGCTGCTAAGGGATCACCATGTTTATCCACATGATCACCAATGCCATAATTATTAGTTGTCAAATCTTTAATATAAAATATAGACAATAAACTATTTGGCTTTTGGTTTCAATTATTTTTTCCCCCATGAATTTTCCATTGTCACCTGTATTTTCTATTGCCCAAATAGAAAAATTAATATTATTTATCATTATAGTTCACTGGAAAAAGTGACTAAGTCATCCAGAACTGATATTCTTTACAATAAACTTCAATATTTATTGCAGAATTCCTATTCCCTTAGATTTTCATTTTGCAAATGCTCTCTAAACATATTTTCTAAAAGCAGAATTCTAATCTAAGCAATTTGTGCATTTTTTTAAATCTAAATATCTGTATATCTAAGCAATACAATCTAAGGATATTAGTGCAGAATAAAATTAACAAAATGCTTTTTGAAATCTAATACTGTCTAATTAAATCTCTTAGAAAGAGATTCTTTTTTTTCAATGTGATATTCTTTCCTACTGAGATACAAGTCACTGAAAAAAAAATGGTTTTCAAATTATGGATTTTTCAAAGTGACAACTTAGCTTTCCATATTTATGTCCTACTAGTGAATGCCATATAAATTATGATTCATTTCCTAGTGAAAAGAAAGCTTTTTTTGACCAGCTGTACTTTTGAGACCTTAAAGGCAGAATACTTTCTCCTTCAAGAAAAACACAGAGTAGTCAGAAATTTCCTGGCAATTTGTGAGTGAATAGTTGTAAATTTGCCCGATTCTCCTATCAAATTTTACAGCCTTTTTCTCCCATACATATCTATATATTATATATAATAGAAGTATGCATAATATATGTGCATACACATATATTTTTAAAAATTCAAAAGGTCTTATATTTTGAGCACTGTTTGCTTGATTTCTTTTATTATTTTTGACAGATATTGTATTATTTCACCTTTTGTCCCCTTAGGAAGGGGACCAGGAGTCTCTTTCCTATTCATATGTCAAAATATCTCTTAGATCTTATGCATTATTGTTCTAAGATCAATAAAGAAATCTACATTGATGTGCAAATGGTATTTTTTCCTCGAATTGGCTTATATGAATCTATGTCAAAATTCTGTGTGGTTTACTGTAGAAATTGCTTTTAAAGAAGTAGCAGACAGAATCAGAATTGTACAGAGCACAATACATATAGATTTGCAACAAAATAAAACTAAATATTTTAAAGGGCAAAGGCAGGGTCAAGAGAAAGGCAATCAAATCTCTTACCTTATTTCAAAACACATGTTACCCACTGTTCAGTGAGTCAAATGATTATGGGTCTGTTGCTGATCTACATTAATGAAAAATGTATTGCAGTGTTTCTGAGCTCAGATACATGGCATCAATGTAAATGGCAATGCAGAGTCAGGATCTGATCAGCAGTGCTCTTACCATGGGTTCACATGGAACTAAATCTCTAAAAACTACAGATGTTCTGTAAATACCACCAGAAATTGGTATTTCTCTGGAAAATAATCTCTGGTTTGAATATGCTATACTTGTGAAAGAAGATAAAATGAAAATGTTCAACAGGAAAAAAACAGTTAAAAGTTTGTCCTTTTTTTCTTTTATCATTCACAAACTTATGAAGATTGCAATATGAACCAGCGTCTCTGCCACAATTAAATATGAGCACAATATCATTCCTTTGACTTTTCATGAATCTATCATTCAGTAGGAGTTGAGGGGAGAAGCCACATTCTTGCAAGTGATCAGTAAAATGATATTTCAAAAATTTAATCATACAGTTCCTTATAAAGATATCTACACAGTAGGAGGCTAGAAAACAAGATGACAAGATATGCACAAAGCATCCTACATAAGTACTCCAAATTGCATTCCTCAAAGGATGCAAACTAAACTGCAGTAGGAAACCAGATTGATATTGGTATTGCTATTATTATCTCCACTTTCAGTTTTCCAATATTAACTTAACAGTCCACTGTCACTTATCCAGGCCTTATTGAAGAAGAATAAAATAGATAACCCTTTTCTAGGTCACTAAGGTCTCTAAGAGGACTCAACATGCACCTTTGTACTGAGCACCCCAGACTCTTTAATCTACTTTGTTCTCTGCACATGCAGCTATTGGTCACTGGAAGACCTATACTTGCATCCTTTGACCTTGGCCAGACTCTCTTTTGTCAAAAGCATGCTACCAACAACCCTGCTGCTGTGCTGAATGCATTTTTCTTGAGAACCTGAATGTCATGGATCATGTCATGTCATGTCATGTCAAGCATCTTCCTCTCTGAGTAGATGCAGGATTAATAACTTTTTCAACATTTGTATAACTTTTAAGTTAAGGAGCTTTCAAACTCTTGACACAAAGCTAGTAGTTTAGAAATAGGATGGATATGACATTACATGGGAAAAAGAAATTCTTACAGTGGAAATATTAAATGTTTTCTCTATTGACAAAGACTAAGATAAATATTAGATGTCCCTTGCCTTTCTCTGTATACTTCCTCCCCCATCAGGATGGAGACTGTCCCTGGAATCTAGAGCTTGAACATTTAGGAGTGCTAAGAGTCACATAACCACCAGCAGCAGCTTCTCTGTTCTATATCAGGCATTTTTTTTCTTCCCTGAAAGTACTACCTGTGATAACAGATGCCGTGACATGCAGCATTTTCTCTGCTTTTCTCATCCATGGCATGACTGACGTATTTTATAATCCTACTCCACAGAGTAGCAGATGGTGCCTACCCTTTCTCATCCTGTACAAGACTTCATATTTCTTCTCTGTCAGTCATTAAGATAGGATTTTAATTCTTTTATTTTTTTTCTTGCAGGCTGTACAAGCCATGATATTTCATATGGCAATAGTTACTTGTCCTGCCATTCTCATGTCTCTTGAGGTCCAGACTTAGCTAAAGTCCTGAACTCTTGATTAAACTTTTGTTCCAAATGAAGCAAGCCCTGAATGATCACTGAGTAATGCTATTTTTTAGAAGGAATGACTCTCAAAGTGTGTGAAATTTAAAGGCGGGGGTGTGCCATAGCAACTCAGTGCAAAGATTAATCACTCTCCTTGCCACTAAGAGCAAAGGTATCAATTAGTAGAAGGCCTTCTAACACTGAAGAGAAACCTCAGAAAATGTGTGCATGGTCACACACCTTTTCTGCTCCACCTCTGCATGGGATGACACTCACAAAAGCTCTAAAATCCTCAAACTAGTTCACCATACCACTCAACAGAACAAGTTCTTTTGGGTTCAAAATGGTGTTCAAACAGTTCTGCTCAGTGTAATGTTTCTTTCTTGCTCTGTGCACATAAAAAATGTGATTAAATATCTATATCTTCCTACATGATTCTGTCCTCTCTTTTTCAGGGTTATACAGTCTCACTGACTCATTCACTCATAATGAATGTAATGAAATTTGCCAAAGACCTTCATCAGGAAACTAAACTTACCACATGAGTACTGAGGCAGAAATGGATATCTCAAAAAGTAAAAGGAGCCCAGAATAGAAAAGCCTAATAATTTGTTTTTAACATGCCCATCCAGTCTGAATGAGACAAAGCTATGCAGAATCTGTAATTTTCTGCATATTGCTGAAAGATTTCAGTGCTGATTGCTCAGTCACAAATCTAACTGCATTTGGTTTTAGCAACAGTAGTTTTTAATCTTCCCTTTTGCAGTATTTCTTAGAGTTACTTTTAGAAAACAGGTGCTTTAAAATCTCTAAATCTAGAAATGAAAATATTTTCCTCATATACACATCAATTTCTTGATGAAGATTAAGTCCTGCTTGTCATTTTGATCTCCATTATTCTTACATTCTTAGATGTCAGTAACCACCATGAACACCGTATTTAAAAATAATATTTCATTACAATGAATACCACACTAGTCACAAGTAAAAACACCATCCAAAGTCATGCATATCTTGTAATTTTGTACTATCTCCCTATTGAAGAATGCACAATGAAGAGTGTGTATATCATTGTATGATAGATCACTGCAACAAAGAATTAGAGCTATGTAGATTGTTAGCTCTATTTTAGAAAATATGCAAATATTAAATTTGCATTAAATAAAATTAATGCATTAAAATCTTAAAAATAGAACTTTGAAAGAAGTTTTGTGAGGAAGATAAAAAAAAAGCGAGCACCATTAAATATGTTCCCTCATTGCGTTTTTTAAATAAACGAATAGGATAATGAAGAACATAAAAAATATACAAGTAATGGTTGCTACATAATTTCTACTGCAACAGAATGTCTTCAGCTTTCCAGATTTTAAGTTGGCTATAAGAAATTAATGTTATGAAACACTGAACTTGTGCTTCAGGGCTGAGGGCTGATCAGGCAATTGCAAACGAGGCAACTGTTAGGGAGGGGTACATCTCTAATCTTTGAGGGATATAGCTGGAAGGCATTCAAAGATCTGTGCATTGAAGATAGCTGTTAATGCAGAAGGAAATGAGATTGGATGAAGTGTTTCCATCCAAACATTTTCTGATGAATAACTGTGGTTTTGGGAAGGTGATTTTCTATGGAAAGAGTTTGCCTTTCTTGGAATAAATTTCTTAGCAGAAACTTAGGATCTAATTTGAAGAAAAGCTGGGTTTGTAAAGCTCTCCCTTTCTCTTCTGGCAAAAATTAAGAGTTCTCACAACAGAAAGGAGAAAAGACATTTAGAAGAGCATTAAACAAATCAACCTTTTCACAAACACCCACTAACAAGTAAACACATAATGCTGCTGAAAATATGTTGCCTATCCAAATTACACTAAGAGTAAAAAGGAAGAAGTAAACAAGCAAAAGAAATTCAAAAGCACAATGTTTTTGCAGGAGGTTTTGAAATAAAAAAAATGCAGTAAAGGATTTTTTTTTTCCACATTGAGCAAACAGAAAGGTAAGCTAAGTAAAGAACAGGCTTGCTAAGTCAAGTGCTCTATCCTGCCTTCAAAAGACATTAATATCCAGCAGATCATAAGAACTGCATAACCTGCATCAATTTTGTGACAGCACTTAGCTGATGTCTATGCAGGTTCATATTTCCAAGACAGTTCAATTCTCATTAGGCTGATTTTCCTTAAGCAAAAAAATTGATGGGGAGAGGGGTGCAAAGGGTTATAAGACATGGTATTTTTATTTAGCTAATTTTGTTTTTGTTTTTTTCTTGCCTCGTAGAGTGTGTGCTGTATCTTACAACAAAGGAATGAAGCACAGGCTGTATGGCAGCTATTCTTGAGGGAGTCAGCCTGAAAGAAGTTGCCCAAATAGCACACTTCAGTGCATCTGCTCTGTATGTTGCCTCACAATCAGGGAATCAGGAAGAGCATTACACAGGAGACTTGAAGAAGAAAAGCTGAGACCTGAGCAGTAAATGTCACCCAAATTCATTTGGTGTGTTCAGATTTACCAGCATGAAAACAGCACCACTGCTCCACTGCCAGCAAAAATGATGTTCTGCAAGCATTCATGGCAAGATTTGGTCACATGGCAAGAGTTTGTCTCGTTACATTCTTGCACAGATTTGCCCTTTCTCACCATCAATTTGACATTTTACCGGGATTAGGAACATAAATCAGAAAGAAAATTGTACAATGCATTGTTTTCTCCCTGCTCCTGACTGCTGCTAATCTTAAGTCAACAAATGTCAGATTTCAATTTCATTGATTTACTGCATCACAGACAGCAAAAATCAATCTCCCTAGCTTTTATTTTTCTAATTCTTTCCTATGCAAGGAATGAAGGAAAAAAAAAATTTGCTATACCTGCCTGACACCTGCTTGGAATCATAATTTTGTACATCTGAAATAATCAGAATTCTTAAAATACCATAGTTACACAAACCTTTGTTTTCATGGCAACTTTATTATTTTTTATGAAGGAAGATTACCCATTCTGACTTCAGGCATTTTCGCTCTATAGAAAAGAAAATATTTTTCTGGAAATTGATCATATATCACTGAAAGAAGTTAAAGTCCTAGAAAATATTTATTGTGCTGGAACTTTTTCATGGACACTAAAGTGAACATAAATAAAAACAATTACTTCAAATATATATGAATTATTTCAAAACTATTCTAATAAGAAAAGTATAACAAAGCTCAATCCTTTGCAAATTTTGTGTTAATGTTAAGTACTTTTTACCTTCTATGCTTCATAGATGGAATCCTGTATAATGAATAAATGTTTACTGAGTCAAAATAAACATTATTTAAGTACATCATTATTTGACACAACCTGAACAAAATGTTAAGAAGCTTTCACCCCTTAGCACCACTACTTAATTGCACTTACGATTTTGCTATCCTAATTAATGTGGATTAAGTTGTTACTGATTCTTAGCAAAATGTTTGTTTTGTTAATTTTTCCTGCAAACCTGCAAATCTTCTGGAGCTAAAGCTCTCGGAAATCTCTAATGAACTTCAAGACCTCTGAGCCACACTGATTTTTTTTCATTTTTCCTACACCCAGCAGTGTAATTACAATGTTAGTATAAGAGGAAGAGTTAAAATGTCACAATCAATCCACAGAAAGTATTTTTAAAGTCTTTAAAAACCATGTGTCTTTTCAACTGAGCTTGCAAGGAGATAAATGAATGTTGAATATCTCTCAAAGCAAAACAAAATGAGAAAGTATTAGTGTTGGAAGAAGAGAGTAAACTTTATGCACAGACAAAGTGGGTGGCTGCTTCAGAAAACTGATGCGAAAACAACCATGGTACAAACATCATCTGTATTGGCAGCAAACTTAGACATAAAGAGGTCTGCTGCTGCCACTGCTGAGGCTGAGGTAGAGGTTGGGCTGTGATCCAGGGCACCTCCTTCCAGCCCCCTCAAGCCAGCAGACTCAATTGAGACATCATCCTTATCCCCTTCTCTCTTTCTCAGGGCAACAGAAGCACCAAAACCAGAATTCTCCAATTTTGTCCTTGTTTTCTAGGCAGTTCTGCCATTTCTCTCCCCTTCCTGTATAAAGAAAAACCCAGGCCCATCCAGACTAGCTTCCACTTCTTACTTTAAGGATTGAAAAATTGCATTCTCACAGTGTGGAGAAGTCTTAAGTCAAGGGGTCAAGGTGTTTACACTTCAGACTGATTCTGAAACTGTGGTTTCTCTGGGTAAGCACATAGAACTTTTCACATTAGCACCTAGTAAAACCTATCACAAGAAAAGAAAAAAATACACCAGTACAATATTTCTTGATTAGCTAGGCATGAAATAAGGTTAAGGAGGTTAGCCAGAATTTGTAGGCTATAAAATTTCAGTGGATTTTTAGGTTCATACTTGGTTAGCCAATGTGAGTTGCATATCAAGCTAGAACTTGTACAACAATTCCAGGGCTTAGTTCAAATGTTTAGAAGACCATGTAATAGTTTTACCCAGCAGATCAATATCTGCCTCACTTTTGAAACAAACTCCACTAGTTCTCACTGAATAATGAGGCTTGGAACTCCTTTTCACCTCCTGATCCAAAGCCAATCGAAGCCTAAATAAATATTACTGTTGAATGCTAGAACCTCTGGATTGGATCTTAAATGATGAAGATGATGAAGTTGATCTATAGAGCAATAATCAGAGTTTCTCTGAAGAAGAATTCACATTCACATTCAAATACTTTTTCCAGGTCAGAATGATGGACTACACAGAAACAACACATCTCGGTTTGACTGAAAGCATTTGCCTGCAGCTGCTGTATTTCTTACTTACTTGTAATAAAAGGTTTTCCATTATAAAAAAAATTATGGAGGGAACACTGAAAATCTGACAGAAGTATGAGGCTATGAAATAATTTTATCTTATGTTGCATAATATTAAAATAATTCTAAGAAATTTCTATGAAAGAATAAAACATTTCACTCTGAAATTAATTGACTTTTTCAGAATATTCTTTCCTAGTAACTTGAAAATTAGGAAACTGACATGTTTCTAAAAGTATTTTCCTTTCTAAACAGAAAAAGAATAGTGAGCTTTTTACACATTATAATATGTATAATACAGTAGTCTTGCTAAATCCTATTTTTTATTACTTTTACTCTCTTACCTAAATCATTACTGTGAATATGAAAGAGTTACCAGCTTAAGTGACACACCTTGTACCATCATAAACTCCTTTACTGCTTAATAATATATTTATCTGCAAGTTCTTTCTCACACTAGATATGAACCAGCTCTCAATGGCAAACATTCTGAAGCAATAGACAGAGGTCATAATCTCTTTTTCTCTTGTTTGTAGCATTTGCTTATATAGAATCAGAGCCATTTACATTGGAAAAGACCTCCAAGTTGACCAAAATGAAAACTCTGAGACTCTGAATCTCCTTAATGAACAAAAACTGCATTACTGCTAAAGCAGTAAACTGTATCAATGCTAAAGCATTTTTAACACTGTTTGTCTAAAAAGTAACTTGCTGATGCTGAAATAAAACTAATCTTTTTTTTTACATCTACTCCTCGTTAATAAATGCAAACATATCAAACACCAGAGCAACAATGTAAGAATGCTGAACTTCAATCCACAGGTGGTGATCACTGGTCTTTTGACCTGCATATATTTTTTTATAAAGTAATGATAATATTTTGTTGTTTAAACTTTTTTCTGCAAGGGTAGATGTGTGTGTATGAAGGGATTCATAGAGTTGCTTTGTTCTGTTTTTAAATGAGTGAGGAAAGAATAGTGAAATTATGTTGGATGAGAGAGGGAAAATTTGTAGAGGCTAATATTGAAGTGATAAAAATATATCTCGTTCAACTATCAAAGAAAGTTTATTGCAGAAATATAGCTGTTACCATGTTATTTCAAACAATTAGACAGAAATGCATTTACCTGTCATAATGACTTAGTCTTCTGTATGAGATGCTGGCCTAGAAAGCAGAGAAAAACTAATAAAAATATTCAATTTACCCTTATTTTTTTCTCCAGTAAGTGTTTTGCTTTCAGTCTCCATTTGCTCAATAGTATTAAAAGCTAAACTGCTGTAAGAACCCTTTTTTTAAAAGGTTTTATGTCTGCATGCATATATGTGTCATCCCCAGTCTTGCATTATTTAATGAACATGTGAAACCTCAGTAGCCATGAACGTGAAATGCAGGAATACAGGATCTCAGGAAGGGAAGAGGCTGGGATCACTGCCAGCCATCCATCTAAAGTGCAGCACACAGTACACATTGAGAGCAAAGGCAGTCAAGTGCCCATCTGCTTGCTTCAGAAGCATTTTTCTTGCAGAGTGGAAGAGAACACTTTAGTTAAGCTCAATAATGAACTGATTAGGCTGGTTGTGAAGCCAATAGAAATGAACAGCCTGTTGATTAATAGTACACTCACACACAAGAGCAAACCCACATTGACACAACAAAGATAACTTCTGTGTTTAAGGAGTGACTTGAAGTGAAGAATAGTATTGTTTCTCGAGGGTTCCTGAACTAGCGTAGCAAATGCACAGCAAAATAAAACCATCAAAGACAAAATAAGGCAAGACAAAAAGAAACACATCTCCTCTCATCCCTTAAATAATGGACTAAGTCGTCCACTGCAGCTCTGTGGGAGGGTTGGCAGACAGCATTGGTACAAGGCCAGGATATCTTCCACTGAAATAAATAATTAGTAGATTTTGCCTCATGTTTCAACACAACAAAAGAACAAAAATATCTGCTCTTACACTTTCTTCTTAAAGTCACAGCAAGTAATCAAAGTGACTATGATAACATTGGGTACTTTTCAGAACGAGAGATGGTGTTGGATCTGGCCCCATGAAATATAATGGATTTTGATCACTTAGCCTTTAGGTAGGAGGCAAAAGACTTAACTGACCACACATCTCAAAATCAGATATTTTCATTCCACCTAAGTGGCCTGGTGTGTATGTGGCTGTGTGAGCCAGCCCTTCACATTCCACATGAGGGAGGGTGGCCCCAGTCCTTCTTTCAAAGAACTCATTCAGATGTGCTCAGTGTTTCACCTAAATGTCTGACACAAGCACCCATGGATGACACTTTGCTGAAAGCTTAAATTGCTAAAAATTAAGTAAGTCACATTTCATTAAACTGTGCACTGTGAAACATCTGATATGCTTTGATCTGTGTTAGGACCAACTATTGCACAAATCAGATAGAAAGAGCTTGCTGAAACATATTGACAAAATTTTAAAAAAAGCATTATGCAAAGGCAAAACATTTTAATGGATAGTGATTTAAAAAATAAATCAATAGTAATAGCTTCCTATTAAACACATAATGCTGAATACATTGATGTTTGGGGGATTACTATTTTCCACCTATTGATCAGGTATTCTACTGTATCTTTTTATAGCACTCTTTTTTCTTTTTTTCTTTTTTTTTTTTTTTTTTTCTCCTGTGAACTACATGCAAAACAAGAAACTATGCAAACGAAAAATTTCCCACAAAACTAACATTAATCTGGCTGTTGAAAAATCATGAACTGCCTTCTGGCATACTGGGTTGACCACTGCTCAAGTGGCAATTTTCAGCAGCAGTTCCTATTTTACTGCAAAATTAACACCATGTTTCTTTACTCTCTCAAATAAACTCAGTTGTCACCTAACAATATTAAAGACAAACCCCTTACACCACCTCCCTAAACTACCCACAGCCTCCCTACTGGTAAAAAAAAAACTCTCTAGTAACCAGTGTTCTGGACTGGGTAAGAGAAAGAAAAATTACTAAAGACAGGGATACGTGACTTTAACTTACTCTTACATCTTTCCTTCAAGAACAGAAAGGGAACACTTTAAGCATTAAAAGTAAACCCTAAATTTCCTGATCCCCATGTGTCTGAAGGGATTTGAGAATTTAGTCACTTTATGTTGTGAACAGAATCATTCCTAGCCTGAAAGTGTGAATTAGAGACTGCAGCTGCACACTGAATAGAAACCAAAGAAACTACTTCAAAATTTTTCAAAACTGTCTGATTTTCAGAGAGTCTACATAGATACCTATTAATGAAGCAACATCTCAAGCTGGGGATTTCAAGAGAGTCCCTGTGAAGTTCTAAGATTTGAGTTTTGAAATGAGTTCCCCATCTCAACACTTCCCATCACCTATTACGTGTCTAAATGGACAAAAAGCAAGAATTGGCTTCTGGCAGTTCTTTACTCATTTTGCTGACTCAAGTAGGTCTTGTTTAAAAGTGCTAATCTTTCCTCAGGCACTGTCCAGAAAGCCTAAAATCTCTGTGCCTTTTTTATAACCTTAACATTTTGTAGGAACTTGCTTTCCTGAAAAATGCTTCTTTACTGTTCATATGCTGTTGCAATGCTGAAGTGTAAGGTGCTATTGATATGTCTGTCTTTAGCTTCTCACTTTGACACAAACATTCTGCCAGACCTTGGGAAGACACATCTTTTAATCCTATCATTCACACTTCTAAATACCTTAAGTAGGCTGAGACATTGTTTGTGTGTTTATTTGGTTTAATGTGCTCATACAAAAGAGTACGGTAGTGTCACCCTGAGTTTAGATGGCAGCTTTCTGACACAAAAATTAATATTTTTCTGTCCATTCTAATACATATGAGAGTCTTTCCAGCACATCTAAAGTCAGATATACACAAGTGAATGGCACCTGCTATTCATTTATGGAAAATCAAAGGTTTGCCTCAGTACCTGGAAGCTTAAAATTGCTTAAAATGGGTTTTCTATCCTGCACATGGCATACGCACACACTGCACTTGGAAATATGCGTGCAGATACTAGAGCATGAAAAGTTTAATCAGATTAAATAAGCCAAAAAGGATTAATTTAATTCTTATGGGCACTGAGTTAACTGGGAATTTTTAATGCAATTTTGGATTTTATGGAAGTCTTTCTTAATAAAGGTTATGAAGCATATTGCATCTCTGTATACACAACTGTTAGCTGCTGCCAGCCATCACAGACTCATTTGTAATTCAAATGAACAACAGAATAACAAATGGAGGGGGAAAAAAAAGTGACATGAGCCAGCACTGATCAGAAGAGAATTATTTAAATTTTTGAGCATTACCACAGTACAGATTTGCAGATGTTCTTTAAGGATTTTTTAGGAACCCACTCATATCTTATGCTGATTTTTGTTTTTTTTTGCTTAGACAACTTCTGCAAACTAACAATGGAGGTATCACATCTAATAAAGTATAAATTACTCTGAAGCTTATAGTGTCCAAATAATATGTCTTCATGATTGTCTATCCATCATTAAACTAGAAACTGAAGTGTCTTTGACTCATGAATTGTTCTTCTTTCAATTATTACCTTAAGCAACAAGGAAAATTGAACCTGAGAAAAAAGGAAGTAAAACCCACATAATGCATATTTTCATTAAAAAGATTTTTTAGCCAGTATTTGATGTTAGGAGAATGAGAAAGTATAACCTTATTTATAACTCTCAGCTTGTCTGTAACATAAACAGATTCTTTGAGATATTACAATGATTTTTACATGTTCTGATTCTAAGCTTTTGATAATTTTCCTACTAAGCTTTTGCATTAATTTCCCATTTCAACAGTTTATTTCTGTCTTGGGCCATAAAAATATAATTGTTATCACTGAAGTTGTAGCTCTTCTATTCCCAAGAGGCCAATTCATTTTACAAAGCACGTTCCCTGTACAGCTTATTGGCCTTCATTTTCCATCATCAAATGTTAACACTACTTGAAGGAAACTTTAAGTTAGGAAAATATCAATGAATAATGATGATAGCTTCTATAATATGGATTTGCTGCCCAGCATAACAAAATGGAGCTTTTATTGGAACCCATTTCCCAGAGTTGAGCTGTTTGATCTACAGGCTATTAAAAAAGTAGATTACATTTTCCATGGCACTATAGCTATTGGAGAGTTAATTTCCACTCCAAACAATAAGAGGAGATGAAGGAGGCAGTAGCTAATATGAATTTCTCCCCAGCCAGCAAGTAGCCCAATTTGCTATATATCCTCAATATTTCTACACCCTGATCTATTCCAAAAAGTAGCAAAGTAAGAAAATAGTTTATAAATAGTCCTTTGAAAGTGTACATAGGTTCAAAATAAGTTGCTGGAAACATACAGTGTAAGATACACTCAGTTTGACTTTAGGGCAAAAAATGGGTAAGATCCATTCTTTGGATCTCCTTATCAATAGATTAATATATTTTACATTAAAAAGAATTTATTTTACTTTTGCAGTTGGTGTAAATCTGTGTAGCACTTTGGCTCCAAAGGTCCTAGAAGCATTGAGATCTGAGGAGATG
This sequence comes from Erithacus rubecula, assembly GCF_903797595.1. Lineage (NCBI taxonomy): Eukaryota > Metazoa > Chordata > Aves > Passeriformes > Muscicapidae > Erithacus > Erithacus rubecula. The sequence goes on along the minus strand of NC_136689.1, from coordinate 94,470,324 downwards.
TATGTGTTTGTAGAAGTATATGTGAAATTTACTGATGCAGAGGAAGAATAGGAGCTTTTCTCAAAACATTTCATAATCTCAGATGTGGGTAAATCATCCCATCTTCCTGATGCACAACGATCACCATATGTGTTAAAAATAGTCTTCATGAATCATATCTCAAGAAGGAAGCATGTGTTGAAACGGGAGAGAATGACTTTAGAGTGACAAAAAAGGCACAGAAAAATAAAAATTGGCAATTGATAACTAAGGCTTACCATGGTATACAAATCTTCAAGTGACTTTAAAACTTCTGACAAAAAGCAAAAACCTGCAAAATAGATGATCTGAATTGGACTTGATTGACTAATACAGGCTTTAAAAATGACTTAGACCTCATATAAATTTGGATAAGCTAGAATTTAGTTAATGTTCTCTGAATATCAGTGATAGATGATTTATTTTTCTATTTGTTAGAAAGGAAATATTCAATTCCTTAGCAAATACAACATTCAAAGCTCATGCTTTGGTTAGATACAAATTAAATGTGGGAAATATCAAAAAACATGAAATAAAAAATGTCTCAAAAATTAAAAAAAAACAAACCCAAAACACTGCAGCAAAGCTGAAACCCATAAGTGTTCTGCTCATCTAGTGCAGTTTCTGCAGCAGTTGCAGGCAATAACAGTTTCAGCAAAAGATGCAGCACTATGTCTTAGTTATTTACAGGATAGTTTTTCCTCGAGTAATATTTTTTCCTATTTTTCCAATACTAGAGGTTAGTTCATGACCATGGGGAATTTTCTTTAAACTCTGGGCTCTCCCTCTTTCTTTAATACTGTATGTTCTTATGTTTGTATAGATAGACAGGAAAGGAGATAGAGGAATCTAGCTAAATAATTTTAAAAGCCAGATTTCAGCTTGTTACACATGTAGATCCATTCCACATCCAGTTCATGATTTCCCAGTATATTCCTATAACAGCATTCACCATAATTTTCAGAACTAATCCATTTATTTTTCAACATTGATATCAGCAACCACTACTATAGATAACCCACTAAATTCTCCACCATAAAATTGGCATTTGTATCTAGATACAAGAGGCATTTACCTGTCCTGCATACGCTTCCTATCCAAAAGGGAAAGCCTCTACAAAAATCTTGGCTTGTGTCAAAAGGTCACAAGTCAAGTGAAATCCCCTTTGTCTCTTAAAACAGTGGCATAAATTGAACCTCTTTTCCCTGATGCACATTTTTCTATCTTTAAAGCTCTTTTCATGCTTTTGGCCTCTTTTTTTTTTTTTTTTTTTTTTTAAATTCTTACTATGTTTTTCACTGTGGAATAAAAGCATCCTGTAAACTTTTATATCATTTATTTTCTACATCCCATCTACTATTAAAACCTTAGTTACCCTTTAAGAGCATAAGTAGTTTTCTGAATTTTCTTGCCAACCTTGGTACACTCAATTTACAAATCCTTATAACAGCTATCCTTTCCTTTTAAAAGTTCATAGCCTTGCCTGATGGGCTTATTTGGGGAGCTTTTTGTTTCTTATTAAAAAAAAAAAAAAAAGATGAAAAAATACAAAATGTAAATACTTCATAAAGCCTAGACTAATGCACACAGTTAAGCCCAGGAGGACTAAACACAATGCAAACACTGGTCCCATTATAAAAGCAGTTGGGAATGAAAACTTGAACAATTATAATCCCAACTCAACTAAACATAGCAGATAAGCAAACATTTATTTTCTCTCTTAAGAACATATGCAAAAGCTCTCCCAGCAGTGTTTTTGCCTACTACCCAAGTCATCCTGATGTTGCACATAGAGCCAGACAGATCCAAACTCCTCCACTAGCTGAATTCATGTTCCTAGGAAGAAAGTAGATAAAAATAATTTAACACTAGGTCTTTGGATCAAGTCAAGAGGCATGACCCTCCAACACTGAAAATTGGTGCCTTTCACACAAATATATCACAGGCTGGTGGTGCCCATTTAGTTGCTTTTGTCCTTGTGAATGGGAGAAGAGTTATATTTAAAGAAAAAAACATTGACAGGTGAGAAACACTGATTTAGTTATTCAGCTATTCAAATCACACTGCTGGGGTTGGTTCTCTGTATATAATGTGTGCTGTTTACACAGACTTTGCTTAAAGAGCTTCAGTTCAGAAATCAAGAATGCTACCTTAATAATCTTTGTTTTCTTTAATTACTTACGATCATATTTTCCAGAAGGGCTTTTTACAGCAACTCCAAAGTTTATCTTTCTAATATTAGGAAGTTAGAAAGTGATCATGCACTTGTATATTCAAGTATAGTTAAATACATTTCTCAAGAGGATTATTTCTGCAGTTAATTTTTGTTAAATCTTGTTTCAACCACCAATCAATCCATGAAGGATGCACTAGTTGTTCTGATCATCACTCTGAAATCACCAGATAAAGGCGGCAAGCTTGAGTACTTATTTTAAGCAACAGATTGTTAACTTCTAGGCTACTTTGACACTAGATAGGTTAAAAAATATAGCAATTTGGCCCTGAGCAAGATATTTCATTTTTAATTATTTTTTAATTTTATTTTTTTTTACCCAATCTACAATGGCAACTAAGTCTAGTTTTTCAGAACTAAAAATAATGTATGGAACTTTTTAAGAATTTTAATTTTCTGAAATTAATAAAATAGGAACAGTCACGAAATGAAGCATAAGACAATACAGAAGACTGAAGAAGGCAGTTCTCAACTGTAAGATTGTTATTTACATTTCACAAACATTAGCATAAAGGAAAAAAACAATAATAGATCTTTTTCCCTAATGTTGCATTTCAGCTTATTAAACAAATTACTGTAATTTAACATTAGTAGGACACCTCAAATTCTTATTTTATTGTCTAGCATTGCTAACAAAAATTAGCTAGTGACCTTAGCCTTCATTTTTAAAGAGCTTATAATTAAAGTATAACAAGAACAACCTGGGAAAAAAAAAAACAAACAAAAAAAACCCCAAAAACCAAAAAACAGTGCTTTTATAAACAAGATGCTGGGAATTGCAGAGATCAAAGTATGTAAGACACATCCAGAAGAATCCATGACACTCTACACTTACTTCAGTGTGGATGATACTGGATTCCACAATGCACCAAATAGTATCTCCCTGCTGTTCTTTGGTTCTCTCCTTGGGACAATAAACTGCTACAGAGAACAGCAGGGGAGGCAAAAGGGCACTGGATGGTGGAGGGAGATGTAAAAAAATAAAAAGGAGAATACAGCACTCTGAGAAGATGTCCCACTGATCATGAAGGAAAGGTCAGACAGGATTCTGCCCTTGCCTTTTCCAGCAGTCTCACTTTTTCTTCAACTCTCAGCATCCTCCCCTCCTTCCACAAGACCTTCAGCTATGACAGAAGTCTCTCTCCAAGAAATTGCTTGGGAAATAGCTTTTTATTGCTGTTTTGTACTCTGAAAATAGAGTCTCTAATATATTTTGAAAGAGATACTTATGGCAATGAATTTTATCCTGAACTTTCATGCTGCAAGGTCCATACTAATGCATATATACTGCTTTCTATATATGTATACATCTTATAGTAATTGAAATTTCACAGTAGAAATCTGGCATCTTTAACTCCCGACTTGAGTGGGGGAACAAGAGACATATATGTGGAGTTTTCCAAGAGACTACTACTCCAAGTAATACTCTTTCCTACCACTTTCTTCTAATCCCATATTTGCTGCTGCATTTTTCAGTATTTTTCCCTCCACCCTAGCTGAGGACTTCCCCAATAGTGCTAGCAGCAGCTAAGAAGTTTTGTCGTCTGTAATTAGCAATTTCTTTGCTGCTTCATCCCTTACGTTGAAGAGGTTAGGGTCCTCTTTTATCTCTGTGTGCAATTTGAAAAGTGATGTGTAGAGACTTGAAACAGTCTATCATTCCCTGTTGAGCTGGAACTCGGCTCTATCTTCACACATGCAGTTAAGCAGCAGATGTGATTTGTCACTGTGGTCAAAACCATTGGTACAGCAACAGTAAATGCAATGTGTTTTCTATGTTAACAACTCAGATGGGGTGAGAATGCTTATGTGATGATCAGTCAGAGCATGAACTCTAGCCACTACACCACTTTGACAGCCATGCCACAGACAGATCCTTCAGCTTTTTTGAATACAGTAGGCACTTTTAAGGTTGAAGGTTGCCAAATGCATATAGACTGCTGCAATCACATGGATGAATGATTTGTAAATTTGGCAACTGTCCACCCTTCTTGTGATCTAAATAGTTTAGTCAGTTTGCGATACAGGGGTTTGATGTGATTAACAAACAGAGGATCTCATTTTTTGATATCTTGTCAGCTGTATATCAGAAAGCCAAGAACTTCAAGCCAATGTGGAAAACTCAGATTACTCAAGGACCTGTCTTTAATGGCATTATGTAGATCAGAGATTTCTGCATCCCCTTCCTTCCTGTAATTCTCATGACACACTACGAGTACATGTGACTTATCTGTACACAGACAGGGAATGTGGACTAGATGTCTAATCTAACTATTTAACAGAGTCAAGTGTATCCATTGAACCACTTTATTTGGAAATAGGACTTAAACATCTAAGCCAAACAACTGAGGAAAAGCTGTACATAGGTAACTTTAAAAAGTGAATCTTTTCAGGTGTCCACCAAAGTCTACTGAGCAATAAAACAATTTTTAGGGAACATATCCTCTCCTTTGTATAATCTTCTCCTTTCTACTGTCAGACATACAGTTATGTGTTCAGAAACTAGAATGATTTATTTTCTTCTTGTTATAGGATGATTACACCAGATGATTACAAAGGAAACAATACCAAGAGCTCCCAAACATCATTCTAAGCTGAAAATGTTCCTTCTCAAGCATATTCATGTTTTCATTGACGAGGAAACTTAAGATCAAGTATATTTTACCTACATGCATGTGAGAAATCTTTCTATAAAGAGAGAAGCTGAGACAGGGAGTACAAACCTCTGCAGTACCCAGCATTTCATATATTCCTGAGCTAGATAAGAGCTCTTGAATATTTAAAGAGTTAATTAGATCTTCTTGTGCCATTTTTTTTCTGTTTGCTTTGTGCAATGTCATGCAAAATTCAGAGGTGATTCTACTTTCAGATTTAGCAAGCAACATCTTGTGCAGATTAAAAAGCAGTGCAAAAATTTCAGAAGTACACAGCTGACTTTGAAGCCAAGTTGCATTAATGGTCAGAACAGAGCTGCTGCTGCTTTGTTAGTATTTGTATCAATTTACAAGCTACTCATTCCCTATTTTGTCTTGAAAATTAACTTCTTCTTTGTGAAAAAGTTAAAAACTAGTAGCAAGTTTTGATACTAAGAAAAAATAAATTTTATGTTCACAAAATTTTATCAGAGTGTTTATTTGGACTCTTCTTTGTAAACAGAAGCTTTGCTTTGTAGAGCAGTGTCTGCAGATTTTTGCTATGACTTGTAAACACCCAGTTAATATGATCGTAATTTATTTATAACATTTCTGTGCTTCAAATGCAAACTTCAAAATCTCTCACTGAGAATCAGAGGACAAAAGAGAATCAGAGTACAAAACAGAACTGGTTACAGCTGCAGAAAAAGGTAAGCATCTTTAAAATATGTTTACACCAACTTGGAGTCATAAATTAGTACCTAAATTTGTGTCTGTCCCTATCTTCAACACTATGAGCAGCTCTTGGCCCCCTAACAAACAACAAAAATTCATATAAAGGAAGTGAAGATGATTACAGGAATGGAATGCTTTCAAGCATAAAATAACTAAGTAAACAAGGACTTTTTGGATTAGAAAAGAAATTACAGGGACCTGGGTGAATAAAATGCTAAAAGATGGCACCTAAAATAAGGAATAACAGCCTTGTTGAACTCCTTGCCAGAGGACATAATAGATTCTAAATTTTACATGGACTCTGGGGAAGACTGAAAAACCTAATGGAAAAGAAATCTATTTAAATTTGCTAAATGCATCTAGCTCAGTCCTGAGGCAGGGAAAGCGATCAGAAAAAGAATCCTATTTTTACACTGCTTGTACTCTTACCTAAGTGTTCATATACAGTAACTACTAGAAACCCTGAGTTGAATGGTCCTTTGGTCCAGTCAAGTATAGTTGTTTTTACTTTATTTTAATCTTAAACTCACTCTTCCTTCCTTTGTACTCTGTGGGAAAGTTATTTTGTCTGCACCAAGTCACATTAAGTGCTTGAACAAACTCTTATCTCTATGATACCTGAAATTTTATTTCTTCCTTACTCATGTCCTGATGAGATAATTTCACTCTTGAAGGATAAGTCACAAACAGAAAATCAGTCATTTCTTCTTGCCTTCTCTGTTTTCTTTCCATTTTCTTTTTTCTCCCTTCTCCAAACTATTAATTTGGAGGAGGATTTCCAGTGGAAATGTGTTAGCTGTGGGGCTCCAAAATGTCATGTCCTAATTCATCTATGTTAAGTTATATGCCTGGGGAAAAGCAGGCTAAGATACACTTCCCTCGGACCTGTAATCTTGACTCTGTTTATCAAATGGGATAGAATTTATAACTGTAGGGATCTCAAAAGTAATTTTCTCATACTCACCCCTCTTGCTGATGACCTAATGTGAGCTGCAGAAGGCTGGAGGCAAGAGAGCTGTAAGCTAGCTCATGCACATTAAAACAGACATACATTAGCTTTAAGAACCAGAGAGAACCTCTACTGACTTTAAAAACCACCCATTCATTGAGTCTCTGGGGATCAAGTTATAAAAAGTCAATATCAAATTCAGGCAGAACAGAAGAACACTTGTAATTTTGTTGCATTGTAATTTCTCAAACATCTTCTACAGAAAAATTGCCAAGAGTAAGGAAATCTCACTTTGTAGTATGCAATTCAGAATCCTATTTTTCAGGTGCCACTATCATAAAGTAAGCCTGTGACAGGAAATCAGCAAAGCATTACAGCTGATGTGTCTACAGATTCCAGAAAATGTAGGAAGGATGGCTCTTTCAGAACATCTCAGCCCTCACTAAGGAGTCAATTTTTTCCACATAGGCAAGAGCCATGCACTTTTATGCAGGTAAATGTTTGCAATTCCACCCAAAGGTTAGGCTAATTATTCATTTTCTTATCTTGCTTGAAAAATCACTGATAGTTCAGGTCAGGATTTTTTGTTCACATAATTTTTGTGTATTTGGCTTACTTGGCTGGTTTATATGATGTTTTCTAACTAAGACCTAATCTCATTGTTGATCTTAGCTAGATGTTCTGTTCAGCTGGCTTGTACTGAAACACAAGCAGCACTGTGTGTTCATGCAGTAGAAACAGCAGCCATGGGCTGCAGTGCACTTTTAAAGAAAAAGGAAATGAACCAACTAGTAAAAACAGCAAATTGCAAATACTTGTCAAAATACCTAACCTTTACTTTCTAACATATGGAATTATAATCAACTTTGATATTGTCTGATTTAAACTTTTTTTTTTTCGATTTCACTTGGGTTTCAAATTCAAGATTATTATTTTTAAATAAACTGAGTTGAAACTGCTGGTGTTTCTTGATTTCAACATTTCAAAAAAGAACAGGTATTATCCTTTCTTATACTGCTCTGTAAAACAAAATATCTCCACTACTAGCAAGTGGATTGAAACCAGGACAGGAATATGCTGCCAGGAGTTCAGCACACAGGTATGGACACAGCCTAAGATACTTGATCTCTAACAAAAACCATAGCAGGCATGGCAAGCAAAAATCCCTCATCATTATGATTTCAGTCAGGTCTTCAAAGACAGCTGTAAATCTAAAGCTTACCAACCTTGGTAAGCCACTTGGCCTATCTATCAATCTTTTAAACCTCTGTGATCTATTTTGCTACCAATAGGTTTTCACCATTCAAGTACCCAAAGCACAGAAATAGGTACAGAGCTAGTTCTTGCACAGTTTTTAGATAAAGATTCAATACCCTTCTTTATTTATTAACAGAGCAGGGACTTCCATACTGCCATGTAAGAGAACAAAGTAACATATAGCTCAAGTGCCAGTCAGTATTTTTCTTTTGTGTTTCTGATTGGAGGCTGATTACACAACACTAATGGGAGCTTTTATTTATTTATCTAAATGAACAGAATCCAACAAGCAGAAAAACAAGAGGTTAAATCTTTAAAGAGATCTATTTTCCCAGTTGTAATGGGGCTGTGGAGAGTGCTCCCTTTTCAGCTATGGAAGGAAAATAGCAGAGGGGATATGGAGGGAATATAATGCATTGCACAGGCTGAGTTTTACACTGTTGTCTTCTGGCTCACATCCCAAACCTTATGCCACTCTCATCAGGATGAAGTTCCTGTCCCACATGACATTTCTTTTGCACAAAGAAGGATATCTAACCTCAGCTGTTACAGCCCTACTCAGCTTCATTATCTTCATTATGCTAATTCACACCATCTTTTGAGGATACATAAATATAACCATTCAGTGTTTATTCATAGAAAATAAATAAAACCAATGAATATAAGATAAATGATAAAACTGAAAACAAAGAATACACATGATTAGACATAGTAGGATTTTGTTACCTAAAATTATTTTGCTACAATCTAATTTCATAGTACTGAGGTAGACCCAGAGATTTTGCCAATGGCATCCCAGTTTTAAAGTATTGTATTTGAAATGCTTGGAAATAGCAAAGCTCTCATATTCCTCATTGTTGCATATTATTTTTAGTAGCTCATGGAGGTACATTTTTTATTCATCTATTCCTAATGGAAATCTGTGATTAAAAAAGTAAATTAAAACCAAAACTAACCCTCAAGATATTAAATTCTGAGATCTAATCTGTCATTAAACAAAAACTATATGACACTTGTAATTGTCACTTTTGTAAAATGTGTTTAATTATAAAATTAAATGAGGCTTCTTTGTAGAACCAATTCTGCTATTCTCCTTTGCAGAAATCTGAAATGATAGCACATTGCACAACAGCTAACTTAGAAAAGTAGTATCATTACAAGAATTACAATAGGCACTTCTTAACATGCCAAACTTTTGCCTCTTTGCAGATGTCTGGAATCTTCAGACCTTTACAAATTAGTCATATCTCACCCTTTCTCCTTCCTGTTGTTCATCTCAAGCTGCCACTGCCTTTTCATCCGCACTACATGCTTCCCTCCTCTCATCCCCACTGTCAGCTGGCTCCTGAACGTGGCTTGTACATGCCATGCCTTGCTCATACCTTGGCAGATTTCACTCACAACAAATGCTTTAAGAACCTACAACAGCATCTTTGACTGACATGGTCAATTAAGGGAGTGAAGCCTCTACCCTCTTAAGACACCTGAATGAGGCCACATAACAGCATTTGTTTTGATCAGTGTCTTAATCAGTGTCCAACCTTTGTGCTGGCTCCAGCCACAGTGATCAGTCTGAACCAGCACTAGAAGCTGTCCAGAAATCTGTGCTGTCAATTTACTTGTCTAGTCCTGAGTTGTGCTGTGTCATACACTTAGAGCCTGATGATCTAAAATATTGTGCTTTTTACATTCCAGGAAATTACTTTTTCTTTTACATGACTATATATCCCACCTGGGCATTTCTAATCTCTTAAGAGCATCAGTCAAGGTCATGGAAGTTGTGTGATTTTCTTATGACATTAAAAGTATTTCAAGGTTTGTTTTTTTTTTTTTTTTATGCCTTATTCTTTCTGAGTCTGTAGGTTGCTCAGGAGTAAGAGACTTCCAAGATTTTATCCATGAGTTAGGAAGAAGCAATAGGCTTTTAGTTTTTATTTGTGGCTGCACAGCCAAGGTCACACTTCTGAGGGGCATCACATTGCAGGGACATATTGGCATATATCTTCTCTTCCAGCTATGTCCTTTAGCTCTGCTGCTCTGGCAGCAGTGGAAGACATAGCAAAAAAAAAAAAAAAAAAAAAAAAAAAAAATCTGCTAAGCCCTCCAATGAAGAAAAAGATCATTCTTTCCACAGCTTGCAGTATGCCCTGTGAGCACAATAAAAATATTCTATTTACAGTACATTTTTGGCAATACTAAAATGCAACAAATGAAGAACTCTGCGCCATTAGCTACCCTGTATTGACTACTTCTTCTGTATGAGCTAGCATATCATCATGTTTTCCTAATGCCAGAAGATACTGATCTCAGTTAGAAATATAGACCCCAGCAAAATATGATTCTATATACATTCAGGCTAGAAATATTACTACATATTGATTAAAACTATTATTTTTCATTCTTGACACCGCTTTATGTTATGCCTTGATATTCATGGTCCAAGAAGAGCTCTCAGTTTGATGTGAAAAGAAACTATTCTTTATTTATTAATCTCCTGGGTAAAGATCTTAGGCCATTTTTACAACCACTTTAAAGTAAGAACTGAATGGTCAATGAGATAGATTTGAGGTACCACTTTTGAGAATCTGTTTTTGGACAGGTACACTTGTAAATTGAAGTCAAAAGAGATGTAATCAGATGTAATCAGCCCACGTGAAAAAAAAAATTAAAATAATTCAACACATTTAAATTCCACATTCACTAACCAATTAATCAAAATTGCATTTTACTGAAAGGACAAAAGATGAGCCATATTAGAAATCTGTCTGCAAATTCTGGAGAGGAACAGATACACAAATTTACAAAAGAACTTACTTAGATGAGTGTATTTTATATCAAAATGAAAGAAGAATATTCAATCCTCACTTTTAAATAAGATCTACAAGACTATAATATGATAAAAAATGTTTAAATTGTTTTTTGTTCGTGTGTTTGCCAGTGTTTTAAGTGCTATGAACAGATTTTGCCTTGGAGCAAGAGACCTGTTAAGAAACATTTGTGGCAGTTGAATTCACAAAGGGTATAAGAGATATTGCAGATTTGGTCTACCATGGAATTCCAGCTACGAGCTATTTATAATACAATAATTAAAACTGTGAACTGTATGTATTTGTTTTGATTAAGGTAGTATTTTTTAATTTTAAATAAAAAGAGCATACTTGCCACATAGACGATACAATTGTATCCCTAAAGTTGCACTAGAGAAAATAAAGTTAATTCTTATGCTTCTTTTTGTTGGTATAACATTGCATTATGAAATGTTTGTGGACTTTGCAACCACAGTCATATTTTGACTACATTCTCTAATTTATGACTTTCAGAAATTTTCTGATGGATTCCTTCACAAAATGCCTGAAAGTATGATTTCTTTTTTTAAAGCAACAGAAGGAAAAACTAATGAAACAGTTCATCAAATTCACTCTTGGTAAACAAATGTGTCTTTCTAAAATAGATAAATAGAAGTCTTACAGGGAAACTACACAGCAGGAAAAAAAGAAGATGAACATATGATGGTCAGTCTCAGAATACTTTGAGTGAAAATGCCCCACTAAGAAAAAATAAGTGCTTGATTTGTAAGGAATGCAAACCACAAGCTAAACATCTACCAGTAAGCTTCAAATATCAGAGCCTGTTTCAAGTTCTGAAGTCAGAACAAAGAGCATTTGCAGAGAACCTTCAAATTTCTGTGCACTTCACTGCATACATTTTCTGTGAAGATATACTTCAACACCATGTAGACATTGCTTGCTTCACAGCATTTTGACTCCCCCCAAATTAGCAGGGTTTTAGGAACCTGATTATATGCATGCACAAATATACATACTACACTAGACGATACTTGATTTTAGACAAAAGGTTGAGAAGCCCCCCCACTACAAGAAAGACACTGAGGTGCTGAAGTGCATCCAGAGAAGAGCAATGAAGCTGGTGAAGAGTCTGGAATGTAAATCTGATGAAGAGTGGCTGAGGGAGCTGGGGGTGTTTAGGCTGGAGAAGGCTGAGGGGGGGCAATTTATCATTCTCTACACCTATCTCAAAGGAAGTAGTGAGTTGGGATTCAGTTGCTTCTCCCAAACGACAAGTAGATGGCCCCAAGTTTTGTCAGATAAGGTCATGAAGAAAATTTTCTTTACCAAAGGGATTGTTAAGCATTGAAGCAGCTTGCCCAGGGAACTAGTTAAGTCACTATTGAAAAAATGAAACAAAAGTCACTAAGTACAAGAGAAACTACAAGGTCTCTAAATATCTAAATATCTAAGACCACTTTTTCATGATCTTCATCACTTCATGATTTTCATCACTTTTATCACAGCTGCTTTCAGTTAAAAGTCATTTGTGTTTCTATCTGATCCTGTTTCAGAAATGCAACAAATGCAAATTGGTCATATGTGTCTGGCAGGACACATTATAGAGCATAAAGAGGAGTAATTTAACAACACAATCAATAGCATTTTGCAAAACTGACCCTACAGATTTTTTTGCAAAACTGACCCTACAGATTTTTTTCTAAACTTTAATAACATCTGAATTAAAAAAAAAAAAAAAAAAAAAAAAAATCTTTATTAACCTGTCAAGAAAATATTTTTTTTCTTTAAATTTTCCTTGCACCTTTAAATCAGAAAGAAAATGTGACCTATATTAACTTAAGAGGCCCTAAAGGAATGATAAACACATTTAGCTGTTTATACCTCTAACTTATAAATTTCTCAAGGGAAATTCTTCAAAGGGTGCTATGAGCCTGTTGCTATGCAGAGCCAGCTGAGGTAAATGCAGATGAAGCAGATTGCTGGCAAACACTCCCAACAAGATGTGAACCATGAAACCCAGCAATCTTAGTTTATTGTCTAGACTGGCTCTTTACTAATCATTCTATTCACTTCAGGTGTTAAGGGTACTAAGACATGGCTATTGTCAGAAAAGGATGGAATACAAATAGGTAAATTCCTGCATGTTGAAATCAACAGAATCATGCATTGCACAGGATTTGCAAATGTACCCTAGAGTGATTGAGAAATACAGACACACATTCAAGTGACAGCAACTTCAAAAACCCTAGCATATCAACAAAGCCAGGGCATCTTCATGTAGGCTCACTCTTTTATTTCAGCAAATAGAAGGAAACTCAGCCAGGCCTGAAAATAAGAGGATAATGAAGGTTAGTAATTAGGCTGAGGAATAGATGAGAGCTACATTCACATTTTCAAAGATCTGATTATGTGACACGTTTAATCATGACTAACTGATAGTATTCTGTCTGTAATATGTAGCTTCTCATGTCACCTCATTTTGATCAGCAACAATGTGGTCCATTTTTTTCAGCATGAAACAACTCATTTTTACAGAAGTAAACTTTTCTTTCAAATGTTTCACCAAAGGATGCTTGCAGTTGAGAAACCATCAATATTGAATCTATGCCCAGCAGGTAAAGCTATTATTGAAAAGCATCCTTTGGTATCAACAATTTTGTTATAGAGCTGCATTGGTTAACAACTATTTTATTGCAAACACATCTTGGGAATACAAAAGAATAGCAGTGTTTTGAAGCAAAAAAAATCTATATATATACACAAACAAAACTTCTAACTTCACTTTCCATCAGTACTCATATGGTAATTTGAAACAGACTGATCAGTTAAAATGAATAATAAAATCTGTTGTTCTGACATGACTTGTTAGCTCATTAAGATGTTAGCACTCCAACACACATTTTAAAGTCTGTTTTCTTCAGCAACGTAACAATTTATTTCTCCTGCTTCTCAGTTCATTTCTGTGTACCTATATCCCTCACTACCTCCGAGATCATGCTTCTTGAAATCAAGTGGCAGCTGTAGGATGCAATTTATAAAGAGAACAGACTTCAAGGTCCTGAAACATAACAAAAGGTTCAAAAAATGCAACAAAATCAACATTCCAAACTAAAATCCAGAAAACATAGGAAAAAGATCTATTTTTTGTCAAGCTATAGAGTGGAAACAGAAAAGGGTCAAAAAAACCCAAAGAAAATATAAGCAACTAGTCTCTTAGAAAATCAATTAAGAGTGAAAATATTAATGGCTTTCACAGATACAAGTGTGCATTTATTATCTCTGGCAGCCTGCTTTTTATCATGCGCCTGGTATTAGTTTTCTCTCAGCTTTGTACATAGCATATTCGCTTTTAATAACCTTTCAGAAAATAGCTGAAGACAAATATTGTTTAAGAACTTGCAATAAACAGCCGCCTATTTTTTAGAAAACACATTTTATTCCTATTGTAATAGGCCGTTTCCATGTAACTTGCTCAAAAGCCAAAGTTGGGTTCAAGATTCAGAAGGTTAAAATAAAAATTACTTGTATGAGTAGTGACATGACCTAGGATGAGCTACAAAACATAAGCACACACTGCCCACTGCAAAATCATTCAGGGAAGGCACTGGGCCAGCACATTCCAGGAAAGAAAACCAAAAACAAAACAAAAACAATAACAATAACAAAACAAACAACAAAAAACCCAACCCAAACAAAAAAAATCTGCTTCACAGTTAAAAATCATGTGAAAAAGAATTAAAAACATGTAAACCTTTTCTTCATAACTGAGAGCTGAATTTCACAGGAAAGACAGAATCAGTTTCTTGCTCCTGCAAATTATATCCCAAACATAATCTGGAAGATTAAATGAACAAAAAAACCCTGTTAAAGCTGCAAAACTCAGCTGCAGAAGACTAGATGCAGCTCAGCTTCACCTCCTGTGGGTCACCTTTGCAACAATAATGAGGCTGAACTACCTGTGCCTCTGGATCTGGCAGATACTGCCTGTGCCTGTCCACATTCAGCAAAGACATTCAGAGGGCTTCATTTATTCTACTTGATTATAAGTCTTTAAAAAGAAAAATAAGCACATGGGAACATTCACAGCTGCTGCAACTTGCTTACGTACTTACATTTAAGAATGGTTTCTGTGCCAAATATCTGTCTCTGAAGAAACTCCTGTGGATAGTTCAGGAAGTAGAAGAGGACTATTCTAAATAAACAGTTTGCAAACTGTTTTTATATACCAAGAGACTTTTATGGATTGCACCAGCTGTCCAGTTTCCAAGAACCTGGGTGAAAAATCACTTTTTCTGTTCTAGGAATACAGCTATTTTGTGGTCTTTCACTTAATACCAAATGTACCCACTGTGCTTTCAAGGGCAGTCAGAATCAGGTCTTGCTACCAATACTTTCTGAAAGACAACAATGGTTTCCATATTCAAAACAAACAAGAATTGCAGGTTTTTAAAATTTTAAATACATACACTTGACCGCATCACAAAGTTTTGTGATATCTTGAAGTGATGAAATAATATAGAAGAAAAAAGAAGATAACACAAGGGTATGGTTTTACAAACAACAGTTTTATTTTATGCAGGATGTTTCAGAAAATTTTGTTTGGACAGGGTATACACTGGAATTGCTCAGACACAGATATCTACTTAAATGTAAGACCATACACATTTAAATCCAAATTCATCCTACTTCATCTGGGCCTGTCAGTGGGCATCTAAATTAAGGGTTTCACCACTCCTGGATTTTGAGTATTTAAAAAGATAGCAGCAATGTCTGATTTATCTTTGAGGGTAACACTCATTTTCCATTAATTTTAGGGTGACAAGACTTCTCATTTAGGTGTGAAAGTTAAATTACCTAATGTGACACAGATTAATTCAGGTCATATCCTTAAAACTCCACAACACCTTTCTCAGTAAAGACAGTAAACAAAGTGTTGAATTTATACCACCATAAATGAAGAAGTTTCCAGAAACTATTCTGTGTGAATGAGAACAGACTGTCTTTGTTCTTCTCCATCACATATAACTCTCAGCCTGCTCGAAAAGATGCAGTTTAATTTAAAACAGCATCATTTCAGCAACCTGAAACAGCACTTCCTCATTATGAAGTGTTTTTGAAGACAGCATGAGATTATCCATTCACTTCCCTTACAAGAATAGTGCTGATCACATACCAGGAAATGTCTCCTCACTAAAAAAAATAAAAGTCCTGAAATTTGAAAATTGTGATCTGTAGCTCATTTTTAAAATCTCTTTCTTTCTATAACTCCTTTTAGGGGCTTATAAATTTATCAGGCAACCTATAGGCAATTTTTATTAGAGTTACAGAGCAATTTATATTTTTTTAATTGTTAAAATACAGTTCTTTTTGTCACCAAATATCAAGAAGAATAATCTTTAATATCATTTATTAATGATATATATTTATTTATTAATTATTATTAATCTTTAATATCATTTATTTACTTTTGGTCATTTCTTCTGTTTTGGAATATTCAGGCTAACTAGTTGATAATAATTTTATGATAGTAGATTATCATATTTTGTTCCTATTAAAATCAATGGCACAACATTCCCTGAGGTCCCCAAAACATCGTTCCACTTATGGTTCAATTCTGAACAGCTCACAATTTAGAGATTTGATCCATAATTCATAGTCTGTATTTCACACAGAGATATGGTATTTGAGACTGTAAGACTCCAGACAGGCTATTCACTTGGAAAACAGCCCATTCATCCTGAGATTTAAGCAAATCAAGTTTGAGTCTGAACCAAAAATAAAAAGTACAGAAGGAATGAAAGCTTATGTTGCCCTGACTATAGAACTGTTAAGATCTAGTACTTATCCTCTTGAAGAAAATCTATATGTAAATAAAAATAACTTTGATAAATTACTAAGTCCCCTAAACAAGTATCACAGCTTCTAATTATAAAATATTCTAACATATGGAACCTGACATATGGGCCACTTGCAAAAGGGATAATTTTTGTAACTTACAGAAATATTGATAACATGTTTACATCCTTTATCTTGAACTGTGCACTTCAGATATTTTCAGGAAATGCAGTATTATATTCCAGTTAATGTAGGTTTACATTCATCCAATAAATAGTGCCTCTTATACTAGTAATTGACTGTAGGATGGACAAGAGTTTGCTACCAGTCATACCATTACATTTCAACATCAAAGGAAACCTTTTTTACAGTTTTAAAAAAATTCTGATCCAGACTGAGGGTTTACAAATCAGTTCACAATAACTTTATAAAACCTGAAAAGCAATTTTTGATTGAATTACATTCTAGCACTAACAATAGTATCACACCATCAAATGAGTCGTGCCATATATTTGACATAATTGAGGATCTTGTACAGAAACTCTGGATCTGACAAATTAACTGTTCAAACATAAATCTGATGAGGACTGAATGTCAGCTGTGTGCAAAAAGGGTGAAGGAACCAATCTGATCATGATATTGAGGATCATCTCCACAGGTGCTGCTCCTGGAAAAAGCCTACTGGGAGCAATAGAGGCATTTAGATGTGCTCAGAGAATATAGATTTATCCTATTTGATAGAACTCTGAATGCCAAGACCTACGTGCATCTCCCTAAGGTCAATGTCACTTACTTACAAAATAAATAAATGAAATTTTTTCCTTGGTATTTATTTTTCTTATGCTTCCAAATATGATTTAGAAATAATATTGAAATAAATAGAAATAATTAGAAATAATATTGAAATAAAGCCTGCCTTTTTAAAAAAGACATCAGAATCTTAGCTGTGTCATCACAAATGAAAATATAGTACAAATAATTATCAACATTTAACAGAGGGAGAAAAAGAAACAAAATTAAGAAGATAAAGAACTGAGACTAGCTTTTATGAGTGTATTTATGAAAGTGTAAATGAAAGTGTCAGAACACTTTTCAATACAATGTACCTAAACAGACATGCTTTTGAAAAAAATTTGAACAATTCTCAAAGTTTATTGACAGTCTTAAACATTACTATATGGAAAAAGGGGAGGTTAATATCTATGTGTAGTGACCATTCTTCTTCTGAATTCTAGTAATAGAACAGAATTTTAAGAATAACTCTGTATATACACAAAGTCTTACCTTCAGCTGCCCTAAAACATCTGACAGAGAAAACCCTTCTTATTTGTTCTGATTCTAGACAATAAATTCTGGAAATAGAAAGTAAATGCTGAAATTTATCCTGTCAAGTACAAACTGCACAGACATCAATACTTTCTTTTAACATACAATCAAAAATGGCTTCAGGGAGAAGTCAATTTGAGAGAATGACACTTAGAAACAAAGTTTTACTAAAATGTCAATGTATATTAACTTGTTTAATATTTCCTATAACATGGCACTCCACCTAATGAAGGCTGAAATACAGGTTTGATGGGGAAAACACAGCTACTGCTAGTAAATGACAGGTAATTTAATGTGAGTGAGACCACAAATTATCTATACCTTTATCATGGTAGAGGCCTTTGTTGCCATACTAATGACTGTCTGAGAAAGAGGTGCTTCTATGTAGGTTGTAATGAGATATCTCAAGGATATGAAATGTACATATGGGAGGGACAAAAAAGCTGGGTAAGACAGGGACATAATGGTAAGACTGGAAGAAAAAATAACAACTTCTTTCTATTAAAATTCGGCAAGAATATCCGTAATCTCTATGAAGAAACTCACTTCACTTTTGACATTGCCCAACACCACCCAAATAAATAACAATTACACGCATATTTCAATATAATAAGCTCTGATTCCAGCTCCCACAAATCAATTGAAGCATATTTCAACACAATTCCACTTGTAATAAAAAACAGATGGTAAAGGAAATAGATGTCTCTTTGTGATCTGATATACACATCTGCAGACATTTACAGTATGCATGCATTTCCAGAGAATGCTGAGCAAGTTAAATTGGGAAATGGGAATTTTTTTTCTTAATGGGCATGCGCAGACAAAGAGTGTGACTCAAGAAGAAAATAAGCTGTGACAAAGATGCAACTATCCTAACAGGCTTATCTGTTTTCAAACAAAAATCATATTACAGCATCATGTTAAAGATACACCAATTACGATAAAAATCAGACAATTTTATAAATTGTTTGCTGCAGAGAAACAACACTCAAATGTGAGGTGGGTGAGGGTCAGGTGATTTTCAGATCTCTCCCCTCTCTGATAGAAGATCTGAGGTTAGCAGTGGCTGTCCTTTAGAAATTCATTATACAGACAAGCAAAGCATCCCACAGCAACACAGGGCTAGAGATTTATTTGAGGTCTTCTAAATCTCAGATTGCATCTTATGCAGACATCACCAATAAGTCATTGCCAATGGCATCACATAGCTGCACTGGTCCCAAGGAAATTATGCAAAAAAATCAGCAGAGAAATGAGTTACAAAAAAGATGGAAGAGTCTCAGTCAAAACGAGAAAATTCTTGCACAACCTCTAAGACAAGAGGTATAGAATAAAACAGTTCAAGAAGTCAATATGTTAACAACCTTCAAAATTAGGTTATGTTGAGACAGGTCAAAGCTACACAAATTTAACTGCTCATTTGAGAGATCTTGCTAATTTCTTAGATTTCATCTCATTTCTTTTTCTCCAGGTAATTTACTTCAGGCTCACAAAGGGTGCCACATCATCAGGAATAGAGAATCAAGACTTCTCTTTTGTCAAGCATCAAACCCCAATTTGAGTACCTCATTTCTGACATGCAGGAACCACATCCTAGAATGAGATTTAATAGCCAAGTCCATTCCAGTCCTGAACCTGTCTGCTCAAATTGTAAATAAGAAACTAGATTTACTCAAATGTTCTGCTTCCTCCCACTATGGGGAAGCTGAACAGTCCTAAGTCTCAGCTTATATTTCTTTTGTACCACTATAGTGACCAGTGATACAATGACAGAATGCATCAGTAAACCTGTCCAAGGGGGCCAATAATCACCACTGGGAACAGGACCAGTTTGACAAGTATAATTTCATATAAACCATCACACAATCCTCAAATGGTAAATACTTTCTGGAATTAACCATTTGGACTGGAGTCAAACTGGTGAGCTGGAGGTGAAAAGCTCTCTGTTCTATTACTAATCCCCTGAGCTATAGAGGCCCCAGCTGGTGCTTCTGCAAAGTTTCACACAGCTTTTCTTGAAAGGCCGCAAAAGTAGTTACAATATCTTTTCAAAGCAAAACAAAGCAAAACAAACAAAAAACCCCTTCCACAGTTTCAAGAACAATCACATTTTTCTTAAAATAATCTCTCTGAAAGTAGCAGACTGTACACATTTTACAAGAATAAACAAACTTATCTAATATTTATCCACAAAAGTCAGAGACCATTAGTGCAAATTTCTGCTGACCAGCAGCATTTATTGTATAAACTTTGGATATCCTAAGTGGTCCATCAGTGAACAACAGATATCTTCAATCTGTCTAATCTCTTCATGGGGCATGTTTTGTTTCCAGGCATGAATGCTACTTGGTGAAATTTCCCCTTCATAAGGAAGATAGAAAAGACTTGTGGAGGTGGCAAACAATATTTGGTTTAAGCTAGCAGGAGGAAGAGGAATACCAAGGAAGGCAAAAATCGTTTCAGCCGTCTTTTGAGGAAAGCTCACAATATCTTCAAACTTGACCAGCTGATAATTTGTTGGCAGCAAGACCCTGTTTATTCTCATTGCTGCTGCTGTGTTTGCTAGCCATAAATAAGACAACACAGAAATAGCATTTGAATTAGAATCTGAAATTTCTTTCCTTAGTGATTCAAACTCAGAGGCATAGCCTTCATTTAAACGACATTTTTCTTTACCATTCTCCCCTTTAAACATTGCAGCCAAGCGTTGTGGAATATTTTTCAAGGAGTAAAGGCTTGGCTTATTTTTGTACAACATTGAATAGACCCATGCCCGTGGGTCCCTCACTACATATAATGCTCTCATAGATGATCCTAAGATTTCCTGAAAGAAGGGAAGCTTTAATGTCCAGCTCCCACTGCTTAAACTAAGCACAGGTCGTGCATTAGGATAATAGACGAGATGTCTTCTCAGTTCCCTAATATATTCAGCATCTTTTTCTTGACTCCCTCTTGCCCTGCTTCTTTGTTCTGACAGAGATTCTCTCTTTTTGGACCTTTTCTTTTTTTCTTTGCTTAGTGCAGCATGCTGAGCAATTTTACTTCTACTAGCTTCATATAAATTAATGTTTTGTAAATGCAACTTTGTGTCTCGAACTAGAGATTGGAGCCACCCTTGGATAAGACGAAAATTACCATTCTGGACATCAGAAACCTTCCACTCACATGGATCTGCAAAGGAGTCAATTTCAAATTCAGTCTCAGGAATTTCAAGATAGGGTGTAGGTATCCTGATGTATAAAAAGTCACTGGTATTGTAAAACAGCTGCTTTAAAATTTCTGCACCAGAAGTAGGAAGCGAAGTAATGATAACATCTGGCAAAACAACAGGGTTTCCTTCTAATTGTTTGGCTTTATTGCCTTTATCACGTTCTGGCCTTGTCATGTCACTGCTCCACTTTGCACAGATGGGCTGAGTACACATGCTCCACACATCCACCAATTCAATTAACCACAGTGTGACAACCAGTACCAGGATCCAACGCAACATTTTACCGAAGGATATGTAAAACCGCCACTGAAAAGCCAGTATGACCAAACTGACACCCAAAATCAGCCCTGCAATTATATTCACTTTGAATCCAAATGGGAAAACTACCCTATTATTTTTCATATCTTTTTTCACAGATTCAGTACCGAGGCCAAACTTGGTCACTTTATTTTCATGAACTACTTTAGCAAAACCACCAAATCCCAAGTAATCAAACCTTGCCTTTAAATTCTGATACTCAGTCACAACAGAGATGGTATTTTCAGTGTTGTTGACACTGAGAGAAATCTGAAATCCAGATTTTGCATTATCCATGAGTCTACAGTTAGAAACATTGACATACGGCCCATAGAAAAGGTAAACAATCCTTGTAAGCGTGTTTTTCATTGGAAAGGTAACATTTACAAACTGAGTCCATCGCTTTTTGAATTCAGCAGCTTGTTCAGCCTCCTGTATCCTAGCAACAGGACTACTCCCATGATGATCAAACCAAAACATCTTGTAGTGGGCATCCCACACATCCATCATAGCTCCATTGTACTTGTTCTTAAACTTATAGGGTATGTATTTAAAATCAATGTCAAGATTATGAAAAAAGGCACTGACTGAATTAACAGGAGAATCTTCCTCCTTCTCGATATGGTCAACTACTAACAATGTCTGAGAATTTAAGAGCAGCAAAACGCGATACACACTTTTCAGTTTCATTGCTGATGTGTAAGCAGATACTGCCTCACCACTCACAAACATCATGTCACCAGCCTGAGAGGCTGTTATAATTTCTCCAGTTGAGTCGCCAACCTCGTCGCCAATCCACTTCAGCCACTGGGTGCACTCCCCAAGCTGTCCTTCCCAAGGCTGGTTGCACTGGCTTGTAGGAGATGGAGCAAACACCAAGACATTGTTCAGGTGGCTGAGTTTAGGTCCATAGAGAGCCTCAGATACAAACACCTGTCCATTGGGAGCAAAAGTGAAGGAGTTCTGATCTGGATGTTCATGGCCCGGATTGAAACTTCTCCACCCATCAATCCATCTATAGGGTTGAAAGTGAACAATATCATAGACAGCACGTCCACCCAGTTTCCCGGACTTGAAGGATACAAAGGTGTTCGTCTGACTGTTTGGTAATCCAGCCCCATAAGTGACAACTCCCCAGTTAGGAAACACATGCATTTTAGCAGTACCATAGTCAGGAGGTGGCTGAGGAGTGATTTCAGCAGCATACCATATAAATTCAGTATGCAGTGTGCTCCACCTCTGTGCAGTGGATGGCACCATTGGCCCATCCTTGGGTCTGTGCTTTCTGATTTGCTGTGCCAGCCAGTTACCAGCTCCATTCTTCATTATGAACTTATCCAAGAAAACCAGTTGGCTCTCAGGACCATAAAACCAGTTGTAATTAGAATCTGCAACACCCACAGTCCTCTGGAAGCCTGGCAATAGGGTGGCATAGTAAAACCAAAAGTGCATTTTCAGCCAGTTATTCTCCAAGTTGTTAATACCAAAGTGGCGCTGGGCCAGGAAAACATACTGGGTGACTGACTTGGCAGTGTAACTCCCATAAGCTACTCCCTCATCCAGAGACCCATCTACAATATGATTGAGGAGAAACATTGTTTTCTCCATCACATCAACAACAGTGTGTTTCCAAATATTTGCCTGAGATCCTTCGTCCACTCCGGCAACTAAAGCCCCAATAAGCAAAGCAAGCATATTGGTTGCTTGGTGATTATGGAGAAGCTGCTTTCCCCAGGAACGAACCTTGGAGTACTCATACATTTCCTCGCTTACAGACCGTATCTTCTCCAGGTATTTCTGCCTTCTCTCATTTTCCAGTGAATTATACAAGAAGTCAAAAGCAGTGGCAAATCCTGTTAGAGAGTGACCAAGTGGCACTTCATCTCCAGGTGCATTCTCAACCAACCAGTTTTTGTAACCAGCCATTCTATCCATATATTCCAGGGCAAAATCAAATGCAGCTTTATCCTCGGGGCACAGCAAACAGTAGAATGCTAGAGGTGGCAGGTTGTTACCATAAATCTCATTCCACTTGGCTGCAAAATCAATGTGCTTGGGTGGAGGTAGGTAGTATAAAGGGTTGGACAGCATAACCATCACGGCACTTCTGATGGCTCTGAAAAGATGCAAATGGCTTGTACGAGCCTTCTGCCTCAGTGCCTGAACATCACGAGCGTCGAAATACAAGCTTGGATGAAGAACTGTTCTTTTCAGCTGCTGCTCAGCACTAAGACCTTCAAGTTGCTGCTTTTCATATTGATCTACATTTTCTATAAAAGTCACCCAATCAGAGTAATTGCTTACAGATTCTTCAAAAGTGAAGACATCAAACACAAACAATGCTAGAAACAGAGTATGCCCCATGAACATCAGAGCCATGATCCATTAGGCAGCTCTTCTTCCCCAGACATACATTTCTTCACAAAACAGTGTTCAAATATCAACTTTCATCAGTTTGTTAAAAAAATATCTTAAGGCATATTTTTATGAGAAAAGATGTATTGTATACTGTGCATTACAACAAAGATTCAGGCTACTTGTAATCTGAGATACAACATTAAAATGACAAGGCTGTTGAAAAGTTAAATCTCAGGTGCCTTGTCTGTTCACACTTTTCTCAAATACAACACCACAAGTATAAACACTAAAATCAGGGAAAAAAGTAAAATCTCTAAGATATGCATATAAAGCACAGGTCGACTGCACAGTAATAGACTAAAACACTATCTTTAGGTAACCTGAAAAGCATGATCTGAAAAGGGAATTGAAGTCATACGTTTGCTTTCTCAAAAAGCTTAAAGCTTTCAATCAGCTCAAATTCCACTTTTAGAGCTGACGAAAACTCCACTGATCATAAAATGATATAATTTATTCAAAACAATGTGTTAGATTTGATAAAATAGGGAATATACAGCACTTGGAAAACAGACTCCAAAACTGAAGTTGATGTCTTTAGTCTTCACCTTTTCTCAATCTCCTTACACACTCTTTCCATCTTTCTCTTTTGGGATTCATGGAGGGACAGGAAGGAAAAGAATAATCAAAAATAAAAAATCAACCTAGATCCTCCATTGGATCCTCTTCATGAAACTGCAGTGCTTTTAACCCCTATTCCTCTCTGCAAAAGATGCATCTGAATTGACAGTCATGTTGACAGATTTTCAAGTCTTTTTTTATTTTCTTCAGCTAGAGATCAAATTTGGCTTCAATGATTCAAAAAATCCCGCTCCTTCCATTATGATGCAAAAGGAAAACATGCGAAAGAGGCAGAAAGCCAACACTTTCTTGTAGGAAGAGAAGTTTCAGGTTTCCTTTCACTTCACATGTAGACTCTTTCTGTGGAAACAGAAAAAAAGTTCTCAGAGGCTATGTAGATGACAGAACACACTTAAAGTACTTTGGTTAAGAAAGTGCATCTAAGTTAACAGGAAAGATGAGTTAATTTACCTTTTCTTTTAAGGAAATCTCATAATAAAAGAAGGAGCATTTTCAAAGTTACACAAAATTTACCCTTGGCAAAAGAGCAATTCAGACTGGCTACTCAAGCTCTCATTTCCAGCGTGAACATGAAGTCTCGGGGAATATTTTCCAGTTACGCTACCAGGAGCTACTAATGGAAATAAATCCGACACACGGCACCGAAATTCAATTCAGCTCGAATTAAGATAAAAGCATGCGCGTATTTATACCCGGCGAGCGGCTCCGCGGGCAAAAAGGGCGGCGGGAAGCAGGAAACCCGGCAGCCGGGACCGGGCCGGCGGACAGGACCGAGCCGGCAGCCGGGACCGAGCCGGCAGATGGGACCGGGCGGGCAGATGGGACCGGAGCGGCAGCCGGGACCGGGCTGGCAGATGGGACCGGAGCGGCAGCCGGGACCGAGGCGCGGGCCCCGCCGCGCCGAGCCCGCCAGAGGGCGCCCGCCGCCGCCGCGCCCCTGCCCGCGCCGGGGCCGCACAACTTGGACAAGTTTCGGCGAGCACCGCGGGGCCGCCGCCCCCGAGCCCAGCCCCGTCTTACCGCGGCGGGTCCGCCGGGATCCCGCGGGGCTGCGTCGCTCTGCCCCGGCCGCCGCGGCCCGGGGCGCGGGGCCGGCCCCGGCAGCGGGCTGCGGGTGGCGGCTGCCGCGCCGGCCCCGCTCGGCTGGGCCGGGCTGCGCTCGGATCCGGCCTCTTCCACTCTGCCGCTACTTTTCCGCCCGGGCTGGCCGCAACTTCTGCTCCCTGCCCTCCGGCGGCGGCTCCCAGGAGTTGATGGAGAGGGAGATGCGGCGGCGAGCGCCCAGCGACGGGCGCGGGCAGCCAGGCAAACTCGCAGGGATGTCGCTCCGGAGGGGCGGGGAGGGAAGGAAGGAGGGAGGGAAGGAGGGAGGGAGAGAGGCGGGGAGGCGGCGGGGGGGTTGGCAGAGCCGCCCCCGGCGGAACGGGGATGCGCCGATGCTCGGCGGCGGGCGGGCTGTCGGTCCCGCCGTGGCTCCCGCGGCTCTTCCCTGCGGCGGCGGCGCTGCCCCGCTGCTCCTGCCGCCCAGCCCAGCCCAGCCCCGCTCCGGCCGCGGTGCCGCCGCCGCCCCCGCGCCTGGGCTGCCGGCGGAGCGGCCGGGGGCTCGGCCCGGGGCTCGGCCGGGGGCAGGGCCGTGCCCGAAGCGGGGGGGCCGCGCCTGGCAGCGGCGCAGGCGGTGGGGGAGCTCAGAGACCGCGGGTCCCGGTGCGGGGAGCGGGGAGCTGAGGAGGCACGAGGGGGCTCGTAGAAGAAAAGCTGCCGCGGTGGGTCACCCCCTGGCCGGCCGACAGCCACCGCCCCGGCGCGGACCGGCCCCTCAGCTCCCGTCGGGGAGCATCGCGGCGGCGGCCGGCGGGCTCCTCAGGGCAGGGCGGGGCTGGGCTGGGCTGGGCTGGGCCGCCGCTCCTGCGGGTGACAACTTTGTGAGAGCGGCTTCAGTACCTCGGGACTCGGGGATGCGCACCAGCCGCCTTTGTTTGTGGCCGTCACACTTCTTTAGAACTGCGCTCCTGCGCTGGCGCTTCGTTTTATGCGGTGCCTTAAAATGGCTCTCAGTCAGCTTCTGAAATAAAATATAAAGGCGTCACGAGGAGTAAAATCCTCTGGCGTTCATCTCGGTCGCGGTCAGTGGTGCTCTGAAGGGCCAGCAGAAAATACTGCCCTACCCCCGGTGCTGTGCTCTGCCCACAAAATCCGAGAGGTGCAGCGCCGTTCTCGGGTTAGAATCAGTTTGGGTTGGCGGTGATGACTTTCAGAGCCTGGTTTTGTGACCTGGTGTTTGTGACCGAGCTGTTCTTGGGTAGTCGACTGCAGGAAGCAAAAGGGTGTGAGATTTTGGGTGTTACCACGTACTGTGTTTATAATTTGTACTTTAGAGGATGTGGGTTTTAATCATCTCAATAAGCATAACTTTTTCCAAGGCATAGCCTATATTCTTCTATTTTTATTTGCCCCTACATCTGGAAAATACAGTGGCATATTTGCTTGAGCTACTCAATGTGTAACTATCTTGAAACGAATATATGAATATATAAAGGACATGCATTATGGATACTGATTCTCTTTCTTTGTGCTACAGAGTGCACCTTAGAAGGATTAAATTATTAAATTATGCACATTTACATTAGTGATGAAGTGTGCCTGGAACCATCCTAATCTCTCGGATGTACCCTATAAACTTGGCTTAAAAGGGAAAAATACTGATTATTGTCTGATCATATCTTCCCATCAGAAGTAATTTGCATAATGAACAAAGATCAGCACATCTTGAATCTGACCTTGAATCTTTTGCAGTTGTGCCTTTTTATGCCAGGGAAGTTATTCCAGGAGGAGAGCAAAAGGAAATGTAAAGCAACAATAAAGGCCACATTCCCCTTTAAGGCTGCAGAAACTGAGTGGAATATACTACAAATGAAAACCTCCCAAGACTTCCTCCTGTTCTCATTGTACCCATAACATTTTTTTTTCCCAAGGCTGGCCAATTCTGGAACATATTGAAGTCTCAGAGAATGATTTTTTCCATAAATTGCCAGGCAATTCAGAATGAGCAGAGTATATGTAGGACTTAGGTTAAAAGCAAGAGTAAAGCTCTCCCAAGAGCTTTTCTCACTCCCTGGGACCTGTGCTGAGATCATTACATACACAGTGTTCAATTGCAGTGTGATATTTGTGGAGAAACATGAACATGATTTACTGACTGGCCCCATATATTCACAAATGCTACCATTTGGAAAAAGTCTTATTTGTGAAGGCATTTGTATGGTGTTTCACTTTTTCTGTGGCAGCTTTTTCACAGTAACAAAGATGCTACTGGCAAAATAGTTCAGGCTCATTTTTTTGCTAAGCAAATTGTAAAGCAGGAGTGTCTTTAACCACGTATGATTTCAAACAGTTTAGGCTACTTAGTTTTCTTTCATTTTCAATTTCTTTCATTTACTTTGCTTCCAAAACAAGCAAACACAGAAACAACAACAAAATAACAAAAAAAGCCTAACTGAAAAACCCAACAAAAACCAAGTTTGGACCAAAACAGAAAGCCAATATTGGTAAAACTAGTGGGTTTTTTTGGTTTTTGTTTGTTTGTTTGTTTGTTTTTTTGTTTTTTTTGGTTTTTTTCCCTAATGGTAGATTTCTATAGTCAACAGAGACACATAATAACTGGACTAGAACTCAAGAACAAAAGCAAAAATTTGGACACAACTGATGTACAGGGTAAACAATTAAGTAAAGTGAACTTCAAAGGATCAGGATTAAGATAGTTAGAAATAGTGAGTCTGGTTTGTAACCAGCTCTTTTGCTCAGAATGAATCTGAATTATATTGGCACTCTGCCTTACTGTTTTTCATAATGCTGTTTAAAGAGTGGTCACTAAAATCAGGGTCACTTTCAAAATAACAATTGTGAAATATTAAAAGTTACCATCTACATTTTTATTTGTAAAGACGCCATCCAGCAACAAATTGTGTTATATTATTACATTTTCAAATATTCTTTGTAACTAGGACTAGCTGAAAAGCAAGGCTTATAGGCTATCAGCAAGAAAAAGGTACTGTAACAGAGAAATAAGTTTTGAGCCATGGGAAAGTGACCTCACTGTCACATCAATTTCTTAGTGCAAGAAATCATGTGTTATTGTTGGTGATATGCTGTGATGTACTGCTTCAGGGATAGCATTCTGCACTGATACCAAGATCAGCCATCTGAATGATCTTGAAAATGCTAGTAGTGCTATTTTCCTTGAGTACAGGCCAAGTGCTAACAGATGGAAGTGAAGAGTAGAACAGTCAGCTGGTCTGCAACAAAGTACTTGCCAGTGTCAAATAGAATAATAATTCAGAAGTTCGTGAATGAGGTGCTGGTGTCAAATATGAGACATTAATCAACATTCCCAAAAAGAGACAGGTATTTAGGAATTATCTGAGTGGAGATAACTAGGTTCCAGTGGTGGCAAACTCTTGAAACTTCTAACTCCTCAAGTAGGACAAATACATAAATTCCTAAGTTTAAAGTAGAGGTTTTATTTCAGAGGCATCACAAGTTTGGGTGAGCGTTCTTGACCACTCAGAAGTCTTTCCATATTGGCAGGGCTTGGTGTTTATTTCATTAATCAACCTTACTATAGATGGAAAGATAGACTTTTCTGAATCTAAATCTACTTGAAGACCTAATTCACTGTGAAGTTTTGAAAAACTCATGCAGTTCCTTCTTTTAGAACAGACAAATGAAAAAATATTGTAAAATAATGCAGTGTTGATGAGGATCCACTTTAAAGCATGAGTCTGTTGTCAGAAAAAAAAACACCTTTCACAAAGAAAACATGGGTGAATATTTTTTCCCCTTTAAGTATGATAACCACAATCTCTCAACTCTCAAATGACCTAATCTCTTATCTGTGTTAACAAACAGGATGTTTTTGTTTCAAACTAGGGGCATCCTGTTAAATCATGTTACCTTTCAATAATGTAATCACACATAGAAACTTGCACACATAATTAATTGCATTAGAGGAAAGAAGTTAGACACTCTGCAACCCAGGAATAGCTCACATGTTTTACAATAAGCAGGTAATAGAACAAAGTGTATACCACATTCTCAGAAAAAGGAACATTTCTCCAAATTGTTTCTCTTGGTTGACTATAACACTTCTTTTTGAAATATCTGGGTCCATTTCCTCTTTGTATAACCCCACCTGACAGGAACAAATACAAACCCACATTGTGAGACCATTAGTTCTGGAGGGAGAAATCTGATGTTACTGATGAACATGTGACAAATAAAGAGGTGAAAGATAAAGTATATAAAAAATAGATATCAAAGTTCATGGCTTTTGATCAAGTTTTGATTTCAGGGGAACTGGAGAGTAGAGCACACAGAAAAGAACATGTTGTGATACTATTTTTGTAATATATTGCTGTTTTATTTGATTTTTTTTTCTTTTATTTAGGTATGGTAACTACCTAAAAGCAACAGCCACAAAACACACACAAAAAACAGCAGGCAAGAATATCCTGGTTTTATTAAAACTGAAAATTAACATGTTTATCACACTGTGCAAACAAAGTGCAGGAGGCAGTGAAACGTTTTTCATATTGCAAAGACTCTCGTTAGTGCAGTTCTGCATCACTGTATGGCTGAAGTGGCTGAAAAGTGCCCAGTGTCACTGTCAGAAGGAGGATGGAGCAGCTGCCAAAAGCTGTGGTGCTGCTCTCCTCCTCTGTCCCAGCTGTGTGCTCCTGCCAGCCCCTTTGTGCCCAAGCAGTAGGCAGTCTCTTTGCCACAGAATTGGTCCTGCAGACTCAGTGGGGCAGCACAGTTTTAGACCAGCTTAAGTAGATGTTAAACTGCCCCTTAAAAATGTCAGCTGCATACAGGGGTAATTTTAAATCCATTTGTGGGTACCTCAGAAGCTGCATATGAAGCAAATGGGACTATTTGTACTTTATTAGCATTTTAGTCAAACAATCTTTAGTGAAGTGGTTTAAAATCATCTGGGATGATGCTGTGTACAGTGGTGAGATCTCAAGAAGGTTCTCAGCAGTTGGTCAGAACAGCACAAAGCCAAAATCTTAGGGTATCAAATTCATTGGAATAGCATCTGTGTACATCTACATTGAAGCAAATGTTTCACTTTGAAAACTCATCAGCAGGCAGACAAAGAAGATTAATGTTGCAAATGTTGTATTTGTGGAAGCATTTAAGTATTCAAATCTTGTTGATTGTGTTTTTCATCCTACTAGAGATTGACATATTAAGCACAGTATGTAGGTAAATTAATAATAACACAAAACCCAAAAGAGTGCAAGAGGAAAAAAAGTCTCCATTCCATTGACCCGGTGTCTTGACAATCTATGAAATTCTTGACATTTAACTCTCCACTGCCAAAGAAAACCCAGAAAAACAAGCCAACATAAAAACTCAACACTTAAGTTTATGAGGCATTAAGTTTTGAACCTCAGTGGGGTACATTCACCAGACATATGCATGGTCAAATATATGCTACAATTTGGACCAGAGAAAAATTTAACATTGTAATCTTATGAGATAGATAAGTTTTATATAATATTGTGGTAAATAGTTTTCTACTCTTGGACTGCAGGTAGAGGTCACATGTGAAGAATCAATGCATGGAAGCATACCTCTTCATTGATTTTGGTGTCAAAGTAACAAATATTGGTAACAAATCCCTTTTTTTTTTTTTTCATTCATTTCAGCTTTAGTTTTGCAATCCTAATATAAGCCCCATCAATGATGTGCATGCCTTTCTCCTGACTACATAAGCTCTGTATTTGGGCCTAAATCCCAGTACCCCATCACTGGGGTCCTTTTACCAGCAGTTATTAATATAGTATTCTTACTCTCTAGCAACCATAAATTAGAATTAGCCCAAAGATATTTTAAAATATATTGCCAGCCCATGAGGAATAGATATGAAAAATGTTCTTACTGGACAAGCAGAACCTACAGAGGCAGCAATTAAATCATAAGACTGAAAACGAAAACTCTTATGATCTACACCATTGTCTCCAAATTATATGATTAAGGAGATACTAAATTATGCATTACAGTGAAAAGGTACAACTACAAATCTTAACTAAGCATATTTTTTTCAGTTCTATTCATTATACTACCGTAGAGGTTTATATTTAGCATCTTTAGAAGCATTACAAAACAGGAAAGCTACAGATTACAACCCATATGGGTATGCTCAGGTTGGCAGCAGTGATTAATAGTTTCTCCTGGGTTTGCTTTTTGTAACTTAAACAATGTTTAAGACCAATATTAAGATGATTTACATCATAAAGAATTCCAACACTGTATTTACTTGAACTAAGACTAGTATATTGTAAGGAATGTCAGACAAAGCAGCATGTATTAGTTCAGTCATTATCACAGGGAAACAGGCAAGGTCTCAGGTTAAAATGGGGTATCTCAGTTTGCAGCATGGCACCCTGAATTCAAATTATACTTAACCCATTCTGCCTACACATTCTGAGTGATTTTATGTCAATAAAGGCCATATTCATCCACCTCAATGGGATATCTTACTTTGCACAGTTCTAGGAGATTTAATTAAATGACTATGAAGTTCCAGAATAGTGTGTTTCTACAAGATTTTTAACATTGATGAGTCAATTTGCAACTTTTGACATACCTGGTTGACTATTCCCATCTTCCCCTTTTCCAAGGATTAGATATCTGTGATGATAAGGGGACTGGTTTTGCAAAGATCTTACCTGACAACATAATTATTAGTTTTCAGCTAGAAAATCTCCCTTAGTTTAGATCACCTGGCATAGCCAATAATATATCTGAAGATAGGAAGAAGTAAAGAACACATCTTTGGAGATTAGTTTAAGGTAAACAATTTTGTAACTTGGTTGAATCCTTCCGCTCTTAATTCTGATGTTTTGCTCTGTAGGAGGAGAGGTCTAGAATGCAAAATATATTTAATCATCCAAAGGAGCCTGAAAATTTTGAGTGTCAGGCAGTAAAAATATTGAAAATATAGACCATGAAACCTTTGTAATAAGAGCACATTGTTGCAAATACTTTTCTGTGTTATTGCAAAAATTACATTATCAAGTTCTTAGAGTTACCAGTCAATTTTGACATTTGTTTTGCTGAATGTTAAGTAGATTGTCACTGGGCTTCTTTGAGTCATACCTGAAAAATGGTGCAGAAATATTAACATCATAACAATATCGCAGTACATATACCAGTGACTTAGGCTGGATTATAGACAGCACAGTGACTCTCACAACCTAGAGCACAGGGTATGCATTAAATTCCATTGGATTTCACCCAGATCATTCAGAGATTAAATTTTGGGAAGTTTCCACTTTTATTGCCATTTTCCCCGCTAATGTATTTTGGCCTGTAGGTTTCTTTCAATGTATCATTCCCATCTGTTATTCTGAATACCTTTGTTAGCTTTTTTTTTTTCTCCTTTAACTTGTAAATGCTGCCAGAGAGACCGATTATGTCTATGTAACACTGTGCACCTCTCACACAGGTACCCAAGCCAGCTGTAACAAGCTTAGCTAACTGGAATAGATAACATGCTCTATTAATGAAACTGTTCCTCCAGGGATCTAAGCTGATACATCAAAAATTAGCCTGAATATTACTTCAGGGAAGTGGATGGTTCTTAGCTGACCCATGTTAAAGAGAAGACTTATTTAAATTTTGGATTTTAAGTTAGGATGGACGCCAGTTAATCAGTCTGTAGATCCCTACACAGAGAGGTCACACTGGAGGGTTTATATATTAATAGCAAGAGGAATGAAATGATCAGATAGCTGAAAGCTGAAGCTTGAACTCTAATGATATATGAGTTTTAAATTATTAACAGTGTTTGTAATTAAGACTGGAGGAGTTTTTCAGAGTATATGATGGATTAGCTGTAATTGAAGTCTTTAATTAAGACCAGATGTACTTCTCAAAAGATATTGTCAAATTTGATGCTAAAAGAACTATCAGGAGAAATTCAAAGGTCTTAAAATATAAATTTTTCATCACATCAAACTTTCTTTTACAACATTCTTCATCCAGAAAAGTCGAAAAATACAGTGGACATTTATAAAGGTCATATAAATAGGTTTCTTATAATGGCAATTGAATTGCTTTCTGTTCTGCTAACATAACTGGTTTGGGAAGCAGCTCGAAACCTCCCAGGAACATAAGACAAAAATTAATTTTGCCACTTCTAAGTGTGGGGTGTCAAGTCTGGCAGTAAAAGAAGACACAGGGAGAAGAGGTAGGGCTGAAATGTGACATAAGAATTTCATGTCACTCTTACTGCTTCTCTTATCCTTCCCTGCCTCTGCACAGCATTAACTCCTAGCCAATACACCCTGATCTTACATTAGCCAACCAGTGTGTCTTTCCAGACATCTAGTATAGCTGTAGGAAGAACATAATTAAAATTATCTTCATAAAGAAGATGATTAAACTATGGATATATTCCTGTCCATTCCAGTCTTACTTCCTGGGCATTTGCCTCTACTTCCAGTGCCCAAAGTTGCCCTGATAATACTAGTGATTCATTTATTTGTCTTGGGCTCATTCAGAATCCCACCTTAGTGACCATTATGAGGGTATCCATAACAATCTGCAGTATAACTTCAACAATTAATTTGTCGCATAAATACTTTGTTTTCTTTAAAGGGCTTTATGAAGTTACAAACATCTATATGGAGGTGGTGTTTGTCAACTAACAATTTTTTTTTTACATAATGCATACAATAGATATCCTTGGCATATGTGAACAGTATTATTTTGACTCATATGAATGAAATATTTACAGAAAGAAAAATGCACTCAAGAGTTCTTTCTAAATAGCACTACTGAAAAGCAATAAATGTAAGAACAAAAAAATATTCATCCATTTAACATGAGATACTTGCCGTCACAAATGCTTCAAAGAAAAATTGAGCAGTTAGCATATTTCTAGCACTTTTTCATTTCCAGAACACATGGCAGTTGATAGATTTCTTTTCTATCTAATTGTCAACAAACATGGAGCCTTCAATTTCAAATATTTTCCCCTTTGCTTTTCTAGCACAGAAAACAATCGTCAGATCATTTGTGATACATTTACAATCACAAGAGCAGCAAGAAAATACACAGACAAAGCCTGTCAAAAACCAAGATGGGTTCAATTGCATGTGCTGAACTATGCCTCACCCATAATCATGAGATTACCTCTGGTAGCCAGGACTCTATAGCCTTCCTTCTTCCTCCCAAATCCACAGTCTTGCAATATGCCCAGAAAACTATCCAAGTTCCAGCTATTACAGCCCAGAGCTCATTAGGCTTGTGATAGATAGACAGTGCTCCTGCCTGGAGTTGCAAAGAAATTACTGAGAATTGTTCCAAATTTTCCTGAAACTTCTCTGTAGAAGTTAATGACTTATTGATATCACTGATTAGTGGGATTGAAACATTTGAGGCAACATATCAAATCTTCTGACATTGTGACAATAACTGAGCAAATTTCTAGTCATCTTAACACTTATATTCCTCATCCCCTTGGTGGTTCACTTGTCAGGAGCAAGGTGCCCAACCTTCTCTTAACCTCCAATTCCTTAGCAACCTAATGAATAAGAAAACAAAATATTTCAGGCTGTTGCTAAATTAGCATGAAGGCTTTGGATGCAGTAGAAAATAACAGAAACCTTTTCAAGCAGTTTTTCTATCTTTGTTCTACCATAAAATAAACCTTTTTTTTAGGCTTCAACACAATAGTTTGCCTGGGAAAATTAAAGAGGGAAAATTAAATAAAAATACGTATTATTTCCATAATCAGAACATGTATTACTAAAAATATCAAAAAAACCAAAAGACTTGCCTTCAAAATATAAAGCATAGAAACATAGTAAAAAAAACCTATCAGAAGTTACATATTTAATTATGTCAAACATTAAACGTTTTTTATATTTCAAAACAAATTCTTTTATTTTAAAGTGGAGAACTTTCCTCAAACCTTGATGTACTAAAATTCCTTTCTGTATCTGAAGGCCTGCTCTAAAAAAGAGGGGAAAAAAGCAAATCAGAAAGGGTGCTGACAGATATGTCTCCTAAGTCATCTCTCAGAACATGTTAAACATGTACAATAAACACCTCTTTCTCTCTGACAGAGAAGCCCAGGTAGCAAGTTGAGATGCAGGTTACTGGTTTAGATATGTGGGTTTAGATACAGATGAATCCATTATCTTGTTCTCAGTCTGGCACTATCTGAAATCTGAAATTAAGAGGAATCTATTGTCTACTTCTCAGATGTTAAATTAACTCCTTGGTCACTAATAGTGAAACAAATCAATGTCTATTTAAATTTTCTGATATTAACATTTGAAATGTATAACATCCTTTTAGAAAAAAACATATAAAAGGTGCAAAATACGTGCAAAGATGCAAGCTAGTCTATAGCAGTGGGATTTCTGTAGTATCAGAGATTTGGTGAAGTAATACAGTACATCAGTCATACACTGTGCAGTATTTTAAAGGTTTTCTTGACATGCTGCAGCAAATTTATTTTAAAAATGGAATAGTAAGAGAAATATCCTGCCATAAAAGTAGTTTCTTTTCATCCTAACAATAGCATGAGACTGCACTAAAAAGAAATAAAATTGTGATGATGCAATGTGTGACCATCATCATCATTATTTTAAAAAGCTTTATTTGGGGCTGTGAGATTTGCTAACTGTCCTTCAGTGACAGCTCTATAAATCCATATGAGAAAGAGGCAGGAAAAAGAGGAGGTAAAAACATTGGAAAGAATTCTTTAATAAAAATGCTGTATTGTAGGGGAGACTACAGTAAATTCAGTTATAATACATACAAACAAAGCTGTATGCAGTTAAATTTATCACTTGATTGCTTTAAATATGGGACATTTTTGTTCGCAAGATGACAAATCTCCATTACCTGTGGATTTTGTTTGACTCAAATGGAGAAGCAAGGGTAAATCATAGTTTTCTCAGTATATGTGAAGTGAAAAAAAACCAACAAAAAACAACAAAAAAATCCCCCTAAACCATCAGCCTTCTTCATAGACAGGTTTCTCTGCTTTTCAAGTTGAATACCACTGAGAGAAAGAAAAGTAAGGTAGGATAATCAACAAAATATTGTTGTTCATTACACTGACTTGTCCATTCAGCTCTCTGAAGAGCACTTTTGTATTTTTTATTCTGAAATTCCAACCAAAGGGCAGAAGCAGAGTTTGCTG
This sequence comes from Erithacus rubecula, assembly GCF_903797595.1. NCBI lineage: Eukaryota > Metazoa > Chordata > Aves > Passeriformes > Muscicapidae > Erithacus > Erithacus rubecula. Next base: position 94,433,800 of record NC_136689.1, on the reverse strand, counting down.
TAATGTTTTAAAGTGAACTGCAATGGCTTTCCTGAAGTGGAGCTTGTTTCTGTTTATCCCTTCTTATGCAGAGGCTTTGGTATCGCTGAAGCTCTGTCTTGGTAAGGATTTATTACACTGCAGTTTTATAGTGGACTTTGAAGCATTCTAATTTAACACAGAAATTAATCCAATTCAGTCTATTATTGAAATAATTTCCAGAGGGTTTGTAATGTGTGGATATAAGGGCACAAAGCCAAGATCCTTTCTTCCTGAAGATGGATACTGTTGGGAGAGAGCATTTCTTTAGCCTTCATAGCAAGTCTACAAAAACATATTGAAGAAATTTGCAGGTAATTTTTTTTGCGCACAATTTCTTTCTGGAAATATATGTCAACATATATTTTCCCCCTATGTTTTACTCTAGAACAAAATGTGTCCTGTTGTTCCAAAATGACTTCTGAAGTATCCCAGATAAGATATGGTCATACACCAAAATAAAGAGGCTATAATAATCACTTTCAAGAAAACAAAATCCACAATAAAAGAGTAGTCACTATATATATTTTTTCTTTTTAATTACTTCACCAAGCTACACACAGATTTTCCTTCTTTATTCCTGCCATGTGGTTTTTCTGTCAAACTCATTACTCTATTGTTTCCTTAGAAATTTCCCAGTCTTGTTTATACATTTGGTAGTAAATGTCTGAAATGTTCTCCATAATGCTGAACTCTTGGGAGAGGGTACCTCAGAGCTGTCAGTCTAAAGTCTAGGATCTGCATTCAGACAACAATAAGCACAAGAGCAAAACGATGGCATTAGCTAGCATAAGGAAAAAGGGATTATATGCTGACAAAATATTCCATTTTACAATTAGTGTATTTTAAAGTTTCCTCTTGCATGGAATGGGTTTGTTCTTTCCTGCCCCTCTACCTCCAGCACTAGAGAGAAAAAGCATGCTGTGGCATGGTGTGGAGATAAAGTAGTTTTTATTCCAATTTCATAGCTCTTACCTAACCTCTTGTCTTCTGTTCCTCAAGGGTCCTATTTTCCAACATCATAACATATGCTTTTTGTTTCTTGACCTTGCACTCTCCCACTTTCCCTCTTTCCCTCCAGGCTATTCACTTATTTCCATACCACTTCCTCCTCCTCAGCAGGACATCGGCAGGGGGAACTGCAGGTTAACCAGAAAGCAGAAGCTCTGTGTTTGTAATCTTGATTTTTATTTGGCAGACAAACTTCTGCCTTCACTCCTCTTACTGGAGAAAGTAAGTGCTATGCAGTTTCAACTTAATATATGAAAAATCTATTTTTCACAATCGTTCTTTGCTCTTGTGTTTCCCTTGACCCCTGTAAGCTTAGTCTAACCTTTTAATTCCCATGTGAAATGACACAATAATCATACTGGACAGAGAGCACCAACTCAGCTCTGGTGGATTCTGGTTTTTTGTTCAAAGGAAAGGAATTTGTAGAGTTTTGTAATGGAGTTTTTTAGCATCTTTTTAAGAAAATATGCTATTTTAGCTTGAAATTCACTCAGCCTGAGGCAGAGACCTTCCGTATACGCCTTTCAATGCTGGGGTTTAAATTCAGTGGTTATGAAAAAGTGAAGATAGAGTTTTGTAGAAACTATAATCTCACAACAATTAAATACAATTAAATGGAGATGTAACTGTGCTAGTGTAATGAATTTGAACTTTTCTCCTCTATTCTTTTTCCACAGATTAAATTGCATATTACTTTAGTGTCCTTCAGCTTCAATAACTGTAGGGGTGAAGCTGGGACCTGGTTGATTTTTGCTTGGCTTTTTTTGCTTTTTTTAAAATGTGGATGCAAGACAATAAAAACTTGACAGTTGTGTACAGACAAAATGCAAATTTACAGGAAAGTCATTGCAAGAAACTCTCATTTTCTTTATAAGAGAAAAAAAAACAAAAACAAACAAGAAAAGAGAAAACAGCTTTCTCAACCAGTTATGGACCAACCTTTGCTTATTGTAAGGGAATTGATTTCTACCTTGCAACATCTAACGGTAGGATAAGTAATTTATTTCAGACTGTTGTGAAGTTTATAGATGTTAGTGACAATAACATGTGTTCCAGTGTGCTTGTTACATGTTATCAAGTTTCTGTCTAATTTTTTGCTTCTATAGATGCAAGCAAAGGGACTGTATTTAATAAATTATTTACTAAACAAGGAGAATAAGACCAAAAATTACATGATAAATTAGATAAAATTTCAACTACACATTAAATTATCTTTCTTCCTTGTCTTCCATTATCCTGGCTGAATACTTTGTCCCTTGTTCCAAGGTAAATACATATCTGACAAAGTAACATTTCCAGAATTTTTGGTTGAATTTATAGTCCTAAATGAAAGAAAGATGATAAGCATAAGCTAAACTGTTTATCAATGCTTTTTGTAACAAGAACTTTCTAGCAATTTGGGAACTACTTGGGAAAGCTCTCCTTGATCTTTCCTTGATTTTCCTAGGAGAAATAATTAATAGCTGAGAATTTATGTCTAAAGCTGTGGTTTATTGATTGTTTGATTGATTGATTTTTAAGCAAAAAAGGGGAATCTTTTATTTAGTATGTAATAACTGTTAAAATTTGAACAGTCTATGTCATCATATTTATATTTAAATATATGTATTTGAGAGGCAGATGGATGCTCAAAGTGCAATCTAGTTATTCATCTGAAGGCTGTGAGAATACTTTTAGATATATAGAAAAAAACACTCCCAATTTAAAAATATAAATATTTTGTACCATATTCCTTAAGAATAGCAAGTATTAGTAGGCATCTAGAAATGAAGTGTCTTCAGACATCCATTGTGTAATACAACTTAATTGGTTATGAGTCAGATATAATCATCAAATTTTCAAAATCTTGCTTATAGGAGAGTCAGGAACTCCCTAATTGAGGATGAATGTCTGCAACCCTTAATCAGCTTTAGAAATTGCAAGATCAGGTTTATGTTCCAAATGACTAGCACTACATCATGTTGTCAATTCTGATAGAAAATTAAGGTTTATGACAGTTCTTTTTGACTGTATATCTCATTTTCTTTAAGAGCTCTGGAGAAAACCAGCCTTGCTTCTGGTGTTGCCACATAGGAATCAAATGTCCTGGCATGTCAGGAGCACCCACTGTGTGCAGTCAGGCAGCCAAACCAGTAGGAGTATTCCCCACTCATACATATGTCAACCTCTGGCAATGTCCATGGCAGCTTCCCTAGAAATGCATTCCCAAGTAGCAACAGGAAAAGGAATCCTGGGTCTCCAAGGATCTTTTCCCAGATCAATCATCTTAGCTTTGCCCTTTTCCTCTGCCCTTTAGCTTCTCTGTGGCAGAACAGCAAAATTCAATTTTGCCTGCCCTGCTGAGAATTCATAGTCTGGTCTGTCTGAGTGCTAAGCACATTCATGAAGAATAGCACCAAAGTATTGAACCAGTGCATAATGAGTCTTTCTAATCATGCCCTTGCCTTTCATTTCCAATAGTCAACAGCTCTCAGAAGTGTGAAGTGTACAAACATATAAAGGGCTTTCCATAATTTATTTGTGTTTGCTGTGAATAAAAAAAAATAATGTGGCATCTCCATGGTGAACAGATATTGCCCTTTTTCATTAGTAAAATATTTCCAAAAGGTTAATTAAACAAAAAGAAAATGCAGTTCAGCATTTAGACACTGTATTAATTATGACATTAATTACATCTTAGTGATCAGGGTCTGTAGCATTTCTGGGGGATTAATGACCATCTGGGAGAGTTCAGAGCCCAAGTCTTTTCCACAAGTCATTTATTCCATCTATTTGTTTATTTTCTAATAAATGATCCAGAGTTAAGGTCATTACTTGATAGGTCACTTGTATAAAAATGAATTGTAATAACAAAAACCCCCATCTTGTTATGTTTTTATTATGGAATGTTTATCCAAAGCAAAATATATGCTGTATCTTTTTCAATGCTGCTACTTCTGACAGCAAATATTTAATATGGTAGGAAAGAAATTACATAGATAAATTTTGAAACTCATTTTTGTTGTCACATAAAGAAGATTGAAAGAAACTTTTTTTATTTCTGCTCACTCTGAGAAAAAGTGGGAAAAAAGTCAAAATCTACTTTTGAATTTTTTTGCAATAAACCAGCTTGTCCTTTTATGTACATAGCAAAAATTCAAAAAGCTAAAATCCATGAACTCATTAACAAAATGAATCACTTTTGGGGAAAAAAAAACCATAAAAAAACAAAACAAAACAAAAAAAAAAACCAAAACCAAGCAAAAATCCGTCAATGTGTCTCTCCAAATTACTTCTTTTTCCAGTTGGCTATCCTGCAAACACATTCTGTAATATGAAAATCAGTTCTAGTTTTCTTGATTGAATGCATGAATATCAAGGTGAAGCCTTTACTGAGAGCTCTGGGGTCACAAAGTCCACTGTCAGGAAATTATATCAAATGGAAAAGAATGTGTAGCAGCATTCATTGTCACAAAATTACCCATCTCATGAATGACACTGCTCCTCGCACCAAGTGATTTTGTCAATTTGTAATTTCAACTTTCTTAGGTAAAAAGCTAACATGATTATTTTCTAAAATTTAGTTTTATAGTCATCACAAAATTTTTGTTGGAATTATTTAGTTTTTGAATCCTGTGTGATGGTGGGTAGGATCAAGAGACTTGATGTTTCCTTGATAAATGAAAACAATATATTCTGGGGGTTTTTATCATGCTGGTAGTATAAAAAAATACATTTATTTACTGATATAAAACTCAATATAACATTGCATCTTAGTAACACCATTTCAATATGCCTTGCTGCTTTTCTTTAAATTTAATCTTACATAATTCTTAATTATTACATAGAGCTTTGCATTCTCACTTTTCAGAGACTGTACTAACTTCCCATTCATTTCTGGAGGTAAATCTGTGCATTTGCTTTCCTCTGCTCAGGTCCTGTCTTTACACCCCCTGCTATGTTTTTGAGGCTATGTCTGCATCACAACAGCAGGGATTTCTGAGATTTCCTGTGATAGCTGCAAAAGTGAAAGCTTGGAGTAGTAGCAAGATGATGGGATTTGTAAGGCAGCATTTATTTGGTTTGGGATAGGGCCGTGCAAACAAGGCTTTTTCAACTTTCACAACTGAGCTGTCTGTCTTCACTGACCCTGTGGCTGTCGTAATTTGAGAATCTGTGCCACCAGGAACTGTTCCCTAATGCATACTTGACAGTAGCCATTTCTATTAGGGAAGAAGATTCAATGATATTTAGATTTGTATGTAAATTCAGCTGATAACAATGGCTCAAAAATGTCCAGATACTTAATATTTTATTAACTATTGTTTAATAATTAACTAATGTTTTAATAATTGATCAAGGAGATGATCTGAGCAAAAAGAATAATATGTGAACAACAGTGGAAAATAGGCAGTGTCCCTTGACTGTCGTCAGTGTTACGGCCTATGACAGTGCTTGAATGTGTGCTTATTCTCTTTATTTGATTTCTTTTGTGTTTCTTAAAAGGCTTTCCATGAATACGAAATAAGCTTCCTTCATATCAATCAGAAAACGTTTTTAAAAATGAGTTGACAAAGCTCAGAGCTCCTCAGAGGCTGAACTATTTTGGCTTCAGAGATACTAGTAATGAAGCTTGAAATTCAAACATTGCATTAAAATATTGTGGAGTCTCCCACCTTTTCCAGGTTTTCTTCATCTCTGTTTTGCACAGCAGCTTTCTCTACTGTGATTCCAAATCTCTTTGCAAGCAGGGTTTTGTTTCTGTAAGCTGCTATTATGGTCTGACAAGCCAAGGGAAGCTGTCAAATATTTTACTTTGATGCCATCCAGATCCAAAGAGAGGAAGCCTTCAGTACAAACATATCATTATCATTTCCTTGCTGCCCTTTGTCAGTGGTTGGTACACATGCTAGTCAAACTAAACAAACAGAATCTCATCTAGTTTCCTCTGTTTGTTTGGGTTTTTGGGCTGGAGGGGATTTTGTGGGGGTTTTGTTTTGTTTTGGTTTGGTTTGGTTTGGTTTTTTTTGTTGTTGTTGTTGTTGTGTTTTGTTTTGTTTTGTTTTTTTCCAATAATAGGTGAGAAAGAAGTATTTGTTTGCTCTTTTGGTCATAAAATTGTACTGGTTAGAATATATTGTATGTTGGGCCTGATGATGAGTCTTCTAAAAATCAAATACTACTGTTTTAATTTTCTCAGACTTACCCAAGTTTTTAGAATATATTGCAGTAATTGTATATTCAATTGTGATTAGTTTCTGGGCTGAAGATGAGACACATTGTCTTCCAATTCCTTCATGCTTTCTGTTTAGTTTTTATCTTGTGCCTATAGATATCTGGTTGTATCCTGAATCCAGGTTTAAGATTTTATGATATTTTAATTTACACATGTAGTTCAGTGTGTCTTTGTTTCTTAACGGGTCCCATTACATTTTAATTCTTTCCCCAAAGCTCATCGTAAAAATAAAATGAACAGCAGCAACAGGTAGCTAATAACTTTTCAAATAAATTTTTGGTCAAATAATCTTTTCAAATAAATTTATGGTCAAATAAATTTTTGAAATCAAAAGAATAGAATTTGTTGTTTTTCATTCAACTGCTTTGTCTCTTAGGTGTTGTGACCTGCTTTTTTTAAATATACATCTGTACTAGGTTTAAAAAAAAAAAAGAAAAGCCACCAAAAAAAAAAACCCCAGGCAAAATATCAGAATCAACCCCCCAAAAAAGCTGGTTGAAAAAACGTTAGTTTTGTAGTTAAACACAGAGACAGAAAATGCAGTTTGATGTTTGTTTCTGCAGTCTCCATTCAGTCTATATTTGCATCCCATTTAGGTACTTGAGTAATTCATGGGTTCCAATAAAAAATATCTTACAGAATGATGTCAATAGAAAGCCCATATTGTACTTGCACCCAAAGAGGCCTATTCAGCCAGTGTAGAGTATAACATCCAGTATTTCTGAATTTCAAGTGCTTTTCTTGCAGCCTGAGTTGCAGTGATCCAAGTGTTGCATTATGAGCTGACATAAACCCATAGGAATCTTCCATCTGTTTTTCCCCACAGAAGGGAAAATGTCTGTTAAGGAGGAAGCACTGTGCAAAGAGTCAAATGGCCTGTTCTATAAGCCTCTCCAGAGAGAGAGAGGTTACTACTGCTTCTATCACTCTGGAAGGCATGGTGAAGGAATGTCTGCCCTCACAAAATCCCTCTGAGTCACTCAGAACTTGTCCACTGTGCCTTCTGCCTCCTGGAAGGCAGATCCTAAGGGACTTGTGACACTTACAGAACACCTGACTGTTCCTGAAGCTGGGAACCAGTTCTGATGTAAATAATATCCTCTGGGATAAGCATAATTCAGCTTATTAGTTCTTAAAAAAGAAAAATGCAACCAAAAAATCCCCATCATATCCTATAGGGATAACACCTTATAGCACAGGCTTTTGTCATATAAGGTACATGACTGACTATATTGGTTGACATCCAAATACTGTCACAAGAGGAAGAGATTCTGCTTAAGCCACAGCTGATTCTTTCACAGCATTGTTCCATGCCTCATGACTCTTCCTAGGATGATGTGCTGCTCCAGTTATATGGGTTGGCAAGATAATCCTGTCTGAAGTGAGTATCCTTCTTTATTATTTTAAGACCAGCCAGAATGTTTGGGATAAATGCAGATTAGAGAAAGGCTATAACACATTTCAACCATTCACATCACAACAAAAAGCCAAGCAGAACATCCTTAGTTGAAAAAAAATTTCATTTGGTTTTGACTGACATAGAGTTAATTTTCTGCTTTGTAACTTGTGCTTTGTTTTGGATTCAGTGTGAGAATAATGCTGATAGCACACTGATGTTATGGTTGTTATTAAGTTTGGCTCACACTAAATCAAGGTTTTTCAGTGCCACATGCTGTCAGTGAAGAAGTGCACAAGAAGCTGAGATAGAGGATGGCCAGGACAGCTGATCCAAATTGGCCAGAGGAGTATTCCACATTACTGAATGCCATGCTCAGTGTGGGACATATAATGGGACAGATGACCAAGAGTCGCTGATTTCAGCTGAGGGACAGGCTGGGCATCAGTCAGTGGGTGGTAAGCAATGATATTGTGCATCACTTGCATAATAGTTTTGGTCTGTTTGTTTGGTTGGGTTTTTTTTAACTAGAGTTTTATTTCTCTCCCTTTTTTTGTAACATCAATTTTAATAAGAACTGGTTTTGGTAGTATGAGTAGTACTTCATTATAATTGTCAAAATATTTTTATCTCAAGCCCTGTATTTTACCTTTCTCAGATTCTGCTCCACTTTCCACCCCTGAATGAGTACATGTCTGTATGGTACTGAATTACCAGCTGGAGTTAAACCATGATGTAGGGAAACTCCTTATTGTATCAAATCAGGTAGATACACTGAATTTCTCACAAGAAGTCTTTAGAAAGTATTTTTATGACCAAAAGGATTTCTTCCTAACCAAAAGAGTTGTCTTTAGCTTCAATTAAGATCCAAGCACTATCACAACAGAATATCTTGTTGCCCTTAAAGAACTGACTAGACAAAGGTTCTCACTAGGTCAATATTTTAGAGATAGCAATGAAGTATCACTTGTTTTCCTGGTACAAAAGCTGGCATAAAAATGCCTTTAGATCCCATTTATGCTAGTTTTTTAATACATCAGCGTAAATAAAAAAGTAAGATTAAAATTCTTACAAAATATAACTGTTCCAAGTGATTGACAGCAAGGGAATGCAAAAGGTTTGCATTATCCTTTAGCCTACGGTTTTCTATCAGTGAATATTTCTAAACTGTGATATGAGCCAAAGTCCCTCATTAGAGAGCTGCAGACATGTAGCTTGCCTTTGTGAAAGATATCAGCTGCTTATCTGGGAAAGAAGAGCTTGGACTCTGAAACTGTAGAGTATAAAGGGAAAAAATGTAACAAACATCCAGAAAAAAATCTACCTTCTGTATGTTTATCTAATATTTATGTATTTTCCAAAAAATGTTTACAGTAGGAAAACCTGTGACTGCCATGTCCTGCAAGAGGCAATTAAAGAAAATAAATAGAAAAGATGATGCCTGCAAAATGGAAAGATATACCTAGCTGCAGACAGCGACAGCAGTAGAAATAATTTCAGCTGACAGTGGCTGATGCCAAAAACTTTGAGCTTTCAAGTCTACTTAAATGTCAACATTTCATATCTTTCTGTGTCAATTCATAAAAAAAAAAAAAAATATTTTACCAGATGTGTGCAATCAGGTGTTTTTGCCTTATTTTTTGGAAGATGGATTTGCAGTAGCTCCCTCTCTCAAATCACTTCAAATCACAAATTCCTTAGAGGCTGGAGAGACTCTATGAAATGCACAGAGCCCAGACAATGCTGTCAGCTAATTCTGGGAAGCAGCCAAATCTTTGACATTGGTTCTGCATTAATAGAACTCTGTGCTGTGTTGAACATATGCTTCTCAACAGGCTGTATAGTACTGTTTACAGCAAAGACATGATGCAATTATTTGCAGAATTTTACTTTTGCCCAGAAGAAAACACAGGATCATTTTCTTGTTATCCAAAAAAATTCTGAGGTTCCAGTACTCTAAAAATCAAGCTGTTTACTTGCCCTAGTACAGGGCAGCATACTACAGATTTAGAATCTTAATTTTAGGTACACATTAAAGCCTCCTGACTTGCTTTATTTATTCCATTTAATGAAGGTTTTCAAATGCTTTCTAGAAACCAGGATCCAAAGTTTCTGAAAGAACGTACCAACGTTTTGTAAGGTCTATGTAACTCAAAACCCATTAAGCCCTTTAAAATATTCTAAGTACATAGAAGCAAAATCTCTGTGAAACTCATGGTTTAATTTATGGAATAGGTTTAATTCGCCTTAACAAGCAAATTACTGATAATTCCGTCTTCAGTTATGAAATTCATATTCCCAAAACAGACACCTGACTCCCTAGATTAGATAATATTAGTATGATTTTTGTCCTCTGCAGTCTCTGCCAAAGAGTTTTAATGTCATTCTTGCAGCTTTGTTTTTATTTGCTTGCTTATTTGTAATTATTTCTTAATATTCCCAATACAACCCGTGATTGCTGTACCTGCCTTTGAAACAACTGCAGATATTAAAATACATCACAACATATAGCCTGCTGTGCACAATCTCTGTGGGGAAGGATTTGGCTTAAACGAATTCTTTTCTTGATGATAGAAGCGCCTCACTTTGTTATGTGTTTGAGGATGTGGTGTGTCACTGAGGATTTAGAAACCTCATTTGGATTCTGGGATCTTAATTTCCTTTAGCAAGAGGTAGACAGTCCAGCTTTCTTTCAAAATATAATGGTGAGAGGTCTCTTTAGAGGATAAAAGCACTCATTCAGAGTGTTGTAAATGCTAACTGTAGTTGTTTCCTTTGTCTAAACAGATATGGATCTGCAGTTGTACCCACTAGGGAGACTATCTAATCAGTAAAGAATGGGGCCCTCAAGCCTTTTTGTTCAAGGTTCATGGGGCAATTTTAAGAAAGAAAGTAAAAGAATGCTTAATTTATACTTGAGAAATTTACAGTTGAATAGAGAAATTTCTTTTACTTCCTACATTGATTAGTGTTAATAGAGAGGATTCTCAGGTGCAAATATTTAATGTTTTTCTACAGAGAGGAACCAGAATCTTGCATCAGCTGTTCTTAATTTTGTCTCCTTCCAATGCCCAGTACTAGTGCATTAAATTAACATTCCTTCTTTACCTTTCCTTTCCAGCTTACCACCCATACCTATGCTCCTGCCCATAAAATGAGTGAAAGCTTTGAGGCATTTCATGATTGGCAATGGAGATGCAGAAACTGACTGACTGAGGGTTTCAGGACCTCTTACATGAACACACACATTAAATACATGAATTTGTATATTGAAGGGAAATGCAGGTTACAAAGCTGTTTCTTCCTTTACAGCAATTTAGGTCATGACTTCATCCTATTGTAGTTACTGGATAGTATGAAAGAGCATATCTTCTTCTATATCTAGAAAAAAAGCAAGCACTGAACTTTAAATTGCTGAGAGTCTAATTTGACATCTGGCCAAGGAAGCACTTTCTTATCCTGAACACTACATCAGGAAAACACTTCAAATGCCCCATATCAAGTCCAAGAGGATGGCTATCCCTATTCAAGCCAGGATATCCTGCCCAAATCCCTGCTGAGTGGTAACAGAAAATTATTTCAATCAATCAATCAATCAATCAATCAATCAACTTGACTGCAAGTTGATAAATACTCATAAGAAATACTCATAAAAAAGCAGAAACAATCCAAATGCTATTACAATCTTGCTGTGGTGACCTATGGAAAGTGGCCATGCAGCTTGTATAAAATGAAACACCAAACATCTGTGCAATTTTTTAATTTTTTTTTAATTTTAGTTTTGACTTAGAAGTCTCTTTCTCCACTGGTTCTCCAGTGCTGGTGCACATTAATTTCTTACATCTGGACACTGATTGTTACAGAAACAATGATGATTTCATGTTTTAAAGTCTAAATGCTTGAAATTTTCCAGACATCTGAAAATTTCTCTAAGTCCCTTAAAATACTGAATGTGTTAATTTGTGAAAACATATTATCTCCTCAGTCCTCTGTGCTTATATAAGAGATCGAGCAATATATAAGTCAAAATGTCTAGATCGTGCTAGCACTCAGGTATGGGATCAGATATTGAGTAACTCATCACATTAAAAAATGAGACAATTTTACATATTCAGGATTCTTGTTACTTCAGAAATCTCCATGCCAAAGTATAGACTTTGTTTTCCAAAAGAGTCAGGGCTAGGAGATTAAAATAATGAAAATCTGGAGTAAAGGATATGGGATCTTGAGTCCTAACTTATGTTCTTTGAGGTCTAAGTTCTTTTATCTTCACACAGAGCAATGCCTAAATTTATTTTCAACTTTAGAAGGTGTTAATATTTTAATCTGGTTTCCATTACATTTTCATATCCATATGTAGAAATATAATTTAAAGCTTTTCTTCTCCTACCCAGTATAGAATAATGATCACAGTCATTAGAAATAATTGACTAGTTCCATTTTCCTTATCTTTCTATTTAAACCTTTCTCTGTAGTATCTGTGTGGGAAATACACATTGATTCAATATGCTTCATTTTAGTCATCTCTGTTTTTTAGTAAGATAAATTAGGAGTCGGAAAGTCTAAAGAACCTTCCATCTTTATCAGTTTCAGAATAGTTTCAGCAGGCTCTAGACCCTGAAGAACTGCTGGTTACTAGAATCATATTAAATCTTCTAAAGCTGTAGTAGCTGAGCTACTTGTTCATGTGTGCTTCTAAATTAAAAAATAAATTAGTTTCCAATTTAATTTCCAAATTCCCAGCTCCTTTGTACCTCAGGTGGCTGAGTCTGTGCACAGACTCATTTTCTTGGAGATCCAATTCATGTAAGAATAATTCTGGGAAGAGTTCTGCTTATGGAGAAATCCCAACAGATACTTTGAACACAATCCCACAACATATGGCAGCTTACATATGAAGTTATCCATCCTTCAAAATCTTCACATGTGTGTGTTTTTCATGCCATGCACCTTCATGCCTTATGACAGGGAAGATATGTAAAGCTCCTAAGCTTTAAGGGTTTAAAACATTACCCTTGATAGGGCCATGCACTGTTTGAGAAATTGTGAACTGGACAAAAAAAACCCTAAAACCAAAACTAAAAAATCTCTTACTGAAATGCGACCACCACATGTAAGTCCAGACCACAAGCTTTGCAGTGAGGTCATAGTTGTCTCCCTCAGGCAGACATAGCTGTCAGCTGAGGAATGAGAGCAACAATTGCTGTGCGCCACTGGGGATGGAAGACCAGGAATCTCCCTCTAGGGTGATAGTTTAGCAGTACTAATGTAGCTTACTATCCTAGAAGTGTTCCAATTCATAGCAGAGTAGTGTTGATCCCTTTGTGGGATTGTATCCTACAAAATTTTTCTTTTTAAAATTGTTTTATTTTCATTCAACTAGATAGTACCAAAAAAAAGGCACATTGGCCACTTTTTTGCTGTTTTGATTTTTACAGGTGAGGGATGAGGATTCAGATGAAAATGAATTATGAGATAATAAAAGTAAGTATTTCAGTCAGCCTTCATTTTATTTCTTCAACATTGTGATTTCATATAATTAGGAGCATTTTTGCCTGACCTGAAGGGCAGTAGAAATGGCATATTAGGAATAAAGCAAAATGTGTTATATCCATGCTGGATTGCATATGGACAGAAGAAAAACTTGTAAAAGTGAGTTATTACATATAATCAGGAGATATTTTTGTTTAAGGTCACCTTGTGTTTCTCAGCTTAAAAATATTTGAAAATTCTATTTTGTGATAAACCCTTTATTTATCCATACAAACGCTGCAGAAACAAAAAAACCAAAAAAACAAAAAAAAAACAAAACAAAAAACAACGACAACAAAAACTAACCAAAAACCCAAACCTTCTTACTAATACACCAAATTCGAGAACTTTGAATAATATAACTCTTCTTCCAGCAAATTAGCTTTCCTAATACTACATTTCATAATTTTGTTCCATTGAGACCCTTCCCAGGAGTCTATTAGAAAAAAAACTTTTTTTTCAATGAAATTGAAAATTTTCCAAATTTATTCTCTAAGGGCTCTTATAATTTTTAAATTTTTTTTTCCCTTTAGTCTCAGAAGTCAATTTCTTCAGAAATTTTGGTCAGTTATGCTCCGCAGATGAGATTCATCATTCAGTTTCCTTTAGGAAAAGGAGAATACCCATTCAGTGTATGGATCACTTCCTCCGGTGTTTTCTGTTTGCTTGCTAGGGTACTCAACAATTTTATCTGCCAGTAAATGTTTACACATGGCTTTAATGTATTTCCTGTGTTATCAATGTTTCTCAAAGTAATCAGCTATAATATCCCATCTGGCAGTTTAAGTCTACTTTGCTATTGTATCTTCTTAAACTTGAATTGCGTATTAAAATCTAAAGGAGGAAAAATATGTGTGGAAAATGATCACATATAATTTTTTTGTGAATTTTTTTTTTTTTTTTTTTGGCCTATGTATTCTGTCTTCCCTCTTGGAGGATAAAACTCATGAAACTCATGTACTGTGTGACTGAAAATAAGGCAAGGAAAATTTTATTTTCTGTAATTTCTTTTGTATTCTCTCTATTCTACTATTGAGTATAGGGCAAAATTCTCAATATGGTATGTAAATGCTCACATTTTCTAACACTACAGTAGCTTTTTTCTCTTCTGCAACCTGAGGAACCTCTTTCATAGAATGTTCTGAAAATTATTTGCAAGTATGTTTAATTTTTTTCAAGGAAGCTATATACGCCCATTTTTTTATTTAATGGATAATTTTCCTCTGGGCATTATTGTATTTACTTTTTCCCAAACTGAGGCTAACAACTAAAAAAGCAAAATCTAAAGCAAACAGGAAAAAAAAAAAAAAAAAAAAAGAAAAGAAAAGAAAAGAAAACCAGGCAGAAATGCACTAGGTCACATGGAAGAACAATAGTTTTCAAGAGATGATTCATTGGCATTTACTCCTGAAATGAAAGCTTACATTTTTAAGGGGGAAAAACCCTAAGTCAATCTATTCATAAGGAAAATGTGTTCTTTTCTTAAAAATACTACATATATGCTCAAAATAAACAATTTAAAAAAATGTACTTATTTGAAATCTATGTCATTCTTTATGTATAAGCTGATGCCTTAGGCTTTATACTTCCAGTATTTTAAAACCTTTTTGCAAAATTCAGCCAACTGGCATTTGTTCAGAGCATGTTAATTATGTCTATTGACATTTATGTGGGAGACTAGGAGGGTAAAACTGCATTGCTCTTTGTGCTTCATCTTTTATTTCTAACTAGTTGCTTGAGTGTTATTGAAGAGGACAGTATGTCACAGGTCAGTACTGTTCAGTAAGTAATGTATCTCAGCCTCACATTTTTTTAATTAAATATAAATAATACATCAAAAACTCTTTGTTGTTTTTTTTGTTTTGTTTTGGTTTGGGTTTTTTTTTTTTTTTTTTTTTTTTTTTTTTGTTTTGGTTTTTTGTTTTTTTTGGGTTTTTTTGTATTTTGTTTTGTTTTGTTACTCTTTAGGCTTTTGGTTCTTCCTGGACAAAGACTAAAATTAAAGAACATTTCACTTGGCTGTAGTGACATTAAAATTAAAATAAATATTAAAATAAAAAAGAAAGAATACACAGGGTGATGAAGGAAAAAAAAATAAGAAATAGAAAACAGAAAACTTGAAAAACAATACTCCTACTGCCATATTGAACACTGCTCAAAAGAACCAGCTGATCCCTCCATCTGCCAGATGAGTCGAACCAGCTACATTTCAATTATCAGATGGGGTTCTCTGAGGAGAGCCTAGTAACTACAATAAACATACTTGCTTGTTTCTACTTCTCATTTTCTCTGATCATGAGCTGCACCCAAAATAAGTTTGAAAGATGCTTCATTAGACAGAATTGCAAGGTGGAGTGGAAACATATTTTCAGTATTTCAAGATTATTCATGTTTAACAGATATATTTTAAAGATACACAAAATATGTATGACATTTTCCCCCTCTCCTCCTTCTCCCAAACTCACAAAAGTTTCATCAAACATTTAGTGGTGCTTTGTAGTATTAAAGACACTGTTTGTGATCCATCAATAAAAAACCTTTCCTACCTGGAACATTCCAGTTTATTTAATTATTTGTGTCTGACAGAAAGTCCTAGTGACTAGAAAATGGAAACAAAATACAGATGAAATAAAAAGAGCAATTGTTTAAGATTCACAAAGTACTATGCATATTTTAGGAAGCTAAAATAGATCAGTAAAACAGAAAATCACCATATGTCAGCATTGATCTAACATTTCTTGGGAACCTTTTAACTGTGGAATATTCATAGGCTTTGCATCCCTTGGATCTTTTTCTCCTTGCAGCATGTAAGTATGAATAGAAAGAAACAAGTACTGAAAATCAGAGCCAGCTTCAGCATGGTGTTCTGGCCAAGGTTCTTTGGAGCAAAGAGTAAAGAGAAATGAGAGTAGAAAAGAAAATCTGTTATATTTAGAAATCCAGGACAGGACTTCAGAGGCTGTGTGGGTTTGCATAGATTCTCTTAAATTGCAGTTTTACATTGAGGAAGTGAGGTGTATTTTGAAGAATGAACTTAGAAAATTCAATGGATGTTGGTAAAGACTAAACGGACCCGAAGATCTGGTGATATAGGATTAACATCTTTCATGCAATAAATAGTCCAACCCACTCTAAATTAATTTCTGTAATCTGTAGTATATATCATAAGTATATATGTAATAAATCTTATAACACAAGTTATTCTGAAGGTTAAAAAAAAAATATCCTTAAAAAGCACAAAAAACAAATGAGGGACAAGGATCAATATTAATATCACAACCTAAGTCAGAGTAATGGAAATTTGGGACTTTTCTTATAAAATGTTCTTCTGCTACTGGAAATTTAATTGTTGGGGATTTTTTAAAATATTTTTTTTGTGTGTGTGTGGGGGGGAGATGTGTGTATGTGTTTAAAGGAAAGATAACATTTTAATAGTTTTATTCAAGATCAACCTGATAATTAATGTGTTAGTCATTGTACAAAGGAGTAAAGATGCTCAATTATGGTTTCATACTTGCAGGTGCATTTGTAGAGTTTAAAACTAAATATTTCGTTCCTGTTATTATTAGACTCCGGCAGATGAGAATGCAAATATTTTTAAGAGCTGGAAAAATCAATCTGTAACAAAATCTTAACAGTATTTTGACAGAATATACTGAAAAAAAATAATAATAAAAAGTAGGAAAGCTAAGTAAAAGGAAAAAAACAGGATTAAGATTGTCTATTTTGATGTTACACAGTCTGAATTTCATCATAACAATATATCTATGGTCATTTATACAATCCATGACTCATACCTGAATGTGTCTAAAAATGAGTTAGCACAATTTCTTATGTTTTTTCCTTCTGCTTTTCTTTTTCTTCCTGTTCCCCAGTTCTAATTGACTAGGAGACTGTTTTCAAAGAACCAATAGGTGAAAACTTCCTGTTCTAGAAAATGCATCCCTAGAACGTCCTTATTCAGCATAGGAAATGTCTCAAATTCCTCTGAAAAAAACAGTAATTTTTTAAAGAAATCTAAGCTTATATATCAATTTTCTTTTCCTCTCAAAAGAAATTACTTGGCAATGTGGTAGTAACACAGCTTTTAATAACATAAATTTAGACAAGGAATGAAAAATAAGTAACCTGATCAACACATGCTATTCTCCCAAAAATAATCCTCAGTGTAGGAAGAATTTGGCTTTACACTGCCTTTTATTAACTCAGGGAAAAAATTAAACAAAGCATTTAGTGTTGAAAAGCAAGTAGAAATACAGGTAGAAATTATGTAAGAAAACACAAGGAGCTTTCCCATCAGATCTGGAAAAAACATAGTAATACTGTATTTTTCTCAAACTCAGAAAAAAGTTTGGAGCAGAAAACTGTCTTCTGAGGTGTGCCCAGTGGTGAAAAGGTCAGTGTTTCCTTCCAATTAAATCAGATGTGGTCACTTAAAAGTTTTAGTAAAAAATGTTTAATCTAGTTGGCGTTTCCCTTTGTTCTCTAAGTGTAAATTGAGGACAAATGTTCTGTTAAATAATGTAAAGCCATATGTAATTGTCTTTTATGGAGTAGATCATCCCACTTTCTGAAGAACTGTACAAAACTACACAGAGAAATCACCACTTAGGCCCAATTAGTAGAAAATTAGTTTTTTGATAGAAAAGAATTATTCTGCAGAAAGACGCAGTACTAATACCATGTTAAATCCACATTTTTGAAACAGCAAGCAACAAAACAACAGCATCAACAAAAGAAGATTTGAGGAAAATAAATAGATATCAATGTGGTGTTTCAAAAACACTTCACCCTCAGAATCTTGAAAGAATTTGTTTTCTGCAGGGACTTCCTAGTATGCTGTCTTGTGGCTAATTATGCCATTCATTTAGCCTGAGACTGCAAATCTTTTTCTGTAAAATATTGAGATTCCCATGAGAGTTATGAACTCTGAGCACACTTTGTCTTTACTTTGTTAAGTTTTAATTAAAGTGAAAAAAAGAATTTCTTCTTTTTCCTATTATTCCATATTTCTCCTCATCCCCCTGCACTTATACTTGTTCTAATCATGAAGTCATTTAGAAATAATCTCCTTAAACTAATGATCATTTTAGTCTCAATTTAATAGATATTTGATTCTGTGCCATGGTATGTTTTTACGTGAGTTAACTGTGCTTAGAAGGTGCTATATATGTTTTTTTAAATAGTACCCAGTTTGAGGCTAATAAGCAAAATGCTAACTGTCCCCTTTTTGTAATGAGTCATAAACAAGGTACATAAGGGAGAAATACACCTCAGGCCTCACAGGCAGTGCTTGCTCACAGTAACCTCCCCAGAACAGATATTGCCATCATTTTTCTAATTCTCATAGCATATTTTTCTAATAATATGACCTAGGACAGTGATCCAGTACTGGCTATTACATTCATCATTTCCAGAAGCAAAAAAATCAGTTTAGACAAGCAGGCTCTGTTTATATATCAGTTTAGGACTTGCACACAGGCACACACACAACTTAGGAAGGACATTTTTACAACTTGAAGAAAACATCAAACTTCACAATAAACTTTCAGATGACTGGAATGTTTCAAGTCTTTGAACTCTTAAACCATGAAATCTGGGTTGTTCCAGTTATGATCCCTGGGTACGGATACAAAGAAATGATTATGCACCAAAACTGGAAAACCAATGGAGGATGTGGCTTCTAATTCAAAACTACAATAGAAAGGGGAAAAGTATGTAAGAGATAAAACTGCACAGATAGTTCTCATCTATTTTTATTAAAACAAGTGTTATACTTAGAGATCTTTCCTCTTGAATTAATGTCAGTGGTTCATTTGGTCCAACCTTCCTGCACAAGCAGGGTCTTCCAAGAGCACATAGTGCAGAATTGCATCCAGATGGTGCTTGAATATCTCCAGTGAGGGACACTCCACAGCCCCTCTGGGCAATCTGTTGGGCACCCACATAGTCAAGAAGTTCTTTCTTGTGTTCAGGTGGATTTTTGTGGAATTTCCTGTGCATCAGTTTCTTTCTGTTTCCTCTTGCCCTATTGGCTGGCACCACCAAGAGGAGCCTAGATCCTTCCTCTTGGTGAAACCTCCTTTAGATACTTCCAGAATTACTCATAAAAATAGGTGTATAGGGTATGTATATTACATTGGTTCTGGATTCTCCATCTCAGGGTTCTGGTAGAACACAAAGAAAGCCATGTGTGACTAGGGTTACTAGAAGAAGAAACCACAACACTTGCAATAGCACCACAAAGGGTAAATTATATAGAAGCCAGGTCCTTGTTCTGGGGGCAACTGACATGCAAGATGTGACACATGTCCCATCCCCAGTTTATGACAGGAGTCTGGCCCTTCTCCCAGCAGCATCCCAGACCAGTTACCCTGGAAAGTCACTCCAAACATGTATTATTGCTTACATTTCTTATAAAATAATACTATCAAGAAGGGTTGGATGAAACCAATCCTTGTAAATAAAAATAAGAAGTGCTTCAGAAAAATCTCAGCTACATACAGAGAAAAACAGATTTTGGTTTTAGAAAATTAGTAAAATAGCATTTTAAAAGGCAATCAAGAAAAGTAATTCCTTTTATGTGTTTGGAAAAAAATGAGTATAAAAATAAAAAAATTATGTTCTCTAACATCTATGACAAAGCAGTACACTCTGAGCAGAAATAGGCAATAATGGATTTTTTAAATGAACAGCTTAAGAACTGTAACAGCCAACAAAACCAGTCTTTCCCTGGAAATCCTGACTATAATCAAGAGCCCATTCTGAAAGACTTGAGTCCTATTTCACTAAAAAAAAATAATAATAACAGTTAATTAAAACATGAATAATTTTATATAATGCAATACTAGATGTCATAATTACTAAAAGTGATGGCCAATTTAAAATACTGAAATAAGTGGCAGTAATAGTTTTTTTCCTAGGAACAAGTGTGACTCAAATTCCTTTGAAAATTATAATTTGCAAAAAAATATTTTCTTCTTTGAATAGTGTGGAAGGGTATGGAAACTCAATTAAAATTATCTGTTACTGCTGATCTAAATTTCTTGAGAATTAACTTTGAGTTATACATTCAGTCTACTTCAAGAAATGTTGAATGACACTCCTTTTAGAAACAAAGAGTATTTTTTATAACTTTTTTTTTTTCAATATATTTGGTACTCCAACTCTAACATTAAAAAAATTAACCTGATTCAGTGAATATTTGAGTGCAATTCAATGAAATCTGAACAGTGTCAGAGCAAAGAAATTACGAGAAAAACATCTTCAAAAAGTATGCTACTAATTGCTGTGTGTTTGCAATGAAAATAAAGATACTACTGAAGTACTATTGGTGCATGTTACTATATATTTGTACATACATTTGAAATATCATGCATATATTTGAAAAGTCAAAAACGAAATTAAAAATAATCATAATCATATTTTTCATAGTAGTTGTATTTAAAAAACTGATTAAGAGTGGTGACTTAGCAGTAAAGCACAGACAGTAAGATGCTATAATAAGACACATAAAATATGGTAGTGGGAGAATGTGTTGAAAAAAAATTATTACTTTCCAGCTACATTTGCTTAACAGTGTTTAAGGATATGATGACTAGTAAAGGTCACAGACACTGTCATGAATCTCTGATTCACAAATTACTTGTGGAAAATCCCATTTCAAGATAAAAATATGAACACAAATATTTACTCATGACAGAAAAATGGGTAAGATTTATACTTAACAGGAAATTATTCTTGAGAGGAAAATTACTGTTATGGCTAAAGAACATTGGATCTCAAATTGCTATTTTCTGGTTCCAAAGTTACAGAGTCATCTGGGAACTGATTTTCCATTCTGTGATTGTAAAGGAATGTTAAACAACAATAACATATGACTATAAAACTAGTTCTTGTTCAATTACTTTCAGAAACTTCTTATGTGGGTCTTAAACAGGAAATTACTCCAAAGCAAAACACTTAACTGGAAACAATTTTTATTTTTTTTTTAATAAACTCAGTTTCACACTGTTTGGAAACACTGGTGTAAGATCACTGCTTTCAGCAACAAAAATATTTCAGATTCATTCCATAGCTACTAGGGCTTCCAGTGTTGCGACAGACTGTCCATGCAACTGTCTTTGAGGTAAGATTTCAGGCTTAACTGGGCTTCTGCTCAAAACAATTTATTTTCTTCAATGTTGTTGCCAGTTTTCCTGCATTTTAGAAAGCCACTGTTGACATCATTCAAACACTTTATTTTTTTTTCTTAAACAGAAGCAGGGAAATCTGTGTATGAAATCTGACATAAGAAATAAATTGTGGATAAAGTGACAGAGCCTAAAATATGTAACAGCTGCTCTGCTACCTAAAATGATTGTAGCAAACCACTTCTTAATAAAAGGAAAAAATAAATACGTGGTTGTTCCAAACCTGTTCCAATATCTATGCTATTTTATGGACTTATTTTAGCTCAGTAAATAAATATATAATTAAAATGTAATAACATATAGCAATAATAGTTTGATTCTAAAACAGTGAAATAAAATTGACTAAATAATTTATGTAGTCAGGAAGAAGCATGTCTTGGATAATTCATTAATGCAGTTGAAATATTCTTATGAAAACAAATTTATTGAAGAGATAAATTATGCAATGCTTAGATCAATCACCCAGAACATCCATTTTCATGTCAAATAAAATTCTAAAATATTTTATAAATATAGTACATTTAATAAAACATTCCATAAATTAAACACACATATGGAAAACCTGTGTATTTGTAGCTAGTACATTAAGGTTTGTGTCCCTCTGTCTATGTGTTTGTGTCCCTCTCTCTATGTATACATAAGACAGAGATTCGATTGTCATCAGATTTCACACCAAAAAAAATACAGGCCCTTATAAGAACTTATTCACTAAAACATTTCTCACACAGAAGAAAGCATATAATCAAACAAAACCAGACCCCCATCACTACCTTTATGTGGAGCTCCTGCACCTCACCAATGCAAGCTGCATCTCCAGTTAGGGTGCCTGGGGACATAGTTTTGCTATCCATGGGTTAAGAAACATAAATATAATTATTATACTAATCCTAATAAAAAATAAATAAATTCATGTTTATAAACAGAATTACCCTCCAATTCTGGATCACAAGGTGACATATCAGACTGATGCCTGTAGGGAGGTCCTGTAGCTACTAGCAGAGAGCTCTTCCTGCAGGAGCCGTGAAGTTTTATTCAAGGTCCTCTAGGTCATCTCTACATTTACCATGAGAAGGGAATGCTGAAGATATTTAAACCTCTCAAGCCATCTGAGCAATATTGAAAGGAAGCCAACATTTTGGAAACTTGAAAAAAACATCCTGGATAATAGAGATGATATAAGGCTGCTGTTAAGGCTCACTAATAGAGTGATTTTATGCCTGTGTCATTGAATTTGAACTTTTGAAGCAGTTGAACTTTATAAAATCAGTTTAAGTTAAAAACTGCTTTGCTTTGTAGTTTTTTATTTCTTTCGTTGTTGGTTTTTTTTCCCCACATTCAAGCCAAGATCAACCAAGCAAGTTATATATTGCTTTACTAATTCTTATTTTTCTTTTCAAAAGCAACTTATTCCTTTCTTTTCTGTGTTTGGGGGAAGCTTTCTGGGTAGTGGAAGACTGACCTCTATACTAACTTTTTTTCCCTGTGATCACTTGACATTTCAGGTAGCTGTTTTCTCAGAGCAAGCCATTCCACACCAGCTTTAGCGAGCTCACATAATGGAACTGCTCTAAGCAGAGTACTCTACAATTGCAATAAAGCTGCTTTTTGATTTTATGTTTTTAATTTGCCAGCGAAAGTGTGTTATTCTGAAACATTTCTGAGAGAAAAACTGGGTCTTGATGTTCATCCATATACTCAACAAATAACATCACAAAAAATAATATATATTTCACTACAAATAGCTTAATGTTATTTTATTCCTCTATGTAATTGAATCAGTCATATAATACCTATAGCCAATTGCTGGTCCTAATGATTCTTATTTAATTAATACTGTTTTTGACTAGACTAATAATGTATTTTCCCTTGGGAAGCATAAGGTATCAGGAATATTATATGAAGCACAGGACTTGTTTACAACAACTGTTACTTCCTTGGGTATCTTTTGACAATTTCATTACATATTCTCCTAAGTGTTTTGGGGTTTTTTACCCTCTTAGAAGACAAAGGTAAGTTGTCATTCACAGAAAGGTGGCATGCTGTTAGTAGTGCTCAGAAGAGAGCAACATGTTTGTATGGACTGTGGTACCCAGCAAATAGGCCAGACAGAGTCCCATCCATCCCACTTCAGTGTCTCCAACAGCAGTCAGTAGAGAAAAATGCTTAGGAAAATAACAATATAAACAGGGGACACAGGGGATAATTATTTTATTAGTACAAGTTTCTTTACTTCAGAAATAGCCAGTAATTTCCTGAGCTTGAAGCTGAATTCACACTGTTGCAATTGATATTTATCCAAATATGTAAAGTGCATGGATTTGCATAATACATTTTTAACCTCTGAAAGCCTGTGCAGATATCTAAATATATAAAAGCACATGGAAAAAAGTATATTTGATCTTTTTTTCATCTTTGTTTCCAGTTGCTGTGTGCTTTCCTGGAAACAACAGTAATAGATTTCTAGAAGAATTAACACAGATTTAGATCATACAATTTCAGACTTTATGCATACAAATAGTTTTTGAAAAAACATTATATTTAGTGAAAAGTTCACGTGTAGTGTGTAGATTTCCAGTATTGCATCTCAGTTTAGTCTCAACACAAAGCAACAAGGTATATATGTAAAAACAGTTAACATTTTAATAAACGTCTATTTTCAAATGTCATGTTCTAAGGTTAAATTTAATGTTTCAGATCTATAGGCTAGCATTGCTGCCCCAGGTTAGCAAGGACAGATGATTACCTTGTAATATCCATAATGATCTTTGATATTCCTCCCAGACAAGTTTATATCTGCAGCCACTAAGGAACATCTCCAATGTCAGTCTTTTCCATTTCCCTATTATTGCTCTGGCTTTTTTTATTGAAAAGAAAGCTTTAATGGGAGTTACAAAAGAGAGAAAGGCAATTGCTTAGGAGGTAGACACACTCAGATAATTTAAGCCACTGATAGCAGATTTTGTGCTGCAATTCTTTCCCTCAACTGAACCACAGATAGCTTGGAATGAGATCAGTGCTAACTTCTTTTTTTATTTCCTTTATTCTTCAGTATTTCCTAGAGCTCATTCAATGGTTTTAGGTTTGGAGGATGTTTCTGTCAGTTCAAAGATAATCTCGTATGGAAATATATTTTGCTTTTATGAGACATGCAACTACCATGCTCTTTGAAAACAGATTTTAGACTACCTCAAGAAGTATTTGAATGTATTGTGCCTGTGGCATTTAAGGTGTTCAGTTCACTGAATTTCATGTGAAAAAACCCCAGTTGTTTGATCTCCAGCTCAAAGTGGATTTTTCTTTTTTATGGTTGTTTTTATTATCTCTGAAATATTCTGGGACCTGTGGGGAGCATTATTGTAGTCAGTATTGGTTAGAATTTTGTTGACACCTGCCATGTACCTACCTATTTCTGAAGCATTTTAAAGTCCTTAGAAGGCACAAGGGATTAAAAGTTTCCAATAAATATTCGAGTATTAATAAGTTTGAGCTTAGCTATTTTTGTCAACTTAAAACAGTAATTTTAGTGGATAATTTTAAATAAATTTTAATTAAAATATGTTTCAAATAACACCTTTTGTAAACTGGACTAAACAAGAGAATAAAAGCAAAAAAGTAAGTAAAAACATTGAGTCAAAGATGTATTGCATCACCATTGCAGAAAATACTATGCTTTTAAAAATTATTACTATTATTATTATTATTATTAATTTATATTCAGTACTCTCTCAGGAGAAGAATTCTTATACAGTGCTGGTTTTCAGTTCAATTTTGATAGATGAAGTTGTAAATATGGACACATTTAGAAAACCATTCACTTGTTTTTTCTTTTCCTTTTTTACCTATCACCAAGCAGCAGAAATTACAGAAATAAAAAAAAATAAAAATCTTAAAATGGTAGTTTCAGTTTAGCTTAAATTATTTATGGTATTTTATAGCCATGGCAGTCAGCTGTTTATCATGTTAGTCAAAACTAGTAAATTACTATAACAGAATTGTTTTGTATTTCATCAGATCTATGTTTCACAACTCTTCCTAGCATTGTTAGTTTTGATTATTTTTTTTTTAAATTTTAATATATCCAGCTTATACTAAAAAATATATGAAATTTTGTTACTTTGGTATATAGATTTTCTCTTACACTGTCAGTCAAGTCCAAAGCTTTTCATCTCCACTGCTCTTGAGAGTGTTAAATGTCTGGTGTAATGATAATTACCAAATTGCCATGTATCACACTGCAGCAACCATAAACAATGTGATAGCCTCAGAAATTAGCTGTGTCTATAATGTTATTTGCCATACTGGCCTAGAAGTTGCTCTTAGGAAAAAAAAAGAAAAAAGAAAAAAGAAAAAAAGTTGTTAATTTGCAATATTGAAAAAAGGATCTGTGCAAATCCAGCCCAGGATTTTATGGAGATCATGCAACATTCATAGTAGAAGATAAAGAGGTATTTTATGTTACACATAAAGCAAATGTATTGACTGGATATTGAACAGGAACTATGAAACTGGAACTATTTGGTGATGAAGATAGGTTTGGGCTGGCCTTAGCAGAGGGAGACAGAATGGAACTAATTAAGATCAATTCTGTCCTAGATGTAGGTCACTGCCTCTACCCATTTACTAGAAACTGGAAAACAGTCATGAAGGAAAACGTGAGTTGAAGAAGAAGAGCAGTAAAAATATGATCTGTAGAACACCTAAGCATCTGACATTTTGCCCTCAGAGCGGTACAAAGCAGGTACATGCCTGCCTGTCTGTAGACAGCTGATGTGAACAGGAAGAATTAATGCAACAAGCATGTCCAGCAGACTCAAGAAGAAAATTTATGGCTGAGGCAAAGATGTCAAATCCTGTTTGGCTTGTTGTCTTTCCATAGCATCAGCAAACAGAGAGTATGCAGTCTCGGGGCAATGTGCCACTACGTTTGTTGCAACCTGAGATGACATGAGCATTCCAGGCTTATGTAGCAAACTAACCTGGAAACAGCTGCCAAAGGGAAAAGTTATGGCAAAACACTGAGGAAATAGAAACACAGCTGAAAGGCAAGTGCTGGACAAAGATTTGACCAAGGGTTGAACAGAAAGAATAAACTGGAAGATATTTACTTGTCTGTCACTGTATACTGAACAGAATACGTTAAGCAACACATGTCATTATGTAGCAAATATGTGTACATGAAGTTGGGGTCTGTCCTGTCTGTGCCTTTCATGCCAGGTCTGTGGTCACAGACAGAATCTAAAAATACAGGTAAAAGTGTCTTGGGAAGCAATTGATTCACCAGCTGATAACTGATGTGAAATAGTTATGAGGAGTTATGAGTAAACAACTTACAACTTTTCACACCAGCTTTTCACCGTAATTCAGTTCTGTTTGAGATGAACTACTGTATATAGTGTAAATATGATACATTGCTTCCTATTATTTAACATTTATCCCACACTGCTCCTTATGGAACCTCTCAGATGCAGCTCAGGGACATAGTGGAGTCACCACCCCGGAGCTGCTGAAGGAAAGACTGGATGTGGGTCTTAGTACCATGGCTCATGGTTGAACTCAACGATCTCACAGGTCTTTTCAACCTAACTGATTCTATGATTCTCTTTTGCTGAAGTTAATTAAGATATTTTAAAATATCCAACCAAATCAATGTATTCCAATTATCGTGAAGGAACCCAAAAATATTTTGAGCTTTAAATTCTCAACTGACTTGCATTTCATTGAGTTAAAAATGCTTGTATTATGAATGATACAAAGTAGTGTACAAATCATACAAAGCTAGGGATTGAGAAAAAATGACTGCAGCATCTTGCATAGAATAAATATCCAGAAATAATAACATAAACTATAAAGAGATAGGTCTAAAAAAAAAGACATAATGAAAAAGTCAGAAAGAAATTCTTATTTCTTTTATTCATACTACTTCATATCATATGCCAGTTATTGCTATTTTATAATGGAGTGTTTAATCCTTGATAATGAAATACACAAGAAATAGACACTATTTCTACATCCTTTTTCTCTTTAATCTTAATCAAAGTCACTTCACAGATTGTAAACTTTTTCTCATAACTTCAGTGTCTCTCCTAATCAGTAGAAATATGACTGAAGTTTACTTCCAGCTCAGCTAGGCAAAGAAAAATTTTTCACTCTTAAATTTACAGTAGGATCAGTAGTCAAAGCATTATATAGTAATATACTATACTGGCCTTTAACACAAAAACTTTCATTTTTACAGAAGAGACTTCATGGCAGATTTCCTCAATATGCATACTGGGACTTTTTCCATACTATTTCAACTAGAACAGACAACAGGGACACTTTTGCATTTAAATGCACAGTACATTAGAGTTATTTATTGTTAAGTCTAACTTATTTGCCTACAGAGAAAAAGTTCAAGGACCATTTAGCTTTCTGTAGTACATAAAAAAAAATCTGTTATATTTTCTAGGGCTCCAGATATCCTTTACCTGACTATGAAAGTGTCTCAGTTGTGAATTTTTTTTTTTTCCTAGAAGATGAGGACGAGTTAGTATGAGACGTTACTATAAGAAATGTTTGTGGTAGAGCTTTCTTACAAAGATTCTGCTGAGAAATTTGTAGGCATAGTGAATAGATTACATCAGTCTGCATCAATAGAACAAAGAAGGCCAAAACACTTCTGCTTCTTGATTTACTTTGGCAGTCAGATATCACTAATGATATTGACCACCAAAGTAAGTAGTGTCATAAATAAAATCTGATTTTTATTCTCATTCTCCTTTTCAATAAAAATATTGGCTTTAGAGAATGCCATCACTGTTACTAGGAGGAAGAGTGATTAATGGTAACACTGATGAATGGAACCATTAATGGTAGGTATAATACAATAAAGAAAGACCTCTCTTTTCCATGAAAAAAAAAAAAAAAAAAAAAAAAAGTGGGAATTTATACCTACACCAAAATGTATGTGAAATTAAAGATCTGAAATAATTAATCAGTGTAAAATCAACCAAAAATATTTAGTGTATCAGCAATATCAGGTTGGAAATAACTGACAGCAAAGGCCAAAATGTCATCCATTAGTATTCACATGAAAATCACATCAGATTTAAATCTTAACATAAAAGTAAAAATTAACTTGTGGGCTTATTAACTTGATATCCTTTTCCTTTCCATAACTACAAAATACAAAAGAAAAATATAAGCACGCATTGCCAAGATTCATTTCCTAGCTGGAATGAAGTGGTGATGTCCTTGGAATGACACAAAACTACTACTATGGCCTAATGACTGCAAGCAGCAGCATATAGCACACAGTTCTCCAGGAGGAAAAGGCAATAAGTTTAACAAACACAGTAATTGCAGTCTTTTTGTTCTCAAGATACAATTTATTTTTTAAAGAGCATTGCAGGTACAAAAAAACCCCATCCTGTTAGAAATGTAGTGTGGCACTAGCAAAGGAAGACTGTCTAGGAATGAAAGGGGGGAACATTCCTTGATTTGGACTATTCTTCTGAGATGACTACATTCTTTTCCCCAGCATGAATTGTACAAAAAACATAGCTAGGGCCAGGTAAAATACAGAAACCCCAAACCAGTTGGTCTATCAAATTTCCATTCATGCAGGCCTGGGAGAATATGGCCTGCAGAGACTATGTTAGGCAGAATGTTGTTCAAGACTGAGGGAAATACATGCTATTTAACACATGCTTGATGGCTTCATTCATATGAAAATATGGAAATGTATCATGAAAAGTTTCTTTTAATGTGCCATACATGAATATAAAATCTGTTTGAGGCCAGTCTCTGTCTAATAGAAAATCTCTTAAACATAGCCATGCTAACATCGATAAAGCAGAAAATAATCAAAAAAAAGGAAATCAATTAGGAAACTATTAGGGTTTGTTTTTTTTTCTTAATATAAACCACTAAATTGCATAGCTCATATTCTCTCATTACAAATAAATACAACATTAAAAATATAAAAACAATTTAAAAAAGAAATTCTCAGATTTCTCAGAGTGTAGCTTTCCATGTTGCAAACAGATTTTTCTTTATAACTTCTCATTTCTTTATTTTTCTTTTGCTGGGCCTTTCTTGTAGGAAAATCTACTCAAGAATGTAAGGAATTCCTAGAACTGTTGTCACCTTTGTAGCTATATAAATGGAAAACACAGAATAATTAAAGCTAGTAGAGATGGAAATTAGAAACTCTTTATGGAAGCTAAAGGAAAGAACCTAGAAGAAGAACACAGAACAAACATATTTGATATTGCAATACAGAAGCTAATAATGCTATGTTTCATACTTTTTACATGGGCAGAATGCTTGAAATTCTTGGCACAGTTATTGTGAAGATCTGTCAACTTTTTTCTGTTTCTTATTGCAATACTTAAGAAATATTTTGAATTTTGAAAAATAAATGGCAATGGATTGATAGTTTCCTCAAATAAGAGAACATTTTGCAAAACACAAGTGAAAAAATGATAATCCAGATTACTGTAAAAATGGACAATGACAGAACACAATTACTTTTTGTTTTTGGTATTAGAGAAATTAATTTTCATAAACTAAAAACAAAATTTAATGTCAGAGTGTTCATTTGCTTCTTTTTGGATCTGAGAAGCTACAATTAGTGCATAACTTCAATCAAATCCTTCCTCACCCTGCCCATAATTCCATGCATCAATTTCGCCATCTGTACAATTATTAAAGGTAAAAAGTAATTTGAAAAATTGGAGAAGAGGCAAGATAAAATGTCTTCCTTAGCCATTCAACTTTATTAAAGTTCTAGAAGTATATATACACAAACTCTCAACATTTTCTATGTTATTGTTGATGAAGCATTTCATTTGGATTCATAAAATGTTTATGAGTTTGCTGCTTTCAGGATTAGCAGAGACTCGCTCAATCTTTTGGTAAACAGAAAATAAAATCTAAACTAAATCCAGGGAGTCTTTTTACACTTAACCATTATAAACCACTTGAAAACGTACGTGCATTAGGAAATTAGTGTCTCTGAATTTCTCTCAGAGCTCTCAGTCCTTTCTCAGTCAGTGGAGTAGAGAATTAAAGCTATCTAAGAAGGCCAGTTTCTTCTGGCTTCATCTTCCTCTGATTTCAAAGGCAGAATGGACAGACTCAATTACTTTAAAAAAAAAAAAAAAGATCTTAAATGATCTTTACTGTTGTACTTCAGAAAGTTTTTGTAAAGAAATTAAGGAATGCTCTCATTTTTTAAAAAGACAGGAAAATAATGTTGAAACAAATGGAAACTTGAAGCCAGTGTAACAAATTATGGAAATACCAGAATGAAAACTAATGGAAAATATCTTACAAAGAAATAATAAATTACAAAATATCTGCAAAGGGGAAAAATAGGGGATAATTAAAGGGGGAAGGGGGGATAACTAAACTACCATAACTAATGTAATAAATATTTCTTACCATTATTATGATGCATTTTTATCATGAATAACAAACTTCATGAATGGTGATGTTTTTTGTAGTTTTAAATAGAATTGTGATACACTGATTCTGACAGAAGAGTATGTTACTTCAAAAAACGAAACATTAAAATCTTTTAAAAATTTAGTCTTCCTCAATAAGCTTTTACTCATGAGAAAATAACTTCATTTATTTTAAATATTCTTCTCTTCAAAATACAAAATGTGGAAACTATGCATTAGACATCTTTATAAAATGTTGAATTGGAAGGAGATCAAAGTAGCCCAGTAGTAACAGATGATTGTTAGGATACTATCTGATCATGCATTCCTAGTAAAGAATAAAGAAACAAAAGAGGAAAAAGCCAGAAGAAAATAATGATGCTATGACCATATTTCAGACTAGTAAGTGAACATTGGTAGTGTTGATTGAAAAATTAATCAAAGTAATTTTCCAGCACCATTACTCTTCCTTGAGTGGAGAGAAATCATATTTGGTCTAGGGATATGAGTGAATAATTAAACAGGAGACTTTTCAAACAGGTTCTTAATACGATTTAAAAAACCAGAGCTTTTAAAAATTGAGTGTGGGGAAATATTCATCACACCTTCCTTTCTGTCTTTCACAGAGAATTTTTTTTCTTTGCATCTTCCACATAAAAAAATTGAAGGAAAAAGTTGTCTATGGGAAGACACCCAGAAATTACCATAAGTGCATTGTTAAAAGACAGTCAAATTTCCTGGCTGTTCTTTGAGCAGTAGTACAGTACAATTTGTTCTAAATTTGTGACATGCTGATGAAAGGAGCTGATTGAACCATTATCAGACTATGTTGTTTAAATTTATGGGCACTCTTATGGAAATGAGTTTCTGAATTTCCCATTTGCTGTTTTGCTGGAACTGATAAAGAGATTCCTAATTTATTTACATTGTTGTTGATTTTAATAGAAGAGGGAAGAAGTCAGTGGGAATAAATTACTAAGAAAATAAAAATGAGGAAGGAAGGAAGGAAGGAAGGAAGGAAGGAAGGAAGGAAGGAAGGAAGGAAGGAAGGAAGGAAGGAAGGAAGGAAGGAAGGAAGGAAGGAAGGAAGGAAGGAAGGAAGGAAGGAAGGAAGGAAGGAAGGAAGGAAGGAAGGAAGGAAGGAAGGAAGGAAGGAAGGAAGGAAGGAAGGAAGGAAGGAAGGAAGGAAGGAAGGAAGGAAGGAAGGAAGGAAGGAAGGAAGGAAGGAAGGAGGAAGGAAGGAAGGAAGGAAGGAAGGAAGGAAGGAAGGAAGGAAGGAAGGAAGGAAGGAAGGAAGGAAGGAAGGAAGGAAGGAAGGAAGGAAGGAAGGAAGGAAGGAAGGAAGGAAGGAAGGAAGGAAGGAAGGAAGGAAGGAAGGAAGGAAGGAAGGAAGGAAGGAAGGAAGGAAGGAAGGAAGGAAGGAAGGAGGAAGGAAGGAAGGAAGGAAGGAAGGAAGGAAGGAGGAAGGAAGGAAGGAAGGAAAGGAAGGAAGGAAGGAAGGAAGGAAGGAAGGAAGGAAGGAAGGAAGGAAGGAAGGAAGGAAGGAAGGAAGGAAGGAAGGAAGGAAGGAAGGAAGGAAGGAAGGAAGGAAGGAAGGAAGGAAGGAAGGAAGGAAGGAAGGAAGGAAGGAAGGAAGGAAGGAAGGAAGGAAGGAAGGAAGGAAGGAAGGAAGGAAGGAAGGAAGGAAGGAAGGAAGGAAGGAAGGAAGGAAGGAAGGAAGGAAGGAGGAAGGAAGGAAGGAAGGAAGGAAGGAAGGAAGGAAGGAAGGAAGGAAGGAAGGAAGGAAGGAAGGAAGGAAGGAAGGAAGGAAGGAAGGAAGGAAGGAAGGAAGGAAGGAAGGAAGGAAGGAAGGAAGGAAGGAAGGAAGGAAGGAAGGAAGGAAGGAAGGAAGGAAGGAAGGAAGGAAAGGAAGGAAGGAAGGAAGGAAGGAAGGAAGGAAGGAAGGAAGGAAGGAAGGAAGGAAGGAAGGAAGGAAGGAAGGAAGGAAGGAAGGAAGGAAGGAAGGAAGGAAGGAAGGAAGGAAGGAAGGAAGGAAGGAAGGAAGGAAGGAAGGAAGGAAGGAAGGAAGGAAGGAAGGAAGGAAGGAAGGAAGGAAGGAAGGAAGGAAGGAAGGAAGGAAGGAAGGAAGGAAGGAAGGAAGGAAGGAAGGAAGGCTTAAAGCAGATTGCAATTTAGAAAAATACACTTTTGTAGCCTGAAATACCTTTGCATCTCTCACAAAAAACATAGAATTCTCTTTCTTCTTGTATTTTTGTGCCTGAACAGCTAGGGTTTAGTCAGCTTTCAAAGAAAAGTATGGTCTTTGATCTATCACTTTACTCCAAGAAATTCAAACTAGGTCAAAACTTGATCATTGCTTTTTGAATTTTGGGTTATGCCATTTTAATTTTTTTTTGTTATTGCTTCTGTTCCTGAATATTAGCATGATTTTACAAATACAAGTCTCTGGTACACTGTTTCTATGCTGCTGAACAAGTAGAATTCAAGCATGAAGCCAAATTAGGTTTTCTGCATTGGACAAGCATTTCATTCATTCCATACAAAACTGAGAGGCAGCATACAGACATTGCAGTAATTAAAGAATTTGGGCTCAGTAATGAATTTGAATTTGGATCTGGACCACAGGCCTCCACTTATTTAATCTTGTGCCTTTATTCCTTTTTTACCTTAAATCTTGGAAAAATATAAAGCACACAGAACATTAGACAGACTTTATACACAAAATGTCAGAATTTGAGTACAGTATCTGCTGTAGAATAAAACTTAATAACAGTATGACAATTATAGTGCCCTCTGACTGGTAGACTATGGTTTGAGACACAATCTTATTTAGAATGTAAAATAAAAGCTGCAGAACCTGAAAACATTTGTCAAAATTATCAGAGTCAGAAATGGTAGGAAGACAGTAATATTAAATGTAAAATGATTTAGCTTTTTTTTTTTTCCCCCCAAAGTTTTCACCATAGAAAAACACTAAAACCATAGTATAGAATCAATTTAATCCTGTAAGGTCAAAAGTCAGACTCTTTCCTTTCTCTAGCTTTCTATTAGTTCAAAGTCCCTTGAGATATTTTTATTGTTTTCAGAATTTTATGTCTCACATTTTTTTTCTCCCCCTCAAAAAAGTCATTCTGCTAAAAAAAATGTAACAATGGGAAATACTTATTTCCTCCTCCTAGGTCAAGGTTTTGCAACCACAGTCACATAAAAAACAATTAACTTTTGTGTGGCTGCTTATCCCTTACTTCTAAGTCCATCTAATCCTGAAACACAGCAACTACCAATAGGCAATACCATCCTCAGTGCACCATTATTAGACTACTCTGCAAACTTTATAGTCATTAGTGGAATCTTGTGCACAACTATTTCCTTCATTGAGTAAAAAAAAAAATATGCCAAGAGAAAATAATATAGAGAACAGAACAGAGAGTACATTTCTGACTACAACCTCTTGGTTTTCTGTGTCCAATGATTAAATAAAATATATTAAAAATACACATCCTGTAAAAATAAAGCCACCATTATTTTGTTATTCATTAATGTTTGCTATATATCAGTTGTCTGTAAGAGAGTAATTTGGCATTTTTTTACACAGTTCATTAGCAGCCATATTCTAATGTTTTGTTTATATAAATATATTGAGTTTATGTAAAACTGAAAGTAAATTTTGCTTTCTGTCTAATAGCTTGAACAGATAATTTTTTCCCTCTAAATTCATTCTTTAAATATGGATCATGTCATAATCAAAAGCAAATTTTTACTCATATGCAGGTCTGGATGCTTATCCAACATATGAAAAAATAATGGACTCTAATGCACTTCTATTAACTATTTCATTCTCTAACTCATTCATTCTCATTTCAACCACTGTGACTCAAATAAAATATTTATTCAAATGGTTTCTCAGTCTCATTTCTCTATTCTCTGGTGGTCATTTTTCTTATGATACCACTGTCTTATTTACACAACTTAGACTGTTCTCACTAGATGCTCATATTGGAATCTTAATCCTTTGGTTCTATTGCCATAGGTTCAACTAATGCAGGAAAAAAAAAATCTCTAAGAAATTACAGACAGAAAAAATAAATCATGGCAATATTAGTTCAAAAATACTCATATTCTTTTCTGTGTACATATGTAATATTTCTATTTAGATTTTTAATCTCTTTCTGTCTAAAACATGTCTACATAATTAGATATATTGAAAGCTTAGATATAATAACCAATGATCTTTTTTTTGCAGGAAATACATCTGTAATTTTATCTAAACCACCTAAGAGATGGAGGACAGATCCAAGTTAAGTGATTCATCCACTTCAGCATGACTGTAGTATTCCTAAACTTTTCAGGATAGAAAGAAAATTTTAAATGTATTGAATGGCAAAATTAGTTATTAGAAGTGTACCAGGATAAAAGAAAGCAGAATGACAAGTGTAGCTACAAAATCTATTATTGGTTACCAAGAAAAAGAGAGATTGAGCATTTAAAACTGTTTTGAATTTTTTTAATCACTTTCATATAGCTGTTTATCAGAAAGAAAGAAACAAACAATTAACAAATAGTGAATAAAATGTGAGTTTTAAAGTTTCTTAACACCTTAAAGTTTCTTAACACCATTTGAACTTGAATAAATTGAAAAGATGTTAGGTGAGATGTTGTGAAAGTTTCCCTTTTGTAATTTTCCCAAAGGAATTTGCAATACTAAACAACTTCTTCTCAATCTATATGTGACTTAATAGGGGAAAAGTCTATATCACATACATATTTTTCTACATTTCATGAAGATTTTCTCTTTCTTTCCTGGTAAGAAGAAGATGAAAGATGGAAGTGAATAAAAGAAGAAAGAAACAGAATAATTTTCATTGTAATAAAGAGAGATTACTGTATTTGAAAGACTCAGTGTCTTTCCTGACAGTATTTCAAATCCTTACATGACTATTTTCTTACAACCCTATTTTCTGTCCTAATATTAGTTCTGAGTACAAGGGCTGAAATAGCAAGCACTGGTAAGACATGTTGCTTCTCAAGTAGGTTTACTTCTGGAATTTTTATTTTCCAAAAATGTGTGATGGTTAATAAGAGGAAGAATAATTATTTAGAGTTAAATGATTGGGATTTTTCCTGGACTTTTCTGAGGTTGAACAGGCATGATTTTTTTTCCTTTTCACAATGTAAGTGCATGTCCTTCAGCCTCAGATTACTGATTTATGTAGTTCTGTCTATGTTAATGCTCAGAGCTTTCTAAGATAAGTGGGATATCTAGAAGGAATGATACACTACCCCACCACACACAAAGAAGGCCATGCACACTGCCTTTCTGTCAGATCCATAACAAAAATGTCCAGGGTATTCCATCTCTTTACACCCACGATTTGTCATTTTGGAGCGCAGTGTCATCTATTGCAGAACGAGACCTTTACAGGATCATTAAGGCACTTCATTTCTGGTCAGGAAAGTATGAATGCCCTTTTTTGCATCTTTAAGCAAACATAAATTCCAAATATATATTATCCCTGAGTGACTGACACCAAGAATTTGGTTAGGATAATGGCTTTTAGCTACCTGTAATATACATTATCCAGGGACTCACTGATACTTTAATAGTCTGAGAAAATGCTCTCAGACTGGGCCAGTACTTTTGTGACTCATATTGCTGATTCTTTTTATAAGATGATTTATGCCAACATAATGCTATGCTATAGTATAGAGTATTTTATTCTGAGAATAAACTTTTTAGACTTTCAACTCTGTTTATATATTTGTATATGGCCCACCTGCACATGTGCTGTAAAGTGTGGTGCTTGTTTCCATAGTTGTGAAATGTATACGTACATAGGCAGCACACAGAAGTGCAGGTGGGGATAGCACAAAAGTTTTTATATATCTTCATTGTCCCTCCAGTTCCTCTTCCTATCAGCCAAACAGCTATTCCCTTATCAATCCTGCCACACTCAACTCACACGCTCTTGAAGTTTTCAAGTGATCTCCCATCTTCCCCAGCACCTTTTTCAAATGGAAAGAACAGTGCTTTACTATGCTTTATAAATGCTTTTCTATCAAACTAATCTCTCTTAACAAGAGTTTCACAGTATGTCAACAAAATATTTAATGCTTGTTCTTGAAACCTTTTGAAGTTTTCAACAAAGTAAAAATGGGTAGAAGAGTCCTCAGTATGTAGCACGGTTCAATAAAAAAATTATATTCTTAAGCCTGCCTTTAACAGCAGTTTCAGACTATTCTTCAAGAATTTCTCTTGAATAAGCTATTTCTCTTTGGACACTTACAATTCAGCAACAACAATAGGAGTAATACAAGCCCCTTACACTTCTGTTTTCCCAATGTTTTATTCACTCATCATCTCCAATTAAGACCCATATATATATTCAAAAAGGTTTTTCTTACATATTTTTTATTGATTTAAAAGAAAAATAAGCTAGTAAATTTTGCTTCTTCAAAATAATTAAGATATTTTAACTAGATTCATATTCTTTTTCCTCTGGGACTAATTTTCTTCTTTGTTTCCCAAATATTCTATTTTTATTGCAGTAACTTTCTTCTTCAGTCATTGAACTAGAGTTAAAATAGCTCCAACTGACAAATAATACTGAAGTCTGTAAAAGTCACGAACAATTACAGAAGAGTGTATGGTATAGATGTAACCATTGTCACTATGTGTCTATTTGCAATGAAAGAAACTTTTAAGCAAAGAAATGCATACTGGACAGTGTATAGATGTTCTGACAAAAATATTGCCTATAAAATTGAGGTAGGTCAGCATTTGATCATACTGTGGATCTCCACTTTGTGGCCTGTCACATTGTTTCATATTAGTTTTATACAGAGTAAAAATGTCCATTCATATTTTCCTTTAATACACCATTAGGCTTTTTCTCAGTTACATTTTAGCTCCAGCTTCTAAAGTTTGTTGTTCAAACTGTACTTGTTTCTTTGCAAACAATCATAAAAAGTTGACTTTAAATAGTGACTACTACAGGACTTTAAGATAAATGTTGATGTTGACACTGTTGTTTGCATATCCTAGTATTATGACTAAGCTCCTGTGTTTTCTGTAATGATTTGCTCTGCTTTTGTCTCCCACGAATCAATAACAGATGATCCAGAATTAATGCAGTCTGCAGTCTAGTTGAACACTTAAAAAAAGAAATAGGCTTTGAGCACTTTGGGACATAATCCAAATGGTTGGACTTTAAATGTGAAATAATTACACTGTAAAAAGCATTTTTCTCATAATTGAGATAAGCCCATAACTACACTTCAGTCTTATTATAAAACTATTCTCAAGAGTGAAAAATGGATGTGGTTAAATAACATTGTGCAATATGGATTAAAAAAAAAAGAAGAAAATTGTGAATTTTCATTCAGCACAGGAAATTGAATAAGCCTCAATTTCAAATTAAGTGATTACTTGCAAGAGTCTCTGAGAATTCATGGGTGAATCCTCATTAATTGGAAGCAGGTGGAAGCGAAATTCACTAGCAAGCAGCCTCTCTCATCGTTCTTCATGGTATAGATGTAGGTCACAGCCTAGCTGTGCAGTGTAAGAAACTGAAACAACCTTTTGAAGTCTTCAGAAATGGATTGCAAGCAAACAAGGTGGAAGAAAACTGATTGGCCATGCATGAGTTTAGAAAAAACGACGGTGTGGAAAAGGCAGACAAACTCTTTCTCTTTGACATATGTTCATTGAGGGTGAAAACATGGGAATAGAATTTGTAGAACAGGTGAAGGGTGAATATCACCATTTACATTGAATCTTATCGTGCCTTACATGTATTTGTGCAGATTTTGAACCTGAGTGCACTTAAGGATTTCTCTTCTCGAATGCACACTATTATTTTATGTTTGATATTTCCTCTGATCACACATGATCATATATGAGGAGGAATAACTTCAAAGAGGATTGCAAAGAATATCCTGCTAACAATCTTTTCAGAACTATCAAAATGGCATTATATAGTATTTGAGGAAGGAAGAAGAGAAGGGAAACACAATAGCTTGGCAAATCACAACTGTGTAGGCTTTTGCAAATAACGTGCAACTCAAGACTTAATATTTTTAGTGTTGCACTCAAACTGTGGGAATATTTATAGCAATAGTTGTGTGAGTCATATGCTCTTTTTACGCTTTGAGTTTCAAAAACAACTATTTCAAACATGAAAATAATGCCTGCCTAGTGATGGAAGATACTGCACAGATTATTAACTTTCAAATAAACATTCAGAAAAAAGGAAAAGCAACTCAATAAAGTCATAACATAACAAATAGCAGAGTTACATTTTAGCAGGACCTATTTATTCAGAAACAATCAATTTGTTCTTTCATTTGTCCAGGTCTGTAAAGTAATACTTCAGTGCCTTGCTCTGTGTAGGATCGAAATTTTATGTAAAGAAGTCCTGGACAGCACAGAATCATAGATTTAATTAATTTAGAATGGACCTTAGAAGTTTAATCATCTAGGGAAAACAGAGCTAAATAGCTTAAGTTGCTCAGGAGCTTTTCAGGTTATTTTATTTATCTCTGAAGTTGTAGGCCTCACTGCCATTCTGAGTCCCTGCTCCACTCTCAGATTGCACCAACCTCATGAAAAAAAAATCAGTTATCTCTGCCTCTCCTTGTTTAATAAGTGTCCCAGTCTCGTCACAGTGGTCCTCCTCTAGAATAACTGTTGTGTAGAGCATATTTTCTTGTATTGAGATCTCTAAAGTAAGAAAGAACAGCACTCTGGATGCTGTGACATTCAGCTTGTTAGTCATTTACCACGACTATCGAGTTCTGCAAAGATCTTTGAGCCTTGTAGAGTTACTCTGTCTCCAGCCAGGGCTCAGCCCACATGTGGTTACTTCAAAGCAGAAGTTTCCATCAGTCATTTCTGAACTTCAGAGTGTGGCTTCTTTCAGCCTGCTTCACATGGGTCAAGGTTTCTCTGCAGCAGCCCTACCCTATAGAATCTTGATCACTCATTCTCCCATCCACAATCCGTGTACAATTTTTGGTGTCAACCTTAAAAATTCTTTAGGGTGCACTCTCTCTCTCCAGCTGTGTCATTATTAGAGACACTGAACAGTATTGACTCCTGAGGAACACAGCTTACAACTTGCCACAAGTTTGACTTTATACCATTCCTTGACTTCAGGAATTGGAGCTCAGTAATTTAGCACATTTTACTGCCTTTGGCAGCCAACCTTCCCAAACTGTATTTGACTGGCTGTTAAGATAGAATGGAAGATCAAGTCAGGGCAAACATCTGCTACTCTCCATTCACAGGAGCAGTCATCTCATTGCAGAGCTGTCAGGTTAGTTAGACACAAGCTGCTGTTCTTAATAATTTGATCTTCCTCTGGGTACCATAACACAGATTTTAGAAGGATGCATTCCATTTTTTTTTTTTTTTTGGCTCAGATTTATCACATCACATTTAGTTCCCCAGATCTCCTTTCATGCCCTTTTTGAAGATGATATTAAGGTTTTCTCAAATATATATTTTAGAGAAAATGTGTTTATAGTATAAAACAAAGCTGTATTAAATAAATATATTAAATATATTTATATTGAAATAAGCCAGATATACTTTAAATATGTGAGATAATAATCTCTCAGTACAGGTCAACACCTACTTTGAGCATTTACTTGCTAATGTGTGGTGCTGAAGTAGTGTCTAAATAATCTGATAGAATCCAATCTGAAAACAAAAAAAACAATTTATACACAAAAAAAACATTAATCAAGCCTATTTAGTGTCTCCAACTGGCAAAGTTTCCTCTCAATGCTGAGTATAACAGCTGATCCAACATAATTAGTCATCTCCAAATACCTTGATATGAGAATGCAAATGCAAAAAAAGCAAATTTAAAAAATCCCACCAAAATTAAATAATTAAACCTATCAATGTGCTCTTTCTATTGGATAAACATAAGGAAAAAATTATTATGGCTATAAGTTCATTTTTTTTTTTTAAATCACGCACAGGTTTGTCTCATATTATTCAAAAACTTCTTTGACCTTTTATAGCTCAAACACTTATATACTGCAAATAAAAATTGATAAATATAAGTTTATGGAGTGTAACATACAAACATCGCAATATCTTCATTCAAAGAATGAAATATGCAGGCTAAATTCCATATAGACTGTCAAAGTGTCCTATTGAAAGTGCTGGCTTACATCAATAGAAAATCTGCTCAGAAAGCTAGTA
This sequence comes from Erithacus rubecula, assembly GCF_903797595.1. Classification (NCBI taxonomy): domain Eukaryota; kingdom Metazoa; phylum Chordata; class Aves; order Passeriformes; family Muscicapidae; genus Erithacus; species Erithacus rubecula. Next base: position 94,392,795 of record NC_136689.1, on the reverse strand, counting down.
CAGCTTATAACAACTGAGAATCTCCCCATTGGTGATCAAATTCCACTTGGTGGCTTGGTATCTTTAATTGCAAGGGGAAATTTTCAATTTCTACATACCTAGCTACACACAGTTTTATATATATTCACATATACTGGAGGTGAGTAAACCCATTAAAAAATCCCTTTTTTTTTAAATCTTTTAAGTCACATATCTCTCTATGCACTGTTTTACTTTGTTCTCTTGAGCAGGTGTCATTAAGTGCATATCTAAATGGTATTTTTAGTCTGGAACCATTTTTACTTTTGCTGACTTTTTTTATTGTGGAAATTATTCAGAATATAGCATGAACAAAATATTGCACCAAGATGAACAAAAATGCTGATTTAGCCTCATCACTGAGTGGAGAAAGATTCCAGGAACTGGGAACTGACAATGAAGTGAAGTTATGAACTCCAATTGTTTTTAAAGCATTCTTTCCTCAGAAGTGAAGTAATATATATATACTGAATTATAAATGCCAAGTAAAGTATGACACCAAATTGTTTGTTTGTTTTCTGCCCTATAACTTTTTCTTTGCTATTAGTAATGTGAAAAAGGACAGTATACTTCAGTTGGTTTAAAATGTAGGAATTGTTTCTGTAGCATTTAATGCACAAGGTGTTCTACCATCAAAGATGAATGATATGAGAACCCTAAGGGTATTCAAGTGTTTTCTACCTACTTTTTGTTCTTTTTTGATATCTCAATCCTTGTTTCAAGTATACTGAAATATATTGCAAGTAATTTTCAAGCTGTTTGTGCATCATACTTAATAATATTTTGGAATGGAATTTAGAATGCAATATCCCAAACTCCTACTGATACGACCATAATCCTCTGAGAGGTTCTGCAAATCACTAATTCTGTCATTAGAACCAGCTGTGGACCCCTAAATGTCAAAAAATTAGATTGTGTCCCTGCAGCTTATAATGAAACATCAAACTATTTTTATAGCTAAGTTAGCAGTATAAATTTATCAGCTCTTTTGAAAGACTTTGTTATAACCTGAAGGTTTTCCATTGGTATACACATACATATTTTTCCATAGTTGTATATATAGGACAGTTTCCAATTCAGTCATATATCTGGAAATTCTTATTGCTATTTAAAGAAATAATTATGAAATATGATTGTGATGCAACAAAAAATTCTGAAAAGCATAGAAAAATATAAATTTTAAATGCAGAACACCAGTGTTGTTTGAGGTCTCAAACCAGGAGGTCCCCATTTAGGAAATCACAAGTCAGGTTCTTTGAATATACTTGTCTTGATATTAGAAAAAGCACTTGGGGGCTTGATATCAGCAAAAGGTCTATATTGTATTTCTCTTTGGCCTATCTGATTTGTAATTGTAAAAATATGAAATTATGTGATATATCAATGCTCATGATTCACCACGTTTTACCTCTAAGACTCCCCTTTCCTATAATTTTTTCCAAAGTTGTTATCTCCTGAGTTAGCTTATGGGCAAAGAAGCTTTAACATTTCTTTATTTAGAAGTTTGGGAACAGACCTGATTGATAGACTGCTGCAGGGCAAGGAATCCAGATCTTATCCTGAAGATCTAAGCAGCAAATAGAGACACAAAATCTGTTCCTATATCCAGGGAAACGTTTAAAGCTGAAAAGGTTTAACTGTATATTAGGAAAAAAAAAAAAAAAAAAAAAAAAAAAAAAAAAAAAAAAAGTTATTTTATGATGAAACTCTCCTAAACAGAAAATTGGTTAGCAATTCAATGTTTTGAATAATATTGCAGCATTTTCCAATATTTCTAGACTTGAAATTTTGACATGCACTACAGGATTTAATTCCTGATTAATGGTATTTTCAAGATTTGCAATTTTGTGTACCACAGTATATTTTAATATGGAAGTACTTCACCTTCTCAAATAAAGTTCAATTCCAAAATTAGGTTTCAAGTTCAAATGAAGAAGAACAGAAATTAGAACATGAAATTAATGTTCATTGCAAGATCTTCACACAAATCAATGCCACTGACAAGTTTTGAGCAAACTGTGAATGACATGACTTTTGAAAGTCAGGCAATTAAATTATCTAGAAGAGATATATGAATGAATTTACACAACCCTTTCCACTCCATTTGGAATGTCTAATACTTATCTCTACCATAAGAAGCACAGTTCACTTAGTTTATTTCAAAATCATGCATTTATTTTACTCAAAACTAAAATGCAGAATAGTTAATTTGTCATTGTTGACATGATCAGTCTTGTAAAAAGTTGCTAATATTTCAACAAACTTATAAAAGTTGTGAATAAATAAAAATGACCACAGTCTTAATAGCTTATGTAAAATATATCACAATAATTTTTTCTCTCTACTAACAACCACAGAAGATAATTGGCTATAGTGGAAATAGAAAAATTAGATTTGTAACACAAAAGATGGAAAATCTAAAGCAAGTGTTCCTGAAACAACTTTGAGATTTATTATTTCTTTCTGCTGAATTGTCATAGAATTGTCATAGAACTGTCATAGATTAGGCATATTATAATTTCACTACTGATTTTTTTTTGCATATATATATATATACCAATATATTTATTGCAAAATAAGAATTTTTGTATGTTTTATACCATTAGATTTGGAAAGAGCTGATGCTGTTACTAGGGATTTACTTACAGATCTTCCTCTTTAAAGGCTTTTTTTTTCATACATAAAAAATAATTCCTCACACAAAGCACACAGACATACTGTAGTGGCAAATACATTAAGAAAGGTATATTTCTGGAATCTACTTCCCTGATGGCACCCAGAACACCCCCTAAACCTTGTCCAGTTAGCTGTTCTCATGCCTTGTTGACTGCCTATGATAATGACTAGACTGCTTATCCTTACTTTACTGATCACATCACTCTCTGGAGAATAAATTTATTGATTCATTGATGACCCTTTTAATATTGCAATTACATTTCATGCTGCTTAACTGATTCACTGCTTCTGTTGATTGTCCATTTATTGATTTAATTCACTCAGCTAATTTTTAATCCTTTAACTTTGTCTGTTTAATTTCACTCCATTACCTGTGTATTTTGCTTATAATGAGTTTTACAACCTAATTGACTCTGTACCTACATGATTTCCCCACTTAATTAATTGTGTGTTTATACAATTAATTGCATGGATTATACACCCCTAATTAATGGATTATTGCTTAATCACATAATTTCCTGGTGCTGAGCTGCAAAAAATTTGGTGGTCATAGTCCCATTCTGCCAATATTTGCCCAAATTTAACCATGTCTCCTTTATCCTCCCTGCTTTTCTTCATCTATCACCATCTACTCCACCTTTTTAATGACCCCATTATTTCATTTTTACTTTTTTATTTTACTTAAATACTCATCACTCTCTAATACTGTCAGAATTTCTTTTTATTTTTTTAATTCCATAATAAAATTTAAATAATTTTTATTCAAATTTTGCTGTATCTAATTAGAAGCTAGAGTATGCTTCTGCAAGGAATCTGGATTTAATCTCAGATTATAACATGTTATTCTAGATTAATCCTGGCAAATGCACTGAAATCATTCAGGAAAAACAAAACTATAGATCATAGGCCTGTGAAAACATAGTCAGGATCCAAGTATTTTTCCATACAGAACTACTCAGAGGGCTATCTATTTCTTCCCATGAATCTTTGAAGAGAACTAGCATTATAGAAGTGCCTCACTAAAAGTAATCTATACCACAGCTCCTCAAAAATTTTCTGACAAAAATAGATATGGCTTTGAATGTCTTGAGAAGATAGGAGCTAAGTTTTTAAATGTCTTATAAGTATACTTTTTTTTCCCTTTTTTTTTTTTTTTTCCTCTCTACTTAAAGGACCATAACATCAATGCTTCCTTCCCCAATTTCAGAGATTTTCACAGTTATGAATCTCACTTCTGGACTGAGCCTAGTCACTGAAGCCCAAAGAGATGGAACTCCTGTATGTGCAGAAAGAACTCTATGTGCTGTCTGCTGCAAACAGAAAATGTGTTGATAATATGGATGGATTCTGTGGATGTCCCTTTCAAGGTCTGTAGTGTATAGAAACAGTATTTCATCCTTTCTGAGCCATTTTGGTGCAACCAGGCAGAAGTTAAGAAGCAACTAAGTAGACTTTTTAAGTGTCTCTGAACAGAAAGATTTTACTGGGTTTAACTGAATAGAAATTGAAAAGAATTTGATGGACAGAAGACTAAAATTACTTCTCCAGAGAGAATATCCTAATACAACTGTGCTTCAAACACCTTTAAATTTCCCTCATCTGCTGTAGTGGGTTAATTTATTTGTGGAGGAGTAAAACTTCTAAATAGAAATATTGAACAGCTAGTGGCATGTCTTCCAAGCTACAGATTCTGCTATCAAATTAAGACCTTTTTTTTAATTTACTTTAAATCTATTGTGGACAAATATAGCTATACCAGCTGGCAACATCTTGTTTTCCACAGAAATAACATAGATTAAAAAAAACATTGTTATAACATGGTGCCAATAGGGATACACGCACAAATCTTGTGTTATTTAGTCAAAAAGGCTGAAATGTTGCATTTTATTTTGTTTCGTTGTAAGCAAATGCCATCATGGTAATGTGGGCTGACACAATTAATGTCCTAATATAACGTAGAAGAAATTAATCTAGGTTAGAGTAAAAGGTTAGAAACTATCCAAATACAATTTTTGGTGTCTGGCAGACTCTGTGAAATTTAACTTAGAATACTCAGTGAGATGAAGTGTCTGAGTTAAGCTTAAAGTCACGTAATGTTATCTTTGAGAAAATCATGAGGAAACTGAAGAATCATCTGCTTTGGAAAAGCAGAGGTACAGTGCTTAAACTTAAAAGGTGGAAAGCTGTAAATGCATAATCTTAAAGATAGCTTTCTCCATAGTGAAAGAAATAATTTAGAGAAACCTAGAAGGCAATAAAGAGAAATGTTAAGGATAAAACATTTCAAAGAATCTATTTTGCTTTTCATAAGAGGATAAAAGACGGTGGTTAGAACAGGACAATGATATCATGCATAGTGACTTATCTATTAATACATAGTCTCCAAATTAACATTTTTGAAAATGTATCTCACATGATTGTACAAGCATATTAGAAACCCATGGATTATTTGAAGTTACTACTTACTAGTATATTTTAAAAATATATTTTAAATTATTTTGTAATTTTTTCCTGAAAATCTGTGAAGATGCAAAAGAATTTAGTATATCTCATATTCCAAATCTGATATGATTCAAAATGTCATGAATGTTTCTAAAGATATAGTGGTATTTATTTTAAATCTGCAGATGATAGTGAATCCATGTAGGGTTGGTGGCAGACAGGACTAGTGTTCAGAGAGATATCCATACATTGGAAGAAGAACATAAAAATATAATTACAGTAAGATTCAGTGCACTGCATGTAATAAAAATGTTTATTTAAATGGAAGTATTGAGGATGAATGACACCAGGTTGTCAAAAATTAACTTCAGGTCATAGTAAAGCTGAGTATGAAACAGTAATACCACAATGTTTTGAGAAAGACAAATAAGATACTATGTTATACAGAAAAACTCTTTATTTTTAAAATTGGTAATAATCTTAAAACGTTTTGGTTTTTTTGGGGGGATGGTGGGGGGTGATGTGTGGGGTGGGTTTTTTTTTTTTTAATAAAAAGTTAGCTGGAGTTTTCAGATCAACTTGAGGCATAAACTTTTCACGAAGGCCTAGAATAAGGTGACCAAAATCATCATACATCTATAGAAGACAACTAAGGAAATCTTGTGAGACTAACTTTTTAAGTCTAGGCAGAGTGAATCAAAGCTCTTAGTTCCAGATCATAAGCTGGTCTTCCTGTTCTCAACTGAGAGTCCAGGAGCTATGGCTTTATATTATAACTAAGGAAATTTAGATTAGATTCAGAATAAACTTTTAAATTGTAAGGCTTGCTAAGCCCTGACTGTGCTTCCTTTGTCAGAGTAGAAAATTCAAGTGATGGCCAGATATGCTTAAATGTTGAACAGGTGATGGACTGTTAACACAAGATTCTACCTTGATCCGATTGCCATAGAAAATACCTGTATTTTCCATCCATATTACTTGTCAATCTTGTATATGTTTATTTTTCCCATCTATGTTCCAGTTTTATAGGTTAGAAATACAGAGAAAGACATTTTATTCCAATTAATGCTGGAATATTAAAGAAAATAAAATTCTATGATCTGGGATTCGATTTAGTGCAATACATACTTTTTAGTCTCACTAACTCACTAAGAAAATTGTTGCAATTTTTAGATGACAAATGGTCACTATAATGGGACTATAACGGCAAAAAGTTGAAAGTGTTTTGTCAAGGAAATACTAGTCACTCAATGTGTTCTTCATTCTTCACTCAAGTGAAATAATAAAAAACTACTTTTCACTTCTAATTTAATGGGGATTGTCAATTTTATGTTTGAGAATATCTAGAGTAGACAGCCTGTGTAAAACATTTGCCTCCAGGCCAAAATTTGAAGTGCTTACTTTTTTCAGCTGACAACCAAATCACCCTGATCTTTTGAAGAAGCAGTCTTACAGAAAATGCCTGGGTACTAAACAAATGCTTTTTAAATTTCCAAGACCAAACAGAGATGGACAATATATTCTGAATGCTTCAGAGACTTGTCCATGTATTTTCTAGGCCTGTCTTTCCCAGTTGTACTTCTGGTAAAATCAGCAAAGCTTCACATTCTACACAACTGTCTAGAGAAATAAAATGGCAAATCAAAGTCCTAGGAAATAAATGATTAGGCAAATCATGGGGTTTTTCTTGCCCACAGTCTCACAGAGACTCGGGCACAAATGCAGGCTCAGAAATTATAAAGACAGCTACAAAGACACAAAACATATTTAGAAAAGTAGGAAAATACCCTTGCATTTTCTCATGTAGCAACATTTCTCCCAGTACCTGGGTGCAAACAAGCATGTTAAATACACTTATTTCTAGTTAATCCATAAAAGTTTGGAACTTGCCTTTGAACACTGCTGAAATCTTTGCTCAAAAAATAGAAAACCTCCAGGATCCCTTTATAACTACTTAAAAAGTCCTAAGTAGTTTGAATTCAGAGTACAAATCCATGCAAGCTCATACGGAGTTTTGGTTCTTTGTAGATAGCAGAAAGTGTTGTCAGATTATGAGATGGAAACAGCCAGCAGAGTTTTCAGTACACAGAGACCTGAGATAAAAACAAAACACAGCATTGTAATTTTGTAACAGCTTTAATCATGCATAACAGTTTGTTCTAATGAATATGTATGAGACACTGATGAACATGAGTGATTGATATTTATGATTCACAAAGTAAAGAAGCTTATCTATATGCAGATTAAATACCTTCAAGAAAACTATTCTTCCTTTTCTCCCCTCTGTTTTGGCAAAATTCCTGCACCTCTGAGCGTTCAAAACTTGTATCTTTCCTGCAAAAACAGCTTAAAACTTGAAGGAAAAAAAATCTCATCTATTTTCTTCAAATATTTTACTCCAAGATTTCTCAGAATAATTTGAAAGAACGTATGACAATTGCTATGCTGAATTTTATTTTAAGGTATTTAGGAAATAAAGCAAGCAAGGGACAAATGAAGTACGGCTGTTTTACTTTATATTAATGTTGATATATTTAACAGACCTAATATTGGAGATAGAAATGTTATGAAAAAGCATTGTGAATTAATTGTACCAGTTATGATAATGAATATATATATGGGCTTAAAACTATTGGTTGAAATACCCAGCCTTAGAAAAAATGAGTCTTTCTCAGTGCAACCTGAAATTTCCTTTACACCATATTAATCCATAAAAAGTATAAAAACTGAGCCTCTAAAAAAACCCCTGAGTTTTGCATATTTTATATAGTACAAAATGCCAAATTTTTTTTTAAATGTTGGTCAATGTTATTTTCCATGTGATTTAGTTCTTAACTTGCCTGTCATACAAGTGCTGCAATTAATATGCATTGCCAAGATGTGTCTATTATTGCAGGTTGAAATATAAAGTAAGAAGTCTATTAAAATCATAAAAATTTGTGTCTCATTTAATGCATGATATACAACTGAAAAAGTGTTAGAGACAACAGTAAAAAAAATATTCTATACCACGCTGTCTTTTGGGGATTTAAAAGAAATTATGCCTTGTCTATACAAACAAGAAAATACTTTTTAAGTGTAAAACTGCATATAATGGTAAATATTTTTTTTTAAATTACATTATAATAGTAGTTCATTTCCTCTTAGCATCTTTGAAATGCTAGCTCCCTCATGGATTCAGTATTTCAAGGCACGCTCAGCTTCAGGAAAGTGGATTAATAATGTAATGACACAATTAAGATGAAAAGAAAGGCACCTGCTGTTCAGGTGATAGATACTATGCATGAGATTTTGCTGTACCAATATGTGTCTCAAGGTGCACAAGTATTTCTAACAAAAAGTACTATGTCTTTAAATTGCATTTTGCCTTAACCATGTCTTACAAATTCATCTAGTTACCTGAATTGGTTTCCAAAGGCATTTGTCCTAACAATTAGGCAATTTAAATCCGTGTTCTTCTCCAGGTCTGTGAATGAATTTTATAGAAATGACATAATGTGTGAATGTCCAGAAAATGACCATTTATAGCTGTGAGCTTTGATGGAAAACTTCACAGGCTTCTTCAAATATGATCAACAGATATTCCTTCTAAATGTGGATGTTAATGCAAGATGTCTTTTACTGAGTGAACAGCTTTTGGTTATTTTTTAGACCTTTTAGTTCTCAGGTGCAGATAGTAGTTACTATTGGCTGAATAACTTAATCTCAAAAAACCCCACAAGACTCCCTTCTGAATAGCATTTTTGAGCTCCTGAGGTTTACCTGGATAATGATCTAAGAAGTCTTGTACTGGTAATCAGTGACAAGCATTGAAATTTGCAGAAGTGCAAGGAAGGTTATTAGAAGTGCAAAAGGAAAAAAAAGTGTGAACCAAACTTAACAAAATCAACCAGCACAGTCAAAACTCAATTATCATTAGAGCAAAGAAAGCAGGATGGAGAGCTGAAAAAGAGGGAAGAAGGAGTTCTATTTGCTACTAGCAATGACCTAGCTAAAATTCCCATACACTGTATTCAGTACAACAGTTGCAATATTCTAATACAGTGAAATGGTACTTTCCTTAATTAAAAAAAAAATAAATAAAAAGTCACAATTTTTTTTTAGATCAGTACCTCTGATAAACTATCATGAAACAACTTTATTGTAGTTTTCTAAAGCTGATTGTAATTAAATTAATATATATTACACTAACAGTAATTTAACACTCTTGCCCTGGACTTTGTTACAGGAGTGATCTTCATATAAATGGACATTTGCTTTAAAAATTTAAAATATTAGTATAAAATGAATTAATATTGAATGAATGTTAAAGAAGATATGTTTTCAATCTATTTGATGAGAAAATATCAATGCTAGGTTTATTTATTTTATTCTATTTTAAGATTTTTATTACTTTCTGGAGTAAATTATATGGAAGAATTGTAATTTCTGCCATTATATGAAAAACCTTAGTAAAAAACTCATAGTAAAACTATGTGTTCAATAAACATTTAGACAACACTCTCAGGTATAAGGAGAGGAATGGGACTCAAGAATCCTCGTGGATCTCTTCCAGTTCAACTTCATCTATGGTTCTATCATTCTTTCATTAATCAGCAAAGCTAAAATATCTATCTTTTCTCACAGAAATGTACTCTACTCTTTCAATCAGAGAAATGGCAAATACCCAGTCATATAAATTATGTTCTATAAAAAATGGAGGATTATTTTTGATTATTTTTTATTAGATAACAAAATGGTATTAGATTGGAGATACTAAGAAAACTGTGTAACAGAAGAACATAACTCGGAGGAATAATTATTAAAATAAATAGTTTTTGGCTTTGTTGATATTATATTTCTTATGATGCTTAAACACTCTAGTAGCTAACTGGGATAATACTCTCTGAATGGACTTTTAAGTCTGTGTGTTGCAGTTGTAGCAAAAATTTCATGACTGCATTCAATTCTTCTCCAAAATAGTGTATATGTATATGTATATGTATATGTATATGTATATGTATATGTATATGTATATGTATATGCCACCATACTTCAGTCTTTCATTAAGGTTTTAATAAGGCCAGATGGATTGGAAATAAAAGAACAAATTGTCTTTTAGTGACGATGGGAAAGATTTAGTGTATAATGAAATAAGAGTTAAAAAGCCATTACCATAGAGAGATATGTCTTATTTTTTATGATGTTTTTAATTTCTCCTTTTGCATGTATATATATGCTATATATATACACATATATATGAATATAAGCAAAATTATATTCTATATTCAAATAAGCATAAAAGTTCTTGCTGGCATAAATAAAAAGGGATTGATCATTTGGAGCCATTCTTATTATTTCTGATATTAGATGCCACTAGCTTTGAATCCACTAATTTGTGTAGATGGACAAAGAATAAGGAATTGGGTTCTCAATGAATTCTTATATTTTTATGAAAATTGAAAATTGTTCATATGTTTATATAAACTGCAGGAATTATTTATTTCTTATGTACATATTTTATATAAGAATTTCAGTATACTTAGTCTCTGTGAAATGATTAGGATACCCAAAACTACTGTGGGGAAACAATAGAGAATCTATTTCTCATTTGAGGTAATGCCATATTCCTTAGGTAGAAATTAACATAAGGGCATAGATCAGAATTAAAGATTGTATTACCTAATTTGCATTTAATTCTGTAATATTCCCCACGACTTTTGATTCAAGTAAATAAGCAGATTCAGGTAGAGTGATAAAGGAAAATCTGAGACCCAGATCCAGAGATTTCCAGCTAAAAAAAAAAAAAAGAAAGAAAGAAAAAAAAAAATCACACAAATATTAAGTTAAAAAATAATCCAGTCATCACAAAATTATTAATTTTACTCTCATTTTTCAAAATATATGCACCATTCATTAACTGACACAGCATCTATATGGTGAAGTTATCAGGGTGCATGAAGAATATTTTCACTTTTGCAGGCAATATTGTATTCAAGATTTTTTGCTCTTACTGCTCCTTATTCAACAGGAGATTGTATATTCTGGAAGACTTGCAGATATTGGTCATTATCATGTATTTCCATGTGATTAAGGTTCTTTGCACTTAGCATATTATAAGACATCCTTAGCTCATAGACAGAGCTGTATAAATTAGAAGATTCACCAAGTGTGAACAATAGGTCTTAAAAACTTAAATGACCTTGTCTTCACACCAAACTTGCTATCACTATACATTTAAAGCTCAGAAGAAGAATGAATATGTATAAGGCTTCAACTTCAATGAAGAAATGAAAAAAATTTCCCTTCTCAGTGTGGAATGTGAAATCAGCAGAATAATAACTTCCTCAACATATTGCCCGCATAACAATAATCCATATTAAATTTTCCTTAGATAGTTAGTTTGAAAATTGATGATATTAGTATTGAAACATCAGGAAAATTGCCACCAATTGTACTAAAATAGTATAACTTTCAGCTAGATGTCCTTGATATGCTTCAGAGAACATATTTCATTTTAATATCAGCTTTTAAATCAACTTCCAAGTACATCTCAAGATAACAAAGAAGGTTATAAATTAATTTGCATAATAAAACAATAATCCTGGTGCACATTCAGAATTGCAGTGCATATTTTAATACCATTATACCTGTTGATTTAAAATTTATCATTTCTGTACGTTTCTAAACAGATTAGTTACCTAAATTGATATGAAAATTTGAGAGGAAAGTACTTTTTTGCCATAATTCTGATGGCTTAACACATTTTATAGATTACTTCAAGTAGGATATGGTATTATGACTCATATATACAATGATGTGACTCAGAGAAATAGTTTCTCATAAATTATATATTCATAAGAAACCCTTTGATGAAGAGTGCCTTTCAACAACTAAAGCTATGCAATAGAATTAAAATTCATTTTCTCTTTATTTTTCTTCCATACTTCTTAATCTTACTAAATATTCACAAAACTCTCTGTTTTAAAAACAAAATTTAGAAAACTTACATACATTGTGGCACCGCTTACGTCTAACATTTTCTACAATAAAACATACGTATTTTATAATAAATTACTTCAGAAATAAATTTGGCTCCACCTTGCCTTTGACGATTCTTAACAAAAGTAAAAAATAAATACAGTGAGTTATTCAATATAATTATTTTCTTAATTAATTGGAAATAATTATAGATAAGTTTCCAGATGTTTTTAATTAATTTATTCCCTGTGTATCTCAAAATATGAAACAAGAGCTTAATGTATCATACTCTTAAGGAGATTACTCATGCTTCATCCAAAGAAAGAAGCTATTGAAACTATTTATATATTTGGTCAGCTAATACATCTCTTTCGTCTTTTCTAATTAATCCTGGGGTTATCACAACCTGTGAAACTCTGGAAAAATCAGCACTTTTCTCCCATGTACTTTCCCTACCCATAGCTTCTTCAGTTGTTTGCTTTATCTATTTTTTTTCCAAGTGTTAATTGGTAATTTTATTTTATATTTGTATTTTTTAAGCATTCAGAACACCTGCTAATATCAGTCTCAGTGACAGTGAGCAAAACAGTTTTCTTTACTATTTAAACATTTTAAATTATTTCTGCTAACACTTCTTACAGTATAACAAGTGAAGATTATTAAACTGAAATAAGTATGTATTAAATAATTAAAATGTGCCTGAAATTATGATTTTAAATAGTGTGTAAACAAAATATAGCACACTTTTGACTGGTCACGAGGCAAAATTTGGAGAAAACCAGATTTGCATCTACTTCTCAAATAGAAATGCACCATTGATGTTGAGAATAACTCTAAACTTAAGTAGATTAGGAAAATTAGACTAATTTGAAAGATGAGAGGGCTATTATCTATGGTTAAGGAGGATGATATGGAAGCAGAGGAAGAGGTGATATGGTTGTTAACTGTCACGGGAGAGAGAGAAGTAGAAGATTATCATTCCTGGAACATTAAGCTATTAGGTGAGGGTAAGGAAATATTACTGAGTATCTCTGCTTGATGCCATGAAAACATCATATTTATGGAGTTTCTCAGGCTCATCTTTTAAAGTGGCCTAATTGTTTAGAGGTAGAAAAGCTGTTTGTTAAAATACATTCTAGCATTAACTGCATGTTTACATTACTTTCATTATCTTAGGCATGAAATCTTTCTAGCATGTAGATGTTCAGTTTCAACTATGCAATTGCCAGATAAGATCAATTTTATCCTGGTAAATGTCTGTATGACAACCAACAATTCAAATTTTGCTTGATGAGGGGTAGAAGGGATTACTGAGATATTTTTCGGGTATATTAGCCCTTTCCCAAGAACTTGCCAACACAGAACACCTGCATACATCTGAATCAGTTGGTAAAACTCAGGATATCTCCTCTTCCTGAAATGTTTTTCTTGCTTACAATATTGTGCTAGTGCAGTTATAAGAGCAATGGAACTACTTACCTTTAAGAAACATCATTCTAAATAGACTAAAAATCTTTTATTCATCCTTTACTTTTAAAAAATTTAAACAATTTTTACAGCTTTCTTAGGTGAGAGTTCAAACCAATGAAGCACTGATGTAACGAAACCCCACATTATCTTCCAGCACAAATAGAAATATAATCATGATACCCTCTTATACCCCTGGGGTCACTGTCCATATTGATCTTTAAATACATAAAAATGAGTTTGTCACTGTAAGACAACATTGTTCTATTCCCTTAAGGGAAACTGCTGATTTCAGCAGTTCAGGGTGTAACAAACTGCTCCTAGATGGGACTAAGACTCTTGCTGCCTCACTTTAGAAACAAATGTTTTAATGAGAAGGGGACAGACACAATATCTGTGGTTTGAAATAACTTGTTTGTCTTTATATCCAAGGAGAAGAGAAAGTTTCACAGAATTGGTCTAAGTGAGCAGCACTTTCACAGCCTGTCCCTCAATAATTAAACAGTTACTAGAAATCAGGTATAACAGAAATGAAGATACACTTTCCAGTTAAGAATCAACTTCATGGCACTGATGAGGCTGTAAGCTCCTTCTGGGTGCCTGAATGCATGACTGGAGATTAAAAGAGAGCACATGGAAATGATCATACATGAGCTTCCTACTTTGATAGGCTGAAATGGGATTTGGAAACTAATGGAATTTTGAAACCATTCTACCATGTCCTACATCCTAAAATCATAGCATTGGTTTTTTTGTTGTTTTCAAGAGACCTTAAGGATCACTTAGTCTCACCCCTCTCACACTCAATAATTTCTTCCTAATAGCTCACCTAGATCGACCCTCTTTCAGTTTGAAGCCATTCCTCCTTTTCTTGTCACTACATACCCTTGCAAAGAGTCCCTCTCCAGCTTTCCTGTAGGCTCCTTCAGGTATTGAAATGCTGTTGTAAGGTCTCCCTGTAGCCTTTTCTTCTCCAGGCTGAACAACCTCCAGCTCAACCTGTCTTCATCAGGGAGGTGCTCCAGCCCTCTGATCATTGTCGTGGCCCTCCTCTGGACTGGATTCAACAGGTCCACATCCTTCTATTGGGAGAACAATAGAGCTAGACAGATTACTCCAGATGAGGTCTCAGCAGAGCAGAGTAGAGGGATGAAATCACCTCCTTTCCTGTGCTATCCCCACTGCTTTTCACCAGCCCAGAACACATTGGCTTTTTGGGGTGCAAACTAATGCCAAGTTTCTTATCCAACAAGCCCTGCTCCTCAGGGCTGCTCTGAATCCATTCTTCATCCAGTGCTGAATCCATTCCTCATATCAGTGCTTGTGAATGCCCTGGCACAGACGTGGGACCTTAGACTAGGCCTTGCTGAGCTTCATGAGCACTCAAATAGTTGTGGCCAACAGTTTGTTATTCAGGTGGAGACCAGTGAAGAGCATTGCTCCTCAAGGATTGGTATTGGAATTGCCATCTTTGTTGATGCCATGGACAATAAAACTGAGTTCACCCCCAGGAATTCTGCAGGTGACACGAAGCTGAACCATGCAGTTGACACCCTGAAGGAATGCAATGTCATCCAAAGGGACCTTAACAGTCTTGAGACACAGGCTTATGCAAATCTTACTAAGTTCTACAAGGGCAAGTGTCTTTCATCCTTGTTTTTTTCCAGCAATATGTGTTTGAAGTAAAAAATCATACTGTGATATAAAATAGGTGGGGAGACTGAGGAAACAAACAGCAAATTAGGGCACACAAATAGATGAAGCCCAAAATTAGAGAAATTCCAAATCTTGGTTCACAAGAGAGGAAATGAGAAAGACAGGCAAGTACTCACAATTTTTCATACTACTGTAGGATCCAGTTTGCATTTACAGTGATTTATATTAGAAGATGCATAAACTGTCATAACATCTATTTGGGAGAAGATGAATTTAAGTAGTTAAAGGGAGACAGAACACCCTTGGTTTAGTAAATAGCAATCAGTGAGATATTATTGCTGGCAGAAATTATTAAGAAGTCATATTTTCTTTTCACCAAATTGGATTTCTCTTCAGAATGCTTTTTAATTCTCATTTGAATGACCACCATGCTTTATCTGTGGAAAATGTGCCTCTTAGAAAATTATTTTTGTGATGTAGATGTACATTATTCTGATATTCCAAAGTGAAGCTATTTAGGGGTGCCTTAGCTTTCTTGTTCCAGGTTCCTTCACCACCGTCCTACAATTTCAGACATATTCTTTCACACTCAGAGCTTCATATCTGGGGGGGTCAGGGAGAGTGGGTGTGGGAGTGAATGGCAAATGGAAAGAAATTCACAGGCATAGATTAATATTAATTTCTTAAGCTCTCTATTCCTAAAGCAAATGCATATGTGTTGAATATTTAGCAGGATAGATACATATTTTCCCTGCTTGCTGCAGAGAATAACTACTTATCTCTCATAACTGTCTTGGTGTAAATAATATTATGATATCTTAAGTCCAGAACTCACTCAAATGCAGCATTTTGAAAATTTTGTAGCTGGTCTGAATATGAGAATTGTTTGCTGACAAACCATTCTTTGATATGTAAATGTAAGTTTCAACATTACTATTCATACATTTTATACTTAGTCTTCACATAATTAGTATATTAAAGAAACCAAGCCAAAACAAAAACCATTTAATCAGTACGGTAATCAATGAACATGATCTTTACTATCTGAAGTCACCTTTTTACTGCACTATGGTCCTAGGAATGAATGGTATTAAAAATTGACTATTGTTTTCCCATTAACTTCTTTCCCTTTGCAATGTGTTAATATAAACAGAAAAACTGTGCAGCCATAGATCTAGTCAGTGCATATTATTATACATTTATTATATTTTTCTATCGAACATTGAATTTTAATTCACTTAAATCCTGGGTTGTGTAAATAAACTTAGAAGCTTGCAAAAACTTACAAAAATAAAAATATTTTTTTCTGTAGAAAGAGACAAACTGTTTTTACTCTGTAGTCCAAGGCTCTGAACTGGATTATATTATACATAAAATTATTTGTGATCAACAGACCTTGGCTGGCTGGCAGGAGCACCAAGCTGCTCTGTAGCTCCATTTATCAACAGGACAATGGGAGAAAATAAAATGAAACTCTTATGGATCAATATAAGGTCAGGGAGCTAACTCACTAATTATCAACATGAGCAAAACAGACTTGATTTGAGGAAGAATAACCTAATTTGTTGTCAATTGCTTGTAACAGAGTAGGATACTTCTAAATACTTAGAATCAAGAAAAAAACTAAACCAAATTTCCCCCATTCTTCCCTTCCTCTCAGATTTGATTTTCTTCCTAATTGTTTTACCTTCTTGACCCCTGCTATCTCTTCCACCCCATGTGGAGCAGGAAAGGTACTTGAGCTTAGTTCATAATTCTCCATCTATTCCACTCCTCCCTCCTCATGCTCTTGCCCTGCTCCAGTATGGGTTCCCACCATGGAGACAGCCCTTCATGAGACCCTCCAGTGTGGGTTCCTTTCAAGGAAGTGCAGTCTTTCAGGAGGATAGTACTCCCACATGAGACTACACCTACTGCCAGAAAACTTCTTCCTCTGCACAACTCACAGCTCCTTCCAGGCACCTGTCTCAGCTTGCAGTCCTCCATGGGGGACCAGTACACCCCATGGACTGATGTACTCCATGTACACTCCATGTAGTGTGGATATTTCCTTTGCCATGGTCCTCCATGGGCTGCAGGGGCACAGCCAGCATCACCATGGTCTGCACCACAGAATCTCTGCTCCATGTCTGGAGTACCTCCTGAGCTTCTTCTTCTCTGGCCTTGATGTCTCCAGGGCTGTTTCTCTCACATTTTCTCACTCTCTCTCAGCTGTCATACAGCATCTTTTTCTACTATGCTTTCTTTAATATGTTATCACAAAGGCACTACCAGCCTTGTTACTGGGCTCCTCTTTGGCCAGTGGGGGGTATTTCTTGGACCTGGGTGGAACTGGATTTTTCTGACTTGGGGGAAACTTACATGGTCCCCCTAGAGAAGACACTCTGCAACACCCCCAGCTACCAAAACTGCCAAATAAACCAAATAAAACATTACAGTCAAGCATTTTAATTTCCAACACTCCTTCCAAAATAATAAAAGCTCATTTAAATTGGCACAGAAAACAGATTTTGTGTAGAAAATTTTTAAGGCATAAAAACTCCAACTCAAAACAGGAATCCCAACATCATTCTGAATTCAGTATTTTCCTTCCTTTGTTTTTGGAGTACAGTTTTAAAGGTCTTGTTTCCTTTAGATTGGTCAAAACCTTGTGCAACTCAAGGTGTGCAGACAAACCAAGTTTGCTAACCATCTGCATGTAAAAGTAAAGATGCTCTCATGCATTTAAAATCCAGCTCCTCTATAATAAGCTTTCCTGCCTTCACTCCTAACCATGAAAACTGTTTTATGCCTAGCTTCTCACATGAGATTGAGACATTATCAGAGATTGACTCACAGCTGCTTTCACAAAAGGTGATATGATATAGTGAAAAAAATATAAGACATGATAATTAAAAATATATATTAATTCAACATGCTTAGAAATAAAACATGCTGCTTAGTGTAATAATAATTCCTGTTTGCCTTTTCAATTTCCTCAAGACTCCAGTAAAATATTTTCAACTGAATTACTGAGGCAGTTTCACTGATCTGTCATACTTACTCTGTTTCTGGATTTAAAGTATGTCTTCTTGTTTTATATATCCAAGGAAGGAATATTTCTAGTTTGCAGTTTTATCTTGATAATGTGAAAAAGATACCAATATCATCTTTTTAGCAGTTACAACTATGGCACAAAAATTTAGTTTTAAATTCATAGAAAATATATTTCCTCACTGTTTGGACAATAGAAAGCTTAGAAATTTTCACAATTTAATATAGGAGTGTTAAGAAGAAAGGTTAATTTAATGTACAAGGCCACAGTATGGAGAGGTAACAAGCAGAGGGGAGGCCATCACTTCTAAACACGGAGGTAGAAGGAACATTTATTTAACCTTGGTATGTGAGACAGGATTAGCTCTTAAATCAGCTGATAAAATACTCTCTCCTTTCTCTTCCAATGACCTTTCCTTCTCAGCCTGTTTCTCCTTATGTTATTGTCAAGACACTACAGGCTTCTGCCTTTTGCTCATTTGTACTTTGGACAAACCCAGTGAGCAACAAAATAACCCACTGCAGGTCTTCAGGATTCCAGCTCTTCTGGTTCCTTCCTTTGTTCATGAACATGTATTCCTATATAGGAAAGAGAAGGCATGAGCCCATTTTAGATCAGCAAAATTAAAATCAAGACCACAGCTCTTATGAAAACTTTTAAATATAGAAGAGAAAATAAAATGCATTTAGGCAAGTAAGATGTAATTGGCACTTTACCAAATGTTGTTTGATATTATAACAAAAATTAAAAATTTAGCAAGACCCTAACCTATGTTCAATTACATGTTATCTGTGAGGTGAAGACCTGAGCATATGGCTTAATTAAATCTATGTCCATATCACTTTTCAACAATAATTATAATTAATACAAATAAGAGTTAAGGGATACTGATGAATTGTCCTCTGAATATTTTATATTTGTTGATAGAAAAAAAATGCAAAATTATAGTCACACAACTGAAGATGACATCGCATTCCAGGCTGGTAATACTTATACTTAATATGGTGCCCTGTATTAAATATATATCACTTTCTTATCTATCAGGCTACTAGAGAAGAGAGAGAGAGAGAGAGAGAGAAAAACAGCTATATTTAATATATCTGCAAAGTACACATAAATCTGCTTGTGCTTGTATTATTGATGTCCCAGTATCAGAATCAGGAAGATAACAAAGCACAAGTTTTAGCATTGCTATGTAGAATACAGCTGCCCATATTTCGGCAGCTAAGACATTTCATTATCACCCATTTATGCTGATTATACCTTATTTAATATGAATGCAAAGAGCATAATGCTGAATTTGTTTGAAACATTCATATAATTTTGATCCCACAAAACAATCTGTTGCAACAGAGATTTAAGAATCTTTTCCCTTTCAGAGTTAGTTGAACAGCTGAATTAGAAACTAGAGAAATACAGAGTTTTAAAACTTTAATTTACTGTTTTGGGTGACAACAAATCTGATGCTGGCTGCTATGTCATTTTGTTATGTCTTAATGAAATCATCATTGGAAATTCTTTTTTGAGGGTGAGACTTCAGTTGAATCAATGTTTCTAAATTAAACAATAAAAAATTTGATACTTAATGGAAACCAACTACAGTTATTAAGCAAAGCTATAATAGTACATGATATACTGTGCCACAGATCTGTTCTTTTTGGCACAAGAGTACCATAACACAGAAGCTAGCAAAAGCAGTATTTTTTTGGATATGCTCAAATTGTTGAAGAAAATGTACTCATCCTATCTTCCCCCACAGTTATTAATTTCTTTGCATTGTTATGTCTACATCTGCCCTTTCTCCAGCTATGCAGCTCCGTGTATAGGTCATAAAGTTAGTGCAGCCCAAAGAGAATGGGTTCAACAGACTGTCTCCCAGTAGAAACAATTATTAAAAATACCCAAAAAACCAGTGGGAAACAAGAAGGATAGAAATTCCCTGAATGTACACAAGAATTTTGTTGCCATAGCTAATAGGGCATTTCAATGACTGACAAGTGGGACACATTTTCTGCTGAGCCCTAAATTAAACACAGTTCTTGTCTCCCAAAAAATTTAACTCTTGGAATGCTTTTATTTTTCATATAATGAACGAAAAGTGTAGGTGAGAGTGCAGGAAAGCCTGATTCTCTGTTCATTCAAATTTTCATCAGGAAGAAATCCATACCATAGCATAAATCAGACTTAACTTCAGAAACTGACCTTGATTTCCTCAGAATAAATGGGATATCTTAGTTTTCCTGCTCTCTCTATTGAATATCTCACACTGATTATAGATAAGTCAATGACAGCTTTTTGGCTTGTGGACTGAGCAGGTCTAGACATGTGCTAACCATCTCCATTGTATCTTTTAACTTGTAGTTTCCTGGAATCAGATTTCAATGATATTAACTTCCATACAACTGAAAAACATTTCCATTCCATTATCAGCCTTTGGGGAAAAAAAGCCAAAAATCAAACAGAAACAACAAGAAGGGTTTCAAGACTTCCAAAATGTTTATATCTTATTTCAAATGTACTGCCTTCAAACATTCTAGGAGCAAGTGTATTTTCTCTTAGTTTTCACTTAATTAATCTATAACCCCATAGTAAGAATGAGGAAAATTAAAGTCAGGCAGTGAGGGGAGCCTCTTTATGCATCATTTGACTCCCACCTACTCTTAAAATATCTGTTAAAGAATACATTTTTCAATGTTTTTACATTTACTTACTATTTTCTTAGGAAACTTCATACATTTTTTCTGTTTCTCTCCTGTTTAGAGAATTATTATATTGCAGACTATTGCATTTGCTCAAAAAAGATATTTTCACTAGTCAGTCACCTTTTTGGCTGATACTCAGGTAATCAATACAGAACTTTCATGATGACACATATGGTCTTAAAGAGTATCTTTTCTTGTCAGTATATATATCTTTCTAAAAAGTTCAAGCAACATTATGTTAAAAATTTACTCTTTTTATGATGAAAAATTGCATGGCCTATCATGTTTCCCCTTACTTCTTGAGTCTGTGGGAGTAAGAGAAGAGTATATGTGCAAGCATTCACCTTCAGAATAATTGAGGAACTGATGTGGTCCATCAGGATGTCTTCTTCAAGTTTGGGACTCTTTGGGTATGTAGGCAATGACCACTGATAGACCTATTTGACACACTCTACTAATTGACAGTTCCATAAGCTGAATGAAAAAGAAGTAATTATACTGTTCCTGACCCACAGGATCTCTTTGGTGGACACGTCTGGTCCATGTTCTTAAAACCCAGGAAGGAAATAGAAGACAGCTGTGTGAATATTCTTTGTTTGGGTGGACATTATCACCAATTTTTACATTGTAACAACCTAAAGGGCAGGAAAGTTTTGTCCAGATCTTTAGTGGAAAGAAATCTTTTAGCTGTTGCACAAAAGCCTTTTCTTGGTCTCTCTGACTTCTAAAACACCAAGAGATTGAGAAGGATTATCAAAAAGAAAAACAGTACAAAATGTGGAGTTGATTACCTGAAGTGCCATAATTTCTGTATGCTGGTCATTTCCATAAGAAATTAAAAATCCTTATTAAGTTCCCATGTGTTCACTTTTTGAGCTTGGCCAGGTCCCTCTGGATGGCACCCCTTCCCTCAGGTGTCTCACCACTTGTCATGGTGTCATGTGCGAACTCGCTGAGGGTGCACTTGATCCCCTTATCCATATCATTGATGAAAAGACTAAACAACACTGGTACCAGAACAGACCCCTGAGGGACACCACTTGTCATTGGTGCCCATCGGGACATTGAAACATTCACCACTACCCTCTGGGCATGACTGTCCAACCAATTCACTAATTCACTGAACCATCCACACATCTAGTCACTCTCTCTAATTTAGAGAGAAGGATGTTGTGAGGAACTGTGTCAAAGGTGTTACAGACATCCATACAGATGACATCCATAGCCCTTCCATGGTCCCCAATGCAGTCACTCCATCACAGAAGGCCAGTAGCCTGGTCAGACAGGACCACGTTTTGGTTTGCCAGGAGTGTTGCTGCAAGATCACAAAAATCTTAAGAGTCTAACTGGTCCAGCAAATTTGCCAGTAAGTGGTTTTCATCTGTTCGGAGATCAGCTCAGTAAGGAATACTCCTAAGGAGGAATTGGAACCTGTGGTCAGTAGTAGTTTTACAAGAGTAGTAAAATCACCCTCCTCTTTCATCCTATCACTTAATTTCGAGTACCTTTTCCATGTTGTTTGGGGATCAAGTCTGAAGGTATTTCTAAGATAGGATTTGAAGAGACAGATAGGAAAAGTTGAGTTCCAATCAAATGGATATCCTGCTGAGAAGACAATAGAGGTTCAATTCAACAAATATCACGCTTTCATTTCAACCTCATTTCTTGCAGCTCTCTTGTTTTAATTTCAGAAAAAGCTAGAAACTGTTGACATGATGCAATGAACACATTACATTTAATCACATCACAAACACTGCCTGGTGCAAGTTAATGAGCATTCATTTGAGATTTTGGGCTCCTTTTTATTTTAGTCATTAAGGCAAATAAACATTGCTATCACCAAATTGTCTCACTCTAAATAGAAGAAGTTTGTGCACATGAGCAGCTCTAGCATTTCATATGCAAGTTGTGATCTCAGTAGTGCCTCAGACTTACACAAATATTACATCTATCTGAAACCAAGGAGCTTGTTTTACAGGTCAACTGCTGTTGAAAAATGCTGAAATTCACCATCACAGATTTTAGCTCCATTTGGATTTGATTCTATGATCTTTCTGTGTTTATTCAGTCACAAGCAGCAAAGTTGTCCTGATTTTGGTTGGGGTAGCTGGTACAGCTGTGTGTTGAATTCAGTATGAGAATTATGTAGATAACACACTAATGTTTTGCTTATTCCTAGGTAGTGTTTATCTGAAGCCAAAGACCTTTTTTGTGTTTCATTCTCTGCCAGTGAGAAGGCAAACAAAAAAAGGTAGGAGAGAGCACAGCTTGGACAGGTGACACAAGCTGGCCGAAGGGATATTCTACACAACAGAATGTTATGTCCAGTATACAAACTGTTGGAATTACTTAGAAAGGGGAATGATCAGGCTTCAGGCATGGGATCTGACATTGGTCAGCAGATGGTGAGCAATTGTATAGTGCATAATTTTTTTATTTTTTTCTTTTTTTTTCCCCCCATAAAAATAACAATAGTAAAAATTTATTATTTAATATTTAGTTTTGTTTCCATTATTAAACTGTTCTTATCTCAACTTTCTGATTCTCCTCCTCATTCCACTGGGGTTGGGGGTGAGTAAGCAGTTGGTGTTTCACTGCCATCTGGCCTTAAATCACAACAAATGTGCAAATCAAGTAACTGAAAATTCAATATCTAATTTCTATGTATTTGCTTTTATTGATCATTCTATCACTCTGTACATATTAAATTTGTTTAAAGGGAAATTTCTGGTTTTCTCTACAGTGAGTTGCAACAGAGTTTTGCTTGGTCCCTAAGCTCTAATGCATGACAGCGTGAGATTCTAGTTTAAGATGTGTTTTAAAGCAATTTCAAGGGGCATTGACATGTAAACTCTTTTTATTCTTTTTAAAAGATCAGTATCAGAAACAATATGCTTCTAGTATATACAAGAGCATCAAGCTTAAGTAAATTTTTATGTTGGGGAAGGTTTACAGTTTGCACCATAACCTTTTTTTTTTCAATAACATTGGTTAAATTAACTTAAGCAAGATCTTTGAGGCTACACACGTTAGCCATATAGCTTGTTTGATATAATAATAATAATTATTTATATCATTCCCACAATAAAAACAAAATAAAATTAGTTTCTTCTCATGAAAAATATAATTTTAATTAATAATAACAATTTGTAAATAATATTTCATAGTTTGCATTATAATTTTTCATATCAGGACACAGAAAAAAATATTAAAGGAAATTTTAAATTAAAATAATCAGTCTTTCTGGGACAAAAGCACAATTCCTTAAATATTTGGGAAACCTGAGTAACACACCTATCTTTGGTTTTTCAAAAGGAGACAGAGAAGCCAAAAAAGATCATAAACTAATGTTTCTGTTTTAAGAAGAAAAGAGAAAACCTGTAGCAAAAAAACTTTTTTTCATCACCGTTATACCATTGCCCTTAAAAACAGTCCTTTAATATTAATATATGGAATATTTTTGCTTGTTTGTCTCTCTGGTTACTGAGCTTGGATTATAATTACCTAGGTATAAACATGCTACTAGGTTTTGAATAAATGGAAATGTTATTCTCCAGAGTATCTTCCCAACATGCAGTTAGAAATAATCTAATCTAATAAAGGCTGACTTCAATGCTGGGTCCTAATTAAAATTATTTCAATAGTAGAGTAAATATTAGGTTCATGTATTTGTTTCACATATTTGTTATTGGCTAAGTGCTGTAGTCGAGAGCTCTCACTACATAATCAGGAAATCATTGCTGATGCCTAAAAAAGTCCCATCCTTTCCTATTGCCCTCCTCAACCCTCTCATGTTCTCTTCATTTATGATGAACAAATTATCAAGGGACATCTCAGGCTGCAAATTCATTATCTCTTCTCTAATTATAGACACAAACACACACACACACACATACACACAACTACCAGGAATTTATTTCCTTTTATGTGATTTTTCTGCATAAATTCCTGGAAAGGGTGACCTAGCAAACCTAGTACAGACCTGACAGACTCAATTCCTGAGAGAAATAAAGAACAGGATACCTGTCTAGCAAGATTCAGAAGACTGGAATTTTTTTTAAGTGTCAGAGACTGATTAAGTAGGAAGGCAAACAGCTAAGACACCCTCAACCTCTTCCAATGGCAAAACAAACAAAAAAAAGAAAAAAGCCAGCTACAACTCAGCAACAAATTCCAAAGAAGCATAACTCTGAAATTTTCCAAACTACAAATTCTAATACAGACTATTGCACAACTATTCCTAAAATTAATTTCTGGAAAAAAATAAAAATTATATGGGTGCTAATGGCCATCAAAAATAAGTTCAGGAAGAATTCAAGCAGCCACTAACTTGGGGTTAAAAGTTCTGTATCAAGCCAATTTGATGAAAATATATTTAAAAAGGAAACAAACAAGAACAAAAAAAAAAAAAAAGGATTTATTATCCAAGGATTCTCACCAACAAAGCAGCAGTCATGGAGATAAAGATAAGTTCAAGACTATTTATTTTTTAAAATAACTTATAATAAGTACTCCAATTAAGGACACTTAAAGGCTATGAAGGTTATTTTGTGGATTAAATCAAGTAGTAAGAAAATAAGTAATATATATTTATGTTTAGTGTGCAAATTTTCAACATATATTACCAACAGAGTTCCAAAGAATTCTATGCTGAGACCTGAGATATTCAATACAAATCTATGAAAAAAATAAAGTGCAAATAAATAAAAAAAGTTTTCTCTGATACAAATGCTGAATTTAGGATGAGGAAAACAAATTGTTAGTGTAAAGAGTGCATAGATGTATGCACTGAGAGGACTAAACTAGAAGAATTAAAAGTCTATGTGAAATCTCATTGCAATTACAGAGACACGGTGTGATAGCTCTCACAACTGGAATGTTGTCATGGCACATTTTAGGGAGAACAGGTAAGAGAGGTGAGGTGATGGATTTGCTCTTTGTGTGAGGGAGCTTCTGGAATATCTCAAGCTCTACCCAGCAGCACACAAATGAATTGAGAATTTATGGGTAAGAAGTAAGGATAATATGGGTGATACTTGTGAGCATTTACTTTGGGCCACCTGACCAGAAAAAGAAAGTTGATGAGGTTTTGTATGGAAAAGACTGCCCAGGAGGTCCTGGAACCTCCCTCTCTGGAGACATCCAAAACTCACCTGGACTCATTCCAGTGTAATTTGTTCTAGGTGGTGTTCCAGACGTCCCTTACAACTGCAATCATTCTGTCATTTTGTCATCTGTGATACCAAGGTTCCAAAGACAGAATAACCTATCTAAGCTAAAAGCTAAAGTCACCGGATACACTTGCAGGGAAACACATCTGGGACACTGGTGGTTGGCTGTCAAGTACATTTTGAATATTCAGTCAGAAAAATATCTGCAATTTAAATACCTTGTTAGAGTTAATAACAGTTGTCAAACAAACCACATTAACATGCCTAGGGGATTAATTCCCAACTTTCTTAATTGCATCTATATGACTAAGACATGTGCTGTGTAGTCCCAGGAGAGGATATTTCCATGTTTTATGTAATGATAATTCAAACTAGCTGAAATCTTCTGAAAACATTGTTCAATTAAAAGACATACTTCAAATATAGAGAAATGGAAATTTTGTAAGTCATGTTCATTCACACAACAATCTGCAAATGTACCAAATCATAGCCTTGTTTAATCAAGCTCAGCCAACAAACTTCAAATTGACTGAAGTTTCACCTAAGTTTCCCCTAAGATCTTCATGTTGAAATTGGTGAATTGTGGGCTGAATGAAAAAGCAGTTCAGTGGATTAAAAACTGCCTCAATGATAGGGCTCAGAGTGTGGTGATCAGAGATATAAAGTCTAGTTGAAGGCCAGTAGATAGAGTGTTCCCCTGGAATCAGTATTGGGTCCACATCTTCAAAAAAGATTGGAGAGTTCATCCGCAGTTTGTAGATGGCAGAAAACTGTCAGAAGTGGCTGATGTGGCAGAGGACCTTGCTTCTATCCAGGGGTCCTTGAAGAAATGATCTGAGAGGAACCTCGTCCAGATCAGCACAGGGAAGTGCAAACTCCTGCAACTGGAAACCAACTGAAGCAAGCCAGCAATGTGCCCTTAAAAAAAAAAAAAAAAAAAAAAAAAAAAAGGCTAATGCTTTTGTATTAGACAAAGCATTTTCAGTAGGTCAAGAGAGGTGATCCTTCACCTCTATTTAGCACTGGTGAGACCATGTCTGGATTGTTGTGTCCAGTCCTGGCCTCCCCAGAAGAAGACAGACACGGATGTTCCGGAGAGAGTCTGGCTAGGTGCCACTAGGATGATGACAGGACAGGAGCATCTCTGTCCTGAGGAAAGGCAGAGGGTGGGAAAGTCTCTGCATGGACAAGAGAAGGCTTGGGGGAAATCTAATCAGTGTTTATAAGTCCCTGAAGGAAGGAAATGCAGAAGATAGAGCCAGGTATTTCATTTGGTGCCCAGTGCGAGGACAACAGGCAGATGCTGAAACACAAGAGGCTTCCTCTCAACATTCAGAAGTTTTTGTAATGAGGGCCACTGAACACTGGCATAGATTGCCCACAACTGTTATATATTTTCCATCCTTGAAGGTATTCAAAGCCCACTGGGACATGGTCATAGGCAATCATCTGTGGGCCTCCATACCGGAGCAGGGAGATTGGATAAGGTGACTTCTAAAGGCCCGTTTGAACCTCAACCATTTTGTTATTCTGTGACTGAAGTTTTATTATCTCCTTCATTTTTAAAAACAGATACAAGGTGTGGTGTGTGTGACTATTAAAGTTATCTCTCTATATACTTTTAAACTTTCTAATTTTATTTAAAAATTGCTTTTAATATTCAGCAGAGGTTAAGCGGAATCCTGTACCACAAAAGCTAAACATCAGCAAGAAACACAAGTTTTGTAGTTTACAGAACTACAATTACATACAGTTTCATCAAGAAAAACTCTTAAAATTTTTCTATTCATGTTTAGGATTGGATTTTTTTTAATGGAAATTATAATTTAAAACATATAAAAAGAAAAATTACCAAAATTTCAAGTATTGATAGTAAATGGTTATTTTAAGTGGTTGGATGGCACTGCTTGCTGCTAACAAAGTTTGAAAGAAGTACCTAAAACCCGTAGAAATTGTTTTGGAAACAAACTGTTGATTTAAAGACTTAGTTTAAAATAAATAGAACCACAACAAAGATAGAAACTGAAAAGAATTTAGCGCCTTCATAGGTAATTCAAATCTCTCTTTTGGTGAGGTGAAAATTATACCTTTGCCATAGAATGGTTTGGGTTGGGAGTGGCCTCACAGATCACCTAGCTTTAAACTGTGTGCCATGGGCACAAATACTTTCCACTGAACCAGGTTAGTTGTATATCTCTTAATCCTTGTCTTAAACAACTGCAAGATGTGTCATATACATATTTTCTTATGATGAAACGATCTACTAGTCTAAATATCTCTTCTTCCTTTCTGGAATTTAACTTTCATATGCATTTATAGTGAGAAATCATAGTTTTTTTCTACTTTTGTTCTGTTATACAGAGGAAACCAAATTTTTATTATCTGTTGCTTTCTTATGATGAGTCCTTTCTTATGCTAAGCATCTTAATAGCATTTCCTGACATTCATTTACTGTCTTGGAAAGCAACAAGTGAGAGAACACATAATCCTGCAATTTAATTTTTTTTCTGTGACTATTATAGATCATGAATGTTTTCCTGTCTCAGAGGAAACAGATTTTATTGCTTATCTAAGAACAATCAATTTTATTGTCAAAGAAGTATAGCATATTAGTCAAGTAAAATTATTTTGCAATAAGCCATATTAGATTTTATTTCAACTTCCATTAACTTCATCATTGTAATTATTCCCTGGCTCATTTTTTTCCTCCATAATAGGTCTGTATCTCTCTTATTCTTGGAGTATTTTTTATATTTCTGATATTATTAGTCCTGATTCCTCAATTTACAAAAAGTTTGACCTAGTTTTTCATGTCAGTTCATGAAGAATTATAAAATAAATATTTTAAACACTATCTTTTTCATGGATTCAAATAAATGCCTTTTAGTTACACCAGTTAGATTTTCAGAATCTTTCTTCTATCAAGAAATTGAATAACCCTCTTAGTTTCTCTATTTTTGTGGGTTATTTTTGTTGTACTTACTGCAGCTTTATTGTCTAGCAGCACAGCAGATGTATCCTAACCTTGGTCATTATACAAGTCAATAACCTTCTCCTGTTTTTCTCAGACCCTATTAGATATAAAGTTGACATGTCTTTGAGTAGATCTCGTTTTATCCCAAATCCATATCTTAATCTCAAATTGATTTTTAAAATTTGAAATATGTTTAAGAATAGAATTTGAACCATTATTTCTCTGGTTCAGATTACTAAAGTAAAGTCTAGAAAGAAGTCTGAAATGCCTCACTTTATTAATTGGAATGCTCATAATGGGTTGATAGTGATCCACATAGCAACATTCTGTTTGCAAGATGTATCTAGGATCTAGGACTCCATACATTAAATTCCACAGGACTAGAATTATATAAGTCTTCCATTCACCTCAGTAAACTAAAATGTATTTCTGCAGCCTGAAACTAATGCCAAGGATTTATTTTAGAATTTAAATAAAGCTCAGTTTTGACTGCCATTAATTAAAAAGGAAGAGAATTTTGTTTAACTGGATACTTTAAAGGAAAGCAAGTAAATCAAGCCAGAACAAATAGATTTATATGTGAGCACAAACACTCAATTATGGAATTGCTCCAGCCTTCATTTCATTTGGTCAAGGTTCTCTTTCCCCTTGAGCAGCAAGATAGTCTGCTGGCAGCTAATGAGGTGAAAATAAACAGAGATAATTAGAAATTGTGCAATTAACATATTTACCACTATAAATACTGATTTTGTGAAAATTATGATTTTGACAAATTTCCAAATTAAAAAGTGGAAAAGAAGAATCTTTTTAAGGAAAATATATCTGACTGTAGAGTATAATTCAATTTTTATTTTTCATCCATTACTTCTGAAATGTTGCATTTTATGTAATTTGTTAATATCTTACCAAGAAAGAGATTGGTGCACCCTGTTTTACCCAGTGTCATTTTATATTAACTTTAAATAATTCAGTAATTATCATTATGCTTTTCAGTATATTTTAGTCTTCTTTTCTTTGGAAAAAATACAATCAAAACAGGCAAACTATGCTATAAATATCCCATACGGCCCCTCCAGCTTCAATGGCCCAGTAAATTTTCTCCAACAGTGGAAAATAATAGCGATTCACAGTGGTTTTGCAGTGTTATTTTGAAACGTATTTAAAGGTGGAATTTAGCAAGTTAAGGTTTATTTTACATCAATGGAGACCTACAAAGTTCTGAGGCTGGAATCATCTGTTGGAGATGCTCCTCAATTTATTTCAGTTTATGATGTATGGAGAGCCTGGGATACATAAGATATTAATTTACCTTCCTTCAGGTCACTGAACTGCCCTTGGGCCAAAGCTAAATACCATGTGGGATTTAATGTTAACTCTACATGAGACATCCAGATTTGAAACTTATTGACATTAAAAAACTGTACAACCAAAGTCTTGGCATTTTTTTCCTACAAAAATACCTCTGAGAGTGCAGGTGGAAAATTTTTATTAACTCAGTAGGTAATTGCATATTTTACTCTGATCTTCATTAAGGGCCTCTTGATTATTCCCCTCTCATTGTCATCTGCAGGACCCCCATTGACAGAAACATGAATATTGCATAGGGAAATAGTATATTAAGTGATTCCGTGGGTGGGAATGAGGAAACATATTGCAGATGTAGCAGAGTCAGTTCTGTTTCTGCAAAGGCTGAGACAGACTTGAGGAAAGGAGAAGCATGGTGTATTAAAAAAACAAAAACCTGAGTGTATTTCTTCCATACCTCCCTGACTTTTAGTAATGGTACTGCAATGACTTCTGTAAGTCTCTAATGACAGAGAAAATAAAAACTGGAATCATTGTTACTTTATAGCGAGGGATCATGAGAGAGAGTTTGTATATGTTATAAAGCCAGCCAATATTTTACAAAAGTCAGAGTGGATTTGGACATAGTAGGTTCATAAATTCTGACAGAATAGCAATAAGTGCCAAAATCAGGTTGGACAAAAAACACTTTTGGCTTAATTTATTTGTCTTTATCAGTTAGGTTTAAGGGTTTCTAAAAGTAGACTGTGTCCCCACTAAGGGAGTGGGGTGTTATGTATTACTACAGTTGTGCAAGAGACTCCAGGAATAATCCCTAATCACAGAAAACTACTGATGTACACACCTTTGACTCTGGTGCATCTCTTGGCAGACTTGTTTTATCCTGTGCCTGCCTCCAAACAAACAGTAATTACCTTCTATTTTCCTGTGCTTCTTCCTTGACCCCTGCCCTAAGATCTATTTACATTGCCACCACTACAGTCAAACAAAACCCATGAAAATCTCTTTGTCAAAGAATACACTGAAGACTAAGTATGAGCAGTCTAGGGCATTTCATTTGAAACAGGTGCAGTTTCAGAAGCTAGATTTGCAAACCCAACTGTAATTGAATACTGATGCAAAACAGAAGAATTGGAGATTTAACAGCAATAATCTGGAAATAGGCTCAACAGAGAAACATCATTTCAGAGTAATACATCAGTAAGGGACATACATTTTAATGAGAAAATCCAGAGGCCTGGAGACTAGCCTGCAAAGAAATTCAGTAGCTTTCAGATAAGTTTTTAATACTTTTCAACCTGATATTCATACTAGACATTTAAATACATCCACATTAATTTGATTTCTTTAAAAAGATTTTAATAAAGTCAGAGGCATTGTGTTTACTCCATGTGTCCCTATGAAGAAAGCCATCCCACATTGCAGAAGCCCACCAATATTTATTAAAGCTTAGATAATAATCTGAGTAAGAAAGAATATTACTTTCTCATAGCAAAAATGCAAATCTAAATAATAATAGGAAGGTACATTAATTTGACCTCAAATTTTATCACTGTATTTTTCTACTAAACCAAGTACATCAATCAGTCTCCTTGGAACACATGAACAACACCAAGCACAAAAAAAACCAAAACAAAACCCTGAATAGTATTTGATTTATTTTAGGAGGACATTTATTTAGAGAATTTCCTAACATAACATTAGAATTACAAAGAATACATGTGTATATATATATATATATATAGTGTGTGTTCCCTTTTTGCACCTAACCAGAAAGATCAACCAAATGAGGCAGAGACCAGGAGGAAAGGCTGAAAGGAAGACATATCCTTATGGAAAAAGTTCAATTCGGGAAGGACATAGGCAAATGGGACACATGTATAATCTATGGCCCCGATGGGATCCACCCGCAAGTCCTATAGGTGCTGGCTGATGTCATTGCAAGGCCACTCTTGATAAACTTTGGTTGACCATGACAGATGGGAGAGAGGTTCTCAAAGACTGGAGGGCTCTGTAATATATTTCCCACCTTCATCTCTTCTGAGCTGTTCAGTGAGGAATACAGAGGTCTTAATTTATTTATTGCAATAGGTATGCTGAAAGAAGACATATTTATAATCAATATAATGTGTCTTGATTCAAGTACTTCTATTCATTTTAATGCTTAAAAAAATTCTACAAATGCTCTCACAGTTAAAGGAAGTGGGAAGATCTTAACAGTTTTTCAATTCTTGGAGGAAAATATATTGCTAAATAAAAGCAAGCACTGTACCTTAGACTATTAATTTCTCAAAAGGAGCAATCATCTGTGGAACAAATATATTCCTTTGATGGTTTTTTAATGGCAATGGGTCATACAGATGAGGATTCAATTTTATATTGTTATTAACAATTGTAACCATTCTACTTCCAGAGAGTGAATTTTAATCTGAGACTTGCTACTAGTTTGCATCTCATCTTTGCATAGGCATACCTGAAGCACTGAAGGAACAATTTAAAATTTATGATGGTTGAGATAAAAGGTGCTCAGACCTTAAAATAAAGTTCTGGTCTTCCAAGTGTAAAATCTATCAAACAAATATGTTTACTACTGAACTTAATACTGAACTTAATTTTAGACATATTTCTGCCATGCTTTGGTCATTTATTTCACTCCAATCCCAGATCAAGAAAAATAATTATTTTTATTATTATCAGTTTTTACATTTACTTTTGAATAAGTGTGTTATTGAATCAAGAAAATATTTGAAGTATAAACATTTTTCTGAGTTCTTCGATGTTCCTTTCTTGGACCATGTCAAGATTCTCAGGCTTAAATATTCTTTCCTAATTTTTGATTGAAAATTGATTTAGAAATTTCTGAAAAGCATAATACCATAGAATAATCTTCTACAGATATTTCTAGGCAAATTTAAATTCATATTCACTATCTAATAATAATAATAATAATAATAATAATAATAATAATAATAATAATAATAGAGGTTATGTATTTTTGAGTCCAGCTATTAAAACTTTTTTTTAATAGCTGGACTCAAAAATACATAACCTCTATTATTATTATTATTATTATTATTATTATTATTACAAATATTGTTGCACTGATATAAAAAAATATATAGAAATTTTGTTTCACAGAAATTCACAACAAATAGAAAATCACATAAATAATTATGACTTTAAATAATGATAGCGAAAATTGCATTAATAGTAACAAATTTCTCAATATAGATTTAAAAATGAAACAAAAAATAATCTCCACTTGAACTGAAATTTCAGACATGGATTGTCAACAGTCAAGTTGTCTTCTCCACTCCTTGAGACTTTGAGACTACAGAAGATTATTAAAGCAGCATTTATTGTTAAGCTCCCCTAATTGACCTCAAAAGCTATTTTTGTTACTAACCTAAAGAAGTATCTTTATTGACAATTTTAACCTATGCTAAATCTGGCAGAAAATTCTGTTTAGAATTTAGTTCAAGGGTGCTTTGGAACACTATTGAAAATAATATTTGTCTTATGTTAAAGAATCCTTGAATCTTTCTTTCTTGAGCAGGAACAAAAATGTAGAGATTTTTAGAACCTGGAAGGACTTTTCTTTCAGATAATGAGCCGTTCTTAAAAACAGCAGGAGACTGGTGTCAAAAAATCCCCACAAACTAAAAGCCTTCAAGACATAAACTACAGCCTCTGATTAAATACTGTGACAATGATGTTTTGTTTGTCATCTCCAGCAAAATTTTAATTCTCAAAACCTTATATGTAAATGTTATTAACCCATCACCTAAACTCAAAATGTTTCTTTTTGGAATTAATCTGTTGAATTCACAAAGGTTACAGGTAATATATTTTCCACATAAAGTATCCCAGATATTCTGCTTGAGAATTTGACACTGCCACTTTTTAAAAAGGCTATGAGAAAGCCTTTTCTATGTGTCTACTTTCTTGCACAGCCATACTCTGCTACACAATCTCAAATCATACTTTTGTAAGATGTTGCAGAAATCACCATTTTCTTTTAAAAAGACGGGTTTTTTTCTGTTCATTCACCAGTTCCATTCAGAGATCTCCTTGATGCTCAGTTCTATTCTTTGCCTTAGAGGAGCTGAACACCCTTCTTCCTTGATATCATTCAGCTACACCTAGTGTTCTGAGTTTCTATATGCCAGGAGGGCAGAGCACACCACCTTTTTGCACCATTCTGCAGTAAAGAATAAAATAATTTTCAGGCTAACAAAGCCTGTAAAACAGACTTTAAAGTAGACAGCTCATAGTGGGCAAGAAAATTACAACTTGATTGCTACAGCAGTCACCTGCAGATATCCAGATCCTGTTGAAGATATTGAGTGTGCTTTACTGAGAATGGAAAAAGTTGTTTTGTCCTTAAACATTTGCATATATGTGTGTGTGTGTGTGTGTGTGTGTGTGTAATATGATCTTGATTACTTGTTGCTGCAATTAATTTCCCCCAGTGTGCCTGATGCAGTTTGACTTTTTTTTTTTTTTTTTTTGTTTGTTTTGTTAAAAGTCAATGCACATCTTAACAAAAGCAACTGTTAAAGAGACCTCTATGGTACTGTAAGAGCAAATGATGGGTTATTTATGATGAGTACAGACAAGTTCCAGGCTGAATGGATTATTTTTACTACCCTCACTGCAATGTAGAATTCTGCTCTGATTAGAAAAATTCTTTCCTCTGTGCTTTTAAACCTAATTAGCTTATTGCTGAATATTGGTCAATGACAAATACCATTGAAGACTCCTGTTAATTAATGAACAGTAAAGGCAGATGTAAAACAAATTAGTTACACTTCAACCTTGGATACATCTTTCTTTCCTGTATCAAATATAGGCATTCTGCCTCTCAAACTATTGCAAAGAACATTATTCACATTTTCAGCTGGTTTTTTTTTTTTTTCCCTCAAATTTCATATCTGCTCAAAAAGTCTAGTAAAAATTTTTTGTTTGGATTTCTTTTGGGGTCATTTTGTTTTTGCTTTTTGTTTTATTTTTTTTTTGTTTGTTTTTTTTTGTTTTTGTTTTTGTTTTGGTTTGTTTATTGGGGTTATTTGGGTATTTTGGGTTTTTCAGTCTCTGTCTGCTATGGATATCTACTTTCTGGAGAAAGCACATTTCATCTCCATTACTTTTAAACACTGCTGGATTTTTTTTTACTGGATAAAATAACATAAAGCAGGTGTTTTCATATAGCTGCATATTTATATGTTCTGTTTTCTCCTGCTACATTACTCCCACTCCAACAAAAAAAATCAGAATAATGTATGTTTTTTTAAATGATACCTTCACTACAGACAAATATGGAGCTTTTCATAAACTCCCCCTCCCAAAAATAAACCCCACAAACCAGAGAAGGGTACTTTGTTGTGGTGGTCATAATGGTAGGAAAATAAACAAACTACACTGCAACAAAAATACAAGCATGGTAAAGCAGACCATGATTCTCAACACTCTCTGCACAACAATGAATTTCTGTAAAAACCC
Source organism: Erithacus rubecula (assembly GCF_903797595.1). Classification (NCBI taxonomy): domain Eukaryota; kingdom Metazoa; phylum Chordata; class Aves; order Passeriformes; family Muscicapidae; genus Erithacus; species Erithacus rubecula. The sequence goes on along the minus strand of NC_136689.1, from coordinate 94,356,888 downwards.
TTTTTTCACTTGTAATTCAGGTTTCTCCTTCACAACCCACTTTAAATGGAAAGAATACTCTTGTCTTTCCAAGCCATTATGCCTTCATAACAGACTGTTCAATAAAACAGGGAGATGGTTTGCAAAAATCTCTCTCCACGTGTTCTAATGGACTAATACAGCATTAATGTAGATCTGAAGACTGAGTCTTCCTACACAATAGAAAATAAGCACTGGAAGAGGAATAGATTTTCTTAAGCAGCAAGGACTTATCCCAGTTCATTTCACCAAGCACAGTCTCTCATAGGTGCCAAACTCATTACTGCAAGTAAAACCACTGCAGGGCTGTTCCAATGGCAGACAGGGCTTTATGCAATCTCCACTGTGAAGAATGAAGATTGTGTTGACAGCATGGACAGGAGAAGGAGGTGAGAATTAACAAAGGTTCAAATCCCTTTTATTGTCATTAACTTTATAAGTGAGTATAGTAAATATTTTGAAAGTGTGCTGCATTATAAGCCTTTGAATAAAAATGGAAAAAGAGCAGATAGAGACTTTGCAGTCTCTTCTTGGTGATCAGACAGTACAGTATCCTCTGCTTCAGGAACACCCTTAAGCAACTGTTTGGCTGAGACTGTCCGACTCTATTAACAGACCATGAGCTCATTACCATGAGATACAGGGTAATAGCCCCAAAGAAACTTTATTAAGACAACAAATTATCTTATCTTTGCCAAAAAAATATTCTTGCAGGAGTAGAGAAGAGGGAAGGAATTTTTTATTTATGACTATCTACTCAAAAAGATCAAAACAATAAGTGTTAATTAACACATCAAAATCATAATTATCTTCCTTGCAAAATGCTCTTTAGCAGACTTAAACTATAAAAACTGGTATGGCAAACTGAAACGTGAAAAAAAAATTGTTGTGTAGTTTATTTTAGAATTATTTTCTTACACCCATTTCCTCTCAGTGTCCAGACTGTTGCATAATGGATCTTTCTAGTGCATGTTCTCTATTTCTCCAAGAAATCCTTCATTTATAATGAGCCTGGCATCACCAAACCATGCAGCTTAAAAACCTCTTCCCTTCTCCTTTTTTATGTTTGACTATTCAATTGTAAAGGGATAGAAAAGCAGGCTTAGCAATAGTAACACTAAAATCTGCTATGAGTCAGAGGTCTGAAAGGTCTTACATTTAATTTGTACAGTCTAATTCAATGACTTCACAAAACCTCATAGTGTATAAAAAGAACTCTGAGAAGTCTATGGATATTGAAATGGTGTAATCTGTGTGTTCATGGTATTGCTAATCTAACTGAAGAAGAAAAGCTCTGAAATCTAGTTAACAACCCATGGGACAGCGCTGTGGCTTCATACAGTCTTATATCACCTGACTCTGGTTGGCTTTTTTTTTTTTTATTTTTGTGACTGAGTCTGTCTTCCATGTCTTGGATTTATAAGTTATTCAGCAGAGGCTCCTTAATGCAGCTTGACTTTCTAAAGCTAAAATGTTTTGCCCATTTATGTACATATATTTATATATATATATATGCACACATGTCTATTCAATTTTATATGCATATGATATTTCTAAAACTTGATCTGATCCTGCATTTTTTTCACAGCCTAGCTAGAATTATTTGCCATTCATCAGAAGAGATTACTTCAGACTCTGAATTGGAATATTCAGCTGCATATTCTAAAATTCATTTCAGTTGGAATAAATGCAGAAAGCAAGGGGGTTTATGTTTCATTTTGTGAGGTTTTTATTTTGTTTTTGTTTTCAAGTGGAATATGCAATTCAATGCCATGAGGTTGCTAGCAGTACAAAGTGAGGTAAATTATTTATTGTATGCTTTTGCAAATCTAATGAAAATTATTTCTACACAAATCTAGTACTGAGAATTTTAAGAGGCAATCACAAGTCATAATAACAGGAATTTGAAGAAGTAGTCATCTGATTTGAGATGCCATGGTGTCTTCTTCCTTCTTCCAAAGGTCTTAGACACTGAAAGTTTAAAAAGTTTTTAGTTGTATCTGTCTTTTGGAAATGCCTATGAGCAATTTCAAAAGTGGTGCCATTAGTGCATCTGCACTTTTCTCATGGCCATTCTAGGACTTTTCATTGTGGAATCTGTAAGATTTTTCTTCCAAAATGAGAGGGTTTAGAGCTCTTAACATTCGCTCTGACCTTTAGAACTAGAACAGGAGTTACAGTCCTTCCACTAATGAAAGATTTTTAGCAACTCAATTATTTCTCCAAGCATCCTTCAACTATTTTACCTTTAGGGAGACCAGCATTTCTTTGACAAAGAAAAAGAAGCTAGATATGATGTATGATATACTTCTAATATTTCTAGGGGTTTCCACAAAAAACCCTCTCTGCATCTAAGAATTACTAATGAGATGAACAGATTCTTGTATCTAGTCTGCCAATAACTGTCAAGAGATTTGGAATTTAAGTGCTACTTCCATTCTCTGATTCAGAAAAATGCTTATGCTAGTAACTATGAAATGTTTTTTTTTCCTTTAAATAAAGAATACATTTTTTAAAGTCCTGTATACATTAATTAAAGGAAAGTTTACCAAAGTACAAATAATTCACATAAATGACCCCTAAGGAGGAAGACCTACTGCACTTCAACAAGGAGCTCCAGTAACTTATATATCCCTGGAGGTTTAGTTATGCAAATTATGTATAAGCAATCATGTATAAATAGACTTCACAGTAAATAATTTCACAGCTACACAGAAAAAGAGATTTCAAATCAAAATGAATACAAATTAAAAAGAATAATTAAACAGAACCAGAATAAGAGAAAAATCTTAAAATATCACTGAACATATAAATTATCAGATTAAAATTCTTAGATGTCATGGAAATTGGGATTCATATTGATCGCAATAGGATTTCACCTTGAGAGTTTTACTCCAAATCACTTTTTTTTTTTTTTTTTAATTAATACTTTCAGTGGAAAAAAAAAGAAACAGAAATATATCTTATCTAGACTCTACACAAGGAACTGTCTGGCAGCAACAAGCATTACAAGACTTGACAGGATAGAATTTTAAACCCAACACAATCATATCAATCAGAGGGCACAAGCCCGAGCAAAATTTAATAGCCTGCTGCCTTCTGCATTGATGACAGCAAAAAGAAATCCATAAGCCAGGCAGTTAAAGGAAGGTTTCTTCCAAAGCCCTTTTAAGAAATGCAGGTTTCACTACAGCCACAAACCAGAACAAGATGCAATGAAGAAAAATTGCACTATATTTTAAATCAGCTAAACAGGGATTGCAAAAAGCCCTGTTCCATCAGAGCTAATATGGGCAGCCAAAGCAAAATAAAAGCAAACAGCAAAGACCAGAAAATAGACTGACTTATTTACTAAATGAATTGAAAGATACTGGTCAGGATAATTCTCTTAGGATAATTGCCCCTTTCACATGGAGAATTTGTCAGTGAAGAACAACTTTCCACACAATTTCCTAGGAAGTGTTCCTCTATGGTGAAAAGGGCTGGAGTACTGCAGAAAATTGAGGAACACCATTGTCCAGAATAAGAGATTTGAAGCACCTACCTGATAATGCGTGTTTAGTGATTCTTATTCTGAATTCTGACATGCTGAAGGGCCATGAGGGGGTTGAATATTCCTTTCTCACAGCACTTTGAAATAAAACATGGTCAACACCCTAAAGCCATAAACAAGGAAGAAGCCCTTTGTCATGAAGTCTGGCTTGTCTTTTCAAGATCATTTGGCAAGTCATGCAGTTTTAAGTGGAAACTCTGACTTTAGGCATAAATGCAAAGCTAGGTTTGTATTAGCCTATTATAAACTTTAACCTATGCTTGCTAATTGACAGTCACATGAAAAAAAATATTTAAGACTTAATAGGGCTAAACATAAACTTTATGCAAATGAGAATCATAAGGACGTCCTGCTAATATTATAACTTGAAATATTCCCTTCAAAATTAACAGTATTTACAGCTACTCAATTTTACATGAAAGAACAGGGACTTGAAACTGCAGAGTTGCTTCCAGTGCTACTGTAAAACTGTACCTGTACCCATTCTGCTCACATAGAGTCAATTTTGTTTTCAGTATCAGATACAGTCTTGTGTTTTGGTTTCATGATGAGGCTAGTGTTGACAATGAATTGATGGTTCAGTTACTGCTGAACTTACACAGAGTAAAGACCATTTCTGCTCTTCAGCCCATCCTATCTCACCAGCGAGGAGGCTGGGGGTGCACAAGGAGTTAGGAGGAGACACAGCTAGGATAGCTGACCCCAACTGACCCAAGGGATATTCTCTGCCTATGGTCTCATGCTCAGTATATACAGTTGGGGGTAGAAAAAGGAAGAGGGGATTTTTAAAGTGACAACATTTGTCTTCCCAAATAAACCTTAGATATGGTGGATCCGTGCTGTCCTGGGGATGTCTGAACACCTGCCTGTCCAGGTTAAGTGTTAAGTGAATTCCTTGTTTTACTTTGGTTGTGTGTGTGGCTTCTGCTTCACCTCTTAAGCCGTTTTTATCTCAAGTCATGAATTTTCTCATTTTTACCTTTCCAATTCTTTCCCCCATATCACTGAGGGGGAGGGAGGAAGTGGCTGTGTGAGGCTCAGTTGCTGGCTGGGGTTGAGGCACATCAATATTCACTGAGATAATGCCATAATCAGTTCCCATTTCAAGAAGTTGGAATCTGCCTGTCCCAATTAAATAACTGCAAGACCATTCTGAAAAGACATATTCTCCCCAGAGCAATGCAAAAACGTAAAATGAGCTAAGTGAATTAGCTGCAGTATATAGGTAGCCTGCTCTCTACCTCTAGGTATAATTTTAAGCTTTTCTAGGATCTGCTCAATTGGCTCATTCATTTTGTGTCTCATAACAGAACAAATACCTTTTTTTTTTTTTTTTTGTATAAGTTTTGTCTCATTTTCTGTAGAGTGTAGCAGTTGTGCAAGTTTTGTCATGATTTGCAATTATCAACCAGAATATTAATACCTGGATTCTTGTACAGATGCAAATACAAAAACTCAAAACAAAACGAAACAAAATAATGTGGAAACAACATTCAGTTTGAGATCAGGAGTGATCATTACTTAATGATGACTTAATGACATGGATGAAGAATACACTGAGGTTTTGATTGCAATGTTGACACATAATAATTACTTTTGAGGACATTTACTCTTATAGATCAAAAGAGTGAAATATGTCCATAAATAATTGCAGAACAAGGGACCAAATTAGTGCAGATGCTGACATACATATACTACTCTCTGGTAGGAAATGGAGGTTAGGAGTTATAATTTTAGGGTGCCTAAACATTTCTGGCTTACCTCTGGAAATACAGCAAAGCATTAATCTGACCACATTATGCAATTCCTTCCCTACCATTATTTATGCAGTGGTTGCACCATGTCTGCAAAATGCCTTGTTTTTATCACTGTAAGTTATTTAAATACACCTCAGGCATTCAGTAGCTTCCATTATAAAAACATTGTATTGCAACATTGCTGAGTCTGTGATAAGAATTGTAGTCCTCTCCTCATTTTATTAGGAATCATTCAAATGAACACTACATATATATATATATATATATATATATATATATATATATATATATATATATATTGCTAGTCCAGCATTCATAATTTTGCTTTTTTACAAAATTTATTCTTTGGTGATAGAATGAATAGGCATATACAAAATTAGTGTATATGCAGCCATAATTGTTTTGGAAATTAAATACATGAAAGTCAGGAAATTAAATTCCCAGTGTTAAATTTCAGTGTTAAACCAATTCACTTGTGATCATGTATGGAAAAGGGATTTCAATAGGATGTCAGTTGTACTTTGTCCTCTGTAAAATTATAAGTAGAACTGATAAGACAGTTTGACATTTCCCATTAGAAGAAGCAGTTTTAGATTATCACTAATATCAGACTTGAAATATACCAGTTTGAATATCTGCTTTAGGAGTACTTCTTTTTCTATTCATGAGTGCTCAGTGGATTTAGTTTATAATGGAGGAGGAAGAAGAAGAAGAAGAAGAAGAAGAAGAAGAAGAAGAAGAAGAAGAAGAAGAAGAAGAAGAAGAAGAAGAAGAAGAAGAAGAAGAAGAAGCAGCATGAAACATCATGAAAGGTGACTTCATCACTTTTAGTCACTTCCATAACACATTAAGAGCTCCTTAGAGAATAAGACAGAGCAAAGACCAATGGCTGGAAGATAAAACTAGGAAAATTCAAACAAATTCAAAAATTTATAATTATTTTAAACTGAGTAATTTATCTGTAGAAAGAAAACTACATGTGAAGTACTATGACATTCATATTTTCCAAGAAAGCAAGTATGTTATCTTTTTGGAACAGGCTTTCATTGCACAAGTTTGTGACAAATACCAGCAAAAAGGTATTTTAATTGATGACGTGAGCTATAAAAGAATGTAGTCTGCAAGTCCTGAGAGGCTGAAGAGCATTCAGCAAATTGCACAGCCTGAGTGAAGAGGTCTGAGCAGAATAAGGCAGCAGTTAAAATCCATGAGATTCTATCTAAGAAGATTGATACAAAGACTTAGAGTTCCCTGGATTTGGAAGGTAAATAAAATTATATAAGTAGTCCTGTAGCCCATCAGTTCTATAAGATGTGACAGTCCTAGAGCCTTCCAGTGTAAGCAGTTTGATGGGTGTACAAAGAATCTCTGATGTTCTCATGCTCTTCCTCTAAATACTGTGTGATCTCTTTCTCTGATATTGCTGGAATCACCTTAGTTCTGAGGTCATACTTAGCTGTCTGTGGTTATTATTACTAGCTCCGAAGAACAGTGGTAAATTTTGATTTATGAGCTTTAAATATTATTTTTTTCTTGTTGTTAATTGCTTTTTTTTTTTCTCTCCACAATATAATAACTACATTTCTTTTCTCTCTGCCTGCAAATACTCAGTTATTTCCTGGGGATGTGCTTAGCATTTGAAAGCCAAGTTTTTAGTGCTAATATATTTGTTTCTGATACTAAGTCCCAACATAAATCAATTGTTCTACCTACTAGGTGGATACAATGCTTCAATGCCTCATACAATGTAGCTTACCTTATTTTTATACTCCCTTTAATCCATTTAATGAAACCAAGCAGTACGGTAATGGAAATTCCTTTCAGGTGCAATGAAAGTTGTTCACATCTATTTAATACTCACTGTGTTGGACTACATGCAACCCCCATAACAAGTCTAAACATCTTCTAAAAATTCTTTTCAGAATATACTCTGAACAAGTAAAAATTCAGAATTCAGTAAAATTCTGTCCTATGCAGTAACTGTAGGGCACAGCTAAGAATTCCTGAGATGGGATGTAGACACTAAGGTTGCTAGAAAGAGATGGTCCATAGACAGCTCAGAAAAGTGCTACCACTCTTAGCAATGCAATCACAACACACAACACTATTGCATTTGCACTCATAGAAGATTATAAAGTCCCTGCATATATTCTGTTTGGAATTTCTGAGGGATTAGGATGAAAGAGGGAGGGAAAGCATATGACCATGAAAGATTGCAGAGATAGGGAAAGATATAGCAGGTGTAATAAACAACTGAATGAGAGTAAAAAATTGTGTCCATAGCATTTCTTGGGTCGTTTCACTGTCCTCATCAAACCTAGCACTGAATAGATGTGGGTTTTTTTCACTCCTCCCTTACTATTAGAAAATAAATGAGACAATATTTTTTTTTTCCCTGTTGGGCTGTTTCAGCCTTTTTGTCTCTCATTGGCAAGTCAATTTTAAATTTCCCAGTACTTGCTCACTAGAATATTTTTTGTTGACTCCATTCTTATTTCCAACTTCTAGTTCATGCTGCTTTATGATAGAGTTTAAATTCTTCTAGAACTCATGCTTTCCCAACAAATAGAGATAATCGGTTTCACTACCTAATGCAAAAGAAAAATAAATAGTTTCTTATCATGTGAATGCAAGCTTATTATATTAAAAAAAAAAAGAAAAAAACCACTTGTTTTGATTAGCAATACTTTCATTAAAAAGCAGAAATAAAATTCACCCACATAAAAAATGATATTTCTATATATATTGTTTTCCAACAGGCATCTTTCATTGTTTAATCTTTATGTCCTGCACCAAATATCAATATTCAATATTATCCACTGTTTGTTTTTCTGCTGTTATTTCCTTATAGCTAGAATACTGCCTAGAGCTTAATTTTATTTCACAGTGTATAACAAAGAATGCAATAAACACCTTTGTCTTGGTAAATAAGTTTTCCTTGAAGATCAGCTAAATGTTCATAAAAGCTATATTTACAGCAATTTTTAGCTGCTTCTCAAGGAATATTGAAATTTTAGACTTCCAGGGCTATTTATTAATCTTTTAATCTATTAATCTTAAGATTGCATCAAACCTTCTCTGTACAATATGGGTATAATCAATGCAACAGATGATAAGTTAGAAGTCTCAGATATAGCCTGCCACAGAGTATAAATGTGCACATTAACAAAATTATCAAAGTCTTCCCAAACTACTTACTACTGGTTATTGCTCAGTGATAACAAGAATCATTGATAATATTTGGAAAATGTCAGGGTGCTGGTGGCATCACTTTCAAGATAATAAAAATGGTATAATGCCTTCTTTTTGTTTTCCTAATAGAACATTTGCCTTATCTTTAAGGACAAATATTGTAAACAAAAATGTGGGAAAGATAGTGTAGTCCCATATTTTTTTTCTCAATAAGCTTGTCTTTGATTTGTAACTATGAAATAACATAATCACATTGAATACCACTGCATTTTTACTTAACCTGTTAAATGACATTAAATATCATATAGCTAATAATAATGCAATTAATCAATGAATCGTAGTTAAACAAGAATTTTCTGTTGAATACCTATTATATATTTATTTTCTGGGATTTTTTTTTTCTGGCTAGTCTCAACAATATTCTTAACATTCTTGTGTAAACCTTAACATTTCTGCAAGCAGTTTTGTTGAGACCCACAAGTATGAACCCAAGCTACATGCTGGCAGCTTGCAATAGATTGAAATCTTCACATTTCTCTGGATGACTCAGTCCTGGCTGGCTATGGATCAAAACTTCCCTCCCAGGAGCAGAGCAGGCAGACTTGCCTGGGGTTATGCTGCCTGCCACCAGAGTTACAGCTCTGTGGAGGCAATGGCTCAGGCTATTTCTGGATGTTGTTAGTGCCAAGTTTGTCTTGACAACTCTGCTCCACACTGACAATGCAAATTACTGATGCCTCCATGTCCAGCCACTTCTTAGTCCTTTTTGCACCTCAGACTGATGATTATAGCACATTTGGAGCATTTTCCTGCTTATTCCTTTCCTTGTTTGCTGCAACAAGACTGTCAACAAGCTGACTCTGATCTTTCAGCTGATAATCACTATGTCATCTTACTTTGCTTTTGGATAGTGCTGTCATATTGAATTAAGATGGTCCTTAGAGAAAGTTGTCATGTTCAGCTCTGCCATATGAGAGACATGAAAACCATTAAATTGTAGGTGATTTCAATAAAGAAACCTAGGTAATATATTAAAAAGTTTTCCAGGTACTTTCATTAGAACTCCTGTGGAAGAGCAAAATCATTAAGTAATTTTATACTTAAAGTGTTAAGGTACTCTCCATGATGTTTCTAGTCTAATTTCAGAAAATAGTATCATATTTTAGATTCTGTTATACTTAATAGCCACAGTAGAAGCCCAAACTCAACTTCCTTATATTTTTAGCAAGCAAATTGTAATTTTAACACACAAGTCATGGTTAGTATCTCATAGGTAACCAAAGGAGTCTTCAGCAATTCAAACTAAGCAGAGAAGTTATCTGGGGAACCTCTCTTTTGTTGTCATAATTCTAGATCTTGAAAAACATGATATATTCCTTCCTACAACATAATCTTTACAAAGCACCCATATGATGGTGTATATGCATAATAAGATCTGTATTATTTCTATTAATATGTCACAGTTCACAAGAAAGGGGGAAAAAACAAAATTTCAAGCAAATACCACCACTTGATTCTAGATAAGTAAACATTATTTATACAATGTTTGTTCTGCTTATGGCTGAAAGTTGACTGAATCGTGTAATATTAAGAGTTGTCTGTCCTGTTAACAGGAGGAAATTAGCCACTTAATATCCTGTGTGTTACTGCAAGACAAGACATGAAACTCAATGCAAATTCAATACTACCAATGAAAGTTCTCAACTAATGAGGAAGAAAATGTTAAGCATGCAAAATTTGTTCTATTTGACTGAGATAGACCCCACTTTATGACTTAACTGTTTCATTATTACTTTTAGCAAATAAGGAGAGATGTTATGATTTATAATTTTTTGAATGTTGAGAATGAATTCTTTTGTTCCATCACCTAACAATCAATTTGAAGGTTTGCAAATTTATTTTTATTTAACATACAATCTCAGACAAATAAAGGAAAATGTCACTAACAGATTCTGAATATATGTTCTTCTAGAGACAAAAAAAGACTGTGGATTAATTTACAGATACAGCTTGTCTTAAATATAACTGCTTAGTTCTTCACAAAAAATGCCCTAAGTTTTCAGTGGATGATAAAATAATAAGGTAGTAGAAATCTCTAAATAAGTACATATAGCTGCTGTTATGACCTTCCCCTGAACTTAAGTTCAGTTAATAGATCCCTTGGGGCAAATTGGAATGAATGATTTGTGTTTATAAATATATTTATAGAACAATATGGAAAACAGTTATGTAACCATATTGGTTGTTATTATATAATTATCTATAATTATATAGAATTCCAAAGACATAAAAATAACACTCAAGAAAATGTATAAGGAAAAGAAAGAAAGGAAAAGAATGGACAAGAATTGAAAGATATCCCTACCTGTAGATCCAGCAAAGAGACTTGATTGATATATGTTGGTTGAGGTGATGGTCACAGTCTTTGTCCATCGGGGGTGGGGTTAAGCCAGCTAAAAACAAAGTTCAGTGGGTTAATAGACACTTAGATGTAGGTGGAACCTGCAGGTAACTCTCCTGGGCAGGAGGTAATTTTGTGCTGCCTTTGTAACACTGATTTTGTGGCAACACTGTGGATTCATGGGCAGTCATCTGGTGGAATGGGTCTGGGGCACTTGGGGGACTCTGATGGTCTATGGCTCCTTCTGAGACATGGCAGCTGACTCTCATGTCAGGATAGCTGTGGGAGTTATGCCCCATCTGAAGGGATGAGTGCCCTCATGCCTGTGTGTCAATGAGAATGTTCCCTGTGAACGTGACCTTTCCCAGGGAAGGGGCAGGGGAGGACATTGGTGCACCAAAAGCACTATTCCACCTTGCAGGATCTGCTTTTTATCAGACTTCTCCTTTATGTGGCTCAAAACATAGAGCCTCCTTGTGATGGGTGCTCAACCCCTCTGTCTTATGCAGAGGTTTTGCCATCACACACCCAAAACTCATCTCCTCATTGGGATGTGCACAGTTGGCCCCAGCAATGCCTGCTGCATCTGCAAATGACTGATTGTTTTGAGCCATTAAACTTTAATGTTTCAGTCTCCCAAAGTTGCTTAGCATGAAAAATAACTTTGTCTTTAGAAAATTATTTTATTCTTATCCATTGGTTTGTTCCATAAAAAATGGATAACATAAATGCTTTTCGCACCTAAAACCCCCACACCTTTACTGAAAAAAGAAAATTTTCCCATTAGAAATTGATTTCACACTTTAACTGTGTCTGGATGCAAACCAATGTCTGCTGTTTCTGTGAAAACATATAAATAGAAATTATATCAAAATCGGCTGAAGGAAAAAAACTCCACATTTGAGCATTACTATAATTCTTGAAAAAAGAACATGTCATCAGAGATGTTAAGAGCTGATAAAGGGATGGTCTTCAAGCAGAAGGCATGCTTGAGTCTTGATTGAATGTGGTTACAGATAGATGTCTTTGATTTGTTTCCTCCAAGTTAGTCACATGAGGGAAAAACAAAAGGGATCAGAGCAGTGAAGGAGAAAATAGACCCTTAAATAATGAATATCTGAAGTAATTTACCCTATCAGATGCTTGGGTATATTAGTAGTATTTTGAAAGACTACAGTTCTACAGTTGTCTTTTGAAATATGCTTGGTGTGGTTTGTACTCTGTAGGCAACATCCAACCAGTATCAGTCATAGCAGGCTGTGCTTTTATTTTCCATTTGTTCCCTGTTCTACAGCTTGTGCAGCCATTCAGCAGGACTTTCATCCTGAACAGTTATTGGTATTCTGACTTCAGAAGTCACAAACCATCTGTGGGAAATTTCTTTCTAAAACCACTATCCCCAGTATATCTATTTGTTTGTTTGGGTTTTTTTTTAGTGGTTTGAGAAAAACCCTCAAAACACTATTGACAAAGGAAACAGTTTTGCTGGAACTTTCACAAAAATATTCTAAGTAGATCAATAATAAAAACACTTGATCAAATACCTACCAATCAGAAAGTAAGCACAGAGCTACTGATCCAGTAGAATCTAAAAATATATCATTCAATTGACATATATAATCTCTCTTGCTAAGAGATGGCTAAATATTTTCATTCTAGCTGACAGAATCGTGGTATACATTGGTGCTTCTTGCAATACTTCAGTTAAGTGTAGGAGATTTTTTCTCCTTCATAATAGAAAATAAATTCTTCCAGTTTGAAAAGCTTTAAAAGTTATAAAGACACTTGCAAATAGTCTTGTTTCCTAGCTACGAGTCACAGAGTGCATTTCAGATATCTTTGGCTGTTTCTTCTCTTTATTAAACTTTCTATTAATGTTGAAATTCTACTTTTTTTTTTTTTTTTTTTTTTTTTAACTGGAGTACTGTAGTGAATAGCAAACATGTCATGCAGAGATTTCCTCAGTAAAGTCTGAAATCATCACTCTCCTCACCCCTTGTATAGGGTTTCTAAATCAAGAGTTTCTATTTAATCATAGCATTATGATGTATTTTATTTCAGCAGACTTCCAAGTACAATGATTGTCAATGTCCTACTGACCTTCCTTGTCTTCTACTTTCCAATGGCTCTAACATGGGAGAAAGAAATCCTTTATTATTAACAGACTGTTTTGAAATCTTCTGCACATCTATCTTGGAATCCCAATAAGTCAATAGTCAATGATATATGTTGCCCTGTCTGTCATTTTTAATCACAAACTGCACATTCCCTGTAATAGTTTAGTATTGTAATGGTGAATGAATCATTCACCTTGATAATAATGTGCTTCAATGCATGTAAAATAGATGGGTATTTCCCCTGAATTTTAATGACTGTATTTTAACAACTATCATTCTGACATGTAGTTGACTTTGTGTTAGTAGATAGTATTTATTAGTGGGCACACGTAGATTTTCAATTTAAGGGAGATTAGGATAATCAGAAATGGACCAAGGCATTAAAAAAATTGATAAAATGCATCAAGATTTTGCAATCTAAAATTATTCTTTGTGATATAAATTAATTCTAAAAGAGAATGACAACTTGCTATACACCAAAGGATATGACAGTTTCCTTTGACTAACTTTTTTTTTTTGGTGGGAGTTGTAGTTGTGGGATGTAACTTCATCGCTTCTGGTTTAGTCTCTTTAAATTAAAATAATATTCAAAAGTAAAATAAATAATATAATGTTCCTCATAAACCAAAATGAAATTTTTAAAAATCCAAAAACTATAAAAATATCCAGAAAAAAAAATTTATCATATATCATATATCATATGAAACCATATCACAATACTTCAGTTTTAGAATATCCCAATATTAGGAAAGAATGTAAAAGAATATTATCCCTTCAGGTGAAAGGCTCTGCTGAGTCACACTGAGCCTGCTCTCAATGATATGAAACCAAATTAATGTGAACCACAAAAAGAGAAGTATAAGTAAACTGTAAACACACATTATGGAGTGTATAAGGAAAATACCATATTAATTTAGAACACACTAAAATAATTTCTATTTTACTACAGAGGAACATGAATTTCATTTCCATCCATGTATCTTAAAAAGCATTTTTTTGTGGGTTTAGTGGTGCTTTTTGTAAAATACATAACAAGCAATGTAAGAATGAAAAAACCTAAGATTTATTAATGGGGGGGGAAGTGAAAAAATGCTTGTACTTAAACTGGAATACACTTGAATGCTTTGTAAAGCACTGAAAAACAAAATTTATTTTAGGATAAGATGGTCTGGCATCCAATGTAAATCTCCAGAAACATGGATTATTTGCTATTGATCCTTCATGATCTCTCCAGCTCATATGCTAGCTCTCTTCCACATATTAATTATACTTTTTAACAAGCCCAGCTTTGACATGATATTTTATATCTGCAAATAGGAGTTTTCATATTATAGGTCTTGCATTAAGTTGAACCAATAATATGATTTTTGGATGCAATTTTGGTTTATTCTGGTAGGTTTGTGATAATGAAGTATCTTTTGGTCTAGGTCTAAATCTCAGTATTTATATGTAACTTAATTATATCTATTCCTTATAAATAAGTTTAGGGAAATGAGACTAAATGCATGTTATTTGATATTAAGAATAAGTCATAATCCTTGCTAGCTGCAGGGTTAGTGAGGTGAAGCTAATAAATTAAACTATGAAGCCAAAAACTAATAAACCTCCAGGAGCAAGAAGTATTTCTATCATAATTGAAAACATGAGATATTTGTGAGCCAATGGCAATCACTCACTACAAATTTCAGTGAATAAAGCAAATTCCCTGAAAGACCAAAAATATCAGGTATTCAGCATCAGGAAAAAAAGAGGAGGAAAAATATTTACAGAGTATATCCATTACAGAGCATAGTCAAATATGCATTTCAATAATGCCATATGCTGAAAAATAAACATGTTTAAATAAAGAGAAAGTATTTACGTAATTGATCTTCTATAAATTCATAATTCTATTTGCACCTTACTTAGGTTCTTTGCCTTTTAGAAGACTTAAAGTGGATTTCAGTGGGAAGCTCTGCTGAGGACAGGAATCCTTGTTTCAGCTGGGCTGTGTTGTAGGTATCCCTAAATATTAGCCAGCTAGGTTTCTTCTTGCTCTGCTCCATGGCCATGGACCCAGAGCAGTCACAGTGTAAGTGTACAGCACTGGCCTTGCATTTGGAGCAGTCAAGCTCACTGTCCCCAGCACTCAGGCAGGCACAGTCCATATGGTCCATACAGCCCCCACTATTGTCATGGATTGACATTGTCTTGAATAAAGGGATGGCACCACTGTTGTGCTAAAGACGATTTATCACTCTGATTCACATCAGCCTCCAGTTGTGAGATTTAGAGAAGCAAGAATTCAGCCATAGCTCAAAAAGTAGTCATGGGTTTCTTCATTACAAGGCCACATATTTCATTTCAATCCAATGGAAAGTTGCTACAAAGCATATTTTGCTTTTCTGACCTATCACCTTTACTTAATTTTGCTGCACTGCGTATGTTTTTATCCAATGAACTATTGTTACAGATAGACACATATTCCTCTATTGTAACAGTTAAACTCTTAGCTAACCCTGTACAATTACATGACTAAACTATAAAATTCATTACCATCTTATCTAATACAGCTTCTTACTTTCTTAAAATATATTCTTACTTATAACTATAGAAACATAAGCCTATAATTTTTCTGCTTAGTGTCTCTGTACTTTTATATTTCTGTCAATCCAAGCTTTTTCCAAGGCTGCAAATCAAATCCTTCAGCATCTGTGGAAGTTTCTATCTTTCTGTTTCCCACACCCCACTGCATGGTCCATTCGGAATGCCAGCAGGGAGCTGCTTTGCCCCAGCTTGGTTCCTCTGAAAAGTTCAACACCATCAGCACCATCCACGTGCACTGGGCACACAAGGCACACCATGAGTACCATCCAATCTCATGGACTCCAGGAACTCCTCAGGCTCTTTGCTTCTGAATTTTTTTCCTTCATGTTTTTTAATTTAGCACTAGAGTGTAGATTTTTGGAACTTGAAGACAACCAGTCTGTGGCTGTTTGTTGCAAAGTCCAGTATTTAGTGTTAGTTTACCATCCACAAAACTAAGGATATGGCCTTCACAGAAGTTAATGACAGATTGAGAATTTCAGTTTGAAATACATAAGGAAAGATGTAAAGAAAGATAAGAGAATGCCAAGGTATGGCTGAACTCAGCAGATCACCTCAGTTAGAAACTACTATATTTTGACTGCAAATAATTTCCATTGCTGTTGCCTGGGCACATTTCCTTGTTAAGAGTAAATGGAGGATTAAAGACAAAAATTAAAATTGAGGATTACCATAGGTTTTGCTATATATTTCAGGAGCATATGACCAAGAGAGAAGGATCAGCAGCTAAATAAAATTTTCTACAGATAACTATTCATGCTATTTTTGTTGTCATAATACTGAAAGACAGCTAGTCAAAGTAGTGATTGCCAGGGTAGGGTGTCTACTTTAAAGCAAGCAACTGCAGCCTATGCAGATGAGTAGCTTCCCATACTGAATAATTTACATGTCTACACCAATATTAACTGCACTCAGTGCCTTAATTTCAATGGAATTCAAATCTTGCCATTCTTTGTGTCCAATAATTTGTTTGCTTGATACATGTTGTGTTTTTCCCCCAAACTGATATAGAGGAAAGTGGTGGTTGAAAGTGAGTTGAGTATTATGGGGAACACGAATAGAGGGAAGGAAAGTGATTGATGAGGATTTTTTTTTTTTTTCAGAAATAAAAAGGAACTACTATAACATTTTTCTAACCTTTTAATGGTATTTTTAAAGTTTTATATATAACATTATCATACCATGCTTAATTTTACAATGAGAGTAAATAGGTTTGTTAATGTATCAGGAAAGATATCTCACTGTTTCATAGAGTAAAGTCTTCAGAGTTAGGATGGCAATTAAAATTTTCTTGTATACAATGTTTAATATTCTATTTTTCCCTATCAATGAATCCTCTTGCTGTCACAAGGTGAAGACAGAGGAAGGGAACCTCAGTGTTGCCATTGAGACCAAAGAGTTAATGTGACTACTTAATTTAGTTTCCTATGAAATCAATCGATAATTTTTCATGTATATGTATTTTAATCTGTCCTTATTAGCAGCATAAAAGAAGCTCTTATTCCATTGCATCCACTGGAAATGTTTCATACTGTACTCCATTACTTATTTTCATCAAGTTTTCTAGAAAGGGAATGAGATCAAATATAAACACTCGCTGAAGAACACAAAGAAATTGTGCAGGTACATTTAACTAGTATTTTTTACTTAATGGTTTATAAAATAAGTGAAGTTTAGGAACTGACACCCACCACAAAAAAAAAAAAAAAAAAAAAAAAAAAAAATTTTTCTCTCTTTCTTTTCCTCTTTCTCTCTTTCTTTCTCATTTTGGTAGCTGGGTGGGGATGAACTTCCAGGTTCTTGTGAGACTTCCATTGGTATGCTGTCAAACAGCCTTAGAATAAATGAAATACTGACTGAAAAGCCACCAATGAAAATTACTTAGTTATTTCGTATTAGAAAGCAAAATTAATGTTCTTTGATTGAAACTGAAAATTTAAGAAGTAGTTTATTTAAAGGCCCAGACTTTGAAGGAGACAAAAAAAACCAAAAAAAAAATCTTTAATAATAGCTCCTTCTTTTTCAGGTTAGATGTCAATGTATTTTTTATTCATTCCCTTCAGATGGCAAAATCTTCAGCAGTGGTTAATCCCAAAACAGGTAAAAATTCCTTAGAACAAAAAAGCCAAACATTTTGCTAAGCTATGTTCTTAGGCTCAAGCAGGCTTCACTTCATGCAATTTTCATGAGGCATTTTACAGATTGTAAATTCATCACAATTCCTGAAGCTTTCATTCACAATAATCTATTAAAAATATTTTTTTCCTTCATTTATTTTTCCTTGAAATTAGAGTATTTTTTTTGCGTAGTTTTAGACACTCTTGTAAGGAAGTCTGCAAAATGTTTCTGTCTACGAATTTTTTATGTATTTCATTGAAAAGCAATAGGCTAATCCTGTATTAAAGCAGTTCACTCAGGACAAAATCTTCAGGAGTTCTCCTTAAAAAAAGAAAACCTCAACAAAACAACAGAATAAACACAAAAATACTCAGTCTTTTACTTTACATACAGTGTACCTGTGAAAATAATAATAGGAACCATAAAACTGAAAAGTTCATAAGAAACTGCATTTGGAGAAAGACAGGCTGGAAGAGACCCCCCCTCTTACCAGTTTTGTTTGAGCTAGAAATACTAAAACATCAATATTTCAGCATCAACTGAAAATTTCATTAATATTTACTAAACTTAATGTTTTCAATTATGATTATTTTATACAAACTCTGCTAAGCATAATATTGGAAAAGTAGAACAACCATCTATAGCTAAAAAAGCAGTTTTGCTGATACTTATAGTAAATTTATACACTAAGGAACAGGCTTTTCTTAATTCATTTTTTTCTCTGTTAAATCTAATTACTTTTTTAAAGGATACCAAAATAATCCACATGTCAAAAATGGAGAATTAATTTCCTTATTATATGGTAAATTTTTTTTCCAGCCTTTCAACAAGTGGTCGTTTTTCCTTAAAATATGATAAACTAATCTGGTACTGATTAAGAAGAGAGGGAAAGGAAAATGACACATCATTTTACCTCATTATTTTATTTCATTGACTTATTTTATTCTTTTTATTTTTTACATATAATGGTTTAATCAAAATTCCTGGATTATCTATGATTTTTTTTAAAGAGAAGAAACCTCATGCAGCTATGAAAGAAACACCTGCCAGTATGCTACAGATTTATTTATTTTTTAAACAGTAAAATTTTATCAGCCGTATGATAGCATCTGAAAAGCTAGCAGTTATCATATGCTTAATTACCCTAGCATATGGTAAAATAGTAGCTGCAAGGAATTTCTAGGAAAGAGTCTTGGCAGCATAGGAAATATAGCCTCCAAACCAACAACAGTGGAAGGAGGTTAATTGTTTGCTGTAATAATATATGCTCATTGCAGTGCTGGGCACTTGTTCTGTTGCCCTCTAGAAAATTAATTTCTATAGAGCCTATATAATTTTAAGAACTGTAGTGTAAATTGATATGTTCAGATACAAAAATAACTAATATGCATAGTCTAGTAAAGCATACATAATTTATTATCAATAATTTCATATACATACATACATACATTTATTTTTACATATTTGTATAAATACATATAGATCTATGGCTGAGAAATAATACTTGTACAGTGTACTTCAGGATGAAAGTAGAAAAAAAAAGATAACACTTGAATAAAACATCAGAAGGGATAAAACACAAGAAAAATATCATTAAGTTAATAAATAGAACATCAATGAGGTGACATTGTTTGAAAATATATGAGTCATTTTATCTTCTACTACTGTGTACATCTTATAAACTTTCCTTAAATGAACATTAATACTATTTCATAATTTTTTTCTGTTTTCCAGTCATTCCTATGATGATGAGAACTGTTTTAATTAGCAAGCAACTTTCTTCTTTTATTCATGGGAAGAAAGGGAAGATGGGAGGAAGAAAAATGAAAAACAACTTTGAAATTCTTCAGGACAGGTTACTAGATATTTCTTTTCTCTGTTACAACTAAAAGTTTGCTATATGAAAATGATGTTTATATTTCTTTTTCTATTCAACATTAAACATTTTGATAGAGTTGGAGTTGCAACTATGATGGTGTGTTTGCTTAAATATCACATGATTTCCAATGTCTTTAGTGTCTATTTTTATTGTGTTGGGAGCCTGCTATCAGCATTCTGGATTATGGTGCTTTTACCACACATATAAACATGGTCTATGTTTCCACAAACATCCAGATGGCTTTGCCATCTTCCTTTAGAGAAGAAGATTTTCTGGAGCAAACATGATGATCAGAAAGTTGAGGGTATTAGAAAGCATTTGTTGATATTTATGTGAATGTTTTCCCTCTCCTCTTAGAGACCTCATGAACAGTTACAGCAATTTTTGAAAGTGGTGTAATATTTCTTGGAGAAAGAAGACCACCATGAAGCCTGCCTTAAAACTTATTCTAGTGGACTCATAAAAATTTTACTTAATTTGAAAGTACCAACCATGTGTATATGGCCATTATTCACAGCAGAATATTGCCAAAGGTCCCAGTTACAAAACATGGTTTATAAGTCATGCTTGTTACTTTGTGGAAGGAGATTCACCTCTGCTGATTTTCATGGGTCAACAACTGATATCAGAAAATAATGTGGATAATGCAGGGGCAGAATAAATATTTACTTTGTTCTTGCTAGATTAGACTGATCATATCCCTCAGAGTCCAGTGTATTGTTATTCCTTATTTGGAGGCTCTAAAATATGTGTCTCCTTCCTGATTTTTAGCACAACTGTTTATAAATAGATTAATCCTAGACACACTTTAATTTATGGCTAGGAATTTTAAAAAATTATTCAGAGTAAAGCAGAAACATCCTTCTCTTCTTGCTATCATATGGGATCATTTATTTTTGTTAAGAAGCTCTCTGGGAACAACTGTGTAATTAGGTGTAACAAAATTAAAGAACAACATAGGTAAAAGCTTTTCATGAGATTGTGATCATCTCTCAGGGTGATCTTAGCCCACTGTGCTAATTAGTCAATAGTAAGACATCATCCTTGTCTTTCTAGAAACATCTCAAGAACAAGTAAGTCATTAATGGTTCTAGATTCTGGAAGCAGGGTTACTATTTCAATGAGAGATACAAAAATAAAAGCTAATTTTTTGGGGTTTTTTCTTTTTCCAATGCACACTCTCTTTGCTTCAAACTATTCTCTGTCTGCTCCAAGTCAATTTCTGGTCATCTGTAATCCAAAGGTTTTGCACATGTGTAAGCACTGGCAACATCCATCATGAGTCCCACCAGCCTACAGAAAAGGATTGTAAAAACTAGTTTTCACCAGCTATAGAAAGGTTTGCATGTGGTGTTTGACAATAATCCCTTGCTCATTACCCTGGGAAAAAGACAACGTGGGTCCATGGGGTGTTTTCCTAAAGGATTTGCTGGACATTGGAAGTTTGCTCAACTCTTTTGGCCTCTATCAGGTGTGAACAAAAACACCAAGCAATTTCTAATTATGACTGTGAACACTTGCTAAATAGTAAAACAACACAACACAAAAATGTAAATAAATTAAAAAAAAAATCACATTGACTAGTGCTGAAAACTTCTGTGTTTTTCCCCAAACACAAATTCAATAGATATACTACTGAAATAAAATATGAGGTAAAGTAGTATCTTGGCTCAGTTCTTTACCCCAGGCAGCTATGCTTTACTGCAGGACATGATGAAAACTGCAGACAAGACTTGGCTCCATATTTATCTTGGTGTCCAAAAAGCTTCATACATGTGTATAGAAAAATGTGCACTTACAGATCTCAGCATGGATTTCCCTAATCCATGCTTTCAGTAAGCAACACCTTCTGATTTCATTTCAGCTTAATAAGCACAAGGTTCAGTTTAAGCTCCAAACCAACCTGAAACACAAAATGTTTTGCTGTTTTGTTTGTTTTATTGTTTTTTCTGAAAAAGAAAACCAGAAGAAAATGAATGAAAGATTTCTGGTTAAATAAATCTTTGATCTGTTTCCATCCTGTATTCACCCTGCTTGCAAAAAAAACCCACTACTGATGGCAACACACACAGGTAGGACAACAATCTGGATTTTGAAAAACACGGCTGTATCATCCATGTCAATGTTGACAGAAATGTCACCCATTTTTCTTAAAATAAGCATAAAAGGAATATGGTAAATATTTCTTTTAGACAGTTCTGGAATGATAATGGAAAAGAATCTGAATATGGAAGAGTTGACAGTAAAAAAAAGCAATGTTTTCTTAAAATCAGACAAGGACAAATAGCAACAAGAAATTAATTAGATCATTCCTTTATCTACTGTCATAACTCAGGGTAGTGTATAGATAGAATATCTCTTTAACAACAGTCCTGACTGGATTACTTTATCAAGATCTCAGTATGATGTGCTAAGTTTCTCTGTGTAGACAAGTGAATAACCTGCAGAACATTGTCACTTTTACTCACTATTGAGTTGGGCTGACTTTGAATGCTGTATCTAATTTATTCCTCCCTAAGCAGCCTGTCTGCAATGTCAACGCTTTTCCAATCAACTTGCATGAAACTGTGGAAGGCGCAATGATTTGTTAAATATTTCCTATAAGCAGTTATTACTGTGCCATCAGCGTGTATGTACTCTGCATTACTCATGCAGCATGTTTATAAATTACATTGTCATCATGAACCTCTTCCATGTACTTTGTTTGTCCTTGCTGTCTTAAAATATGCACTGGTTATCAGTCAAAACTGTAGCAAATATTCTACAAGGTCATTCAGTGCAAAACAGATGTTCATATAATTTATGGAGATAAACATGTGCTTGTGCTTTATTAGTTTAAATATTAGATAATAAATTAAGGGAATTGTCTTGCAGGGATTCATCAAACTAACTATATGTTCTAAAATTTAATTTACTGTTCAGGGTTTTAAATATTTTTTGGTTTTGGCAAGCTGTTTAGTTATAAACACATATTAGTGTATCTGCAACAGGATTTTATAACTTCTATTTGTAATAAAGAGCCAATGTTACACCGACTGGGATTATTCACAGGACATTACCTCAAACAATTTGCTGATGGTCTTTCATGTCTAATATCAGAAAAGCAAATTTTTGTCTTTATTTCCTACATTAAGTTTTATGGAAAAGTTCAGTAAGCAGTAAAAACATGAAAAAATTCAGAGTAGGTTTCAACATTTAGGTTGTATACCCCTTCCTTGTAAAGAAACCTCTTTCAAAGAGTTATATTGATTGAAAAATTAATGATTTCTATTATTTCTTGTTTCAGAATTTTTCTCAAAAAAAAAAAAAAAAGAATACACAAAATCCCAACAGATATGAAAAATCAGGATTGTTAGTAAGCTTCCTCAAACTAGTAAGAGATATGAAGTTTTTCCCCTCCTCTGTAATAGAATTAATGTGTGACATTTTTTCAAAATCAATTAAATGTTGCTGTTTCTTTCGGGGCTTTTTTGAAGTAAGTCTTGATTTGAACTCCAGTGCCTGATAATTGGAGAATTAGTCAAGGGGAAGAACAGGCTTGTGCTGATGTTCTTTCAGTCACCCACATTTAATGAAAAGAAAGGACATTTGATGTGAATCTCCTGCAGGACCCTTGGAAGCTTCCAGTATAAAACACCCAGTACAGCACTGCATCAACTGCAGGTACTCACATTTCTGTGCTGCTATAAGGTACCAAATACTGGTACTGCTGGATTTTCTGCTTCCTCATATCACAATGGTAAACTGTATTGTGGATGCAACCACAGACTGGAACAAATGCACACACACATATGTACCTGCACACAGAGCTGCACTCACACAATCTTCAACTTGTTGATGACTTATGGGCGCTGGACCAAATATGTCAAGTCAAAAAATAGCAGCAAATTCTACACCCACCACGCAAAAGCTGACATCCTTTCAACAGGTAAGAGTCTTGTTTCTTGTTTGCATGTAGAAATGAAACACTTTCTTTTTGTCTCTAATTGAAATTAAGATTTGACTTACTGAGTGAAGTGCATTGGCCAGATTTATCTAGGGTATAAGGGATTGCTCCAAGCAAAATTCACACTGTAACTGACCTGAGGTGAACACAGAGGACCTTTGAAAAACTCGGAAAAAAAACTCTCATCAGATCTTGTAATTCCCAGTATAACATAAGTATTCTTTCAGGAGATTTGTTCAGTTTTAAGGCTTTGCTGTTTAAATGAATTTTAAGTATTTGGGTGAAGGAATTAAAACACAAATAATGTATGAAAGCTGGTCTTTCAAATTTACTCTGTCTCTGTAAAGACCGCAGCTCCTGATAATTTCCTTTGGGCATT
Source organism: Erithacus rubecula (assembly GCF_903797595.1). Lineage (NCBI taxonomy): Eukaryota > Metazoa > Chordata > Aves > Passeriformes > Muscicapidae > Erithacus > Erithacus rubecula. The sequence continues at coordinate 94,332,942 of NC_136689.1, read as the reverse complement.
TAAACTGCAGCCTTTCTGTCCTTTCTGCCCTATCAAAGACAATGGTGATGTTCAACATATAATCAGCCAATGGCTTACTGATCTTTTTTCAAAAGCATGTGACTGTTGTTTATGAAGATTGAAAAATTACTCAAAGACCTTACAGAAGGATTAATCTGTCAAGTGGAGTCAAGACTTATTCTTCCTATGTCACATTGTATTGAATGACAAGTTATATATCTAAACGGGACTTGGCCATTGCAAGTTAATGACACACAATAAAATGATTTTCTATTATATTAGTGGACAATTTTCTTGTACTCGTTAGAACTGCAGCAACAAGAATCCCAAACTCTCTCTCCTTTTGTATATGGAGAATCAAATCCAATTAGTAATATACAAGACAAAGGAAAATAAATTTTTAACTTGCTTGTAACCTGTTAGGTGAGCCCTTCAATAGCCACCAGCTATACACAAAGAAAATTAGTACAGCTGACAGATCCTTTTCATAAAGTAGCTTCAGGAGAGCATCTAGACATGGAGCATCTACTTCTGTTTCAGCTTGTTCTCTAGGGAGACACACTTCCACTCTCACTCAATTTCAGGCCTTTTTTACACAGCACAAATCTGTCTTCAGTAATAGGAGGACTTCATTTACACCTCTTTCCTTCGAGAACACCTGTGTGAATTTGCTTCAGAAGAATAAAATATATGTTTTACATAATGGATTATGATTGGACATATTAAAGATACTGTCAAGAAGCTAGAAAAATGATGTTCATAGACCTGCCAAGTTTCATTCGTTTTTAATGAGTCTCTATTTTACTGATGATTTAGGATCATTTGAAGCAATTTAGAGTATAAAAAGGATTCATAATAATTTTTTGAGGCTCTCTTGAGAGCTAGCATCTTTCTAGTCTTATCAGGACTATTTAAAAAGAATATTCTAATGTATCTCATAATTTGTTTCTCCTATATGTTGATATGTTGATTAATTTCCCAGTGTGCTCTTTTTTTTTATTGTGCTATGCATACGTGAGAGGACAGATGAACAGTACATGCTCTGACAGAGTGAAAACAGGCAACTACCCCAAAAAGTTAAGGTAATTTGTATTCTATAGAAATTTATCAAAACCCAGTTATTTCCCTCAGCAATGGCAGGCAGGAAATTCTCTTCTCAAATTGGCAAACCAAATCTCAAATTGGCTAATTGGTGAACCAAAACCACTACACTATCCTACCTGAGCTTTTGAAATCTGGAAAAGAAATCAAGAGGAAAAACAATAATTATAAAAGGGTCAGAAAACTGACCTAGCAAATTAAAATCTTTGCATAATGCAAATAATAATACTAGTAATTAAAAGAAAAATAATATTTATCAAAATTTCCCAGATTAAATGTTCTCTGGAGTTGATTTCCTCCTCCTTTTTGAATACTAAGTTAATGTTTTTCCTTAAAAAAAAAAAAACAACAAACCAAAATCCCAAAAACAAATGTTGGTGGAGGAAGCCAAAAGAGTATACCACTTTTCAAAAGCTTCACTCTCTTGGTTCTTGGGAAGACCTTACCAGTACACTTTTTAATCTGCCACCTCAGTAGTACCATTATCATATGAAGGAGTTGATCTTGCATACAAGCTCTGTTCTAGACTTTCATTTACCTACTGGTGAAAAGCCAACATTTTGAAATACAAAGCTCTATCATCCATTAACTTTTCCACTTCCACAGCACTTGCAGGAAAAAGATGAAGGTTGTGTTTGAAGCTCTGGCATGGGATAAAATGCCACCATCACAAAAGGAATGATGGTGTCCATAAATCACTGCCTGAGTAGTAAACCTTTAAGAAGAAAATCACACTTTTCATTGTTTTGTTATTTGTATAATTGTTTCATAAACTATAAATGATTTTTACAGAAGATTTCAAGGAAAAATTACATTATTTTTAGCTTTTCTTTTTATATACACACAATGCAAAAAAAAAAAAAAAAAAAAGAAAAACAAAACAAAAAAAAAAAAAAAAAAAAAACCAAAGATTTACTACCTTATTTAAAATAAAGCTAATATATTCATTCCTGGGATAGGATTTCTTTTCTTTTTTTTTTTTTTTTTTTTTTTTTGTGTTTGGATGACTGGACAAGCAGACAAGATAGAGCTTGTTTGCTTTTTTTGTTGCCAAAAATTTTAAGTGGTTCATCTAGACAAATTACACCTTCAGCAGCATAGCATTTTTCATTTCTGTGCCAACTGAAATGCAAAATTTGAACTAAAAAACCTTTATTGTTTAATAACATCGATATTTCAAGAACTACTAAAAGTAATTATTAAAAATAATATACTATTTGTGATCTGTAATCGTAAAAATTATAAAATATAACTAAACAACTTGTATTACACTATATAGAGGTTGCAAGTGTTGATCAAGTAAAGAAAAGAGTACAATTTATGGTACATGACTGAAGTCCCATCAACTGATCTTAAACAATAGTACAGACTTTCATATGAAATAAATTATTGGTTATTGGAACGCAACAAATAATTACTGCTACTAATTTTTTTTTTCATTTTCCCCAACAAAATGTAGTAAAATAAGAATACCAAAACCTGAATCACTTTTTAGAGCATCCTAGAACTGTGTCTTGATATGAGGGAAGCTCATTTGGGATCAGGACCATAATAGTAGCTATTATCAACTCTCTCTTGCTATTTTTCTTTTGATAGAAAATGGTATAACACAAGTCAGTACAGGCCCCAAGATATTACAAAGTTTTTTTTGAGAAAAGACTTAAATTGTTCTTGTGCTTAGTTATAGCTGAAGAATATAAAATTTAACACTCTAAAGTGTCATGCTTCTGTATTACTCTACTCAACAAGCAAAATTCATATTATTTCCTCTTTTACTCAGATCTCTAGGTCTAATACTGCAACCCACCATGTTGAAAAACATCAAAGCTCAATATGCTAATTCATGGTTACTAGTAAACTTTGAAAAATGAGATAAATTAATGAAAGCTGTCTTTTATATGAATGTAAGGAAAGCTAAAGATTGAAAAAGGCTTATGTAGCATTAATTTTGCTTCTGTTGAGCCTGCATGTGGTCAAGGACTAAGGCTTCAAGGAAGATATGGTATTTCTCTTTGTCTGTTTTCCCACAGCAGTGATTAGACTACATGAACTGACTGAAATATCAATATCATGTGCAATCCACCTATGTCCTGAGCACATAGTTTCTAAAGCATTATTTCAATTTTTAATTATAACCTATTGCTCCTTTTGGGTAAATAGCATAAATCACAGTGAGCAAGCCCCCCTAGAATATTCTGTAGTGCTTCGAATTATTCATAAACATCAGTTGTTGCTGGGAAAGTTTCCTTTATTCTGTCTCAAGTCAGATGAAATACTTGTTAAAAAATACAATCATAAATCCATTCAATTTCTTTCTGTAGTAAGCAAAGCAATCTATATAATCAACAGACAGGAATATTGTAGAGATGTGATTTTACATCGTAGTGTGACAATAGGGCCCAGTTGCTAACTGGTGCTGTTGTTCTGTGACTATTAGATGATATGGATTTTAAAAATTTGAATCTGTAAATAAATTTAATATGAAAATGCAGATCAAACAAATGTCACCACTGTCATTCCTGAGGTCTTTCTTTCGGTTAAATATTTTAAGCAAATTGAGAGAACAGATTTTTTTTTTTTTTTTTTAAAAAACATTATCAACATTAGCTGTAGTTCTCAAATTGAATATACACCAGAGATCCAGGGTTTATGATGATATCCAAGAATAAGATTTGTTGTTAAATAACCTTTCATCACTGAAAGTGAAATTAGTTCATTTTTTCTGTATAAAGCAGAGAGTGCCATTCCCAGAAGAGTAATTTCACATTGTCGTTCTCTTTCTGAAAAAAAGGAATGTCTATCATTTGTCTACAGTTTTCTCTCATGTGTTTCTAGCTTATATCTCTCTGTTCCTCTCAGATTTCATCTATCTCTAAAAAGAGATGGCCTAAATATTTGGGAACCAAAAAACATAGTTTAAAATATTTATTTCAAAAGACAGCATAGCAGGATGAAAAGATAAAGATAGTTGATGTGAAGCATTCGAGAGACTTTGTGATAATTTTGGAGACTTGTATTAACATTCATAAGGCAAATTCAACTGTTACATAGAAAGTGAAATTTCTACTCTTTAAACATGGAGAATTCTATGCACCAGAAGAATTTTTAAGTAAATTGGTTACCAGGTCAGGGGCAAGGTAACACTGCATTAATTAGTTCAGGCTGATCTACAGTCGTGCAGTTCTAGGACAGAAGTTAATCTTGTTTATTGTTAGTCTATGAATTAATTCAATATTCACAGGATGTGGATACTCCTTGGATTATCATTGAAGGATGGTGGATCAATCATTTTAAAATAACTAGAAATTAACATTCAAATAAATCAATTACTAGTCATAATCCCTTCTGAACTTCTTATCATTGAGAAAAAGAATCTGTATTTCTTAAATAACTTAGTGAATAATTTGCTATCTAGGATTACAAACTCTAAAATATTCTGATGACTGCTAAAATAACAAATGACAATTCACTTCTGAAGAGATTGTAATTGAACACAAGAAGAACTTTTTAACAATGAGAATGATCAGCCATTGGATCATTTTGATTTTTCCTGGAGGCTTCTCCCAAGCTGTAGGCAACAAGCATTGCCAAGGAAGTTGATACCCTTTCTATTCCAGTCCATACCAGTCCACTTCCTCCAGGTGACCCTTTTTCTAAATTTGTTTTGCTGCTACAGACAGAGGTTTATGTAACTCTTAGAATAGAACCATTAATTAACACTACTGCATGTGAATCTCATAAAAAGTAGCTGAAAATTTTGTGTTGTATAGCAGACAGTAATTTCACTAAGACTAGTGAACAAAATAGTCACACCAAAACTATGAGGAAGGAAAAGTGCTTGTAAAAGTAAGATAATATTTTATTTTGTAGGTCTATATTTCATGAACATGGTGTCCTTTAAGCTGAGCCATGCAAGTGCATTTTATCAGGAGACTAACATAAAACACCTTCTACTTCAACGCTACCATGCTGCATGCAATCTGTAGCACATTCATTTTGTGTACAAAATAGGAAGTTTTTCATAAGGGTGTATTTTAATGAATGTTGGCATCAAAATACCACTGCCAAATCATTGGGACTCTGATATCCTGTAAACTCATCACCAGCATAGCAGAGGGAACTACTTTTGCTCTGTGAACATTAAAATTCCAGGCAATATCCTCAGCCTTGTTCAGCACCTCTTTTATGACATGCTTATTTCTTCAAATCTATTTGTCTTAACCTCTAGTGACAGCTTGGATTGCAGCCCTATTCTTTCAGAATACCCTCCACTGCTGCTGTGGGAATTGATTGGCAGGTTATCACATGTGAGAAATCTGGCACCAATATCATGCTCAGGACTAAACCTGACACAGCTGGCCCTGGCCTGGTAGCTGAAAATTGTTCAGAAGTTCAATTTCTGGGCTGGGGAAGAAATAATATAGATAGAGACAGTTCCAACTCTGTGAAATACTGATTTTGATCTGTTTATTAATGTCTTAAGGAGTGTTGTTATGAATTTTTACCAAAGACCTTGGACTCGAAAAAATTGTTATATATAGTGACATCTAATTTGTCATAGTTGCAGCAAAGTGCAGTCTTTAAGACAATAAAAGGTGTTGACAAAACATTAACAGAGGTGAGGAAGTAATATTTTTATAAGTTTTTAAGATTTCTGACATCAAATAATATTTCTATCTAGTAGTGTGATCAAGGCACAGTGCCTCTAACTACCCTTCATAAAGGAGAAAACTGCTTGCATCATTACACTGATGATATTAAATCTTATTTGTTTGTCAAATATGTGTAAGACTTTCAGCATTTGGCAGACAATAGTAAGGATTAGTATTCTAGAATGGATGCTGGAATGATTGAGAAAACAACAACAAAAAAAACCCTCTTGTAATTAGACATATAAGTGAAAAAGCTTGCTTGGCAGAAATCCAGTACCCATATATTAATGTAAATAGCCATTACAGCAACTTTCTTTATTGCTATTCTCATGACATCTAACAACACAAAAAACAAAGATATGCCAACTGTTGTCTACTGGGATAATCTGTTAGAGACAGAAAAATAGTGCATAAAATGCTATTGCTCTCACAAAATCTCTCCTATATATAAAAATAAAATGTATTTTCTTTTCACTTTTAGATCATAACAGTCTTTTGTGCTGCTATCAACCTTTCCAGTCTTTGATTGATAGTCTGATTCTCTGAATTTATTAAAGTGTGCCAGGCAGAGGAGCAGCAGAAGCTTTACTAGGAGTATGTTCTGCTGAACGAGAAAGGGAGGAAAATTTAGGTTTTACCAGTTTTGAGACACAAAGAAGGAATTTTAAATAACTTAAGCCAACACCTTTCTGAATATTTCCCAAAACTTATTACTAAAGTAAAACTTTAATATTCTTAAGAAAAAGAAAAAAAATATTAAAATGTGTCTAAAAACATATCTAATTAGCTAATCGTGTCCCTAGTCTGAAGTAAAGGTAATTTCTGCTCTTAACTTTTGAAATCTTATTGCACTAGAAGAAGAAGAAACAAGCATGACTGTGCATCTAGACGATCTCTGTCTTCTCAACTTCACAGCTCCTCCCTTCTTTTGTCACTCTAAGAAACTAGTTTCAGGGAAAGATTTGGATTTTTAAGACATATCTATGCTCAGATCAGAACATTAAAAGAAAAGGTTTATTTTGTGTTTCTCTTTCTTAAATATTTACAAATAGTTCATGACTTTGTACTACTAGTCCTACAATATACTGTATTGTACTCAGCTTGCCTTTGAGAGAGAGAACAGCTCCTCCCAATTTAGTATCAAAGGCAGAGAAGTTCTGCAGAGACACGTTGATAAACTAGATGCCTGGCAATCACTCTGTGTGTGAAGTTTAACAAAGTGCTGGGTGCCACACAAGAAGGCAAGAGATTGAGAGTCAGGAGATCAATACTAAGGAAAAGGATCTGGGTGTTGAACAGAGCCAGCAGTGCCCTGGCAGCCAGGAGGGACAACCGTGTCCTGGGGACATCAGGCACAGCATCACAGCTGGGCAAGGGAGGGGATTGTCCTGCTCTGCTCTGAGCTGGGACTGCTGGGGGCAGCTTTGGACAATGCAAAATGAGCAAGATATAAAGCTATTAGAAGGCCCAAAGGAGGACAATGAAAATGGTGAAGGTTCTGGAGGGGAACTGTATGAATGGCTGAGGTCACTTGATCTGCTCAGCCTGGAGGAGACAGGGCAGACCTCATTGCAGTTCCAGCTTCCTCAGGACTAAAAGAGGAGGGGCAGGCACTGATCTCCACTCTGTGGTTACCAGTGACAGGACCCTGGGGAATGGCCTGATGTTGTGTTGGATGTGATGTTTAGGTTGGATATTAGGAAAAGGTTTTTCACCCAGAGAGTGTTTGGGCACTGGAACAGGATATGGTCACAGGAAGTGACCACAGCACTAAGCCTGACAGAGTTTAAGTGTTTGAACAATGCTCTCCAGCACATGGTGTGATTCCTGGGCTGTCCTGTGCATGGCCAGAAGTTGGATTTTGATGATACTGGGGTCCCTTCCAAGTCAGGATATTCACAACTCTAATTGTATGAAACATTCTTTGGTGTACTTATTACACTTTGGTAATGAAATTACTGTTTATCGTAGCTGTAATTTATCATTACAGTATTATATTACAGTAAACTAAAGTAATTTATCATGACTATATTTCTTATAAAGTTTTTTAATAAAATCAACAAATGAGATATATTTGGCTTTTTTTTTTTTGACAGTTTCATTTGATAAACAACTTCTATTACCCTTAATACAAGGCATATTAAAAAAAAAACAATCAAAAACCGAAAGTAGTGTAGAACTTGGTAAATTTCTGATCCTTATTAATCACAATTATCCACTGCATCTTGTCTTGTCACTCGTTTTATGCAGAAATTCTATACTGGTTTGATATTATTATACAATATCAATCCTGAAGGTTAGTAAGTACTGTGGTAGATGAATGGGTTTTATGAGGGAGGTTTTATTTATGAGTTTACCTCATCTATAAATATTTCTCTATATAAAGAAATCTTCTACAAAGTGTTCTTTCATTTTTGGAGTTGAGGAGCTGTCTAATCAGAATATTGCAGTCCACATTATGTTCTAAAATAAGACTATGAACTCAGTCTTCCAGGATTAGTTTTTACTTCTTATGCTTTTGAGTAGCTGGATGGTTATAAATGGAAGGCTTGGAGTGCTGGATTGTGAAGCCAGGTTTCCTACTCACTGAACACATGCAAGCCAGGTAAGAAATGAACTGACATCAGGCAGCCATCAGTATTTTAGGAAAAGCACAGAAGCTCCACTCTTTTGCTTCCCTCTTGTTTCAGGTATTTTAACCATCATTTCCCCCATGGTGCTGAATCATTGAGGGAAAAAAGAAGTTCTCTTAGCTTTTGCCTATTTACGTTGATATGAAAAAAGAAATCAGATAACTAGAATTCTGCAAAATGGGTATCCATTACAAAATGGAGTTCTTAGTTTATCATCAGAGACAGCTCAAAAAATAAGAAACAGGACAGTGTTGAGCATCTGGGGAAAAGAGAGGGGCAGATGGGGCCAGGATCACCATTAGAAAAATTGGCAAAGATATTTAATTTTGCATTTCTTTTTTAAAAATACCTAAACCCAGAAGTGTGTAGAAGTGAGCATCTGGAAGGAGACAGATGGGGTAGGGCAAAAGGTACAGCTGCCAAAAACCATAGGAAACAATAGAGTAACTTATAGAGACACAGCTTGAAAAAAAAATTCTGAGGAAAAAAAATGAGGTAAAATATAAAGCAGCAAGTCATGCAGAAATACAGAGAGCAGAAATGGGAAGTGTAAGTTTTGCATTGCTGAAATATGAGCTGTGTGGCTCCTGCCATATAGAATGAATTAAAGTTCGGCTGCAAACTTCTCTGTGTGAGGAGTTAAAGTATTACATATCTGCTCACTGCTTAAATCAATGCAAGCTCTTGAATTGGGAGAGAATGGTCAGGGGAGTATGTTAAACAGTAGGATAAAATTCATTTGTACAAACAGTATTTAGGAAAACTTTCCAAAATCAAGTTAAGCCAACTGCATAGACAAAGAGAATCCTATAAATTATACAGTAGAGGTTAGAAAAGTCTTCTAAATGTAATAGATTTTCATTTAAGTAAAGGAATAAAAATATACAAAACTTGATAGCTCATACCCTTTAATAATGTATTAAACAAAGAGCTGTTCATTGAAAAAGGGAAAATGGCCAATTCTGCATTCTGACAAATCTAAACATTGATTATGAAGCTTCAGCTGAAGTTCTGGAGTTTTCACCTTTATATTTTCTTTTTCTTCTAAGTTTGAAAAATCACCACCCCACGCTTCACCCTCAACTTTTAGAAAATAAAAAAATTTTCCTGTATATGATCTATCAGCAAAGAAGAAGTTTCTCAGAGAAGTCTTACGGCTGTAATAATTGCAGGTTTTATTTACCAGGGAATGCAATGCTAGCCAATAAACTCGGCTGGTAGAGTTCAGACATTGGGATAAAGGCAACAAAATATATTTTTGCAATATCTTTCAGAGATATTACTCTCACTCTCAGCAGCAGAGAACAGAGATTTCTCTTCAGGACAGAGCACGTCAAGCAACACACGAGCATAAACCTGATACAAATAAGCATATTGCTTATATGGCAATATCTCTGATACAGATAAACTTGCAAAGGAGGATCCCTTGGGATCCTCTGAGCATGTGTGTAGTCACCCTAATTTTACATTCACAGCCCTGCTCTGCTATCAGCACTGCACTAGAAGGCAGGCAACAGCCTTTAGGGGACAGAGCCAGGGTCACCAGGAGTCCAGTCACCACAGGGATGGGTGACACAGGGGCTGTGCAGCTGCATTTGTGTTAAACCAAAAGCACAACCTGCCTCTGTCTTCCACTCTCTAAACTGTTGGAATAACAGAAATTATGTATGTCACACATAATTTTTGTTTTGTTTTGTTTTGTTTTGTTTTGTTTTAATGGAACACAGCAAGAAATCTGTTTCTCTCTTAGAGAAAAGGGATAAGTGCAGGCATCAGTAGAAATCTGAAGGTAACTACTGTGGTCAGAGAGAAAAGGGGTGGGTGGAGTTTCCACCACTGTTTAATTCCATATCCCCATATACTGGAAAGGGCAAGGTTTCAGCAGGAGAATGGCAGGCCAAAAGTAGAACAGGGCAACACAAATGAGTTTAATTTTCCTGCTGGACTTTAAACCAGCACAGTAATATAACCAGAAGAAAGAATTCAGCCACTTTGTGACCAAGCAAATCTGTAGATTAGTATTAAAAAATTATTTAAAAATAAATCCCACATTTTTAGAATATATGTTGCAATTGAACGATTTTGATAGCTGAATAACATTAAACTGAAAGTGACTCACAAATATAAGGTAGAATAGATTGATATTCTTAAATTTAAAAAATAGTATTTCAGCTTGTCTGCCTTCACATGAATAAAGAAATACAAATTAGCATTAACATGAGAATCTGAATTTTAAATGATTGATGTCATTCCTATTCACACCTGACACTACAATTCATACTTGCATTTGATTTCTGTTGAGAAATAAATTTGCCTATTGTACTTTAACTACTGAAGGCAAGCCAATTATCTACTATACTTTTTTTAATGCTGCCTTCTGGTTTTTCTATAATGCTTTTTTAATGCTACCTGATGGGTTTTTTTATAATACTTTAATAGCCTATATTACCTCTTACTCCTGCTTTCCTGTAATCTTTAGCTAGGTTACCTAGCTGAACATTAACCTTTAAATGTTAGGTTAGCTAAAACAACTACTTAAAATGAGAGTTTATCAGAAGAACTCTTCTCTTCTGAATTCCATCTCAACTAAAACAAATTCCATTTTTTAGAACTTTTTTGACATAGAATTTTTTTTATGAAAGACAAATTGAAAAAACATTCAATTTTGAATTAGTATAAATGCAAATCTATTGATTCCAAGTATTTCAGTATTATGTAAATCAGACCTGTTTGGCTTTGGGTTGTTTTCTGTCATGAAAGTAACATCTTCCTAATTAATCTCATATTACATACTGTAATATGTAGCTGCACGGGGAAAGCAAGGAGAGGAGCCAGTCCAAACATCAACCCATAACACATACGCACAATTTATAAGTTTTTAGCTTATATTTAAATTTTACAGATACCATAACAGAAGTTCAGGGATGTACAAATTTAGGATTTAAACCATGCATATACCTTGTTCTTACATTACATTTCTGGAACATAAGAGCTAAAGTTTCAAAGGGTTTAAAATAGTTTGAAAATTTCTCTTACTGTCCTGCTCCTCTAAGGACTATTCAGTCTTATAAGGGTGGCTATCCTCAAAGTAATCAACATAATAAAATTTAAAATCCTGAATGACTTAACAGAGCCTTATAAGAAACAATGTATAGTTGTTTTTTTCATGGAAAAACAAAAATCACTGTAGATAATATCACATTTTAAAGCCTAAACATGTAAAGAGGAATTTAGCCATAAATTATATAATAATTTTTAAAACTACATGCCCTCTCAACAAAATTTATTTTACCAATGCCCACTTCCTGCTTTTGTATATGGTCATAAAAACATAATTTCCTTGAAGATATTTCCTTGGCAATATATTGGGCCTCCCAGGTTTTCACAGGATTATTAATAAACTGATTAGAGATGCCACCCAAGTAAAAGGAAAAAATACATTACTTTATCTTGCTAACTGACTCTGAAAAATATTCATTAATTTTTCTTGAAGTATCTGCGACACAAATACAGCTTTAAATACTTTTATTTTAAGGAAATTAACACTGGAACACTTAATTCTATTTGTATTTCACCTCAGGGTAAAAATTTATGAAATAAGTTTGTAGGTAAAATTTTTTTATGCTTGAGGAAGTAACTCTTAATTAATGGAAGGAGATGAGAAACTGAAATTTAAACCTTTCTTGTCTAAATGGATGAAAGTTTATAAACATGCAATCCATCTGTCTGGTTTGGTTTGACTTTCCTAGCACACATACATAAAAATCAATGGGTGCCCAAAATCTGATAAAGGATGTAAAGGAAGAAGATAAGTTTCTGCATTGTGGAAATGCTGGTGCTACAGAGACATTTACAGTCATGTAGCATGAGGTATTCCGTGAAAACAAAAGTTATGCATTACTTCTTATAAGGCTGTCATACTCTATTAATTTTAATGTTCTGGCATCTGATTTTCCTGTCTTATGAAGTCCAATACTGGTCTCAATCTTTAAGTCAGGAGGAAAATGGAATTGAGGAATAATGGGAATACATCCAAGCCTTCTGCCTTACTGTATATTTGCACATGTTTTAAGTTGCATAAAGGGGAATGAGATTCCATAAAGTGTTCAGAAATATTTCCCTTTCCTCCATTATTTGTTACGATCTTTAATGGAAATAAATTTAATACTTTAGTGACTGATTCTACCGAGAAGGTTCTTCATTTAATAATGACTTTTAAAATTTGGCAATGACTGAAAATGGTGAAAATAGTCAGTGACAGATAAAGAACAGGGAAATGTTCCAGGTAGAGTGGTCTCTTCTACTGTCTCCTAATTCTGAATATCTTGACTCCAAGCTATGTATATTGTAGGCACTTAGAAATTTACTTTCTTCACTGATGAATCAAAACTGACTTTATTTGCAGTTGCTAGTTTTGTGGCGTTTCACACCTGATCTTAGACTTAGAGGTGGACATAAATTTTAAAATCCTCCAGTACCCCTGACCCTCTAAAGGAAGAAGAGCAATGGATAACACATATGGAAAACATGTTGGAAAAATTAATATGAAAGAGTACTGGCAACAGGCTAATTTTAGACATCAAAGACTATATGGACAACATAACAGCCTACCAACTTGCCAGAAATATAAGCCCACAATGAGCCTTTTTTTTTTCCTTTGCACCTGCCAGGGGAAAAAACCGTTGGTGAGGTTTTTTTTGGTTTTTGTTTGTTTGCTTTGGTTTGGTTTTGGGATTTTTGCGGGATTTTTGGGTTTTTTGTTGGTTTGGTGGGGTTTTTTGCTTGTTTGTTTGTTGGGTTTTTTTTGTTATTTTGTTCAGAAGATTTTCACACTTCTTCATAAATATTTTTTTATACCCCAAGAACCAATTTCTCTCACTTTCTCAATTGAATAAGTAATTTAGCACCTCAGCCATTGCTCTACAAAAAGAATTCCCCTCTTCCCCATCACTACAAGGATGTTGAACCTGGTACAATTTGTACCTGCCATTAAAACGTCAGCCCAAGCCAAGACAGCTGCTGAGCCATGATGCATATATCTGCTGAAAATTCAGAAAGTATGATGCAGATGTTTCATACAAACATATATTTTTTTTTTATGCAATATGCTTAAGAAATGGTAATTTTTTTTTTTTTAATTTTTTTTCCTAAATGGCAATTGCAGTTTTTTGTTTAGTGGCCCATCTTAATATTTTACAGTAACAATAATTTATGACAAATGTCAGAATATATGTTTTATGCCTACATGTTTTTCTACTTACCTTTCTATTTTAATAATATAGAAGAAATTCTTAATAATGCTCCATTTCTTCCTTTCTCATAATAGACCTTCACTTTTCTCTTTCTTTCTATCTTATATAAATGTTATCAATTATTTCACTTATCACCACCTGCAAAAAAAGACATTGAAATCAATTTATCATATCAGGATTTTTATACTTTCTGAATATAAATAGTTATTTAGTGGATGGTAAAACAAGTGAATAAATCACAGAAAAAAAAGGACTCAAATGTTTCAAATAGGCAATTTTTTCAAATGTCCTCAAGAAGTCTGTTTGAAATGAAACACAATAGTGTTCTCTGCCTACCCTATGCTATTAACTTTTGTGTAGGAGTATGTATAATTTTACAGATTTCCACAGGAGATTTAGAAAACAGGTCAAGGTGACAGCAACTCTGTTATATAATTTCCATTACAAAACTCTAAACCACATAAAATCAACTTGGACTTTTACCATGAATTTAAAAGGACCACAAAGATATTTATTTTTCTGTACATGTTTGACCTGAGGTGTTAGACGTATGGGCATAAAGACACAAAAATTTTTCTTCTGAAACCATGAATCTCTTAAAGCAAAATAACCTTTCTCAAAAGATATATAACACAGACTTTTCTCATCTCTTCTTCCTCTCTTCTGTTCTTCCCCTGAAACTGGCTGAATCAACTGCTAAAAATGTATGAGGACAAATTAATTATCAAAAGGAATCAAAAAATGGTTTGAGTTGGAACAGACCTTAAAGACCATCTAGTTACAACACTCCTGACATGGACAGGGGCACCTTCTACCAGACCAGGTTTCTCAATGCCCTATCCAACCAGGCCTTGAACACTTCCAGAGACAGGGCATCTACAGTATCTCTGGGAAACCTGTTCCTGTGCCTCATTACCCTCACAGTAAAGAATTTTTTCTTTATATGAAATCTTTCTCCATCTTTTTATAAGATCCTTTTTATATCATGAAAATCATGATAAGCTCTTCTTGGAGCCTTCTCTTCTCCAACTGTGATTTATCTTTCCTAAGCAAATCCCCACACAGCTGAGTAGTGTTCATATATTCTTCCCCAGGGATGCATTCCTGGTTCCTCTGTCTGTGCATTTTTTTCTTATTCTTTACTTTGACCAGGAGGTCCTCATTCAGCCATTCTGTTCTTGGGCTTTCCTTGTCCCAGTTAATGCATGTGGGAATCAAGAGCTCCTGTGCTCTAAGAAAAATGTCCTTAAAGAGCTGACAGCTATGTTCAGCTTCATTGTCCCAGAGGGCTGTTTCCCAGGGGGTCTGATCCACTGCTGCCTTAAACAACAGAGAGTTTGCTTTCCTAAAGTACAGCATACTGACTCTACTTTTCACATATCCCATGTCCCTCAAGACCCTGAATTCCACCAGGATATCATGACTGTAGCCCAGGCTGTCACCAGTCTTGACATCCCTAATTAGTTATTCTGTGTTGGAGAGCAACAGGCCTAGTAACACTTCTTTTGGTCAGAGTAAAAAATTATTCTTGACAATCTCCTGTTTTTCCTGAATATCTTACAGTTGCTGTGCCACATTTTCAGCAAATGCAATGCTCCACTTGTACATTTTGTTTCACCATGTGTCAACAACAGCAATTAGGTCATGATGTCCAGCTCCTCCTTTTCCCTACCTATGAAATGGGCATTGGAGGCACTTCAGCTGGGATATTGACTGTGCCACCTTTACAGGGAAGCATGACCTAATTCCCTTGAAGAATTTCACAGCTGTTTCCCTGTTGACTCCTAATGCATTAGCAGCCCCTATCCCTTCTCAAAAAAATGTATACAGTCTATCATGAATTAGTAGTTTGGACATCTTAAAGAATCACTATCAAACATACTGGAAAAAAAGTAGATTTTAATATAAATTGGTGAAAGTGCAACTTAACATAGTTCAATGGCAAATTTCACTCACTTCATAGACAAAGCATACACAGGAAAATTGAAGTAGAATCAATTTAGGGTGATTTACAGAGATGTCTGAGATGCAAAAGGGTAAAGTAATACAGGATATAGATACAATAGGAGAATAGTACAAAAGAGGTTAGCAGCACTTAATCATTAAATAGCATTTATAAAATTATTCAATAGGATTTGCTAGAATTTTAACAATGGCATTCATCCCATTATCAATTCACATGCATGCACCCAGGCAGCAAGATACATCTCTATTTATGTGTGTAAAGGTACCTATCAAAAATTCCCATTGGTTTCAGTGGAATACTCACACCAAACATTTCTCACCAGGCAAGGCTTGCATCTTGAAGAGTGTGTGTGTAGGGCAGTTTCAGATCTTTTCAAAAGGTTTCACAATGATGGCACCCTTTCACTCAGGCTGTGATTCAGAGGAATAACTTGACATGGCTCTAATTGCTAGTCTTTCATTCCCCACTGGTCCAGCACCTGATATTCCTGGTATGGTCAAAACTGTTTCCACCTTTACCTTGGAAGAGCTCCTGATATGGTCAGGGGATGCTTCACCACACAACTGGTGTGGTAAAGGGGCACTTCACTATTCAGCTCTTTCAGTAAAGCCTTGTCAGGAGCTCCTGAAGTCACAGAGCAGGTCCAAGGAGGAGGGGTAGGGGTGGGGTGAGGACCACACATACGAGAAGTTAATAGGCATTGATTCACACATACAAGATGTCAATAGGCATTGATTCCTTAAGAAAGAAGAAAATGATGTATGTACTAGTGTTTGACAAGGTTTGGGATGGAAAATTTTATAGCTTGATATTAAGAGTTCTAGGTTTTACCAGTAGCTCAAGCAAGTATAAAACTATTTTTGAAGGTGAAGACCTTTACATTATGTCTATGTAAATCTCAAATATAGATATAAAAACACATAATGTATAGTGACTCCAGTACTTGCATTTTCTTGTAATTGGAAATCAAAACCAGCAACTTTTAAAATAATAATATTAATAAAAAGGTAAGACCTGTTATGCAACTTAGGCTTCAATAAACAAGATCTATTTGAAATGTTCAAATACTAACTCTTCCTTCCTATCAGAAAATACAAACCAATGAAGGACATTTTCATGAGTTTGATTAATTCTGCTACAAAGTTTTATACAACACTAGAATTAATCATATTGCCTAACCTGACTTATGCTAGCAATTTTGAAACACATGGGTTTGCAAAAATTATTTCTTTTAAATACAGCACTTGAAAGAAAAATATTTACTTCACTTTTTTTTTGGAAAAGCAGCAGAGTGAAAAAGGTTAGCGATGAAATATGCATAGGCACTAAAAAAAACTTTCTCCCAGCAAGTTCTATTAGCAATTTTTTAATGTCCTATTGAAAGAACATATGACCCAAACTTGAACTCATTTCTATCGAAAGTGATGATACATTGCAATAATCTGGAAGCATGCTGTGGAAAAACTCAAAAGCAGAAGGAAAAATCTGGCCCTGTTTTTTTTTTTTTGACTTGCTGTGAAGACAGAACTAGGGAAAGATTTTTCTGCTAAAGCTTAGAGGAAGAAAAAGAATGTTTGAAAGCTGAAATATGAAACAAGATCTGACCTCTTATCTCCCCAAACCTGAAAAAGAGTCAGAACAGACCTGTGAAGGTTCAAAATTTATATCCCAGGACAAGTTTTTCTTCAAATATTTCAGATACAACAGAAAAATAAATTTCATAATAAATGAAGTGGTGAACCAGACAGTTTTAGGTATGTGATTGTGTTCTCAACACATTAGTAACTACATTAACACCTATTTCCCACAGTATCACTTTTAATTTCAGTTTTTAAGATCATGGTGAAAAGATAATTTATCTATTAAAATATAAAGAAATATTTTTTAAACGTCTGTTTAGAAATGGCAATTATTTGTTTCTCTCATACATTCAGACTGCTGGTGGGCAGATAATAAAACCAGATTAAAGCATAAAGGTTAAAGTTAAGAAGAAAGATTGATGAAAGAGAGCACTAAAATTTAGGAGTTCTGGTTCAGCTACAGGAGCAATCTCATGCAAAGGCAGCTAACAACTTTCACTTTGACTTCTTCTTCCCTTATCTCTAAGCAGGCAGATATGCTGCTAAAATCTAAGAAAAAGTACAGCTATTTTCTTGTACCTGTGTGCAATTTGCATGAAGTGCTCATTCAATCTCTGAATCTCACTAGTGTCAGAATAGAAAGAACTATTTTTATTTTAGAGCAATTATCTATTACTTTTTTAAAAATAAGAAAATTAAAAAATAAAATAAAAGTTCTTGCATTATTTTTTCTCATTTCATGAAACTGTGACAAGCTATATAGCAACACCTCCATATTGTCACTAGCCTCATCCAGCTAAATATGCAAATAAATATGCAACTCAGCAGAATTCAGAAAAATTTCAGTCTTTCCATACAAGAGAAGAATAGAATAGAACAACAGTTTCAGGAATTGCTTTTCCTTGAAAATGCATTAGTCATGTGTCTATTGCAATCCTTCACTGAACTCAGAAAACTTGTTCACAGTATCAGAAAGTTAATTTACATATCATACATACTCAGCAAATGCATGTCCTACTCTGACAGCAAGCATAGATCTGAGGAAAAATTAATTAGAAGTTAAACCACAGCAAACAGGCATCAGGACGCACGTACTCAGTATGAAAAATCATCTGCTGGGAAAAAACATCAAACAAAAGAATATCTGCCCTCAACCACTCATTCATAGATACTTTTACTTGCATAGTTAACAATAAACCAGTTTGATATGTTTGGTCATAATTTACAAAATATTTTAGCTAAGTATTTGGCCCTAGTTGATGGCTGGATCATGGGCCAGCTAAGGTCTTCTGGACAAGGAAGTGATTTGTCTTCTTTGAGAGTAGAACATGTTCATTTCTAAAAAATTATATGCACTGCAGATGGGATTTGAAGGAAGAATAACTAGGAAGGCACAAGTGTCCAGTGTGCAGAATGAGACATTTCCAAGGCACTGGATCACACCCACTGCAGCCATAGCAGGGAACACCAGCATGGGCTGATAGCAGAGTCATTGAGTCCAGGCACAAGGTGACACCACAGGGACACCAGAGGCCCAGCACAAAACATTAAGAATATCTTCTGAACCTTTAGAGACTGATAAAGCAGTATTCAGGGCAAATAAAGTGAAAAGAGTATATGCAAAAAAAATCATGTGGTAAAAATAGGAGGGAACAAGCAATGAAGTATAAAATAGCAGATTCTACAAAATGTGAACATAGCAAGCCAATAGAGCAGAAATTCTTCCACCTTTAATGACATCATGTTTCACCAACACCACTGCATATCTGCCATAAGGTTTTTCTCAGTGCATCTCTTTTTGATTTATCTTTAACCATATTTTGCAATGGAAACTAAGGAATAATAAGTAAAATACTATTTCTCATGGCACTGATAGCTTAATTTAATTAAAATTTTAAAAGCAGCTTGTATGAATGTGTTTGCTCCAGTCCTCCCATATGAGGTTTAATACAGCAACCCAAAGTCAGAATAAAGTTTTATGCAGCATAGACAACAGCACTAATCACAAAAGTGCTGGAAAATAGATGGAAATTAGATCTATTAACCTCATGACTTTCTCTCACAACTGAATATTCTGCTTTCACTTTTTCTGGGGCAGAGAAAACTGATGACATTTTCACTTGTATCAGGTTCTGAATTGCCCTTCTAAAACTCTCTAGTGACTTTTGGTGATGGAGTAGTTCTCATTCTGAGCCCAGTTTAACCTGTGCAGTACATCTCATCAGGGCAACAAAGTGATTTCAAAGTAGGGGTTGGTTACAAAAGAGACCAAAAGACCAAAACCTTCCCATAATTTTTTTCCTGTACGGATGGTGTTTTGAGAAATGTGTTTTTTAATTCCCCCCATGGAATGTGGAGAATTTCCATTTAGACAGAACAATGGACTTGATGTGCCAACCAAAAGAGTCCTTTAAGAGATAACATTAACACAGAGGATTTCTTCATTGACACAGATGAGCCCAAATCTTTCCAAACTAAACAGAGAAGGCAGAATCGAGTGTCCCTTCTCTCCGCTGTTCGAGTCCTAATTTCTCATTCAGCCTGGGTAACAAACTGGCCTTGCTTAGGAAAAGTCAGTATTTGTTTTCTTCCTGTGCCAGAGTAGAAAGACTCCCTAAAAAGAGTATGCTAATGTTTAAACTGAAAAGCTTATGAAAATCTTGTTTCAAGATCGATGGCACTATTTTACCCAGAGGAAAAATTCAAATGATCTATTCTTTTGGTAGACTTGGCAGGAGGGAGGGAGAGAAGGTCTTTAATTAAACAGCTCTGAGATACGATCATAACATACTAAAGCATCACAATAAATTTTATAACTAAGATACCACAGTATTTCCTTTCTTTCCAGTTTTGTCTTATGCACTTTATATCTCCAGGGATATAGCTGAATATTATTTAAGGAAAGCAGTTTTCTTTTTCTTCTTAAAAAAAATAATATATATAGAAACAATAGCAGATAAAAAATGAAAGGTTGTTATGATACTTATGGACCACCATGCAAATTAACCTAAGACAACTAAGGTCCCTGAGCTGGTTTTATCCAACTTGAAGATGCATTACTGCTATTTTTGATTATAAGAAACTATAAACAGAGGGGAAGACAATCTGTTTTCCAAGCTGGTTTAGAACTCCCTATCTTTCTCAGCAAGGAGTTGATTGAAAACACAAAAATTCTCCCCTTCACGTTTTGAAATAAACAAACAGGAAGGGATTATGATTTATTCCCAAACTAATCTCTGTGCTTAAAAGTAGTGGAAGGGTATTTACAGTTCCAGTTTCTTGAGGATGATTCAAAATGTGTCAGTAGTATTTGCAAATAGCTGGAATGTTATCCTGTGGACAGTAGACTTGTCTAGCACTGAATTAGCCAGACAAAATAAATTCAGAATTATTCTACACTCTTTCAGAAATGTCAAACATTAGCATATGCACTTGCAAAGGTCAGTTATTGTTATTCTACATCTAGCAAAAGTCTTTACTAAAAAAATCAGACTAAAAGAAAGAATTCTTCAAGTTCTTGAAAATAATATTCCATTTTTTTTTCCTTCAATTTACTTCAGCACTGTCCTCTTGATCTTATGGTCCTAGTCTACAGAATAGTTCACCTCTGCATCTTTGCCTTCCTTTATTAAACCAGCATATTGAGAAGTAAGAGAATACTTTCATAGCTTCTAAGGCAGCCTGTAGGACTTCCCTGCAACCTGAGGCAGAACAGAACCACTGGGTTGTGCTGGGAGCACTGTGTTCTGTGTCCTGTTTGTGATTCCTATTTCTTGTTTAAAAGGGTTAGGGAGCTTCCTGCTGATAAAATTGTGTTCCAGTCCTTGTTGGGATTGCTTTTCTCGGCAAAGCCAACAACAACAGAGAGCAAGGGGAAAAAAACAACTTCTTTTTTTAATGCTCTGAAATCCTCTTGTTTATTTCACCTAGATGCATTCAAAGATAGTGGGAAACAGAATTAAGTCAATGAACCTCAGAACACATGAAACCAATCCAAATCCTATTAGGTGGGACTTATTCTCCTTGCATATCAGTTCACAAAGAAGTGAAAGACAAATATCTTCTATCCTTGATTTATCCTGTCAAACAGAGGTCACTATTCTTGTTTCATTCCACCTGGTATTTGGGTTCGTTTAGTTTTCAAATCACTTCCTGAAGAGTAATATGCAGCCAGCATGGCCACCTGGCAGTGTAAAAAGTTAATTTGAAATGAAAGCTGTGGTCATGTGAGTGAATTATAGATGCCAAAGACCTCAAAAGCTGTTTATTTCAATTTATTTCTTTCTCATCACTGAGAAACAAAATTTGTTCCTTGTAGACAAATTTTTGATTTCCTTAGTTGCAGAGACACTGCAAATATGGAGCTCAGACACAGAAATAGCTCATCAGATTTGACCAAGCAGTAGATTATTTAGGAAAAAATTCATTTGGCTTGAACATTTTTTTTTTTTTTTGCCTTGTCCTTGGACCTTTTGCCACATTTTCACATCTTGTTTAACTGTTGTTCTCAAATAAGGAATTATTATCAATTTAACACTAGAATTGCAAGGATTAGTGTGTATCTCAAGAAGTGATACAAATAGATTTCTGAATGCTAATTGATAGGGAAGACTTTACATTATTGTACTGATTTTACTGTAAAAAAAAGTTTCCTTTTCTTCAAAATATAAGATAAATTTTCAAAAATTCTTTCTCAGAAAATTAGTTGTATTTAGGAGTCTAAAGTTAGTAATAGGGATTAGAAATTACATCCTGTATGTTTAGGATGCTCCTGGATAAAGACATATGATGTAGACCATTAAACACTATTTCTTCTATTTTTTTATGAGTGCAGACATATTCTGGATGGGGTCAGTTACAAAGCTTACCAAAAAAAATTGCTTTTTATGTGATAGAATGGGCTTCAAGAAGAAAACTATGAACCCCATAAGAAACAATTCAAGGTTTAAGCATAATCTGCAATCATATATGCTTTCTGATCAAAAAACAAAACCAACCCAAAAAATAGCCTTTTTTTTCCCTCCATTTACATTAAAATAACTACTCAATCCACAGAAAATGAAAAGTCTGAAGCAATTCTGAGTCTTTTGATTTGAAAAATTTCTTTATATTCATATATTAAGTAAGTATTTCTTCATACACAACAAATTTAGATTTATCTCTTCCTCCTCAGCAAGATTTAATATCAGTACTACAACACATTGTCCAAAACTGAATGCAATGTGGTCATCAGCCTGGCCTGGTAGGAATGCTTTTTTCTCCTGTGTGCTTTAGAGATATTATTCTCTCATAAAAGCCTTGGAAATAGCCTATCAATTTGCATGACATTAAATACTATTTTTGGAATTGCTGCATTGCAAAATACTCAGCTGCAGGGTGTCACTTAAGTAATTGCAAATAAAAATACTTAAAGATCTGGTTTATATGGGCTAGAGATATTGTAAATTCACCTTCCATAGTAAATTTGCTGTGGATCACAACCTGAAGTCTGTGGAAAACAATGGGAAAGATAATTTCTGTTTTATTTTTTGCTGTATCTTCACACCATTCTTTATAATCTCCTGTTCAGAGACCTAGATGACACAGTGGCTTACTACTCTGATTTTCCATGTGTAAGATAACACAGGATGTTACCTGGTATCCCAGAAGGAAGAATATATTTGATTGTCTGGATGTTTTCTCTTTGGCACATTTGCACATACCACAAAACTGTGGCTTGCTTTATTGCAACTCTCTATCCTGATTCAGAATAAAACTCACACTGCTGTGGCAGGAGTGTTGGAGGTCAGGTTATTTCTCTGTAGAAAATACTGGGGGGAAATTTTAGCCCTTATTGGGCAACATATCATATTTTGATCAATACATGTTTTTCAATACACCTCATTATGTGCATCTAAGGAACTCTGAAGGAAAGGTTTTTTGAGGCAAATGGCGATTTATCAAAACAGAAGGTTTGTAGGGATCGATCAAGCTCAGCCAAGCATTTATTCAGAAGGCTTACAGGTGCAGAAAGAAATGTTGAGTACAAGAAGAACAGAGTGCTCTTGAAAGCATGCAACATACACTGCTGACTGCATGATGTTGAGGGTGTTGAGCAGCCTCTAGGGGATGTGTTTTTTTTATTCAAATTTGTTCCATGGAAATATTTGACCACTCTGTTCCTGCAGGTATGCAGGATCCCTAAGTTACAGGTAAGAAATTAAGATATTTAGTATCTTAAAAATTTTAAAGGATCTTATATGACATCTACATGACAGAGACTAAAGAGAAAATAGAAATTGATTTTCTTATGTCCTCTGTTTTGTTTTTTTTTTTTTTATGTACTGTGTATCCTTTCTATAGTAAATATGTGGTCTTGCAACTACTCAGTAGTATTATTCTCTCACCAAAAATGGAAGTCTCTCTTTGCATTAAACAGCTCTTATGCTTTCTGCTTTCTCCTTTTGTTCATATGAAGACTTTATGATAGACTCATCTACCACAGCTTCATGTAAGGAAATCTCATTATTTGAGTATGTGTTCAGTCTTCCAGTGAGAATCATTTGCAGTAAAACCTCACTCATTTTTTCCAGATATCCATTCATATAAAATAGAGCCAAGTCCCGTAGTTCCATTGTGACAAACAGGATTTCTGCCTAATTTTGTTCTTCTTTTCTCCCCTATAAATTTATTTTAGTTAGTTGCTGCTTGTGTCACTTAGGCTACTGCAAGCATTAATATAAATTTTCTCCTATACCATTTGCACCACTTTGATCTGAAAGGAACATGAGACCACCCATGGAGTTTTTTAACATTTCAGCAGGGAAAACAATTTGCTATCAAGCCACCTCTTCAATACTATTGATTGTCAACTAAGCAAGCAAACTTAAGTGCTTAAAAATTAGGGTGTTTAAAAATCTGGAAGTACACCCTGTCAGTGTTCTAGTGCTGGTATTTGAAAGCACTTTGAGACTACTATGAGTAATGTTCTTTCACTTTGATAGTCTCAGCATGAAAAGAAAAAAAAAAAAAGCTGGAGAAATAACAATAAATGCAATGCTTTCATATGCAATGCATAGTATATTTAACCTGTGTGTGACATCCTACTCTTAAGGGAAAGGGAACACCCAAGATTCATAAATGCACGTGTTTGAAAGAAAGTCAGAGGATCTACAAAAAACACATAATTCATTAGTAAATTATGCACTTGGCCTGGAAACTGGTGTGTTAGTCAATTATTGGCATTGTTGGTTGTCTCCATAGCCATCTAGCTATCAGTGTTAGCCCCTTATATTTGGGGATTCGACAGCTGAGCAATTCCCTTCTATATGACTCCAGTCAAACATCTTTCAAAATAAGTTAGATTAATAAAGGATAAGTTAGGTAATAAAAGTTGCAAATTAAGCAGAACCAGTTATTGCAAATTTAGAAGTGCTATTTTTAGGTCTCAAACCTCAAGGGAAAAATTTATTCTGAATTTCATCTAAGAAGTAGATTAGTACATTAAGTACACCATAGATTAAATATATTTTGAGTATAACACAAGTTAAATATACTTCAAATACACTGCAGTTTGCATAATGCATAAGATAACTGGTACAAAAAAAAATTAGTCTCCTTTAAAGATGAGTGTTTATATATGTCATGAAATTATAAATTAATGAAAATAATATAAATTAATAATTTCGGTTTGCTTAATTATATATATTGCATTCAAAGATTGAAGTTAACACTCAGTATATTACCTGGATTAGTGGCTCTTATTAAAGCCTCTCATTGTCTTGCGTCTGTAGTTCAAAGAAGAATAAGAGTTTGAGGTTTAATTCCAATTCTACCTGCTCCATTTACACATTAATAAGTTCTCTTTAGGGTCCGAGGTTTTAATTTGGTGTGGATGTTAAGCTTTCATATCTAATTTATTAAAAAATGTTAGAGGTGACACAGACACACACACAGAGGATGACTTCCAGAGATCCTCCAGACTGGAGTTTTAACTTTTATAACTGCTAGGTTACTTGCAATTAATTCTTTCTGCAAAAAAAACATTAACAGCAAAGTACACTTTTATAGCAAACAATGTTATAGCATATAATTTCCTTTTCACAGATGGAAAATTAAAGCATGATGGATCTCTTATGCCAAAAACTACATAACAAATCTTGTAAGAGCAGTAAAAATAGAACAGAGAAGAGTCAGTTTCATGTTATGGTTCTTTGTTTTTGTAGTAGTACTTCTCTGTATAAAAATCTTTCCTTCAAATGAAGAAAAAAACCCCAAAAACAACAACAACAAAAATTCCAAACAAACCAAGGCCGAAGTCCCCAGTATTAAATTTGTTGAATAATAGCTGCATCAAGAAAAAGGATTTTTATTCTGGTTTTATTCTTCTGTGAATTCAGGTTTTGAAGACCAATACAAAAATTTTTAAATCACATTTGCTGCCAGATGAAATTGCGAAAAAGTCTAACCTATTACTTCAAGGTAATGAGTCAGAGTGATTCACTGCAGCCTCTTGGTGATTTCTGCATGAGCCAATCAAATGAAAGGGCACAAAAGCCCTTCACAGTGAAGATAATCCTTAATTCTAACTATTGCACAATCTGATGCCATTAAAATGCGTAAGAGAGAGAGCAAAGCAAACAACAAAGGCAAAATCTTTGCCCTCCCCTCCCCAGCCCCCAAATTCCACAACACAAATAGCAAAACCTTAAAATCAAACATGACCCTGCTGCAGTGTGGGCTTCCCATAGTGGTACAGCCTCTTTAGGGAGCATTCATCCATCTGCTCTGGCCTGGGCTCCTCCTTGGGCTGCAGGTGGATCCCTGCTCCACCACTTCCCCTCCTTCTTTACTGCCCTTGGTGTCTGTAGAGCTGTTTCTCTCAGACATTATCACTTCTCTGCTGCTCTTACAGTTGCACATTTTTTTCCTGCCTTCTTAATTATCTACACCACCTTGGTCAGTGGTGTGTCCATGCTGGAGCCCACTGGCACAAGCTCTGTTGGACATAAGGAAAGTTTCTGGTAGCTTCTCCATCAGCCACCTCTGTACCCTCCTCTACCAAAGCCTTGTCACACAATCCTAATGCTCTGGTCAACAAGAGAAGAAAAAAAAATTAAGGTCCCACATGCAGTCCTTTTGAGGGGGCTCTGCATAAACTGACACTGACCTCCTGCATGGAATCTAAACATCAACAGAGAGAATAATTAGTTACATGAATTATATTAAATATAGATTCTTCACAGTTGTATGCAAGCAATGATAATGGCTAGTATTTTGCTGCTTAGCAGTACTGTCCTGTACACTGCTGACTGAAAATTACTGCAAGGTAAGCCAGCATTCACCAACCTGGATTCTTTCCTTAAGGTAAATATAGTCACTTCTTCACTGAAAGCTCAGAAATCATAATTTTATTGCAAAATAGGACTTGTGTTGCTGATTTATTATTTTTCTTAATTTCCAGTGTAACACATTAAACATCGCAGGCAGTGGATAGCAGATTTATGAAGCAGTTTCCCTTTGAACAGGTTTTCAGGAACATGTCAGAAGATGATAAATGGAGTATAATGTCAGTGTTTAGTAGAATGAAATGCAATTGTACCCATCTTAAAATTGTTTTCCTCTACTGAGTATCTTTCTTCTTATAATTTTCCTGTTTTCTTTCTTCTATTTTTTCTATTTTCTTCCTGCTCTTTCTTTCTTTCTCCTATCTCTCTGTCTCTCTCTTTTAAAATCTCACTTATTCATTCTCATTTTCTATGAGATTTTTAAGTGATTGACTTTATTATACACAGTCCTTGTTCTTGAAGAAAGTAGAAATGCCTCATTCAGGATTTCCTTTTCATCTTTTTCTGTTTTCCTAAATGCTGAATCCAAAACCTTAATATGGCTACAAAATAAAATAACACTCTATAAGAGTTTAATACATGTTCATAACTTAACTTAATGTTGTTGACAGAATAGAATAATGTAATATTACCTTGATTTAAGGGTTCATTATGTGTATCAAGAAACAACTGATGTAAATACTTTTTTAGAACCATTGCATAGTCTTTTTTCCTTCCCAAGGAGTAGTTCATAACTTCAGCTTTGAATGGCTGATCATATTTAATATTTTCATGGCAAACATCATTCTTTTGGGTAAAGAAGAGATTTCAGATCTGAAGTATGCATGGTTGCAAGGTTCCATTTTCTAAATAAGAAGACATGTCATTC
Organism: Erithacus rubecula; assembly: GCF_903797595.1. Lineage (NCBI taxonomy): Eukaryota > Metazoa > Chordata > Aves > Passeriformes > Muscicapidae > Erithacus > Erithacus rubecula. Next base: position 94,305,564 of record NC_136689.1, on the reverse strand, counting down.
AGAATAAATAATTCTGATACTTTTTATCCTATTTATATATGATCTTTGATTCCAGGACATTAGAATCAAATAGAAAATGTAGAGTTTATAAATTGAAGATGGCTTATGTGATAGGTCCACTTTTGTCTGTCTCTATATTTAATTTAAAGAGATCATGATCTTCCAATAATTTTCAAAAACTTGGAGGTTTTTTTTAATTTTTCTACAATATGTCTACTAAAAGAAAGTCAAAAATAGCAATACATTTGTCATTATGACAGAAAAAAATCTCTAAATTTTACATTAAAGAGCAAAGAATTGAGTTATATTTTTTTACATTAGCCAGTTTGTCTCATTTTTTCTTCCTAGAAAAGCCTGACAATATCAAAGGATCTCTGTTCATATCCTGATCTGACTCTGAACCCTTTAAATAGAGTCTTTATATAACCTTGCTATAACATTTTTAACTTCTTTCTCAATACAATTTGACCTGTATCAAGTTTGGATTAGTAAATTATGGCTTCTTTTTGTTTTGGGGGGCGGATGTTTATCTGTTTGTTTGTTTTCTTTGAGTCATTTATTTAACCAGTATGCTCTGTTATCCTGTTTATTGAACTAGTATTTTGGTGCCTTCTATGAAATATGTTATGCTGTGTTCATGTTTTCTCTTTTATTATTTTTGAACAAGACTTATAACCCACATGAACATGAATTATAGCCCATTTAATATATATATTTCCAGCCTGAATTCTGTATTTTCTCTAGTTCATTGGGGTGGCCCATACTTTGTATTTCTCAGATTTCCAGGTGAAATCTTAGTGATTACTCTTAGAAGAAGAATCATTGATTACAGGGACATTTCTCAGTTGATGTAAGTCCCTCCAATATTCTCAGGTCTGAGAGGAATCTGAATTGACTTTTTGAAAACCTCCTGTTTATTTTCCCCTCTTCTTTCACACCTGCTATTACTGTCAGCATCTTCCCATGGGTCTAAGGAATTTATTCCTGCCCCATAGCACTCTGCCTTCTGCTTGATGAGTTTTCCCCACTCTTTAGGGAAGTCTCTCTTCTTTTCTCGTAACTTTTTTCCTTTTGATTTGCCTCTTTTCTCTTCCTGACTTATTCATGTGGCCACACTCTTCAACATATCACCCTTTCTTAAGAGTTTGCCCTCTAGACTCTCAGTAAATTTTAAGAGCAGAGATTGGACAAATAACTCATCTTTCTATTGTGTTAGAAACCTTTTCTGACTTCTGTCATCTCTCCTGGATGTGATTTTATTTCTGAGATCTATTTCTTCATGAACTTTACCTGTCAATATTTCATTCATAAATAACTCATGTCAGGTAACCACTCAAAAACGATGTACATCCAGCACTGTTGGCATCCCATAACTCATTTTGTCTCCTCCATTTTTCAAGTCACTTTTGCTGCTGCCTCTGGTTCTATAAACATCTTTTTCTAGTTCTCACATTTAAAAAGAAAAACAGTATCCCTGAAATCTGCTCCTGCTCGCCAGGATATTTTTAATTTTCTTCTCTCTATGTCATTTGACCTTTCAGGTTCAAAGTGCAAAAACAAAGCTCTGCCCCTCAGCAAATGACAAACTGCCATTTATGGACTGAAGAATTGTATTTGAGCTGCATGAAGAAACCTCTGAACAGAACCTGTTCAAGGAATTTTCAGAGGAATGAGCCTGCCAATGGAGCAAATGTACAAGGAGAAAAAGGTTTGTCTAATATTTATACTAAATTGTTTATCCTTTATCATCTGAAAATATAATTTTGAAATAAGTATAACAATGTCATTTTTAGGCATCCATTTCAATTTGTGACTATGCTTGTAATGTAAAAAAAAAAAAACAGAAAAGGAAGAATTAAAAACAGTAATTTAAAGGAAAAAAAAGAAATGGAAGAATAATGTTTCTGAAACTTGACTCTATAAAAATACCAGCATCAATCTATACAAATAGGTATTTTAAGAGATTTTTTTGCCAGATGTTGTGCAAGAAAAGCAAAGATACATGGTTATTATATTTACCAGTGACTCGGATGATCAGATTGAGTTCATCCTCGGTCAGTTTTCAGAGAACACAAATTGGACAGGAGTGTCCATCTGCTGGACAGGCTGGATGGATGGGCTGAGGCCAATTGTGTGAGGTTCAACAAAGCTAAGTGCCAAGTCCTGCTCGTGGGTCACTGCAGCCCTGGGCAGTGCCACAGGCTGGGGCAGAGTGGCTGGAAAGCTGCCCAGCAGAAAAGAGCCTGGGGTGCTGTTTGACAGTGTGTGCCCAGGGAATGGAGGAGGCCAAGGACATCCTGGCTTGTATCAAAAAAAGTGTGGCCAGCAGGGCTAGAAGAAAATTTCCACCTGTACTCAGCAATAATGAGGCGACACCTCAAATCCTGTGTTGACTTTTGGGCCCCATGCTGCAACAAAAGTTTGAGGTACTGAAGCATGTCCAGGGAAGGATGACAAAGCTGGAAAAGGTCTGGAACAAAAGTACTATGAGAAGTGGCTGGGGGGGTTAGAATGGTTTAGCCTGGAGGAAAGGAGTCTCAAGGAAGACCTTATTGCTTTCTACAATTGCCTAAAAGGAGGTTGTAATGAGGTGAGGATTTGTGTTTCAAGAAGTGGTAGAATGAGAGGAATTGGTCTCAGACTATGACAGGGAAGTTCTTGATTGGATATTGCAAAAAAATTTCTTCTCCAAAAGGGCTATCCAGCACTGGAACAATCTTGAGGGAGTCACCACCCATCAGGTAGGAAATAAAGAGATGCATGGATATGGCATATAGGGACATTTTATAGGGGTGGACTTCGCAGTCCTGGGTTTACTTTTAGAATTGATGGTCTAATGGGTATTTTGCAACATAAATTATTTGATTATTCTATTTTTTTTTTTTGCTAATTCAGCTGATTATACCATTCCTCATTACATGATTGAAAACAAACTCATCTTAATTTTGTTAGAGTAAGAAGCTGAAGTACTTTTCCAGAAACAAAATTCAAGTTGCAACTGCATGACCAGGTTTTGTCACATTCTGAGCAGAAATGCAGCCCTAAGATGTTTAAGTATAGATAAAGAAATTACTGATTAACAGTTCTTTGGACTATTACAGTGAAAACCAAAAAACCTTAACTGTCCTCTATTGTACATACCTGAGCCATAAAAAAAAGGCCAAAACCTATATAGACTAGAAACTTTTCTAGAAAAATCTCATGAGTTAAAAGACTAATTCATCAAATATATAAAGTTTTACCCTAGAATCATTTCAATGACTTCTTGGTCTTATAGGACTGAAAATGTGCATGGTGTGTACATGTAATATTCCAGATTTTATAAATGACTGCATTTCAGAGATTATTGGGAAGAAAAAAAAGCTTTTCTTTTTATATAATTTTGTTTTCCAAAACCGTCATTATCTTCAAATTTAAATGACAACATCAAAGGAAATCCCAGAATAACACATACCTTGAAGAACTGTATATTTGGTGCAAGATTACTAGCATTCTAGTAAAAAAAAAAAAAAAAAATAGAAGAAAAATTCAGAGTCCAAACAGTTCCATGACAAGCTGTTTGGAAACAACTGTTCCTTAATTTTTAGATACAGCTCTTAAAACTCTTTATTTTCAGCAGGACAAGTACATCTCTATCATAAACAGAATAAATTGTATTTACCTTGGAATATGGTCTAATGTATAAAAACATAAATATTTATTAGCATATTATTGCAAGGGCTGTGGGCTTTCTGGCATGAAGCCATGCTAAGCTGTTCATCTGCACACACAGAGGACAGCAGATTAGTGTGTGTATGCTAAACCAAATTCTTCCTCCTCCTTTGTTCTCTGTGAAAACTAATTACATTTTGAATTACTAAGCCTCTTCTGCACTTTGTTGAGTAATAAATGGATAGTTAGTCAAAACTGAAAAACTGTGACACTGCAGGGTGAGTGTCAATTAGACCATTTTTAAATTGCCCTTCAGCTTGCTGGATTAACTTTAATTGATGTCCCAGTAATATCCCTTGTTAAATAATTTACAATGGTTTTTTGACTCCCCAAAGCATTACTTAATGCCTTGCAATTAGTAAAGTAGCATGCACCATCAAATTGGCTAGAAAATTTAGTTGAAAAAGGGGTGGGATCTCTTTCATGTGAGGAATTGGACACTATGGACACAGATTTTTTATTATAATTACCAGTTTAGACGTTATTGATGACTGTTAAATGGATAAAACCTACCAAGAAAGATAGTTCATTTCTTCCTTTCTAATTAAAAAAAAAAAAAAGCATATTTTTTCAAGCCAAATTAGACTCACAAATGCAGATTTCCTTAATTATAATATACAGCTCAGTGTCAGAAGATGATTTTTTTAGTATTTGATTTTAGCAAGATCACCCTAATATACTTCAAGAATAATAGGAGTAACTAGCTTCTAATAAATAAAAATACTGACAGAATGTTTGCTGAATAAATCCAAATAAGCCAAAATGGCTGAATATCATATACTTTGTTTCTTAATACTTCTGTTCTGAAAAGTACTTCTGAATAAATATTAGGACATGCATTACATGAAACACCAAATGTTCATGGCAGGAATTTAGACAGAGAATTCTGCTTTTAAATCATTGCTCTTGGAGGTACAGCATAAAATGTCAGCTAGAGCTGGGGTTCTTTTTCCAGTGGAAAAAGAAGTTAGAATTTCTAACATAAGAAGTATCATGATACTGATTACTTAGATGAGTGAATTTCAGACTTTCTCCTTTGAAGAAGAAATGCAATAGATCTCTTCCGAGCTTAAAACTCTACCCAAATTTACCTCAGATATTTAATAATCAGGATTAAAAAACTATTTATTAATCACCTTACCATTCTTCAGTTAAAATCTGAAGATAAAGTATATAATTCAAGATCGATTTTATACAACTCACTAACTGAATCAAATCCAGAGGTGAGGGATCGTCTCTGGATTTGATTCAGTTAGTGAGTAGTATAAAATTTATCATACAGTAGACAAAATAAGAACCTGACCATGCTTTCATGGACATCAATCCTTTTGCAACTGCAACTGTATTGATCTTAGTTTCATTAAGCCTGATTTATACTGATATGAAAGGGAAAATGCATTGTTTATTTTGAAATGTTACTCCTCTGATTGATTTTAATTATGCAAATGAAATGTATGCCTGCCCAAGGCTTCTAATAAATTAGCCTGAGGAATTATGGTTAGGACACTGCTGAAAGAACAACAGCTGGAGAGCAGGACTATAACTATACCTACAGCTCACTGAGGGGTTAGAAGGACTAGATATTTGTTCTTCTACTGAAGCTGACAACAGTTTCTTAAATCAGGCAGAAAATTAGTGAAAATCTATTTTCCTTTATTTCAAGTCTATTAAGATAATTTCTTCCAAGCCTCTTTCTGGACGCAACAACAAACACACACAAGACTACATCTTGAAATTACATCACTGAGCTGCCAGTCACTTGTTCCTCCTCTCTTTCCATCCTGTTCTTGTGCACTGAAAGCAAGATCAGCTCTTAGAAAGCCACCTTTGGGAGACACAAATCTGACATCAATAAACTCTTTTGTATGACACAGAGAAGATTGACCTATCTTCAATAAATTGTGTCATAGTTGTCTAAAGTCTCACTGCAGTTAGAAATTTTAAGACCATTTTGCTACTTATGAGCCAGGAAAAAATGCCTGTAGGAGCATGCAGCAACATGAACTCAACATAACACAGAGACTGACCACTGGCTTGCACCAGTTTTGGCTTTTTGTGACTTCTTCTCTTCCTTATGTGCATTTTGTCGAAGAGTAGTTAGTGCTATTTTATGCTTTGTATTTTATTCTCCTGGAGCAGAAGAAAGACATGAAGTGAGAACGAATTTTTCAATCTGTCACAAATGAACAGGAAAAAGGTAGTCAGTGTAATGTAAAAGACTAAACCAATTACAGAGGTCATTCTGGTTTGAAGAGGAAAAAGGTCAGGAATTGTGATTGAAATCCTCCCCAGCTGGAACAAGGTAACCTAAGCATACTTTTAGCATAACATCCAAAAAGTGTTTCAAAGTACAATCTGAGTACATGATGGATGTAAAATGCTGATCTGTTTAAGTCAAGAATTCTGACAAGATTTTACCTTCAGCATTTTCTCTGAAATTTGCTTCTTGTTATGAGAGCACATTAATTTCACAGTCTTTTCACATGGCATTCTTGCTCCAGTTTAGACTGTGTGTGTACAGACATGCATAGTTATGAATTCTGCTTCTGTTTTTTTTCTTTTTCTTTTTTTGACTGATAAATATTTCCTTTTACTAAAACGCTTTTCCTTTTACATTTTCCTTTTTCCTAGGTGTTCTACATGACACGGTTTTAAAGGGATTTACAACTGAGTTCAAGATTCAGCAAAGTTTATTAAAGACAACTGAGAAGTAAACAGTTTTGCTATGACTAAAGAAATATGATTCTTTTCCATATGTATGGATCGTGCTCCATTTATCTTCCCAGTGAAGTGAAAAGTGTGGCTGAGATGAGGAATGTTATATTTCAAGTCTGGCCTAAGTGCAACTATTTCTTAGCAGCAGTAGTGCTGCTTCATGCTTTGAGATTTCAGAGCCATTTTTTACTATACTGAGGTCACTAGAAGTCAATCATATGAGGATGAGCTTGTACAGGAATCTTAATCTGGGAAATGGGAAGGTATTGTGAAACACAAATATTTATGTGAAGATATTTCTGCCCTCTCTTCATAAACATCTGGCAAAAAAACCTCAATTATTTGTCACCCATTACAAAATTAGGAAAATACATTCTAATATAGCAAGATATATTTACGCAATCACATATGACCTAAAATACACAGGTTAACAAAACAGTGCTCCTCAGTTTAACAATGCCAGCCTAAACAACTATGCCAGGCAGCTAACATTATATATACCTTGCATTGGCAATTAATAAAACCATGAGCCAATTACTGTAATTCTGCTACTGTTAAAACTCAACATTTTTAAAGCACATTTATGTATACTTTTTCTTTTCAAATTGTTTTTTTGGGGAAAAAGAAAAAGAAGGCAAAAGGCAAGTTTTCAACAAAATTTAGCAAAAATACTTTTGTAAAAATTATTAAAAATGCACTACCTTTGCAAATAAAAATGCATACAAGTATTTTCTAAAAATATGTTTGATTATTGATTGTTATATTTTTCTTTAGATTTGGAAAACTAGTATTATTGAAGGGAAATTCATGTCAAAGTTTAAAAAGACAGCTAAATGAAACAAAATAATAATAAAAAATCTTCTATATGACACAGCAGGAAGCTTGTGATCCTATAATGAAATACTCGGTACTATCACATTTTCTCTTCAGACATTTCAATATTAGGAGACATAGTGTTTACTATGTGTAAACACATAGTATTTCAGTTTTATAGACTTCCCTCATGAGAAAAATAGAAAAAAATAGTTCTGAAATGTAGGAATTCTTTTGTATAGTGAAAATGGTAGGTGGCCATGTTGTTTGGAATTTTTTTTTTTTTCAGATAAAGCAAATTCTCTTTTGCTACTAATACATTCTTTAAAAAAAAACCCCAAACCTCCAAAACATGAAAAATAAATCATACCTCCCCCTCCTTCTAGTGACATACTCATTTTGCAGAAGAAATGGCTATCACGTTCACTGGAAGCCTGGCCCTGCATTTAATCTAAGTACCCCTTTTTCCTGTATATAATGCTAATTAGTGGTACAGATACTTATTTTTTCTTGTTTTTAGTGTTATTTTCTATACAATTAAAAACATTAGTGTGTTGGCAGTTGCAAGGGCAGAGTGTTCTGGATCAGCATCTCAAAGGTTTTTAACAAAGTGGTTCCCCAAGAAAAGACACAGTGGGTTTCCTCTTGTGCACTTCCTCTGATAAGAGTTCACAGCAGAGTATCTCACAGTCACAACCCATAGGCATGAGGACACCAATAATATGGACAAAGGCAAACCCTACAGATTTATTTTGTTAAGTAGTGTCTGGAAGGTTGAATTGTGGCAATGGACCAGTTTTGTCTTCAAGTTCCCTCCCTCCCTGTCAAGAACTGAAAAATCTTAACTACCCTAATTATCTTCTGACATACTGCCCTACCAAATCATTGTTATGTCCTGAAATAAATTTATTATTAGCATGATATTCTTATATGAGATAAGCATTAGTTTTGTAAATAAATCAGAATATGATGCCTGCCACCAAGCACTACGATGCCTTCAAATTTTTAGTAACAAAAAGCTTTCTTTTATAGAATATTGAGAAGAAGGAAGCTCCTTTGCTCTCTTCAAATGACAAAAGGATTTCTTTGCTGATGTCTATCATTCCCTGATGGTTTGCCCCACATCACATATGCAAAAAAGTATGTATGTGAAAATATGTCAACAACTGGATGATCAAAATCCATTCCACAAACACTTTGTGTATCTTCTCAAAAGACACCATGTTGTTCCAAGCAGGTAGAGGATAACAACAAGAGTTTAAGGTCTGAAGATATGTGCAATTTAGGTAGTTCCTGAAATACTTAGGAAGTTCTTGAATGCCACTGCATCCCTTGGAAAAGATACATAGCAAAGCAGTTGTGGAAGAACTACATCTTCTGAGAAGGGGACCACATTAAAGGTGCTCACAAAAGATTTTCTCCTGTGAGAGGGATCCCATGATGGAGTAACATCAATACTGAAGAGTCCAGATACAGCTGAATTCAGAGAGGAAAAGAAACAATGTTTTCCTTTCATTGGTCTTTCCTCATTGTGTCGATTCACAGAAGATGGATAACAATGAAATTAGGTGGTAGACCAGGATATTTCAAACCACTTATCCAAGGGAAAGAAATCTCTCTCAGTCTATTAGAACTAATAAATAATAGTGGAATGTAACCATAATGCCAAATTTGAAAGCTAATAATTTCCCCTTCCTCCCCACCACTGCCTGCTGTCTATACTTTTGCCTCTCCTGTTAAGTAATACTCAAGGATTAGTTGGGCAACACTCACATTCTCTGTGCTCCAGGTATTGAAGTCTACATAAGATCAGACATCAACTAATGAGTTTTACACCAATAAATCACAAAAACCTGTCCAGACAATCCCAATGAACAATTTATAACCAAGGGCATTTTGGCAGATTCTTGGTCCTTGGTTATCCACGCAGCACTGTCACTCCAAGCACATTCCTATTATATACAGGTATATACTTTTCTCTTTCCCAGCCTGATGGAGAGAGGAAGCTTGATTGTCTCACTGGGAGAGAGGGTTAAGGGCTGGAATGATAATGTATGTTCCTGGGAATTCCTTACTGAGGAGGAACTACCACACTGAAAAATCAGCTTTTCCTTTAGCTTTGAAAGAGGTTTTCAATCATCCCAGTCTTAACAGAGATAATATCAGAGTTTAGGTTCTGCTGTAGTCACACTTTCATCCTTCCAGAATGGTTTAAATATCATCAAGACTCTTAAAAGAACAGAAAATCATGCTTTTGATAGCAATTCTGTCTTTAAATTTTCATCAAAGAAAAAAAAGAATACTGGTACTCTTCAATTTAGAGCAAAAATACATATTATGACTTTTAACACTGTTTATGTTGATATTGAAAAAATACACCATTAGAGAATTTGACCTTACTGTTAAATATTGGGGGATTTTTTGCTTATGTGACAAATTATTTTGAAAGCCTACTAATTAGACATGGTTGTGAGTGTTGCATTAATTATAGAAATGTTATGCATCAGTAGTATGACTAGAAAGCTTTTAAATTATAAAATAAGGTTGTACCCAAGAAATTAATTGCATAATCTATATTAATTCACTTACTATTTGAATTACTAGGGGATTTATTTTATAATTAAAAAGCTTTCCAAGATATTACTCCTATGGATCATTTATATATATGTAGTGAGAACCCACATGAGTTAATTTACAGATGATCAAAACTACAGCCTTTTCTACAGAGCAAAATAATTCTAGTAAAATAATTAAAACTTTCATTTATTATCATGATCTGGTCAAAATAATGCTCTGCTAGCTCCTGACTCAGCAAAAACATATAAAAATTTCTTCTATTTTTTTAAGAATAAGATGGTATCATAAGCTCTGTGATATGTATAAACAAATATGATCAGAATTTTGGTGGGAGACTTTTCATACACAAAATGAATATCCAGTATGGTATCTAGTTCTTATATAACCAGAATTCCATTTTATTTGGCAAAATAAAATGGGCAACAATGGTAACTGTAAGACTCTACTTCTTCTATGTAAATGGTTGAAATATAAAGCAATGATAAAAAAAAAAATCCCAAATTTTATTGGAAATGTTGCAATCCTAATTAGGCATTGATCCTTTCCTCTAAAAGTTTTGTTTGCTATAGCCCTGATCACAGGTGCTGCTCCACCAAGGTGAAAGATGTTCCATGTACTGCAAGCAGTCTCTTTTGTGCATGGGGAAAACAGGAAAGGCTACACTGGGGCAGTGATGTCATAACCCAGTGCTGGAACCCCTTTCCCAGCAAAAACACCTCACACTAGGCTGATGGATGGTAACTCTCTCACAATCCTCAACTCAGAATCCAGGGAGGATATTGCAGGAAGGACGTAAAATGGGAAGGCATGAAGAGAATCACATATCCCAAAAAATCAAACATGAAACAATGTGATGGCATTAGAGGGGTAATTAAATTGGTACTGGAAGAGAAAATAAATGAACCACTAAGGAGATGTGGGCAGTCAGTTTCCCAGTTCTCTCTGTGATTTTCTGTTTCTCTCAAGAGGGATGTATCTGCATTTGCTGTTCAAAAATGCAAGCATTCTAATCAGAGTGTGCTGTGCTACTGGCAAGAGTTTAGAGACTGCAGAAAATCATAGTTTATGATCTTATTGGTTATCCACATTTAGCAAAACATTAGGAAAGGAAAAAGTGGGAAACTAAAGAGAAGTATCTGCCAGTGAGCACAAACACTGTATCAGGACCTTGTTAGTGGGCCTTATTCAACTTTTCAAACTATGAGCCTTAAACTTCACAAATGAAAGTAATTTCAAGTGCTATAAAAATACTTCTAGAGCAAGCCAAGAATGAGAAAAATCCAGAGCAGAACAAAGTATCTGAATGGAAGAGGTGTCTGCTGGTGAGCAAAGATCAGGTCATCTCCAGCCTGTCATCTCAGGACACCAGGACCAGACACAAGTCCTCCTGTACAACTGGATTTAGCCAAATAGGCTTTGGAAAGCAGAGGTATCCTTTGCCAGAATCCCAGGAAACACACCAGGTAACATGGTCACCATTTACCATATGATCCACAGTTTTGTCCAAGAGCAGCAAAGACTGAAACACTAGTTTCAGAATTCATGCTACCACAAATATGAAAAGCAGACTGAATTTCCAGTGTCTCTGCCAGCTGGCAATAAATGGAATTCAAGATGCAAAATGCATTATGGAAATCAGATAAAGTTAAAAGGAAAAAAAAAGAGGCTTTCTACTTAAGAAAGGAAAGGAAAAAATATTGAGTTCTAATGTGAAACATTTTATAGTCCCAGTACTAGAAGAAAGTAAGTCACTTTAAGTGACTTTTGTAACTATTTCAAATAGAAGGAAGATTGTAAAGCTGACATATTTAAAAGATAAAAGATCTGGAAAGAAACACTTACCAATTGCAAACACATGAGGGAGGATGATTGCAAGTTCTGACCAAAATAAAATTCTAAGAATTTAAAAAAATATTCTTAACCTTTATAAAACAAAAAATGTTAACCCTATGAACACTTTTAATGCTGTGTCTTAATGTTTAATATGTAGATTGCCCTGTGTGGAGTTAGGAGATGGACTCAATGATCATCATGGGTCCCTTCCAGCTCAGCATATTCTTCAAGTTCTTCATGAGTTTTTTTTTCAATTCAAAAAAACCTAGGGACTTATTTTTTCCACTTCAGTAGCTGCATGAAAATCAAGCTGCAGTCATATCCTTTACTTACCCTTCCTTAAATGGCACACCATACAAAACTACAAAAAAAACTGCATTACGTGTTTTGTTGGTATTTTAAATCCTTGACTCAACTGACATTTGTCAAAACTTAAAACAACGATGCAAGTTTCTTTCCAATAAAATCTTGCACTACCATAAAAAAAAAAAAATCAAATAAAAAAAACACATACACAAAAAAACCCAAACAATAAAAAAAACAAACAAACAAACAAAAAAAAACCAAACAACAAAAAAAAAAAAAACCAAAAAAAAAAAAAACCAGAAAACCAAAAAAAAACCAAAAAAAATCCCAGTCTTGCTAAGTTGCTTTACAGTTTATTTCTTCTATCTCATATGAGGCTGACATCTAAACAAAGTCTGTGGGAACTGTGGTCAATACACTCAGGCGTATTCAGCATGCAGCACTGAAGAAAGTGAATTATTAAGCAGAGCAATTTTTTTTTTCCACTTGGGCAAGAAAAGAATGCTTCCTCTTGTCAGTTAACAGGTTGGATTGGCAACATTTTGAACTAATAAATTCTTGTTAATGGCCTGCTGCAATAATTCTCAATTTTGTTCCAAAAATTTTTCTGCTATATGATACTCTCAGAAACACACTGCAGTAATGAAAAGAAAGGTACAAAGAAAACAGAATTAATTGCTTTGACAGGTTGCAAAAATAATACATACATATTCCCTCAGGGGTAGGTTCTTAGATTCAATTTTCCTATCTCCAAAGAAACACTTCATTCAAATAATGTTATGTATCATTACAGAAATTTTGATTTATGATGTGTCTTTATTCAATAGTACAATATTAGTTCTGTAGTAATCACATACATTTTTTACTATATTGTAATTTTCTCTTTTTTTTTCCCAAACTTTTTTGCATTGTTCTATGTGCCTAACACATTTTTGCATTTTGGAAACAGTAGTGGGATTTTTAAATTTTTACTTTTTAATCCTGCTTCCAGAAAGTTAAATATTGTAAAGACTTGCTGAAAAAAATTTAAAAAAAAAACCCTATGGGAAGACTATTTTCCATGAGAGGGAAGTCAGATCTAAGAGTCATCCATTTTTATACTCATCTTCAATTCTTGTCTTTGAAAAAATATGAAATTATGAATTCACTTTTTTCTTCTAAGCAGGAGCTGAGGGAGACCAAACTAAATTATCATTTACAGGTCGAATATTTTAAATTAAATTGTTCAGTAGTCAATGGACTGGAGAAGCAGTTCAGCAAGCTGATTCTAAATCTACCTGGCATGCTAAAATGATCAAGTATTTTTAGTGCTTTATCTTCTTTCCCACACTTGCTAAGTCATCCCAGAAATAATTGTCATCCAAATGTTAATTTGTACATCCATACCAGGGCAACAAAGAAAATTAATCAGATTTTACCCTAAAGTAAAAATTTACACGATGAGGAAGATAGAAGAAATGCATACATTAATTACAATGAATTTTAGATTTTTCATACTCCTCTGAAAAAGAAGAGTGATTTTTAAAAAATATGATTTTGTAAACTATTCAAAGGGTGAATAAGTGTATTTAAATGCAGGTCATATATATTTTATACAACAATCAGTCAAACAGCCTATGGGAACAGTCAAATTATTTCTGTAGGAAATTAAAGATCCATATTCTGTGCGCCCTTCTGACTGTCACTATTTGATTTTGGGCAATTAAAGAAACTTTATTTTGACATCATTCTTAGCACTGCAAAGTAATGACTTCTTAATAGTTATTTATCATAATGAATATTTGAAATATATTTGGATAACCCAAAAAGGTAGAAATAGCAATGCTACTTGTTTATATTTCACATATTTTTTTACAAAATGCAAAGAAAGTGCAAACTGTGTTGCTTCTCCCTCCAGTTCTTCTCATTATTCTTGTTTATCTCTTCTCCTTTAGGAGGACTGTCTGCTAACAAACTGTCTGGATAAAAGATTTTTTCAAATATAAATCCTGGTGTTGAACTCAATATAGCTATGCATGCAATTTTCTTTAAAACCTTTCTAGTTCAGCATTATATATCTAATTTCCTCCATACCTGGAGTTGTAAATTACCCTAAGAAATTTCTTGCTGAAAACAACAGTAACTGCTAATATAAAATCAGTTTAAAGTCTTCTCTTAGAGGGTCTGCTTCATCCTTGTGTATGAGGCAAATTCTGCCAGCTGTGATTATCTCATTCACCTACCTAAACACTATAGTTGCCGTGGGTGACAGCCAAATTCTTCCTGCTTATCTGTAGGACTAACATCTTACTCTATAGCATGCTTATTTTCCCACACTGACAAGCTGTTGACTCACAGGGCAGAATGAGAAGGGAATGTGGAGAGCATGCATCAATCACCTTCCATCACATTCCCTTTCCCAAATGTCAGTGACTGGATAAACTTGCTTTGACAGGCATCCTGTCTGGACAAACAGCTTGTCAGCTTTCTAATAGGATTCAGCTGCTCTCTCACTAGAAGCTTCACAACCTGAATCATTTCAAGTATTCCCCAGTGGAAATGGGTGAGACTGAATGAACAGAGAAGGCATTGAAAGGGTAGGGTGGTGTTATTTTGGCAATTTTAGAGTAAATTACAACTTTCAGAACTTTACTTTTGGCAATTATTTTGCTGTAACAAACAAAAAAAAAAAATTAATACTAACATTAACCTACAGCTGCTATGGTAATTTTTTTCTTTTAGCAAATGCATGGTTCAGGAGATGTCCCTGATACTGAAGCAATGCTCCTGATTTAGGGGACAAGCAACTTTAGAAGCACGATTGCATTTATGTTAAGAAACTAAGAAAATAACCTTTCCTGTGGCAATCAATGCCCAAGATAATTCCTGGTCACATTTGAGAGATCAATTTAGTTCAAGATATGTTTTCAGACCAAGGATCTTTGCTCTTTAGAGAAGTACATATTAGAGCAAAATAGAATGCAGAACTATCATGTTTTCTTATTAAATGCATTATTAAAAGAACTACTTGGCTTGTACTGGGACACACTTTATTACTACATTTGGACTTCAATAGGAAAAAACCAAGCAAATACTACATTGCAGCCAAAAGGTATACATGAATAAGAAATGTTTTGCAAGACAGTGCAATTTTTTTTAATTGAATCTAAAAATTGTTTCACCTTGGTTTTATATTAATATATATTTTATATTATTGTCTCTTAATTATAAACACGGAGCTTTTATAAAAATCTATAAAATGAAAGTAAGATATTTCAATAAGCATAAATCAAAAATGTTAAGTATAAATTTGATCCTAGAAAATTTTATTGATTCTGAATCATACATAAATGGACAATTATATCACCAGTTTGAATGCCTAGAGATTTGGATTAGTTTACTAAGAGGGTTATAAATGAATAGCTCAAGTGGCTGTTACCGGAATACAAAATTCTGTCAATAAAAAGTCAATAAATTATAATATATGCATAATTTTACAAGAACAGTAAATTTGCAAAAAATCTTACATAAATAATTTTACTTGTTAACAAACAAACTCAACACTACTTATCATTACTCAATCCTGTTCGGGTCCCTGGGTGTTGGCACAAAATTGAATGTGTGCTGTTCACTTTGCAGGAGCAGAGTCCAAGTGTAAGGTGTAGGACACAAAACCCTGATGCTACAGTGTTTCCACTCTACTGCCATTTGGTCATGGTGGTTCCATTCCTTCCACTAGACAAGGTAACTCTGCTGCTCTTTGGCCACTCTGTGGCTTAGCCCTTATGTCTGTAGGCATTTCACAGCAACATCAACTCCTCCATTTTCAAGGACAATTTCAAATCATTGGAAAGCTCTATATATTATCCCAAATTTTGCCCCCCCCCCCCCCACTATACTATTTATTTTTTAAAGGGAAATATATCAGGAAATTAAACAAAGTTCTTGAAAAAGAATAGCTAAGATGATGAAAAATATATACTGATATTTTTTCAAATTCCTCTTGTAAATCACATTTCCTTTAAAACATCTAAAAAAAAAAACCAATCTCTAGCATCTTAGCATAAAAAACAAAGTACAAATCAAAGTGGAAAAAAATGTATCCTAATACATCAGGGAGAAAAACACGTGTAGATAATGGAATGATTTCAGAACATGCACATAACCCAAAATAAATTTGAAGCTGCTATGATTCATTGGCACAAACATTTATTTTTCTGGAAACAATCTTTATAATTTTACCATTGATTCGTCACAAGAAAAATATTCTGAAGACAGAAGACACATCATAAAAAAGCTCCATAAAAGAGACATATTCACATAGTTCAGATACAAATTTAACGTAGAAGAAACACAACAAAAAATGATGCACAAAAATTGTAGAGTGATCCAGAATCTCCTCACATATCACCACTTACTGAACACCAGTAGTAGCAATGACAAAAATACCCACTTATGTTTGAACTCAGATGAGTGTATATGGGAAGGCCAGAGAATGTGAATATGAGGATCTGTTCATGTGAGGACATGATCATGTGAAAACATGATAGCTTACTGGGAGCTTTTACTATGACAGGCTCCCAAAATTCCATGTCCTCATGTTATAAAACACAGTTTTACAAGGAAATTGTTGTGGTTTCCTATCAGCAAATCATCTTAGTACACAAAATTCACTTCCACCAAAATAGAAGTCTCCAAGAACTAAATGGAGTCTCTTGTTAAGAATATTCTGAATCTAATTTTGCAATTATTGTTTCATAATTGCAGGCTGATTCTTAAGAATTCTGACCTTATCTGTGCAGGATCCGAGTGATTAAAAGTCCAGTTAACTAGAAATTCTGCTTAATTGAAAGCTATGGTAATTGCCAAAAGTTCTGTACAACAGTAAGCTATACTAACTTGCTGTAGATAAAAAAGTAAACTGTGCTCACTGTTAAAATATTTATTTAGCATTAAACACTAATTGTAACTACAACTACGTGGTCAATCCTCATTCTACCAAGGAGCCCCAAAACATATATATATATATATATATATTTTTTATGTAATATATATATATATATGTATATCTAGAACATATAGAACATATAAATAAGTTTTATGTAAAGGATGCAGATATATAGATAAGTGTGTGCATATGAATATATATGTAAAACATATATAGGGAGGTTTTATATACACACATATATATATATATATGTTAAAGTATTCCCTATTTGTTCTGCCACCCCTAGACATCCTTTTTGTGTGACAAAAAGGTTCACACATTTCAAGATCAGTTAAAATTCTTTTTTTCCTTGTAGTTGTGTAAGCCAAGTCTATGACGAGCATTCAGTCCAAGTCCTGACCCTACACATCAATGAAAATAAAATTTCTATTATAAGCCAGTATTGTTATTGTCTAGGAAATGGCCAAGAAAAACTCTGATGCCAATGTATTTAATTTTTATTTGGATAAATGTTAAGTGTCTACCAAGAACAGATTTAAGTTGCACTTAAAAAGGCAGATGGAAGAACGGACTAAAATGGGGAGATGGAGAGGAAAGGGAAGACAGATGTGCAGGCAGAGAAGGTTGTGGCTGTAGGCTGATAACTGGGAAGTCTGAGAAGCTTTGGGATGGGTGGAGCTTTCTAACACAGGGAATGCAGGAGGCCTTTCGTTTAAGAAAAGCAAACACAGTAACATGTCACTGCTCCTAGCACTGACTGCTGAGAGCAGGAGACCGGTTTCACAGAACTCATTTTCAGGGGATCTTCATTTTGATGAGATCTTTTTCATTCCTTCCCTGTAGGACATAATTATGAGATGCAAAATCTTGCATCTCAGCAGGTTTCATCTGCCTCTAATGAGATAGAAGGGAAACTCCTGTCAAGACTAATACCTAAAATGAGAATGATACAGTACCCTGCATGACAAGACTACTTTAACATGCCTTTAAGATGTAAGGCATGTTTTATTTTCTCTTTTCTTTTCTCCCCATGAAATTAATTGTCTACCTTACTTAGTAGTATGGTAAAATAAATTAAAAAAAAAAAATTAAAAATTTGAGTTTAAGGAGCCTTTAAACTTCCACTCAGTTTTATGTGTGAGTAGGTAACTGTCCTTTGCTGTTCCATACATGCCCTGACCACCAATCCCAGTAACAATTTGAGATAAATCTCAGCCAGAAGTCATGTAGAAAAGATTTGTTACATAAGATTTGCAAATTTTCAAAATTTGGGTGATCTACATATTTTGTTCTTATACTGGAAAAGCAAAGATAATGACTTCATACAGCAAGAATACATATAAACAATCTCTTAAAAGTATTAATTCTAGTTTGAAAAATAATATATGTTATACTTTTTATGGTGGTATACATACACACATAGGTACTATATATATGTATATATGCAGTATGTATGATTTCTCTACCATTCTTAGACATTATTATTTTAAGCAGAAATTTTCTCTGAAACATTTTAAAAAGTGGCAGTTTTCTAACTAAAATATTTTAACTGCTAAAAACTAGCAATCACAGACCTCATCTAGAATAAAAGCTAGGGTGTTTGCATGTTATTTTGGATTGTGTGTAGTATTCTGTAAGATATAGATTTGGAATAATGTGCAGAACTGGCATGAAGTGCTTTCCACACCACCTTCTATCAAATATATTTACTGATTTTATTAACTGCTCTTGTACTCAGAGTTTGTCTACAATTAAAGAGGAAAAATCAAATTAAAGCCTTGAGTGAAGGATGTAGTTAAACAATAACTCCATAGCTAGGAACACTGCAAATCCATATCTGAAAAACAACAGAAATCCATTTTATTTCAATACTGTTTTACTTAATTAAACAATGAAATATGCTATGTAGGAATGTTAGAGATAAAAATCTAACATAGTAAGCAAGTAAAGCCAGGTGAAAAACATGGGCCTATCTCAGCCAGAACTCATGTGAGAGGCTAAAAAAGAATCTGGAATCAGGTAGGACTTACAGATGGTGGGAGCAGGTTTAGGTATGTGTTTGTATAGACAGACAGAAAGATATAATGTTTACTAAGTGATAGCCAGTATATTCTACAAAATGTAAGTCTAGAAAATGATTTGGCAAAACTTTTTCATATATCTGTTCATATATTGTTTTGTCTAGAGGAACAAAACCAAATATGAAATTGTTGGATTGTATGTGCTGTCAAATATTATGAATACATGAAAAGTGAAGAAAATAAAACTTTATGAAACAAAACTTTATCTAACCTTTCATTTAATTTTCGAATCCTTTGATAGGCTTTAGAAATGTCACGGGAAACTTGGCATTTTCTGTTTATTACTTAATGACTTTTCCTGGCATCAAAAATGCAGCTTAATGAAGCTCTAACATTTAGAGGCTCTAACATCTTTATTTGTGTGAATTTACTGCATTTATAAATTATATGAAGAGAAAGTCTCCCCAAACTGAAGTGCTCTAACAGAATGAGTAGTTATTCTTGAACAAAGGCATAGTAAAAGGCTTTAAAAGACAAAAGGAGCTGAGTCTGTCAAAAATACTGTGGGGAGATAAAGAAAAAAAACCTTGTAAATCCATGTCAATAGGGAAGTGCCTCCAGGGGACTGTTAAGTCTTGCTGTGGTCCATGGAAGGTGCTGTACGTGGCAGCCAAGCAATGTCCTACTGGTTTGCACATACTTGTTCTGGCTGGGATTTTTCTTTGCAGTAAGAGAATAGGTATGGGAGATAAACAAATATCTTAGTTTATTGCTTGTAATTTCTTTGGTGCTATATTATAATGATGGAACAATGGAATATAATGATTCCTATTGTCTAATGTACCATAGTGAGGAATATATCAATTCTTTGCTACTTCTAGGAAGTAAATCAAGTAAGCATATATAAATCATTTCACATGAAAGGCTCCTGAATTTTGGTGCAGCTGCAAATTCTTGGATACAGTGGATTTCCTGGATTTCATGTACAAGTCTCAAAATATTCTCACAATTCTCTTGGACATACTGAAATAATGCAGGAATTTTGAGTCTACACATCTGCCTCTAATTAAATATGTGCAATTTCATCCTTTAATTGCTGGAAACCAGGAAAATTATGATTCTCATTCCACGGTAGAACATGAATAATTTAGATAGGATTTTGTGTAAAGAAAGGAATGCATCTGAATCTTCTCTTATAGCATCTCTTATAGTATTTCTTTAATTTTCATTCCAGTTGATATCATAATAGGTTGTAAACTTACTTTAGGCAAGCACAGTCTTTATTGAGAGACCTCCATGATTATTGTTGTTAATCCAAACATTGTTTCATGTATTGACTACAAAATTCCTCTTTAAAAGCATCTGCTAGGAAAAAGTAGCCATGATAAGAAATATTTACTTATCCAATAACATTTTCAGCCTTTTCTTATGTATATTTATTTGCAAAGGCAGAGAAAGTGTTAAGTAGGAAGAAAAGCTATCTCTTAGGTTAAATTCCTGGGGAACCTTAGTCACTCTATCCCTTTAAAGTGGATTTAGTGCAGAAACTTGTGCAATTTTTAAATTATTTACCCCCTGATTCTTCCCAAAAATATGTTTGATTATGGGTAACCTAGGATTGAATAAATGATCTTTTATGTTTACTGTCAAATTGAAATGAAATTAAACATCAGTTGGCATACTCGTATGGGAAAGCAAAGTGCAGATAGCTATATATATTAAAAAATAGGAATGTTTAAAATTTATTAACCACACACTTTCAGTCTTCACCACTCTAAAAGGTGTCAGACAGTTTTTTAGTAATTATTTGGCAATGGTTCCAGTAACAAAACTTTTGCTATGTTCAAAATATGTTTGTTTGTTTGATTTAAGATTTAGTCTTAACTTATAAACTCCTGTGTTCTGTGCATAAAATACAGGGAATTTTGAAAACAAGCAGACATCAGTCTGCTGGCCCAATATGTAAAGCCAGTGAGCCTTCATCAGTGAATGGAACAATTTCTCAGAATCATAGACTGACAGAATGGTTCAAGCCAAGGTGCATGCAAATTCAATGCCAATGCATACACTAATACACAATTCCAAATGTTCAATTTGTTTTATGAGAAGACCTAAAACAAGACCAGTTTGAGTTCAAGAGTCATGTAATCATTTCTTCCTATGATAATATTTTTTAAAATTACAGCTCTAAAGCCCAGACAGGAAACTCAATAAGATAAAACCTATTGTAAGCTCCTATAATGGAAAAATATCAACCAAGGAAAACAGAGAAATTTGATGCACATTCTTTCAATAGTAATTAATTTTATTTCACTGAAAGAGAAATTAATAAAAAAATTTAAGAAATATATCTATGTCATCTTGCTACTCTTGTGAAAGAAAATGAAATAACAATATTAGTTTTACTTTAATTTTCAGTTGAAAAAGTTTTCTATATTGATTTTTGTACTCTCCACCCAAATAATCTTTATTAGATTTTTTTTTTATACTATATTTTCTATACTAGGAATTCATACTAAGAGTTATACTTTTTTTTTTTTTAATACTGACCTAAATATAGTGCAGTAATTTGATCTCTAGGCAAACAAAACAGGTAACATAAATATTTTTCTTGCTGTTAAATGTGCAACAGTTCCCTTTGAGAAACTCATTAATCACTCTAGCTCAAAACCAGTTTAAGCAATTGGGCATCAAAACACTTTATTTATTTTTTTCCATTTATATTCCATTTATTGCCTCTTACTTTAGTTATGTTTGACTGAACAGTCACATTAGAATTACTACAGGAAAGATATGGTCTTTTCCTCTTTCTTGCACTGGTGCACATCTGATTGCTGTTAAAAAAAACAGGCACAGCAGAAAATTACTCACTTTTTCATTTTGTTTTTATTTTGCTATTTAGCCTCCTGAGATGGCTCACAGTAGGATCAAATAAGAAACAGCTGAGATGCTTATAAAACACTGTCACATTTATGGGAATATTAAGCAGAACCAAGGAACAAAGAGTATTTTATTTTTTTGTTATAGAAACAGAACCATTCCTGCAAAGCTAAATTTTGCTGTGATTTTTATCAGATCTCCTTCACTCAGAAAATCACCTTTAACCAAGAACATGATGACCAAACTATGTGAAAAGCTATCCCCCTATCTTGGGGAAAGTTTGGAAGTTGAGTTCTACCACAATACAACTGGAATATCTTGTTTTAGACCTTCTACACTATCACCACCACCCCTTCTTCACTATTACAACATCACAGACACAAAAGTGTTTTATCTAAATCAGAGCAATATAAACTCAAAAACAACTGCCTAGAGTCTCATTTACATTAATACATCATCATGAAATGCAAATATGTTAGACCAATTAACCATTATATTTAAACACTTGCTAAGTTATTATTCAGTCAATAAAAGCTTAATATAGGGATGAGGTTTGCCATCAAAGCCCAATGTGCTAATATATTTCTAGTCAGCAGTCTTCACATCTTTCCATTCACTTCATGCAATCACAGTTTCCAAAATGTGAATCTGCTTGCTACTGATACTCTTCCCACTCTTTATGGGAGCTACTCACTTTGAGACTAAGCATGAGCAACTTTAATAAGCATATGCTCCTTTTATAGCACTAAGCATAGTGATCCCAAAAATAATCTTTTCAGAGCATTGCCTACTTTGTGAAAATATAGCTCTGTCATCATCACTAAAAAATTAAAAAAAAAAAAGAAAAAATATTCTGAACAAGTCTAAAATAGATGAGAATATTAAAAACATTTTTTCTGATAAAATGAAAGAATCTGTTTTAAATTATGACAAAAATCATAAATATATTTATTTTTTAAAGGATACATTTATTGATTCCAAAGAAATTAATACTTACACTACTATATATAAACTAATTTTAATGTAAATACAGCTTTAGGTGGGTTTTTTGTGTGTTGCTGCCTTTTAACCACTATCCCATTGAATTAAAAATAGTTTTACTTATGAAAAAGTAAAAAAATATTTATCTTATTTGTATACATCTCATTTTTGCACTTAGAATTTCTAGTTAATCTTAAAGTTTCTTTTAAAATATATTTGATTTTTTTTATTTCTTCTTTGGCACTGAATGCATACAGATTTAGGGGGTCCTGCTTGCTTGATGCTCTGGATACAAAGATTTGAAGTATGTAAGAGCACATCAGCATGTCCTGCGCACTGCTCTAAAAGCTGTATATAGATCACAAGCTGTGTTGCTGCTTTAGTGGATATTAAACACCAAGCAAGGTGACTCCCAATATCAATGAACAGAGTAATTTCATAAATTGTAACCAATATATAAAATGGATTCTGAATGCTTAAAGAAAAGAAAACCTCTGCTTTCCTTCCCACTACTGAAAAAAAGACTGAGAAGTTTTGTGTGTCAGCTTTTGAGTATCCAAAGGCAAAATATGCAATCCCTGGCAAGCATATTGGTCCTAATGCCCTAGAATGAGTTTTAAACCAGGTGTTACTCTGCTTACAAGTCCTGCAAGGGGATCCTTTCTAGTGTTGTGCCTACAAAATCAGGCTTCACACACAGTATTTGATTGTGGTATTTTGGCACTAAAGATCACTTCATTCCTTTGTGAAAGTGGTTCAGCTCTTTTTTTTAGCCTAATGGAAAGGTTGTGCCTTATCTAACTAAATGTTTTTGCATGGAGAGGCAGTTCCAAGTGTCTCTGCAGTAAAGGCACATTTCCCTTACTATTTCACCAGCACTATATTTATACCACATGATACTGATTGTGCTGACTTCTTGCTCATTCCTTATAGTCAGAGGAAAGATCAAGGGGGTCCTAGACTCAGCTTGTCATGGTCTATCAGCTCCATGGCACAGAGGGAGATCCTCAATCCTACTCATGGTTGATCCCCAGCCCAGATCTGCTCCCCCATTCTCCCTGACTTTATCAGAAACACTCTAGTGTTCCAAATCTCATGCCTGTGCTTTCTCAAAAAGCACTGTTGTTTCCTACTCCAGCTATGCACAGGTTGGATTTCTCAGCAGAGAAATGCAAAGGAGGCATGGCACTCACTTGTCAGTTCTGAGATAAAGCAGGAGAAAAATGGTAAAAACTTCAGCTCAAGAGACTAAGGATTTCCAGAGTGGTTTGCCACAAAAAATATAGAAGAAAGTGTTTGGTCCAGTTATTTTAAGGTAAAAAACATATATATTGACATTCTTTAATGTTACACTTTACAATTCCAGCCAATGGCCTAGACCAATATTTTATGTGCATGTGTGAAGAAAATTTGCTATTTGAAATATTCCTCCCTGCTCTTTAAGGTGTCAATACCCAGATAAATCAATTCTTTGTTTCAGCCCATCTGCAAACTAAGCAGAATAGTAAAAAAAGATGCTGATATGCTTAATCCATCAATATTACAGAACCAAGGGATGAAAATAAGAAATATCAATGAGACAAATGCTTATCAGACAAATCCTACCAGTCTTATTTTATGCAACCTGTTTACCAGACTGTATCCCAAAAAAAACTGGGGAGAAGAGGGCTGCCTCCCTGTTCTGCCCAGCCTACCCTCCACTGCAGTGTGATCAAAACCTCTAGGTGACTTCTGTCAGAGGGCTTTGTCCACAGGGGTTTTCTAAAGTTTCTTATAACTCAGAAGACCAATAGAATTTGGTGGAATGAGAGTAAGAGTGATGTGAAGATCCCCATCCTGAGAGGCTTTGCAATGCAGGGAATAGGTGTGGTTTGAAATAATTTTATTTTTCTTCCATCTTTCCTAGAGGTCATTGTTCTGTTTCAAACGTTCCCCCTCAAAAATGTAGACATATATCAAGCTTCTGGTTCACTTGGAGTACTGCAGCAGCATCATAAGCTTTAAAATGTTTTCATTGATGGCTCTTTCAGGTAAAAATGGACATATCTGAACTGCTTTCACATGTAATGTTTAGTCTTTATTTATTCAATTATTATGGCTTATTTGGGAAAAGTTAGTATAAATGACTGACTGAAACATATGTGTAGCACTTCAGGATCTTTCAAAATATCATCTTCATCCCTTTTTAAGGCTTTAAATATGCTATCATGGTAGTGGAACTAAAGAGGTTTATGGCCTTTATTAAGGAAGTGGGGGTTTTGGCTAATTAAATATTTCATCCTGTAAGACTGATTTATTGTTTGACTCTAATCAGTTTGACTAAAATCACTGGAGTCGGGGTTAGGCAACGATTGCTGCATTTGTTATGTGATGAATGGAACATCACATAAAATATGAATTGGCTGGAAAAGTTTCAAGGATAAATCACAGCTAGGAGCTGACATTGTGTCTGGCTCTCTTCATTTAAAAAAAAAGGAGAGGGAAGGTGAAAAGGAAGGAGAAGGGAAAGAGGCAAGGCAAGGCAGGGCAAGACAAGGATATAATTTAAGAATTCTGCTACATTCTGAAATGATTATTTTTCTTTTTACTCTCCATATATATGCATATATATATATTTGCAGCTCACTAGTCCCTGTTCTTTGGCTGCTCCTCAAGGCAATGAATAAATATATATGGCTGTCTAAATTTATTCTTATCCTGAGCTCCCGGAGTTAAAGTTTGAGACATAAATGTTTCTAAAATTTAATGTTTTCTTATTATTTTTAATTTTCAGTATAATTCTTGATGTCTCTGAGATTCATATAAATGCTGAAGTTCTTTTATAATGTTAATCTAAATTTTTAGCCTCAGTGAATCCATTTGGAATATTTTATACAGATAAATGACAATAAGGGAGTTTTGTAGATTAAAAAATTATTTTCTTTTTCTTTTTTTTTTTTTTTAGTACAGTCTTTAAAGCCAGAAGGGGCCATTATAATCTTCTAAACTTTCTGCAGTTATGAAGCCCATAGTGATTCTGCACAGCTTCTTTTTTGAATAATAGAGTCTTTTAAATGAGTCTTAATTAAAAAAATCTCCAGAGATAAAGAATACATCATGCTTTCTTTTTCTTGACTTATGAATTTCAGTGCAGTTTTCATTCCTCACTCATTTTTTTAATGCAGCAATTGTGCTCCATATTTATATGTCTGCTTCATCTGGTACAAAGCACTGCTTTCTTCCTCTACCTTATATTTTAAGAAATCCTTAAGAAGATCTCATCTACCAAACACAAAAACTAAAGTTTCAGCTTTTTCCATTCCAAAGTTAAGGTTCCAAATTAATAAAATATTTACACATTTTTATTGAACCACAGTCTTTGTGTTTGTTTGAATTCAACTTTGCTGTTGATTCAGTTAGAATTTTTCTTTGTTTATCTTTTGACTTTTCCAAGTCAAAGGGAATATGACCTTAAAAGCACTAATTTTAGTGTGTAAAAATAACTTTTGAATTTTATAAATACAATCAAGAGGAGCTCTTCTCAGGTATTAATTGACAAATGCATAATTACAGTATCTCTAAATACTGAGTATTTTCATCTTATCTGACACTCCAGAATATATTAGGAGAAAATACCCAGGCAAAAATATGCAAAATTCTAATACACATGCAAATTTTTCAAGACCAGGAAATCAGTGAAAAAATTTCAGCCTCAGTGACAGAATCTCAGCATGTTTCCTTCTTTTTACAAATGTTACCTACATCTATTATCTGTAATGATGGCACATTTCTCACTTCCATTAATCCTTTAATAAAACAGTTGACCTTCATAAAAAAAAAAGGTAAAGGTAGATGTAGATAACAGAAAATTTAACCTTTGCTTCCAATCCAGAACAAGTTCCTCATGTTGACATAACAAAATTTCAAGGAGAAAAGGTGGACTGTGATGCAAATGTCCTTATAGTATAAATCTGATCCCAGATTACATTCAGCTTTTGAGTCTATTTTCTAGCTTCAGATGTCATAATACAGGAGTAATCTGATAAACACATAGGATTCTTTTTATTTTTAAAACAGCATCTGAGTTTTTAGTTCAGTCACACAGAAATTAAAGTTTGGTCTTTACACAGCTTTATACTCAAAAGTCAACTAAAACATCCTAAAGCAGGTTTGGCTAATTGTAGATAATTGTAATTCCTTCAAGCACAGTCTAATTTTCAATAGCTCTTATTCTTAGAATATTCCACTAAAATATTATCATTCCATGATGAAAAGATGACCTGTTATCATGTGCTTAAGCCCCAGAAATATGAAGAGAATGTCTGATTTGTCATCTGATCACTGCCATGTCAATGGTCCAGTGTTAGGATCAGTGTGACTGATGGGACTGTCTCTTAAATTATAAGGCACAGTTTTCTCCTAATGGCTGTGGACTGATAAGGTGTGTTCAGTGCTGTGCATTTTCCTTGATAAAGTATAAACCTCAACCAGCCATAGACCATGGGTTGGCAAGCTGCCTTTATAACCCTTCTAATGGCATCTCTCTAACATGCCAGCTTCATGACACTTCCCTGACTACCAGGATAAGAGACTATAAAACAGGCAAGTGGAGCTGCCACTGTCCTGACTTCAGAAATCAAGACAGGCTCTGTTTTTTGGAGGTGGTTGGTAGGGTTTGGGTTTGGATTTTGGTTAGTGGCAATTTTTTGGGGTGTTGGGAAGGGTTGCTTGGGGCTTTTTTGAAGGAGGTATGTGTTGATTTTTAAGAGAAAATGGTATTTCCAATTTATAGTTCTCTGAAATTTGTTACTGGGAGTTGATCCAAATGTAGAAAATATGTCTGAACTATCAAATTGTCTTTTTTCTTTCTGTAGCTGAAAAATCAGACTTTTTATACTTAAGGTTTGATTGCTGATGACAAATCAGTCATTATGGTAATATTTCAGACACAACTAAAACAATAAGAGCAAAAACAAATAGAAAAGTAAGAAGCCTGTCTATAAGCAAACAACTTATTTTTTGTTTTATTTTCTCTTGAAGAAGGTATTTTGTGGATTAATCTGACAGCAGCTAGAGTTAAGATGCCACATAAATATAAACATGAAATATTCTCTTAAGGAATTTAATCTAATTGTTCTTGAAATTTATTACCTATTGGATTTGCATTCGGACTCCAAATGAGCAGCTTATTTTTAATTCATCAGATTCATCTATGCTTGTGTATTTTTAATGTGAAGGGTAGAACAGAAAAGATTCAGTATAAGCAGATGCCAGTTTTAATATAATGTTCTCCTACTTTGGGGACTTCACTAGCTGTGTGGGTTACCCAGTAATGCCACTCAGACTTTATAATTGACAGTAAATAATGCTCTTGCAGGCATCTTCTTCCATTTGCTAAAGGAAGGCAAGCCATAATAAAGCCAAGTCAATTTGAAGGACTAGAAAATAAATGAAATACTTTAGATATATCAAATTATTGTTCAGGATCAAAATTGAAACCCCTAATAGATACTGATGAGAGAAAGCTGATTTTTTGAAGTTCATATATTTCTTAGCATAGAGATCTAAGCATATTTTTTTTTTTATAGCATGCAAACCAAAAGCTCAAGAAGGATAAAAACTGTGTGAAAACGTCATGAAAAAAAATCAAATATAGAGACAGTAGAGATTGGTCAGCACCAGAAACAGGAATTCACTTCTCTGGACAACCTTTTTCAGTGCCTCAGCACTCTCACAGTAAAGAATTTCTTCCTAACATTTATTCTACATATCTCTTCTTTTAGTTTAAAATCATTCTGCCTTATCCTATTACTATGTAAAAGGTCACTCTCCTTCTTTTTCATATTTAGTGAAGGCTGCAGTGAGGCATCCCCAGAGCCTTCTGTTCTCCACAGTGAAGAACCCCATCTTCCTCAGTTTCTGTTTGCAGACAAGGGCTCCAGCCCTCTGACCATCTTTGTGACCCCACCCCAGCAGGTCCAACAGAAGCAAGGGGCTCACTGTGCAGATGTCATCCACCCTCCTGCAGCACAGTGTGCTCTGGCACCAAAGACATGGCCTCTGACTCAGCCTATCTCACACAGTAAATCTGGCATTCAGCTGACTACTACCAGAGTACATAGAATCATCACAGAATCATAGAATTGTTTAGGTTGCAAAGAACTACAATGTTATCAAGTCCTACTGTAAACTCAGTACTCACAAGTCCACCAGTAAACCATGTCCCTAAGCAACAGGTTTACACATCTTTTAAATTCCTTCAGGGATCAGACTTCCACTCCTTCCCTGGGCAGCCTATTCCAGTGCTTGAAAAATGGGGATCTGAACAATTCTCTGAGATTC
Source organism: Erithacus rubecula (assembly GCF_903797595.1). Lineage (NCBI taxonomy): Eukaryota > Metazoa > Chordata > Aves > Passeriformes > Muscicapidae > Erithacus > Erithacus rubecula. The sequence goes on along the minus strand of NC_136689.1, from coordinate 94,276,479 downwards.
AGAAGTTCAAATCTAAATCTGTAAGCCAGAACTGCCAGACTAAAATTTTCACAACTCCTCAAATATCAAGAGAAGTATAGAACAGCAAAGTGTTTTTGTCACTGGTAGCAAGTCCTTATGTTTTAATCCCACTTTTTCCTCTTGTAATCTATCCCATGCTTCTGGATGTTAAAGGACACAGATATGTAGTTACTGCAATACATTCAACTTATAAAAAGCTAACAAGAGGGTTTTTATCCCTCATGTATAATAAAGTTCAGTCTTTTTCTAATTATAGTGAGAGCCTTATACCGGAACCTCTTGAGATTCTTCCCTCTTTCCAAAAGGAACACTTTTATTGTGTTGAGCAAATTCAGATATTTTTATAATTTTGTGATTTTTTCCTTTCTTGCTGTGGCACAGTGTTATTAGCCTCTGTAAATCTACCCTCTGTTGTTAGCTGATAATATAGATGCATACTGGAAAAAGTAATTTTTGGGGACACAGTGATGATATCTTCTTTTAATTGCACTTTTTTTCAAATTAGTACATCTAAATTTATAAATAAAAAATATGAAATATATAAAAATTAGCAATGAACAATTCCCATTTGAAATTCCACATCAGAATGAAAATTCCCAATTTTGTAGTTTCCAAGATTTGGCTTGGTTAAAATAATATTTTTTTTGGCTGTAAAATCTCAAATTTATCTGCAATAAAAATGATAAGAAAGAGGAAAATTATAAATTGCATTTACTTATGAAAAAACCTCATAAAATTATACCCTATATAGAAGTTGTAAAGTCAATGAAATCACAAGTATCTTATCAAGGCCCATTTTTACCCTAAAATGAGGCCTTCTTATTGAACCTAACTTGACAGAAGGTATTAAAAAAACCAGCAAAATACCAGCAGGATGAAAATAGTCAGAAGACAATTGCCACTATAGTGCTAAGCCAGAAGTGAGCTAGTAAAAAAATTTAAATTGAGGAACAAAAAATTCAATTAGAATGAATTCAAAAACCATGGTTGAAACACATCTTTGCTTCTTGCTTCAAGTCCTCTCCTGCTGGGAGTAAAACAACATGCCAGCAAGAGAGACACAAGGAGCAGCTGGCAGTCCAATAACATGCTAGAGCTGTCAATGCCATCCACATGGTTCTCCACATGAGGTTTTTAGATACTACTGATACTGCAATCTATAATGCATTGGGAAAAAAAAAAAAAAAAAAGACATCCCTTTTCAAGGCTATTCTCCACCAAAGAGAAATATAGGGTTAATGCAAAAAATAAAACATATAAAAACAGACAATCAAACAAAACAAACAAATAAATGAACCAAACAAACAAACAAAAATCCCCAACTTGCCCTATATGTCTTTTGACCAGAAACTAAGGAAAGCATATGGTAAAACCAGAAGCACTGAAACAGCTTGTCACCCTAAATGGTGCAAAAATGCTGATCTATACCTGGCAAAAAGTGTTTTAAAAATGCTAAATGTTAAATGTTAAAATGTTAAATAAGATTCCTACACATGATTTTTTTTTTTTTTTTAATTTACATTAAAGCTACTAGTCTTATAATACTTACATAATAGAATCAGATGGAAAGTGCTGGGTTGGAAGAAACCCATTAGAATCACTGAGTCCAACCCCTGGCCTGGCACTGCAGCATTCCCATGAGTCTCACCATGTGCCTGAGATCCCTGTTCTAACACTTCTTCAACTCAGACAGGTTTGGTGCTGGTATGATTTCCCTGGGGAGCCTGTTCCAGTGCTCAGCCATCCTTCAGGTGAAGAACCTTTTCCTGGTATCTAACCTAAACCTCCCTTGACTCAGCTTTATGCCATTTTTTTCTAGTCCTGTCCATGGTCAGGAGATGGAAGAGATGTTGCCCCATTCACTGCAACTCTTTGTGCCTGACCAATGAACCAGTTGTTCACACATCACTTAACATGGTTATCCAGATGTGCACTGGACATTTTGCCCAGAAGGATCCTCTGAGATACAGTTTAAAAAGCTTTGCTCAAATCCAAAAATATTACATCAACTGTCTTCCCTAGATCAACTAGGTGGGTTATCCAGGAGTAGAAAGATGTCAAAATCTGCTCAAAAATCATTAGGAGAGGCTTTGCAATGACATCAGCAGCTCCTTGAGGATATTTTTAGAAGACAATATTTTATTATAAAGGACACAACTAAATCTGGGGAATCTTATTAAGAAATTATGCATTATGACATTTTAGCAACTTATTCACTTTCATTTTGATTGTGAAATATTAATTTAAAGCTTTTCCATTGCTTTTGTTAGCAGTGTCCAACTATATGGTACATGTAGGTCTAAATTTAAAAATAAACAAAAAAACCCTACAGAATTACCACAATAAACAAACATTTATTAAAAAGGCTTTTGTCCTCTCTTTCTTGAATGAAGTGGGTTTGTACTTTATATTTGACCAGGCTCTTTATAGTGAGTACTTTTGCCCTTTATCTAAATTGACATTTAGACGTTTCTTCTCTAAGGCCTTAGAGTCCATGCCTTGTATAAGAAAAAACCATAAATGTTGGCAAGGCTTTAACTGCAGCACTTTCATATGTTTTTACTTTTCTTCTTCCTTACAAATTGGTAGTGATTTCCATTCCTTAGAATACAGCACTGGTAAAGGAAGTTATGTTGGGCGGTCGGATGATATCCAATATTTGGCATAAATTTAAACTAGGAAAGATAGGTCCTTTTCCAGATCCAACAAATTTGTGGCTAACAATAAAACAGGAAAGTTATTTTTTTCTTGTTTAAAAACCAAAAGAATTCACATTTCCAAGATTTTAAGGAGATCTGTGCTTATTTGAGAGGAAAAAACAGACTTTATATTTTGAAAAACATTTTTCTAAAAAATTCCTACAAGGCCAAGGAATAAATTTTCATATTATTACAGACTTCATTTAAAATGCATATTTTCTGAAGGCACCCTCTATTTAATGCATGGCTTTTGCAACTGCTCTTTCTCTTTGCCCATGTCTGTTCAAATTCTCCACTTGGCTTATACTTCTTTAGGCTGTGTTTCACTTTCAAACATTGTCAAAGTGGTATAAAATTAGCAGAGTTTTATTTCTACTCAGTAAATTACCTTTTCATCTTACATGGGTCAAATAATTACTGCAGGAAGGAATCCACATAAATCTATCACTTACAAAAAAAAAAAAAAAAACAAAAAAAAACAACCTCTTCCCATTTCTCCTGCACTGATTTTAATGAGATAATTTTGGTAGGTTCACCCTGGCTGGACAGATGGTGTCAACCAAAGCTGTTCAATCACCCTGCTCCTCAGCTGGATAGGGGAGAGAAAATGCAACAAAAGGTTAATGGATTGTGATAAGGACAGTGGAAGGTCAGTCACCGGTTACTGTCACAGACAAATCAGATTTGATTTGGAGAAATTAATTTTATTTATTGCTAATCAAATCAGCATAGGACAATGAGAAATAAAACCAATTCTTCCTGCGATTAACTTCTTTCCTGAATTCTCTGCCTTATCCCCTCCAACAGGAGGAATGGGAAATAGGAATTGTGGCACTCTTTTCTCCTTAATAGGAGGACAGGAGGACTCTCCATGGTTTCCTCTGTCCTTGTGTGTGGCTCCTCAGGGGAGACAGTGCTCCACCAGCATCTCCAACATGAGTCCCTCCTCATGGGCTGCAGTTCAGAAACTGCTCCAGGCCCTTCCCCAGGAGCAGGCTGCCCCAGCGTGGGTCCCCTTTGGGAGCACAAGTCCTACCAGAAAACCTGATCCAGGCTAATTCTGTATTGGGAAAGTTTATGGTGTCTTCTCACAGGAGCCATCCCTCTAGCCCTCCACCTCAACATACTTCCACATAAACTGAATACACTCTTGAAAATCTGTTGTCTCCAGTGTCAAGGACTTACAACTGCAGATAAGCTCTAGAAAGATTTTAGTCAGCAGTTTTTTGTTTTACCACCATAAAATATTATACTTTAAACTAGAATAGGGGCATTCAAACAAAAATAATTCAGTAGTTTTTACAATAAATATTGATTGGAAAAAAATATTATCTCTCTTTAGCAGCAATGAATACACATGCAAATATAAGAACACAATGAAATTTCTTATCAGTTTATAGAAAAAATAAAGCAGTGTACAAAAAATAAACAATTATTCTCTGATTTATCACCACATCACCTCTACAGCATAAAAATATCACAGACATGTTTTTTCTTTTTTCTTTTTTTTTTTTTTTTGTTTGTTTGCTTTCTGGATTTTGGGTCTTTTTATGTTTAATTGTTTTTTTAAACAGTAGGATTCAAAAGAGAATCCAAGACATAAAATCATTTTACTTCAGTCCAGAAATTCATAACTCCATTTCTTTTTTTGGCTGATGTATCAAACAATGTCCTTCTGAACTCTTAGGACCTTAATACCTCCCTGCTGCAAGGATATTAACAATATATTCAGTACAGTTTCCTAGGTTGTTATCAGGTCATAACCAAGTAGTGTCCATCACTGTTCTGCTGACCTTTAGCAATTTGGATCAAACAGCCTAGAGTCAACAGCTCCCATTATCATAGAAGCAATCCTCTGGGATATCTGGTCTACAAGAAAGAAAATCTAATAGATGAAACAGAGAAAAATCACACCGATAAATAACATCCCTACTCTTGGCCAGCCTCAAAATTTGAGCTGTATTCCTCTTAAAGTCACAGATAAACAGCAAACAACACTTTACAGTACAAATCCTTTGAGTAGCTCAGTTGGATAGAGAATGGTGTTAATTCCATTAAGGTTCTGGAGTCTAATCCTCTACAGGCCATTTGCATAAGAGTTGGACTTGGTGATCTTTTTGTGTCCCTTCCAATTCAGAACATTCTGTGAGTCTAGAATTAAATATTTGTATCTCTTGCTGCTGCCTAGTATTGTTTTGGGACGGGTTTTTTGTTTTGTTTTGTTGGGTTTTTTGTTTGCTTTTCCTTTTTTTTTTCTGGTTGAAATTGACTTTCTTGCTGTTCTACACTTCAGTCAACAGGTGGCAATGCCTTCTCCAGTACATTTCTTTAATGTGCATTTGTGATGTTATTTATTCTCCATCTTTATATCAGCCTTCAGTAAAATATTCCCACAAAAAAAAAAAAAAAACAACAAGAAAACAAAACAAACAACCAAAAAAACCCCTCAGCCATCACACACACCAGTTAAAAAAAAATAAATAAATAAACTGTCTGCAAAACATTAACCTCAATTTTCAGAGCCTTCTTTTAACATAGTTTACCACCAGTAAATGCTGGTGTCTGGACAAGTTCTTAGCCTCCTTCCCCAAACTCTAATTAGAATTTTACCCCAATTACTTGAAATTAAATATTTTTTGTGGCAATAGTTCTCACACTGCTATCTTTTCTATGATACAAAGGTAATTTTGAAACAGCATTTCCTATTTACAATGAGGAAATAGTCAGACATGATTGTATTTTATTATAAATAGTTTTCATAGTACTAACCACCGAAGTGATTAATTTTCTGAAGGTAGAGAATCCTTGCAAGCATCATTGCCAATATTGCACTAAAACTTTTAAAGAGGTATGTTGTGAATGGCAAGTGAGGTTCTTCCTCCTTTGTCATTCTAATGGGGACTGACATAAATATATCCACATAATTTTGGCACTAATTTAATCCTAATAGGTCACTCTTAAGAGATCATTAATTTTTTTTTTTTTCCTTATAGAGCCTTATATATCATCAAATATCTACCTAGCCCCTTTTTTAATAGTACCTAAAAGAAGATGATATGGAGAATGATTTTTTTCCCTCCTTTCATGTAGTAATGGAAAGCTGCTCTTATGGCTCCAGTGAGCCACATTGAAGTGAGTTTCTAAACAACAAACTAGGAACTATGCTGGTTTTGAAATTAAATACTATGCAGTAAAGTAATGAAAACAAAACGGAACTATTCTTTTTCCAGATCATTCTGGAGAGTGACTGGTAGAATAGAGAAGATCTTGAAAATTTAGGGGTTTCAGAAAAGTTTCTTCACTCCAAGATGAATGAAGACAAGCATGGAGTTATTACACTTGGGCTTAGCTGCCCAGATTTCTGTCAGGGACAGTTTAAGCAATTACTAAACCTTGGCTGCTTACAGAGCTAGGTGTAGGGCTGCAGAGTGAGCTGATCTGGATTAAAAGTCACAATATTAGATGGGTTGGTGGTAAAATCAGAATCAGTCTCCTGATTCCAGTACCAGCTGTAAGGCTTCTCAGTTGGTGAAATTCTTGAGTGAAAATTTGTAGTGGTAAATATACTAATAATATATTTCAACATTTGATATAAAAGCAAGCAGACAAACAAAAACTGTGGAAAATTGCTTCAGAGCTATTTTTCGCAGTGTTAGATCTGTGTTACATTGCCATTGCATTTTTCTATTGAAACAGAATAACAAAGGCAGACTGTAGGTAGGAGTAGGGATTCTGGTGGAGAGGGAGGTCATCCCAAAGTCAAATCTTGTCTGATTCAGTTCTTCATGCTGCTTTGCACTACTGGGGCAACGATAGCCAAAGCAGAAGGAGCCTGCAAGCAACACCATAAACTGTGTATAAAATCAAGATCTTGGGAACAGGGGAAGTTTAAAATTAAATGTGTAGAATAGGGATAAGAAATCACTTCTAAATGACAACCATTATTATAAAGGAATGATTTTGCAAAACAGCATCTGATATTAATTATCTCATTGATACACATAGGAAATAATTCTTTCACTTTATTCATAAAATACAAGTTCTCAGTATATGCCTGTGTCCAGTTTGAGACATTCATTACATTTCAATAAGAATATATATATTACATCTGGGAGAAAGCAGAAGGGATACATCATAAGCAGATTTTGGAAAAAGATTTCGTTGGAAAGAGAAGGCAGAGCAGACTTCAAATTAATTTGCAACAAAGTAGAGAAAGTAGAAGTGTTGTACCTGTAAGCATCAATGAGATCACATAAGCTTAGACATAAGAGCAGTTGAAATTAGATGATATGGAAAAGATATTTTAACTTTAGAGAAGAAAAAATTGCAATAAATTAGACTGGGAAAACCTTCCCATTGAAATATTAGGTATATTTTTACAGCTTCAGAGCAGAGAAATGGATTTGATGTTCTTCTCATATTTCTTTCAAGACAAAATTTTTAGGTTTCTCTCCACCCTCTAAGAAATCATACCTTCTAACTCTGCTTTCTACCAGCTATTTTGTAGTTCCAGCTTTCATCTTTAAATACTCCATACTGTGGAGAGAACATACTGTGGCAGGTGAGAACACAGATTTCTAATGAGATATTTTAAAAAGTGACATTATTTGAAATAAAAATACCAACCAAAAAAACCCATCACTACCAATAATAAAAAAAAAAAAACAAACCGGGTATACCTTATTTCCTACTTACTTCTCTTTATACTTAAAAAGATCAAACTACTTCAAAACTCTAATGCTCTTGGATGTGACATACCACTAATAATAAAAAAATCAGTAAATTTAGAACTGTGCTTCCCAGAACATGTGAGGCTGCAGTGACAAAATCAGTTTCTTGAGTGGTGAGACTTATGCAACATTAGGTCAACAGAACAGGCTAGAGAAAAAGTAGGTAAACTTATGATGAAAAACTCTTTATCATTAAAATTCACACACAATTACTGTGCAATGTCACAGTTTAATGTGTTGTCTCAATTCCTGGTTACTTTGCCTTTGGCAAATTGTGGCAAAAAAACCCATTTTATTTCTGTTAAAAACAAAAGGCTCTTCTAATTTTATTTCAAATCATCATGCTACATAGATTTTTCTACCTCTATCTCACAATATGCCAACACTTTGAAATGAGAACATATTATAATTATACAGTTTCCATAACTGTGGTGAATGAAACAATGTATGAAGAGGCTGAAATTTGGATAATACAATAGGATATAGTCCTATTCTTTTTCCAAATAAAAAGGAGAACAAAAGCAGTAAAACACTAAACAAAGATGAACCACCTCTCATCCTTTCCCACAGTTATCCTTACAGTGGAGAAAGAAAAAAAAATACCATCAAAATACCTGCAAATATGAGTCTAACAGTTTAAAAATATTTCACTATAAAAGCACATAGAGAACAAAAATAAGTTTGCCAGGTTCTGATGTATAAGGAACATATGTCCAAAGAGCTTCAAAAGAAAGAAAGGAATCATACCAAAATGATTGTGCATATGCATGGATTTCTGTATAAGTAAAAGAAAGTTAAAATGTTGCTATGGAGCTCTCCTGGATTGAAGAGCAATTTTGATATTTCTGAAAAGGAACAGCAAGCTAGCATGTGCTATCTCAGAGCCTTAATAGTCTGGAAATGCACACTATGCCTCCGTAACACATCAGGAGGTGTCCTCACCAAAATATTTAATAGTCCCTTTAACCCCAACTTTTCTATGATTCTGGTATTGCATGCAATGGAGAACTTTCATCTGTGAAGTTGACCCTAAATGCTTCTGGGTGACTGCTGCTTTTGCAAAACTATAAAACTTGCCAGAAATTTTTATTGTGTGCAAGTAATCTTCATCTCAAACTGTTATTTTAAAAGTGGATGAGTTCTTTTCTGATAGAGCTTTCTTTAGATTGCACACATAACCAGGAAAGCATTTTGTCACTTAAGCTACATTTTTTAGGTGCTGCTTTTTAAGTGCTGCTCAAAAGTTTCTCATAGGAGCAATCTAGTTCACATTGTATCAAAACATAAGTCTCAAACAAATAACATGTTGAATACATAATGAATGTAGTTCTTCATACCTGGTTAACTCCGGTGTTATGAGAAGACATGTGTGGACATGCATTGCACACTGTGGGCAGGAGCCCAGTAACTCAAACTCATCTGTCAGGTTGGGTTTTTTTTACTACAACCATGTATATATCTATGTATATTTTTGCCAATAACACTGGTAAATTTTCATTTGATCTTGAAATTAAATCCTAAACAAATTACACACAGTCAGTTGTGTTATTTACCTAGTCAGGAAAACTTACAAAGGAGTATCTTGAAGTTTATTTATTCATCAATAAAGTCAATATAATTTCTGAGCAGTCTTCATACTGTGAAGTATTATGAAGTCAGCAAAGGTTATGATAATGATGATCATAATTATGGTTGCATTACATTTCATCATCAATCTCGATATTCTTTTTGTTGAAAGCCTTACACATAATGTCATTCTCTAATCAAATTTGTAGCATGATAACAAAGGCAATCCACTGTCCAAGGCTATGTGCTAGTGATTAGGTATATTAATCTATGGCATAGCTGTACAATTTTATTATAATCAAGCAAGTACACTGAAAAAACCTACCAAGGAGGTAGCAAGAAGCTAAAAATGCACACCAGCATAACAGATTATATGTGAAGGCACAATGGACATAAAGAAATTAGGGAACAATCCAAATAATCAGAAAATCTGTCATTCCTAAGTACTTTAAATTAATCTATCCAATTTACACAATCCAATAGTCTCACTTTATCTCATAGCAATTTTCACAATCTTACTGATGCTCTTGTGTGCCACAGGAAATAGCAATCTTCTGTCTTGCCTTGTGTCTTGCTAAACAAGCAAATTATATCGATTGTCATCTTAATGGAAAATACCAAAACAAAGTCCTCAAGGCCTTTTATCTTGTGAAAAAGAGGCAAGAAATGCTCTATAAAGTCCTTTTGGTTTAGTTTTCAGTTGAGAAAGAATATTTTACAATAAGCTTAAAAACCTCTCACAATGTGCTTTTCAGTTCTCTAATTCAATTTTCTTTTCAACATGAAGCAAATAAATAGTCTTACATTAGCCATTATAATATCTTACATTAGCCATTGATAGGAGATTGAAACAAATAAGCCTAGTGGCAAATTTAGCTCTAGTCATAATTATAAAATGTATTTTATTTCCCATGCAAAATCAAAACAACTATAATATTTTACAAGCTTGTTTGCTGTGGCAAGCAGTGTCTTAAGTATTTGATAAGGAATTGTTATTTCAATTCTTTGTCAGACAGTGAGGTGTCTTTAACAGTCTCACAAGCAAAAGCAGAGGGACATGTGCAGATCTCTCCTCTCTTGTCATCAGTGACAGGACATGAGGAACGAGCTTGAAGCTGAGTCAGAGGAGATTTAGGTTAGATATCAGGAAAAGATTTCTCACCCAGAGGGTGTTTGGGCGCTGGAACAGGCTCCGCAGAGAAGTGATCAGCATCTGTCAGCCTCAGCCTGACAGAATTCAAAAAGCATTTGCACAATGCTCTCAGGCACAGGGTGTGACTCTTGGAGTGTCCTGCACAGCATCAAGAGTAGGACTCAATGATCCTGATGGGTCTCTTCCAACTCAGCATATTCTGTGACTCTACGTGATTCTGTTTCCACATGAAGTTTTCCTAATTATGGTTTTTCACATTTCATAAGTTGTGAGATTCAGAACTTCAGAACTTCATCTCTTTGGAAAGGCAATCCTGAATGAGCAACTGATGCAAAAGTTCCTAATATCCTGAGATAATGGGTAGGAAGCTTGTGGTGGTGCATTTTACCACTACCATCAGCAATCACCAGCTCAGGCCACACTCTGATCTGAGAGATGCTCGTTAGGCTCAGCCTTGATGAGCAGCACCTGGGCTAAGCTTCTCTTGCTGTTAGCAGAAACATTGTCTGCTCCCAGATACTGGGGCTGTCTAATAAGCTCCTGTCTTTTAATGAACAGCATTGTTTTTCTTGCCTGAATAACAAATCATGTGGAATAATATTTTTATTATCAAACCTTCAGAGAAAGTTTGTGATTTGGATTGTGGCCAGGATCAAAAATTACTATGACTAAAGCACACTCTCTAGCAATCCTGCAAACAGTGGTGCAAAGTGAAACCCTTGGAGCTCTCCTGGACCTCAGTACGCTCCAAACAGCAATCTCCCTGTGAGTGGGGCCTCAGAGCCAGCAAACTCTCAAGCTGGCTGTACTCATATAATCACCAAATGACCTCGATGGATCTTGGGCTGATATTCCCAACTCCTCCAGGCTCCACCCTTCACCCACTGAAAAACTGCAAAGGCATCTGAAGTGAGAGCTACACTGAATTCAAGGGGAGCTTTTCCACAGGCATGTGTCCTGTGGAGACTCCTTCTGTCCATGTGCATGTGAGTGTGAATATGTTAGAGCAAATGTGCCATGAGCATTGCTCTCCTAGATTCCTCGCACTTTTAATAAGTCAGGCCTGTAAATGAGTTACTACCATGATACAATAAATTCTGTATGACTCCTTTGCTAAACTATTTAGCTTCATTTATCACATAAGTACTGTTATGTTTAAGTGCTGTTAAGTTTAAGCTAAGTGCTGTTGGGCCTTTAGGTATAAACTTTTCTGTCAAGTCCAAGCTCAGTTTAGCACAACACTCTACTCTGAGCCTTGTGACTCACAGGAGAGTCTTTTGTTTTCTCCTTATCCTTTCCTATCCTTTTCCCTCCTCACCCTCCCAACCTCCACACTGATAGTCTGGGGTTTATTTTACTTTGTATTAACCAATTTTGGATCTTTGTTTGCTTTCCTCACTGCACCTTAATCATCTAGTAAGTAATAGAATGAACCTTACCAATAAACTTTGTCATGCTTTCATTTTTATATTAAACTTGCATTCACTGATACCTTTGCCAGTGATTCTTGAAGCAACCTTAAAACATACATTGGTGAAAAATCTAAGGCAAGGAAAAAATAGTGCCAGTGTCTTGCACAGTGTGCAATAGAACTGTCAGATCAGTAATGCTCAGACCCTTTTCACTTTCTTCTCCTTACTGTATATTTTACTTTTTTTCAGAATTCATAGGCTGAAAAAAATAAAGCTAAAAACATTTCAGTCAGCTTTTGCACAGGTCAGACTAGAATGCCTTACTTTTTGAATTTCTTTAAATAAAAACACAAGCAAAAGAGAAAAACAACTAACTAATATCATAAAATGAACCAGATCTTTTTCCCAAATCATTATTTCAGTCCAATTTACAAGATTCAAATTAAAGTTAGTTGATTTTAGGCTCATGTGGGCTTGAAATCCCTAGCAACAGAGTATTAAAAAACTGGCTTAAAAGACAGCAAGATTCTGTGCTATTTATTTTTACTTCTGGCTAAGCAGAAGAAAACAGTGAGCTGTCAGGTAAAATCAAATACAAATAAATTACTTAATATCTCATTTTTCCACCAGGAAAACCAAAGGAGAATAACACATATTTCTTGTTTAGGAGGTTGCAATGCCCTACTCTCACAACTACTGCACAATGAAAAAAAAGAAGGCAACAGATTGCTATCAGGCCTGCTTACTGTCTCAGCTGATTTCAGTCTTACTGTCATAGTTTCATGGCCAGTTTAACCTGGAATAAACTGGCAATGAGGCCAAATAAACCTTTCTCACTGGCTCTTTCTTCCTTCTTATTTGCCTGGCTTTTTTTTGGTGAGGTGTAATAGTAAATGAAGCCATTGAACACATGGGAGTAGGAAAAGTTTGTATGGATTCTTGTACTGCCATGAAACAGGGAGCCAGCAGCCAGCAATGGGCTTGCAGTCACGGATCAGAGATGCTGACAGCTGAAAATGACAGAAACTCTGCTCTTGGATTCCTCTGTATAGGCTTGTAGGGTACCAGAAGCTGCAGAGCTGTGTCTTGTGGTCATGCTATTGGTACAGCCACTGGCATCACATACCTCACACACAGCTACAGCTGTCACATGGAGATAAGCAGACCTTTTTAAAATATTATTCATTATCAGGACAGAGGAAACAGTATGAAATACTTGAAGGCAAGATTGGAGTGAATAGGCATTGTTAAGTTTGGTTTAATAACAGACATGGGAGTTTTTGTGTCAGCATCCCATCAGAAATAGTGAGTCTAAAAGCCTATTTCTAATTTGAAATTTGTTCAGTTTATGAAAACTATTTGCAATTTGGTTGTTGAAGACTTCTTCAGAAGTTTTTTTTCCATTTCTCTGTTCCCATAATCCACTAGGTTTTGGCTGCCAGCACGAAAATGTTCAGCTAATAGCCAGGAAAATAAATGTTGCAAGAATAATAAAACTGTAAATAACCAAGAAATGGGAAAATTTTAATAACTATTGAATAAAACAAGGAACATGCAAAACTAATCTTTTTTTGTCATATTTGAGTATAGAAGCAGCATTAAACTAAGTGCTTGGTATAAATAAATTATTCCTACAAAGAATTTTGCACTTTTTGAACAAAAATCCCCCCTAAAAAAAGTGTATACTTTGTTAAGATACTGACAGACACAAAAAAAGACCATGTTAGAAAAGAGCAACAGATACTCTCCAAAAGGAAAACAAGCAAACAAAAACCCTTTTCTTGTTCCAGCATTCAGTACAATTGTGTTGAGACTACCTGAGGTTCTGAAATGGAAAATCTTAACTACTGAAAAAAGGCTCCTCATGAGTCTCCATTACTTTCTGGAAGATAGTCTTGATACAGAGGGACATGCACATGACAGCAGAGGTTTTTTTAAAGATATATAGCCACACAGATACTGTGAGATTAACACAAATAGAAACTTTTATCTAGATAGTAAGCTACATATGACATCTAATGATGTTTTGGGATTTTTTTTCTGAGTGTTCAAATACACTTTCATGAAGGTATTTTTTGAATGCACTGTTTGAAATGGCCTAGATTTACTTTTGAGGATGAGAAAACGAGCTACAGGATGGTCTTTGAGCCACACTAGTCCAATGCATGAGCCTAAGCAAGATCTTTCTAATCATGCTTCCAGACTGTCTCTGGGAGGAAGCTTAGGAAAAATTTGTCAGTATGAGCAAGGCAAAAAGGAACAGAAGTACAAAGAGTTTGCTGAAATTGGCTGTATGTGTTCCTGAGAGACTTCTCCTTTGGAGGAGAGCAATACTGCACAACAGAGACCTGCCTTAATGATCACACAGAGTGAATTCACAGCGCCAATTTTCCCACAGCACCCTGTGTAGAGCAGTAAAATTCTCCCTTCTCTGTGAAATACATGCATCAACCTCCTGCACAAGCAAGAAAGCTGTTCCTTGGCAACACTGGGATGCACTTGGTTTTACCACCTGGTGTCAACATCCCTTAAGGAAAACTTTCAGGTCCATCTCCACAGTTTCTCTGCTCTGTTCAAACCCATTCTGCATCACAGAGGGAGAAGAGAAATTTTGAAAAAAATATCTGGAGTATACAGTGGGGAAAAGCTAAATTCCAAGAAACTTCTGATGACTTGATAACAGAAAGACATACGACAATTTTTTCTCACACTTGGCTTTTATTAAACTTAGTAAATTACATCCATAGGGAAAAATCTCAGGGAAAATACTGTGCCTCCAGCTTGTGTTTTTATCTTATCTAAAGTTAATAAGAAAAACAATGAATAGGAACTGGAGAGCATGAAATCAGATTTAGAAGGAAGTCAGGGTATTTTGTGCCAGCTTTCCCTGAACTTTAAGCAACAAAGTATTTCTAGTAGAAGTGCTTTCATAGAAACATCATCAGATCATCTATTAAAAAGCAACCTGTCTCTCTAGAAAAACTCCTTGAAACACAGACATTTTAGTGAAGGAAACATGGAACTAAAATAGGTCATCAATAAAAGGGTTGCATAAGGAAAATTTTTTCCCCTTGGATGAACAGAAAGGTTTAGAAATTCAATGCTTGCTGTATTTTTTGTTGATGTAATATTTGTATTGCCAGAAACAACCTGATTTATTAGTGTGCTGTGATTTTATACCACCAAAGAAGAAAAATATAGAACATGCATATTTTTCTAAAGATGGTGCTCATCATGAGGATATTAGATATTAGACGATACTGGAGTCTGTTTCCCCTGAACTCAATAATATCAGTAAAATTCTTCTGAGTGGCACTTCTTTGCTGCACTGGAGTGACAATTTATCAACATCAGGGGCACCCTGAGGTACGTGACAGCATGAAATACACCCCAGAACAAGAAGAACCTGTACTTGGACTCTGGCTGTCTGTGGGTGGGAGGCAATCTCCACCATCTAAAAGGTGTTAGAGTAGTTTTTATTCAAATGTCTGTCATAAGATGTTCTTAACAACAAATTAATACTATGGACTAAATACATTGAAAGCTGTAGAAATTTCAAAGGGAATTCATGTAAGATAGTAAATTATCTTTACTTATGGTTTTGGGGTTTTTTTTCAACTGAGGTTAAATTTTTTTACCATCTGATTAAATATTTTTTCAACAGGTGTCAAAGACAAGCACTTCTTCATTGTCACCTTGAGAAAGTTTTTCATTCATGCTTTCTGTAGCTAATATTTATAAACAAAGCAGATAAATTAAATAAGTACTGTCTTTGGGAACTGAACAGAAATAAATAAAACTATTTTGAAATATTAAACAGTTAAACAGCTCTAGAAAAAGTGAGGATTTTTAGCCAAGCTGTAACTCTGAGAAGCTTGAGACAGTGCACCTGTGCTTGATTACACACACTTCAGGACACAGAGACAGAAATACCCTCAAAGCTGCCATTGAATACTCATGAAGAAAAGAAATATTTTAGTAAAGGTATTGATGACCTGCAGAGATGAATCACAAAGCAGACACAATTTTTATGGGTTTTTTTCCTGATCTTTAATAGATTTTGAACCTTCCCAGTATAGAAACAAAGCTGTATACATAAGAACAAATTGAATTGTTATGCTTGGTCATACTTATCACATGACCATCTCCAAATACACCAGAATCAAATTAACAGAAAATTGGAATTATCAGTCATTTTAAGACTCTATATATTGCTATATCATTAAGAAAAAGTTTGCAACTAAATCTTCACATTAACAACAGTGATCTAACTGGAGTGTTAATACATCTAGCAATTAATCATCTTGAAATAAATTAATGAGCTGCCAACAACAATAATTTGTATGAGGTAATGCAAAATATCTTTGCAAGACTGCAAGATTTGTGTTAGTTTTTATGACATTAGACATGATAATCAGTTCTGTGCTGAAATTATTTGGCAAAACAAAACTCAAAACTACTACACATACTTTGTAAGCTGTCTCAGTATTAGTAACTGAGGTATGAAGTAAGCACAGTTATTTTTCCTTTCTCTAGTTCTGTTTAGTTTGCATAAGAAGAATCAGAAGAAGCACAAAGATCTGGAATTCCACTCATAGCTACATCATCACTAATCATAACAAAGAAAAATCCAATTCAAATTAGTAGTTTATCTGGGATATTAAAATAGAAGAAATTGCCAGTAAAGACTAAGCACTAGTGAGTTTTGCATATCTAGAAAGCAGACTGAATAGAACAGAAATGGGCTTGGAAATACATTATAAATAATTTCAGAAATTCTCAGCATTCTTAACTAATTACAAGAATAAAACAAACTAACAAAAAAAGAGTGGACAATTTAAACCCTGTTGATCACCAAAGTCACTTCACACAAATAAAAATCTTGCATCAAAGTTATCGTATATTACCCTGAAAGGAAATTTTCTCTTAAAATAATAATCTCTCAAGATAATATATATCTTGTATATCTAATATATATGTGCCTAGCAAACACAGATTGTTTTGAAAGTACAGAGTGGATAATACCAGAGAACACTTGATGTTTAGGTGACAAAACAGAAAGTTCTCTGTGTTCGTACTTGTAGAAGGAATATAAATTGTCAGCAAATGTGTCTTATATAAAATAATAGGTATAGAAGAAAATATTTTACATTGGAACATTCACAACACTTTTAACTTGGTTACCCAGATTTCTGTTTTCCTTGTGCAACAAGCACTTTTCAAGTGCACTTTTCAAACACACTGATGATTAAATTATTTCTTTCACAGGATGACACAAATTATGTGCAGTTATCCCATACATCCAGTTGCATGTGCAGCCTAATAATTTTCTAAAATTTTCCTTAAAATATTTTACTTTTTCATTGGGTTGTATGGCAAGGTTTTAGTATCAGGGATGGCTACAAGGTGGCCTCTCTGAGAAACTGCCAGGAGCTGCTCCCATGTCTGATAGATCCAATGCCAGCCAATCCAAAAGAGATTCACTACTGGCCAAGGCTGAAGTCATCAGCAACAGTGGTGGCATCTCCAGCATAACATAGTTAATGGGAAAATTAAAGGAAAATGAAGGGAAAATGAAGGGAAAATTAAAGACCCACACACCAGGAATTGCAGAAAAAGAGGAGTGAGGATATGGAAAAGAAACACAGATACAAAGGTCAGTGAAGAAGGAGTAGGAGGTGCTGCAGGTGCCAGAGCAGAGATTCTCCTGCATCCGATGCTGAAGGCTGTGGGATGTCTAGCCAGGGTCAATCCACCACAGGTTTTTACCTGTATCAGCAGTGAGAATATGAAAACCAAGTTGTCATTGTGTTATCCAGGTGCTGAGAAATGCTGGACTTCACAGGCATTCTTAAGTCTGTTAAAAGCCTGTGCAAGGTATACATACTAAGCAGACTTCATTAGATATGGCTTCTTTAATGAAGTGGAAAAATAGCTGTCTTATACATTTGAACCAAACAACAAAATCAAATTATGTAAGATACTTAGTAAAAATAAGGGATTTTTTCAAAATTTGGACAAGTATAATGAGAAAATAATTAAGAGAAGAAATGAAAGGCTGTAAATCTACAAGTTTGGGAATTCTCATGTCTGTGGTCTCAAAGGGAAGCCTAACTTTCTCTGGCTTCCCCTTTGATATTATTTTTCTGGATTATTAACAGCAGATTATTGCCTCCACTCTAACTCCAAACAACTCTGAAAAATGAACTGCTAAGATGTAAAGTACACAATAAGCAACACTTCAGGTTCTCATAAACACAGACAAATTCCTCTATGTAGCCTTTTGTGCATTTTATATAAAAGCTGCTCATCCCTATTCTCTCACCTCAAGTAGATATAGCACCTCCATAAGGGCTTTCAATAATTGATGGTGAGTGTTTACAAGCTCTTCTAAGGCTTCTGTATATATTTCTCTGATGGAAATCTTTTACATCTGCACTATAAACCTGGCTATTTAATATGGGCAACTAAACAAGCCATCAGTCTGCAACTGCCTCTAAGTTGGTGAAATTAGCCCCTAGGTGCATCAGTGGGACAGGAAACTCTCATACAGAATCAGTTATTCTTTCTTAGGTTACATGCAAAATAAAGAGAATTATACATAATTCTTTCTTCAAATTGGAAAAGAAATACATTGTAACATTTTTTGTTGAAAGGGTTGTGAGTTATTTCACGGCTCCTGGCTGCTAACTGTAACTTTTAAAGAGATTTTTATGAGCACATGTGGCTTTCAATCAGGAAGGAAAAAAATCTCGTTGATAGGAAAGGTGTCATTCTCATAGAGAAGTAACTTTGGTAAACAGTTGTTTCAAGGCAAATAACAGTGAAACAGGATAGAAAAAACCTCATTAGAACTTCTATTACAACTGTGTTTTCCTATATCAAAGTTAAAAATGGCACAGCCCTTGTCAATAGTTAACATTATCCAGTATAGTCCAAAATAACATTATGTTTCCTAAAGGCATTCCAAGATCTAGGACTTTTTTTTTTATTTATTTATTTTTTTTTTTTAACAGGATGTTAAATAGTGTTTGGGACTGGAACTTCACTGTATGAAGCAAAGTAGGACAATGAAGACTTGACATGAAAAGTTTTGTAATTTTGACACTGCAGAACTGAGAAAGTTGATGTAGGCTTGCCTTTCCCATTTGGTTCATAGGAATTTAAAAACTATTTTACTGATACATTAACACTTGGTTCTTTGACTTCTTCTGTTATAAGTGTTCATAGATATGATGCAAAGTGGAATTTTCACTTCAGTTCTCATACTTGGATGCATTTAGAAACAGGCATATCTTATTTATCCAAAGTAAATTCAAAGAAAAATAATGTAAATTGAGACAGCCAAAATGTGCATCTGATTTGCCTGTTTGATCAAAATTATTTGGATGGGGGACGCAAAGGATTTTTTGTTTATGTATGGCATCATTGATGATGAACATATGGAAATCTGTGCATACAGTTCCACACACACTTTAAATTAAATGAAAAGGAAATTTTTCCAGAATAAGGGAATATATTTCCAAAAGCTTTCTGAGCATCTTAAGTGGAACACATAATCATATAGCCTTGCAAACAAAGTTTCCTTATGACAACATTTATTATATTTATTGCATAAAAATTTAAACTCACAAAAAGTGATGCATAAAAGCACTTTTGCCCTGTTGGTGGTATTTTAGCAATTAATATTCTGTGGAGGTAGGAATTCTCTAAAAGGCCACAGAAAATGTCCTGGTATGACAATGCATATTTTCAAAGAAATCTCTTTGCCCTTTAAGATTTGGTCCACTAACTCCAGATGGAAATAGAATTCCTTCAATTTCTCTTTTCCCCTGGAAAGAGGCATCCATGCAAGTCTTCCTATTTCTGTTAAAAGTAGTGGTCCAGGAATGTGAATTCAATGGAGACAAACCTACCTATGAATATGCAGTTTATATATTTAATGACAGAAATCAGTACAAGAAAATCCACAAAGACATTAAAAATACAGCTGTAGCTGTCACAACAGTATAGCAGAGTAAAGAATTTTACTAAACATTGCTACAATCTTCATAATATATGCCATTTATCTGATCGTAATGAGCGATACTGGTGTAGGTTACTGAGAGTATCCTTGCATTCTAAACTCATGTCTTATGTGTCTATAAACATGTGTATATGCATATGTATGAATATATTTACTTGAACAGAAACAGGAAAAAAACAATTATCATGTCCTAAATTCAGTATTTCTACCTGAGGCTGATACTGATTCCAAATTTTCTTTTTGACAGTTCTCATTTCTCTGCGTACCTTCCTCTTGTTTAGGTATACTTAAACCAGAGCTGAGAGGTACTCAGGAAGTGCAGGGCTAAAATGTAATTTACCAGACTTTGAAATATTTTTAACCCTCTAGTGTTTGGGGAGAACTCAGGTGAATTCATTTTTGTTACAGGTTAGAGATTCCTACAGCTTTTGTGAATAGTATAGACGTGGCAGTTTTATATAATCCCTACCACTTCAAGGTACTTTATTGAATGCAGAAAAGAAAGGAGTCCTGGGAAGCTTGCAATGCTTGCTTGAAGTCATACAGAATTTCTGCAACAGCTACAAGTTGCAAGTTGATCTATTGTAGTCTCACATTGTGAGTTGCAAACCCCATGTTCAATGTAAGAATGTATTATCTGACACTAATTGTATTCTTGGTACTGAATATTACTGGCAGTGGGTATGTCTTGAAACTAAAACTGTAATTATATATTTCAAGTGAATAATTTAGTGCACTAAGTCTGAAAAGTCATAATGCAATATTAATATCACCATACACATCTTAAGTTATGCTAAATTTAATTTCTATTCTTGCTTCATTCTTTCTTTTCTCCTCCTACTTTTATTGATATGAAAGCAAACTACTTGCCTTGGGAAAAGAAGTATTACAACATGAAAAGATATTACTACAGATTTGGGAAATTGAAGAGACATATGGCTATCTTATTTTTTCATTTTTGTAATGCAGTATGATATATTGTCATGCAGAGAAAAGCATACATAGGTCCCATAGATGTAAGATTCAAAAAGGAAAAGTAAATTTGAAAAAATAACCAAAGTTAAACAGGGTTTAAAAAAGGTATATCAAGGTTGAGTTCCATCCCTACCAAAAATAAGTTGGATAAATATTATTTTTGTTTGTTGAAAATCTCTTCACTCCTTCTTTGTTAAATTACTGTGGTTTAAAGTGTGAGTAAAAACACAGCTCAAACAGTCGAGTTCAGATTCTGATGAACTCCAAGTACTACACCTGTTGCTGGAGATGAGAGAAAAAATTTTGGCTGTTTTCCAAGTGACCATTTACAATTCACAACAAATAGTGTCAAACAAGCACTTTCTCATTACCAGAAAACAACCTTCAAAAATATAGATAAGCAGCAGAATGAAAGAGATTTACAGTTCACTAATTGAATGAACTCTGATAACATCAAGCTTTTGCACAGAAACAAAACACATACAACTCTACATGCACCTTGCTAGAATATATGAGAAAGTGCCAGGTGTTAAACATGTGCTTCAAGATAAAGAAATAAAGCAATTATTTTCTAAAATAGAAAGCATTAACATTTAGCTACAGAATATATTTATTAAGATTTTTAAAATTAATCTAGCATGAGAAAAAGAGGCAACCGACAGAACTAGTATCTAAAAACTCTCACCAAAAATGTTGCAAAATTCCTCTAAGTAATGATTGTTGTATCATTCCAGGAAATTAAATTTTTCTCAAGTGAGCAGTGAAAAAAAGATAATGAGAAAAATGTACCCAAACCAAAAATAAAATCTAGGTTTCTCAGGTTAGTGTCCTATTTGCTCTTCTATGCCTGTGTTGCATGGTTAATCAGTCATTTTCCTTTTTCAACAATTAGTATACTTTTTCTGGATTTCCTGTGTTAATGTAATTATTTTCCATGAGAACAGTTATTAAAGGCAATGAAATTACTCTGTACATTATATTCAGGAAGTCACCTCTAATGGCAGAAGGATTTAATAAAAACAAGGGTTTCCTCTCTTAGCATAAGTGATTGCTTTTTAAAAATAGCAGCTAATTGGAAAGGAAATTGCACATACACCTATGTAAAAAGTAATGTCAATAGCACAACTCAAAACAAACCCATGACTTGATTCAAGCCTAATTTTGGTAATGGATTTAATTACAACTCGTTCTGCTTTGTAGGTACCTAGCAGCTCTGTATTTGGTAAACAGAGAACATTGTTATTGTTTTGTCTTGTGTATAAAACACAAACAGCTTGGGCATTGGTTTATACCAGTCCATGTTTGGTTCTCTTAAGAACTCACTATCCTCTATCAATGACATAAGACATTAATCTTGGGTAAGCATAGAGGTCTTGTGGAAACAGAAAATATAAAGGAAAGAAAAGAATATAAAATAGTAGCTTTCAGATACTTTTTACCCAAATTGAATGTTCACTGAAGGCGTGCATGCTAGACCTTCTAATGCCTATAACAAAGCTGCTTCCCCTTGACAAGGGGATAGCATGCTCCTACCAGGTCATCTGGAATATTCTTCTGCAACTTTTTTCACCATGTGTCTGAATTTAATAAAAAAGGAGCAAATGACTGACTTTGTAGTTTCTTGGATCTTCACATTTCAATAGAAAATAATCTTTAGGGAAAAAAACCCTATTTAAACAAAATCAACTTTCTAAGTCCTAGTTTTTCCTCATATTTATCACTAGTATGTTGCAGGATCAGCAAGCAAATCTCTTTTATTTAAGATACAGATTCCTCTCTTTTCTTAAACTTTTCCTTTGGCCTTTATGAAGACCTTCTTATGAAAAATTGGGAAGACTACTGTATGGAAGAAAGAAATACGAGTGAGAATTCATTTAAGGGAGAGTTCTTCCCTTATGAGTTACTGCTTAGGCACAACTTTGAATTGTCCTTCACCAGTCATATTTGGTAAAACCGCTGTATTTTTAATATATATGTTGCTCAAGAAAGAAAATAAATTAAATTTCTTAAGATTTTCACAGCATATATTTGCAACTTTCCTTTTTATAAACCCTTTCTTCAACTGTTTTTGTTTTTAGAAAAACTGCAGAAACAGGCCAATCCAAGAGGTCGGATTTTTTTAGATAATGACATTTTGTGAGAATATTTTTTAAGGGATGCTGTGACTGGGAAAAGCTTTAAAAAGAAGGTAAAAGTGTCTTTTAAAACAAAAATCAAAAAACAAACTTTCATTTTGAACTTTCAATGAAATTTATACCGAAACCCCATGGCTACATTTTGAGAATTCAACACTTATATCTTGAAGTTGCCATTGATTAGGATCATAAGATTTCCTTTGTTTCTTTGACTGAAAATAATTTTTACTTTTATTTTTCAGAGAGAATTTTCAGAGATGTATGTATCATAGCTGTCTGGAAGCTTCTTATTAATTTGAAACAATTTTGAAAACATAGAGATTAATTTATTGTTTCCACCCCTGAAAATACTCAGAGATACAGATAGCAAGGAAGTCCTGAAAAACCTATAAGAAGCAAATCAAAGGTAATCTACAGCAATGAATCACACCTGAGATTAAATGATGTCATATTCTTTGGAAAACCTTGAAATAAAACTTTTTCAGTGTGATAGAAACTTTGCAACTTTGTCTTTTCAGCTGACTTCCTCCGAGTGCACCTGAGAGCACTGAAGAAGGAAGGATGCTACTCAGTGCCTCTACCTAACAGCAAATTTCCATTTCAGAAAGTCAAGAGAGCTTCTCCCTCTAATTTCCACTGTACAAGAGGAAGGAGTAGAGAAAGGATGCATCTCTTTATTTTGCACCTAGTATAACATCTTTCCTTCTGGAGGGCAGTAGAGGTGAAAGATTTCATAAAAGTTTTTAAGTTCGGAACAAAAAAGAGCTTTGTTCTGTTACCACCCCTCTCTGTTCCCTCACAAAGCTGATTGAATCTATTACAGTAGTGATCTAATACAAACAGAAGGACCATTTTCTATACAGCCTAATAGCAAATTAAAGAAGTTTTAATAACATGTAGCAGTAATATATGAATTATCAAGTATCACAGGCTTGAATTTTGAACAAAATATGACCTAACATGCTATTATCATAATCCAAGATTCTGCTCTATCTGATCATTTATTTCTGTGATAACATTAAAATAATTCAATTTCTCATAATGTCTGTGAAGCTTGTGTAGTCATATGTCAGAATATCTGCAGAATATTGACAATTCACTTCAAGCCAGTTTCCCTAAGACTCCTAAGCTGTGTGATAAAGAGAGAACCCCTTGTGGTTTAACCCCAACTGGCAACTTAGGACCATGCAGCTGCTCACTCACCCTTCTGACACAGCAGGGAGGAGAATTGAAAAAAAAGAAGAAGCAGCAAAACTCACAGGTTAAGATAAGTACAGTTTAATAATTCAAACAAAATAAAATAGAAAAAGAACAAAATAAGAATAATGAAAATAAGAGGGGAGAGAGAAATAAAATCCAGGAGATATTAGGAATTGCTCATTTTCCCCAGTCAATGGACTGATGCTCAGCCTGTTTCTCAGCAGCAGTTGGCTCCTGCTGGCCAGCTCCCCCAGTTTATTTGGACTGGTTGTCCTTGTGATGCTCCCTTTCAGCTTCTTGTGCATTTCCTTACTTGTAGAGCATGCAACATGGAAAAGTCCTTTACTTAGAGTAAGCATCACTTAGCAACAACCAAAACATTCAGTGGGTTATCAGCATTAGTCTCAACTGAATTCAAAAGACAGCACTATACCAGCTAGGAGGAAAATTGACTCTATTCCAGCCGAAACAAGGACGGAACTATAATCTAAAAAATATTTCAACAGTGTTTGTAAGTGTTTGTCTAGTCAAGGCAAGATCTTCCGTTTTTCAGGTGTTTTACAAATTGCCTCCTTGTGTTGTTCTTGTATAACATGTTTCTAACAAGCTACAATTTCTGTACTGCATGCTGCAAAAATGAAATACATGAAAAAAGAAAGAACAATGAAGCAGTGGAACTGATGAGTTCTATAAAACATATAAGGAATGCAACAAGAAACTATTTGAATATGAGATCAGAAGTTAGGTTTTTGGTATTTTTCATTTTTCCAAGCTCATGTCACAATAAATAATATTGTCGCTGAAAATGATCCCTCTGTCTGTTGCACTGCATGATGTTTCACTGAACAGTCCAAACTCTCTCAGCCTGTCTTCAGAGCAGAGGTGCTCCAGCCCTCTGATGCTCTCCAAGATCCTTCTCTGAACTCTCTCATACAGGTCCATTTTGGGTATCCCAGAGCTGGATGGAGCACTCCAGGTGGGGTTTCACCAGAGCAGAGCAGAGCAGAGCAGAGCAGAGCAGAGCAGAGGAATAAGTCCCCTCCCTGTCCCTGCAGCTTTGGATGCAGCCCAGGACACGTTTGGTTTTCTGGGTGTTCTGGGCTTGCAAGCACATTTTGCTGGGTCATGTCTAGCCCCTCATCCACCAGCACCCCAAGTTTCTCTTGGAAGGCTGCTCTCGACCTGCTCATCCCCTAGCCTAAGCTAATACCAATGGTTTGCAGTTTAAACTAAAAAGTAGCATTTTTTCATATCACTGAAAAATGCATCTACATTTGTTTTGTCTTTAAAGAAAAAAAAATAATTAAAACCAGGTTTTGTTCTTGAGAGGCAGAAATCGCTGTTTTATAATTCTCTCATGAATTTGTAAGCACAGTAATTTTATTTTAGAACAATTTGCTTGCAATGTAAAGGAGGTGTGTAGCTGTTTTGGATGTTATTTATGGTAATATAGAAATTTTGAAGACTAAAAACAAAACTTTAGAAAATGCATAAGAAAAAGAAAGGAAGAGAAAGAAAGGATAAGTGTAGAAAGACATCACCACTTCTGGACCCAGCAATGAGGTGTTGATCGAAGTGATGGTCACATATAATTCCATGGGTTAATATACATACATATCCATATCCATATATATATATATATATATATATGTATGTATGCACCCAAGCATCTTCCCTGGAGGGTTTTTTTGCAGACCTCTGCTAGAAGGCCTCAGGAATGAGTCTGTGAGCACTTTGGGGGTCTTTGATGAAGGGATGAATACTCTCCTGCCTTGTGTGGATGTGAATGTCCTGATGCCTGGTGTGAATGTGACCTTCTCAGGGGAGGGGCTGGGTGGGCAGTTTTACAGCTGAATTGTGTAAAAGAGGACAATCAGCATGATTAAAAGCATCATCCTGCCTCTGAAGGATCTTCTTCTGAACAATGTTCTCCTATATGTGGCTCAAAATGCAGAGCACTCCAGGGGTGGGTGCTCACCCCCTCTGCCCTGTTCGGACCAGAGACTTGCCCACTCCACACCCAGAAATTCAGTTCCTCCCCCTCGGGGTTTTCAGTTGTTAAATAAAAAGTTAACCAAAAAACTGCCAACAAAACAGATATCTGCACCTTATGTAATGGTGAAAAAAAACAAAGCCTAATTATGACTGAAAATTACATGGGCTTGGAGAGTAAATGAAATTACTACTTTTTTAATGCCTTAGAGCTGTTTTACTTGTTAATGCTGCTGGTAAAAGTACTAATGCCTCTAAAAATTAGCTTTTTTTCCCTTAATACAATCTGTGCTAATCATTCCATACAAATAGAAAAAGCTGATAACTTGACTATTGAAATGCCAACAGCCATTTATTAGAGACCACCAGAAGCATGACTACAAATGGGACAGGAGTAAAACAAAATAATATTGTCAATTATACTTGACTGAGAGTATCTTAATTGTTAAATGGGTCTGTAGTGTATCCACTACATAGGACCAAACATGGTTTGGTGCAGGTAAAAATTACATTAATGTTTAGGATGATGAACCAAGGATCTATTTTAACAACAATAAAGTCAAACTAACTTAACTCAAATTTATTATATATAAAAGAATATCAGCATGATATAACAACTTGATTCACAACCTTCTCTTCATTAAGTGTCATATTGACACTGGAAAAAAAATGTCATCCAATTGTTTACTCCAATAATCACAACACTGAATTTTCTAATCATCCATAGCAGATGGCAGATACCTAACCATCCCATATTATTGAAAAACATTCATGACATTAAACTCTATCACTCTAAAGATTCTTTTCAAGGCATTAAAAAGTAGCAAAAAATTAAAAATAAGTGCTTAAATTTTTATTATTCCTGTTGTTATTACTGCTATTCAAGGGGAGATTGGAAGAAAATGTGTCCACACATTCACACATGAACTGACAAAAATCTACTTCAACTGTTCAAGGGCTGGCCCATTAACAAGTGTTACAATAGCCAGATACAGGAAAAATTGCTATTTTTATTATAACACAAATTGTGTCTATTTTATTAGCATAATGATATATTTTAAATATCTTCATTGAAATTTGCTGACAAACATGGATTATTACATCCCAATTTATAATAGTGAAAGTTTCCCACACTGGTAATAGGTGGAATACTCTCCTTACTCAAGAGAAGCTAAAACAAAAATCTACGATTTTTAAAAACAGAGGTGACTCATAAATGAGTTTCACCCTTTAAAAATGACAAATAAGTATCGGAAGATGACATTAAGGAGAAGGCTGTTAAAATTTACTATTTAAACCCAGAACTGTAGTAATTTTGTATCCCTTTCACCGTCCTCAAATTTTCTTCAAAGTCTTGGTATTTTTTAATAATGGTATTTGACCCTTAAGTTCTCATATCAATGTCTCTTTTACTGAAAATGCAACTGGAGGAAGGATGATATATTTACTAGTATAAAAAATAAGACAACGTTAAAAAAAAAAAAACTTACAGGACACTTGGGAGCAAATTTTGCTTTTAAGGAAGAGAAATTTGGAAAGTTAGTAGCATGGAAATTTTGGAGACTTTGTTCAAACTCCTGGCTTTGAAGCTCACACTTAAAATTTTCGCTACAAATTGACTTTTGGGGAATGCATACAAAGACATTTGAGACATTTTCAAGCGCCTGGATAATATGGAAGCAGTCGTGCTTTGATATAATGTACAAATTAGGCATATTAGCAATAAAGCAAATAAAAATACTTCTTGTGCACTAGTACATTTCAGGACCTTGTGTTTTTCAACATCTATTTAACACTTGTGGAGATCTTCTATCCTGTTTACTCAGCTACTTAACATTAAGCAGGAGCAAGCATCTACACTGAATGTTTGCTGAGCCAGATCATCCAGTAAATTAAATCTGACACAGAGTCCCCGCCAGCACAGCACCTGCTCCTGCCAAGTGCAGCTCTTTATAAATGTGATGGGTTCAGCCTGGTGCCACCTGTGCAGTTTGGCAGTGCTGCTGATTGCTTCCTGCTCAAAGCTGCTCACCAGGGGCTCTTACCCCTCGAGCACCCACTGTGCAGCAATGGAGTAGGATGGCTGACAAAGATTTACAAAGGCAGAACTTGAGGCCAGCTTCCAAGAGGACACAGTAGGCAGTGTCTGTAAGGCTCCTGAGAAGAGGGGAGCAGAGGACAGTGAAGCTGAATCTCTGAGCACCAGAGGTGCTGGCAGCCTTTGCCCCCATGGGCCACTCATTGACAAGAGAGAGTAGCTGAACTGCCTACACTGCTGAGCAGTTACTTCCCAGAGACACATTCTGTGTGCTTGGTTCATTTTGTGCTTCTAATTCTTAATTGTTCATTTCCTGCCACTGATTTTGGTAGCTGAGTGGTTTCTTACGAATTCAGCTTAATCTCAGCTAATAACTTTGTCTCCTTCTTCCTATTATGTCCAAACCCTCCTCTCAGTCTTTCATGAAACTCCATGGCCTGGGTCTGATCTTCATTCCCAGAAACACCAACTCTTTTCCTTTAAAAGATTGCTCATGCAAGCCAATAATCTTATTTGCTGGATTTCCTCCACCTGTGGCTCCATACT
The DNA here is from genome assembly GCF_903797595.1 of Erithacus rubecula. Classification (NCBI taxonomy): domain Eukaryota; kingdom Metazoa; phylum Chordata; class Aves; order Passeriformes; family Muscicapidae; genus Erithacus; species Erithacus rubecula. Next base: position 94,247,986 of record NC_136689.1, on the reverse strand, counting down.
GGGGAGCCCAGAACTTGATACAGAAGTCCAGGTTGTGCTGAGGGTGCACTCCTCTTTGTCATCCATATCATTAATGGGGAATTTTTACAGAGTTTGATCCAAGATTGGCTCCTGGGGTTCACTGGTGGCTGCCTAGACTTTCTTACAGTGATCATCACTACTCAGAGCCCTGCTAACAAGTTTACAATCAACCATCACAGCCTGACCATCCAGCTCATACTTACTAACTTCTCTGTAAGGCTTTCATAGGAGACAGAATTGAAAATTTTCCTGAAGTCTAGGTAGACAATACCCACTGCTCTCAGTCACTTTGTCACAGAGGTGTGTCAAAGCAGGCAAGATTGACTTCTCACTAGTGATCCAAGATGATACTCCTTATGACCTTGACTTTTGTGTGCCTGGAAATTGCTCCATCACCTTCCCAGGCACTGAGGTGACCAATATATCTACAGACCTTGCTACAGTCTTTATGCAGTTATGCAACCTTTACATTCATGGAGTTGAATGCTTACATTTTAAACTGTGGTTAAAATATCTCAGTTTTTACTAAGATTACACACACAAACACTCAGGAAAATGCACTGTAAGAGGCATCTCTGAAAATAGGGAGCATTTAATGAAATTTAAGGAGAAATTTGTATCCTAGAAGAAAACAATATAAAATATTCCAATTGAGAGATATAAGTTCTCAATTTGGAATTTATAAAGACCACTTGTGTTGAAATGTTTCATTTAATTTAACATGAGCAGAAGCAGAGTATGAGTTAATTTTGCCCAGTGATTTCCTAAATATTCACCCTATAAAAATAATTTTTGAAAATAATATTCTGTGTGAATCCAAGTTATAATCCTTATGTTAGTTTTTTTCTGTGCTTCAGGTTTTTTTTTTTTCATTTTCTCTATAGGAACTGAGGCAACATATCACATCCAGCCCTTAAAACACTCCAGTATGAAAGATACAAGACCTATTCCTTAAACCATGTAATTAAATTCAGTATTTCTCGTCTATCTGCCAGCAATTTGCTTAAGTCATAAAATGGGAAAAATTCACTTAACAAGCAGCTATTTTAAACTGGGCTTATTTATTCAAGGCATAGTAAACACTTGACATTTTTCTTAAGTGTTTTCCTTTGCATTTATTGTCATGGCTCCAGTCACAGACAATTGCTGTCCTCCCTATTGCTCAGCAGTTAACTACCTCTTACTGGGTGAGGAGATGCCTATGTAAAGCAGCAAGGACATATTCTCACTTATAATTCTCTGTTCACTTTCATATTATTCCATTAAGTTTTCTTTCACAGTGCCGACTCCCACATCCATCTTTTAAAATTTAACTTTTTCCAGCCATGCTTTTTAAGAGAAGCTGATTTTCCTCCTCTTTGTTTTCATATGAGGGACAAACTTTAACAATGGCACAGAAACATCCAAGTTCCTTATATACAAGTCCAAGTGCAACCAAAGCATGCACATGGATTTTTCATTTAAACTAGAACATGGTCAGACAAAAGCTGTAAACTGTAACCAAAGATGCAGTGGTGGTCAGATTATTGCAAGTGGTGTGTTTTGGATTCCATTTGCATACAGTTGCAAGAAGTAAATCTGCAAAGGCAAATGATTCGCAAATTGCTTTTTTCTGTTCTTCAGCAAAGAGTAGATAATTCACATAATCATTGTGGCAACATTTTCTTCCTTTTTATGACACAGTAAGAAATTGAAGACACTTTTTGTTGGAAAGCAACAGTAACCTCAGATATCAGTTGTTCACACAGAGCTTTAGAGCAAGATTACAGTATTGATGAGAGGAACACTCTTTTACTCATTAGCACTCATAAAGAAATTGCACATTTATTATCTCTTATTCTCCTTTTCTTTTAAGAAGATGAGAAAGAAACATATGTGCCTAAGATTTAAGACTCTGAGGTCAATCTCATAAACAAATATTTTACAAACCATGCATCATGAACAAACTTGGCACATCTCTTACTACTTAATACTGCTAATTCCAACTTTCACAAGCATTATTATCCCAGTAAGTGGAGAATCACTTTTATTCGAAGGAGAGATGCACAATTCTCTCTGTCTGTGGCATGAGAAATTGTAGCATTACAGTATTCCTTGGCAAAGAGTATATTGCTTCACTGTTAGCACTCATTTTAAGGCAGAACAAGTTGATTTAGAAGATTAACTATTTCTTGATATTCTGCCACTTGTGTTAATTCACCACTCTTATGACTATTTTGCCTGAAGAGCAGAGATTTTATTACCAAGTTTCTAATTATCTGTCCAGCAGAGCTTCCTCAAACACTGGCAGAAGACCATATGCTTAAGGGCAACTGTGCACTTCACAAAACAACATGTAGCTTTGTCATCTCCCCCTAGCAGATAGCCTCTGCTCATGATGGTAATAGCAGACATGCTACCCTGACCTAAATGGGCTTGCACTAGAAAAACCTTATGTTTTATGAATCAGAGGTCTTCAACTCTGTTTCTACAATAATTTCTCCTGTGAGAGTCTTTGCATGCATTGGGATGTTGCTCTGCTGTAACAGATTTATTCATAGTTCAAATAAAGCAAATGCCTTCAAATATATTTTGAATAAAGAAAAATCTTAATTTTGTCTGAAATTGCAACCTCAGTGTGAACAAACTTTCCCCATCCAGACATTAGACAAGCTGATTTTGATTCCTCAAGTTCATTCAAAGAAGTTAAATGACAAAAATAACTGAGTTTATGTACTGACCTTTCCATCACATTAAACCAAATTTTTAGTCACCAACTGCTGTTTGTATCCTAAAGATGCCCAGTGCTGGAGCATAGGTTTATCAGGAAAGCAGTGGAGTCAGGCTTGTCATGAGTGGTGCTATCTGCATATTCCTGAGCCATCTGACAAACCAGTGCCATTGCTCCCATTCACTTTGCTATTTGTTCTCATAACCTTACAGAAGGGCTTTCTTTTTTTTTTTCTTTCTTTTTTTTTTTTGTATTTAACTGTGACTACAGAAAAAATGTTCTGTTACTCAAAAAGAAAGAAATTAGATGAAGATTACATTTCTAGAAAAATAAGTGGTAACCTGATAAACATGAGTTTGCACAGTATACAGAAGAAGGAAAAAAACTTCTGCTGATTATTGTTTGATAAATGGATACACTATGCAAGCAAGAATTACAAATACTTATTAGCAGCAAGTAATTCATTGCTGGATGGTTACTACAGTAAATAAAAAAATCAATTCATACTAATATTTGAACTCTACAAAGTGAAACCACTTTAGAAATTTGATTCAATTGCCCATAAATTTCTATTTGTTCTGTGAGAAATGAGGACACATACATCAATATTGCACTCAGAGCTTAAATGGAAATTAAAAAACCACCTCCTTCACTTAGTGCACAGACAACAGGTAGCTGTTAATTGATGCCCTCAATTCCTAATAGAATAGGCAAATTAATAATTTCTTTAAAATATGGCACACTGCCGTTATGTTTCAATATGAAATAAATAGAAGGTCTTGAAGTTTTTTTACCGGTCACCATTATCCAAGATTTCTATCACCTTAAACCTGTCTGCCCAGTCACATTTTTCTCATAGAGATGCTTGAGTTTTCCCATGTAGATTTTTTGTAAAAGCACACACATAGATATGTCACCAGCAGTAGTTTGATTCTATAGACACTTGGGATGATTGATAGCTAGAACAGAACCAAACACAACAGCACCTAAGAAAGCCAATAAAAAAAAACTAAAGAAAAGCAAGTACACCTCAGATGTGTACTCTATTTGGATGAAAGAAGCAACAAACAATCTCATTTCTAGAGAAGGTAGCATGGAGAAATAATCAGCAAACTAGATTGTAAATAACAACATTAAAAGGCAATATCTGCGTGGGTAGAACCCAGGGCAGTCTTTTTATCACACCTCTTCAAATCCTCAATTTTCGTCCTTCCTCATAGTCATGGTTTAATTGACAAAAGTTAGCTAAACTGGTGAAGGGTTGGGAGAGCTATTTTTCATTGAATACTGGTTCCCAAGAGGCTAAGGCTAAGTCTGCTTCCATAAAAGTGTGGCCAAATTGGAGCAGGTTTTTGGAATAAAGTGTATGGTACTGATAATACTTAATGCACAACACATATATATTCAGAAACTATAGTATCTTTAGTCTGATCCCATGAATTAATTATCTACCAGCTTCTGCAATATATTTTTCAGTTCAATTTCATCTTGAAAAAAGTCTACTTTTCACTCTTCAAGGCTACTCAAAGCTTCCAGTGTGAGTTAAGTGGAATTATCAGGATCTCTACTACCCATGCACAACTCAGGTGTGAGCTAAAACATTTATGTACATACACTTTAAGTAGTGGTGGCAAATAAAACATAGAAAAGAGAAAATAAATTACACAGGAAATAGGATAGTAGCTAAAGCACAAGTAGAAAAGGAAGGAAAACGAAGTAATATAGAGTAAAGAAAGGCAGCATTGAACAAACAAAATCTTTCTATTATTTGAACTAGCAATTTAATTATTCCTCTGTTATTCTCTTTTATAATCATATCTACATATTCAGTAAAGACATTCTATAGAGTTTACAGATAATAGAATCTATCAAATGTTAAAGAGGTAGAGAGAAAGTAAGGAAAAACAAAATTTCACCTGGAAGTAAGCATATGAAGAATTTTTAATATGAATAACAATTTTTTCTAAAATAATAGTTGCAAGTGAAAGGATAATAGTGCAAAAATAGTGTTCTGAGTGCATCTGGACCAGAATTCTGTTCAAGAGAATTAATAAAGAACTACATAACCTTGTCCAGTTGCTTGGAGATAAGAATACCAAAAGTAAAGTATCATAGCTGACTAAATACACCAACCAGGTTATCTATTCCATCAGCCTACTGACAGTTCTGATTGTAGATTAAGACTGTTAAGACCTACAGTCTGTTTCTATAAATTAATAATTCTAAGCTGCTATTATGTCACCAAAAATTGTGGACTTTAGTTCTATCAGACTAAATTTACATGACCTACGGATCCTGGTTTAAGAATGTCTTGTGTGCCATAACTCATTTCTCCTATGCATCTTCAATGCCACTCTCAATATGGTACTTTTGAAGGAAATTCCCTTTAAAATGTAGAATTTTAAAGTATATTATAGACTCCTTTGAAAGCATAAACATTTAGGTTTTCCTGTAATCATTTCCATATTTTGTTTTACAAAATCCGTAATACTCTAACCAAGTACTGAACATAAATTATTATTTTTCCCTTATGTGATATTAAGAACAATCTCAAAATAATGGCCTATTTTTAAGAAAAATACCAGCAGATCCATACCACTATGAACCTGGAATTGTATTATCTTCATTTTACACAAGCAAAATCAGACATAAAATGCCTAAAAGCTTGTTTACTTAAGAAGTAGAAATCATAGGGCAGAATTACTTGAGCTGGCTGTGTGAATTCCATTTTGATCCAAAGGTATTAATGAGAATTTGTATGTCCCTTCCAGCTTAGACTGTTCTAATTATGGCTTATTATTTTTAAGCTAAATTATGCAAGCTGCTGTACTTTTGCACTAAAAGTGCAAATTAAATCAGTAAAGTTACCAAACCACAATGACTAATTGCAGGGGCTTTTTAAGACACAAAGCAGCTAAATCTCTGAGGTCACAATTTCTTTGAAAAACAAAGATAACAAATGCACTCACCTCATTTTAGAGACTGAGATTGTACAAAAAAGATCACAAGAAAGAGGAAGAGGAATAAGGAAAGGAAGAGGAGAAATAATAAAATGAGGAAAAAAAAGAGGAAGAATAGCACATCACTAAGTGAGAAAGAATTACAAAACACTTTAGGTTGAAAGCTGCCTCTAGAGGTTATCTGGTCTTACTCTCTACTCAAACCAGGATCTCTTTCACAATTAGATCAAAATTCAGAGTTAGATCATACTCATAGACTAAAGACCAAAACAGCACTGCCTGACATAACTGTGCTGTAGGCTGTCATGGAGATGTCTGGCTGTTTTTATAACAACCAGCCACACTGCACACAGAGAAAAAAACTATGATATTTTTATAAAAAAAAATAAATTAACAAATAAAAAAAAATCATAACAAAACAGCAAACCAAAAAGGAAATAAAATAAAATAACATTTTTAAAATAAAATAAAATAAAATAAAATAAAATAAAATAAAATAAAATAAAATAAAATAAAATAAAATAAAATAAAATAAAATAAAATAAAATAAAATAAAATTATTAACCAACCCTAAAAAAACCCCAGAAAATCTCTACAGTAAATGCCATAAGTACATATAGAGACTCCAATATGTCACAAGTTCTTTGACAGAAATTTGTCTGTATCAATTGCTGGTCTCAAGGACATATTTCAAAGTGCCATTGACAAAACTTTCAGCGTAACTTAAATTGACCTGTTGGATTTTGATCATTTGGGAGTTTTATTTCACTTTGCATTTAATAATGCTTTTTTACAACTTGCCATCCTTCATTCCAGAGTATCAAACACACTGTGAGAGTGCCTTTTGTTGGGAAAACTAAAAAGAGAGCTCTAAGTGATAAGAAAAGAACACTGAAAACCATGATATTGATACATATTACAGTTATAGCTATTATGGAACAGAAATAAAATTTCAAGACCAGTAGTTAAGAAACAATAATATCATCAAGCTATATTAGCTCACCTGAATATCTATCAGACTTTAAGGTTTATCCTTTTATGAAAGCATCACATAATATATATTGAAAAAGTCAGGATAGTAAAAGTGGATTTACTAAAGGTAGACCTGGTAAAATATTTCCTATTTTTTCAGCTGAGTGAAAAAAATATACTGAACATATCTATATAACTATTTATTAAACAAGAGAGTTCAAGAAAAATGTTTTCACTACCTGAGACCAAAATAGAGAAATGGAAAGAGGAGGGGGAGTAAAAATGGAACCTTTAACTCAGAAACTGTGGCAAACACATACCCAAAGACATACTTGGACACAGGTATAAAATGAGTACTGTTAGCATAAGTAAACATTAAGTATATTAAATATGATGACCCAATTATAAGACTAGAAAATGCAGTACTATACAAGGCCTCATGCTTTTTACTTTCATCAAGAACAAGTTCTGAGGAATGGTCTTAATTAGTATTTTTTTCTATAGATGAAAAATGAAGAAAATCTGAAGAAAAGCACATCAAATAATTTTCACTGGGATCTAGATAACTGTCGTGTTATTAAAAGTCTCTGTATTGCTCAACTAAAATAAATTTGTTGTTTGAAATAGCTTTGGGATTTTGAGTGAGGTGTGAAAAATCACAATCTACATGACAGTTATCTTTACTCATATATTAGAAAGTACAAACACATTTTTACAAAAGAAAGCACAAATATCAATAGCCACAGAAAGAAAAAAAAAGTGTGTTCTCAATCATCTCACAAACCATTTCTGTTTCCTGATTAAAGCACTTTTAGTGTAACATCACCAAGATGCAAATAAAAAAATACTTTGTGACATCTACCTCAATCAGGTTTTGATGTTATGTCTTCTGAATCTGGAATTAGTATTCAATATTTTGCCTGATAATTATTTCTGCATGGTTTCTTGAAGTTACTGTACAGTGCCAGTGTAGTTATATTAGTCTAACACAAAAGGTGTTTCTGTTAAGCCCATGACATACAGGCACCATCTGCCCATGGTAGTATTTGGGTCTTTTTAGCATTACTGCAAGGACTACATGAACAACTGAGCTGAACAAAAGTAGATAATGTGTTTACTTCACCCACTCCTATACCACAGATTCTAAGCATGTTATAAGACACTGAGTGGTGCTCAACGTTATAAGAGATGCTCTAGGCAAAATGGTTACATAAATATCTGTGATTTATGGCATGCTGAATACATCACTGGTAGCTACAAACTCCCATTTTCACATGTTAGCTTTCTGTCTGTATGTATCATCCTCTGGATTGTTTCCTCAAGCTATTTCCCAATTTTTTTCTTTGAGTCTTCCATGTGTAAAAATATAAGTGCACAATACTGTAGGACCATCCATTTTCTAAGTGTCATCTCTGAAAGACTACTTTTTTATTTAAGGTACACTTCAAGCTGACTATAACTATATAAATCATAGTCTAGTGAAAAAGAACTTCCCTAGTAGACAAGCACATTTGAAATGTATCCTTTTATGGCAATGGTTTAAAGTAGGAAAAAAAAAATCGAGAAAAAGGAAAAGGAAAACAAGGGTGAAAAAAAAAGGAGAAAATAAAATGAAAACTATATAATGCAACTTAATGAACAGCATCAACTATTTCTTTTTCCACTCAACACTTCTCTTACTTTTCAACTCGTGTTATTCTTTTTTCAGTCTCTTTTGTCTGACCAGTAGGGGGAAAAAATTAAGCATAAAAACCGAATTAATATTTGTGACAAATATTGTGCATTTATACAGTCTATGTTTCACCATATGATTATTTCTTGATCTGAAGCTTCACATCTAAAATTAGATTTACCAAAGGGAGAGTAAAATAGAGCAAAAGCTGTAAAGTGTAGCTCTGCAGAGAGTGTATACTCTATTAAAAATCAACTTCTCTCTCCATATAATGAAAGTTACAACACATTCCCCTCACAGTGGGGTAGAAAGAGATGAAGACAGGAGGATTTATTTCTTCTCATTTAAAAAGGTTGTAGAACACTTCTTAATCAAAATAAATGGTGACAAGCCTAACAGTAAACCGAGTAACACAAGATTCACAGGAACAGTGACTTTAAGAAATAAAAGGCTAAAAGGTGTTTTCTCTCTCTCCTTTTAGCCTGTTTAGAATTTTTTTTTTAAGAGTAACCACCAATTATTACTATTATTTTGTAGGTGAAAGGAAACATTTAAGTATGTATGTGTATGTTAAAGTAATATGTACTGGCTAGTGAATGACTGATGAGAGATTTTGGACTTTTTGAAACACAATTATGTCACTAAAGGTGTAGAACAAATATGCTTAAGAAAGTATATTGTGGAATTTCACAAACACTAATATACAAATTATCAGTGGGTGCTGAAAATGCCCTGTATCTAATTTCTACTGCAGTTTTGAGAAATTTGGAAGTCCTTGGAGGGACCAGTGGTTAAGAGTTCTTTATACATCTGATGAGCTTTGAATGTCCCACGAGCCATTTTAAAATGTCAAAAGCCTCTGTGAAGCGATGAACACAGTTAAGAAAGGACATTGCAATTGAGATGTCTTAAAATATTTTAAACACAATGAGATTATATATAGCTTTGTTCATTTTACACAATGTGGTATTACACAGATGTTTACAGCACAGCCTTGTTAGGTGGTGCATACTGTGCCATCTACAGACAGAACACCAGCAAGGCACTCCTTTATCTAACCCCTGAGCAGGCCAGGTCCATGACAGATCTTTGAGCTGATGCTTTATTTTCTGTCTCTGGCCTTGATGGATGTTGCTCTGCTTGGGTCAGCTGAAACATAAAGGAAAGGACAAGATGATAACAGCTTGCTCAGTGGCACATCACAGCACATCAGCGTGGTGCTGTCCCGCTGTCACCCACGTTCCGCCTACACAGCCCTGCTCTGGCTAAAGGAGATGCAGGAATAAGAAATGCTGGTGCTCTCCACAGGTCTATTGAATAGATGTGTGGATAGAAACCCCACCACAGGGAGAAGATTAAAGCAGAGTGATGAATGCCTTAGGAGGGAAAAGATATACCTTGGGAGAGAATATTGATCACTGGTAAAGATCTGTGATGGTAGGATGAGGTAGGGTATGATGTGGAATAGAAAAATATATAGTAGGAGTTCAGGGTGAAAAAGCACAATTTCAAGTAAGTGAAATGAGAAAGCGAAGTGAGGATTTAACACTATGAAGAGTAATTAGAATACAGAGATTGTATCAGAAAAAAAAGGCATGACAAATTCTGTTCTGGTTTTGTTAAGGTGTGTTGGTGGGGCTTACGTGAGCAAACTTTATCAGTAGTCCTTTCCTCAGTCTATCTTCTAGTATTTTGGTATATTCTACTGGTTTGCAGCACTTTTTACTTCAGCACATATTGAGGTTGTTGGTCTCTTTTAAGCTTAACATTACTGTGGCTGATTACATACAGAGATATATATGTATGTATGCATAAAATATATAAAGTCACAACAACAGAAAAAAATCAGGTTGCTCACAAACAGATGTAATTTCTGGATTTTTGTCATACTTTTTACATTAGGCTTGGCAAACACAGTAGCTGCAATATTGGAAATATTTCTGGCATGTAGAAGCAATGACATTTCTCGGAGATGAGAGATAAAGGAGATTTCATACTCTAATCTTCTCATGTCAAGCTGCTCAGAAAAGAAGAATCCATATGAAAATATAATTTGACAAAAAAAGTGCTTCTACTATGTTCCTAAGGAGAGGAAACATTGTTTCTTCTATGGCTAAATTTGCCTATCAGAAATAAAAAAATTATGTTCAATACATATATGAAACAAAAGATAATGGACTTTATCACAGAACTGATCCCAGTAGAGAAGTAAAGCTAGTTTAAACCTTTCAAGAGGACACTGTGAAACAAACATCAATTTAACAGGACTTTCACAGGCTCTTACAGGAAAAAGTAAACCAGAGACACCAACATGGTTTCAAAATGGTGGGACAGAGTGCACATCTCTCCCAAATGTTATTAGGCCTATACATTTTCCAAACACCCAGAAAAACAGAGCATATACTTCAGTCTTCAACTGTGTGCCTTTTTACCATTTATACATTGGTTAGCAGATTAAAATACATAGAAAGGTCTGGTTTAAGTTTGGTTTTGGTTTTGGTTTTGTTTTGTTTTGTTTTGTTTTGTTTTGTTTTGTTTTGTTTTGTTTTGTTTTGTTTTGTTTGGGGTTTTTGTTGCTTTGTTGGATTTTTTTGGTCTTTTTTTTTTGTTGTTTTTTTGTTGTTGTTGTTGTTGGTTTTTTTTTTGTTTTTGTTTGATCTGGTTTTTAATGAACTCTTCTAATGTGGGGGAGATTATACCAGCAGACAAAAACATATTTCAAAACACTAGAAAGATTCTCAAAATAACCACAGTGAAATGCTTGTCTTCTTAAGTAATAACTTTATTTATTGTCATAGACCAAAGATTAGTTACAATTGACTCTGTAAATAATGCAGAGAAAAAGCATGGATGTCACAAAAAGTAATAAACTGGTTACTTCCGGGCACATGGCCTTACACTTGAACATTTGAACTGTGCTCACACAAGTTAAGAAACCCTGAAAAATGTCCAAAATATATCTAGAGGAAAAAAGAGAAACTAACAAAGGAGGGATCTGAAAAAAAGAAAAAGACCATTGTATTTTCTTGGATGAAAAAATCTTAATTCTTAGAAGTGAATAATTATCTTCCTGAATTTAGAGCTCTCAGATATGCGGTCCTTTCTCCTTAAATTCAGATATACACAACCAGCCAGTGATGGTCCCTGTAGTACCAGTTCACAATCATTTCCTGAACATGTACAGATTAAGGACTGGTAGAAAATTAGTATTCAGACACTAAGTCCTCTTGTACATTAAGTTTTTACTCAATTAGCTTCATAACAAAAATATAAATTTCAACATTAATATAGATCAGTGAACAGTTTACTGTGTTCTGTGATTTAGCCATGATTATAAAGCTGCACTGTCTTTTTATCCTTCATATATATAGATGGGGAAATTCAAGGATTTGCAGAAGAGATTGGAACTTTAAATCCAATTTTATCTCCTTTTGAGGGGGTTAACATTCCTTCCCTTTAAAAATGAAGCTTCATTTTTGCATACCCTTTATCCTTTTACATTTCCACATGCATCCTATTTCAGTTTCTGAATAATAATTTTCCCAAAACTCTTTTGATTTTGGAAGCCTTATACATTTGTAATGCTGTAGAAGACAGTTAGGAAGTATACACATACATATTGACAGGGAGATCTTCAGAGTAATACATTTCAAAATAATAAGATTAGGTAGAATTAGATTAGAGAAGAATTCTTGCTATTAATGTATAAAAAATTGCTATGCTTTTCCTTAGAGAGTCACCTTCTTTTTGGCAGAATAATTTTATATATCTCAGACAAATATTTTAGTGGATTTCATAATCTTTTCTGCTAAATGTATTTTTTACCTTAATTTTAAAGCATTGAGAGAATTAGAAACCCCACAAAAATATGTAGGGATAGAAATAATTTTTTAAAAGCAAGGTTATATGACTGAGATAAAGTTACCATGAAAAGAATATTAAATTATATTTGTTTTCTAACAAGGATGGAGGGGATAGTTCATATTTTCAAAAGTAATATCTCTGTTCATTTTCATTCAGACCAGCAGGAAAAAAGATATTGCATGCTTTAAATTCAGTGACTCAGACCTGATTGAATAAACTTGTTGTAGAGAAATCTATACACATAAGAATTTTTTATGTGGGCAAAGAACTGTTGTAAATAAGAATGTGCATAAGTACCAAGTTCTTGCAGTTTCCCAGAGAGCTTATAAACATCCTTAAAAATCTGTAATAGCTTTTGGTTGTTTTGTTTCTGATGACCTCTGAATAGAACTCTTATTCTCTGAGATAAAGCTAATAGAAGCTTAATAACAAGAAAACTAACAGAAGCTCTGCAAGGATTGGATGGGGTCAGGAAGTAGAAACTCTGCTTTCACAAGCTCAGCCCTCAATCTATGTCACGTGAGTCACCAAGTGACCCATAATATACAAGAGACTGCACAAATAACTGCAACTTTCCACGTACTTTAAACTTGTCTGGTCAATACAACTCAAATTTACTCCTGAATTGCCAGAATTCTACATCACTTGCCCTGAACTACATTCACCATTCACTCAATTGCCATACATCAGGGATTTCAATATTTGCTGTCCATTCCTCGATATGAAATAAGCCTGTGATTCCATTTTCGCCCCTTTTTAGGCATTCTGAAAAGGGAAAAGAATACAAACAAAAATTATATTCAAGTACCTTAGAGCAGCTGTCTTACCGAATAATCAAGAGAATATATATATATATATATATATATATATATATGTATATATGTGGTATATATATACATATATATATATGTGGTACCTTAAGTTTGGCCTTAAAGCTAGAGAATGGTCTCTCACCTTGTTTTATTTAGGTTTGTCAACAGAGTTGGAGGTTGCAGAAGGCTAAAAGCACTGTTGGTGTATTTATTGTTGCTCATCAATCCAGTCTAAGTGGGACAATGAAATAACAGAAACTCATTGAGAAATCCTATGTACTCATGATATTCTCCTCTGCTTACTTATGCCTCTTTGTTTCTTCCAGCTGTCTCTCCATCAAAATAATCTCATTTCACAGAATAACTCTATATAGTTTGCATACATCACTAAATATTCCACATTATATATTACTATATATTGCAGTCACAGAAAGAGGAAAAAGGGAACCACCATTAATACTGCAGATAAAGTAATACCCAATACTGTCAGTAGTCATTTTCAAAGCATGGATAAGGTCTCATATAGCTGCAGGTAGAACTTGTGGTACAGATACTAACTTTATTTTGATATAGGAAGAATTGTTTTTTACTTTAAATTGTAGATATGCTGTCATTAAATGTGAAATGATTGAAACTTTCTGTTAAGATTTGCAAAATTGTAATACATTACAACATATTTGCACTGATATTTCAAAAGCTTGCTCAAAGTTGATACTCAGGATACCTATTTGCCCTGTTTAAAACAAATACATTTCACTATTTTCTTTCTCCAGAATGAGGACCTGGAGGTTACCACAGAGATAGAGAAGAACATCCTTTGATGTGAATGAGACTTTCTACATGTACTTGAAGGCAGAATTTTTCTCTGATAGTAAATATTTCTGTAGTGCAAAAATAAAATGGATAACATATTCAAAGAGCAAAAAGGTTAGGTGAAGAAAAAGAACAAAAGCTGTAATAGTATTCCAGATTCTGCTGTGGCACAGGAATTTACAATTTTTGCACCTTACCACACTGACAAGATCAAAGACTTAAAAATCTGAAAACTGAGAAGAGTCAAAAAAATTATCTATAGCTTATACTTTCTACTCTTAAAACAAGTATGAAATCACATCCAGCTAAAATGATCAGAAAGAGATGTTCTTCTTGGATTGACCTGTTGCAGGATATGGGACCCACTGATGGCAGAAAAAGCATTCAGATCTTGGTACACATGTAATAATGGTACATGGTAATAATATTAGTAGAATGTAATAATATTCTAGTTTTGAGTTGTATTGTCACAAATCTGAAAAATGTTAAAATTTTTAGTCAATCTTTCTATATCTCACAATAGCGTGTGAAACAAAGTTATGAAAAGTATTCAACAATTTTAAATGTCTTTTTTTCTAAAACTTCATGACAATAAATTCTACAAACTATTTTTCATTACAAAATATGTCATATAAAAAGCTCTTTCTGAGACATAGTCATTTAAATTACAAAAAAGCAATCAATACATTATTTATGGTTACAGTATAATATCTCACTTCCACCATTCTTTCTCATGAAGGACTTAATGATTTTATTTTATGATTTCTACAGACAATGATAAGAAAGGCTAAATATGCCCCTTGGGGAAAGAAAAAAGAGGGAAAGAGAAACCTATATAAGCATAAAATAAAAATTACCTCTCACAGTTCTTTATACACTCTATATTGGTTGTGAAATCTAATTTTTGACTGTGGAGTCAAAATATATTACTAACTAAATATTATTTAAGGTCTACCTATAACTACTCCCTCTCAACCTCCCTTTAATTTCAGAAGATAAAAATGCTGCTATATTTATCACAAAACAGAAATTAAAGATTTATTCAACAGTAATTTTTCTCTATCTAGGATAACTCAGCACATATTATAATTGTACTCAAAGAAGGAATATTTTACATGTCCTACACTTTTATATCCTATGATTGCATTAGTTTTCCCAAAGAAACAAAGACTAGATGATCATTAATGTCTGGAGAAACTGGATGCCCATAGCTACTAGATTTTGAACTGGGAACCAAACTCCACTCAATTTTCTACTATAATCCTATTTTCTAAGTATCACATGTGAAGATTTTTATTTGTTATGCCAATACACCTGCCTGGGGAAAAAAGCACAACACTAAACAAACCAATGAAAGAGAGAGAGAGAGGGAAGGAAGGGAGGAAGGGAGGAAGGGAGGAAGGGAGGAAGGGAGGGAGGAAGGAAACACACTGAGTACCAGAAGAGGTGCAAAATCCAATTACATTGTAGCAGTTTGCAATGAATGCAACCTGATGCACCTCTAAGGTTTCTGGGTCTTTTAATTTTGTTGGTTGGTTGGATGGTTGGTTGATCTGTTGATTGGGGTTTTTTGTTAGGTTGGTTTGCAGGTTTTTTGGGTGCCACAATCATCTTTTGCCTGCACGATTCTAGCTCCAGAGGAAGAACATCCTAATATAAGAGTCATGTGTTTTGAAATGAGACAGTAAATATGACATTTCTTCTTTAATGACCATCAAATATTTGCCTAATGAATGTGTTTTAAAGAGCAGATGTGAGCAGAATAAACAATTCTTGTAATAGCATTTTTAAAAATACACTGAAAGCAAATTTAATATATAAAGGGGTCTTTCAAAAAAAAACCTCATAGGATTATTTCCATTTCTGATAATGCCAGATTATGCAGTTTTCTAGGATGGTATCTCCACCTCTCATTTTATTACCTAATATATTGAAAATATTCCCAGGCTTTTAGATTTAGTTACAAATGCAGATTTGGCAAATTCACCACCTTTGATATCATGACTTTGTCTGCTTCTCTAACCCAAGAGAATATTTTAATAAAGAGATTAAAGTATTGAATTTTTTTCTTCATGCTCAAGACCACAGTGTTTAACCCTGATGGCTAATTGAAAGCTAAATTTAATTGCAATTTACTGGGCACTAATTAAACCAGTTGGGACACTTTTCCAGCAATGCAACAGTAAATATAAAAAATCATCCATATTTAGAAAAAGAAAATGGAAGTAGTGTAGAGAAATGGAACAAAAAAAAAAAAAAAAAAAAAAAAAAAAAGAAAAATACCAACTTAATATCATCAGAATTGAAGTGGGAGATCATAACAGAATTAGATTAGAAATAAAGAGGATTATAATTTAATTAAATTGGTTTTCAACAGGGATAGTTAATCAGATTTTTTTTTTGTTTCTTTGTTTTTTTAATATCCTCTTTTGAGATAAGAGAGTTTTTCAGCAGGAACAGGAGTTGTTTATAAAGATGATGCAAAATTGCATCTTTGCAGTCAACAACAGTTACTTTACTTGCATCAGCATTAATTAGCATCCTCAGTCCTGAAGTGTATTCTTCTAATAAACACACTTGGATGTAAACTGACAATATCCTCCCAAATAAAGCCAAATTTTTGCATCATAAGACTGTGTAAATGAATTATACTGCTTTAATGAGATCCATATCAAGATCTACATCTGATGCTTACCCAGAATAAATAATATGTTACAGTCTATGCTAACATATCTAATATCACTTCCCTTTTTCTGTATGTAAATTTCATTTGTTTTTCTGACAGACAACAACATGTGGCTTGGAGAAAAAAAAACAAAAAAACCAACAAACCAAAAACTTTCATAGCTCTTCCATTGCTCTTTTCTTTCTTTAACCAGCCCTGCATTTCTTGTGTCATACTGATAATGATGTGGTGAAACTCCTTGCTTCTAAGATTGCATTTGCCCTACTTAATTATTCCAGGAAAAGTGCCCATGGATGAGGTAAGCCACGCTAAAACTACACAGTCATACCCCCTCTGAAGCTCTGACAGTACCAGAAAGAAATATTCATTTCCATCAGACCAGTTGGTGAAACACACAGCTGATCATGGCTGCACAACTGCAAGGGTTGACACTATGGGACTATGTGTGAATTCATACTTGAAAGGGAGAGGGGAGTAAAAGAGAGGGATGGGCATGAGGAAGAAAAGGAGAGGGAGAATGGACTCAGAACACAAGGGCAAGCAAGGCTCTGAAGTACTAATTCACTAATATATTGACATTGCCAATCATGAAAAAGCAGAACAAGTTTCAAGGCTTCCAAACATTACATTCTGGAAACGTTGTGCTTATGAATTTGGTATTTGATAAATTTAACAAATTTAATTTTGAATTACTTGATTTTTTTTTCCCCCACAAACACAAGCTATTGCACACCATTAGTCACCAATTTGCATCATTCTGTTTTTTCAAGGAAAGATAACAGACAAGATGCCAGAGTCTTACAGTATTCTTTTACAGTGAACTGAAGAACCCACTTACTTGAATCTCAAACAGAGCTGTACATTTTCCATTCTATTTCTATGATCAGTTTTGAGGGCCACATCACCAATATTGAGCATTGCATAACTTTTTCTTCTTGTTTAAATTTTTGAAGGCGTGTTGCTTTATAGGGCTAGTATGACAAATATACCTTTGCCAATCTTTAAACAACACATTTTAATCCTTTCAAACTAATCTAAATCCCTTTTCAAAAAAAAAAAAAAAAGAAAAAAGAAAAAAAAATGTCCTTAAATAAGAAAATATCTTCCTTTTCTGTCACTCACATACTTGCACCCTTAAAAAATATGAAAAATATTCCTTTCATTTACATCCTTATTCAAACTGTAGGCACTAAAAATTCAAATGAGCCCTAATTAAAGTTATTATCTTAATGCTTCAGTAGAACAGCTCTCATCTATATTAAAGAACTTTTTAGTTCAAATGAAAACTCTTTGCAATAAAAGGCATGCATAATTTTTTTTCTCTCATCAGAAATCAATCATGGTTTTGTCATCATTAAGGAGAAGACTTGGCCTTTTTTAAGATAAAGGACAAAAATACCTGGTCATGAAATACCCCTACTTAATTAAAATAAACCTACTGATAGGCTCCTATTTAAAATTATAAAAAAAAAAAATTCTTCCTCATATTTTATCAATGGGAAACAGAGGAAAAATAAGACAATATATAAAGAAAATATAACAGCAAAAAAGTATAGATATAAATTCCCACACATATCAAGATTTCTTGTGATGAACATGACAGAGAAGGGATAATGTAGGTAAAATTTATCACTGTAGAAAAAAAAAATCCCTCAGAAATAATCTTCTAAACTATGGTTGACAATGGAAGTCCTATAATTCATGTATTAAGCTCAAGAGGTCATGCACACTAATTTGCCTGAAAACACTAACTTCCTAGAATCCAGATATCTAGATAATCCAGGCTGATGCAGTACACTTTGGGTAGTCTCTCCAGCTCTAACCTCCTGCCCACAAGAGCCTGGTTTTGTGCTCCTAATCACCTTTTCTTTTCTATATATATATACAAAAAAAGTGACTGTGAGGACCTGTGTTGCTCTTGTTCAGCTTTATGATGTCTCTGTTGGCCCATTTCTCAAGCCTGCCCAGGACATGCTGTTCAGCAGCCTTGCCTCCAGGCTTGTCAATTCATTTGTGGCCCTGGTTTGTTGTCACCCTTAGACCTGGAAAATGTACCAGGGTACCTTTTGCTTCCTTCTACGGGTCACTGATAGAGCAAAGAAGCAGGCCAACTCCAAGGAGACACTCCAGATGTCCTTCAGTTTTTACTGAGCTCCAGGCAAAGCACCAGCCACTAACTTCAGTCCATTAACCTGACTTTTTCATCCATTCTGTTTTATTCCCCTCCAGACTGTTACTTCTCAACACAGATCCATCATGTCCAAAGCCTTTTTAAAGTCAAGGTAAACAACTTTTAAGATCTAATTATTGCATACAGGCTTTTTTCCTCTTATCTCATGTCAGAGTAATGATACATTAGAAAAAACTTATTAGCTGCTGTTATACACATACAGAAAATAATTGAGAAAGCTCTTTCAACAAAATATTCTTTCTAAAATATTAGCACAATATGTGGGGATTTTACTAGCTAAAGTAGATACCATCTTCCTTTCTTCCTTTGTTTTTATTAACTTAGGCAGATTGCATTGAAGCCACCCCCCACCTAAGCCTTTCCAAGCTTTCTGAAAGGAGAAGGCATTTTTTCAGGTGACATTGAAAGTGGCAGCATGAAAACCTGATAAAATTAAATTATTCACTGAAGAGCATTGAAAAAGAACTTATCTCTCTAGGCTTCATTTCCTTTAGACAAACATGAATCCACTGAGAAAAATTTGGTTTGGATATAATACCAAAGAATTTTACCAATGTGTTACTTAATCATCATTTATCCCACAAATTCTATATCTTGCCTCTTTCATTATGTTAATTAGTCAAATGGAAACAAAACAAAGCAAAGTGTAGTATGAGATGAAGAAACCAAATAATCCTTAGCTGTAAAGTTTTTTTGTTGTTTTTGAGGAGTGTTCTTTTTTGGGTGGTGTATTTTGTTCCATTTTTGGTAACTAAATTTGTGATTTAATCTTATCCAAGTCTCCCTTGTTACCTCAGCAAGATGAAGACTTTTCTCATTGCAAATTCTTTCTTGAACTGAACACACACACAAAAAAAATTCTTAGAGATTCTTTCGATATCTGTGATTAAATTGTCAGTCAACATTTTCATTGTGTCACTTTTTCTGACATTCTTCAAAAGCTGGAATTAAATCTAGCATTACTAGGCTAAGAGATCTTTTTATCTTCTCAGTGTTATCTTTCCGTTTTGTACCCCATAATACAGATGCTGAATGATCTTTCACAGCACTTTTGCACCTATTAGTCTTGCAACTAGTGTTTAAGGCATGAAAGTATAAAGTTTCTTTGTTTGTAAATTAAGTACAAATTTATAAAGGTTGCAGTTTTCAGAGACTATGGGCAAAAACACTGGGCACAGCCTGATTTCAGAAACATTTCATAAATATGGAGTAATTCTACAAACATAATTCTAGAATTATCCCATGGCAAAAAGGAAAATACAGGCCAGAGTGACCGCATTCCCATAATCAATATAACACTGAAAACATTTAAAAATAATTATATCACTAACCCATTGCTATAAAAGCTTGCAGTAAATGAAAATTCATATGTAAAATAATTTTACTTATTACAAAAACAATCTGCAAGGGTATGTGGAAGGATGATATCTGCTCTTTTGCAGGCATCTGGTCAAAGGAGGCATAAACAAGAACTTAGAGAGGCAATCCTGAGTGACAATTGATGAGAGAAGTTATGTTAAGAATAAACGCAGTCAATCACACTAATTGGTGTGGAGGTGAGAAGGTTTTGTTTTTCTTCAGTATGATTGTCTGACTAATGACCTTGCAAAATTGGGATGATTAAGGAGAGAGACAAACAGAGATATAAAACCTGAACAATTAGCCTAATGAAGACAATAAGCAGAAATGTACCTATTCATTCACACTTATTGGTGGGCAACCAAGAAACTGCAGTCAACCTGAGTCTTTTAAACTGGTAAAGGGGGCAAAGAAGAGGATTCTGCAGGTGAGTAGGACAATGGAACTATGCTGACTGATGAATCAATGTGCAAGCAGAAGGGAATCAAGGAGGGGCAGTTGACAGAAAAGATTATTAAAGAGGCCAGCTTCACTTGTCTGTGCCTGATCTTCAGTCTGTCCCATAATCTCGTTAATTTTTTTCTCAACTCTCTCACTGCATGATCTCAGCCTCTATCCCATGTGTATGTGTGCCCTGTATGCACATCCAGGTGGCCCTGAGTGGACTGGGTCAGGTACTGGAGACAGGCTGGGGTCTGGCACCCCTGACCTGGGGTGTCAGCCACTCCAGCATTTGGGGGTTTAGCAGCAGCCACTGAAATGTGCTGGGGTCTTTAACACCCAGCTGCAGGGGCTGGAATGGGTGTGTGTTCCCAAATCCTGCTACAGGAAGGACTTCTGTGAGGGAGCTGAGTGAGAGTCTCTGCATGGGCTGCTGGCACAGAACCATGGGGCACAGCTGTCAGCTGCTGGGGGGTAACAAGAGTTTGTCTCTTATCCAAACCTGCTGAGTGTGCACTCCTGCATGGGCTTGTGTCTGGAGAGCTTCCTCTCAAATTTTAGGCTGGACTCCAGGGCAGGTAAGGGACCCTAGTTCTGGACAAGGGTAGTGGGTCAGTAGGAGGTCCATGTGCTGCAGAGGACTTGAGAATGTGGAGTTGGTGAGAGATAAACTTGCCAGCGAGCCTCCAGCTGGACCAGCTGGACAGGGACTGTGAAGCAGGTGAGGAGCCAAGATCTGGGCAGGTGTGCCAGGCAGGCAGAGTCCATGGGGGTGCTGGCAGCATCTGCCTGCCTGTGTGTGCTTGTGAATGTGAAGGGTGTCAGGGAAAAGGGGGGTACAGATGAGGGTAGGACTGTGCTTCTAACATTTCTTAAAGCAATTGATTTGATGATTCCAAATGACAAAATAATTGCTGTTCCTAACATCCTGAGCACACTCAGAAAGTTTGGAGCTAGCAAATATCAGTGAAGATGTAGCTTCTGAAGTATATGGTCCAGAGGGATCATAAAATTATCTAAGCTTTCCACACTTGAAAGTATTTCCTGCTATTTTGAACTCACTTTCAGAGAGTTTAGCAGTAACCAAACACTGTAGATAGTGGGGGGGAAAGAAATATGGGCAGCAGTATTTTCTCAGTGGTACCAAGAAAACATTGTACTTTTCAGAGGCTTCCTTCCTAGTTCATGTGGAATTCAGTTAATTGTTCACTAGGTCCTGGACAACAGGAAGTGCAAGTGCCTGGGAACATTTATTTTAAACATTAAACACTGTATTAGCTGCATTAATCAGGCACACAGCAGCATGAGGAGACAGAGTGGAAAGCAGGCATGAAAGTTTCCAACATCTTTGACAGTGTTGCAGTTAAAGAAACCTTGAAATATTTTATCCTCTGGCCTTAAACACTTCTGCCTCTTCATCTGTTGTCTCACTGACAGCCTCTTTGAGTCATCACTCTTAGTAGTCTCCTATTTTAATGGCCTTCTCTCATTAGGTAGCAGACTGTTTTCCTCTTTGTCAGACTATGAGCACAACCAAAATCAGCTCTTTTTTTTTTACATAGGCGGTTTCAACAAAACAACATGGAATTTAACTGTCTACCATTTTTCAAGTAAATATAATAAAAAAATTAAATCTTTTTTTTTCATTCTCTTATAGAAATAGAATTTTTTTTCTTTAGAAAAAGAGTTCAGTCACTGCACAGTGTTTTCCTCTGCCTTTGACATTTAGCAGCATGACTGATTGATAACTTAGCATTACCTAAGTATGAGATTAATCTCCAAGTAGATTCAAGAGTAGGAAAAAAGAGACATTGAAATTCTGCCTTTATAGTTGAACTGCTGTAAATTAGAAAAGTGAAAAATGTAATTCATCAATTTTAATGCATTGACAGAGAGCAGTATTACTTTAAAAATACTTACAAAAGGGATAATAATTTTTTAAGCCAAAACTGTATACAAATATTTAATTTGTATACAAAATATCTACAACATTCCTCATAATTTTTGAAAAATGCCCTGCCATGTAAAAAAGAAATTAATTAGCATATGGGAACAACCATTAGCATCTCATATAGCACAGGAAATGCAGAGCAAATCATAGTTATATTATCCAAAATGTATGTAACAAATTTAAAATAATTTGATATTAAAAGAATTCTTAACTGTTGCAAGAAAAAAAAATACATTTAACAGTATCAGGAAACTGCTTGAGAAGTTTTATTTGCATTTGACAGGGTTGAAATGGAGACACTTCTGTAGGCAATGCCTGTGTCTCAAAACTGTTTAGGAAAAAACACACCACAAAAACACCCACACTGTCACAGAGGTTGTAGTAGTCATGACATGCTATATGCCAATCTGCTGGCACAGATAATGTTTCCTGGGACAGGAGTTGACAAGCAGTACATGAAACTGCATCAAGTTTTCATGGACAAGATTAAATTTCTGTTCAAATTTATTTTCTGTGTTCGAGTGGACCTCCAGCAGAGGACCAGGACTGGCCGCACAGAGTTTATCTCTTCACCATCCTCATTCAGGGGATTTTATGAATTAGTGGATCCTTATTTTGTCCCATTTTGTCCCTTTTCCCTCTTGGATGATGCGACACATCCAAGAATCAGAGTGACACCCTAAATATATACTTCTGGAATATCTCTTCACATAAATAAAATCAGTCTTTAAATTATAAAAGAGCAAGAGAACCTCTGTTTAAATCACAATTTAAAAATTGTTTGGTTCTTTACGTAGAAGCAGGACAATGGATGAGATATTGTATTATTCTGCAAAGGTTATTTTCTAAATTTTGTCTTCCTCACAGTATAGCACTGTAAAAAATTAAATTATAATAAATATAATTAATATAATGTAATGTAATGTAATATAATATAATATAAACATTATATATGGAGAGCAAACTGAGTAAAGAAATTCAATTATTTGATCAAGGCTTTAGAAAAAAATCTAAAAAACAAGCACATCTGAGAATGAAAAGCAAGCAATAAGTGAATGTAATTATGTTCTTCAGATGTATTACCCCATATATTAATGTATTTTTGTACAAAGTAAATATTTTCAGACACGAGTGCTAGCTGTCTTGTTATGTAAAATTCTACCTGATAACATCCTGGTAGATGAAAATGTGCTTGCTAAGTGAGCTATGGTTTAAAGCAAAAATCCAAAAGAGCTGCATTATTGTATCTTCTGAAAGGATGTTTCACTGTTTTGAAGCAAAGAATACTGAATCATGAAGCTTTAGGAATGACTCAGAGTATTTTGATACCTCATCTCCTTTTCTTAACTATAAATCTATTTGGAAAGTCTTGCCAGAATATTAGATGGGATCCACTGAATTAAGAACATATTGTATTATGTCCTTTGAGAACTGCAATGCGTGTTTTGTTACTACAAGTAATTTCCTTTCATTTCCAAACATTTAATTGAATATAATTAGAACATAACAGTCTCATTTTTGTAAGTACACAAAAACTATATTAAAATTCATAATTAACTCTGAAAATTTGAGAGCCAGAAAATGCCAAAATTACAATCTATGTTTAAGTGCTTTATGTTTTATGGTGTTTCACACCATGGATTAAATACTGTCACCAACATACTGCTCCCAATTAATTCAGTTCCTGAGATGGGTGATATTCACACACTGTGGACTTATTCAGTGCTGGGGTTTGGGGTTTTCTTGTTAGTGGTGGGGGTTATTTTATCACTCACTGCATAGATCAATACATTATGAACTGCACATTATCCAAATTATATTAATTTTGTCATGGGCTTTTCTGTGGTTTTCCTATCACATCATTTGTCATCACAATTCCCATCTGAGACAAAAATTACTTGAGGACATTATTAACACAATTCAATATATCAGAGATGGGCATAGACAATTTTATAAATTTTTAAAACCATTGAACATAACTATTCATTTGAGGCATCTGATATTTTAAAAGTTCTCAACAATATAAGAGGCTTCTCATGTTCCTAGCATGAATGCTAAAATAGTTTTATTCTGCATTGCAGAACCCGAGTTCAATAAACAGAGATATGGAAGACATCAGTGGCTTGGTGCAGGCCCTTTGTTATGTACTTTTACTGGCACCACACAGCAAATTCACAGCCACAGGACTCAGGCAGTGCTCAACTGTCATGGCCAACATTGTTTCTTAAATTCCTTAAGTGACATTTCTGAACAGACAGATCAACATTCTTCCATCAGTGCCCCAGCTCACTACAACCTCTGGTTTATGACTTAGGAAAATTAGTTTAATATTTTGCCAATCAGATCAGAGTAGGGTAATAAGAAATAAAGCCAAATTATAAAGAGCACCTTCTCCAAACCTTTCCCTTTTTCCAGGGCTCAGCTTCACCCCTGGTTTTCTCAACCCTCACACTAAGCAGCATAAAGAGTTGCTGTAATTTCATTGCATTTGTCTCTACCACTCCTTCTTCCTCAGGGCAAGGACTCCTCATACTCCCCCCTGCTCCTTTGTGAAATTCCTCTGTAAACTTCTCCAGTGTGAGCCTTTCCCACAGGCTGCAGTTCTTCACAGGCTGGTCCAGCATGGGTCCCACTTCTGGAGGATGGGGGAGAAGCTTCTGGCATCCTCACACAAAAGCCACCCCCGTTAGCAACCTCCAATCTACTGGCACAATCACTTATTCAACTGTATTAGGAGATGTGAATTCAAAGGGTAACAAGCAATGTGGCAGTTCCCTGCTTTCATTGTCTGTATTTGGTGAATATGGAGCTGGACAGAAAAAAAAGGCTGGGAGAAAAAAAAAAAAAGAAAGGAAGGCTACAATCCAAGGCCTCAGTCTACTAAAACACATACACTCATGAGGTGAAGAAGCAGGATGGTCATCTATTAACATATGACTAACTGATTGTTATACAATTGAAATTTCAGAGAACAGTATTTTCAGGTGGAAAAATGTCATAAACAGCTTCACTCAAGTCACTCACTCCTAGCCAGAAAAAATGTCCATGCAAGTGTACATCTAAGACAGCATTATCGCAGATCATTTGAGTATTCTTTGTCCATCTGAATCAAGTAATTTGTAAAACTGACAAAGCAAAATTGCTTGAAATATCTGCATAAGTTAATTAAACACCTGAGCTTTCATCAACAAAATTGTAGCATTTATAGACAAAACATTGTCTATCGTGTCTGATACTGCTGAAGATTATATAAATTGATAAATAGTAAGATAGCAGATATACTATCAAGAAACAGTATCTGAAATTACATTTAAGGAAAACAGTCTTTGGTTTTTATAAAAAAAATATATGACTCCAGAAATTTACCATGTAAACTGATGATTTATTTCCATACATATGCACAAAAATTGCAAAACTATTCTTTACTGGTTCCCTTTTGAACCAGAGAACGTGCATTAGTTTTAATGTAAAAAAATTATAAAGTAAAAATTAAATTTATCTTGTGCACTTTGAATCTAGCACAGTTCCTTTCAAGTCTGTGATTGAAAGCTTCTTGTACAGAAAGTATAGCTTAAAGCCTTAAGTCTGTAAGACTGAGAAACCCAATCTAATAGCAGTTCTTGCTTAATCTTTGTTAAAAAAAAAATTTTAATATTGTAAACAGTTGGAATCTGAAAGAACAGGATTTGATGACCTAGAAGAAGATTTCTTATACTGATGGACATATCACATAGTGAGTTGGTATGGAATAACCTCGAGGTTCTAGCCATGGCCCCTCCTGGCTACTGCAGAAATTAACCCTATCCTGGCTGGAAACAGGACAATGTTTAATGATTTTTTTAACTTTTGTTCGCTCTTCCTCTTTTGTAGCCTAAATGAAATATGTTATGTCAACAAAGCTGGTATAACATAGAAATCAATTTGCTACAGAGCACAAAGTTCAGTTCAACCTGCTCAGTAGAGATGAAGAAATAAATGGGACCTAATGCACTTTGAAAATACAGGAAGAATAATGTAAGACTAGGGTGCTCAGTTTCTTTATTCAAATATAAAGTTATTGGGTATTGTGATGAAATTCCATTTGTGTGATTGGAAATGCCTGTGAGGGAATAAAATATTATATTTGTGACATCAGTATTTAGATGTGTTCTTAAGCTGCTTTTGCATATATGAACTATTTCATAAGAAGAGAAGAATTAAGAAGCACTGCAATGTGCTAAAATGTAGGGGAAAAGTTTGGAAAAGAACTAGAAGCTACAACCATGTATTATTAAAATTAAATATGTAAAAGCTAAAAAATCTTTTAGGCAGCATTTAAAGAATGTCTTAACAGAACAGGAGAGATGTTATGTGTCTCAATAAATAGCTTATGTTGCTTTTCAGAGAACACAAGAAAACAAATTAAATTAGCTTGAGATTGCATTGCTTTTTTCCTTTCAGTTATTTTTTGTTTTAAAGTAGCTTTCTGCTTTACAGAAAAAAATCAAATCAGTGTTTGAAAAGTTCGCTCCATATTGTAAAGAGATAGGCAGATAATACAATATGCAAGGCCAAAAGCTCATTAGCTACTCTAAAAAAAGTAGGTCATAATTTGTTTCAGTATTTACAGGAGAGATTAACTCCCAGACCAAGCTATTTCATTAAAAGAGACTTTGATGTCCTAAGTTAGAAAAATATATTTGTCCACTTAGATATCATACTTGAAATGTTAAGAGTCTGAAAAAGTAATACTTAGGTAGGAATATACTGTTACACGAAAAAGAAAAAAGCATCAAGCACAAACACAGAAAACCAGCAATTTTTACTGACAATTTGCCTCAAAAACTCTAGCAGCTGGAAACCCATAAAAGTCATCACACCGCAGCAATGCCACGATCATGTGTTCTGTAAACAGACTGGGAAAAACTACAATACCCAAGTCTTTACACACAGATAAGAGAGGGGAGGATAATGAAAAGGCTGTTTCTCAGATCACATTGACAAAAGAATGGGAGAATTTGTATCCAGGCCAACAAATTCATAGAGCAAGCAGCGAGCCAAAGCCTCCAAGGGAACATTCTCAGAAGTCAGAATTAAGAGCACGCTTCTGAAAAGCATAGTGCTATCCCTGAGATACTTCTGCTGGCAGCATCAGCCAGCACCTGGCTAAACCAGCAGCACTACCAGCCTGGAGTGAAAGATGCTAGCAGCCAGACTCTGAGAAAAGCAGCCAGCTACAATATGAGAGTGAAAACAAACCAACAGAACAATCCATCTGACTAATTGAATAAATGTAAAATACTTGGGAAGCCACTCAACACCTGCATAGACGGGGGGAAAAACCCAAAGAAATCTTCTTGACAGCTTAGTTTCATTACAGGGGGGAGATATGCAAACAGATCCTGATTTTGTGTGACATGAAGTGAAGCTGCAATGCTTCTTCCATTTGTGAGCTGAAATGGCTACAAGAGACTATATCCACTGAACATCCAGGCTCCAGGCTGCTGCCTTGAGCTGAATACCTTACAGCCTCTGATCCTGGGCCTGCCCAGCAGGCAGCTGCTCTCTTTGGAGGACAGGGGCTCTGCTCTGACATAGGGTGGATATGTGTACAGCATGCTGAATCTAAGGGCTGGGCTCCTGACTTTTAAGGATGCCCCCAAGAATGCAGGGTCTCCAGTCCTTTAACAGCTTCCTGAGGGGGCATCAAAATTGTGTGTAATGTATAGGAGGAATTTACAGCTCCAAAGAGAAAGTGTCAGTCCAGGCAGAGATTTTAGTAGCAGATATGTCTGAGACAGGTGCCACAAATCAAAGTAAATCCAGTTTCTTATTATTTGCTCCAGTATGGAGAGAAATGTCTCCCTCAAATTGGGATCCACGTTAACTCACCAGAAGGTTTAGCCTTGTGAAGGACACCCCTCCCCCCTTTTTTTAGTAGTCCTTAAATAAAAATTACTCTTCAGCACTGATGCCACTATTTTATACAAGAACTGAGCAGCCAAAAGAAGTATTGCATATCTGTTTTTAACTTCATACATTTAGAAAATCCCCTCTAAAATGCTTGAAGCAGATCTTTAATGTTGTGCTTCTTATAAAAAGCAAAGGCTCTTTCAAGATATACTGGCTGAATTCAACTGTGAAATTTTGAACTGTCAAATAATTCTCATCTTCTGAATCTATTTGAGCACAACTTCCAATCTAGTTTGCCACTGTGTATTACAAGGCTGTTAATGACACTTATTGATTGTATTTTTTGCCTCACAAGCTCCAAAAAAAAAAAAAAAAAAGGAAATTTATAGTCATCTTTAATAGAATTCTTTCCAGCCAAAATAAATATTCTTGTTTTTACATAAATGTCCTGTGGCAAATGGAGCTGGAATTTATTAGCATCACCTCAAATACCTCATGCAATATTCTTTTAATATAGTGTGGTTTAAGGCTTTCCATGTAAATGCTTTATTTTGTTACCTTTTAGTTTTTGCAGACACTTAGTTAAGAGACAGAGAAATTATCATCTTAATATGGAAGGTAATTTACATCTAGGAAGGTATATCTAGTGATTTTCACAGCAGTCACAAGCTAAGATTTTCTGTCTTTCCTATTAAAACCCTAGTAATTTTACTTTGGGAATTATGAAAATACATAGAATTTATCTGCAATGCACCTGCGCACAAAAACCAATAGAGGACACTTTGGCCACAGGACAGCTTATACTTGTTAAGACTGTTTATTGCAAATTCATGGGTAGGTTATTGGAGGGCATGTGGTGGGAAGGCCCTATAAAACATACACAAGTTGTTCTCTTCTTCACTTCACCTTTAGTTACGCTCCTGGGGCAGTGCTGAGTCAGAGCATGAAAGAATATTCATTGGAACATCACAGTCAACAGGAGTGTAAAAATTTGCTTTTGTACCATAGCACACTCTCCCGTGGATTTCTCACTTCCTCTTCTTTCTACCAAAGCATCAAAAATATGTTCTTCCATCTCTTCTTGCTTTCCCTGTTTCTGCAGATAGGAAGTGTTCTTGTCACAGACCATATTGGATAGAAATGCCAATATGATCTGTGCTCAGCTGAGTTAACTAGTACTAATAGGGACTAGTACCTATTTGAAAAGAAATTATGAGTCCACAGCTGGAGGAACTATTTCCAAATAAAACCTCTCATATGTAAACTTTGGAAAAGACTTCTTAAGCTTAATAGGCTACTCAAGACAAGCTTTTCATTGCTGCTTCAGCTCTAGTACATTTCTTTCCAAGGGGCAAAAAATATACATTTTCTGAAGGCGGTTACTCCCTAAGCAGCATTCTGAACTGAACATCCAATCTGACACGTTAATATACTGCTTTTGAGGATGCACTTGTGAGCACAGTTGGACAACTTTTTGTTCCCCTTCTTTAGGTAGGGAACATTAACTGTCTCAACAGGACAGGGTTTACAGTCCTGTTTAATGTTCTCTGGTGTGTTTCTAATACATTTGAAGAAAATAGATTTCCTTCTCTCAGTTCATATTTAGTGGAGTTGGGCTACATCAATCTTATTCAACTGAAACTTGCAGTTCTAAATTAAATGTACTTTTTTGAGCTCAACCAAGTCTCTAGTGAACAGCAGTTTTCCCAAGAAAAGTACTACACATTAATCATCATAATTCATTGGGAAAACAGAAACACTGATATTGAACAAGGTGTTGGTTACAGCATGATGCCAATAATGCCAAGAGTGTGGGTGTGATCCCTGTAGGTGCCCTTGGCTTAAGAGGTGGACTTGAGAATTTCTGGTGGCCCCTTCAACACAAAATATTCTGTGATTCTAAATGAATTGAGAACATGAACTTCTTTTAAACTCTAGGATAAATGGACATCTCAGCGTTCATGTTATTGTCAATATAATATGGTAGACTGCCTTTAAAATGGCATCTATTAAATTTTATAGTCCATTAAAAGCAAGACATATCTGGTTTGATTTTACATTCAACTTTCATTTTTCTTACATCAAACATATAAGCTACAGCATAATTTTTTGCTGACCTAAGAGTTTTGATATTATTTTGATTAGCATTATAGTTTAGGTATTTCATAGATTGACCTATTTCCAGATCAGTTCAAAGCTCTGAAATTTTGTTCACACACTCAAAACACTAGATCCCACTATATCCAGTCAATATAAAGTAACTTGTATTTTGTGGTTACTTCTGGATTCAAATAAAAATAGCCAAATTTAATAGTTCTTTATAAGACTTGGTACAGAAAATTAAAAATTATGAAATCCAGCTATTTAAAAATAGTATCAATAGATCCTTGAATATGTAGCTAAAGACAACTGATAGCAGAATACAGACATCAAAAACAGGAATGTAATCTTTGCCTGACAAGGTGTCCCTCTCTCTCTTGTCTTTTGCATTTCCACATGTGCTCCTAGGTAATGTGATGAGGGCATCAGACATGCTGTGATTTCATGTAGAAATGTGAGCCTTATCCTAAAGATTAAGGGCAGAGTCACTTCAGGTCTTCCCTTTGCAGCCTTCATGGTCCTCTGATGTGTGTTTATTTCTGTCCAGCTGGCCACAAGCAGTTTCCCACTTGGCAGGATGCATCAGAAAATGTATACCTGAGTTTAAATGGCTAGTGGAAGTCCTAGTCACCACTAAGGCACAAGCTGGCCTTCAACACTACTGCTTTGCTGGAAATACAGCTCTTAAGCTGTTGTGGAGCTTCTGCAACTTTCTTTCTTCTGGAGGTGACCCTGGTCACTGCCACAGTTTTTTTTTTTTTACTGTTGTCAGAAAGCTCTAACCAAGTCAATAGGATTCTAATGCAGAATTTCAGCTGAAAATCTTCCTGCTGACACAGAATGTGCTGATCTAGATGATGAAAAGTGATCTGTATAACAATATTCCATAGTACTACATACCACATTAGACAAATGAGGGCCATTTAGGAATTTTCAAGTTAATAACTTCTAAGTTAAGTGTGCTATCCTAAGACCTTTGCAGCAAGCTCCAGAATAACAGCTCAACCTTGAAATTTTGCTAATACTGTTTTTATTAATGAGTGGAATATAGCAACAATCTGTACTGTTCAGTACAAAGACCACACCAGGAACAGCAGTGAGGTAAGAGAATTCCCTCTCTTCCCTCATCTTTGGCCGTATCAAACCTAGCTGTTACCTTCAGATGTGTTTTAATAAGAAATATAGGTGTAATAGATTAAATTAGACCAAAAAAATCACTCTAATCTGGAAGGAAAGTAACTTACTAGATAGAAGTGATAAAGGAAATCAAAGTTGCTGACTGGAGAGGGGTGAAACTTTTGTGGTGGTCGCAGCTGAGTGTGAGTTTAGTTGGTTCAAACAGAAACATTAGTGACCCTTTTCTCACACAGCTATATTCTCTGCTCTATTGTAAGGGCACTTAAGCCACTCTCCTTTGAAAGAGACTGGTCAGGAGCTGTAAACATGCACACACTGGTCCTCAGTTTTGTTGTATCTTCTGTAATCCAGAATGTCTGCTCACAGATTTCTGAATTTTTTACTTTCAAAAATAATTTCTAGAAATCTAGGAATTAGAAATCTAAATAGTGATACATAGTAATGATGCATGTGTGTGTGTGTGTATGTGTGTATGTATATATTTTTTAAAAGATTTTTTTTTCAAGGTTCTGAATATCTAAACCTTTAATATAAGAAGGGAAATTTAAGGATCAGTGTTTATTGTTCATTGACAGATGTTTGTGTCTCGATGAAGAGAAAGTTCTGTTCCATCCTCACTGCATGAAAAGGCTCGTTTAATTTCAGTGAGGTTACTGGGAAAATCCTCAACGTGACAGTAGGGCAAAAAACATGTCATTGCAGATGCAGTCTCAAAAAGATTCACTTGGCACAAATACTATCTCTGAAAATGTGTGTAGGTCCAGGAAACCAATATAAATCAGATGGCAGGCTTCACAGAATGAAGAACAGAATTTAATTAAAATCCATCTCATCTGCATTCACACTGATAGGCACCTCTGAACTAAAAAAAAAGAGAGTCTGACTTCACCATAATATTGGAGAACATTTGCTGAAGTGTAGTGTGTAGTATTTTCCAAAAAAAACTGTACTTGTTATCAGCATGAAATCCTTTCTGTACTTTGTGCAAATAACTGAATTTTGTGTCAGAAGCAATCATTTGCTTTGTGGAGCAAGTTGAGAGCATCTATGATGCTACACTCTATTATACACAAACTTAATTTCAATAACATGCATGTGGCTTATAAAACATTTTTTAGCAGAACAACAATTCCTGTATATTTCATGTATATTATGATTGATGCTTATATTTTATCCAAGAGTAATTAAATTTCATCACTGGAGCTGACTAACATTTTGACAAACAAATATTGCCAGATGCTAAATAATATGTCTGAAAAAGACAAAGTCAAAACCAAGGATTCCCAGTCCTGCAAAGAGCCAAATTTAAAGAAATGGATCCTTTTAGTATCTATGACTACATGAATTCCAAAAAATTTTGATTTGGTGCATTTTTTTTCAGAGGCTATCATAAACACTCTGGTGATTATGAGTGCTCCTGGACTCATCTTCAAGCTGCTCTGAGGATTCAATGAAATTGCTAAAAAATAATAACAATAAGAGCATTGAACAGAATATATATGACAAAGGATTAGTTAACATGTATGAGGGTTTATACAGAGAAATTCCATTCAATGAGAGCTATTAAAAGACTGTTTCAGAAGGAGATTATTAGTTAGAAAGCCAAAAACATCAACAGGCAGATAAAACTAAAAGCAAGAAGACTGCTTGCCAACAAA
Source organism: Erithacus rubecula (assembly GCF_903797595.1). NCBI lineage: Eukaryota > Metazoa > Chordata > Aves > Passeriformes > Muscicapidae > Erithacus > Erithacus rubecula. The sequence continues at coordinate 94,214,747 of NC_136689.1, read as the reverse complement.
ATACCAAACAAAACCAAAATTTAAAAAAGAAAATTAAAAAGAGAAATTTGCAATAGTAAAAGGATATTTCTGCACAGTTAGATTGTCTAATGCACATTCAATATCTTTTTTTATAACTTGTAAGGCTATAGTATTAAAAAGGTGCATAAATTAGAGTTAGTAGCATTGGTTTTATATTAGGATCATTGTCCACTCAGAATTTAGTGATATTGAACATAACTGATTATGATCAAAGAAGAATTGTAGTGGACAACAATTTAAAAAAATATTTTTAAAAAAATATTTCAAGATTTCCTGTGGAGTACCAATTCAAAGTAAATAGCAACAAAAAAAGTAAACACTGAAACTTTTAATAAAAGACATACTTCTGAGAACCCTATATTCACTGAATGAAACAAAAAAGGTTGTACTAAGGGGATAATAGCAAGCTAGACTATTCCTGGCTTAATAGAATTCTAATAAATTTTTCACCTTCTCCCTAATTTTGTACAAAAAATTATCTATTCCTCTTAAGGCTTTCTTGTCTCTCAATCATTAAGATAATTTTTATTTTAGTTCTTCAGTATTGATTTTTTATTGTACTATTGTTTTTATTATTACTAGAAATAAATTCCATTTTCATTTATAGAACTGATAATGACTACCATCCATTTCTCTTTTAAGTAAATATATAGGGGCTTTTATATGAACAATGTGAATTAGTCACTAAAATTGCTGCTAAGTGGAGTGGCAGATTTGTCATCTCATCTAACAAAAATTTTATGACATAAAATATTAAAAGTCTAGTCTGGCTTAGCTAGATGAAAGTTAAAGGTTTGCAATTACAAGAGATCATCATGACATTATGCTTCTTTTTTGCTCTAAATTTGATGAAAATTATTACAGATGCTATTGTTTCCCACCATAATTCAAGGACTCAATTATTACAGTTCCATTCTTGTAACTCACATGAAGTGCCATCATTAAAATTTAAATTTGGAGAAAAACTGCAGTGAAAGTCTGCCTCTCTTCCACCATTTTTTTTGTAACTACTTGATCAAAAAAAGTAATTTAGCAAATTAACACTTACAAAAAGAAGACCCTAGAAGCAGTTAAGAAAGAAGATGAAGCCTCTGTCTACACTCATGCACAGAATTATACATATTATACAGACAACACTAGTGTAATAGAATCCTGAGATGATTAGGGGCTGGAGATCGTCTGTCCTACTTCCCTGCCAAGGCACTGTCACCTAGAGCAGGTGACACAGAAACATGCCCAGGTGGATTTTCCCTGTCTCCAGGGAGGGAGACTCCACAAACCAGCCTGGACAGCCTGTTCCAGTGCTCTGCCACCCTCAGTGTGAAGAAGTTCCTCCTCATGCTGAGGTGTAACTTCTTGTGTTTGTGGCCATTTGCTCTTTGTCCTGTTGCTGGGCACCACTGAAGAGTCTGGCACCATCTCTTGGCATCTGTCTTGGAGATTTTAATGTAATTTTAATTGTATGATTTTAATGTATTTTGATGCAAACCCCTCCCAGTCTTCTCCAGACTAAACAGGCCCAGCTCCCACAGTCTCTCCTTCTAGGAGAGATGCTCCAGACCCCAAACCATCTCTGTTCCCCCTTCTGAACCCTCTCCAGGAGCTCCTTGTCTCTCTTGTGCTGAGGTGCCCAGCTGGACACAGCATTCCAGATGTGGATTCACTGAAGCCGTTTAGAGGGGCAGGATCCCCTCCCTTGGCCACACTATTCCTGATGCACTCCAGGACACCAGGATTGTTTCAGATGAGAAATCTTAATATAGAAGCTATAAAAAATGTACAGCTGTGTCAATGGAGTTTTCCCAGGCTCATACAACCATAAGAAAATGTATGTTTTCCTGTGGCTGCTTCCTCAGGGATGGAGAAATCCTACAGTAACACAGAGCTCATTGGGACAGTTTCTATGCTCTCACTCGTCCAGAGAGGGCTGACATGAGTGTCAAAGTTTGCTAGTGGCTGGAAGAATTTATACAAAATCTGAAGATTTCTAGAAAATCAAAATTTCCTTTAACATAAACCAAATAAATTTAGGAATTACTTCAAACAATGCTGGAAACTAGCTTCCAACAACCTCCTGATCCTCTTCCAGCCAGACTAAGAAAGGGACCCCTGAGCTAAGAAACAGTTTTAGATTTTTACCAAACTTCCTAATGCAGAACACCAGTGGTCAACTTGTGTTGAAAGACTGCTGAAAGAAGTGAGTTGAAAACCAGTTTCCCAGAAGAAAAATAATGTAAATTTTAATGAAGAAACGGGTATTTGAACTCCATAGTACAGTAAGTAGCAAAGGATTAAAGATGAATATGGGATATTTAGCATCATAAAACAAGCTATAAAATTAATGAATAGAATATTCCCAAAATACTCTCACAAATAAATCACATAGAGAGTATTGAAATAATGATTAAATTCCTGCTTGACTCAAAATATTACTAAAGATTAAGTATCATGTTTCAAATAATTAATTATAAATTTAACCTGGAAAAACTTTCTTGCCTTTTATTTTATTTCTCATGGACTGCATATACAAGGCTAGATTATATTTTTTTAAGATGAGTCTTTGTAAAAATATTTAGACATAAACATGAGATGGTCTTCTTGAAGTTTATGAAAATAAGAATGAAGCCATTAATAACATCTGTGAGTCTTAAAATCCTCCAGTCAAGATGGCAACATAGTCTTGAAGGTGCAAAGTTTTAACATTGCATCTTCAAGAAGATGTTTTAACACTGCATCTTCAATGAGAAGACTCTCAGCAACCCAGAATCAGAATTCTGCATTGTGGGCAGTCAGGTGTGAAAAAGAGACAGCAAACACATCCCAGGTGACTTCCTTTGTCACCAATCTCTGTTACAGTAATTGAAGACATAAATGATAGGTCAAACTTACACAGTACAAAGTGTTTCAAGGTAATTCCAGAGCCAGTAGAATCAGTGTCAGCCTATCTGCGTTCAATTCCACATTAGCATTGTTAGTTGATTTCCAGATTATGGGATCATCATATCTGAGCAACACCACTCTAAAATATGTAGGCATATTTTATTATTTTGTAGTTACTATGAACTAATCAGGATATTTCTTTATGATATTGCATCATGTTATATATTGGATAATATTTAACATTTCCTTTCATGCTTCTGTGTGTTTGCATTTCTAACGTGACTGCTTTAATAAATATGTTTTGAACAGTAAACCAACATTCTTCATTTAAAGAAATAATTGAAGACAGTAAAATTTATAAAATATTATGCTTGTAGTTTTTCTTTTAAATTTAGAAAATTGCTAAAATTACCTCTGTCATTATAAAACCATTTGGTTTGAATTAATGGTAGGCAACAGTATTACTTGGATTAAATAAATAAATAAGCCTGAAAAATTGTACAGTTTTATTAAACTTAATCACCTGTGCTTATTATTTATCAGTTATACTCAGTGGAATATGCATAATAGTAATTGGTGAGAGTTCCTGAGCTTGTGTTTTGCTGTCTGTTCATGTTCACAGAAATCAAGATCAACCTTCAAACTCCAAATATCTCAGCTGCTTTCATTTAGATTATGTACCCTGCCTCCAATTTTAATTCACTCTATATGCATATTTGTCCGAAAGATGAGTTTCAGTTGACTTCTAAGCCTGGATGAGAAGAAATAAAAATTTTAAGCACACACATTGAAACAAATATGTTATAATTATAACAGATTCCTCTGAGAAGCTTTCCCTAATATATTGTTCCAGATGGCAGGTTCCTAATAAGCTTAAAAGCTTCATGGATAAAATCCTGGACATCAGAACTGATAAATAAATTGCTTTAAAACAAAGAAGAAGAAAAAAATTTAAAGTTGCATAGGTCAGTCAGTACTCTGAACCCTGAGATTTTAATCCCTCTAAAGCATACAGATAAGAGGACCATCTGCAAAGTAATTCAATTTAGAGATGGCTGTGCACAACTAATTCCTTCCTAGAGGCAGAAAAATGAATCAACTTGCTTAGAGTAAATAAAATTTACTCTGTAACAAAAAACATACACCCCCTCCCCCATATGTTAGTTTTTGAAGAGAGGAAGGAATGCAGAAAATAAGTAAATAAATCATTTTCATATTTAAAAATTAAAAAATCAGTTTCATAGACAAGATAAAAACAAAGTAACAAAGGTTTTAAATCAAGAATAATTAGAAGAACAGATACTTAAAGAAAGAGGAAATAGATTTGAACTTCAAAATTTTTGCCAATAAATATACCAAAAACTATCTACAAAAACAACAACAGCAACAACAACAACAACAAATGAAACAAAACAAAAAGAAAAGGGTCAGAGGGAAAGTGTGGGGTGAAATCTTCCCACCAAGTAGCCATGGATCTTCCTTCTATAATACTTTGTCACTGTCTGCCACATGTTTGATGATAATGCCACATGAAGATAATCAGCCAAAAATGCATCTAGCTAATTTATCATAAGGATTATGTTTTTTAAAGCTAAACCAAAACAAATCAAAACCCTCTGAAGGTCATTAAAAAATATGAATTACAACTGGGCTGTCAGTCCAAGAGGGTGCAGCAGAAGGTGAACTTGAACAACTCCAAAACCATTGCTGGTTCAGATATAGATGGTGCAGATGACAGTGCAAGGAATACACTTTGAAAGATTTTGAGGACACTAAGATGAAAAGAAGTGAAAGCAGTGTGGTGAACAAGAGCAAAATTAGAATTTTATTGATGAAGCTGGGATATCTGAAAAACCAGCTGAAACCGAATTAATTGCAGACTTCTGCAGTGAATAGTGAGCCTTCTTTCCATGTATCATTGCAAAAACAAACTTCTGGTGGAAGTCTGCATGGAAAAAAAAGTGAAAAAAATGACAGTTTACACAACTGGTGTTTTGGAGCTATGAGAAACCCCATACCTTCTTGATATGACATTTGTCCATCTCACTGAATAACACATTTCTGACATTCACCTCAAATGAGAATTGTCTTTTTAAACATCTATTCTCTCTGAATATATCTATTCCACAAATTTCCCTAGAAAGCCCACTGAAACACCACCAAAACATTGAGAAAAACTGGAACAGTGTCTGTTGAATAAATGAAGCAGGTTGTATTAGATCCGTACTTGGAAACCCCTCAGTGTCCAAAACCACAGTCTAAGAAATCTCTAGCTCGTCATGCTTAAATCACATTTCAGTCTATTAACACTTTATAATTAAGACTTAAAGAGTTTAATTTGTGTTTACTATCTTTCATGAGATTATGATTGTTTCCTTAATTATATGGTGCTTAAAAACCACATTCCCATTTATTTTATAATCAAGATTAACATGCATACCCATAAATGATGACTAGAGCAATTTCACAGATGTAACGAAGGTAGATAGGGGATTAGAAATGTTTAAACCTTAAAGAAAATGGCATATTAATTCCAATCATTTATCTATTTGTAAATTTATCTGTCCTTACACACAGAAAAATAACGTTTTAAAATTGTAATTAGCCAAGCTTGGACTTTAAAAAAAACTAATGCACAAAGTGCTGTGAAAACTAGCCTACCTACTAAAATAAAATGAATGGATAAGGAATGAGCACTTAGAAATTAAAACATATTATTTACCTTTAAATTTTGTACAATAATAATTCAGATTTTCTTATTAATTACCACAGTTATTTTCCTTGAAAGAATTAAAATAACTAATAAAAAGCATTTTTAACTGCTAAAATTACTCATAAATAATTTCAAACAGTCCAAATTTCTGTAAAAGCACAAATTTGGGTTCTGCAATTTTATGATATTTAAAGATTTAAAAAAGCTTTTTAAAAAATCTTAAAATATTGACGAACCCCCATCCTTTTTCCCATATAGACTAAAGTAGATAATTCTCTTATATGTGAGAAAATGGAGAGGTTTAAGAAGAGAAAAGATATTTTCATTAAATTTGTAAATATGTTTTAGATGACAAAGTTGCATGTAATGTTCAGACTCAAGGACTAGATGAGTCTTATTAGCTTTTACTTGAAATAAAAATAGATTTTTAAAAAATCACAATATCTTTTAATGGAAATAAACTGTTTTCCATTTCTGCCCTGCTTCAGAGCTCCAGGATGAGATGCATGGCATCCCTAGGCTCACCAGTTGCCCAACTGCAATGCAATGCTACCTAATCAAGTTACAAGGTTATTTCCAGACAATCTGAAATGTTTGTCAAAAGGAATTGGGTGAGTATATTATGAATTGAAAGGAAAATGCTAGGAAAACAGGGTAAAAGAAAGCGAATTAAGACACAAAGCACAAGGAGAGAATGGTCAAAGGGCTCCCCTTGGTTTCCTGTACCACCACAAGGAAAAGGAGGAAGTTTTGGAATTCTCCTGTAGCTCAGAAGTACAGTACCACAGGCTGTTTTAAGTATTTCTACCTCTTCATATTCCTTGTTATACCAAAACTTTAAACAGAAACAAAGTTGCATAAAAACCAAATTACTTATGTTCAATCTCTGTCTCAAATGAAAAACAGCAAAAATTCTCTTTTACTTCAGTAAGGCCAGAAATTCTCCCTATGTAATTATTTTCACTGAGGAAGCATAGAAATAGAATAAAAACCCTTTCAGGCAAAGTCTGATGTTAAAGCTGAGCATAGTGTTGAGGCTTAGTATGTTAAGAAACAATTTTTTTTTTCTGTCACCATAATCACCACATTTGATACCACCACCACCACATTTGATTTTTCAAGATTACAGAGCTTTCTTGTATCTCAGTTGAGTCAGAACTGAGATGTGAAGACAGATGGGAAAAATATAGAACAAATAAATACTTAAACCTTTTCATTTGGTAACTGAGTGCAGGTTTCATGGTATTTTTCATTAAAGATATGAAAGATTTCAGAGGTTGTGAAGCATTCCACATATTTGCCTATTCATGACCTCATTTAAACAAAATGTGCAAGCCACTAACTGTTTGTACTCACTGAATTCACAGTGTAGAGAAGTAGACTTTGCATGGAACAGCTGACATCCACAACAAAATTTACCTCCCTGAAACATGCAGCAAAGCACATTACAGCAAACTGCTTCACAATGCCTATCCTTACACACAGCACAGCAAAAGAAATAGAAAGGCTAAGGTTTTAAATGGAAAAAAGTGAAAACATTATTATATTTGAGTGGTTTTCATTCACTGGTATGTACTGCTAGAAGAGCAATGGATTGGGGTGCTTTTCAAGCCTAACCCTGTAAGAGTAAGTAAGTAATAATTTTGTTTGAAGTTTATCACTAGAGCAGAGCAGCACAGCCCTATGGACAGCAGTGAAAACCACTGTGAAGCACAAAAGGTGCAATCCATCTACCACCTCTGATTAACCTCCATCAGGAAGAAACTCAGATGTTGAGGAGCATATTTTGCTTACCTCTTTTCATACCAATTACCAAAATAGAAAAAAAAATTAAATTGCAAGGATTGTGCATCTTGAGGGGTAGGGGAGGAAAGTACTGGAGTAGTATTTCAGAGAGCTTGCAATATACTTGATTACTATTTACACGGTTTACCTTTTTGGTATCTGAACCAGTGATTTTTCTTTTTATCAAGAACATTTAATTTTTCCTTCAAGAAAATTAACCAAAAAAAAGAATGATAACATGAGAAAAATTCCAATCAAGTTCCAATTCAGACTATAGCTCTATAAACCAATAACTTTCATTAAACATTGCAGAATGTTGTTCACATTGAAAGTCCACAAAATATTTCTCCAGCAGTGAAAACAATTAAAGTCATCTGGGCTGCAGAAATGGCAGGAAGCATCCAACCAGTGTTAAACAATATGAAGGACTTACTGTTCAGGCAGGCAATTTTCTCTGCATGAATATAATGTGATTACAACGGGAGCTGCTGTAGGCTAATGAGCTCCTATTCACTGTTTCTATGGCATGAAACTAAGGGAAGTGTTCAGCATTTCCCCCTGCTCTTTGAAGCAGATGGTGCTGGGGTGAGACAGTGCCCTTTGTGATACTCTGCATAATCCATGCACTGCAGCAGCACAAACAGCTCAGAGGTCTCTTCTGTATGTTGATGACATTTAAGAGAGACTAACAGAAACTCCAACAAGGCAAATTGGTTTTGCTGAAGGCATTTAATTAATGGGATTTAAAATACATATTATCAGACCCAGCAGAGATTTATAACAGCCATAGTTTTCTTCTGTAAACAAAATATTTTTGTGCTTTTTGTTTATTGTTGTTGGGAGACTTTTCTCATAAAGGTCATCAGCAAAAATCAAACATGGTTGGTTGAAGACAGTCCTTTTATGTATGAAGACTATCTTCAGCAAATTCTCATTAAAGAAAAAAAAAGGATCTTTTGCTAAAGAAATAAATATTTATAGCTTTTCAATGTCATTGAATTGAATTTGACATAGGAACGGACTCTTCTTTCACACTTACTTTTCAATATATCATCCATTATTTACAGAGTGAGCATTGAGTGTGGAATATCCTTAAATACTGTAGCATAGTATTATCATAGCTTTCAAACTCAGAAATTGAGCAGAGTTTAACTATGGAATTCAATAAACTTTTTTAGCAATATATAGCTCAAATCATATCTAAAAAATCTAAATATTTCTGAGATATTTATGAGATATGATGATGTTATGAGTGTTTTGTGATACCAAACCAAGACTGGGGAAATCAGCAAGCAAAAATTATTTTGAAGAGATCCATAGGACAAGAGTATTCCTCCCTCACTCCTGAGCTGCTCCTTGGAAAAGTATGCCCCAATGCCCCAATGCCCCATTACTATTCAAGGCCAACCTCTGAAAAAAATATCCATTTTCTCAAGTCATTGAGAAGTAAACATAAGGTTAAAAAAAACAAAACCTTTGAACTTGATTGCAGGAGCTGACTGACAAATCAAATAAAGCAGAGGGTCGCATGAATGATATTGCTGTACTGAAATCAGTAGAATCCTTCAGTTTCAGGCAGGTGCACAGACTGGCACAAGGTAGGTAGGTCACATTCACTGTGCTGGTATTTGTCTTCTTGAACTGTTCAGATGAAGATTTAACTGTTTCTTAAGCCTGGCCATTGTTACATTCAAGCTCAGGGACTGCAAAATCCAGATTACCACTGCAAAGTCCACACACACAAGAACAGTGTGATGCTTTTTGCCAAATGGAAAAGATTTCCTTATATGCTTTGTTTTCTTGTAAGTACTCTTCATTCTTGAATGAGATTTCCTTTGCCAGTTCCAGCAAAATAAAAGCCAGCTTTGCTCTATTTCTTCTTTGATTGCAGAACTGAAGATCAATGTCTGCCTCTTGTTCAGTGAGAGTCTTATTTAATATTGAAGAACTATATTTTCTTCCATATCTCAAACCCACATTCAAGCTCACTAGAGACACATTTATTTTGTCTGTGTGGAGCTCTTATTCAGTTTTTATTACAAATGCTGTGGGTGATCATCAAACACCGTTTGAAGCTGTGGGTGGAGAAATTACACAGGGGCAGAGCAAGTGTTCAGACTGTCCCAGCAACCACAGAGAACAAACCACCTCCTTATCTGTCAGACTTATCAAGGCTGCTGCTCTCTCAATATGTATTACAGCAGAAAAATGGAAGGAAGATCAGTGCATCTTACAGATAGTGATTTTATCCTAGATTATATAGCTTTTAAAGAGATATCTATTAATTCTTTAAAAATTTACAGACTTTTGTGGTTTAATTAATGGTATTACACGCAGCTTGTTGTTGGGGAAATGCATATACAAACAAGACCTCCACACCTTAGCTTATTCTCATTCAGACAATTATAGATACCATTCTCACTTAAAGATCACAGCACCTAATGTAATTACTCTTCAGATATTAAAACAAAAATCACCTAAATCTACATTCTAGGAATTAGCAGAACTTGTCATTGACATAATGCATAGGCTAAGTAACCATGACTTTGATCGATGAGAACAAGAGATTCTACCCTGTCTTCTCAAAACTCAAAGAAGGAAAATGATAAATATCTGCCTACCCTATAAATTAACTGCTCACATGAATTCTGCAGTTATGTCCAGGTCTCAAAGTAAAGCTCAAAACTTAGTAAATGAGAACACTTTTCCCCTATTTCTACCACTATCTCTTAGTTTTCGCCTGTAAGCAAAATTAACACCAGTTTCAGTAATTTGGAGTTTGCTCATAATCTAAAAAGAACTTGTAGATATAATACAAAATTTGCTTTCAAAAATAGTGTTTTATGACATTGAAAAGACAAGGTGGAACAGTATAATGATTATCACTTTTAGGTCTAAAAGCACTCTAATCTCAAAGAACATTTTGACAATGTATAGATTCACACAATACAACTGCATGTTCACACTCTCAGTTTGCAATATTAACTCACAGTTGCCACTTCATTTTCCATTAGCATCCTTTTATGGGTCCATAGCAATACTTCTAGCCTGTCCTAATCAGCTTTCTCTGGATTCCATCATTCTTACATCATAAAGAGCAGTCCATCTTAAACTCATAGGAACAGTGAAAAAGCTTATTAGAAAATGCACTGATGAACCATCTTCTTGTTCTTCAAAATTTTTTAAAAATAGAAACATTTTAAAGATGGCTTCTTATTCTCAGTAGTATCATTTTATTGAAATTTTTCTAGAAGAAATTTCAATGATTTATAAAAATTTACAATATTGATATGGAGGAAGAATCCAGTGCAGTCTGTAAACATCTACAGAGCTGTAGGATTTTCTGTATCCTTCAGACTGAATTAGTTTTGGTTCTCAGCAGAGAGCTCTGTGTGGTAGGAATCACAACCTGGTCATAATGATTTCTACACAGTAATACAGATTTCTGTACAGAAAAACTCCCAGCTGTTTTGACTGAAGTAGGGATTGACGTGCTATTAATCTAAACAACTGATAGGGATGCAGTCATTTATTGAGCTAGTTCAATTCTCCTGTGATTGTCTGGAGAACTGTGTTAAACCTAGAAAATAAGGTACTATATTTTAAATTTTGCAGAATGGCAGCCCTGGAGCACAAGCAAGTCTTCATACAAGTGCCTCCAGGGGTTCATTCATGTTAAAGGAATTGTTAGGCATGAGAGATGATGTTCTTCTTCAGCATCAGGCAAGACTGTTGCTTAGATACAAAGACTGTCCTTTTATTTGTATTCTTCAGAGGAGATGCAGCATTGCCCTTAGCCTCACTCCTATGCTAATGCAGCTCTACAATTGCCCTGCATGGCACAATCTGTTCCTTAAAAAGAAAAAGAAGGATTCATGAAAACCTTGGGATGCATCTTCCTAATTGTTCCTATTAATTATCATCATATAAGAGCCTGAAAATTTGAGAATACAGAAATGTTGTGTGAAGAGATTACTATAATAATAGCTCTTTATATACATATATATGTAATAGCTCTTTTAACGTAAACTGAGACCAAGAAATTATTTGGATGGACCTTTAAATACATTTCACTTTTAAAACCAAATCCTTTATTTTCTAGTAAACAGTTGAATAGGCAAAGTAACTACTTCTGCTCTGAGATTTCAGATTACATTTCTTCTGGGGAAAAAAAATTCCTCTCTTAACAAAATAAAAGTCTAAATATCTTACCATCCTGGTTTAAGTTATATATTGCCAGAAAGAAATTCAAATTATTTGTGCAAAAATAAGAGATACTTTAATGAGAAAAAGAGTCCACTTTGTTTTATTCTTAGGGGAATATACTAAAAAAATAATTGAATAGTAAATGCATACTTATGATATTGCTTTCTTCATTTCCGATGCATCTTACTTTCATTCTTCTGTTTTAAAGATGCATTAAAAATACCTATATATAGTAACATCATTTCCAGAATTTGGAAAAAGTAACAAACATTATACTGTTATTCAGCCTCAGTCTTACATTTATTTATTGATAAACATCCATGTCATTGGTGATGTATCTGTGTGTTTTATTTTGAATTTACAAAGTTTTACAAACCAATTTTTTTTTTTGGTTACAATTTGCAGTGTAATTCTTACCAGTTATGAACAATCATAAAAATCATTGAACACCGCAAAAAAAATCTATTCCTTCATAAGAAATGTTTATGGATTGGAAATCAAATCTGCTCTAAGATTTATATATATATATATATATATATATATATATATATACACACACGCACACACACATATAGATGTGATGCTTACATAAAACACATCTGTAAGACCTTTGGGCCATGTTGTTTAAATTATCCTTTACCATACAAAAAACTCAGATGAACTTGTCAGGATGTTATTTTTAGTTTCTGCTCACAAACAAAATGGCTAATTTCTACAAATGTACAGGTATGTACTTTTCTGCAAGCTTATCCAGACAACAGGATTGAAGCTATCATAGGTTATGAAATTCATTGTCTATAAGGAGTAATTGTTTCCATGGCAGTAAACCCAACAAATATTATCTTCACTCACCAAGACTAGACATTCAAAATCTTATTTTCTTTTTCTGAAATGTTTTCTTGTCAAACTGTGACCCCATATTTATGACATTTCTTGGAAACCTAGGAAAATATTCCCTGTAAAGACATTCTTGGTGATTTCAAATTTCTTTATAATTTTGGAAAAAAATTCTATTTTTCTCCTCTCAGATTTAATTTATACCACTCTTTGCAGCATTAATAGTTACCAATAGTTACCAAGACCCTAAACCACACCTATCCTTGTGTCACTAATTTTTGTAGTGCCAACTAAGGAGTCGTCAAATTTGTGTAAATTTGGTATCTGCCAGAATAGCAGGAGCTGTTAAAACTGAAGGAGACCAGGATCACTCTAAAAAAGCAAGTGCTTTAAAAAAGGAACACTATAAAGAAAAGAAGCTACTCTAAAAAAGAAATCCTAGGGTGGTCTCTTGAGATTCCTGACAGAACTGGCTGTTGAGCAAACTCTACTGGTATCTGTTTTCATGGATCATGATGCTTATCCTTAGAGTTGTAAAAAGACTGTAAGTGTTCACTACTGTCAAACTGACATTTAATTATCTGTGTTACACTAAACAGAGAGTATTGTCAGTTTGCCTATAAAATGAATAGCTACAGCATTATAGCATATTTATTTTAGCCATGGCTGAAGAATAATCTGACATGGATTTTGTGGTTTTTAAACAGTCTCATTCAGTAAGAGAAATTTAGATCAAATTCCAGGAAGTCACATATTCAAGTTCACCTTCCTACCATCTGGATTGTTATCTCAGCAAGTGCTACCTGCAATTTTATTCTTAGAGTTGTGTCATATTACATCCTGAGGAAAATAATGAAAACCAAATATATCTCTCTTTCCAATGTCAATCTTTTTTATGAATGAAAAATGAATAATCTTTTTTCAACACTCTCACTGACATCTAATTTGACTCCATCTACAGAATTATGTTATTCATTATTCTGTCTGTGTAATTTTCTAGAAAGGGACTACAAGAAGTCCAGAGCCATTTCCATCAGAAAAATAAGTAAATATATTCCACTCCTGCAGTCTTTGAAAGGTAAGACATAGTATAGATAAGATTTCATTAAGGCAGTGGTTGCAGCTGCAATGAAGAGGATTTATTTGTAGGCTGTTACTCCTTGCACTCTGTGCATAAGTCATTGTATGTATTACCACTGGTAGATAGACACTTTGCATTCAGGTTTACAAATTCAAGAAATGACTCACAGAAAACAATATTTACGTGGGATTGACTTGCAGACTCTACAGTGTAGTAGACACTGAGGCAAGGAAGAGAGATGTGTCTATCATCAAGAATGAAGAGCATATTGCAAAGTGCCTCTAGAGGGAGAAGCACTGCTGTATTCTCTGTGCTGTGGCACTGAACTCATTACCATCAACTCTTGCTCAGAGAAGCTACTTGAAAAATTATAAAATTCTAAAACTAATTTTCTCTTACGGTGTAAAACTTCTAGACTGTTTAAGCAGCCAGTGTTAGCAAATTGTAATTGTCATCTGAGTGGAGGGCTAATATCGATCTCTTCCTGCTTATGGCACATGCATGTCACAGGTCTTAAGAATTCTGCTAAGTCTCTGCTCTGCTTAATGAAGAGATGTTTTGTTTGATTTAGAGTTGCATTGCCTCAAGATAGGGACTTCTGGCAAGAGGAGTTCTATCAAAACAATTGCCTGATAATCAGATCGTTAATTTTGGTTTTATGTAATGACATTTATAAAAAGTGAAAAAAACATGATCACTTGCTCTAATGAAAATGAATCCTATTTCTTAATTGCTCATCTTTAGCTTAATTACCATACTAAATCTATCTGTCTCAAACTAATATATATATATATATATATATATATATATATATATATATATCCACATAGAAATGTTCTTGATCTTACAAAAACAAGTTTATTTTCAGTCCTGTGAAATCCTGCTAGGGATTTATAATAAAGTATTAATGAAAAGGCTTCTAATCAAATGTTGCACTCCAATTCAAGCAATAAAAAAAGCCATTAAATTTGTTTTCAGACACTTTGGAAAGTAAATAGGCAGAAAGAAAAAGGATGCCCCACAGCAAACAAGCATTCTGTCACCAACAGGTCTTAGTCAAACTGTATCAAATGGGCGAAATCCATCAGAAAATGATACAGCACAAAAGATACCCCAAATATGTGTGCTACAGCCCAACAGACTGATGCTTCAGACTTCCACTTACATCTAATGCTCAGATAAAATTTGATAGAACCTTCAGCCAAAGCTATTTACTGTGTGGAAGTGTTGCCTCGTATAAAACACAAAACCTTTCCAAACAACATTAAGAATGACATTATAAAACCAACTAAATCTTTAATGAAAGCTTTCAGGTGCTCAAAATATCCCTATATGCACATGTGATACAGTATTTCTGCAATTTTTATAGGTTTAATTAATTAATGTGTCTAGCTGATGCATCCAGTAGGAGATTACTTACCCCTGCAACCTATCCCTAAGTCAGCCCCTTGGAGCTGGTCCAGGGGCTTCATTGACCTATTTTCTTTTGTATCTCTTAAGTTCTGGTAGAGAAAAATATGTCCTTGTCAGGAATTGTCTTCTTAAGGACAAGACTAAACAGAATCGCAGGAATATATTCGTAAGGAATTAGATAAAGTATGAAAGAGGATAGGAAATGAACTGGAAGCTATATTGCTATATATTATGAGTCCACAAAGCTACAAATATGACAAAGGCTAAAAATCTTTAGGCATCAACACTTCTTGTTATTCTGGCTATGGTAATTTGGATATACATATATCCTTGTTCCCAACACCTAAGACTATTTCCAAACTTAAATACAAACCATGGAATCTGAAAATATGCTGGTTTTCCATATATTTTTCTATATCAACCAATCTCCAGAAAAAACCCACATCAAAAACCTGACAAAGAAATATCTGTTGATTATTATTTTTGGCAATGAGTTATAGTATTCATTAAAGTAGCCATGTCTCTACAGCAGAGTGAGACATCAGATAGGGGCCAGGAAATAGGACAGGACAGGACTAGAAATCACATAATCCTTGAAACAACCACAGACACATGAAAAGCTAATACTAATGTGAAGAGCAACCACCAGATTTTCTGCCACCAAATTTTTTACAGTGTCTCCACAGCAACAAAACACATGATCCAAGTACTGCCACCAAACCTTGCAACAAATGTTGAATTTGGCAGTAAAACTGAACTTGCCTCCCAGTGTAGAATTGGCACCAGAAACACAAGGTCATAATTTCTATTTATGAAAATAACTGCACCCCAAGATGGCAGAATTCTTATAGAAAAGAGTTAGAGTTACAGGGGCTGCATGAGAAAAACTTATATGGGTGTACTGCATTTTATAATAATCATCTATTTGCATTATTTCATAAATGACAACTAAATGCGTCAGAACTCTAAATATTTACTAAAAATCAGGGAAAAAAAAGAGAAACATTATTTCCTTACATTTCCCCTTCACCTCTCATCACTATCTAAACCATAAAGTTAAATTAAAACCCTGGATACATCACAGCAGCTGTAAGTTTTAAGCCTCACATGGAGACTTTTACAAAAAGTTGCAGCTTTGATCTTGGATATAAAATGAATATGAATTCAATCTTGAGCAGTTTATTTGTACTGCATACTATCAGCAGTGAATGAATTTTTTCTTGTATAAAACCCAATTTCTAATGCAGTAGGAATGAGATATTAGATTGCAGAAGTGATTGAATTCTGCTATACAGAGAAACTCCATTTGAGAGTGTATTTCTGACTTAATATTGAAATTTAATGCTTAGGGGCTTTTTTAGATGAGAAAAACTAGCTTTATTGTATTTAAAAGAAAAGAATTTTTGTGGGCAGTAAAATGAGCTACATTTTTTTTTTATATATCAGAGGTTTATTCAGAATCAATCTTGCAAAGAACTTCAGAGTGTTTATTGCCAACTGAAATACTATGTGCTTAACTTTGATATACTAGTTCAACTACACTGAGTTCTAGTATCATAATCAACAATAAAAGTTCTGTGGTCCCTTAGGAAAATTTTAATCTCCAAGGAAAAATACAGAAATAAGATAGTATTAGATATCAAAGAGCACATTTAAAAAAAAAAATCTATAAGGCATTGCATATTAAAAAAAAAAAAGCCCACAATCTTCTAATTCAGTAAAAAACTCTTCTGCTATTCATCAAGGTCAATCATATCTCATACACAGACCAGAATTTGTGAAATTCTGTAACAAAGTAGCTAAAGACCAAATTCAAATCAGGTATAGAAAAAGATAATTTCTTTGTAGTCTTAAAAAATAATATTTAATATATAATATTAATATTAATGGACAAATGTAGTTACAGAATTAATAAAATACAGCTGTATATAATAATTTAAATAATATACACATAATCATAAGTCATATTAATGCAATAATTATTTTATTGACCTTTCTGGACTTAAATACAGTTTAAAAGTCCTGAGATAAAACATAAGACTAAAAGGGAAAAATGGGGTTTTAAAGTTGTACTTGAAACAATATTTTCTTCCATATAATATAGGACTTATGTAAGCATGTAAATTGCTCTGAGTTCTATTGTATTTCCATTTGGTAGTTAATCAAGCCTGAGTCTGTAATCCATGAACATCCTCTGATAAAGAAAGACACTAAGAAAATTTACACTTCTAAAACCACAATGTTATGTTTTCTCACCACTCTGAAATGCAAATCAGTAACATTTCACAGCTTACTAAATTTAAACAAATCCAGTAAAGGAATCTGGACCTGAAAAAGCACCTTCATTATTATTCTGAATAATTGGACTCATCATTTAACAGTGATGTACTATATTAATCACTTTCATTACACAGGTGCCTTCAGATGGGACTGAAGTCCTATTATGCAAACACAGGATTTTCTCAGAGTTTACAAGCTACATAACACAAGGTGAAAAAAGAGAAATTGCACATGGCAATGTTAGGGCCCCAAATATTGTGTTGGCTCATGTTTATTCATTTTCTGAAGCTACTTCAAAAATGTAGTGAAATACTTAAGAGACAGAAGGTTAAAAATGGGCTAGGACAGATGCTTCTGAGGTAGGGAAACTGATGTTCTTGATAGTAGATCGCTTGAGGTTGATTTTGGTGTGAAAAAACATGGTGGTCTTTGTTTGACTGGTGGTATGTGCAGCAGGAGTTGCTTCTTTTTAGATAGTTTGCCAGAATGGGAATTTTTGTCCTTATGTATTAACCAGGATGTGCTAACCAAGTTTCACCCCCATCAAGCCAGAAATCAGCACCTTCCTGTTGCATATTCCTCCTTTCTGTACTAATTTCAAGTTCCTACTCAAATGATTTAACTTGTGGCAAATTCTTTCCATGGCCTTGACAGTGTTTGAGAACTCCTTTAACTCCTTTCAGTGGGATATACAGGAAACCAAAAGAGAAAAGTAATGAAACAGAAAGTCATGCAGGTAGGCATGAAGCTCAGATCAACATTGAAAGCAAATTAAATATTACAGAAAAAGTAAAAATTATCAGCTCCTAAGCAAGGCTATAAAACTGCCTGGAGAAATACAACCTGAGTCTATTGGAATCAATTCTACCATCTTACCATCAAAAACAGCTGAGTTCCCCAAAGGTTCCCCAAGATTGTTTGATTTACTTGCACAGTCCCTGAATGTCCCTATATCTGTGATTTATCAACTTTCATTCCATTCTCTTCAGGTTTCAGCCTGGCTACATGGCAGTGAGGGAGGAAGGCATCACCTTTATCATAATTTCCCTTTCCTTGATGTTCTCTGGTGTTCCTGTGTTCCTGGGCACAGGAGTACTGATACAACAGCCCACTAGATCTGCTCTATCTAACGCACCAGCTCACATCTATTCCCTCATACATGTGGTACTGCTGATATCTGCAGCAGCAAATGAGGAAATGAGACAAACTTGTTGTATTTAATATAGCTGGACTGTGTGGTGCACTGGCCAGGTGCCATCAAAGCTGCTCTATCACTGCCCCTCTGCTACAGGATAGGGGGAGAAAATAGGATGAAAGGGTTCTGAGTATACAGATGAGTGTATATATTTCATTGCACCGAGTGAAAGACAGAACCTTTATAATGTGAGTTTATATATATTAATTTTATCCTTAAATGAAAGCATAAACACACAACACAGAGAAGTGGGAAACACAATTCAACTGAACTCTGTTGCTGGTAACCAAATAGTCCATATTTGCCCAAAGCCTAAATTTAAATATATTTAATTCATCATTTCAGTATTAGAAGTCTACTCTGATGAGAGACATTAAAGTTCTTTCTACACCCTGAGACAAGAGCTCATTGCCAGTGATATTGAGACAGAGGACAGTCAGAAAACTCTTAATCATTTTTGTAGCTGAAATGAGCACACCTTCTCAGCAGGTGCCTCACTAACACAGGAAGGGCTCCAGCCACTAACAGCTGAGAAAACTGTTCTTTAAATCATATAGATATATGTGCTTTTAATTAGCATCTTTGATAGCAACTCATTGATCTCAGCTTGTATTGAATGTTAAAGGAAAGAAAATGGTTTGGTCAGAAAATTTTCCTCAAGGAAAAAAGCCACAAAACTGATTTGAGTGTATTTAAAATTAATAATTATATGTTTGACCGACAAAGTTCACAGTTTTTTCCCCTGGTTTTTATAAAATATTATGATCCCTTTGATGCCCTAAATAAAGTGGTGAACTACATAAATGCCTGAAAATGTCTCAATTTGTAGCAGCCTATGAACTGCAGAAAATTTAATCATCGTTCTGTTGACTTCCTCAAGGAAAAAGTAGGAAAAGAAGACTTTTCAAGTTCTAATATCTCATAGCTACTGGAATATGATACTAAAATTGCAAACCACTATTTTCATCAGCCAGTTAGAAGAAAATAAGTGTTGAATGTGCATATATTGAATGCCAATTAATGGTGATCTAGAGATTACTTGATAGCATATAAGAGAAGGTAATTAATGTAAACATAAATGGAGCAAAAATGTAAAATTTTAGTAAAGCTTTCAGCAGTATTATAGTCAACAAACTCTGAAGTAGACACATTCTATCCCAATAACAAACTATTACAGAAGCCTTACACAGAAACAAAATGTCACCCATAATACTCTACCATAAACAGCACAACTCTATCTACTCTTATTTTCGTGCCCTTCTTGTAAGGGTAAAGAGATCGATAATTTATACTTCCAAATAAATCAAGAGAGTAAAGAATCAAGAATAATAATTAAAAAATGAAAATGACCAATTGCACGACAGCAATACATAACCCTGAAGAAAGTTCTTATTTGAAAATAGAGTCAGCAGCAAGAATGAAGTTACTATCAAAAATACATTGGCCTCAATATCAAAGATTTATTTGAATGAAGTTCCTGGCAAATGATCCAAGAAAGTAGTAACCAAAGACCTTATACTGAGATGTAAATACAGCACCACAACATTGTAGCCTCAGAGAATTCAGTGATAAACAAAACAAGACTGCAATTTTTGGCAGCAGTAAACTAAGCAAGTCAGCCCAGAGAGCTAATTTGCTTTGAAGTAAAAAAAAATATAAATTTAGAAATAAAACAGCAGAGATAGTCTACAATATGCTTCATAAAATGCAGTCAATAAACACAACTATCCAGAGAATATGAGTTCATTCAATGAGAAAAGGCAGTCAAGCCAGTAAAATTACAGATGTATAGCCAATTCAAAGTGCAACTAGAAAACTAAGGGGAAAAATCAGGCTAAAATCAAATAAATTTTATAAAAGAACCTCCCCAATTAAGATCCCCCCAACAAGATCAGAGTCTTGAAGGAAGAAACACAGGCAATTGTTGTCAACATAAAACCTTTTAAAATTACCTTTCACAAAAATGGAAAATAGTCCAAATTTGGACAACAGTCCAAATTTTTAATTTCAGAATAATTGTGAAATCCCCATTTTTTCCCTTTGAATTTTTAAAAATATTTATGTTCTATTTAAAAATTTGACATTAATTTTTACTTTTAATTAATGTGATGAGCTCTCGGAATAACCTATAAATAGGCAGAGCTTCTGTAGCACTATTTTATCAAGAAATTATACTGTTATTAGAATAAAATCAAATTTTAGTATTCGCATTTTTTTCATTACTGCTTTTTGTGTTATATTAGTATCACATTCATAATTCATAGTTTGTAAACCAATATTTTAGTGCACTACTTAAAATGGCACTTGAAATCATGACTATCTTGCCTGTAAGAGAATTTGTTTTGGAAGTTCTTTCAAATAAAGTATTCATTTTTAAAAGAGTGTTGCAATTCTGCCTTATTTGAAACTGCTAAGAATAATACAAAAACACATTTCTGAACTTCAGTTTTTATACTCAGATAAGCCAAAAAGGCAGTGTCTCTTTCTTGTCTCTGTTACAGATCCTATTTGTCTATTATAGGCACCTGGTCTTAGTGACAAAAAAAAGGAATAAGGGATGAAGAGGACTGGTCAAGAGTCAATATGACCATCTTATCATTTCTGGTAGAATAATTCCTATGCCTGTAGAATAAATCAATAAGCACGAGCCAGTTAGAGAATTATTTTTTTTTATTTGCATATTATTTACCTTAAACATAATATAAACTGCAATATACGACTATACAAAATGAAGAGACTCAATATCACATTGCTAGAATTAAAAATGACAGTTCTCAGACTGACTTTGAGAAGAGAAAAAGAAAGGGATTGCTTTGGGTTCATGAAACAGTATTTTGCACTTTCAATGAGCAATATATAGATTTTGAGCTCTGATTCTTCGCACACATGGTCTAATTTTAAACTGTAAATGCGTTTTCAAAGGAAGAAAAGAAATTATGACAAAGCATATATAAAAAACCCAGTTAGATCCACATTGAGGAGTAGTGGGATGAATAAAAAAAAACACAAAGAAAAGATATATCTTTTGAAGTTAGAAGAAATAGAAATATAAATTAGAGGGGACAACATTCTCAATATATAATAGACTAAAATAAACCCCACCTGATTAATAAAACAGCTATGATACTGCCTTTTAAGCAAGAGTTAACATGGGGGCATGATCATCTGCCATGAAAAAGCATTTTACAGCTCGGTAACGTTTTGGAAAGGCAAGGTACTTTTAGACAGTAAAAAGAAAGACTGGAATTTCTCCTTAAACTTCAAAGCTCAATCTACAATCAAAAAACAGTATCTTAATCCTACATATTCTTATTAAACAAGACTAAGAATGCATAGCCTTTACTACAGGGACCTGCAGATTTTTTAGATTTGCTTTCTTGAACATCTAAATATGAAGTCAGAAACTGGTTTTCAGGAAGCTACTGTAAAATAAATTTGCATTTATGTCTAAAATTATCCACTGCCAACAATCATTGTTCACATCCTAAGCTTTCAGGTGTCTCAGATGTCTAGGAAAATTCTCTGATTTTGACTGGGGTGAAGTTACTTTTCTTCAATCACAGAGCTGATTTAGGTCTGTGCAGGAAACAGAGTTGATAACCCGGGGATGTTTTAGTTATTGCTGAGCACTTCTCACACAGAATCAAGGCCTTTTCTCCCTCACTCCACCCCTCCAGGGTGGGAGCTGAGGTGCACAAGGACTTGTGAGGATGCACAGCCAGGATTGTGTCCCACTGGCAAAGGATTATTCCATACCAAATAGCATGATGGTCAGCATATAGAGAGGGAAAGGAGGAAGAGTGGGAACATTTGTTTGTCTTCCCAAGTCACCATTAAAGGTGATAGAACCCTGTTTTTCTCATGGCTGAACATCTGTGTGTCCATGTGAAGGAGGAAAGGAAATGTGAAGAGGAAAAGGAAGGGAAAGGGAAAGGGAAAGGGAAAGGGAAAGGGAAAGGGAAAGGGAAAGGGAAAGGGAAAGGGAAAGGGAAAGGGAAAGGGAAAGGGAAAGGGAAAGGGAAAGGGAAAGGGAAAGGGAAAGGGAAAGGGAAAGGGAAAGGGAAAGGGAAAGGGAAAGGGAAAGGGAAAGGGAAAGGGAAAGGGAAAGGAACCAGACCCCCACAGAATCACAGTGGTCATATAATGCTGGTCTTCATCTTGACAGCAAATCAATCACTACTTCTCTCCTGGTACAGTTTTCCAACTGCTTGTGAATTTATTTTGCAACACTCTTTTTGTAGACTATATTTCCCCTAACTGGAAATCAAGACAGAGTATAAAGAAACTGAGTCAAAACACTCTGTATTTTCTGTCAGTCTTTAATCCATAAGCCCTTCTCCTTCTCATGGAAGGAAATTAGATTCATTTGTCACTGCCTGGTTTCTTCTCTTTCTGTAACATATCTGTGTATGCACTCACACACGCACAGTTTTACCACCCTCCCTCCAGTGGGACCTGCTGTTACAGAACCTGGGGTCTTTTATCTTTGTTTAATTGCTTTTTTATTAACAGGAGCTAGGTTTCTGTCTGCTATAAATCAACAACTCCAATTGCTGCTGTTATCGTACATAACTGGTGGAGTTTTAGCACACTGTTGTTGATTCAGATCTGAGAATTCTCTAGAGCAAATAATCCACAACGACTCAAAGCAATACCTAAAAGCGAGCAGAAATTTCAAACTGAACACTTAGTGGAGGGAAATAAACGTTTCTGTTAGCATTGACAGTATCTACAGCAAAGGGGAAAAAATCATATTCACAGAATCACAGAATGGGTCAGGTTGAGAGGGATCACAGTCATCTGGTCCAACCCTCCTGCTCAAGCAGGGTCATTATGGAGTACATTGAACAGGATTGTGTCCGGACAGCTCTCAAATATCTCCAGTGAGGGAAGCTCCCTCTCTGCAGAGTCTGTTCCAGTGCTGGGTCACCCACACAGCAAATAAGTTCTTCCTCTTATTCAGGTGGAGCTCCCCATGCACCTATTTCTGCCATTACCTCTTAATACTTACTATTCTGTCATATACTCTGGAAATTCCTTATAAAATTTTACAATACTTTAAATCATCATAATACTTTTCACACATTTATTGCAAGGACTCAGTGAAAGACAAACTGTTAATCAGCAATAATAGAGAATCAGGCAAATATTTATTTATATATTGTGACTTGACTTCTACCTTTTTATCATAATCATCCTTTACAAAATATTATTCAGTGTCAAAAGTCACAGTAGATTACAATTACTCTAGGGTCAACATTAATACTTTTATACCCAAACATAAACAAAGCCAATTTTAAAAAATGTATTAATCCTTTCCTTTTATTAAAAAAAAAAATAAAAAAATCAGTGAATAAAGGACTGTTTTCAAGAAGCTGGAACATCAGAATCCTTTCTTTCAGTTGCATGAGCAAAGGTGATAATGCACCTTTCACTTGCTATTCTTACCTCTGGTCAAGGAGTTGACCTGTGCTTGATAAGAGAGAAAGAGTGAAGATGCACAGAATGCAATGAATGGAATTAGGTCACAGTTCTCTTACTTATTCTAAGGAAAAGTGGATTTTCACTTCTTTGAGAATTGTCAAACAGCTCACTTATGCTGTAGGGAGCCTCTCTTCTCCTTGACCCATAAAAGAGACTATCACATGGTAAGATTACATTCAGTTAATGTTTCTAAGATTCAAAGTTGTCCTTACTGGTTTACATTTAAAATTACTTAAAATGTGGATGAAAATTAAAACAAATTTCTGAGCTATTTATTCCAGGAATAACTATTTACTTTTGCCTTGTTTACATCTTCCAAGATCAGATGCAGGCAGTAGAATTTTTTTCCATTCCTCTAACCAAATACTCATAAATATTCTCAAGACCCTACAGAGGCAAAATCCTTCTTAAGTGTTATGATTCATTGGCTACAAGTCACACACGGGCTAAGTGAAGCCAAGGTCGATATCTCCCATGAGGTCCAATACATCTCAGTATTGATTGAAGCACTGAAATCAATGGAATTATAATTGGACAGAACTCTTAGGTAACTAGAAGCCCTACTGTAAACTTTGAGGGCTTAACAAATGTCAAAGGGAAATCCTTGGAATTCACATATCTAGAAAAAAAAAGATTGCCACTGATTTTTAGCTCTAGTTGGCACTCAAATAGGTATTTTAGAAGATGGGCCAGGGTAAGGGTAAATAATGAGTTCACTATAACAAAGGTACCTGTGATAACATTAATGTACTTTCCCTACTAGGTTTTAGTACAAACAAAATCCTTTTTCAACAATCTGATTCCTGCTGGGTACTAACACTCCATTGATAGGCGTGCTGTGATGTAGCACCAATTTCTAGTTACCCCACAAAATCTTTACTCAGCTAATGCATTTCTGGACAACTGATCATTATTTCAACTCTTATTGAAATATGACTGCAGAATTACAGTAATGGTTTTGGTTGTGTGCGATCCTTGAAAGCAGCAGTCTTAACATAGTATTAAGAAGATTTTGAGACAAGTTGCTTTTTTACTGTCTTGGTGTTCTTTGAATGTTTTGGTTTTTTTTTTTTGCATCATAGTCAAAGTATCATTAAAATAAAGCTCATAATTTTCTCTGCTTTTCATTAAATCGAGCAGATTTTTGCATACAATATCTTTGGGGAAAAACATATGTACACACACAGAAAAACCCAGATAAATTTAAAATATGCATATTTTACCTATTTTTTCGTATTTATGGATCTCCATTCTCATCCATGCAAGCGTTCTGTATGTAAAGAGAAAATATGCTCTCAAAAGGCAGTGAAAGTAAACTAAATCAGGGACAGAACAGCCAGATACTCAGCTAATAAAAATCACCTTGTTCTACCAATTTCAGAAGAGTTATATGATCCATTTGGTTTTGAATATGACCCTAGACACAACCAGTTTACTGTTTGTTTTGTGTATGATAATATTTTTCCTGTAGTGATGCCTTTAACTAAATTTCTTACAATCCACCTGAAAGCATTAAGAACACAGTAAGCAAGCACATGGTAACTTCTCAACCACTATAGAAGGAGTAGTAAATTATATCCCTGTTATGGAAACTTCTACATTATTTCCAAGGAATGCAATTATATAAAATGCATTCACACAGAAATCCACAGAGAATCTTTCAGCAGAGCTTCACAGCTAAGGAATGCACTACAGGGATTTTTTTATTTATTTATTTTTTCTTCTAGAAGCAGAAAAAATGTCATGGATTAACAAAAGGCTAACATATGTGCTGAAATGCTGTCTAATGTGACAAAGGTCATGCATGCTTTCAGTATGTCTTTTGAGGCAGGTGATATGCTCCCTATTCTATCACATCTCACAGTGGGTTAAATGGGGATAGTGTGTGAAGGCAGGTCAATCATCACTTCAGTGATTATCCTGAATATCAAACTTATTGCAATTCTATAAAAGACACGGAGTCTTGCATACAAAAGCCACTTATGTGCAATCTACATTACTCTGGAAGAAGGCCTGAGAATGGTGTAAGGCAACTTACCAAGACTGAGTAATGTGATAATAGCATTGAGTGAGCTGAATAATTAGATTCATAACGAATAAGCAAAAAAAAAACTTTAATAATAAAAGAATTGGATAAAAACAAGACCTTAGGTGAAGAATTTGCTTCTGTTCTTATTTCTGAGAGATACAGATTTATAATCAAAGGTCTGTATTTCCTTTTTCATCTTCCCTGGATAGATGTCCAGTGCAATTAGCTCATTTTTCACATTAATGTCTATTATTCTGCACATCTCTTTCAGCTGCTTACAACTTCTGCTATGTGATTCACCTGCAAAAGAAGAAAGGCAATGAGCAACTCACAAAAAAAAGATTAATAATTAGAGTTGATGGTACATGATGGTATCAATCAGTGAGCCTAAGCTTAATAGTTGTACAGTAAGGTCACCTCAGCACTGCCTGGAAAAAGGTTATTGGAATCCACATGAACAGCATCCTCGTCAAGCAAAACTTTTAATTCAAATGTTTACATGTGGCATACATAATAAGTGATATCTTTTCCCTATTAGGCTTTCCTTGTTCTTTCTTTTCAGAACTAATTTGTGAAAAAGAAGTGGAAACTGCACAATGCATGTTTTCTTCTTTAACTCCAAGAATATCCTTATCTTGTGTATGATGTGGTAAGTAAGTAACATGCCAGGTAATAAACTGTTAATAGCCACCCCATAGCCCTTTTGGTCATTTTTGTTGACAGTTCATTAGTGCAGCTGCAAAGGCAAACCTCTTGTATGAAGTCTCCAAGGTCCTCCTTATTTCTGCCTTATCTTTTAGTTCTGTGCATCCAAACTTGCAATCTCTCCTTTGCCTGCCTATGTAGAGGAGATGGAATACTGGTCAATCAGCTGGATGTAAAACTTCTGTAATTAATTGTCGTCTATTTTTTTTTTTTTGGGGGGGGTGTGCGGGGATGGGTACAGAAGGAGATTTCAAACTAGTTGAGTTTTCTCTGTATTTTAGCCATGACTATGCAAATTTTAAGATGTTATTTTGGTTTTGGATGCTATATTTTCAAGTTGATAAAGCCATTGAGTATGATGTAGAACCATGTACTTCTGTGCTGAGTATGATTGTAAATATCAATTAATTTTCTTGCCTTTTTTTTCTTTAAGGAAAGGGTGATAGCCTTAAAAAACTGAAAAAACTGGTGCCAATTTTTAAATTTAAATTTTAAACTAACATTGTGGAATTCTAAAACCACAGGAAAAAAATCAAATCCCAGATGGATGAGAGGGTGAAGGAAAAATTAAAATTAAAAAAAAATATAGAGTCTACTAATTTCTAATTATCTCATGGCTACAAGTTGCAGATTTCTTTACAGTTAAATCCTGTTCATTGACCAAAAGATTATAATATGGAATTACAGTTTATTGCAATATTATTTACATTCTGACTTGGCTTGGATATCTTCACTGGCTGATAAGAGGATGCTACTATACTCTTTACACATTAGCAATGAATACTGCGCATGTACTCACATCTCAGATAGATACTGTATCCATTAATTGTGTAATAATGAGCATTTTTAAGCACATTAGTAAAGGTAAGAATGATCAAATATGCGTGATTAAGAAAAAACTCATTTACAGCTGAAGGAAAAATATCTGGAATTAATCTGTTTCAAGAAGAAATTCAACATAAGAGTAGTGTGAAAATTTAGTAATTAGAAATTTAGAAATTCAATGAAATTTTTTATCATTTTTAATCTAACTCCAAAAAAGTGGTTAAGAGAATGTAAAGATGCATAATATACTGAATGGAACACAATATGACCACACAAGAAAAATTCTTGCATCTCTTTATAAATCTTCATACATTCAAGAAAAATCTGTCATTCTTCATTCAAAAGAAACAATAAAAATTGGACAGTAACTTCAAATCATCAGGAAGTGCTTTTTCATGTTTTCCTCACTTTTTTGCACAATTTTCTAGATAAAAATCATTTAAAGCAAAATCATTTTCTGTTTGACATTAAAAACATGATACATTTATATCTGTAAATTTGTTTTCCTTTCAGAATAAAAACCTTCTTTGCCTTCCTCTGACAGGAGGAATCGATTTCCTAAAGAAAGCTTCACCCTTTTTTCGAAAATTCATCTTGGGAAAGCTTAAAATGTCACATCATCCAGATTAGTTTATAAATTTTTACTTTTAGGCTGATTCTTCACCTGTAGAGAGTAATTTTGTGCAGAGATTCTTCATCACAACTATTTTTTCTGAGAGACTTACAGAAAGCTGGTTCTTCTCATCTGCATAAGCTCTGCCACTGAGAGAATAAACAAAAGATCTGTCAGACATATAAGCTCCCAACTCCCAGAGAATATAAGGCAGTATAACTGAGTAAACCTACATAAGATATTCATATGTGAAGACTCTGTTAAATAGCAGAGGGAAAAATTCTGTGTCTGTCATCAGAACAAGTTCCAATCCTGTTACTACAACCCTGCTGTAAAAAAAAAAACAAAAAAAAAAAACAAATAACTTTCTAATCATTCAATAGTTTCTCAAATTCTCTTGGCTGTTAGACTGCCAACTGCTCTAAGTGTCTGGCTACTTCCCCATTTTCTTCCAGAGATCAAGTAGAAAGTTTTTTCTTAAATGTCTCAAGAGAGATTCTTGCTATTGGACCAGAAAACACTCTTCTAGGAAAGACATAATGGGAAAAGGACTTTGTAGGAGGTAAGATATGACATAAATTAGGTGATTGCCAATATCCAATTATGAATAAAATAAAATATTTTAAGATTTCATATATCAAAATAGTAAAAAACCACACTCTTTCACAAGGGAACTTTGTTTCAGACGTCCTCTAATCACTCAAGTATTTAATTTGAACAACTGTTAATGACTCTTTGCTACTATTTCTAATAAATCTCACAAACAGACATCAACACCTCAATATAAACCAATTATGTACGAGATTTAGTCATTTCTTTCCACAATATACAATAAATTTTTGCCCAAAAATCAAGCCTCAGAACCCAATTTCTGTTCAGCTTTTCTATTTTTTTGGACCATCAAGGGCAAAATATGGCACTTTACTTTTGCTACAGAAACAGTAATACTTTATTTCAATGTTTTACTGCAGTGGAGGCCTCCTGACATGTTATTTGATTAGTAAGGAAAGTGAAAGAGAGAGCTGAAGTGGGAATAGGCTGAATACCTTACCATGCAGTGGTTAGAATGGATAAATGACAGCAAGTATCAAAGGTTGTTCATCTTCCTAGACAATGCAAATCCAAAGGTCATTTCACCTGAAAAAAAGTCAGATTCTTAATACACTATATCTTAAAGGAAAAATGTGAATTTAAACAGTGTATGAGATAACTAGACTTCAGAAAACGAAACAAAGGGGTTTTAAAAGTTTGGAAGCAATTCAAATTTAATTTGAAATGGACTTGGAGCCTTTTAAATTTTATCTTTACATGTTCTTTTAATGTGTAAGAATCCCTTTGAGGACTGGTTTAATCTGCATAAGTACATTATGGGCTTTCACAAGTCTTCCATAATTTGCACTCCAAATGCTTCAAAATCCTGGTTTCAAGGGTCTTTTGGGGTGAGTTTTTAGGTATGTGGGTTTTTTTTAAAAATCCACATTACAGTTATGAAATGTAATGAAAAAATTTCTCCTAGGGAAAATTATGAAGGGCAATTAGGACACCAGAATTTGAATCAGCACAGGAAGTTAAAAGTCAAAGGCCTAGGGTTCAAAAATGCTTTAGAAAACAGTGAAGTTCCAACTACACTTAAAATTTTATTTTTAATTATAAGCTTCTCCGAGATTCATACTGTCCTCTACTGATGTCATTGTTGAGGCAATCATATCCACAATATCTGGTGTAAATTCCATTTTATCTTCCACTCTGCTAGTACAAAGTGCTCTATTACTTCAAGCACAGTGATTTAGACCAGTTTCATATACATCCTACAGTTACATAAACTGGCTCTAAGAGAAGGAGAAGCAATTATGAAATATTTCCTCATTTATTTTTCTCCTTACAGAAAGCTGTAGGATGATGGTGACTTACAGTGCATCAGCTGCTCCACTGATCATGCCAGTATGATTCAAGACTTTTGGTGTCAGGCCCATCAATTCAACTTGGGCAATTAACTCTGCTCCCACAGATGTTTAGGGTGCCCATGGGTTAATTAACTTGGGGTAGCATTCATCAGGTTAACACCTGCAAAGAGTAATCTGCCTACATTGACATTCACTAAGTAGTATTGTGTAACTTCTAAAAGACTGTGAAAAGAGCTTCTTAAAACTATTGGAAAAGGCACTCTTTCTAAATACAGCTTTGTTAATTAAAAAAAAAAAATCAGATTATGCAATGGTTCTTTCTTACTCTGCTTGACTGAAATCAGGCAAATTTCACTCAACAATGAGAGTTTTGGTCCAAATATCCAAAATTACAAAGCAACCTGAATCACTAGACCCCAAACTGCCTCAGCTACTGCACCTATGCAGGATGTTGTTCAAACTATTACCTGAAAGGTTGGGTAGATTAAATTTTTTTTTTTCTGTTTTTATGTTTATGCTTGGAGATGCTAAAATCTTTTTCAAACTCCCCTCTCTCAACCACTTATGCAGTGTACAGACCCAGGCATTGGCAGTGACTCCACATTGCATATTTTCTATATACTCCTGGAATTTAAACCATCTCTCAGGGATGACTGGGGACTTGTCAGTACATGCACTGTTTGCTCCCTAGGAGCAAACAATCTAGCCATTAATTGTATTTTACAAACCCAGGAGAAAAAGAAAAAAATAGGCATTAAGAAAGACTGACATGTACAGCGGGATTTGCTTAGACTGTTTTTCCCCTCTTAAAAAGTACTGAGTTATTAATGCTATGCTATGAAAAAATCATTTTGACTGTAAAAATCTACCCCTTACCAAGGATGACTGAATGAAAAAAATAGTGCAATAAAACATCAAATAACTGACTGGTATTCAAGTACTTACTGAGTTTGTTTATGTCCTTTCATTTCTAATAGCTAATTAGTTTCCTAACTCTAAGCAAAGTTCTCTAGAAAACAGGAAAAAACGATCTATATATGTTTTTTTCCAAGAGATATTTCAAAAGGTATTCCACCTCTCCTTTGGCTTTGAAGAGCTTCTTTCAACTACATCAGATTGCATGATTTCCTATTAAGGCTTCTAAGAAAACTGTACAGATGTATTTAGTGATTTTTTGCAACATTAAAAACCATAAACATGATATCAGTCAGTGATTCAAAAGAGCTGAAAATTCTTCTTCAGGCCAGCAAGTAATAGTAAACATAAGTAAAAATTAATACATGCAGCTGCTTAAAGTTATTTCTCTTTCTGCCTGCCCAGGTAGAGATCTTCTAAAGCATCTCAAGAGTCAATCTAGTCATGAAAATGTTACAAACTCACCAATAGCTTAAACCCTTATAAATCCTCAAGTTATGAGTGATGTGGCTACCAGATTGAAGAGCTTTGCCCACTGCTTGCCAAAGCATTTGTCACTACAATTAAGAGAGATTTCTTTGGAGCATTTCTGCAAAGATCTCCCTCAAGACATTACTGCCTTAAGGAGAGAGGAGGCTGTGGCTGCCCCAGGCTCTGGGTCACTCACATCCCTGCTGTGCCACATGCAAACACACCAGGTGTACTCAAGGTGCAGCAGCCTGACATCTGTCTGCTGTCCAGCCTGTTTGGCTGAGCTCCCCTGAACTGTCTTGAGCCTGTCAGAGCTGCTGCACACACATACTGGGCTGCACAAAATCTGATGCAATTCGACCATTTCCTGAGGTCACAGCAGGAACATGCAGCACACAGCACAGGAAAATCTGGTGCTCATGCCAGTTTGGGGACAGCTTTAACAAATGCTATAGGCATATTTATTTTGTCTAATCCCCCCTAGGAGGAAATTATCTGGCAGTTAAGCAAACTAATGCAGTGTCCTTTATTTGATCTTCAGCTTTCTTGAGATAGAGAAAATCAATTGAGCTGCAGTGCAGCAAATACAGGCCTGAGCATAAACATTCCTTGCCATAAGAGGAATCACTCATCAAGCACACTTCATTGTTTCAGCATGCTGTAACAATATATTATCAAGTATTTAATGCAATTTTACTTATCTGTAGACAATGGGAGCAGCTCTCTATTCCACTCTTCAGGACACCGTCTCTCTCTGAATACATGTGAAAAGTATTGGATTGTAAGTTAAACAGTCAGCATGGTTTATCTTGAGCCAGCTCTGCTGACATCCATTTTTGTAGTGATTTAAATGATTCAAAACCCTTTTTTTCAGAAAAAAAATTGTACTCACTTAGCCTGTAAGAGTCAATGTTATGTTCTCGGAGACCATGCAGTACAGATTTATGTGTGGGTTTCAAGAAAATTTTATAAAAAGCAAATCACAGGTGTGGAAAAGTTTAGAGATTCCATGGACCCCAAATTCACAAAGCAACTCAAATCCTTGCTGTGAATCTTATACTGAACACTAAAACTCCCACACATGCCATGGACCTGCACTGCCCATCCCATCCTCTAGCATTTTAGCTACTGAGCTGAAACACAGAAGGAAGAATATCAAGATTACATTCTCCATTTTATAAGCAGAACCTAATATAAAAATTAGAAAAGGCTTTTGGAAAACTCCAAAACAAAGTCACTCAACACATCTGATTTTTACACCCCCTCCAAATCATAACACATATAACACATCCAGATGAAACTGAATACTGTTTAATTTGATATGCAAATTCATCTTCTGGGGGAAGTAAACTAGGCACTTAAAAGTAGTAGATCCAAAACAGCCCAGTTGCGGTCCAAGCAAATAAAGAAAATCACAAATATTTAAACCATAGAAGTTTGTCTTCTATAGTTATTTAAATATTGTTTGGATAAAATATTGCATGAGCATGGCAGAATGTAATATTAATATTTAACACTAAATTTCACAAGCATTTAGGGATTCATTGTGTCTTTAGAATTCTCACCATCACAGAAAATCCAATATAAATTTTTTCAGGCTTTTCAAAGACTGCAAATAGCATGATTCATTTTTGTTGCTGCAATTTTGCTGTCAAGTCTTTTGGATTTTAGTCTCTAAAAGTCAGTATCTGAAATTTTAAACCCCTCAAGCTTCAATTACATTGTGGCTTTTCATATAGAATTTTGACTTAAGTAATAGAAAATTACAGCATCTTTCAATTACAGTGTAATTAAAAAAAAATCTAATGAATTGAGCATCAATTCAGAGCAAATCTCTATTTTCACTGTAAAGCCAGTGCCAGAATTCTTCACACTAAAAAGTGGACTGAAAGCAATTATTAAAGGGATTTTAATGCAACCTAATGTCATCTACAATTCAATTTACAAAATTAGTTGCATTTTAGTAAACAACACTTTAGACAAGCAATTTTGAGTTGAAGTTCTAATAAAGCCTAATTTATTTCAAAGGTTTTATGGTTATAAATACAGGTTTACAATATTGTATTATCTTAGTATATGTATCTGACTGAATTAATTTCTTGCTTAATACGAACCTGCTCTTTAAAGCACAAGTTCCAGAAATTGCACAGTTCTTAGTGCTTCTGCATAATCCCCCTTAGAAATAAATTTGATAATAATTCATGAATTATTATGTAGTGGTGTCATGGTTTAACCAAGCCCCACACAGCTGCTCCTTCGCTCCCCCACCAGCAGGACTGTGGAGAGAACTGGAAGGATAAAAGCTGGAAAACTCCTGAGTTGATATAAAGACAGCTTAAAAGGGAAAGTAAATTTGTACACAGAATCAAAGCAAAACAAGTAATTGAATCACCACTTTCCAAGAGCAGACAGGTGTTCAGCCATTTCCAGGAGAGCAGGGTCCCATCATGTATGTCGGTGATTTGGAAGAAAAATGTTATTGCTCCAAACATCTCCCCTTCCTCCTCCTTTCCCCACTTAAAACACCAAGCATGTTGCCATGTGGTCTGGAATATACCTTTGGCCACTTGTCCCACATGTTCCTCTGCCAAGCAAGCATGGCACACAAAAAGCAGAAAAACCCTTGGTTCCACACAAGCCCTGCTCATCAATGACACAAACATTATCTGTACTATCAGACCTCTGCTCAGCACAAAACCAAAATGCAGCCCCATACAGCCACTGGGAAGAAAATTAAGTCTGCCCCAATTGAAAGCAGTGCATATGGTTAGATTTATATAAGGAGATACATTTAGGAATGCTCCAATCATTGTACAAAGTCTCAGTCTTTCAGGATGATTCAGGATAGTGCAAACAAAAACAGCAGAACCGTAACAATTTTCTAAGTGGTAAGTATTCCATACTCCAGTGGAACTAGAGATATGCCCCAAATGCATAGGAAAAAATAAACATAAGAAGGAAATGGTCTTCCAGACTCAACATTGATATGAAGCAATTCCAAGTCAACAGATGGTAGTCCTTATTCTAGTTTTGAAAAGCTCATAGCAGGTGTTACATTAGTATACTAATCAAAGTATTATACCTGCTGAAAAAAGTGTATTTATTCTTTAGTATATGTAACAAAGATCAGTATGAAAAAAAAAAGGCGGTTTTATTTTCAATTCTCATATCTAAGAATTTGTTGCATGCATTTCCTTTCTTAGTTTGTTATCATAGACACTGATGTAGAAGTTATGAAATGTAAATGAGGCATTCCAGACAATGTAGGGACCATATTTTCTAAAATCAATAATAAAAAAATCATTTTCCACATCATCTAAGGAATTACAAAGTAGAATTGGTGTAGGAAAAAAAAATTTATTACTCTTTTTGTTTATAAATCAGCTCATTATTTATTATCTTCACAAAGGCAGGATGACTTGCTTCCTCTGTAAGATCTTTTGAACATTATGTTTTCCTTTGCAAATATCTGATTTTTTTTCATCTTCCAAACGTAGCTCTTGAAAGCATGGAAGATGGATGTATTTGTCAGAACATTTATCCTAAGCTCTGTTTCAAATATTTTTTCACCTGAGATACTTCATGCCTTTGACAATACTTCCCTAAATATCTAATTTGAGCCAGAGTCACGCTCCACTGCCCTTGGGGAAATGTAGCAACTGTGCAGAAAAGAGCACAAGCTTCAGTGTATCATGGAAAAAAGAGGAGGATTTTCTGTGAAGGCATAGAAGCTGAGTAGCTGATGCTGATACCCTGTTTACCCAGGAGTAAATTTTTGACTCCAGAACTTTCACTTATTCTCAACAACTTACCTGATCTTCCAGTGGCTTAAGAAACAAGCAGCTGCCACTTTCAAAATGTGAGAGCTCGTTAAACAAGATGTGAGGTTTTTAGTTTATAGGACTTGGGGGAAAAAAGGGAAAGGTTTATTCTTTCCTCCCTCATTCAAAAGGACATCTTGGGCATCTGAAGAGGTCCCAGTTGACTGGAAGCTGAATAACATCCCAGTTTTCAAAAGGGCAAGAAGGATGACCCTGGAAACTATAAGCCTGTCAGTCTCACTTCAGTGACTGGTTAAGTCATAGAGAAGATTATTCTGGGGGATACTGAGAAATGTCTGAAGGAAAACACAGCCAGTACAGGTCGCTTGGTCTGTTCAGCCAGCAGAACAGGAGATTGAGGGGAGACCTCATTGTGGTCTACAACTTCCTTGTGAGAGGAAGAGGAGGGGGAGACACTGATCCCTCTGAAAACCAGTGATAGGACCTGAGGGAATACCCTGAACTTCTAGCAGAGGAGATTGAGGTTGGATATTAGGAAAAGGTTCTTCCACCAGAGGCTGTTCGGGTGCTGGAGCAGGCTCCCCAGGGAAGTGGTCACAGCACCAAGCCTGACAGAGTCCAAGAAGTATTTGGACAGTTCTCTCAGGAACATGGTGTCACTCTTGGGGTGTGTCTTGGGCAGGGCCAGGAGGTGGACTCAATTCCTGTGAATGACTTGCATCTCAGAATATTCTGTGATTCTGTGAATTGCAGCTGTTTAGTCTTGGCAATGATTGAAATTCCTGATGTTTATGTGAGTAGAATTAAGAACAAATAAAAACCCAAACAAAAAAAATTACAATATAAATTTATTTTTTCATGAGAAACTACAGTGTTCAAAAAAAATACAGTGCTGAGTCACAGCTTCATGTTATCACCATCAACAAAGCTTTCATTTGCTTGGAATGTTCTGATTAACAAAGAAATAGGCAGAAGAGCATTGTCACAAGTGTCATTTTTTCTATTAAACTGAAGAGTAAAGTTTCCATGTGATTGGGATACAATTTCATACATACATCAATATTTGTATTGCCTGTGCAGAGCACTTTTAGTTCATTCCTGGCCTGTCATTATTCTACATTGCAGGAGTCCATTATACCACTTTTCTGCAAAATAAGATAAATCAGACTGTTGTTGAAAAGACCACATGCCATGTAGTCTTTTGTACTGGATCAAAAAGTGTCAACTAAGAGTTACAAACCAGGAAGATTTCGCTCATTTGTCTTATTAAGGGAAGTTAAAAATAACTATTCATCATCATAGCTGTATGTTCAGCTGTATCCTAGTGTATTATATATCTAGTTCCTGACTGAGCTAACTGAACCTCAATGCAATCAACAAGACATATGGAGGAAAGACTGAACAGTGCTTCAGCCATCCATCATGATTCTGCATGTCCTGCTGAATCACAAAAAGCAAACTGCTCAGAATCTTGAACACCCGGTGTTGTTGGAAGACAAAAGTGCTTTCACTGTAAGTGCTGTTTTCTATTTCGAAATAGAAGTGAATCCACAGGCTACCGCGTTCATTTCAAACTACAGAAGCAGAAGATT
Organism: Erithacus rubecula; assembly: GCF_903797595.1. NCBI lineage: Eukaryota > Metazoa > Chordata > Aves > Passeriformes > Muscicapidae > Erithacus > Erithacus rubecula. The sequence goes on along the minus strand of NC_136689.1, from coordinate 94,178,016 downwards.
CTGAAATAGTTTGATACTTTTCCTATCAGACTTTAAATGGTCAGGATAAGCAAAAGCATATTTTTAGATTCAGTTATGAACAGGACACTGCACAGTGTATGCTGTCCCTCGCATATAAGTAAAAGCAGAAACTTCAAAAAAAGAAAAAAAACCAATAATTAAGGATGCAAATAACCAGATGCAGAATCTTCTTTTCCTGAAAATAAAATTAAAAAAAAAAAAAAAAAAAAAAAGGAGAAAAAGAAAAAATATTAAAAGGAGCTATTATTTGTCACAAATGAACAAATACCCATTCTATGATTTTGTTTGCCAGGTAATGGTACCAGTTACAGTGTATAAACCTGTATAAGACCCCCAACATCCTAAGAAGCATGTCTAGGACTGAAAAACCAAGCAACAAAACAAAAACACTTTTAGGTAGAATTCTACCTGCCACTCTACCTACAATTGCACTGCTTTTATAGCTCTTTCTTGGAAAAGCAGCATGCCTCATAGTTTTGGAGAAAAACATAATCCCTACAACCTGTACAGCTGCAGTGCTGTACATACTGTGATGTTAATTAGAAATTTTCTGAATGCGAAGAAGGAAGAGATTCTAAATATAGCCAGCTCTGCAGATTATACAGAACATCCTTTGTCTCTGCACACCTGCACAGGCCAGGGCCGTATTTTATCTTGGCAGGGCATCTCAGACTGGTGTGTACAGCCTCATCATAAGTGATAACATTTTAAATAAAGCAACATTAAGAAATTAAGGAAACACGATCCTACAAGGCTATTTTTATGCTTGATGCCTAATACTCATTGGCACCTATGATGTGATTGGTCTACACAATTTGCTATCCTGAGATACATCTCCCCATCCCTGAAACATGAAGCAAGAATACCCAAGGCAGCCTTAGAGACATTCATAACACTCTACATTACCAAAAACCAGCAAATTTGTTATTTAGAGCCTCATAACATTTTCAACATGCTAATGAGACTGTACTAGGGCCCAAAGAATTCATAGCTTAACATAATTTAGCATTTATGTGACTCACACAGACCACATGTGCACAGGGATGACACATCCTTCTCTCTCACAAACTAAGGGAAAGAGAAAACTTGAATCCACCAGGGAATTTCTTTTTTAAAAAATTGAACCAGCAATTCCAAATCCTTCACTTCACAAATGCAGACTGGATAATGATCTCAGGAAGTAGGTTATTGAGTATAGGAAGTATTCAGAAAAGTCACCAACTATGATAAAAACAAGAGTTGAATTAGTCCTTTGAATTTATGATGATGTCTAAGAAAGAAAGAGCTTCATTTTACTATGCATCCCTTTAAGAGCTTGCAGGGCTAGTGACTGGAAATATTAATGCTTAAGGAGGGATTGCTTACAAAAGTGACAATAAAAATTTTCACCTTTCTGGTTTTCAGTGTTCTCCAGCAAATAATTACTCTGCAAAAGGTTCTAAAGTATTTTATTGACTATGAAAGTACATGCTTTGTCTGGCTTTCTGCATATAAATATTTGTTCATGATTTTGGTTTTCAGACAAAAGTCTGATTAGTACTCTTTGTTTCCTGTCAAAGTAGAAGTATTTGTCATAGTATCATCATGCATTATTATTGTGATATTATCAATTTAAGGCAAATTTAGAAATAAACTCCAGAACAAGAAAAAAAATTTTAAAAAAGCAAGATTTTAAGGGATATAGGTCTAATTAGCATTTGAGACATTTAGCAAATCATAAAGTCAGCAGGGTTTTTCTGCCTCTGATAGAAGTTGTGCTGCCATCATCCTTAGAAATGCCTATGCTGGTTCTGGCTAGGATAGTTCTATTCCTAGCAGTATGTACAGTGATGCATTTTGGACTGAAGATGAGAATAATTCTCATTACTGCTGAGCAGTGCTCACACAGAGGTTTTTTCTGTTCCTCACCCCACAGATGAGATGGCTCAAGGTGCACACAGAACTGGGAGGGGACACAGCCCAGGGCAGCTGACCCTGGCTGACCATGCCCATACAGATATTCCTGACTGTGTGGTGTCATGTCAGCATATAGAGCTGGGGAAGAGGGAGAAAAGTAAATATGTTCAGAGGATGGTGTTTTTCTTTCCAAGTCACTGTTATGGGAAATGGTGCCCTGCTTTCCAGGGAATGGCTGAACACCTGCCTGTCATGGGAAGCAGTGAATGAATTTCTTGCTCTTCTTTGCTTATGTGTGGCCTTTGATTTCTCTATTAAATTGCCTTGATCTCAAGCCACAAATTTTCCCACTTCTACTCTTGCAATTCTCTCCCTGGCAGGGATAGGTTATTTTCTACAAAGTTCTTCTGTGTGGGATTTCTGAAAAAGCAAAGAACCTTGCCTTTTTCTACACAGGGCAACAAATATTTTCTTCAAGTTTAACAGATTATTACAGCTGTGTCTGTGGTAGGAAAATATTATTGTTGTTTTACATGCAGACACTGCCACTGCACTTTAAAAAAAAAAAACAGACCAACTTGTATATTCAACAACAATTTTTATGGATCCAATGCCTTAAAACAGACTTACAAGGTTATTAATAGTTAATATTTGAGCACAATTATAGTAAATGTATTGCAACTTAAGATAACAGCATTTGAATTGCATAATTCTTGGGAAAAATTGCAATATAATATTTAACTAATTGTAAGCTAATATTTGATGGTGAGAAGGATACACCATTCTTCTAAGCAAATGAAATTATGGCTCCAGATACTGACAGGTGACTAAATCAAAAAATGAAAAACATATGTTATAGTTTCAGTTGTTAGTTTTAGGTTGTTTCAGATGGTCATTTCTTTACAGAATTATAAAAGAAGACAAAATATTAAAAATTTGCATCTTAAAATTTCAAGAAAATTTTGGGGAATTTTTTTCCTTGGCCTGTGGTTTTTTTTGATTGGTTGGTTTTATCTGATGTGGTTTGGGTTTTTTTCCTTCATCTGGCTTGCTTTACATATACCTGCAGAATCATTCTACGGAGAGAGACAAGACTCATGTGCTATTTTTTAATATACTTTAAGCCACGTTTTGATTCCAATTTTTTTTCCTATAACTACCCATTTATGGGGTGTTTTTCCACTCACTCACAAACTGCAGAAAGGAGGTTTTTTATGCAATGAGAAATCAAGTGGGTATCAATAACAAAGCTAAGAATACTAAAAAATGTTTCAGAGATTTAGGTATTAACAGGAGAAAGAAAAAAATGCAGTTTAATGAAATTCTGAAGAGGGACACTGAGTTAGGGAAAAGAAACACTTGCACAAAAATCTCTTCAGGCAAAACTACTTGTAAGTATAAAGATGCACTGCACTCTCAATGGGGACATTTGTTTAATTAAATGAGGTACAGATACCACATTACCAATTTCAACTCTTCACCCAGTGGCTGTAGCTCAAGATTTAAATTATTTCCCAAAATGCATAGCTTGGAGAGGAAAGTACTTTTGACATTATATTTACTGTAACTATTGTTTTGTTGTAAAACTGTTGGTTTACTCTAAGAATTATAATTCTTTTTTTCCAATTTGAAAATTCTTAATAATTTCTTTACATTCTGCTATCATTGACACGGATGTGATTTCATAAATAAAGAAGTGAATGAAAAATCCATGTTAAACAAGTTTAATGAGGCACAGTTAGAGTAAATGGGTATTGCCTCACTAGTTTCCATAATATTTCCTAACATCAGTGAATGCCTAATAATAGACATTTTCAGACAATCTGATTTTGGTGGGGATTTTTAAGCAGAAATGTTAGCTATTCAGAAATAATGAAAAGGAAAAGAAAAATGCACTAATCAGTGTAGAAGAAATATGTCAGTACATTAGAATAGGAGTAATGAAAAGCATGAAAAAAATGTATTAGAAATGACCAGAAATTGTTGGCTAAACAGACTACAGAAAGCTTTTCATGCAAAATATAAATTATTTATATATTAGAAATTTCACTGATAGACCTATAAGAATCCATTACATAACATGAGCTGCATTAGAGCTGTATAATCAGTAACTTTCTCCTTTTTTCTCTTTCAGGTCTAATCCCAGTAAAGTGAGGAGAAAAAGTGAAAAAGCAAAACTGAGAAGATGATTAGTAACCACCTAAGGAAAACAAATATCACACCAGGAAAAAAGACCTTATAAAATGATTTGAACACACACAATTGATCAGATGGTTCCAAATAACTTTCAGAAGTTTATTAGAGATCAAAAGAATTTCAGTGAAGATATGGTTTTAAAAACATGACATACTGTATTGAAGATAATTCATAAAACCAAGCAGGATAGACACTATGCAAGAAAAAAACAATGCTACTAACGATTTTTTTAATATCACTACTCTATTTAGGACTAAATTCCTTTGCATTAGGTTATCCATGAGGAAATGGAATGAAGCTCTTCCAGAGAAAGTTCAGAATGGACATTAGGAAAATGCTCTTCATGACAAATTGCTCTGGAATGGGGTCCCTAGGAATGTGGTTGTGGCATCTAGTCTATCAGAATTAAAAGAGTATCCAAATTATGTTCCTAGCCCCATATTTTAGTCTTACACATTTCTGTGAGGACTGGACTGGAAGTGCAACTAGCACTTGGATTTAATTATCCTTATGCATCACTTTCAACTAGAGAAATTCTCCAACTCTGTAACAGTGGCCTTGTAAAAAAGTCTTCAGAGAGAAAAAGGTATGAAGAGTTAAATATTTTGAAGTGCAAATAATTTCTTTTTGCTGCTTTCACAAGATAATGTATGAATTATCATTCTGTAGTGCATTTGATCAAAATATTTTGCAACATATCAATTACTGATAGGGATTCTTTGGCCTTTGTTTAAAAGGACATTAATTTTCTATGGAATGCACAGTAGAAGAAAACTGTCCATGAAATGGTCTCAGCCACGTTTGCATGCTAGTGTCAAAGTCCTGGCAGCTCTCTGCAACAAGTACTGTGCAGCATGTAGGACAATCAGCTTGAAAAAACCAACTTGAAAAACAACACTCAGAAGGAAGCAGGCAGAACAGGTTGCACAAAGAAAAGTGCTCTTTATTTAGATATTTAGATTATCCTTGGTTAGCCTAAAACTACATATGGCATCTTCTTTAGGTATATTTTATGCAGCTGTCTCTGCTAAATCTTTCTTCCAAAACATCTTATTTGCAAAGCAAATAGACCTGTGCATTAATTACCCAATCTTCTATGCAGGTTTCTGGAAAGAGAGTGGAAACAGAGGCAGTCAGGAAGAAGAACAGTAAGAAGGCTACAAGTAAGTTTTTTTTTTTCTGGTGGTAATGAGATGTGGGATCCAGATAAATTCAGATGTTCTTAATGAATCAAACCGAAAGATGAACAAATTCAGCTTCCTCCCTGGTAGGATTTCTGGACCAGGTAAAAACATTGCCAGAGATCAAGTTGCATGACATGAACTGATGGAGGCCATCCCCACCCAAGGGAGTAGCACAGAGCATGTTAATGACATAATCCTGCACTTCTCTGAGATGCTGAAAATGCTTTGCATGCTGCAAGTTGTGTAGTTATATTAGCACCGTGCTCTACCTGAGCAACACACTTAATGACTCAGCAGGCTGATGAACCAGGCAGAATGCCACACTAGTGGGAGCAGACTGCTCCTGGTACTAAAACAAGCTGGCTCTGAGCTTGCTGTGCTGTCTCCAGATGGCACTGCCTTGTGATGTGTGGTCGGACTTGAATGGCATGAAGGATTAAAATAAAATTTACAAAATATATTATCTCCTGTTTATGTTTCAGGTACCTGAACTAGGTAAAGATTGCCTGCCAAACCACATAAAAATATTTTGAAAAAGTGAAACCACAAGTGCAAAGATAAACATATTTAGAAAGGTTAAAAACAACTGTAATGCAATGTTAAAAAAACAAAATTACTGTCATTGCTGACAACAAAAAAAACCCAGTCTGTCTTAGGGGTAAACTAGATAAGCCACTGCCTTTTCTTCTTTCCTCTCTTCTGCTGCCCATCTTTCCTTTCACTCCCAGTCATATCAAGGGAGGGGGTTATTATTATAATTGCAGGAGCGAGAACAATGCTTTTCAATTTTGCTTCTGCAATCATTCACTGAAACATTTATTGATTGAAAAAGCCCCATGAGAATTCTGATTATCCTAACATTTTCTCTGGAAGTGAAAGAAACAGGCTTTCTTATTTCATTTTATGCAAAATTACAGTAATTGGTATCTGACCTTTTTGGAATAGACTGTTAAGCTTTACACTGCTAGATATTTTTTTTCATCGATTCAATTATTTAAATTATGGCTATCTCAAAAGGAGCAACAGGGTGCAAACAAGAATAGAATATTTAAATGAAACTGAAAGCTGATTCTCCACCACTACCCCATTAGCATAAAACATGCTATTAGCTGAAAATCCAGTGTCTGGAGGCTTCTAACACTTAGATTAAAATTTAGTTTTTAAATAATAAAACTAAACCAGCACAAAAAAAAAAAAAAAAAAAAAAAAAAACAAATGACATTTCTGAGATTTTTTTTTAAGGCTAAATGAAAATATAAGGATAGATAAAATAAAAATCTTAATATGTGAAAATGTATATTGGAGAAATAAGTCATTCTTGACTGGTCTAAAATAAGTTGTTCATTCTGAACACACACCTTTATAAGAAATAATACAAAGATAGAAAAAGAGAGGGCAGCTCAGCAAATTGTCTGCAAGGTCAAATGCTTTCCAGAGCAATCACTACTAAAAAGTCACCATTCCCAAATGGTATCATAGAAAGAGTATGCTTCTTTCCTTACCAAGACAGGAGAAAGGCTACTGACTTGTCATTCACATGGTAAATCCAACCTAGGCACAATTCTGTAGGAGTTAGTTTAAAGGCAAACTGAGATTAAACCACTACTGAAAACTATTTATTTTCTGACCTCAAGTGGTTAAAAAATAGTAGGAGGCAAATATATAATTTTCAGAAATAAAGACACGTTAGATTTAGGATAGGATAATTTTAAAATCATCAAGTGGAAGATAGATACTCATCATAAGTTAGTACTTTCAGTCCCTTTAGAAGTCTCCTCTGGTTTGATGTATTGTTACGGAGTTTCTCCTCATATCTGGCAAGGTTTCCACTCCCTCAAATAAGCCCTTCTTCAGTTTCTGTGTGAGAGCCACCACTGCCTCTGGAGGTGCTGAAAAGGCAACCATCCTCCTAGGGAAAGGTAACCAGTGACAGCTTCCTAAAAGTAAAATATAACTAATGCACAGGGGGTGTATTTAGGGAAACTACCTAAGACAGCACTCATGTTGTTATCAATCTGCACTGCAGGGATTGACATAGTTATTTCCTAAAGTCAGGAACAATTTGGCCTCCCAGCTCCTGAGAGAGTTTCCCATTTCCATTAGAATCCAATATACAAGTTCTCATTTTCCCAAAAATAAATCTGCACTTTCCTTAGAAAAGGGTATAACACAAGTGGAGACCCTTTTCCCACAAGCTTAAGCATGCATTCAGGAGAAAAAGTGTATTTATTAATATTTTGATGCCATTAACTGCAATTTCTCTAACCAGAAGTACCACCCTTCCACCTTTACTTTTCTCACTCTTCCCTCCTGCCCAGCAAGTAGCCTGAGGGTGGGCAAGAGATTGGGAGGGAACACAAACATGGCAGCTCACCTGATTTAGCCACAGGGATATTCCACAGGAATAAAAATTTAATTCCTCAGGAATTAAAAACCCCCAAAAATCCAGCAAGGATTTTCTCCCAAAGTGGCTACTACTTAGACTGTCTGGGCATTGGTCTGCTTGTGGGAGATGGAGAGGGATTGCTTTTGTATCAGTTATTTTCTTTCCTTATTGGATTCAATTGTCCTTACCCTGACCCCAAAATTTTCTTGTTTTTGTTCTTCCTATTCACTCCACCATCCCAATCTTTGAGGCCTGAATGCAGAGGTATGTGTGTGTGGGCTTGCCTTCTATCTGTGGTTAACCCTCCACAGGCTACAAATGAAAATATACCCCCTTAGTTGATTGTGCTGGAAAATATTAAAAAAAATAATTCCATTAAAGGATACATATACCACATTCTTGTAATTTACTGTGAGTAATAATATTTTTATTCTTTACTGCAATAATACTGTTTTTCTACCCCAATTATATAACTATCTGTAGTAATCATACCTTTAGAAGTTCCTTCAAGTATTTTAGATAAGGTTGCAATTGTCATTTGGTTTCATAGTTTTGCAATTAAGTTTTCAGCAAGAAGTTTCAATAGCACCCATGCACAATTTACATGGAAAGTATTATTTTCCAGCATCACATTAATCAGGAGTCTTCCTGATTGAGCACACCTTCCAAATAATGAAATTGTGGAGGTTATATCAGTCATTTCATTATCTGAAGTTCCTTCATTAGCATATACTGAAGCTTACAAAGAAATATGTGAAGGAAAGAGCTTGTCTTTCTGCTACAACAACAGTGAAAAAATAAAAACACATGCCAAAAATAAGACAGCATTCCGGGATTTTGTTCAGAATGGAAAAAAATAACAAGTTTTGTCACATTCACTTCTATTCTGCCCTGCAAAAGCTCACCATCACTCTGTGTAAAGGCATTCATAATTTATACCAAATCCCAAAGGAGTTTGCATTCTGTGACAGAGCATTACAAATGATATTCAAAACCCAGGTGAAACTTGGAGAGACAAACATGTTCCGTCTGACCAAGTCTACAGTCTAGTGCACTAGTGCAGTGCATTACTCCTGCTTCCCAAGTACATACCAAATTTAATCACAAAAGTTAAATTTGCCTAACAAAAGTTAAATAAATTTCAAATTTACATAATAAAAGTTGATTCCTTCTGTGAATAATTCAGACTGTTAATCTGTAGAATCCATGGGACAATTTGATCACTAAATATATAATTTCAATTTCTTAGAAATTATTGAGTTACTGCATCAAGAAACTATTATATATACACACATATATATAGTGAATGACAGTCTGTGACCTTCAGATAAAAAATTCATGTTCAAATTTATCTTCTTTAGTACTTACCAGGTGGAGATCTTATCAATGTGACCCGTTTCCTTTAAAGAATTTTTTTGTAAAACCTGGTCTCTGAAATATAAACACTATATTGTTCCTGATAATTTAATTCATATTGCATGTGCTTGATAAAAACTAGATACTTTGAAATACCTTTTATTTTAATCAATTTTTAACCAAAATAATAATTCTGAAACAATATTTTTAATTTGACTTTAATAAATTTTGAATCACTATTTAGTCTCTCTCTTGTACTAACTGTGTGTTTCTTCATGCATTCTTCATTTATAGTTCCTTCTATGGTTTAGATATTTTTCAGTGCTCTGTCACTGGTAGTCTTCTCTGAGAGGTTCCTTGACAAATTAATATACATTTCTTAAGATTAATTGCTAGTCTGCTTCAAAACATGCAGTTCAGCTTCATACACAACAAAACTCTTTTCTTGTCCTTCATTGACTGATATTTTATGCCATTTTTATTTTTAGAAGAAAGTCCATGATATTTTATTTAAATTTCTGAGCATTGTGTAATTGCCCAATCAACTATACCTTCACATGACAAGATCTCAGATATTATTTTTTGTAACTGCAAAAATAAAATTTTAAAGTCTTAGCTGAATATTTTTTTCCCCTACTGGAAAGACCTATCATGAAATTGAATTTAAATATTACATTAGTCGCATTCAGAGTATTTTTTTTTTTTTACTATTGCTCAAATATCATATTAAAGAATCTCAATCAGCATTACAAGAAATCATCTTATTCCTTCGAGATGCTTGTAATGTTTTGGGTAATTAAATAGCATGCTGTTGATTCTCATTATTTATTGAAAGTGCTCATTCTCGTTATCTTAAATCTTTAAAGACAATAAATCCAGCCTTGTTTTAATTATATTTTATCCTCAAGAATTTCACAGGAAATTGTTGTTTTGATGATACATTATTTCCTTGTTCATTCTTTTAAAACAGTGCACCTAATTTGTCATATTTTGTGAATGTTGAGTTTATTTTTTGCTGCTTATTATTAACACTAATAAAGTTGAATACAACTTATGCTACAAGATAATTTTTTTACTTTAAAAAAAGAAATCAGTTTCCTTCCTGTGGTATGTCTCCCTACTTGTCAAATATTACATGGTATTATGAGGCTTATTATCATAAGAAACAGTAATCAATAGTCTAATTTTACATATTCTGTAATAAATATTTTAAATATTCATGTATCATGAAAACCCAGTAATAATTGTTAAACATTAACAATCACATGTAAATATATTTATTTCTAGATATAATTTTCTTTCTATGATCTTGATTGCTTGTCACTCAACAGCTTTGAAAGACAGAACTTAAAATCCCCCAAATCAGATTGATCCAGATAAATAGGTGACAATTAGGACTGCATTTTAAGTGACAGGCTTCAATTTAACTATGCAAATATATCAGATATATCATAATGTGTCACTTAAAGAGTCTTGTCATATTTATATGCAACTTGTATTCTACCCTCAGTTTAGTCAGAAGAAGGTCACCTCAGAGAATATTCTCCTTGTTGTGATAAGAAAACTAAAAGGCAATCTTCACTGTGTGAAAAATCATAGCTATCAAAAGACACCCAAACCAAACAAAATAACCCCACACCAAAACCCACCAACCTCCAAAAAACAGAGGCACAAGTTCCCCCAAAACTGAAACACCCTTCATGATGCATTAACATTTTAAAAACTTGGTGCTTTTCACCATCTTCAACCAACTAATGACTGCAATTAGCAGGGAGAAAAGAGCAATTTCTAAGGACACTGTGTCCTATATTTCCATTCCTTTGACAAATGGCCCTACTCTCTATTTGTAAGGCAGAGTTTTCACTCAGGTGAACTGGTTAACCCGAGCTTACTGACATCAGTTTCATACACTACAATTTTAGCACTATGAAGTTCATTAGTGAAGTTACTTTGAATTCAAATAGTATGAATAAGGATAGACTAGATTCAGCTGGGAAGCATTCACTTTTATTTTCAGCTTAATTTATTTTTTTTTTCTACAAATCCAGACTATTGAATAACAGGAACTTAAAGACACATTTTTATTGTGAGTAGCCAGTTGTACACATAGTAGCACCACTTTTTGATCAACAGCAATTCATACATTGCACTAACTCATTTTAAGAAAGCGGGGTACAGACTTCACATCTTATAATTAGAAGGCTCATTAGAGATGTTTCCATCTACATACAGAGCATGCTTTGCATTAGTTAAGAGAATTACCAGAACAAGAGTAGAATGAAATAGCAAAAGACTCTTCAGCAGGGAGAAGAAAAAATCATTCTGTATAGCACATCATCATCATTATCATCATCATCATCATCTCCTTGAAAATATTGTTATACTCATTTCACTGGTTAGATCTGAGAAAATTAAAAATGAGGAGCTAATCACTACTTACTTGTGTCCTGAAAGCATTTTCCCTTAACTGGACCTGAGTAAAATATTCAGAAACTGAAAATTCATAAATTGTTCTTATATGAATTCTATTTCAGTAGAAATACCTAATCTTTCTCAGTTATGCCCAGACAAAGCAGAAGGACTACTTTGAGGCTAAACCTTTTTATTTTCTTGTCACCAAAACATTAAAATTATCAAGGTTAGAAATATTATTTTAATGCATTAGTATTCCATTTAAGAAAGTGTACATGAAGATTTTCTGCAAGTTGTAGAAGTATAATAGAGATCTATTAAAAGAAGTTAATTGGAAAATACCATATTGAAATGACCACAGTATTTACTGTCATCTCTGCTTTAAACTATATCACTTGCTAATTTATTTAACTTTGCATAGGAAAAAACATATCTCTTCTGATTGATTCTATATGATACTTCTTAAATTTATTCCCTCTTTTACCAATATTAGAACACTTTATGCTTTCCAAACCAAACCCTGAATTCTTAATCTCTCATTAACTTTGCCTCACTAGATGTCTAGCTGCAGAGAATAATGCATTTTACAAATTTTTCTAATGTTACTTCAAATAATGGAGTGAAAGTAAGAACAGTAAGAAAGTATGAAATTTTCCAGAGTATCTTTTTTGCAAAAAAGGTAGTAAGCTGCAAGTATTGTTTTTGCTTGGGGGAAATCATGGTTCTGTTTGTTCTCTGAAACATGCTCTATAATCTAATGCTGTTAGAGCAGGCAGTGCAGAATGGCTATTTTGAGCTAGCAACATTATCACTGAGAGTGTTAAAGACCAAACACATTAAAACAGACAGAGTTGTGTGCTGCATAATGTTCTGTCTAAACCCTTGCTACAAAATCAGGGTGAGCACTCTACAGCCCCTTCATTTGACAAATGTTGGCAGTGTTCTCCCTATCACAGGTATTTTTTCTGACTAAAATATATTGGTTAAAAATTCTCTGAAAGCTCTGATTAGTAAATCTTTCTCTTACCTCCCCAAGTTCCTTCTCCTCTTATTCCTTGCAGTGTTTAGCTGAATTATTTGTTCAGTATATCTCTCATTTTTATGTTCACTTACATAACCAGTATTTGTGTTTTAAATGAAAGTGCAGCATTACATAGCAACAGTAAAAAGGGAGCTAATTAGATATAAAACTCTAAGGAGACAGTAATTTCATCCCTGGAATCTTCTCAGACATTTTGTTAAAAAATATGTAAGTATTAGTACAGAATGAATTCTCACAATTCAATAGTAGAAGAGCCAAATCCCCAAACTTTAGTATCTAAATTAGTGCTTCTCTTTACAACATAAACACTACTTTTAAAAAAAGTACAAAAAAATGGAAGCTTTTCTTTTACCCAGTGATAAAACATAAGCCCTATTGCAAGGTCATATTTCATAAAGCTTTTAAGTAATAATGAAATATAAGAATGTTAGGAAGATCACCACTATGTTAGAAATATTAGTTCAGTACTAGCAGTATTTTTAAAAATGTAGAAATTTGGAACAGAGGACATGGCCTGGTGTCATTATTAGAATAATTTTATAACCTTCTGTGTATATGCTCCATATGCAACAATGTCATCTCCAGAAGCCAACATGAGCTGCTTTATTGGAAGAGAGAGAATTCTCAGTATTCAGTTTCAAGAACCAAAACTGACCTCAAGACAGGTGGCCTCTGTCCTTGCAAATTTAACTAGTGAAGTGACCTGGGCAAAAACTGCTTTTGAATTTCGATATTATCGTCAGTTGCAACCAAATAAGAAACTAAAGAAATAGAGAGACAAACCCAAAATCACACACACACACACACACCCCAGAAACAAACACACAACAACAAAAACCCCCTAAAAATACTCTGAACAATATTTCACACTTTTGTCTGACACACACTATTCAAAGCAGAATTAATACTATCAAGAGTCTTTTATTTCTCTATGAAAGATATATAAAAATATTTTCTTTGAAAGGAAAAGCACATAATGGAAAATAATGTCTTGGTAGAATGGCTGATATTAGAAGAAATATTTTTTAAAAATATAAAAAAGAGAACTTGGAGTCATTCTCATTAATCAAAAAGTGGTCATGCTGTAAAGGTGAAAAGCCATTAGTGGGTAAAGCCACAACTATTTCCCCATAACAATCTGGGACCATTCAGGGGATATCTGTGCTGAAAGTAATTGGGTTTTTGTATGCCATTGAGATAATTAAAGAGGATATATATGCTCTAATTTAGTTATATAAAGAATAGACAGCAGTATCTAATTAATGAATAAATTGTTAGTAAACTCTGAAGAGAAAAAAATTTAACTTAAAAATACAACCACTTGTAGTATAAGAGGATACAAGGCTTTTGGCCCTCTTTCTCCTAGCTCTTTTGATTTTTTAAAGTAATTAAGATGCAACTTAATTTGGTTGGTTTGCTGGTTTTTTTTATAAAATAAAAGCTCATAAAAATAATTTAACAGATGCATTAAACACTCTCTTGGAACTTGAACATTTGAAAGTCTTGCTCTCAAATGAAAAAAATAGAAGAAAGGTAAAGCATTTTAATTAGGGTATTAAAAATACTAAGGTAAAATTGAGAAAGAAAGCATTTAGAATACAAATAAATGCTTATATTAATGGTATCAAAGGAAACAAAAATAGTGGTTTGAGGAAACTGCTGCAAAGCAGTTGGTTCTGGTAACATATCTATAGCAATATGCTTCAGGATTTCATTTAACTTTATAAAGGCTATGAATAATTTATTAGGAACTAATTTAGTCTTGAATATAAATATTCTGTTGGTTGGGAAGAAATTTTTTTATCTATATTTTGCAGCTCAGATTTCTCCTTTCCTTGTTAAAATGTGCTATTATGGCACTTTCTTGCATTAACTTCTGACTGTATAATTATAAACCAGCAGGGACCATCAAAAGAAATCTCACAAGACCCAGGTTTGTGATACTTGTCTACCAGAACATCTTATTTATAACCAAATAAGACATTGTACTAAAATTTTTAAATTTTCCTTTAGGTTCCTTCACTATATCGAATTCTGCACTTCACCAAACATTCAGCTTTGCAGTTTGTAGTAAAAACTAAAGAGTTTTCTTTTTTTTTTTTTAAATAAAAGCTGACATAAAACGTGATTATAGTTCACATTTAGTTTAGCCTTCCACATGCTAGGGAAAAAACCCAACACAAAAAACACTTAAAAAAAAAAATCTTCCTAGTAATTGAGTTCTATCCCCTTAAAGGAAAAAAAAAAAAGGTTAAAGTATTACAACAGTTTGACAGCTTGAATTTGGTAACAATATATACTATTAAAAGCTTTTAGTATGCCTTAGGAGCAGGAAAAGGGAAAACTATGGGTGTTGACCAGCAGTCCACCAGATCATATTTCTGAAAAGAGGGGGAAAAGTTTATTAGAGGGCGGGATGCTGAAATCCTTTCAAAACTACACCGTGGTTTCATTTCAAAGGGTCTAAGCAGCTACAAAAGGAAAGGAAAACCTGAGAGAGGGGAAATGCAAACAAACAATCAGGTGTCCTTGTCTTCAAGCATCCAGATGAAAAATCTGTGCATAATGATTGCAATCCAAATTACAAATCACTTTCATAGTTCACTATTCTGTGCAATATTATTGCTCTATCACATCTTAAATAAAATCAAAACAAGCCTCTTTGATTATGGTTATATACATTGGTTTTTAACAGGCAGTGAAGGGTTAATCATGATAAGGAGAGTCAGGAACCTACTTTCTCAATGTACTAAAAGCTCTTGCTTAGTTCAGCAAAAAGATGAATGAGAGGGAATATGATTATGGTTTTATAAGTGCTTCAACTGAAAACACACAAGGGCTGCAGGGGAGATAAACTATTTAACTAGACAACAATACTGGCACAGAAACAAATGTGTACAGATTGACCATAAATAAATTTAAGCTGACAACAAACCTCTTACAGGCTTACAAAAGACAGAAGAGATGGTAAGGGTACTATAAAAAACTGTATTTCTAAATGGAAGTTTATAAAGCGTTGCTGTGTGTTACCCAAGGTGCTTCCTATGAGTGCCCATGGCTACACTTCAGCTCAGGGGAAATCCTTTCCAATCCCGTGTTTTTAGGATTGAATTCGTTTTTCACTCATCTAAGAAAAGAAAAATAAAACATCAAAAGTAAGATTTACTCTTAAATAAAAAATGCAATAGCACAATGCCCCTTGATATTGAGGTCTGGGGTTTTAAAACAGAGGAGGTATGTAAGCTACCATTATTGGCTTTTTGAGAAACCTGTTAAGTAGAGGAATTTTTTGTATCTTGACAATTTTGATCTCTCTTTCCTTCACTCTATGCTGTAATATCAACTGCAGAAATGTGCACAACATGCTGGAAACTTCAATATATTCTGATTCACAAAATATATATGTACAGAATTTTTTTAAAAAAAGGTCACAATTCTGAGAATATATATTTCAAAGATAAACATTTTCACTGAAAAACCTGTTACATATTTTATGCTTTCGCTAGGCACTACACAACAAGCTTGCCAGATGTAAGCATAACCTTAATGAGGAGTATACTAATAGTTTTCCTTAAAGCACTTCAGAGCATTAATTTTCAACTGAATGAGGACATGCCAAGTACAGAAGAGCACCACCTAACTTGTTTTGATAAAAGAGAAATTACAAGATTCCTATGAAATCACACAGAATGATGGAAAAATAAGTGATATAAGAAACTAGATTAAACTTCTCTATTTTAAAAGCAGAAATGAAAGCTACTGGGTTTTGTTACATTTCCCATTTGTGCTATCATAAGACAAAATCTTCCTGTTCATATGAAGGACTAAGAATTTGCAATTCTGAAAGCTGTGACATAAAATCTTTAAAACAGAGAAAGAGATCAAATGTATGATGAGGACAAAAGCAAAGCAAAGGCACATATACTCTCAGCTGTGTTCAGTGCATGCTATGTTACTAAATGCTGTCCTGGAAAGTAATATAAGAACTACCCTATCAACAATTTATCCTTTTCTTCAAATTCTCACTGAAAGTGGAAGTGGAAGAAGAAAAGTTAAAAAAAAATGTTTAAGAAAACCCTAAAGCGACACAGATAAAATAAAATTTCTAAAAGAATATCTGAATAAGCAAGGTATTAGGTTTCTTTATGCAAACAGAAATCTGGGTCACACTGTAAAGTAAGACTATTTGCATATAGATTTCAAGGTTTCAGATGGCTTAAAATAGTAATGACTTTAGAAATCCATTTAAGAGACATATTCTGTTCACAGGGCATTGTAACTGCAGAACTGAATGCTACATTATAGTAATCTATCATTGTATGCTAAAGTTAAATTGTTTATATAACAATGTATAATATACATTTTGGTTACTTAATTGAGTGACTTTGTATTTTATAGAAGGCTCTGGGCATTCAACAAATGGTAAAAATTAAGTTTGACTAGACAAATTATTACTGTGAACCCAACAGACAAGGAGATTTGTTAGGAAGATTATACATGGAGCACTCCCTCATTATATGTAGTATATACAGCACTGCACTAAACCCCACAGTCGTTTGCTCTACTCAGAAGCCAACCTATATATATAAGGCTCAGTCAGGTTTATCAAAATATATTCAGAATTGTTTGATACAATTATATATACAAATATACTATTCTGAGAACTCCCTTAGCTTTCAGTAATTTCGAATATTGAGGTAAGAAAGGTGGCAAAAAAAATCAATCAGGAACACCAGCTGGGTAATCTTGGAAAGCAATTAATATCACCTGTTCCACCAGCAGATCAAATATCTCCCTCTCAGAGAAAGAAAAGTAAGCAGAATGGATGTTTTTTAACACCCATCTGCAACTAAATTTTTTGCTAAACTATATCCAAACCTGATTCAAGCTGCCATGATACAGAACAAAATGTGTCTGATCTGGGCAGAGCAGAGCTAAGAGCAGAAAATGATGAGAGACCTGCAAAGAACCATAACGATTTGTGTTGGAAGAATCCTGTGATAAACAATTAACAAGTCTATTTAGTGATATGAAATTGAAATTCCTGAGCAAAAGACAGCAATGAATACTCATTCCTAAAGAAGAGGGAATCAAATATGGAAGTTGAGCAGAAAAGGAAGCAGCAACTGGTCAAGGGGAATAAATGGATTATCAAAGACTCTGCAAATATATGTCTGTATGAAAATAAAAGTGTAGTTAATTTAATGATAAAATAAACAATGGTGCATTCAATTTATAAAACTAAGAAAAAATAATGCCAGTACTAATGAAAGCTTTTATTTTAAATACAATATTGTACAGTGGTAAGTAGAGAATAACTGCTATAAAAGCACTACATGCAAAGAAAAAGTATAAATATCTCAGAGAAGAACCTGATGCTGATTGTGAAACAGAAGCAGTGATCTGAAAGACAAGAATTGTCATTTGAAGCACACCAGCACATCCATTTTGGCACCTACACTCACTTGCCCTTATCATCAGAGATGGAGAGAGGTATGACAAACAGAGGGAGTGGACTAATAATCTTACAAAACAATATTACAATAAAATAGATATATCACCTTTCAGGGTGGTTTGAATGTGAGACGTGACCAAGTTTTAGGTGCTTATACTAAGATTTTTTTTTCTCCTGGTGTTTATTTTTCTTATCCTTTGTGCAGAGAACATAAAACAAAGGAAGATAATGCCCTTCCCATCTCAAAAACAAAAAAAAAAAAGAAAAAGCAAAACAAAATTAATTGGGGAATTAGTAAATGCTTTAGAGATATCCTGATTACCTCCAGCACGCAGCAGTGTTAAAATTAAATTAGCCTTATAATGTACTGTCACATTTGGATTGATTTAAACATAATCATTAGATTAATACTTAGTAACTACATTATGTTCTATTCCAATAAAACCTTTATATTTACATGTTTTATGTTTTTTAGAGAAATCATCAAAAATTAATGGTTTTGTTTTCAATGTTCAAACAATATTTTGATTGCATATTCATCTATGATGTGCAAATGGAAAGGAATTAAAATGCACAGAGCTGCAAGATCATGTTATCTTATAAATTACTTACTGAGCAATGCACATACAAGGAAAGCAAAACATAATTAGAGAACATAGTTCCAGGACAGGCTGCTCTGTGTTCTTCTGGGCCAAATTTATCCATAATGTAATGCTTTACTGATTTTATTATCATTGAAGTTACTCAAGAGATTATCTGACTTGTGGAACACAAGACAAGCATACTCAGATAGAGCACTTTGCAGATAAATGCTAAGAAAACAATCTTCCTGGCACGTCAAGCAATGTTATATGAAGGTTTTCTTAAAGTTTTTTCAGGCTTATGAATGCAATGTCTTTGGTCACAGACAATAGCTTTCTTGACACTTCTGGCTCTCCTGAAATGTTGATGATGACAAGGACATGTGAAACATCCTGCCTTGGAAGGGTAGGTCTGATTTCTGCACTTGTGTCAGAAAACTGGTTCCAGCAGAGATCTCTGCCTCCAACCAGTGACACTGACACATTAAGAAAGCCTAAGTGAGCTGCCAGCACTTTATTCCTCTTTCCATTTCCTTAGTTTGAGGGTTATGATACCAGTGTGCCTTTCCTCACTCCTTTACAAACAGCAAGGTACATTTTCCAGTTTAGTGAATGCTTGGCATGTCTGCCTTTTCAGCAGGTACTCTATCTGCTAGACTCTACCAAACTCAAGAGGCAATTGAAACCTCCAATTTGGTTAAAATGAGAGAAATCTGCTCCTGCTGGGCTCTAAGCTGCAAACCTTCAGCACAGAAGCAGGATATGTGCTATTTGAGTTGAAAGAAGATTAAAGGAGCCATGTGTGGCCAAAAGAAAAGATATGTCATAAAAGCTGTCTCAGATGTAATCTAAGGAGGCGATGAAAATACAGGTCAAAGCCTTTCTGAGTACAATAGCAGATTTAACTTCTGATAATGGGATGGATAACTATGGGGTGAATGATCAGCACTGATTGTAAATTAATCCTGTCAGAAGGTGCTCCTTTGGAAGAAATCAGTGATTTACTGAATGAAGGGCATAAAATGAAAAACAATTTTAACTTTGATCCTAAGCAATATAACTCTAAGCCAGGTAATGCCAGAGTGAAAAATTTGAACATGAGAACTATATTCTAGGTACAATTTAAATTATTTTTTATGAAACTTCACTTTGTGAGGATTTCACTAACATACATCTCCAACACTGACAACAGAAATAAACTCTAATTAAAAAATAAAATCTTACAAATACAAAAAAACCTCACATCAAAAGACAATGCTGCCTTGGAAACAGTGCACCACATCAACCTACAGCTGTTATTCTTTGCTGGCACTCCAAGTGAAACAGGAACCCTTTCTCTCTTCATCAGTTTCCTATAGGTTGTTCATATTATTTGGATGTAATACAGATGCAGAAGTTTTCTATGTTACTTTTTTTTTGCTCACAACACAGTAACAGCTATAACATTTTGTGATGAACCAAGAAAAATGCTCCTAGATTAATCATTCTTTTGTATGTGTCTGTCTGAAAAAGAGACAAGGGCAAATACCTATTCCTCATACATTTATGGGAAACACCCTCTAAGTATAAGATTAGGTCAGGATAGTAGATATCATCTGGAAAAGACACTTGGCTTTTGTTCAAGTGTACTTTGTCTTAACAATAAGTAAGTTATTTTCTTTGCATTTGACTACATAGAGGATAAATAGGCTATTCCCTCGAAGGCAGAGGGGCCCTGCAGAGAAATTTGAAGGCGAGTTGAACAGAGTCATTGTGTCCTAGCAGCCAGGAGGGTCAGCCCTGTCC
The DNA here is from genome assembly GCF_903797595.1 of Erithacus rubecula. Taxonomy (NCBI): domain Eukaryota; kingdom Metazoa; phylum Chordata; class Aves; order Passeriformes; family Muscicapidae; genus Erithacus; species Erithacus rubecula. Next base: position 94,157,702 of record NC_136689.1, on the reverse strand, counting down.
TGGGGGCATCAGGCACAGCATCACAGCCAGGCAAGGGAGGGGATTGTCCTGCTCTGCTCTGAGCTGGGGCAGCCTCACCTCCAGTGCTGGTGGCAGCTCTGGGTGCCACAATATAAAAAAGACATTGAGCTGTTAAGAGTTGCCAAAGGAGGGCAACAAAGATGGTGAAGGGCCTTGAGGGGAAGCCATTTGAGGAGATGCTGAGGTCACTTGGTTCAGCCTGGGGGAGACTGAGGACAGACCTCATTGCAGTCTTCAGCATCCTCATGAGGGGAAGAGGAGCGGCAGGCACTGATCTCTTCACTCTTATGACCAATTACAAGACCCAAGGAAACAGTATGAAGTTGAGTTAGAGGGGGTTTAGGTTAGATATCAGGGAAAGTTTTTTCACCCAGAGGATGGTCAGGTACTGGAACAGGCTCCCCAGGGAACTGATGACAGCACTAAACCTGACAGAGTTCAAGTAGTGTCTGGACAGTGCTGTCAGGCACAGGGTGTGACTCCAAGTGTGATTCCCTTGCGCAGGAATTGGATATAAGGATAATCTTCATTGGTCCTTTACAGCTCAGAATATTCCGCAACTACTTATTGATTTTGTAACACATTCAGTACTGTGCATTTGTTCTGAAGTTTGGGAAGCAATGGAATGATGTGAATAAAACAGTTGCAAAAGTAAAGGAACAAAAATGAAGTGGCAATACAAAACGTAAAAGATAAATTCACCTGAATCAAATAAACTTATTCAAGGTATAAAACAACTGTACAATCCAAAGCATAATCAGTCAAGTAACCAAATTCTCAGAAACAAAGGTTTGTAGAGCAGTGCATTAAAGGTGAATTTGAATTTACAGCTGAGTTACAATCAAATTGGAATGCAAATGGAAAATAAATAAGACATAAATCTAGTCAGGAAGTGTTGATATATCCTTTTTTTGATCAGTCATAACAAGGCAACAGTGTCAAACATTTTGGATATTTCACCTTTATTTTAACTTTTTTTTTTTAACATTTCTTAGGATGTCAAGGTGGTTTACACCTTGTAAAGAAGTTTGTGAGAGATGAATGGTGGGCATTAACCACTATTGCATTGTCACAGAAGGAGAGAGAGAGGCTGGAGGGGTGATTTGCACCTTGGGTGTCTTCAAAATACAGACAAGGACATTTGTTCATTACTAGTAACACCTGAATAACAAAATCTGCTAAAAGCTGCAGAGGGGAAAGAACAAAGGGAAATGAATTGCTTCCTTTGAGTCAAAAATTAATAAATTAATATCAGTGACTCTATGTATTAGATGTGATCACTAAATTGGAGTTTCATAATCCTCTATGCAGATTCCCAAAAACTTCTCAAGAAACTTCTGCCTAAGGATGGTCTAGGCAGAAAAATGTACCTGTCACGGTGTGACTTGGGTTTGCCAGTTGTTAATATATATAATTTCTTTTAGAGATAGGATTTAGGAGTATAGACAAGGCAGGCTTAAAACTTAAAAGGGTACAAGAAGAAATTTATTAATAACACAAAAAGGATTCAGAATAAGATTTCTAGATAATTCCCTCCTTCTCCTTCCATTTCTTAACAGCAACATACAGAAACACTTCAGTCAGTTATCTACTTAAATAATCATTTCAGCTCACTCTAGAGAGAAAATTCCCTTTCTTAGTTTAGGCTTAGGGGGTGTCTTCACCTTCACAATTTGCACCCACCCGGGAAATAACTGCAAACTATGAATTTCCTCTCATTTTTCACAGTCCTTCCAGAGCTGTGCTATGGGTTATGTTACCCACTTTTAAAGTCAAGCTGCTGAAAGACAAAATTCTCCTCGCCTCTTTTTCGATTAAATGTCTCTGTCTATATTTCCAGTCCCAAAACAGAGAGCGCCATTTCCTCAAAGCAAAAAGGTCTTCTTTTCAAGCACTTAAACCTCCCCAAATATATTTCACAGTTTAAAGGAATTTTAGTGTAGTCACAGTCCCCTTATAGCCCCCCAAAAAAGGTTTTCAGCAACTCATCAGTTGCATCTTTTCAATCTCTTCCCATCAGGAACTTTATCTTCATTCTGCTGACTTCTGTAGACTCCATGCTTTATGTCTTCTCATTCAGGGGAGCTCGGGGGATCCAGAATCTTATCCAGGCATTAAAAGAGTTAAAATTGTATCCAGAATGTGAAGAAGCCAGGCCAGGCCATAAACTAAAATGGAGTTGGGTTTTTTTACTGCAACATCTTAAATGCTGATGCCATTACTGGTTAAAGTAGACACAAAGAAGCAGAGATTTTTGCTGGCTTTCTCAAAAGCCTAGTTGTATTTCATTGCCATGCCTACAGCACCATTGCTACTAAAAACTTTAATTAAACTACAGATACCATAGCATATGCCACTCATTTTTCAGTTCAGGAATACTATTAAAGACTATTTCTCATCTGGTAAAGATATAATTGTACATATTTTATCTAAATGAAAACTTGCAATATAATAACTCCCTGATGTTAATGGTAAAAATTACCATGTAAAATTACAGTGATGTTGCTAAATTAGTTACTAATTAAAAACAACAATACAGATGCAATACAAATTACCTATCACAATAGGCACTGGGAATAGCCAAGTTGTTTATTTACCAAGCCCAAAAATGGTTTATCTAGAGGAGAAAGAGGATACTTTTAAAAACATTACTCAAATTTAAAGTTTTTTAAAATCAAATGGAAATACCATAATGACAGTCAGAATATCACTTCATAAACGTTTGTACTTTTTTGCAACAGAACTTCAGTTGCTAATAGTGACAGATAGAATCAGAAGCAAATATCAGAAAATGGGTTTGAAAAGTGAGAAATTAAAGAACTGCTGCAGAGATTGTCTGTGAAGGTTCAGCCACAAAATCCCCAGTGTTTTAAATACACATCAAACAGATAAAATATCAATGAAAATGTAACACAGATTAGCTCAGTATGGAGCTGTGTTGACAAATTTCAAATGCCTTTAGCCTAAAATGGATTTTAGCAAAATTTTTGAAAGGCTTCTAAGTCAAACAGAGTAGTCACCTCTGCTTCTATTCTGCTCTAAAGTTAATTTTATTTATTGGTATTACTGGTGGACAGACTGGTAAAATTACAGAGAATGAAGTGCAACACAAAGATTCATTGAGTGTTCAGGGCACTATTTATAAAATATGCCTTCACTAAGAACCACTTTCACAAGGGAAGAACATGTCTGTGTGAGGAATTTTTTCTTATAGTTTTGTAAATGGGATACTAAAGCCCTAATTGAATTTACCCTGATTTAATTTACGTCACAGATGCTATCATTAACTTCAAACCTTCATAAGGCAAACACTCATGTAACTAAGGTTCCTGATTCTTCCAGAATAGCTTCTCTTAATACTTGGAATACCTTTTAATTAATAACTTCATTTTAAAAAATACAGTTTAGTTTTAGGGATATTTATATTTTCTTGCAAATATATATTTCATACTCCATTAATTATGGCACTATAATCTATTTTGCTTAATTAAAAAAAATATTTATTTCAAAATATTTTTTTCTTTGTTCTGTAGTCCCCTTTTCATTTTTACTTTTCAAATTGTGTTTGATAACTTTTCTAATTTTGCTGTTCATTTTCTTGCTATGTCATCATCTATGGGGTAAAAAAAAAGTCCAACTGGCTAAAATATTGTATAAGAAAATTTCATTATCTCATTTCCAGACTACACAAAAATGGAAGTGACTGAAGTCAATGCCAGGACTGCATAATCACTGCAGTGAACAGCATGGCAGGTGGGCAGTTTACACCATGTTCCTAATACACATTTGGAAGCTGAGGAGGAAGACCTTCATATATATCACACTTGCTAGGGGCCACCTTCAAGAGGTTTCTTTTCATGGATGCAAGATACCATAACAAAATGGGATGCTAAGTCCTATGCTATTTTTTCCTAATCCTTTTCTTCTGTTTGTAGATACAATAAAAATATGTTTAATCATTTTCCTATCCAGGTCTTAAAGCAATACTGATTTCTTGGCACCAGTAGCAGTAGTTCCCTTTGTGAATATGAAGTGTGTTGTGACATGCACTGTCTAAGCACATTCATATCTAGAAAAGTCATCTCTCAACTACAAGCCAAGAGAGGGAAAAAACATATGGACATCAGCTATCTTCTTGCTCTATATGGACATCAGCTATCTTCTTGCTCTCCACAGTATTTTTGAGGTTTCTGGCTTGTCTGTAATCATAAGCACTATCATCTAGGAAGTGAATATTAAATATTCAACTGTCCTGAACAATTTGCATAAACTCCATATGATGCTTTCCATGTGTTTTTAATTTTATGTGCAGTATGAGAGCAATTAAATGCATGGAATTATGAAAACACTGACAAGATAAAAAAATCCACTAACTTTGCTCTTATGTGTGGAAAACACCCATATAGATACTGGAAGCCAAACAATGTTAAGGATAAGGTTCTAAAAAAATGTCTATCCATCCAGTTAACCCAAATAGGCATTATATATATATATATATATATATATATACATATATATATATATATATATATATACATATATATTATATATGGCCCTACTAAATTGATATAAAATGCATCTGATAAAATACATCCTTCATTCTCTAGGTTACACATAAATTTATGACCTACATTCAATGCATATGTTGAGGAGTTGTGTGTGATGGTTCAAGTACTGTTACGATCGCAGCTTCCCAGACACCATTCTTCATTTTAAGCAGCTTGTTGGTTTGCAAACCCCACCAGACCTATCAAGCAGTACTGCATTCTTTGGTGGCTCAGAAGTTCTTGACAGAATTGCAACAATCTTCAATTCCAGAGACCACATGACTCAGATAAACAGGATACTTCTCAAAATTATTATAATAGCAAGGAAAATCCTGAGGATATTAGCATGTGGCTGGCTATTGGAGCAGATTATGAGATTTCCTTGTAGAAACTGTGGTGTGTATAATATGAAGCCTTTGTTTCTAGGATGTGCTGATGTGTGCATGACTGAAGTGCATTGCTAGTGTGTGCAGCTATGAATACACAATGAATAATCATTTCCTCTCTTCAACTCACATGTACTTGCTTATTTATCTCCGCAAGCAGTTACTGCTGTTCATGTGTCTTAATTTTTATGGTTATGGATTAAGCAAACCAAAACAAACTTAACATGAAGTTGGGCACCAAAATCATAATTTTCAAAAACCGAGACAAGTCTGAATATACTCTAGTAAAAATAACAGCAGAAGAAGAAGGACTTTCCTGATGGACTTTCACAATGTTAACTTTTACAGAGACATCTGTAGTTATTTATTACTGATTATTCAGCTAATAAGAGCTGTTGCTATTCCCCCTGTGTGGTTTAGGCCTCAGAGAGTTGCAGTCTGCATGGGCAGATATGTAGTGGACAAAAATCTGTATATGGTAAAGTTTTGCCATTATTAAGAGATTGGAGCTTCCCAGACTTACTCTGTAAAGACAATAGAACGTACAGAAATGTCACAAGGGTCCTAGCTGGCATGTCTTCTGTGCTATGCACTTTAAAGAATTCTGTTTCCCAGTTTTGCCTCCAAGGGTATTTAATCCAATAATTTTTGCTTTTTCCATGCACAGAGGCAGAACACAGATGGAATCATTTTGTGTTGGATTGTACTTGGAGTATAAAGTGTTTTTTATGACTCTTCATAACGTCTTTGGAATATATATAAAGTGATATCTTTTCACCAACAGAAACATAGCTAGGAAAAAATCACAGCTTTAGCAAAGCAGAATTTCTATTGAAATTAGTTTTAATATTGAAGTTAGAAGCATGTACTACCTCCTTTGTCAAGGAAAATACCTCCAATACTGCAATGCTAACGCTTTCACTTGCAGTAAACAAACTAAAACTAGTATTTACTTTGCATGCTACTAAATACAATTCCTTGCCTACTTTCTCATTAGAAGAGGATTATTTAAAGTGCTTATCCAACATCTGTCAGAATTAAAAAAAAAAAAAACAAAACAATTTAGTGCACAGGCTGCTAATTTTGTTATTTGTTTTCAAATAAATCCTGAAACTACAGAATGAAGTATATGAATGAAAATTAATATTTCAATACTCTATTATGAAAAATGTTCTGAAGTCTCAAAGTTTGTGAGATTTTATATTGTCTAATATATTCTAAAACTATGGCAGCTGGCAGAACCTGACTAACTTGATGCTGTACTGTAACTGATTTGATTAAATGTGTTTTTCCATATCCAGTCTATACTTGTTATCTTCCAGCACATTTGTGGTATATATGTACAACTTCTCAGGTATCAGCAAAATAGCATCTTGACAGCAAAAGTGAAAAACTAGCAGCAGTAGTCATAAAACATGTTCTTTTTGGCCACCATGTGAAGTGTTAAAAACCATAAACTCCATCTGGAGAAAAATGTATACATATTTTTTTTCCACAAGTGCAAAAGTATGTACTCTAAAAGAATTCAAATTAACAGGAATTGTAAATAAATTTTATATTTGTTGCTACTGAGGAGAAAATTAAGGAGATTGGAGGGGGGGGCTTGTTTCTCAATATTGCATTTGAGCATTTTGAACAGTCATCCTAAATTTAAATATATTAAAATGCTTCAAAATTTATGAACACGCTTCAAACATTTCATACTGCATGAAATGAAAGCTTTTTTTTTTATTGAGTGTTTTAGTCTCCCCTAACTTAAGATATATAAAGCACAGATGTTTGCATGGAGAAATTTCCCCAGGTTCTTGTATCTGATCACTTTCAGAGCATAATTATTTTGGCTTGTCTTGATGTTCTGCATTAGGATTATACAAACCAGCCTAGGCTTCTCTGATTCATAAAATTAAAAGTAGATTTCCATTATCAGATCCAGAGCTGTTCCTCTACAAAGAAAACATCCATTAAACCAGAGAGAAATAAACCGAATAATCAACCTAGCAATTGTCTCACAAGTCTGAAATTCTCTGAGAAATTCAAGAGGTTCTCATCTTTAAAATAACCAGACATAGCCTTGTTTCCTCTGGCTGATCATATAAATATTGTTTCATGGATAGATTTTGTTTTTGCCAATAAACAAGAGACAGTTTAAAAACAGAACAGGACAATATCCTTCCTTTGCTGATGGTAGTGGCAAAGTTCAAATAAAATGTAATCAGAATTTCATGCTCCAGGCATATCATGTGATGTATTTTAAATATTAAACTTTAATTCTGGGCTCAGAACTTCATAGACTGTATTAGGCATCTATTCATAGCTTTGGCAGTTTATCATGGACGCCCACAAAATAGCCTTTCGGACACCTTATCCAGAACATGGATTAAAGAACTTAGTATTTATCTCTGCTCTGGCATAGAGTGCATTTATAGTGCTGAGAAACAAAACAAATGTTTTTCTCAGTTCTCTTCATAGAGCCACCTTCTTTCCCCCTGTAGTACAGTCTTGCTGTTGGCCAGCACCCGAAAGGACCTGAAGAACAGGCCACCCTCCTTTGCTTCAGCCCTGGGGACTGTGACATCACAAGTGTAGATGAGATGAGGTTACCTGTCCAATTGTAATCCAACACACTTACACACATGTAAAATGTATATATTAATATTCATGTATTTTATGTATATGAATACATATATAAAGTTTTCAGTAGGCTCAGCTTATTCACTCAGCCAGCAGAGTGTGACAGGAGATAACAAACAGCCAGCCTGAGAGAAATTAACCTCATCTTTCTAACACAATGAGATCTCACACAAACATTAGCTTCAGCTTGGGAGCCACATGCAATATGTAGTAAACATTCCACTCCTAGCACTGTGCAACGCTTCTTTCACACTTGGAGAAGTGTTCCCATCACCAACCATGAAGTACCATTACTTCGAAGAAAAATTTAATGCATGAACAAAGAATAGAAAAAAATTAAAAATCAGGGGTCAAATTAAGCATATTTGAATTCAGGATGTTTCTTTTCTCCCTCTTAGTCTTTCCTGTAATTGTCCCTGCAGGGACACATGCAACTAAAACAAAAATTGTACTAAAATTATAATAACTAACAAATACTTCCAGCTTGACACCAAATTTCTGTTATAATCGTGGATATAGCTTTCATTCCCTCCCAACAAGGAGTAGTCTGTGCCACCAAAAATGCTTTAATCAGAACTATTTTAATATCAAGTAAATTATTTCCTTTAAAATTAGACATTGAGAAAGTTATCTTTTTACCTCATGGTGTTTCTTGCCCTATTACTACATTGAGAAAATTAAAAGAGAGTCACATATGCATGATGACATCAGAGACATTATAGCGTTCAATCACTCCCCAGCAGATAAGAACTCGCTGCTTTGAGCTTATGGCTTGACAACAGGAGATGAAATTGCTTCTTAAAACTGTTTAGAATGCTAACACAAACAGTGCAAACCCTGATGTAACCCTGATGAAGTTTCAGTACCTGATGTTGATAGTTGGTGCCTTAGAAACCAAGTGAATGGAAAAAAAAAACCTCACACCTCAAAAGAAACCCATACATAATCATAAAATATTCCAACAGTATATTGACATATGAAAAAATACATCAAAATATACATTTTTTTGTATATGCAAATGTATACATTTGACAAAAAAAGTACAAAATTTTCATAATCAAAATTAAGAATTCTACTTTTGTCATGGTATTTTTTAAAGAGTGTGAAGTCCATTGACTTTATTTAGTAAAATTCTGTAGGATGAGGTGGTGTGCTGAGCCATTTTCCATTGTGCTCAGTGGGTCTTTAAATGGTAGCCAGCTGGGATTGACTTTGCAAGTGATGTCCTTTTATAACAAAATTTTCTGAATACTACCAATCCCTTACACCAGCTAATTTTTTATAGTATTTAGCCTTGCTGCCATTACCAAAGTTCCAGAGAAAGTGGGAATTCTGCTGTTCATAAAATTAGATCCAATTAAAATGCACCCTGCAACATATCTAGTATGCTGTTTCATATTTATATTTTATTTAAACCTTACATTTTTTCTGCCATTAAAGGTTTTTTTCCTATAATTACAGAGCTGGATAACTCTAAGAAACTGTGGTATAGCTGCTGAAATTCTAAAGGCTCTCTCTGTTCCAATGCTTTTCAAAGCCTTAAATGCAAAACACAATTTAAATGTGACATCTGGTAGAGTTATTAAATGTAGCAGCTGCTGAGGAAACATAAATGGATTCTTCTTTTAAATAGAAAACAAGCTGACATTTTACAAACATTTATTCACCATTTCAGCTACTGCTATACATTAGAGAAGACTAAAATAATCAGAAAGAATTTGGATGATCTGCAAAACAAAAGTATCTACTAAATTACAAAGACAGCAGATGTTTTAGCATTTATTTCTCTTTAAACCCACTGCTTTCATACATTTCCAGGTCAAATATTCAGTACATATATTTTTTTCCTCCTATTAATTTTCAACTGCATATTCCACTTTATAGCATGTGTGGCATTTTGCTAGCTTATCCTGAAACCATGTCTCAGAAAGATCACAGAGATACAATATAATTACTGTCCCATTATAACAGTTTTCTTTGATTCCCCCACCTCTTTTCTCTAAGTAGCAGCTCCTTGAACTTCTGCATGATCACAACAGTCTTTCTTGTGAACCCATTATTATTTTACTGCATGTGTATCTTTACCCAGGCATGACTAATTGGTGTGGAATAAAGCCTTTTCACTAGCAGAATATATCACACATCATTTTACAACTGGCATATGCTAGCCTATGGTATGTGCAGTTTGATTTCAGATACAGTCAAAACAAAATTATCAATAAACTAATCTAGCCCTCTTTACACAAAAATTATTTTTTATGATTATGCCACTTCACACTAGAAACTTCTATCCTCAGAGCAAAACTTTCCTCTTGGGAGGGAGTGGAGTTGTTTTGGTGGGGTGTCTGGCCTTTGCTTTTTGTCCTATGGTCTTGAATTTGCCTTCTACTCTATTGCACTTACCTTTCCTTACAAAATTGTTTATTCATGTAAGGTTATGGAAAGACAGAAGAAAATATATAAAAACTTCATTAAGAAAGAAAGAAATGAAAAAACAAAGAACAAGTGGTGAATTACATTTTTTCAAAGGAAATTGCAGTTGACTTCAGAAGAATGACATCTTGCTCATCTTGGTCTGAGAACTCATGCTCAACAATTTCTTTCAGACTAATGATAAACATTCTTATTGATGCTATACAGCACCAAATGAGTCACAACCTATTCAGCTTTGAATCTTAAAGCTAATGGAAATATCAAACAGAAATATGTGACTCAAGGTAGCTGCTGGTAGTGCAGTGATTGGCTTACAATGGCACTCAATTTTGGAACATAACAAAGACCAAAACAAAACAAAAAAAAAAATTGTAGAAGCAAAGATTACACAGAGGGTGGTGGGGCTTCTTTCAGTGTTTTGGTTTGTTGGTTGGATTTTGTTTCCTTTATTTGGAAAGATTAAATGCATTTTATATTCATTGCCAAGTATTCATATTAATTCACATGCTAGTAGTTTCCTTTACTTAGAAGTCCAAGCCTTAAATTTTAGCTGTAAGGTCTATTTTTCATAGCAGACATAGAATCAGAGAATGGCCTGAGTTGGAAAGGACTTCAAAGACCATCTAATTCCAACCCTTCTGCCTTGGGCAGGGACACTTTCCTCTTGACCAAATTACTCAGAGCTCCATCCAACCTGGCCTTGAACACTTCCAGCACTGAACACACCCACAGCTTCTCAGGACAACCTGTCCCAGTGCCTCAGCACCCTCACAGTAAAGAATTTCTTTCTGATATCTAACCGAAACCTCTTCTCAGTTTGAAGCCATTTCCTCTTGTCCTGTCACCGCTTGCTCTTGTAAAAAAGGTCTCTCCAGCTCTCTTGTAGGTTCCCTTCAAGTACTAAAAGGCTGAAATTAGGACATCCTGGAGTCTTCTCATTTGCAGGCTGACATTTTCTTTCATATGTGAGAAAGAAAATCTTTATTGAGTCCTGTGAGCACTGAATAACTCAAGCTGCTACAAGAAAATTCTGTTCTATGAAAAAGCTGGTTTGGCAACCACTCCCAAACCCTCATTCCCAGTTCTTTTCTTGCCTTCAGCCAATCTCTTATTCAACTGTTTATTTAGGCGGCTTCACTAGAAACTGAATCATTAAAACACTCATGGTTATAAGTCATTCACATCACAACAGTCAGGAATAAGCTTTTAAATCCTTTCTCTGCTGTCTCAGACCCAGCTTTGAACAATGATTATATGAAAGATGGTCCAGCTGTCTCCCTGCTGATCAATCAAATCAACAATCAAATGGTAGGAACAGGCTGTAATTTTACCAAGATTTAGGGAATGAAAGGAAACCTTTCAGTTCCCACAGACACTTCTCATATGCCCAGACCTAAAATAACCTGAACTGTGGAGCAAAAATTTGGTGAAGCTTCGATGCTTAGTTCTGAAATATATTTATTCCAATGTTTCAGACACCCAAAACTTTGGAAATGCTGACATTTTTAATCATTAAAATTTCCTATGTAGGCTTCTGTTATAAATTTTTCTGTGCCTATTTACACTTGCAAGCATCTTAACTGGATTATATAGCAAGAATCATACCTTTATTTACCATTTATGTCAAAGAAATAACTAACTCTCATATAAGTTACATGTCCAATAAATCCCACAGCCATCCAGGAAAGTTTTAGGGTTTATGGCACTAAAACCCCAACCTAGAAAATTTCCCTTTTGCTATAATTGAACTGCCTGGAATGTATTTTTGTACTAAGAAATTATTTTAAAAACCCAAACAAACAAACAAACAAAAAAGCCCCAAAACTTGGATAATACTCAAAAGCAAATCTAGTGTAATTGTGCTTTGTATTGGTTTAATTTTCCTGTACTGGAATGTCACAGAATGGGATTCATTTTATTACAAGATAATTGAAAACTGTAGGAAAACACAGGCATTTCATACACAGTGAATTTTACCATACCATAGAATTTATGACCACATTTCTATTTTCATCTTGCTATATGCTTCAGCCAAGATATGCCAGTTTAAAATGTTTTATTTTCTTCTTTCGTTGTTTCTCTCCTTGAAGCAGCGTTTTAAAAAGTGATCATATTGTACAGTGGTTACCCCAGAATAATACTGAAGACTGTGCTGACCAATGTGGTCCCAGCATTTCTGTGAATCCCCCTTCAACATTTCTTTCATTGTATTTATGTGACTCTGTTATGCTGTTTGAGGCAAAGATCATTTGTTCATTATAGAAGTGAATGATTGTTAACAGAGGGGAAATCTCAAAGTTCTATGAGAACCCTGCAATTAGAAGGAAGCCAACAGTCATGCTGGAATCTTTGCATCTACCACAAAACTATTTTTGGAGTTGTGAGATTTATGCCATATGGATTTATACACTTCTCTTCATCTCTCTGAATATAATGCAAATCTAAATGAAATCTGGTGTCTTCTTACATAAAGGAAGAATTAAGTAGGATATTAGAAGGCATCTTTTAGATTTTCTTATCACTGAAAGTGGTATTTTGCAATGTTTTAGATAAAACTTTAAAATAATTAAGAATTCCTAACCAAATTAAGGAGAAGTTCCACTTTTCAAAGAGGTTCCTGAATCAAAGTTGTTCCCTTGTTCTAATTTTGAAAAAAAAAAAAAAGTTATTAAGATCTTTATGCTGGAAGATACATTTTAAAAATCTTCAGTGAATAAAACATGTTCTTTTACATGCTTGTAAAATGATCCTTTTCTACAGCTGCCAAAAGTAATTTCAAATGGAAAATTGAAATATTTTATTTAAATTAAGTTATGCGGTTTCTTCAAATAGATACCTCAGCAAATTGTTAATTTGTTAAGGATGAAATTTTTGTATAAGCTGTTCTGCTGGAAAATTCTTCAATCAATATTTTAACAGAAAGCTTTAAGATATTTAATAAAATTTTCCTATCAAATTTAAAGTGTTAAGCTTGCATAGATATCTTCTGCATTCCTAATGTATCCTAACTTTTCACTTTTAATATTTTGCAGCTTTTATTAAAGCCTGTATAGTAACTATATAAAGACTATACAGGGATTACACTAAACTTTGGGTTTATATTTTTGAATGAGAGATGACAATAAAACATAGTTTCCCAAAGTATTCAATTTAACCTTTAAGAATAGCCACAGATTTACCAAAAAAAACCAACCCCAAACCCCAAACTTGCTTTTCATTCAGACTCTTCAGAATGGTCCCTGGAGCCCTTTGTATCATCAGCATGTTAGTGTTGGATATATATAGAGAGAGCAAGTAATGGCATTGGTGGCAACGGATTCCTGATTTTATGGAAACTGAAAATCATTCCAGTCAGTTGCCTCTAAGCAAATCTAAGCAAAATTACTTTGGGGACCATCCATTCAGATGGAAGTGATTTACAGCAGAAACCTGTCAATGAAGCAAGGAACTTCTGCGCTGGAAAGTCACAAGTTGCAATGATATTTTACAGTCTTGAAACAAAACAAGTATGAAAAATCATTGGAGAGAAGTAAACATTTTTCTAAGGTACATAACTAGAGATTGAAATTATTCCTATGGAAAAGAGGGGAAAACATTAAAAAAAACTTGTCATACACATGTATTAAGTCCTATAGAGGTCTCACCTGCTAAACAAAAGCAAACAGCTTTAATGCATCAACCTGAGAATAATTGAGCAGTTTTTTACTAATATTATTTTTTTCTTTTTTCATAAAATGCACTCTTCTCATATTTGAAGGTGGTTTTGAACCTTAAATGATCTCAAATAACAAAAAGATGGCATGAAATGACTGCTACTGCTTTGCTATATAAAGTATGAGACATTATATTACACTTGTACAACACTGAATTTCCTAAATTTACTGAGAAAGTACAGCACAAATATCATGTTCATGAGTTAGAAAGTTCTTTCATGATTTGGGTGCCTGTAGAGCAGCTGTTTCTTTGAATCTCCTCCTGACTTCAATGTTATATAGTCTTATGATATGTCTGTGTATTGGGAACATCATGGCTTGATTTTCCTTTCAAAGAGGAAACTCAAATATTACAGTATTTAAACTTAAAGGCTTATACCACAACACAAATATACTAATGAGAATTATGGCATGATGAAGGTAAGCACATAGCCTTACTGAGAGACATGCAAGTAGATTGTACACATATGTATGCAAATAGATGTCACTGGATCACTCAGGCTGTAGTTGAAAGTGTCCCCAAGTGTATCAATAAGCCTTTTTCATTCTCAACGTCCACCAAGTTTGCCCTCTGGAGAATACTTTAGAACTATGGATCAAGCTGGTATTTCCCACAGGCTTGGGAAAGAACCATGTCTCAGAGGGAAGCATTCTGTCTCTCTTCTCCCAAGGGAAAATCTGGGAAATACTGTGAAGGGAGGAGACGTGGGGACAACTGCAGTTATTGTGTCCCTGCAGGACATTCAAATCAAACCCAGATGAAAAAGGAAGATGAAATCCAGATGAAGAAGGAAGCCAACAGGACAAAGAGGATCCAGGTTTTCTGGGTCCAGGCAAACATCCCAACTGAACACTCACTTTGCCCATTGACCACTAAATTATTTTCTCTACAAAGACATAGCTGAAGTAGAAGAGTTAGTGAATATCCTCATTTGCAAGAGTCTGTAGATTTCTAGCTTGGGCAACGTTTGAAGAGAAAATATATATGTATATTCAATTCCCCACAGTAGGAAAATGAGGTCTCCTGGTGTCAGTCTAGGTAGTGAGAAAATAGAGTAAACATCATGGCACCATTTTTTTAAAGTAGCATCCTAAAAACAATGCAATAATAAAGAAATGAGACATTAACAGCATTTTAAAGAAAGGGAATGTATTTACAGGTAAATTTTAGACTTTCATCCTTGTATTTAATAGTGTATTGTGTTTTGTGAATTCTCTGGCCTTTTTCTTCTTTACCAAACAATTCAATTAAGACAAACGCAGGACACATAGTGAGGTTTTGGTAGCCTGGGGGATATAGGGGTGACTTCTGTGAGCAGGCCCCAGAAGTTTCCCCCATGCCCAGCAGAGCCAGTGCCAGCTGGTTCAAAGATGGACATGTCACTGGCCAAGGCTGGAACAATAAGAAATTATGGTAATGTCTCTGTGATAACATATTTAAGAAGGAAAACAAAAATAATAACAATAAAAGGTAATTGCAGTCAGAGGAGAGCAGGGTGAGAACATGTGGGAGAAACAACTCTGCAGACACCAAAGTCACTGGAGAAGGAAGAGAGAAGCTGCTTCAGGCACTACATTCACGAAGAGCTGTTGCCTATGGGATGGATTCATGTTGAAGCAATTAATGGGGAACCGTTATAAAATGTTAAATCATCCCTGTCCTACTAAAGAATTAATTAATTAATTAATTAATTAATTAAGGAGAGGTGGGATATACATTGCCTTGTCAATTTGAAATTTTAAAATTTTCTCATACTTTGGAAGATGAAATCATGGTTTTGAAAGTAGATATCTCATTACTAAAGTGATTAGAACAATATAAATTCACAAAGATTCACTGTACAGCTGAAAAATTATTTTTGTATCATTGCAACTTCCTTAGCAAGTGCCTCTAACTACTAATGGTTAATATTTGTAGAATTATTAGAAATGTAGAATGTAGAAATATTATAAATATTTAGAAACTGACTATCAGGATAAACTGAGACCTCGTCTGTTCCAAACTCTAACTCTTTACCAGTCAGAATACTCAGTCAGATATTAAGAGACTAAAGCAGTACAGGAAATAGTGTGATTCTGCAGATCAGTGACTCAATAGATGAGGGGATATACAAAAGTGTGACTATTCCAGGACCTATTATTAAAACAACCACTATCTCATCAGTTACAATTATGTTATATCCTGTCTTCATCTCAACCCTGACATATAGCAGATATGAAAGTGTCATGATTGAAACCCAGTCAGCAACTTGACACAACACAGCTGGTCATTCACTCCCCACCCTCACTGGGAAAGGAAGATGGACTGGCAAAAACAGTAAAATTCATGGATTGAGATAAAGACAGTTTAATAGATAGAGCAATAGCCACACACACAAGAAAAGTCACACAAGGAATTAATTCAGCACTTCCCATATGACCTATTAAGAAGAAAATTAACTCTATCCAAATCATAACCAGCACAGAGTGTCTTCCTCAAGATAAAGAAAGATTTTAAAATATTCTATTTCCTGCCTCAGAGTTCCATTTTTTTTTTTACCCCATGTGGGTGCAGTGATGTTTGCTCATTTTTTTCAAATGCTGTAACTTGCTGCATTTAGGTCAGGATCTTGAATGGATGAAAGTATTTTCTGAAATCCTTTAAGCATCTAAACTTTAGAGAAGGATGGATCTTAGCATATAAGCCTGTTCACATTTTCTACTGAATGGTTTTGCACTGCTCAGCTCAACATTCTGAGTCAACCAAACTACTTAAGAAGCTGAGCTACACTAGGTAGAAAAAAAACTCCAAAACTTATTTATTGCACTACTTACCTCCTAGAGATCACATTTCATTGAACCTAGGCTTATCTCACTTTTTTCATTTTTTGTATTTTTTGCTAATAAAGTACTTGACATTTCTATCAAGTGTTAATGATGAAATCAGCATTTTGATCATGTCTGAAGGCTTTTTTAAAGGTGTAGGTCAAAATAGAAATTATGGACTGAAATGCTCTGACAGCATTGTGCAAGATCAAGCAATGCTATGTGTCCTTTTGTCTTCATTGTCTGAAAGTCCAGTTATTGCAGATGCTATTTTCCTCAAACATCCCTTTAGAGGAAGATGAATTCTATATTTTCCCTGCATATTGGGGATCTTGACTTATTCTGTCAAGCACTCTTTTTACATTTACTGTGAATTTGACCTTGAAAATGTGAATCTATGACTGGATGCATGGATTGCTTACAAGATTCTGAAAGTCATAAAAACAAATTTCTCTTAACTTGATAGATCATCTTTCCATCTGTCTTCTTTCATTTAGGCACTTTACATGATTAGAAGAATTTCAGATTACTTATGAAGAAAAAAAAGGCCCTAGAACTAGTTTTGTGAAAAAAAAAATTAAAAACATAATTAATTTTAATTTTTCTAATGACAGTCAGAAGCCAGATTCATGCTGTAAATGAGCATAAGTTGAAAGCAAACCCCAGGACTTCCAATTGTTCCAACTTCTGGTTCCTTCAGATGTTTTTCTTGCTCCATTTGCAATAATTTTTCCACTGAGTCTGGTCAAATATATGAAATCTCCTGACCAAGAAACCCACCTGTCCTCTTCAGGATACAGTTTTCATTTTACAGCTCTTCAATGAATGATAATTGCATATTGCATGGGGTACTAGAAGGGGCAATTTAACTCATTAGTGAGCAGTAAAGAGGTAAAATATAAAGAGTCTGTGTTTTGTACATGCTCAAATCCTCCTGTATTCGCAAGTGATTCCAGCCCAGAAGGCTGAAGATTCCTCCTTCATATGTGCATATTTGTTTACATGTTTATATTATGATGTCCTGACATCACTGCTTGGGTTCTGGAAACTGATTCCGAAGGGACATTACAGGGCAGGCAATGTCCAACTATTCTCCAGCATGGGCCTCTCCGACACAGGACATACTCCATGGACTTCTCCATGTAAGTGCTTTCCATGGGACACAGTTCACAAATCAGAGTGGGCCCCTTCCATGGGGGTCACAAATCCTGTCAGGATCCTGCTCTAGCACGGGGGCTTCTCTGCACAGAGCCAGGATCCTGTTCCAGGGCAGGCTTCCCATGGGGTTACAGGCTCCATCAAATATCTGCCTGCTCCAGAGGTCCTCCACGGGCTGTGGGTGGATCTTTGCTCCTCTGTGGATCTCCATGGGCTGCAGAGGCACAGCTGCTTCACCGTGGGCTGTCCCAGGGGTGCAGGGGAATCTCTGCTCCGGCTCCTGGAGCCCTCCAGCCCCTGCTCCTTCACTGACCTGCTGGCTCTGCACAGCTGTTCCTCCCACACATTCTCCCTCCTTTCCACATTCTCCAGAGACTTTTACTGCTGCACAGCAGCCTTTCCCCTTCTTAAATACACCATGCCAGAAGTATTCCCACTGTTACTGATGGGTGTGGCTGGTCCATCGTGGAGTCGCTTGGCATTGTCCCTGCTGGACACGGAGGAAGTTTCTGGCAGCTTCTCACAGATGCCACCTGTAGACTCTCCCCTACTACCATAACTTTGCAACACAAACCCAAAACAACAAGAGATAATTTCATCAAGTAGATTTTTTAATATATGTATTGCTCACTAATTAAGGTCTGGTAGTCCCTCCTTTATTGAAATATATATTTGAAACTAAGGAATCACTCTCTTGAAAGCCTACTTGGCTTCATAATCTCAATTAAAGACAAAAAAGGATTTGGGGAAAGGAAAACAGTAGGCTTAATTGGGAAAGTAACTACATTTTGCATCAATATTGCTGCTATAAAAATTTCCCCATGTTTTTAAGTAATAGCAGTACAAGATTGGGAAAATTCTCTCTTATCAAAACTTTAGAAATAAAAAATAAAGTACATTCCAATAATTTTTTAAGTTATTTCAAAACACACCTAAAGCAACAATATAGATTTCATCACACAAACAGTATCTTGGAGCTTCTTTGTTATTTACTTTTCCCTCCTAATGGAAATATATAAGAGCTGGCAATTGTGCATTATGTCAACCTGCTGGCAGCTGAAATTTTTCCAAGGCTCATGTGCAAATTCTGAGGATAGAGTTATGCCATGCAAAGAGAACTTTAAGCTCCTTTAAGTATTTTAATAAAATTAGAGCAAGGTTATTACTGAACCTGTGTTATGGAAGAGAAATAAGCTGCTGCTTTGCTACTTGAAATTATTCAGTCAATCAGTTTTGGGCCTGAAATCTGTTCTGATTTCCCATTTCCCACACAATGTATGAGAAACCCAAAAATATTCAGGAAGTATATTAGTATATTGGAAAAGTACTTTAAATTGGCTAGAAGCCTAGAATTCTATATCCTCTGGAGGTGAACTCTTCCAATTCATCATGAAAAATGCCTGGGAATAGTTTAAAGCTTGATACAATGCAGTACTTTAAAATCTAGAAAACATTTCATAAGAAAAGGACAACATTACAATATTACATTTTGCTAATGTTGCAGAAGATATTAAAATACTAGTCAGTAAGGGAAATAAAATTATTTATTAACTGAATGGATAGGTATGGTTCTAAGACTGCAAAAATACAATTGCTTTATCATTTCATCTGTATTAAATGTCTATAGCTTAGTGAAAAAAGACTGACTGTAAACATAAAAGTAAGAAAGGTTAATGCCTAAGTACAGTGTGAATTTGAAAGATGGACCAGAATGACTGCATGTCTCTGATATTCTCTTTTTATGTATTACATGAAAACAATTCATCCTGAAAAAAATGGAATATGCACAGCCCTCTAATGACAGCAAAAGTGCAGATGAATTTTTCTTCTAATAAAAATATATTCTGAAAAAACACTAAGGCAGCCTTACAATAGCAACTCTGACAAAGTTAATGTCCCTGTGGCTGTTTTTTCTTGATTACATAATGAACTTCAGTGCAAATATGCAAAAACATAACACTATTTTTAACATCTTCTGCAAGAAGAAATGGGAATTTATTTTTTACTCAGTGCTCATGGGTAATTCCCCTTGACTGCAGACATGTTCAATGTCAGAGTAAGGTGCTGTATATGGAAAAATGTGTTTGCTTGAGGGAATGTTGGAAACAGGTCATCATGCAATCCCTTTATACTTTTACATTTTGTCCTTCGTATGACATAAATGGAAACAGAATTTTTCTGTGTCAGCAATAATATCCTACCTTGTTTGGAAGAAAATAGTCTTTTTTCAACACAAGAGTACATCTGTCTGAAACAATTAACAAAATTTGAATGACTAAACTGTAGTATCTCATAATGATCACTCTGAGCTAAGACCATTAGTGGTTTATTTGCTCTTCTTCAGGGCCTTGTACTGCCATTTCTCCGTTTTTTTATCCATTCCAGAGAAGATATCTAATTGCCAAATATAAAAAACATTTGAACTAACCTTGAAGATACAATCTGAGCCTGAATTAAAAAAAAAAAAAAAGTGACTGCATATAAGGTAGACTGATCTCTATAACTCACTTTTATGAAAAATAAACTCTCATATTCATTGTATAAAATTCTTACTAAGAGAAAATAATTTTTCTTGATATCTTGATGAGAAGTGCAAATAAAAATGTATAATTTTTTGGGATAAGCATATATAAACATTAGAATTTAAAATATTTTATTTTGGTTAATCAGTACCAGAGCAAGAAGCTGCAAAACAAAGCTGTAAAAGTATCATGTCTCATCATCATTAGATTTCAAATTATAGTCAAAAGAGAGATAGGATGGCTGTGAGTGATACAAATTTTTTAATGAGCAGTGGTCAAGATGTGTTTTTTATGTATTAAATAACACTATCAGGTTGTCTGACAGTGTCATGCTGATTGGTGAAGTTCCAGGCACTGTCACAGAGTAGGACTGATACACACATTAGCATCATCAGCAGTGTCACTTACAGAGGGACTAATAAGGATTATGTCTCACCATGAACAGTTAGATAAGATTGTTCAGAATTAGGTGAGATTCTATTTTTTATGGCCTTTGCTCCTTTAAAAAATATTGCTCCTCGAAAAATATTATGAACATTCTGACTTGTTTACTTTCAAATATTTTAATGCCAAATAATCAGTAGGGTTATTTTTTAGGGTGAACGACCTCTTTTTCCTTTCTGTTTTTTTTTTTTAATCTACATTCACATTTTCCATTTTCTTCCAGAGGAAAATCATTGATTGAGGCATCAAATAAGCTAATCAAAGAGAAGAAAATCTTGCTGTGTTTAAGTAGCTTGACTGATACATAAGTAAGTTAGAATTTCACTGCTACTCCTGAGTAATTCCATCAGTAGGCACTTTCAGAAATGATTAGGAGAGGGATCTTAAAATATTTGTCACAGAATAACAAGCTGAATCATTGCTGTTCTTCTCAATTCATTCCTTCTAGTATTTTATCACACTACAGTCCAGTCTAAAAGTTCATGCAAGTTTATAACCAGATTTTAGCTCTAGTACTTGCTAGGAGACTAGCAAGTCAAAAGACTGCAAACAAATATACACAAGGCATGGCAAGATTTTTCCAAGGCCATATTCCAGCCAAGAATGAAATCTCCAATAGAAAGCTGTATTTTTCAAAACCAAATCAAGTACTTCAAAAAACGTGTTCTGCAATACCTCTTAGAAATAGAAATTATTGTCTTTAAATAAGAGTAGCAGCAATTGAGAGAAGCAACATGATTGTAAAGAAGGGCTCTAAAAAATAAATAAAATAAAAATTATATCGGTGTCAATGAGTGGTCTCATCTATACATTCTTTATTTTTTTTCCTAGATAAACAAAGCAACTAGCTCTCAAATATTTACCCCAGGGCTATATTAGCAAGTTTAAAAAATAAAAAATAAAAAATAAAAAAAATGGAAAGTTTCTTTTTTTTTCTTTCATTAGACTATTTCAAGCCTCAGATAAACATTTTCCTTAATTAATCTGGACTTTCTTCTGCCAGTTCTCATCTAGGAAGATGGCTCAAAAAATTCTGGAGTATTTTAATGAAGGGGAAAATGCCTACAGTAAAGCCCTTGAGACTTCTGAGAGAGAATTTCAGTCTTACAAAGTGATAAGAATAATAAGAAAGGATGACAAAAACAGCCATCTGAATATAAATCAGAACGTATTCTATTTTAATATTCCCCTAAAGTTTATATCTATAATGTTAATTTCTAACATAAAATCGAAATTTTAAACCACACAACAAAAATTATCAAACCTCTTTCTGTTGATAGTGAAAAGAAAAGAGTTCAAATTTTGGTGTTATCCATTTTTTCAACATGGATACTCTATGTTAAAAAGCAATCATGCTGATTATCATCAACATATTATATCCTGGATTAAAATTTTTGAGTTTAGCTTCTTATCTGAGAAATACTTTGAATCAATCTAAGTTTATTAATGAATTGTAGAAACTGAATAAAGGCTGAGTGTATAATGGAAATCAGATACAAGAGCCTTTCATCATTATAATGATGCTTAATTTAGAAATCCATCTTTAGTACTACTGTATCAAAGTCCTCAGGCAAGGTTGATATGAAAAGTTATTCGGGAAGAACAGAATTTCCAGCTAATGTCAGGAAATCAGAGAATATTTATGTTCAGGTCCCACATATTACCTGAGAGCTGAAGTGAAAAGCAAGTCCAGACCAATCACCTGAAAAAAAAGCCATCTTTTTTTCTTAAATGAGAGATGCTTGAAATGAAAGCTAAAAATACAGCCATGCTATCTATTTACAAGGAGAAAATCACATTTCATATGAAACACATTTGATTTTATATATATTTGGTACATATATAGAAGAGAAATCTATTTTCTTCATTAGGAAATAAAAATATATTAAAATAAATTTAGAGGTTAATGAAGGGAAATTTGTATATATATATATATATATATATATATATATATATATATATATATATGTTTCGCAGTGGAGTTAGTGGAAGAACATAATAATTCTGCACAATCTTACTGTAATTCTATTTCTATATTGATATAAAAAAATCTACCTTTTAATACAAATTGGAATTTATAAATTGCTAAATCACACATGGCACTATTACAGAATTGAAAATTTATAGAGATTACAGAAGTCAGTTCTGGTTTTCAGCCCTGGTGCTTTCACTTTCAGAGTATGAAAGCCATAAAAATTGCTCACACAATGAAAAGGGAAATCCACTGAAATAAAGTTTATTCTGAGAGAAGACACCCTTAATAACATTCTTATTTTTACAACATTCCTCTCAGCTTTAAACCAACATACTCAGTTCTGCCTTCATTTTATCTGATAAAGTAATTATTTTAAGGATATTGTAATTGTTATCATTTTACAATCAGGATAAGGCTATTAGCCAATATTTCAAATGTGATATTTTAGAAAATACAGCAAGATCTGTAGGAAATAAATGCCAAGGAACTATATGTGCAAGATTTAAGTAATTCATTTAATGCATCTGGTTAATTTATTCAAGATAGACTTGAAATTTATTTACAAACAGGCATTATATTTGGTTCTCATTTGTAGAGTTATGCATATAAGAGAGGCTGTTCCATCAGTGTTTTAGTTGGGCTGCACTTTTCAATATTATTTTGAAAACATCTCTGACTTGATGTCCACTGATTTGTGATTCTTTATGGATAAAATGAAACTGGAAACTGCAGGAGTCCCTCTTTATAGACTTTACATACAAAAGGGTATTTAAACTAAAAGTAATCCAAATTTTAAAACCCTGAAATGCCTATATTGCAAATTTGAGGAACAGCACTCTACTAATGTGGAAGAGAGACACAATTTTCAGTCCAAATTTGAACATTTTTCTTGAATCTTGAATTTTCCTGTTCCATCTTCGTGGTTCATATCATGCAAACAGATATATATAAAAAGCTTTCCTATTTCCTAGAGCAAAGTAAACTCTGAGTAAAGAAATTAATTTATTGTGCTTCAGCTCCTGGTAAATCCAACAGGCCTGACTAGGTTATACTAGATCTGAAGTGAAATCCCCAACAGGCCCTGTGGATTTTGGATCCTCAACACCAACAGCTTCACTCTACAGTTTTGCTCCTGATACTCTCTGATATTCATTATAAGGACGCTGTCAGAGTCACAAATATCCCTTTCTTTCATCCTTATGAACCAGGTCTCACCTCTGCCATCTACTCTCATAGAATTAATTAGGCTGGAAAAAAACCTTTGAGGTCAAGTCCAACCTGTGACCTAATAGAACCTTGTCAACTAGACCACAGCACCCAGTGCTGGATCCTGTCTCTTATTGTATATTATTTATATATCCTGCCTTTTATTATTTCTTTTACTTGAGGCTTTTATCTACTTACTAAAACTGAATTAAAAAATTCAAGTTTAGAGATTACAGAGGATAACAGACAAGAATAAATGTGCACTGACACCACATAAACACACAGTTTTGCTTTTGGCATTAAGCTTAAGTGATTATCAACTTTTCCACAACCAGAAATCTCCAGTATTTTAATTACTTCTCATTTTGAAAGTTTAATGAGCACATTTTTTGTTACTTACTTCTAGTCAAGTTTTAAAAAACCCTAGATCCATTAAAAGATAATGCTTTCAGAATGTTAAAAACATAAAAGTCAAGATGAAGTGGCATCTGAGTAAAGAGGTGACACCAGCCCCTAAAAGCTGGTAACGCATTGAAAATTTCAGTTTACTTTTTTGCAAATAAATGTAAATAATAGCTCAAATTTCAGTTTTATCAAGTGGTTTCTGCCTGCTTGAAGCCTTTATTTAGCATTTGCCAAAAGTAACTTTTTCCTCTTTAGGTTTTGTGCTCACAGGATGCTCTCTGGAATTATATGAGAATACTTTTTTCCCAGATGCCTGGTTTGTTACAGCGATACAAATGCAAAGCAATTTCTGTCCTGATTGACTTTTAGCATTGATAACACCTACTTATTTTACACTCTGAGACAGCACTTTTATTTTATATTTGTGTTCTTAATGATGAACTGGACAATTACCTCCTGAACAATTAGTATTACTTTAGTCCTGAATCACATTCCAGAAAAGCAAGGTCAAGCACTAACCCTGAAATAATGACAAAAAAAAAAAAAACAGCTGAGGATGAAAGTCTATTTGAAAGCACAAACCTTAGCCTAACATATTCTTTTTCCCCTCAAAGGAAGTTTTATGGGTTTGAAAATTGCTGTGTAGCAGTGTCTAGTTGCTTGTAAATTCAAGCCTCAGAGACAGGGCATGTCAAAGAAAAGGAATTTCCAATATGGGGACAATAAGCAGATGTCAGGCTGTGCATTTTTTTCCCCTCAAATATATTTCTAAAGAAGATAAATCCTTTGAAGTTTAGGCTGATTGAAAAATTAAGCTGCCAAAGTTCAAACTGCTACTTAATTTTGCAAACCTCACTGTTACATAAACTCAAATACTTTGATCTTTTTTAACTGCTTTACACAGGGACTTTGAGATTCTACTTCTTTTTATATAACTAAAATGTCATATAAAAGTGCATGCTTAATTTTTTTTTCCTAATTGCATGCATACAAAAGTATGGGAGAAGTCTACATTTCCACAATGTAATATTTTGCCCATTTTTTTAATGTGTGGGTGTTTGTGCTCTGAATTCTGTCCTTTTTAAGAATTCTTCACACTACCTAAGAAAACCACATTCAGGGCTGGTCTTTCAGACAAATTGGTGTGCTGACCATTATGGTGTTTATATGTCCCAATGCATATTTTCAGTTGGATGCTCTGTGCTCCATGCACTCAAATAGAATGTTCCTAATTGCATTGTGCCCCTCATTATTAACTCTCTGCATAATTTTCTAATAGTGAAGGGAATATTTTGCCACTGAAGTGGCTGTGCATTACTGCTGTGTTGCTGTGCACAATTAAACAGCTGTTGCATAAGGAATGTTGAAAGGTGACTGCATTTGACTATGCTCAGTGAATGCATTTTGCTGAATGCATCTCTGATAAAGACAGCCATGAGACAAATTGTGTTCATCATGTATGTCTCCTAACCTTCCCTCTGCCCACCAGTCCAATTCCTCAGAGCTATGTCTAGTTTATGTGAACTTTCTAACAAGCCTCAAAAAAGTCTTTTGGAGAGGTATTTCTGTGCACAAAAACTTCCTCTCCAGAGTCTTATGTGAGAAGAATACTAAACAGACAAAATTCAGATGATTTTTAATCTACCTTCTAAAACCACACTAAACCAAAAAGTATATACTCAAAACAAATGAAAACAAAACAAAAACAAAAGCTAAAAAAAAACCAAAAAACAAAAAAACCAAAACCAAAACAAAAAAAACATCCACAAAATCCATACAACCAAACACAAAATGATGGCCTAAAGCAAATTATATGTAGCTTATCCTGGTGGAAATATTTTTTCTCTTACTGATTTTTGTCAGAAAGAAACATCTCATATGATGTGAAAAATCTAAACAAGTAAAAATATACTTGGAAATTCTGAGGAATGAAAAACACACAGATTTTTGTAGAAGCAAACTCTGCTTAATCCAATAATGTACTAGTTCTCTTAGTGATAAATTGTTATCAGCCATTAGTTAAAACAATCACCCAAGTCTGTGCCAAAGAGAAAATTGAAATTGAGGATGGTGAGACAAGAATGTCCACTACCCACTCTGCAGGAGGTGGACTAGTGTGCAGAATGAAAAGGAAAATAATTACGTGATCAATGTAATTTGTTCTAGGCTGCTTCTATCAAAGGCCCAATAGAAAAGTCTATTCACTGATGATAATAAATATCTTCAACTGAGCTTCACAGACAGAGCTTTCTGCTTTAAAAAAATAATCCTTTGCTTATAAAATATATCCATGGTCATTGAAATAGCTAGAATGATCCTACAGATCAGTAAAATCACTTTGAAGATACAGTCTGCTCTTTAACAGAAGACAGAATGATAGTTAAATTTCCTTTTTTCCTAGATGAGGACTCCTACCTCCTCCTGGAGTTAGATAAAACCATATATCAACATACATTCCAAAAATTTGGTGAGCAAACCCAATCTGCAATGAATTATTTGCAACAAAGCTTATAAAAACTCATAAATATTATTGAGGATCTTTAAGCCTTGTTGAATACAAGATTAAGAGTCCTGAGGCTTGGTTTTACTGACAAAGCCATCAGAAGAGCATCTCAAATGAATTATTTTTCATCAGTCAACTTGTGCAGTGCTTCAAAAATTGTTTTTTGCAAATGAACAGACTAAAATTAAAAAATCTAACTCCTCCCTTAAACTGTAATATTTTTTCCATATATTAAATATTTTCCAAATCATTAATTTCCTTTCTTTGCCAAGTGTGTCATAACTGGAATACATGGTGGGTAAGTGATGAGTTTGACTGGTAGTTGACTGGAGTCAGCCAATAATAAACTCTTGTGCTGTATGTCACTGGAGGAGGATGAAAACTCTTGAGTTCCATTACACTGAGAGTGAAGGAGGCTGACTGAATTATACATGCAAATGAGTAACATAATCAGCACGGCACTTGATTTAATTTCTTATTAAATTCTGCTTACTACAAACCCTTACTTTTGATGTGTTGCATAATTCTGCACTGAAAATACTCACTGCTCTGTTGAGGGGCAATTTATCACTCAGAAGCATCTCTCTGGATTCCCAGAGACACACTGTGTGAAGGATTTTTTAGGAGTGATGGGAGATGTGATGGATGAAATGCATACACAACTCATCCTTCATCATGAGACAGTGTCCATTTCAAAGGAGTTTCTGCATTCAACAACAGTAGCTCTTCCCAAGCTGTCTGTGCCAAGGACTGGAAGAATAGGTTCCACTAATGGAATTTATTGATGTTCAGGATGCCAAAAAGTGTTTGTCTTCCACGCTGTCATAGGCATTTATGAGGTCTTCACACATAATGAGGCCAGTGTCCTGAACACCCAAGGTACAAATACTCTTCCCATGAACCTTTGCCTCTCCAGTTAGTGTTCTGTCTCATGAGAAGAATGCTAACTAGTCTGAAAAACCCTTGGAAAAAATGGACTATGCAAAGGAAGTGAAATAATGATAGCAATACTACCAAAATATTTTATTGGCTTTTAATTTAGATCTCTTTAGACAAAAATATTTTCTTTTATGTAAAGAAGACTGTTGTCTGAATCATAATAAGCTATTTCCTGTTTTTCTATAAACATTTTTTAAAACTGCACTTTTATTTTTTGATTTCAAAGGTTTTTTTCCCCAAAAGAAACTTAGTTATTTTGTTAATAAGCATGTGTCTGAAGAAACAGAAATATTGAAAGATGGGAGGACTTGACAGTAAGACACTCCTAAGAACTCTTCTTTCAATAACACTGATATCTTATCACTGTTTTATTTACTAAATTTCCAATCTTTCATAAATCTCATATAGGCTTAGTAATTCAAGACCTGTCTAGTATATGAAAAAAGGCAAAATAAAATCAAAACTATACGCATTAAGAGACTTTATATTTTTTTATCATAAATCTGGCTGTTTAAATGTTGGTTCAAATGAACCACAACAAAATTCGGAGGTAAAATTCCATTAAGTAAAATACCTTGTTGTACTTTATGACACCACTTTAATTAGTCCAAAATAATCCATACAAATGTTCATCCACCTGTAAATACTGCTCAGCTCTAAAAATCTTAGGACAAAAGAGAATATTTTAATTTAAATGTCTCGTCCTCACAATTGCTAAAAAGACATGAGACAAGCATTCTATTGAGAAGTGTAAATTGCTCTTATGCAGAATTTATCTGTAATTTAATATAAGAGCTATTCAAAGGCTGATACAAAGCACAGTTATCTGTAGGAGGCAAATCAACCATATAAAGAGGTAATTTATAGATTAGGACCCTTTTCCATAAAGTTATGTAAATATGTGCTTATTGCGAATATAAGAAAACCTAAATAAGCCAGTGGAAATACCTACTGGATAAAAATTTAAACAGCTTGGACCCATCTACAGATAAAAGGTTTTTCTTCCTAAAGGTATGAGCTTTTTTACCTTTATAAATACAGCATTGGAGAGGAAAAAACAAAAAAAAAAAAAAAAACAACCCAAACCAGAATGCTCTTTATTTATTTTTGGCTACATTGATTGCATCACATTATATTTATTGGTAATTTTGCGTGTATTAAAATATAGAATCACTAAATCCAAAGGATCTGTATCCCAGCTAAAATCAAAATAGAGTGTGCATTATGCACAAGGTGAAGAATTTATAGTAAATGAATAAATGGCTAACAAAATGAGAACTCAGAACTCTGAAGATGCCAGTCAGGAAATAATTCCTTTATGGTTGATGGTTTCTCTTTCCCTTGCTTTATGTAATACAATATATTGATACAATTTTACCTTTTTTCCAGTGTGCCAGTGGGCTTCTTCTGGACCATCCTGATTGTCCTTCTGTTATCTAATACCACCTAAACATCTTTTCTAGATTTGTTAGAAGAGTGCTTTTCCTGGCCTGCTGTATTACCTCTGAATTTCTTTACACTTAGAAACCACAGGACTTCTTAAACTAACTATAGCATGAATATCAGGCTATTTAAAATTACAATGAAAATTTCTGGACAGAAAATTACAATACTACTTTTCCACAACCACTGTCAATTAGAGTAAAATACAATCAAATTATTTCAAATTATATCCAACCTCCCTGTTATAGATAAGGGACACCTTATATTAAAGCAAGTTGCTCAAAGCCCCATCCAGCCTGACCTTTAACACTTCCAGAGATGAGACATCAACAACTTCTCTGGGTAACCTGTTCCAATACTTCACCACTGCCACAGTAAAGAATTTGCAGAGCAGAGCAGAGGAGCAGAATCCCCTCGCTCACCCTGCTGGCCACACTGCTTTTGATGTAGCCAGGACACAACTGGCTGGGCCATTCTGAGCTTTTCATCAGCCAGCACTTCCTTCTCCTCAGGGCTCCTCTCAATCCCTTCTCTGTGTTTGCACCTGGATTTTGGAACTTGGCCTTGTTGAGGTTTGCACAGGCTCCCTTCTCAAGATTGTTAATGTCCCTGATGCTAAGGCTTATACAGTATAAAGCTATTGTTACAATACAGCACTAAAAATGTTGTGTATTCATAGGTGAATTATCCCTAAAAATGGATTAAAACTTTTCTTGTGCTTGGCATACTGTAAAATTTAGTAGAAATCAAATTAGGGCACAGGTCAAAGCATTAACATGTAGGTGAAACTGAATATTTTTGTTCCACTTTCCACCCCATTCCTTGTACAGACATTCAGCAATTCTTAGGTCTGCAGCATGTTTTTGGTTTGTTTAGTCTGATATTTCAGGAAGGACATAATTTCAGAAATACTATATAGAATAAAGCATGACACTTGAAAACAGGAAGATTTCATAATTAATTAGATTGTTTATAATCATGTTTAGAAATAGGCAAATACAGACCTGAGATGTTTTTCTAAATCTATGGTGTACAGTATAGCTATTGACAAGAAGAAAAGGTTCTTAATTGATTTTTTGAGTCAAAGTAATAATCTAGCCTCTGCAGGCAGGTCCTCACTCCTGAAGGGTAACAAAAAAAAAAAAAAGAAAATAATAAAATCCCTGATGTGACATATTTAGAAAAAGAAACTAAGCAGTTGCAAAGAGATTTTCCAGAATTAAAATAGAGTCACTTCAGAACCATTTATGTGTTTGCAGATAATTTAGAGTAACTATTAAGCTTCTGTAACTCATCAGGGACTTATGTTAAGGCTGTTTCATGGAAATTGCAATTATGAAGCACCCAACAACATTTTACTTGTGCCTACTTCTCTTCTGATAATTGCCATTCCCCTCCTAAACTAAAGAGCCACAACAACCCTTGTAGTGCTCATGTTTTTCTAGACAGCAAAGTGTTCAAGCACTTGCATGGCCTGTCCATTTTGTCATTTCCACAGCTTGCTCTGAAAACCACTAAATAAATTATACTGAGGGAAAAAAACACCTGAAATGTTATGTACCCATTTCAGAGTCTTAAGGACCAGGAGCAGCATGTTAGAAACCAATCTTTCTTTCATCTTAACAGCTATCTAGACATCTTTGCTGCACTATGCTCTACTCCAGTCAAAAACAGTATTTACTGCACTAACCCCATCATGATACACCACATGTTCATGAAAGAAAGTAGCATTCTACTACTTAATGCCACAAAAAGAAGAAAAACATTAATAATAATAATAACAATAATCAAACAGCCAAAACAGTCTTTTATAGTATTGCATTGTTTGCACTCAGAAAACTGAAAATTCTTAATTATTTCCTAAATTCCTAAATTATTCTACTGCTAAAATTAATATTTTAGGTACAACTGATTAAAACAAGAATACTTCAATACCATTTGTGTATTGTTTATAGTGTCCAATTTACCAAATCTCTTTGTTAGGACAGTCTAATCCTGTCATCTTGATCAAGCATCAAAGTAATAAGCAATAGGCCTTTGTGTAGGGAAAGTGATGCAAGCACCTAGCTTTGTTGCTCAGTATCCTGAAAAACTTCCATTGTTTTGAGGAGTTTGAATGGCTGATTCTCATTGTTGAAGTGGTTAATCATACTTACACATGAATCAGGTGAAAAAGATGCTTAGAATTTTGACAACTTTCTCAGAAGTCTACAGATCTTGGAGTTTTTAAGCCTAAATCTATAATATCAGTGTCCATAAGGGAAGTTATGGATTTTATTTCAAAAATATCACACCTGGTCACATGCTTTGGCGTGCATATCCTCTAAGGTTAATGGCACATGGAAAAACCCAAGATTTGACAATTGCTGATTTGACAAATCCAGATTACAGAACCTTCTCTCTCTGATCACCACAGGGTAAGGAGAGGTATTGTAGATTGCTCTCTATATTCTTTACACTTAAACCTTAACTTAAAAATTTCTTTGCTTTCTTCTTCAGTCTGGCCCAGATCTTATCTCAGTGCTTCACTAGATCATTCAGCTGTTCTTAACAAGCACATTAATAACACTTTTCAAGGAGATCAAACTTTTTTTTTTTTTTTTCTTTGCTCGCCCTTGTCTCTTTCAGGCCTACTTTCTTTGTAGACTAGTGGTATTATTCACTCATCTTCTTCAGAGGCAAAAATTGAAATTATGTGTCATTCACTTTCCTGATATATACTTGAGAAGTGGCTTTTACTGCATGTTCTCATGGGAGTAATGTAATAAAAAACCCACTTTTGGGGCTAACCTATTTGAATTGGTCCTTAGAGCCTCTAGATATATTCCTGCCATTTGTATCTATAGACTTTCCATCCTTACCTTCTAAATGAAATTGAAAATATAACTTGTTTAATTTAGCTGAAGGCAAATTTAATGCTGCAAAACTATTGACCTGAGAATTTAAATTTAAAACTTCTCATCAGAGAATAAGTACAAGATTTTTAGCAAAATCCTGCCTACAGATTTAGTATGTGATAAATGGAGCAGTGTGTTCCAATCACTTTTTATTTTATGTGGATAATAATTCTCTGTGATCAATTTCCCCCCATTTATCTGTCTCCCTAATATGTGCATCCTGACTACTCTTTTTCTTTTTTCTCTTTTCTTCTGCTTAGATCAATCTTAATCTTTTGCTTAGATTCTTCATCTTCTCTATGGCACTTGGTTTCAGCACTATTAAAATTTATGGACTAGAGAAAATTATTTCAGATTACACCCTTTCCTCAGTTTGCCACAACCATGTGCATGAATATACATTCAAATGATTTATAGGAAAAGGTTTCCCAAAATATCATGTTACATTCCCGACTTCAAAGCATTGTCTCCCATTAATTTTTAAGGGACGTTTTTCTTGAAAGTGTGACTATGATTTAGGACTTGTTGCACTGCAGTCAAATTTACAATATTAAAAAGAAAACTATTCATTGCTGTAACATAACTAAGGTGAAGAGGAAGAAAAAGAATCAGCAGGTACAGATTTACTAAACTGAAGTATCAGCACATTCATTATTAAGGATGAAGGAGAAACCTAAATATGTATCTAAAGTGATTATTAATAACATTTTATAATTCCAATAAAAATGTAGGTCTCTAAAAGCTTACTCATCCAGTATCTGATGTATTCTAAATTAAAAATATTTCTACACACTTGAGAGCTGAACATTTTGCTTGCCATTATGATCAGAAAGTGAAGAAATTTTTTTTTTCTCTCATCCAAGGACAGCAAACCATCTGGAGTAGGATACTATATGAAACAGGGAATTAGGTTTATAACTAAGAATCTTGTTTTCTTCTACTATGTTCTCACACTGCCCTTCAAAGTAAGTGTGGCTGATGCCACAAGAGAATCATCAGCTAATTTTATGAGGCTACACCCCATTCCACCCTATTCCATTGTCAAGCCATTAACCAAAAATACTCAATAAAACTGAAAGACATTTTCAGAATATATTATCTCCTCATTTGGTACTACAAAAGTGCTATTTGAGTTTTGCAATTACTTGTGGTCTTCTCTTTCCCTGGCTGCTTTTAAGCTGTCATTAAACTGTTTATAAGAGGACTCTTTCTTGGGAACTCTGAGCATGAAGCAGCTTACAAAATTAGTTTTGCAAAGTCACCAAAGCCTTGCTGGTGTACTAACTGGTGGCTTTACAGGTATCTGCACCCCTGCTAGGAGTAGAAAAAATGCCCATAAATGGATCTGCAAAGCAAGAACCTGCACCTGCATTAAAAAAATAAAGCATTCAGCTACTTGTCACAGGCCAGTTACAAAGAACTCAATTTGCCATTTGGCTTCAAATTTTAATATTCAATCACAGCTTCATTACATGAACTCCTAATACACTAAATCTCACAGTATATGCAAAGGGCTCTATCAAAAACTGATAGTAAGCTACCGAAAAAAAATGTTGAGAGGGCAGGAGGTTAATGCAAAAACTCTAATCCAAGTAGAAAATAGCTTCATTTTATTAAAATAAATTATTCTAATTACTTATTTAAAAAATAACCAAAGAGATGCAGTGGTACCAATAGATATAATAAGATTAAGCAGAATATTCTCTGTAGATCGAGATGTTCATTTCAAGTGTTATGTCCTTACATCATAGGAAGAGAAAGACAAGTTTGAGTTTTTGCAAAACAACCAGTTGGACATGAACAAGAAGCTGGGCTTTTCTTCAAAAGGTATTTTACTTGAATTAATAGCTGAATGACTCATGATATGGGAATTACATGAAATTACAGTTGATATTTATTAAATTCACTAGTTGATCAAGTGTTCACTAACATATTTAGTGGTAGCACTTTTTTATCAGTTTTAGAAAAGACTTCAAGCATTATAACTTTATTGAGAGCTATTCCAGTCAGGCCAGTTTTATGCAACCTTTTAAACTCTCTTTCTCCATTTTCTTTTTAATTTATCATTTCTTCTAACATCTGGTGAATTTTTAGGTAGTCTTTTTATAACCAAGAATAGTGGATGGCCATTCTGACTGGATCAGGTCAAATTTGTTGTCTTTATTTCACACTGAACTATATTAGCTTACTTCATGAACAGGATAGATGATATGTTTTATTTTTCATGGGTAAGAATACAAAGCTAGACCAAAATAAAATTTGTCTTTGAAGTAGCTTGTTTGGTTTTCTCTTTATGTGTGTGTGTGTGTTTTTGGTTTGGTGGTTGCTTGTTTTAACCTCCCTCTATTGGACAGTGTGGCTGCCCAAAGACAAGTTTTTCAGTTCAATTGCAGAGAGCTTCCAATGACCCAGAAGTATGAGAATACTCTGTGGAAATGCTTAGTTCTCAGTCTTGTTCTTCTTATTGCTTCCTGCTACAAAAGATGCTTTATGACAGATTAAGGGAACCTTTTTCCTCTTCATGTACATTGAAGCTTTTTAACTTCACTTTTGAAGTTGCAGCTGTTTCCTTCATCTTGGACCTTTTTGTCAGGTGCTTTCATACTTCTCATTAAGTCAACCTTCAAATTACCTTTCCCTTCAAAGTTTTGAAACTTGTGCAGAGAAGGCAGCCCACTTTTGAAATTTTCCATAGAGGACAAAAAACAGGAGCAAAATCATTAAAAAAATTGTCACTGGGAAGCTCAAAGGAAACCATTATTCCATGGCATCAAGCAAATGCTACATTTGTTTCAGAAGATGGATGATGATCAGACTTCAAGAGGTTTTCTGAAGATAAAGCCCTCTAACTCTTCAAAAGGCAGATTTTAAAATGCAAACTTCTACAGTATATGAGGTGATGCAAAAATGAAAACTCAGATTTTAAAAACATTTATTATCTGAACTGTTCCTAAATTAGTTTCTGGTGCAATTCCAATGGATGTAGATTAGATGAAGTATATGTTTTTCAGAATACATTCCAAAAAGTGTTTAAACATATTTTTTTAGCCCATTAATATATGTTTGACTCTGTGTTACTGTATCATTCAGTTTTCCAAATCAAGATTCTTATGCATTACTAACATTAGCAGATGCACGTGCAATAACAGTTTGTTATCATCAGTGTTTCATCATCAAGTTATTTTAATTCCTACGATAAAGATACCAGGGTTTTTTTACAATATTTATTTTATGTTAAACATATGATTTTTTTTTTTTCTCCTTAAGACTTCATTAACTAAATTTCTTCCAGCTATGTCATATCTTTGTGTACCATCACAGATGGTGCATCAGAGATAATTCCCCTCCACATTTTCAAAATTTTGGCAAAATGTATGTGTATTTTCTAGTCACATTCTTCCATTTGAATCCAGGGACACTTTCAACAAGTCTGAGTAGCAAAAAGGAAGAGAGCAAAAGGATGAAAAACTGAAAAATGAGTGAAAGAATAAGGAAGCTAAAATAACCTTCAGACCATGGTCAAAGACTCTTTTACATCTGAGCCTGAGTTTTTGACATCTCTAAAAACTCTGGAAGTCAAATCTGGTTCTAAACAGCCATCACTTTCAAAAATTTAAGGGATCTAGAACCTCAGCTCTTATGTTACCCTGTCCTGAACTTTTAAGGACTGGAATACCATTCTTCGTATTGCTAATTCTTAAAGTCAAAATGAATCTGAAGGGTGTGATCCATTCACACAACTCTAAACCTCTAAAACTCTAGATTCCCATTTGCTGCCAGCCTTCATAGGATTTATGTTGCAATCCTTTCCAGAGCAATGAGGGATTCAAACAATAAAATAGAAAGCTGCAATAAAAGCATCCATCTTGAACCAGTGTATCATTATAGCATAAATGAAGGTGCCTGAGAGATTTTTCTGCTCCTTTTTTTTTTCCAAACAAGATAGTTTTACTGAAATTATATTCCAGTTTTCAAACAAAAAGTGAAGCTAATTGAATTTTAGGGAAAGCACTCAATGTCTCAATATTAATGATATTTTTTGTTTGTTTTCAATTACACATTAGCTGACCCAAATTTTATAGGAATGACAATTGTCCTTTTATCCCTGCATTTGATTTTATGGGTTGGTGGACTTTACATCCCCAGATGTATCAAAATTTCCTGGTTAAATCTCCACAATGTACTATTAAAATATGACATTTGGAAATAGAGAAATATGATGAGGTGGAAATATTTTGCTAAATTTTAGGACTGTTTCAATCAACTGTGCTTTCTGCAGTCTGAAAGATAAATAGTTCAGCAATTTCTGTGATGCAAAAAAATTCACAACAAAAAATTGCACAGAATAATTTTCTCCATTCACTGTAAAATACCCCACAAATAAGGATAAGATCCACAGAAATTCAAGTCTTAATCATCATAGATATTTTCTGCATCAAAATTAGCCTGAAGGGACATACATCTTTGCATGTTTTAACCATCATAATAACTATAATATTATTAGTCCTCAAGATTCATCAAATAATTGTATATCTATATTGCAAACATTGGTTACATATAATAGTTAAGAAATCTTTGAAATTCCTTATTAGATATATCAGTTCTCATTAAAATTTTTGAAAGGTGCCTTTCCTCCATAAAAACAAAGATCCAAACCAACAGTGTAATGTCAAATCATGTTTTTCTGTTTCCCAGCTTTTCAGTTGTACAGCTGTTAAAACAAAGCTGAAAAAATATTAATATTATTGAAAGAGTAAATAGACAGCTAGAATTCCTGTCAAGTGAAAGGAATATGGGTGCATTTAGTGACTGTCTACACTTGCAGGGGCCTATATCATCTTGTGCAAGGACCACAAGAATAATTTTATACATGGATGAAAAACTAAAGCTAGACATTCATTAAACCTGATTCCATCAAAGCTAAGAATCAGAGCATGACTTTTTGCTGAGTTTTGTTTTTGCAATGAAGGAACCTATTCAGGTATCTAATGGATAATTGTTGCTTGAACTCTAAAATCAAGAATAGTGCATCTTCCTCATAAATTTCCTATTTCTGCAGAAAAAAAAAAATTCAGAATTTTTAAAACTAGCTAGTAAAATTAGGGTTTACAGTAGAAGGCAAGAGCAGAGATTTCTTCAGGCTGGGTATCTCTCTTCAAGCCTAAAGGCACATAATCAGCCTGGGCAATTCATTATTAAAAGAACAGGGGCAATAAAGGTATTATATTGCTCTCTCCATAGCAAACACTAACATATAAATGCATAAAAATAGTATATGCCTTTCCTTATCAAAGTTTAAATCAATCTTTCAATCAAAAAAGAAATATTACTATTCAAATAGATTTCCTGATGTATTACTGTGGCTGTGTTGTTCATTCATCTCTTATTCTTCACTGGTTGTATTCCTCTGATTCTACTTCTCTTGTACTTATTCTCTTCCCTGGACCAGAGCAATGATGCAGTATAAAAGATGTTACCTGGGACCCCCTTCACCAATTCATAGTCATAGCACTTCCACTGCATCTTTAATTTTCTCCCATGGGTTTTCCTCTAAGTCATGTTGGGTTTATTCATTTTATCTCATTTATTCTTAACACTATTTTACAACAGTGTTTGGGTTATTCTATCTGCTAGGAAGCTCTAGGGGAAAGAGAATGACATAGCTCAATTTTACTGTAATTCTTGCACATCAAAAACAATAGAAATCTTTATTTAGCTGTGTTAGAGAAGTGTTTTCTACAACCTATAGCAACTGAAAATCATTCAATCTTGATGAAGTTTGATTTCTCTCTACATTTTAATTAGCTGATAAAATTTTTTACCAGACCATGTTTATGTAATAGTAGATAGTTGCAACAAGAGAATCAAATAATTAATTGGTGGTGAGTTGCTTCTGAAAAGCAAAAAAAAAAATTAGCTAACATTTTCACCAACTCCTACTGCTTTTCAGGGCTAAATGGGGACTTGGATAATTCTTATCTCCTAGTGCGACAATACATCTGGGACAGGCATCCTATGGGTGGCTGACTTCCCTTTTACTCATCCTCAACTAGTTTCAAAGAATGTTGTAATATTCAGGCTCATATAGACTTATTTCTGTACTACTTGACAAAGCCCTAATTAACAGCCCTTTCCTGGCCTTTTGTATGCTTCTGAAGGTCCTTTTGCTGCTTGCTGCTCTGTTGAACTTTCCCCTGAGTTTCACTGAACAGTGAATTTAAATTTCTGGTGTATTTTGGCACACAGCACAGAATGTCCTGGGTGACCTTTCATTTTCCTGACAACTACAACAGCCAACAAAATTCCAACAAGAAGCAAAGAACAGTACAGAAGCTAAGCTTTCTTGACATAAACACAATGAATAAGGTCACAAGGGCACAAGGCAAAATGTTGGCACTGACTTTCCACGAGAGTTAATATTTGTAAAACCAGAAATTTCAAGTTTGCTCCAAGGGGAAGGACGTGAAATTTTGGGAGTGTGGTGGTGATACCTCTGATGTACATAAGACAGAGAGAGTGACACAAGCCAGACTTAGATAAGAAGCAGACCCTGAGGAGACAGGATAATGCTTTTAATCATGCCAGTTGTCCTCCCTTACACCCCATCCTGTGGGAAGGTCACATTCACACTGGACATCAGGACATTCACATTCACACCTAGGCCTAATAACAAAACCCAAAAAGGTCTCATACCTGCTTTGCACTGTAATTAAATTGTTCTAAAAATAAAACCTATTTATTTATTTATTTATTTTAAAACACTGATATATTTATAAACACTGAAACAATTTCTGTATTGATTCACTCTCATCCACCCCAAGGGATCTGTTTAAAAAGCCTGGTTACCCTTGTCTTCAGGGGTGGATCATAATGAGCAGGCATCCTCCAGTATTATGTTAAAATGTGCTGAACCAGCCTAACAGAGCATGGCCTGTGGATGTTCTTCCCATAACATTTTGTACATTTCTTGCCATGTGTTACACAGCAACAATGTCAATTCTTCCAAGGTCTAACTTCTTGTACCTGCTGGGTCTGAGACTAAACTGTGCCACCCTCCACCCCCTCCATCCCTTCCATGATCTTGCCAGCTGGACACTCCCAGTTCTCCCAGCAGCCCACAAACATCCTTTCACCAGCTTGGGCAGAAAGCTCCTGAAAAGCCTGTTCAACATTCAACACCCAAGAGCAAAGCAGAGCACTCAGTTTCCACATGAGCAGCTGCAGCCACTCTGAGACAAGCTCTACGACAGGGATCTCACAGACATGGTGTTTGGCAGTGACAAATCTGCTGAGATCACAAGTGGTCTTTATCAAAGGGCTTCTTGTATTAGCTCTGCTATGAATTAATTACTTCTTTCTTAACTTTTGCAGATACAGGATGGATGTTAATAGTAAAAGTCACTTTCTGTAGTCAATACAATTTTTTCTAAATTTGTTTTCAGTAAGCAAAAAAAAAAAAAAACCAAACCCCAGAACAAATCAAACCACTATTATTACAGGCTCTGCATTCTTTTCAAAAAGATGCTAGTTGACAGCACTGAACATGAGCCAGCAGTGGGCCCAGGTGGCCAAGAAGGCCAGTGGCATCCTGGCTTCTTTCAGCACAGTGTGCCAGAGCAGTGATTGTCCCTCTGTACTCAGCACTGGTGAGGCCACACCTCACATCCTGTGTTCAGTTCTGTGTCCTCCACTACAAGAAAGACATTGAGGAGCTGGAGCATGTTCACAGGGCAATGAAACTGGTGAAAGATCAGGAGCACAAGTCTGATGAGGAGAAGCTGAGAAAGCTGGCATTGTTTATCTTGGAGGAAAGGAGGCTCAGGGAGAAGCTTATCATTGTCAACAGTTACCTAAAGGAGGCTGGGGTGAGGTGGGGGTTTGTCTCTTCCCTTAAATAACAGGCAATATGAGAAAATGCCTTCAAGTTGTACTGGGGAGGTTTTATGAAAACATTCTACACCTGAAAGGTAGTCAGACATTGAAAGCAGCTGCCCAGGGAAGTAGTTGAACCAAAATCCCTGAAGGTATTCAAAATGTGTGTAGGTGTGACATTTAGGGTCATGGTTTTAGTGATGGACTTGACAGAGCTGTGTTAACAGTTGGACTTGATGATCTCAAAAGGTCTTTTCCAACTTTAATGATTCTATGATTCAATGAAAACCACCTGCAGAATGTTCTAGTCTCCCTCCTGCCCTCTTCCCTACAGAGGATTCCTTTTATCACTCCCAGTGCTGTCAAGCTTCTGTGGAAATAACCATGTTTGACAGTTCTGGGGTTAAGAATAATATCTTGTCGTCTCACATCTCAGCAGACATGCACTAAGCAATTTATCACAGTCCACACAGCAGGGTTATACTATCTTGTATTAAATGCAAGATCTTTATCTTAAAGTGTGATTCTATGTGTGGTTAGTGAATTTGGTTTCAATTACCATGTGTTTATTCATGTCTTAGTTTCAGTGTTAATTCTCCACATCACATCATTTTGCTAAATATTGCTATAACAAATGCCATTTTATGCTAATTAATATGAAAGATTTCAGCTATTGTTTATTTATTAATTCAAGCTAAATGCTTGTAAATAAAAAAGAAGCAGGGCAGGGGGACAGAGAAAACAAATCCAGAACTTGCATTAGACTTGTAAATTATTTTGATTGTCAACTTCTGTACATGAAAATAGATTATTTGTAGCAGAACTAATTATTTCCTCTTAGAGTAAATCATTTATTGGAGGCTAATTACAAATAAAAAATAACTGATACAACAAAAGTGTTAATAAATACACCAAAACCACCCTTTTTTTTGTGGACTAAAAAAAAAAAATTCCCTAAACATAGTTTGTGGTGATCATTATCTGAATCTTCACTGGTTTGTATAGTACAGTGTCAGTGTAGTGACTTGGCTGCTGTTGCCAAAGTAAAGAAGTTAGTGATGTATTGTTTATTGTGTGCAGATCCTAAGGGGGTTTTCCTGTTTCTTGCTCTTCATTTCTACCATCCTATCTTTTTTTGTGAATAAATATTATATGTGTGCATGTATAGATATACACAGACAGAGCAGATATACACAAGCAGAGCTTGTCTGTATGGAACTTACACATATGGTTTGGCACAGATCCTTTGCACCTGACTGGTGCAGCACTTCTCTGCTGCTTCTTTTTTTAAGATAAAAACCAGGAGGGAATGATGAGGAATGCACAGAGGTGACAGCAGAAGAGCGTCTGCTTTAACAGAATGGACTTGGTGGCAGAAGATGGTTACCCAGCAGGGCAAAGAATTCTTTCTTTCATCTCTTTACTCCTGAGAGGTTATTAACAGTCAGAATGCATACAGCATAGATTCCCATTAACTATTTTAAAGAAAAAGAGGACAATGAAAACAATCTTGAAGCTTGAGCATAAAACTTCACAGTATGAAAAGAGAGGTGATTTGCAGGAGAGGGATTTTAAAGGCCATCAAAGACTAGACATTCTCAGGAATGTTCAAATGCAGCAAAGAAATGCAGACTGAAAACAGAAATCCGAGGATCTTTGTCTTCCTGCCAGTCAGGACTACTCAGTATTACAGCCATATCAGTACAACATTTCTCTATGTTTATTCTAACAAAAAGACAGGACATGTCCACTTGATGAGCAAGGGAAAATCTCATGAAAAGTCCCTCTCTGTTCTGGCCAGGCATGCTACATTATCCACTCATGCATATAAAAAAACAATCCACCTGTATAACTAGCAAGTACACTGCATTCCTACCCTTTTTTGAGGAACTTCTCCCTGAAAATATGACAGAATTTTTTCATCTTCGCATTTTCTGGATTGCAAATTTATTTAAATTTATTGTTTTTCCTTTGAGCCTCTTGGCTGTGTTGCAGCTCCTAAACTAGCTTCTTCTAGAATGCCTGTTGTTAGACAGGTGGATCCTATTTACTGATGTCCTTAATTACAAAAGTGTATAGCAGAGATCCTTTGTCCTACTTAAATGAAGAAGCAGTGTTATTACAGTCACACAACAAGGATTTTACTGTGGCTTTCAAATAACAGCCTTCATCAAATGAAGCTACATCATTTTTATAAAAATGGATTTTTTTTTAAAGAGGAACCAGACCATGTAGATAATTTCTCTTAGTATACATGCACTCAGGTAAAAGAATTCAACTTATGAAATTTCTGCATGTTTACCTCTAGCCAGAACATCATATTTACAAGGAGGACTGATCACTCACCACTCACTCTAGTTTCTTTTATCTTTGTGACTCTTTTTTTGTTCAAGTTTTTCAGTCACTTGTAGAAAATCACAGATTTTAGTATGAGCCAGGAAAACTTCAGATATGTTTGCTTTAGGTATTTCTCATTTCTAAAGTGTCAATGGATTTGACTTTCAGTAGTGAAGATGTCACTCCAGTGCCTTTACCCTACTGTTTTGTATTCTATTGGCATTTTAAATTAAGAAAAAAATCAGCTTTATTCAAGTTTGTTTTATCACAGGAAACCTTCTAGTCAAATCCTCCAGACTACAGCAGCATTCTAGTGTTCATGTTCTCATTTGGAAGAGAGGGTTGAGAAAGCTTCCATCAGAAAAGACAGAGAAATGAAGGGATCAGGAAACTAAGTGCTGAGAATACAGAAAGGCTGGTAAATCAGTGGCATCATGCATGAAAGTAGAACAAAAAGCCCAGAGCAAAAACAGTGAGGTAAAGGACATTGGAAAAGCATCTCCAGTCTTGCCATCAGTGTTACATGGAAGAAAAATATTAAGTCTGCTTTTAGTCTATGGGCCTATGGGTTAGTTCTGAATCCTTGAAATGATGAGACCACCATGACCATCTTTTTCACCTGTGTTCAAACTTTCAAAAAGTTTGACATTTTAGCACTGGTTTTACTTGTTCTGTTTTTGTTAATCATCTTAACACCCTTCTCCTTCTCTGTCTTTAACTGAGACCATTGTCCTAAGGCCTGAAACTTATATACATATAGACTCCAGAGAACATTATGCATAAACCACTCTTATCTGTATCTGTCCCCTATGTACATCAAAATGAAGAAAATTCCTTGTTCAGCTCTACAGCATAAGATTTAAATGAAGCCACAAAGGGAAATTCTGCCTATTCAGTGTAATTGCAATATTGTTATTTGAATCATTAGCATATACCAATATAATTGAAAATTGAGGGTTAAACATGCTTCTAGTAGGCTAAATGTAGAATAGAACATAGAAAGTAAGGATCTGAAAATAACAAGGTGATAAGATTGTCAACTACAGTTAGGAGAAGAGTAGAGAGATTCCAGTAAGAAGGATGGTAGCCAAGTTCTTTTAAATTACTATGTTGCCTACAGGGGAAGGAGAATAGGTGCCTAAAAATTTTTGTTGTTAATACTGAGGTTTTTTAGCTCACTTGTTATTTGATCAAGAGGACCTCTGAGTCAGTCATATATCTGAGTGTTGAACAAGGTTTTCATGTGTACATAGGTCAATAATCTTCCAATGACTCTCTGTAGATCAGAAATAGCTTGAGCTGACACCTCAGTACACAATATTCAGAAACAATCACCAAATTAAATCTTCTCCAATTAAACAAAGATCACTGATCTGTGTATATATTAGCTGTATTTTAGCTTTAGGCATAAAAAGAAATTAGTTTTACAGTACTAGTACTTATGGAATTGATCTGTGGAAATGGCAAGAAACTCAGCTGTGACATGATTTTCAAAATCCTGCAAGCTTATAATGGATTCAATACCTTTAATGGCCAGTGGCCTCTGGATATGAAATACTGTAAAGAGAAAACAGTTCTCTCTCAGATTGATTTTTTGGAAAAAAAAGTTATGTCCTGAGGATGCTGAATAATCACCAAACAAATATTTTATTTCATGTATTAATCCTTGCCTACTGGCTTCTTAGAATTACCAACCATTTTGTACAATTTGCAA
Source organism: Erithacus rubecula (assembly GCF_903797595.1). Classification (NCBI taxonomy): domain Eukaryota; kingdom Metazoa; phylum Chordata; class Aves; order Passeriformes; family Muscicapidae; genus Erithacus; species Erithacus rubecula. Next base: position 94,113,751 of record NC_136689.1, on the reverse strand, counting down.
CTTACACAACAGCAACCTGGTTTGGATTTTATTCTTCTAAAAGTTTGAGCTAACTGAAAAATGTCTAAACTAAGGAGCATGTGTCTTAGAATAACTTAAAATTACAGTGACACTTTCTGCCTCAAATCCTTCAAATTGTTCTTCAACAAATAATTTCAGGAGGCAGTAATGTAATGGAAGATGAAGTAGTCGGATTTCTGAGAATGAATTCAAGATCTCAAAGAAGTAAGGTGCATACACACCACTTTTATGAGTACCCACACAAGCAAACCACAATCTTCATTTCTATATTAATTGTACAGAATTGTATCTCTGCAGTATATCTACTCATTTTTAATTTTTTTTTTTAACTTCAGTTAGTTGTGCACCATTTGAATTTGGGCTTTGTTAAGACCAACATTTGGGACTAGATCTCTAAAAAAAAAGCCCAAACAGAACTGGATGGTGCTATAGTTTAGTTAAAACTAAATAAATTTTTAGATAAATTAAATAAATAATTTTTAGATAAATTCCTTCTTACAGCTTTAATGCTAACATAAATAATTGTTTTTGTGCTTTAACTTATTATATATATGCATCACAAAAGAGATACGTAAATGACAGTGACAATAGAATTTCCAGTGACACAACAGTATTTTTAATTGTTTCTGATATAATATGCAATTTTAAAATACTGTTAAAATAAGCTGTTTTAAAAGACTGTTAAAATAAGCTTAAAGGTCTGAACTCTTCTCCTTCATAAGGAGAAGGTTTTGTGAAAAGTAGTTGCCAATGAGAAAGGAAAGAAGGACACCTCCAAAATTCCAACTTCTAATTTGATTTTCAATTCTTATTTAAAAAAAATTATTTCTTTTCATTATTATTTTCTGCAGGCTCCTGATATTGCTTTTCAAATTTCTAGTAAGCAGTGCTGGAATTCAAAAAAGACTATACAGCATCTAAAAATAATAGGAAGCCTTCAATTCTACAATAAATCCAATAATTAAGTAATAAGCTTTGCCAACCTAAATTTAAATAAGATTAGTTATGAATGATGTTTTTTCCCCCTTGGTCCTATCAAAATAAGCTCTGTGTTTCTTTAAATGAATCTTGCTGGTAATACATATACCTGTCATGCCAATCCCTTTGAGTGCTTGGGGAAATAAAAATTCATGGCAATTGATTGCCCCGTGTAGCCACGGCTCCAGGTGCCCTTTCAAATATTCATAAAGATCTTAAAGGGGTCCCTGTGGATCCCATTTGTCTGCTGGATATTTATATATCACTCCAATCTTCAGGAAAATTGTCAAACAAAAGTCACTTTTGCAGCTAGGTATTATTGACTCTTTCTACCTTGTAGATTTTTGTATTCTCATGCTGTGTACTGTGAGTGAAAAATGGAATAAGATGAAGAAATGTTTATGAATATCACAGACCAAGGATTAAGAGTTCTTCATTAAATTTGGGGACTTGAAAGCTCTAACTGATCATAAATTGATGAAATGAAAAGACATAAACGTTAAAATTGGAGTCAAATGGAGCAAAAACTGAGATAAAAATAAAGGACAAAAAAGTCACATTTGCACTCAAATTCAGACCACTGAATTCAGAGCTACATGCCTTCTGAGCATTCAAAACTTCACACTGAGATCAGTGTGAAAATTGAGTACAAATATAAAACAATTTTTAAATGTTTAACCCTCTTTTAGAAGATATGTCCATGGTATTAAGTGTGTGAAAAATACATGAATCAATTGGCAATTTCAGGGACCTTCCTTTCCTCCCACTAGTAAGTTATCCATTTTCAGATTCTGAAGAAAGTTGAGAACAACATTTAATCATTTCTGTAAGTGCTTTATCTTATCTGTTTTGTACAAAAGGTCATGAAGCTGAAGCTGCTCATCCAATCTCATAGAAATATCCATACCAGTAAGCAATTCTAGCCACACAAAAATTCAAGAGCCAGCAGAGAGTTTCCATTTCCATGTTTCAAACTTAATGAGATTTTCAGTTTCTATTTGCTTCTCTGTTTTATAGAATATTCTCTAACTGTGTTTAAAAAAATGTTCTGAGTGGAAACTCAGAGTGCTCCCCGCACTCCTCAATCCTTACCCTGTTCTGCAGCAGCTGCAATTAACTCAAACAGGCCATCAGTGTTGACACTGCTCCACATCCTTGCTCCAGCAGAGCATGACAACAGGAGTGCAGCAGAGAGCCAGAACCTGGTCAGGAAATGACTGTTGTCTGTCATCAGTCGTTTCCATTCTGCTGCTTTGGTAATGACTGCAGTTCAGAGTCCAGGAGTTAATTAGAAATGTAGAAGCTCTGGTATCACTTATGAAGTAACAGCATAAGCTGAGCTAATGTCCATGATACAGAACACTAGTGAAAGACAATTATGTGTCATGACACTTGTCACAAATTTGTGCCATCTAGAACTGTGAGTAGAAACATAAAATTTTAAATACATCACCATTGGTATACATTAGGACAGACACCAGAAGATGCCAAGTGATTTTTCATAGTCTTCAAAAATATTCTGACAAACATGATTTATGAAACAGACTTCAAAAAATGTCAATAGAAGAAAGGGAAGGGAAGGGAAGGGAAGGGAAGGGAAGGGAAGGGAAGGGAAGGGAAGGGAAGGGAAGGGAAGGGAAGGGAAGGGAAGGGAAGGGAAGGGAAGGGAAGGGAAGGGAAGGGAAGGGAAGGGAAGGGAAGGGAAGGGAAGGGAAGGGAAGGGAAGGGAAGGGAAGGGAAGGGAAGGGAAGGGAAGGGAAGGGAAGGGAAGGGAAGGGAAGGGAAGGGAAGGGAAGGGAAGGGAAGGGAAGGGAAGATTTAGTTTTAATTAAAGTGACAAGAAGAGAAAAAAACCAAACCAACAGCATATATGTCACTAAGTTCTGTGATATTGTACAAATAGTTGTAATGACACAAACAGTATGTAAAGTGATGCACTTATTTTCCCCTTAAAAAGCAACTGTTTGCTTGTGCAATATCTTTCCCAGTTGTAATCAGGGTGCAAACCAGCAGGAAGCAAATGTTCTCCATGGGTGGTTTTCTCTTGGTGGATTGTATGAATTCACAATCTCAGGCATTCATTTGCCTCTCAAATACTTTAAGAAAATCAAGGGAATAAAAAAGGAGGAAACAAATGTAACACTATGAGGTTAATTGAAACCTGAAAGATGGGGAAGTAAAGACACAAGTCTCTCTCCATAGTGTATGAAAAAGAACAGAAGGACACCATATGGGCTGGAAAACATTTTGTAGAATGATATAATTAAAATAAATTAAAGTATCTCTTCTGAGCTCTATTGCTTATGTACATTTTGCCAGATAGTCCATACAGCATTTGAAATAAAACTTAAGACAAAAGGCCAACAATAATCATGAGTCATTATATATTTATGTGTTGGGTATGCTAATATCCCCATCTGTTACCTTAGTGGGCAAAATCCATTTGCTGAAACCAAGGAAGACTTTATTTCTTACCATTAAGACTATCAAATATGAATGAAGAGAAAGTGGAAAAGCTTGTCCTGAATGTACTGGATAACATCAAGGGTTTGAAAATTCTCTTACAAGTGGTACCTGTAGTACTGAAATTTTCAGTAAGTATTCTGGGATACATGCTAAAGGAATTAGGTGTTAGTCTTTATGGTCCAGTTCACAATCCAATGTGAAGTCAAATGGAAAAATGTCTCTTCTTAATGCAAATTTTAGTGGTATTGTCTCTCTTGGTTTCAACAGAGGGTCAATGATTCTTTGCAACATATAGACCTACAAAATAATTATTTTTCTAAGTGTGATGGGAAAAGGTTTGATAAATTGGAAAAAAAAAAAAAAAAAAAAAAAAAAAAAAAAGAAAATAGAGAATAATCTTCACATTTGATTTTGCCAGACAGAAGAAAACTCCAGTCTTCTGTGTTTTAGGCCATAGCTCCCCATATCTTCTCTTCTCACTTTTTATTTTGCAGAAGTAAAAATACTTAGAATGAAACATTTGTTAGGTGGTGGTCTGATCTTTTCTGGCTCTCAGGTGCCCACCAAGTAGCTCTACTACTCCTTCTTTACAGAACAGGGGAAAAATGCCAAGTAAAGCTCATGGGTTGAGATAAGGATAGGGAGATACCTTATCATTTACTGTCAGGGCAAAACAGTCTTGCCTTGGAGAAAACTGAGGGAAACACTGGAACAGGTTGCCCTGGGAGGTGGGAGGTTGCCCCATTCATGGAAATAACCAAGGTGAGGTTGAACAGGACTCTGACCAACCTTATTTAGTTGAATATGTCCCAGTTCATTTTAAGGGTCCCTTCCAACACAAATAATTCTATGATTATTCAGTAAGATTAATGTAATTAATTACCACTTTAAAAGGGTATGATAATAAGAATTAAGACCAAATCTAAAAACACCTTCTCCCTCTCTCTACTTTTTTCCAGGCTCAAATTCTCTCTAAGATTTCCTACCTCCTCTCCCCAACAATGCAGCGGGATGGGGAACAGGGACTATGGTCTGTTTATAATGTTTTCTCAGCCACTCTTTTCTCCTCCTACTCTTCTCCTCCTGCAGTTTAGTGTCCCAGCCACAGGAGATAGTTCTTCAGAAACTGCTCCTTTGTGGGTCCTCTTCTAGGGGTACAACCCTTCAGGAACAATCTGCTCTGACCTCTCACAGGATCACAGGTCCTGCAAACCTTCTCAGCATGGGCCCCTCATCACAGGACTGCACTTCCTGCCAGGACCCTGCTCCATCACGGGCTTCCTCAGGCATCCAGCTGCTCCAGTGTGGGTTCTCCCTGGACTGCAGGTGGATATGTGCTGCTGCATGGATCTCATGGGCTGCAGGGGCACAGCTGCCTCACCATGGGCTGCCCCATGGGCTGCAGGGGAATCTCTGCTCTATGTCTGAAGCAGCTGATCCACCTCCTGTCTTTACCCTTTCTTGTATGTGTTACTGCAGTGGCACTCTATCCATCACTGGAGGGCTCAGCTCTGGCCAGTGTGGGTCTGTCTTGCAGCTTGAGCAAGTAGAACAGGCTCTGTCCAACATGAGGGCAGCTCCTGGTGCCTTCTCACAGAAGCCACCCTGCAGCCTTCTGCTATTTAACCTTGCCACACTAACAAGAACAGTTAATGTGACACGACTGTGATACTCATTAGCAGAAGAGAAACTAAAATTTCATTTGGGTTGAAATATTCACTTAAAAAATCTAACAGTGATTCTTGTGCCACTCTGCTTTTCACTGGTGTGTCCTCATTTTCAGTCCTGTGTGCAAGCCTGGAGCAGAGAAGACTGAAGGGAAAACTCATTGGGCACTAAAGCTGCCTCACAAGGGAAGAGGAGGGGCAGACACTGACCTTTTCTCTGCAGTGCCCAGGGACAAGGCTCAAGGGTATGGCCTGAAGTGCCAGGGGAGGTTTAGTCTGGTTATTAGGCAAAGATTCTTCACCAAGAGGAGGGTTGGGCACTGGAACAGGCGCCTCAGGGAGTTGGTCACACCAAGGCTGAGTGAGTTCAACAATGTTTGGCAATGCTTACAGGCACATGGTGTGACTCTTGGGGAGGTGCTGTGCAGGGTCAGGAGCTGGATTCAATAGTGCTTTCCAATTTTCTGAGATTCTGTGATTCTGAATGTCAGACAGCAAGTACATATATAAATTCACTCCACACTGAAATATACTCTTATTCAATTTCTAAGCATCTGATTTTCAAAGAAGAGATAATTTTTAGATAAGATTTTATTCAAATAAATTATGATAGAAAAAAAAGAATATGAAATTGGTTGTTCAAATTCCTTTGCTTCTACTGAGAAATTACAGGTTAATCAATATTCTTTGAAGTCAGATTTTATTATTGTATGCCAAAACATTGCCTTATGCAAAAATGGGAATAAAAATTGCCTGTATGTTTTATATATACTTAACAGTGTCAGATTGAGCTAGTCTAACATTATTTTGAAACACTAGGCAAGTAAAAATGAATGTTTAATCAATTAATGTGATTTGTTCTATTTAATTGCACCACTGATGGTCGTCAGTATTTCCTGCTGTGCTGGTACAGATTTTTTAGACATTTTCCATTAAATCAATGAAAGGATTGTAAGGTTATGGAGAGTTCATGAGCCGCCTTCTTAGCCCCTTGGCTTATTGTGACTCATTCTTTTGTGACTATAAAATTTGTTTGTAGTGGTGTGCGAAAATCTATTTGTTTGCTAGTCAAGGTGATCTAAAAATGTTGCCTAGCAGTAGAATTACCCTCTAGGGAAACAAGGAGGGGGGAAATGGCAAGAAACTATTTCTTTTTAAATACTTCCATCAAAGAAATTTTGCTTGGTTGCAAGGAGAGTATGAAAAGATGTAAAATTGAATTTGTATGTAAAAACCAAAGACACAGACTAGGCTTATTACTTTGTTCCAGCCACGGTGTTTCAGAGGAAACTTTTAAAGCAGCTATTTAAGTGAACTGAGAATTAGAAATGTATGCTCAATGCACTTCCAATGCAATCAAAATTAAGTGTACTGTATCTGATGCTCTTCCAGCTCAAACACTAATTTTCCAGAAGCAGTGATTGCTACTTCATTCAACACATAGATTGGACTGTGCTTTGGGGTGGAACTATATATCACCAAAGGTGGAGAGAGCATACAGAATGAAGCAGGAATTACCAGTAAAGAAGCCATAGTATACAAATTATTAAGTGATGACCTGAAAAACTGCATATTTTTCTCTAAATCTGCCACTGACATGCTGTGTTATTGGACAAAAACAAAAAAAAAACCAAAAAAAACCAAAAAAAAAAAAAAAACCTAAAACTGTATGCCTGGTACTTGCATGATTTTGTATGTTAACAATTCTGAATCCAGGCCTCTAAAATACTTGTGCATTGGGAAGAAAAATGGTCTAGATTGGTCAATTTTGAAAAATATTTCACATTATTTAAATTATCCCAAATTAATGGATAATACTGGTTTTAGTTTCTTTGTGTTTGCCATTTTTTAACTGGTGATGTAATATCATGTACTTGGAAACTGAAAATAAAGTCACTGGTCCATAAAGTATATCAGCATAATTCAGTATCTCCCTATTTCTTGTGGGAAATTCATGCCTAATTTTAGACAGATTGTCTTCATACTTGCTACCCTTGTGTTTATCACACTGGAGCATTTACCTCCTTGGACAGACAGGCAGAAGTCTCATTGCCATCACTTGTCAGCAATAATTTCAGTGTGAAGTACCTATTTGTGCCATTGACAAAACCATCTGTTTCCTTTTGCTCAGAAAGTGGCAGTTATCCCTCTGTGCTGACCAGGGTACCCTCTGAAGTTTTATTTACAGATTCAGCCCCTGGTTACTGACACAAAAGAGCTCTATTTATATCACTCTCATCTGAGGTTCCTGATTTGTGACTTTACAGTGTCAACACTCCCAGAGAGGAGAGTGGCTAAGGTGATCTGTCCTTGTTGCTGTATAACAGAGGCTTACAACTGCAAAGTGTTTAGAGCCAGCTTTCTACAAGTACCCTGATATCTAACTATCATTTATTTCAACATTAAAATCCTTTGGTAATTTGAGATATGAATGCGAAGAAAACTGCACAAGGATCAGTGCAAGTATACATCTTAATTTTGTAGATTTCATATTAAGTGACAGAAAAGAAAAGCAGTGTTTTTGTGTTTGGCACTGAAAAGACAAGTCTAATAGTCACTATAGTTGTCAGATTTTAATATTAAGATTTTTTTGTATGTATGCTAAATTACTAAAATGTCTTAATTTCTTAAGTAAATATCTAAATGTCAGGATCTTCAGAGAACTTGAAACAGGTCTAGGGTTTGTGGGTTTTTTTTTTTTTCTAGAAAGGTTATCTTCTCCTTGGAGAAGAGAACAACAAAAACATGATAAATTGAGTATTTGGATGAAAAAATTGAAACAGGAATTGTTGCACTTTGTTAGTAGTGAAGCTATAAGACATTTTCCAAACACATTAACACCTTTGGCATTTTATGTTCTAAATGCCTAAGAAAACAATAAATTGATTTCATGTTGCATTATTGCTGCTCAGCTGTAGGGGATGGCATTAAATCTCATTAATGGTAAAATAAAATCGAAGTATTCTGTTTAAAATGTAGACCACTTAGTTGAAAGGGGAAAGAAAAATAAGTCCTAGAAGGCCATGATGTCAGATACAAATCCTGCACTGGACATTTTACTATAAATTTGTTGTTGGTGTAAACAATCTCTTTCCAAAACTATTCAGTTGGAAAATCATGTTCAGGGTCCAGTGAGACAGAAGTATGCTTTTTAGTCAACCATTTCAGTGGAGGAAATGGGCAGTGCATCCATATTCAGCTCCTGATATGATGATTTCTGCACATACTGATCAAAAATGGGACATCTGTTTCTGTATTTGTTGCAATATTGTTCACAGGTACATGTCCTTGATAAGGAATTGCTTTGGAATAACTAGCATTCCTCTGAATTTGTACTTAACAGTTACATAGATGATATGTTGTTTTAAGATTAAGTCCATCCAGGATGAAATTTTCTATCTTAATTTCATTGTAAAGCAGAAAAAACCAATACCAACTCCAATACAAGGCCCTGTATTTTTTATTATAAAAAAGACCAAATGACAGATACTTGGAACTTTAGTTTCAAAGTCTTAAATGTTTACTCCTTTGGAGGAAGAATCTCAACTGACCTCCAATGCCTTAAACTAAGAACAGTCATATACAACCTGCCTTGGACCAGTGCCTTTTATTGAGTTACTAATATCCTTGATAATGTAATAAAGTGTCAGCTAGAAGGACTGCATCAAAATTCAAAGTTGTCTTGATACACAAGAGATGGTCAGTGAGAAACTTTGATGAAGTGTACTGAATTTTACCTTAGGTAGGAGGTGAAAACCAAGGCACAGATATGGAGGAATCAGCACAGCAGGAAAGAATCTATTGTTGTGATGAATAACAGACAGAGGAAAATCACTACCATCCACTTTTCTAAACCTGCTAATTATTGCTTTAGCATGAGAGCTACATATCCACTTAAAGGAAGATCTGGAGGAGGTGAGAAAATCTACATGAGCCACAAAAATGTCATAGAACAAAGTGCAAGGATATTATCAGGCTGTTTGATTTTTTTCTGGTGGCTATTTCATTAGCTATCTAGCAAAAAAAAAGAGAGAAAAATATGATTTCACAAAATAAAAACAAAAAGGATAGAAAAAGCTGTTACTTCTGTTCCCTATCTCTTTGTTCACTAGTAAATTAATTTTGCATAAAACAATTCTATGGTAAAAAGTTAACTATATATTTTAATAGCTTCCTAATTATTAAAATAAGATTAAATAATAGAGAAGCTGTGGGATTCCCTTTACTGCAGAAATTTTGTTTGTTTGTTTGTTTGTCTGTTTTAAAGGAATATCTTGTTTATTCAGTGAACTTAATTATGAGCTATTCAGACAAATAAAATAAAGCTTCAGCTTGTTCCTGACACAATATATTTTCTGAATGCAACCAAGCCAGTTGAGGGAGAGTTTACCAGGGAAGCTGAATCTCCCTTTCTTGCCCTGAATGGACTATAAAGCCAAAGGCTAGAGTCCCTGTTTCAGTAAACCTAAGAATACCTTCTGAAGCTTCTGAAACTGTCAAATTTCCCAAAAGTAAAAATCTGAATCTGACTAGTAGCAGACTCTTTTGTTTAATCTGTACTTTAAAGTAAATACCTCTAAAACTAATCTTCATGGAAAAATATATCCATCCATAATGTTTGATTATTCAACTCTATTGTAAGAGAGAGTAGTACTTGACATAATGCCTAAGAATAAAGTAATTTCTTGCTACTTGAAAACATTTTCAAGAGGGCAGTTTAATAAATCAAGTGAAGCTGCACACCCAAACAAAACAAAGTGAGTGATTTATTCACTACTTCACATTGGCAGAAAGGTGTTCAACCACTTTCTGGAGAGCAGGGCCTCAGCATATGTCATGATTACTTGAAAAGAGAAACTTCATATCTTCGAATGCCTTCCCTTCCTCTTCCTTTGCCCAAGCCTCTGTCATGAAACACAACATCCAGTGATATGGAATATCCCTTTGGTCAGTTCAAGCTGGCTGTTCTGAAGTTGCATTTCCAGCCTTTGTGATGTTGGGACCACCTACCTGATACTGGGACAGAGTGGGAAAAACAAACAAACAAACAAATAAACAAAAGAATGCCTAGATGCTGTGCAAGTGCTGTTCAGCAGGAGCCAAAACAGCAGTGTGTTATCAATACTGTATCAGTTACAAACAAAAACCACAGCACTGCAGCACCATAGGGACTGCTATGAAGAAAATCCACTTCACCCCAGACAGACTCAGTAGACTGTAGCAAATAATTTTTAAAGCATTTGAACTTTAAAACTCACAAAGTATATTTGGGATTTCATCAAGATCAAGGATTTTTTTAATTTCTAATTCTCTTCAATTTCCACAATCAGAGCAAAATTAACTCCAGGTGAGATATCCAGCTTGTATAAAAAGATGCCTCCAGTTCATTCTAACCATGTCTGGGGCATATTTGTTCCTAAAAGAGTCAGGCCCCAAACATTGAACAGTTTCATATTATGTTACACATTATGTGAAAGAGGCATACATGAAATCCAGCAATAAAAAGTCTCATATCAAAGGTGAGTTATATTTTAAATATTGACATTCATTGCATGGTTTTTGGGATAGAATAACAAATTAGCAGTATGATTGTATTAATGGCCTGGCTTGCCCAGTAGTGTTTCAGAAGTGTACACTGATGGTCAGATTATAATGCACCCTGTGTGCTTTCATATCCTACTCATGTTGTTTTCTTATTCATAGTCAGAAACATGTGTTTTCTTCATCATTAAAGTGAAAAATTGCCTCTAACCAGACAAAGGGAAATGATAGCTCTGGTATGTAGTCTAGACTTAATTCCCCTAGTAAATATGCAATAGCTAATGCCCATAATCTCAAATCTATAGAATAAATCACAGAAAAATATAGACAAGAGCACAGAAGGAAAACCAGGAGAATCAGAATGTTAAATATTCTTTGGTTAAATAAAATGTAATTTTTTAACTACCATGCATCATATTTCATAAAATAGTTTTTTTCTATTCTATATTTTCTCTAAATTTAAGTAGCTGCTTTCTTTTTGACAGTGTTAAAATCACATCTGTGTAAAGGGAAGTCTCCTATTAAAGGTTTGCCTTATAACAAGAACACATTTGACAATATGTTGTCTGCTGCAATTTCTATAAAGGTCATCTGCTACCACATACATTGAACCCCAGATACATTTCAGTAGACTGATATTTAGAAGGAAAAAAATACAAACACTGTTATGTTCAGAAAGCAAGATTAAATCAGTGCAGCAGTGAAAGTCAAAAAAGGTGATAAATTCTTATAAGGATAATATCTGTTGTTTTACTTCTTTCAGAAGATTCAGATTGCTATAATTTTGTAATAAGTTGATCTGTGAAGTTATTAAGTTACTAAGAAGTGATTAAGGTCAATTTTTTCAGCTGAATTGTTGCTAATTACAGTTTTAATCTAGTGCCCAAACTGAAAGTACAAATTTTTTTAGTCTTTAAAAATCTTTTTTTTTAAAGCTATAAAATTACAATTACTTATATATTTTTTCCCTAATTCTACCATTTGCCTTCTGTGTCTCTTTGGTTCTTTTATAATTACTGCAATTGTCTCACTTCAGAACATTCCTATAATTCAGAAAATTGTTCTTCACTATAGTAACAATGTGTCTTCTCTGGTTGATTTCTTCTCATTTTAGTAAATGTTAGGAGGTCTGCAAAGTTTCAGATTTCAGAAATTATGCATATTATAAGCATCATTTGTTACTGTCATGTTTGAAGACGTTGGATTACCCAGGCAAACATGCACCATGAATAGCAACTCCTCAACACTGGATTAGGCAGTTCACAAACACAATAAAGATTGGAAACACTTCCTTTAAGATACACTTTAAGATGTATTTTGAAAACCTGTGTTTCTAGATGGTAAGCTTGTTAATCAAAAGGAATATAAATGTGCAAAAAGCAAATTATTAAAATTATAATCATACATAAAAAGTAAATGAATTTATTTTCTGAAATGTCTTCATCCAAAAAACCTCTGCAAAGGAAATAGTTACTGCTAACAAAACAACATGAGAAGCATTCTGCATGCTCAAGAGTTCCATGATATATCCCTCAGCCTTCTGATGTATGGCAATTTTCTTGTCACAATGATTGTTCACAGCTGCAATGTGAGTTTTCTACTTTAAAAAAGTATGATCCTTTCTTTCTCACACTACACTTCAATATCCAAATTTGGATCATATGTAAATCTTTCAGTTTTTGCCTTGGAAACCATCTAATTTCTATATATTTCCCAAACACATATTTACTCTTCATCTGATGATATATTTACAATATTATTTATGAAAGTATGAAGCTTTTAATCTTTTTTTTTATATTACACTGAATATGCACTTTTTTATAACATTTTAATGAAAATATATATTACCAGTGATAGGCCAGTGTTAAACTCCATCTAAATTTCACACTCTCACATAAGTGATGACATTCAGTCATTATGAATCATCTTGCTGCAAGATGCATTTAATAGAAAATCCAAGGAAACAGTAGGTATGAAATAGAAGATAAAAGACCATGAGGAACTATGTAGCTGGGAAATCAAGTGTGCAGAAAAGTAAAGCATCTGGAACTATTAAATCACAGATTTACTTCAAAATATAGTAAATGCACTTTGGAGTATTAATCCCTCCTTTTACTTTGAGGAATGTCATCATTATCTGTAGAGGTTCTGAAGGGAAAATATGAAAGTTCTCATAGGGAAGGTATGCTGGCATAAATACAAACCAGAACCAGCATCAAGTCTTGCCGAGTTTTTGCCCTATTTTTCCTTTAATAGCTATTTTTCCACTTTATTCACATCACAAATCCCATTTTGGGGTCCCAGCTACTTAGATCTGTTATCATCAATCCAGGAGCCATAAACTGTATTTGGGGAACATACAGCCATGCCTATAGTGGACTTTCTTGTCCTTCTTGTCCATGCCTATAGTGGACTTTCTTTTCCATGCCTATAGTGGGCTTTCTATGCTCCTGCTACCAGGACATACTACCAGGACAGACTCCCCAGTGACAGGGTACACATGGATTGAATAACATATGCAGAAAGACCTCAAATGTTTCTCTCTTTCCCTAAATTTCCAGAACTACTGATGGCCATAGCAAATATATGATGCAATATGAAATTATTTTAAATCACTACTTTCAAGATCCAAAATGTCCAATTGATTGAAAATGCAATAATTTATAATCTGCAGACATATGGGTTCATATCTGTGAAATGTATTTCCATATTCTGAAATTTTTAGTTTGCTGTTTCTTCCAGAAAGAAGGACCTGGTCATGCAGCAATGGCTCATCTAACTAGTTCTTGAAGAGTGAGACACAACTGAAATCATTTGTAGTTTGCAATCCCTTGAGGAGGAGGCTGGAAAGGCTTGTGACTGACTCACAGACATTGCAGATGGTAATCCATTATGCATAGCTCTTATATTACCTCTTCACTGCAATATTTTTTGTTAAAATAGAAGCTGTGATGGAACTGGTACCATCAGGATGTGTTCCCTGGGTAGGAGGTTAGTTGGTGCATTCCAGAAATGGCTAGCCTGGAGCAACACAGGCACATATCAGAAACCAGAACCAGTGTCTCTAAAATGTAGACTTAATATGATAAACCAAACTTTTGCAACTGTGTCCAAAGTGAGCTGATATTGCTTTGTTTGCAGTATGTCTAAAGAATTTCAACTGCCTAAAGCAGTTTTACGAGAATACAAACAAGGAGATAAAAATCTCAGTCAAACGATATTTCTAGTCTATATTAGAATTAGAAAGAGAGAAATGAAACTGCCCTGAAGGCAGCAAAAAAAAAGAGATTTTTTGATATCAACAGATGTTAGAACATGTAATGGCTTTTTTATGATGCATTCTTTAGCACATATTAAATACTTCTATTTACCATTCAATTAAAACAGTGAAAAACTGAATATACCAAAGCATGGGGTAATTACTCTGATGTATCCAAATGTCTTTATTCTGCCCATAATCACATTGAAATCAACACCAATATGGGAAAAAGTTAGTCAAAACTTAGCTGAGGCTCTTTTTCATTTACTAAAACCAAATTTCCAAGCTATATTTTTATTTCTCAACAGTTGACAAGCAGCATTTGCAGCCTACCATTCCATACCTAAAGCAAAAGTGAGATAGCCTAATAATAACCTGGAATGAGATGGTAACAGGTAACAAGAGGATGTGTGATATGTAAATTACAGGGATGACTGGAATCGAGATGTGTTCTCCAACTAGCACTCAGATTTTCTTTTGAGAGATAGTGAAAAAACACCTTTATGTGTAACCAGCACAGAAGTTATTTGGAAGTGATAAATTCCTGCAAATGAAAAAGTAATACAGGTAGCCTTTGGCTTAGATGAGACATAGGACAACAACTGTTTTAGGATTTTAAAAGTGAGAAATAGAGATACTCCCAGAATATATTTCAGGTGGCAGGAAGAACACTGTACTACACCATTAATACCACATCAGAAAAGATAGCTTAAATTAGAAGGTAACTTCCACTTCTTTGCACTCTTGTAATTAATCTTTTGTCAATCAGAGAGCAAAACTCATTTTAAATGCTGCCAATTTGGGTGATGGCAAATATCTCCTCGTTTTTTATTTTCTCCCTAACCCAGGTAACAAAAAAATCAGTAGCAGAGATGAGAATAAAACCAGGATGGTCAAATAAAAACTAGTTATGAGACACCAGAGCTATGTCATGAACTATCTAGGAAAACAGATTTGCAATATGCCCTTTAATGAAAAGAAGGAAAAGGAAGCAAAAGGGTAAAGGTATGACATCTTAATTCCTGAGGTTTATATGGGTTTACTATTTTTTTAGATCTTTCACATATTCTCTGCTGGAAAGTGAATTGGCCAAAGATGCAAATGAAGAAAAAGACTAAAGGTTTGGTACACAAAGAGGATGGGGAAAAGGCTGAATGTTGCAAGGTGCTGACCCAAGGCAGGAAAAAAGAGAAGCTTCATAGACCTGAAGTAACTCATGAGATTAAAAAAATTATCTGTCACTGAAAAGGGCTTTCAGGATTAAAACCAGGATCAGATCAATTCAGCGTTCATCAGAAAGTGTTCTTTATACAACATTTTAGCAGATTTTTGTCTTTAGAAGACTAAGCTACAAATGGGCCTTCAGTCCCAATAGTTTTTGGGAAAAATCTGCATTGTTCCTGGAAAAGGAAGAAGGTAAAGCTATTAAAACTGACTGTCCTCACAGTAAAAAGATTTTTGCATCCACTAAATGACATTCACATGGATCTCAATGGCGTTTATATGAGATATAAGTGTAGTAAAAGGTCAGTGGGAATATGATTGCTGCAGATCTTGAACAGAAAAAAAGAGTCCTCATGGCTAAATATGTGGTGTTCTTGGCAGACAACAATTCCTTTCTGCTGACCTGTATTCTGAAAAAATAAAAGTCAAAGTAGCAATATTTACATTTTCCATTATAATTTCTATTGCAATAGAAATGACAGCATCTCTTAAGTATGTTACACCACTTATTCCACTACAGAAATAGACCCTGAACCCAGAAGCCAAAGGAAATTTCAAAACTTCATGCCAAGATGCTATAATATCAGTTTTTGTAGTATAGCACTTTTTAAAAGTAATTTTTTCCCCTGTAAAAATATTACAGGGGAATATTTTTATTACATATTCCTGAAAAAAACAGTTATAGAAGCCTTAGTTATCTATGTGATTTTTTTTTTATTTCTCTGTAGCTAGCAGATTATGTCACCCTGATGTTATTTAATTAATGATTGTTTTATCATGACAGGTATTACTCCTTATAT
Organism: Erithacus rubecula; assembly: GCF_903797595.1. Lineage (NCBI taxonomy): Eukaryota > Metazoa > Chordata > Aves > Passeriformes > Muscicapidae > Erithacus > Erithacus rubecula. Next base: position 94,097,795 of record NC_136689.1, on the reverse strand, counting down.
CTCAGATAAAAATAGGAACACTCAGCCAAGATTTCAACTATGAAATACCAGCTGGCCACAACTGGGTAACACTACTTCAGGTTTTTACTGAAGCATCAAGTAAACCTGATAAACATTGAGTCAATACAACCTACTTCCCCACTGGTCAGAAGTGGCTGGGGTAATGTATTTTCTGTACAAGAATGTTTTGATACCAAAATCCTTGTACATTCATGGCATTTAATCTACAGCTATACAATTTAATTTTTCTTGTGGATGCTATGAGTTCTATGTTTAAGAAGGGAACAGCCTCTGCTAGCTATCTGTACATGTCAATGGATTTTACTGTGTAAAACCACAGAAGGAAGAAAAAGGACCTGCTGATTAGTTTAGAAAATTACAGAAACACTGAGCTGGGTGTGTTGTCATAGGAACAGCAAGAAACCTAAATCTCTGTGGTTCTGAATGGGCAAAATACAAATCTGTATTTTATACTAACACTAAGAGCAATAGCTAAAAAAATGGTTAAAAAGAATGTAGGGTTCAAAATAAAGACCTTAGTTAAGAATTGCCAGAACTGATGCGGATAGAGCTCTTAAATTCATAGGTTTTTAAAACATTTGCAATTGTAGCCTCAAATCCTGTTTTGCACACTTCCTATTTTTCTTCTATAATTTGATGCTAGGAGCATCAAAGTGTAGATGCAATCAGTTGTGCATTCAGTTCTGGGTTTTGAAGAATTTTCTGCAGTGATCAACAATGGTTCAGCCTACCCCACAGCCTTCTGCACTGCCTTTTGTCCCTGCTCAGTCTCTAGTATTTGGCCTCACACGGAATATTTGCTTTCCTCCTCCTATAACCCCACCCGAGGCCCCAAGTCTCCTCATTTTTAGGTCTGGTCAGCTCTCAGCCTTGTACTATTTCATACCATACTTCACCATTTATGCTCACTTACTTCCTGACTCTTTTCCTTGTGATTTTTTTCTCCCTTTCACTCCCAAATCTGTCCATTACTCCTTTATCCCATTTCCTATCACATCCATCCCCTTACTCTTCATGATTGCCAGCTACCAAGAGCAGATGCAATGGTTAAGGAAGACAGAGCCTTTTCAGCTCTTTTTCTCCCTAAGTTAGATGTTAATAGGTTAGAGAAAGAACTAGAAGGAAAAGGCAGGAACAAAAAGTCCTGGAAATAACATGCAAGTCTTCTACAGTCCTATCAATGCTTACAAAATTATATTTTCTTGTAATCTAGATAAGTTATAAAAAGATTTCTGTATGGATAATGAATAAATTTTGTGGGTTTTTTTAATGTTACTGAAGCTGGGCAAGTCACTTTATTGGTAATAAAACACTATTTAATTTTGAGTTGAAAAAATCTTGTAAATGTAAATTTTAAAAGTGAACAATTTTTTTTTTTTTTTAACTTGGATATAAGAACACTTTTCTCTTAACCTGCACCTCAGAAACGTCAATTATTTTAATCTGAACTATTCCTTGAAATGTTCTGCATATTTTAGAAATGTCATCTTGAAAATGTCTACTTGAATTGATTTAACTGTAAAAAAAGATGTAAGGAACTGAAAACAGATATCCATACAAAGTATCAGAAAAATTCAGATATAGACTTTAAACAATTCATATACACCTAAATATATTAGAAATGGTCATACAACCAAGAAATATCAACCTGGGAGTTACTTTCCTGTTATATTCATTATAAATATAATCAACAGCAAATAATAAACTTTGTCCAAAATTTTTGCATATTAAGAATTTATTAAAACTGAGAATTTTCCATCAGTCAAGAGGAGAAAGAAAACAATTCTGTGGTACTTTAATGTTGTCTATATAAACATTTCATGAAGGTAATGCAACACCTGAGAATTTATTAAGAATGAAGGTAGACTGCAATGGTATATTACAAATCTGAGCAAAGTTCATTAATGAACCAAACTTCCTGCCTCTTACACTGACGACAGAAAACTAGAAAATGCTTGCATTCGTATAGATTGAGATGGTAAAGTATTACAAAATCTCAGTGTTTGGAGTCTCACATATGCCCTGTCATCTTTGCTATTCAATATTGATAATTTTCCTACTGATTCTTTCTCTGGGATTACTACTGCATGTCTGACCATTACTGTATCGGGCTCCTGTCCTTGGCTCCTGCTCAGCCCTAGACTTTCATGTATCTGGGAAGACTAAAACAGGCAATGCTTAAATGGCTTGGAAGGGCAGGTAATCCCCTGCTTCTACTGTGGGCCAGAGAACTTCCTCTTTATGCCTCACAGATTTAGATTTATCTGATTCTGAGTGCTGCCTCCAGGGCAGGAAATTCAATGCCCTAAGCAGAGTTACCAGAGAATCCCATGCTCATTCCACCCATTCTCACTCAAAGTGAAGCAACTAATTGATGTCCCACATGCTGGAAGTAACCAGGCTATTACCAAAAGCGCTGAAAATTTTCAGCAGCCTTTGGAAAGATTAGAAGTGATAAGGAAAAGGCACGTAAAAATGTGGTCATTTGGAAGGTAACACATCTCACTTCAAACTACATAAATTATTACCAACACATGCACCTCTATTATGGTTCATTTAGCTAATGAAATGCTTTGGCAGCTAGTCATAGATTTGCAAGACAGAACATATTAACAGAATATATATTATGAAATAATGGGGCATTTTAGCACATAAGAGATGCACATTGCATTTAATCCACAGGGGTTTCCTTTTTCTATAATCTTATCTTAAAGAATGGTAGAGGGTTCTATAAATATCTAAATGTCATCACTGCTAATTCTTTTATTGACAACCATTTCACTAAGAAACACCACAGGTATTTCTAAACTAATTTACAAAATAGCAAATGCCAGAGACACCATGTGGTATTCATAATGTACTGTTATGAAAGCAGAACAAATTTGATTTCTTTACTAGATGAAAAGCTGGCAGTGATAAGCAACTTTTGAAAACAAGAAGCCAAAAATTGCTAGTTTAAGTCATGAAAGATTGAAGGAAATGCAGCTGCTATAAAACCCAGCCTTTTTGGTGCCAAAAACCATTAAACTAAAAGGAGATGCAATCACATGGAATACTTTCTAAACCCCTACTTTCTAAACCCTCACTGCACCTGTGAAAATGAGCAGAGGAAGAGAGAGAGTTCTTCAGCAATCAGAGTAGTATCAAATCAGAGTTATTCCATGAGAGCCTTCGTATGAGGAATGAGTTAGTCTGCTCCTGAACCTCTGCAGCAGTTCAACTCCCCTTTACACCCTCTTAGGTGGTGTTTACCAGATTTGAGAGACCTGGATGAGGAGTTTGTTGACAAGCTACTATAAAGCCTTCAGTTAGTCAGTGGAGACAGTGGTTCTTGGGAGTGGAGTTATGGATCAAAAGCTTAATATAGATGTTGTGAATTTCCCTATGGATGAAACTACAATTGCTCTGACCTGTGCCATTATCCTATATTTATTTGTATCTGTCACCAACAAGTCTCAACAACCTTTAAAGGAAAATCAGTGCTGATTTTTGAAGAGGTAGAGCATGAATTTATATTTAAAACACTCTTAGCCCAGAAACTGAAGGTGCAGAGCCATGTAGCCAAACAAAATATAATAAATATAATCCGCCTGTAAAACTATTATTATTTTTTTTTATCATATGCAAAATCATTGAATTAACTTTTCAGTAAGGTATTTTGCCCTCTAAGTAGAGATTAGCTAATTTGAAACTGTTGTTTCTATGTTAAATCTGTGTGTGATGAGATGTCAAATCTCTGTAGCTCCAGAATGAACACATTTATTTTACAGTACATGCAGTGACATAAAGCCAACTTCTGGGAAAAAAACCTCAGGTGTCACACACTGAATTATCCCTTCCAGTTAAGATGCAATATTAAAAATCACATCTATTGTTCTAATGGCCAATATATGACTTTTTAAAAGAAATATCTTGTGCACATTTATTTAAGAATACCATCTCTATTTCACATATCAAAACCCCTTATATGCTAGTATTAGAATCTCAAAAATGTTTGTATGATATCTTAGTTTCTTACTCCATGTTTCATTTCACTTGAAAGGTAATTAATTATTATTTCAAGTAAAATTTTTGTTTTAGTTTGTTTTGCTCCAGAAAGAGCAAAATTGGGTACTATTTATGCAATGACCCAGCTTTGAATACCTTGTAAGATCCCTGCATTCTTAAGTGGAATATATAGATACTTCTGTAGGTTGCTGAGAAGAGAAAATTAAATTAAACCCACATTTAGACTTCAAAATACTTTGAAATTTAAAGAACTGGCTACCAATTGAAAATATTTTGTCCCATGAAGTTGTGTGGAGTGAATAGAGCTGTACCTCTGGTCCCTGTTAATACCATGAAAGAAAATGAAATGTGGGAGTGGTTGAGACTTTCAAACAAATTCTGCAATATTTGCAATGCAACTATTTAAATTTTATTTATTAGTATCCTAAGTAGTAATAATACAATTTTAAAGTAGCATTTAAAATTTCAAAGGTTCAAAAAGATCAGAGAAATTTTGTTTTTCCTCTAGAAATGGATACATATCTGAATTAGCATAGGTTCCAGGAAGTAGAAGAAAACATCTGAGGAGTTTTAGAAGGACAGGGTGACAATATGGAAATGGAGGATTTTTGGATGCCAGACACAAAGCTTGAATATCCATTCTGTGCCAGAAGCTGATCAAGAGATTGCGTGTTGAGGCAATAATACATTAAAAATAATTCTGCACATAAAGATCTGTGTGAAAATTACTTCAGAGAAATAAAATTAATCTCTTTCTTGGTAGAGAGAGACTCTGTTCCTATATTCCTCACAGCATCTTCTCCTACCTCATTCTTTTTTTAGTGTTCTACTGTTTTAGGTCTGTACTGACATAGCTGTCTTCCAGTTCTAAGAAATATAAAATGATTTGGTTTACCCTATAAGAAATAAGATACATTCCTGTTGTACTTTTGAAATTGTTGGTAAGTCAAGTTAACAAAAGTTAACCAGATTTTGGCTGCCTTGGTGAATTATACTTCTTATGGACTTTGTTATGTATTTGATAATTTGTTTTAGAAAGTTGATATCAAAAGATTGTTTTGTTTTTGTTTGTTGGTTTGGTTTTGGTTTTTGGTTTTTGTTTTTTTTTTTTGTCATAACAATATGGTTCTGCTTTTATAAATCAAAGGATATTTATTTATTTTCTGGGATTTTGAAATCAGTTAGAGGGAAAATGAAATCTTAGAAAGCCAACACACCTTCTTCATACTTATAAAATGTCAAACAGGTTTTGCAAAATTCTTAGTAAATTTGGATACTATTTTGTACATAGAAACATGAAAGAAATGTAACGGTGGAATCACTTATTCTGTGGCTAAAAAAATCTGGGTTCTATTTTGTACATAGAAACATCAAAGAAATGTAACAGTGGAATCACTTATTATGTGGCTATGGCCTTGAGCATCCTAATTTAGCTTTGAAGTTAGACAAGTTTGGACTTTGAACTCTTCCTATGAATAGAAGCAGCAAAGAATATAACCAGAGATGGAAGACAGTTTTCAAATTTACAACATCTGAAGCCATTTTAATCTCAAAGTGTCATTTTTATTGCATAGGTGACTTAATAGAGTAAGGTTACTTTTTTCAGATGGCACAAAATATTTGTTATTATTATTTTACATATGTGCAGGAATAGGTTTAGGGGTGATTAGGAATGGTGTTAGGTTGATAGCTGGACTAGATGACTTTGGAGGTGTCTTCCAATCTTGATGATTCTGTGATAGTTAAAGAAAATTACAGGTTTTTAAGTGGGTAACAGATCGTAACTGCAATAGGCTCTAAAGCTTTCACTCATCTCCTTACAGGGAGTAGTGTTTAATTGTAATGAATTTCTGTAAGCTTGCAGGGAGAACATACCCCAAAACCCAAGTGAAATTATGTATTTCACTGAGATGAATATTGTCCTCACACCTCATCTTAAAGACAAGCCCAAAGTAAATTCATTAGTATATATTCAATTGAAAAGAGAATGTAATGAGAAAATTCTAGGCTTCTGAGATTAGAGTTATTTGAGAGTTTGGAGGTGGAAGGGATGTTTGCTTTCTTGTAAACACCTAAGAAATGTCCTCATCTATCTCATGATTCCACACATCCACAAACATATTTACATCTGTAGAAAACTCACTGTGAAGTTTGTTCAATAGTATCATATGCAATCTATGTTATTCCAAACATGCAAAATATTTTTCTCTCTTAACACAGGGTGACATGACCTACATTCTCCCAAGACATTAGTCTTTCTGATGCTGAGCACCTCAGAACAGCCACAAGCCTTAAATAGATTGGTGACACCTCATTTTTGTGCACAAAATTGTGTGTGTCTCATCTCCTTTCGACTTTGTATACTTTAAACCTTACTTTGTACATTTTAAACCTTCCTTTGTACATTACTTCTAGCTTTTCTTGATTAGCATTGATCAGAAAGGAGCATTACCTCCTGTGTGACTAACACTTATTTTAGAAAACAAGCTTGTTGGGCATGCTTGCTCTCTGGAAGCTTTCAAAGGCATTCATGTCTATTAAGTACTTGGGATATTTCAGCATTATTTTGGATGTATTACAAAATTTCACTGGATCCTTTAAATTCATGATGACATATCTTTTCTTAAGTTATGTAGACTAAATTTCCATTATAAATACTGGAATCATAATTTTTAAAACTTCCCCTTGTCCCATTTGGCATTCAAGTGATAAAGAGAGATTAGGTCTAACCCTGTTTCCTGTAAGTTTGGCACTGGGATTGTTCCTTCATTGTCTTCAGAGTAATCATGATCTCAGATTAATGAGAAATAACCAGTGCCACTTCATAGACTGCCAGTGATAGGGGCAGAGTGTGGGATCCCTTCTATTCTAAAAATGCAAGGTCTCAAAAATCAATGGGAAAAATTTCAGCTATACTTTCTGAGACAGAGACTTGCTCAATATAGTACTCAATATCTGTAAACACATGTGCAGCTCCAAACAACTGCAAGCAAATCTTCCTTGAAGAATTAAACTTTGTGAGATTCAAAATTGTGGGTTTTAGTATGTTTTGTGAGCACTGCCTGCTGAGCTTTACATTCTTGTACTATGTCCTTCACATTCAACTCAAAGTAGTAAAAGCTTCCCATCTAAATAGAATAATTTTACTCAGTGAATAAAAATTGAACAGGTGGCAAAATCCTTTGTGCAATATCAGCACAGATGAATAACACATCAGAATGCTTAGTTGTTAATGGCCACCAGATGTCCAGCCAAAGAAAAAAAGACAAAAAATTATCAGCTCTGTGGTACTGAATTTCTGGAAAAAAAAAACCTTACAGCTGTATCTAATAACACTACCAGCAATCTAAAACAAAAGCCAAAAGTAAATGAAGAAGAAAAAGCAGAAATCTAATATCTAACAGGATCATAACAGTTCCGTCTCATGGATTATTGAATTATGGGTAAACAGAATTTTCTAAACATCTGAATGACACGTGAAACAATCAATAAATATTTAGATTAAAAAAGTTTAAAATGTGACTTCTAAAATTACATCAGACAGAAATACTCTAAATAATTAGTAATATTTATACAGAGCATCCAGATTTCCGGATAACATCCCGAAAGGTTATGTGTATAGGACACACTGAAATTCTGTGACACAGAATATCATTCTGATGAAAGCTTTTCATTTCCTCACACAGATATAGAAAAAAAAATCATGTCTAATATATTCAGGTTTTTTCCAGATGTCCAATTATCTAGCTATTAATAACCAAAATGGTCTCTAGAAACTGATACTCTGAAACTGTGAAATTGACTTTATCTACAGAATTCCAAGTTAAATAATTAGGACACTATAACAAGGATGTCATAGTAGTCTGAAAACAATGATTTTTCTTTATTGTTTTCTATTCATTTTTTCCTCGAGTAAAGATCTAAAAGCCTCAAGAGTAATACCAAAAGACTGTGTGCTACTCTACTTGCTATATAACATTAATACCTACACTTACATATAAATCAGATAGAGGCAGCACTTCAATAGCACCCTCTGAGGAGCTCCTCTACTTAATTATACGTGTTTGTAACCACTGATGTGAAGCTGGATAGGTTCAGCTGTGTGGACTCTGTGTTTTCCCTGAAAAGACAGAGCTAGACAATAGTTCCATTTGGCTCTCTGTAGCAGAGTCTGTAAAACAGAGTTATCTCTTTCTAAAACACAGTATAATATCATCTGAATTTCACTGGACACTTTCCTGAACCAATATTTAATTAGAACATCTTTAGCAGCAGATAATACAAATTCCTGCGCTTTTTTTTTTTTTTTTTTTAATATTTTGGGTTTGCTCAGGAATTCAGAATCAAAAAGGATTAAAATTATTTCAGATGGCATGGTTTCCAGATGAACAGTAGGCTAACAACTTTCTTCACTCTTCTCCCCTTTATGCAAGAAAACAGAAATTGATTGGAACACTCATTTTGTTTCAGAAGCTACCAGAGTTTAACTACAGGAGTGCATAAACTTCACATGAGAGGGATAACTCAGAAGATATAAAATTGTAAATATAGTTTATTGCTTTGATTAATAAATGCTTTTATATTCTGAAAGATTACCACAACTGCAAGGCACAGGAGAAAAATCCACTGTTAAAAATTACTTTGTAACAAAGAGCAATAAAATAAGAGTTTTCTTCCAGCGTTTTCTTCTTGAATGCAGTTCAGTTCTTAAGCATCTAACTAGGTATTTTTATGTCAATATATAAATCCTTCATACTCATAAAGTCAAGTTACAAGTCTCCCATGAGTTCAATAGCATTTATTCCATACTCAGTTTTAGTATGGTTCATACCACAATATTCCTCTAATATACACAAGTAATGCAAAAATGAAGTGTGTTTTAAGGCTTTGTAAAAAAACATCTCCTGATTTAGAATTACATATATAGAAATTATTTTCAACAAAGATATTGCTAGATATGTGATTGGTAATAGGTCACACTTTTAACTATAAAAGGATTTTTTAAAATATACATCCAAGTAATATGGAAAGAAAACCATGACAAGGGAGATAAAATGCAAACCTTGCTTTCATAGCAATGTTGCTGTGATAATAAAGATATTTTGAGCTCTTTGTTGTACTTAGATTTCTCTGCTGTTTGCAAGTTTAAATGACTATGTAAGCAAACTCTGCCATTGGAAGTAAATGGTCTGTATTCTGTAGTGGGTAAGTGCTGAAGTACCCCAATGCTGCTGTGGTTAAAGATTGCTGTTGTTAAGAACATAATTAAATTAAATGTGAATAGAGTAGATAAATAGGTAGATAAGCAATGAAGATAAATTAGGTTAAAATTAACAGATAAAATTCTGCCTCTCCTAAGACTCTTAGCTGGAACTAAGGACCTGAGCATTCTGTGTTTTAAGTTGTTCTTTACTGTCTCTTCTGCCTGATGTTAGTGTAAACAAAGACATAATTTTAAAAATACCCGGTGGGAGTAACCAGACAGTCTAGAATGAAAAAATCACAATGACTGCAATGATATCTCATCTTCAGAAGCAAGATAAAGTGTCAACAACAGTGAGAAAGAGGAAAGAGGTGACACACAGAGATAGCAGCATTTTTGTCTTCCCTGATCCAAGTCCAATCATGCAAGTGTGGAGGGGAAAACTGACAAAAGAGAAAATAGGCAGTCTAGAATTAAAGAAAATAACAAAAAAAAAAAATCGATAGCAGTCAAAATATATCCAGCTTTAACCAAAACAGCATTAATTATACACAATAAAGCCATTTTTCCTCTTGCCTTTGGAGATTCACTTGAAAGAGAATCTGGACACAGCTGAAGGTGCCAACAGGCTAAATTCAAGTAAGTTTGAGAAGAATTGACTTTTCAGTCTTTCTTCTCTGTTCTTTAATATCTAATTAAAAATCTTCCACACAAGTACCTTTTCTTTGTGAACCGTTTGACTTTGACACTGCAAGGTTTTAAGTTTTTGACTTCAAAGGACTTCACATGCTGACTTGTAATGTAAAGGCTAGTTTTATCCATAAACTACTAATATATCTTATCCAGGGAACTTTGAGGATTTATACTTCTTTGTCTTTTATTATGCAAACAATTGGTTTTGAAATGGAGCATGGCCTGCTTTAGATTAATCTAATTGGGTACATTTTCAATTATTGTAGACAAATTTAAAGGGACTACAAGGATCCAGTTTCTCAGCTGCTTAATATCAGAGAGTTTTCAATGGAAATATGCACATTTTAAAGATCTATGTCTATACCTATATGTATAATAGAATTTATTTTTCACAACAGGCAGATTTTAAAGTAGTTATTTATTATACATTTTATTAAAATACAACAGAGTTGAAATGTAATATATAAGTTGCAAAATATGTTATAAATTAGAAAGTATCCAAACATCCCATCCCATTAATTTAGGTTTTTATATTTCAAACTTGAATAGAATTAGTTTGTTCTTCAGTGTATTTAGGGCTTATGTTAATTATTAGAACAAGTTACACTGTAAATAAGGCTTATGTGAAAGTGCTATAAGTAGCAATACACACAGAAGTATTTATTGTAAGTAAACACAAATAAGTTGAAAAAGTACATTTTGTATTGTTTTATTCTCATTTTCCTTATTTTTATGTATATGTTTACTTACCATTTTCCAAAATTCTTTAAAGAGGGGAGAATGTAGTAATTAGTATGAATAGCTATTTTAGCTATATAATTAAGCAAAAGTGTAAAAAATACTACACAGAAGATGTGAATTCCCTTCTGATGGGTTTAAAGGCTAGGTTTACCTTTGTACCTAGATCACAGAACCACAGAATCTCCTGAGCTGGAAGACACCCCCAAGGATAAGCATGTCCAACTTCTAACTTCAAAAAGAGTAACATAAAAGTTAAAATATATGTCTAAGAGTATTTTCCAATTGCTTCTTGAACACTGACAGGCTTGGGGCCATAACCACTCTCCAGGGGAATTTGTTCCAGTGTATGACCATCCTCTCAGTAAAGAATTTTTATCTAGTAACTAATCTGAACTTCCAACTGCAAATTTAGGCCAACATGTGACCAGACACCAGACAGTAGAAATCAGCATCCCCCCTCTGTCCCCATCATGAGAAAATTGTCAACAACAAGGTCATCCCTCCAGCCCTTCCAAACTGAGCAAACCCAGCATCCTCACCCACCCACCATACCCTCCACTCCTTTCACCGTTGCTGCCCACCTGGGGACATCACATTATATTTTTATATTCTACTTATATTATGTCCAAAACTGTACAGAATACTCCAGCAGAAGCCACAGCAGTGCCATGGATTAGCAGGACAGCCCCTTCTTTTGTCCCATTCTCTGCTCTGTGCTTAAAGTACTCCAAGTTGGCCCTTTTGTCTATCAAGGAACACTCATAGCTCACAATGAACTTCCCACCAAAAAATATCTCCAGATACCTTTCTGCAGGGCTGCATGCATGCCTCTTGTCCCTCAGTCTATACTTATATCCATACAAGTATACTTGCATACTTATATACTACCAGAATTACACTGTCCCAGGTGCAGAATCCAGCATTTGTCCTTGTTCCACAAGGTTATACTGTGAGGAAAAAACTAATGCTGCTTTTAATTAAGGAGAAACCTCAGAGAAAAGTCTTTTCAATTACAGGTGATTCAAAACTATTATTACAAAGCAATTAAAAGCAAATTCTTTTAGTTATTTCATGTACATGTCAATGGGAAATATTTCTCTGCTGACATCAAAGCTGAGGATTGCATTATTTTGTTAGCCAGACAACTTCTTCTCCCAGGGGTAGCAGATAAAAAGATAGGTAATAGCAAAGGATAGATGACTGCTTACAGTGGGAAACCTTCAGAAAATTTTAGAATAATTTCCCTTTTAATGTAATGAATATTTTGCTGTGCAACAAACCCTTGTTACTCCTGTGGCTATTTTAGGAACTTTGGGCATTCTCTGGCTGCAGTTAACCATCCTACTTCCTGGCAAGAAAATGGCCAAGCCAAAAGGTATTGAAGTACTCAAGAGATATTCTTTAAAGAAGCTAGTTAATGATCCATGTTATGAAAAACAGTCTGAAAATTGCTAAGTTAAAATAAAATAAATAAAAACTGACCAAACCAAACCAAAGCAACCAACCAACCAAAAAACCCAAACATAAGAAGCTGAAAAATTCCTTGTGTTCTTGGCTCAAGTTCTTGTTTTCACAGTACTCGTCAGGAAATGACTACAATTCAGACAGCACCTACATTCATAAATGTGATAAGGTTTACTGTTCAGAGGAATTTGTTTAGAGTCTAAAGGCAATAGGGTCTATAGGGGTTTAACCCCAAATGAATCTTTAGACTACAGCATAAGCACTGCAAAAATAATAGCAGAAGAAGAAACTACTTTTTCACTGGGCTGAAAATGAGTTTTAGGTTTAACGCCTTGCTACAAAACCCAAGGCAGTGAAGAAAGTAACATGAATGGTAACATTCTGGCTGCTGAAAACTGAAATGGTCATTGGTCCCACTCATGCAGCATTGAAATCCAAGATGAGGTAGGCCAGATACAAGTGAAGATAAGCAAGTTACTGCTGACATGTTCTTTAGGAAAATCTGCTTCTAACAATTCATTGTTTACTGAACTGAAAGAATCTGAAGCATAATGTAGGGGTTTGGAAGCTCCTAAGATGTCAAATATGACAGAAAGCCCTCAACAGAATATTATTTTAATTCCTTATTTTTTTTCCTTTTTGTTAAAGACAAAAAAGGCTCTGTTTTACAACTGTAAAGTGAAAATCACAATATGGGTTCTTATGCTGTGTGTAATTATTGAGTTCATCTGTAATTTCAGAAAATGTTATGCACCTCCAAGATTAACCAGGCACTAAATTTTTACAAACACTGAAGAAACTGTGCATTTCTTCACTCTTTTGGGATGAATGAGAGAGGGCTTCATACACCACTTCAAGATTAATTTTTGCCTAGTCATTTTTGTCTAAAATATTTTTTTTTTGGCAGAAGAGATGGGCTTGTACTTTCATTTGTAAAGCAGTTAAAAGGAGGGTGGGATGGAAATAGTGCAATACCTCACAAGGATTCTGCTGAGCAGCACTATTCTCACCCCAAAGGCACTCAGACCCATATTACCATGCTCTGGTGACTGTCCTAGACACTTGTTTGCAGATGATTCTGCTCTGCTCTTCCATTCCATTTTTGCTATACTGCAAAAAAGAAATAAAACTGTATAAGGATAATTATTGTATCAGAGAACAGGAACAAAAGGTTTGTCAGTCTCCTTTTAATATCTGATTACACACAGGGCTAAGAAATAAATTCTCATAGAGCACACCCATATCATCTTGCAGTGCTGTATCAGGGTTATGGCTGTGAAGTGAAACCCTCCACTGACTCCCTTAGCGTGTGGTTCATCCCTGGAGCCATCCCTGGCACATGAGCTGGGCTCCTTTTGACTCACTCTAAAGATCTGCTCCTGTTCTGCTGTGCTGCTTGCTAATGAAGACATAGCCAAATGCAACTCAAAAACCAGATTAAATATTTATTTGGAGAATAGCTTTAATTCCAGCCTTTTAGGGAGGAAATCCCCTTAGAGATGGAAGGTGTGTGTTTGAACTTCTCAAGATGAGGCAATACTAATTCTGAATTCCTTTACAGCCTCAATCACTCTTACATTTCTCTTGTAAAAGGAAAGCAGCATTTCTTCAAAGGACAGCAGTGGGGAACACTGTGTTTCAGTGAAGTTTAACTCTGCTGGTTTGCCCTGGTATCATACTCCTCCCTCCACAACAGACACAGCAGAGCCAAAGCATTGCCATACAAGGCCACATCAAAGGTCCTGGCAGCCCAGCATCCTGTCCCCAACAGAAGCCCATAGGAAATGCCTTGGGAAGGATATAATTACAGGAGAGAAACTAGTTCTTTACTCACTTGAAGCTATTTCATTCCTTTGATCATTATTACTGCCCTTTCCTGAACACTTTGAAGGTGTAATACTTTTCAGGAGATAAAAATACAAGAATGACACAGAGTTTAATAGATTTTAGTGATTGGAAATTAAGACAGAGGGGTGTTTTTATCATGATTCTTTTCCTAATAATTTTTAATATCCTATCTGCTCCCATCTGCTACTGGACATGGATTTTTTAAAAAACTATTTATTACAATTCTAAGATCAGACTCCCAAATGGCTGGATAAACTGCATCACTGCACAGGTGAAGTTAGGTTTTGGGATGAAAGTTCTCTTTGCATCACTCCACACTCATCTACATTGATTTTCTTTTGCCATTTTGTCCCCAGCTAACTGAGTCTTACTCTCACTTCAAATACTTTACAATGTTAGAACACTTTTTCACCTTACTTCCCTTATTATTTCCCAAAGAGTAGCTGAATCCTCTGAAAAGCATAGGCTCAGTGCAAATCTCTCTTGGAAAACATGAACATTTATTCCTATGCTTATTTTACAGGTTTGCATGCTTACCAATGCAGGTAAGAATTTCACTTTCAATCCATGAATCTTGTTTGTAGCTGTTAGTAGCTCCCACCAAGGTAATATTTCATTGTCTTACCTTCATTCTTAAGATTAATCCATTCTTAAACTTTATGCATAGAAGCAGAATTTGGAGCATTTAAAATACTTTCAGGGCTGGCTGTAGACACGGCTGAAATAACAAACTATATTTGTCACCAGACCTAACTCACTTTTACTAAAGGCAAAAACCAGGAAGCACAGCGGGTGGTGGCTGCCATCACAAGCTGCTGAAGCAGTGCTAGAACAGAACAGAAAATGTGTTGGGCTAGCAGCAATTAGAGTTGTCTCTCAGTGGCAGTATAATTCATGCCAGGCATACATTGCTCTGAGATTTCTTCTGGTTCATCTCTTAGGGATCACACTAGCAGCTGGACTAGATGATCCTCATAGATTTCTTCCAACTGAAATGATTCTATTCTATTCTATTCTATTCTATTCTATTCTATTCTATTCTATTCTATTCTATTCTATTCTATTCTATTCTATTCTATTTCTATTTCTATTTCTATTTCTATTCTCCCTTAGTGGTCACATCACACAGTTTTGTGTCAATGCAGGAAAGCACTGAGGCCAAATTCTTTGGCAGAAAAATTTAATTTTACTCAACGTGGCTATGAGTTTCAAGCTACTTCTCAGTCCAAAGGGGAAAAAAAGAGAAAGATTGACTCTGTTTTCACTTTTGGCATTTGTACAAACTTGTCTGTCTAGACATCTCATGTCAGCCTTTGCAAAAGACTAACAGTATCTCTCAGTTTATCAAGACAGCTCAGTATTATCAGCACAAACTCCATTTCCTACTTGTGCTTCTGATTTCTTGACTAGAAATCCTTTCCTGCAAGAGTACACATCTGAAAATAAAAGACACAGGAAAAGCAGAATCCCCGGAGAATTCAGTTTGGTTCAAATATCAAATAACACTTTGTATCTTAAGATGATCTTAAACTAAAAATGATTTTTCAGTCCTCTATGCAGAAAGGATTCTTTTATTTCAGAGAGAAATAGAGAGGTTTTTTGTCATGTAATCTTCCAGATCATCCAGACTCATCAGCAGTGTAGTTCATTAGTGTCTAACTTGCCTGTCAGTCCGTATCATACTCATCAAGAGCATCTGCTACCACACTGCACAGAGAGAGCTACAGATTTTATGAACAGGTGTTTATTCAATACTGAATTTATTTAAAAGGTGTTCTGTTATCAATTGATATGCTTCCAGCAACACCAAGATGTTTCAGGAATAAAAATATCAGGCACCTAATGAGAATTCTGTCTATAACAGGTGAGAACACTATGAAATAAGTCAAATCCACTCCTTGGCAATACTGGTTAAAAACTTTTCCCAGAAAATACCCAAAACCAAGGCAACAAAAGTTGGATCTGCTAATAACAAGAACCCTTTGTTACACAGTGTCTCAAAGTACCTCATACACCAAGAATGCCAAGGTGAAATTTGAAGCATTTCAAGGGTGCAGGAGAACTGCAGGAAGCCAAAACTATTATCATTAGCCTTTATGTAACACTCCTTACAACTGACAGTAATGCATATGCAAGAGGTGTATAACTGCATGAATTTTGCAGGTTAAATGACTCAAAATAAAAAGGGAAAACATAAAAAGCATACACAAAATTTTGAAGCAGGGATCTTCAGAATCCCACATGTTTATGGCCCCCCTTTTTAAGACAGAGTTATACATCCTTTGACCTGATGAAATAATAATATGCATCTCACATAATACAATTACAAGAAAATGTGTATTTGTTGCCAGGGTGATAAGAAAATGACTTCTTTTTAGCACAGCAGGTCATGTTTATATGAATGACATGCAAAATGAGTGGAATATTACTCCCTTTTTTACATATACTCTAGAGCTCAAAAGTAAAATATGACATCTCCACCTTATGTAGATCTGTGCAAAAATCTGCAATCATCGTGATTCACAAAGATCTTGAATTAAAGACAAGAATAATACTCTTCATGTGTTTAAATTTCCTTTAATGTGTAAAAAACCAGCCATTTTTTTCTGGCAAATATACTGATACCTGAGACAATAAAAAAATACAGGTTTACTACAGTTGAAAGAATTTAATGGAATTCTTGAGCAATTTTTTAATGAAAATATGAATACAAAGTTCTGTAGTTAACTATAAGTGTAATGAATATCCATTCCAAAGATTCCTGTGGTGTCCAATAATATATTTGAACAGAGAAGAGATAAGGAGAAGAGCAAAGACAGAAATAATTTTAATATGCCACCTTTTTGCATCTTCCTCTTTTTCTAACAGTATTTCTTCTTCACCTTTTCCTTCCTTCATGTTCATTTCCTTATATAAGTTTTCTCCATGACAGCCCAGAAAATATGCAGTAGCTGGCTTCCTTGAAGCAGGAATATTGTTCATAATTTATAATTCATTGGCACTGAAAGGTACTGGGAGAAAAAGAAGAGGAAGAGAAGAGAGTAAGAGGGAGAGAAACAGAAACACAGAAAAGCAAATGGTAGCCTGCAATAAAACCAGTCATTCTTCTCAAATTAAGGGAGAAAACATAAGCCATGAAACAATGATGGGTCCTGTAGC
Organism: Erithacus rubecula; assembly: GCF_903797595.1. Taxonomy (NCBI): domain Eukaryota; kingdom Metazoa; phylum Chordata; class Aves; order Passeriformes; family Muscicapidae; genus Erithacus; species Erithacus rubecula. The sequence continues at coordinate 94,080,658 of NC_136689.1, read as the reverse complement.
CTATTTGTTGAGTTTTTGAAGTAGGAGGTAGTAAGCACTAGCAGGATAATCTAAAATATTAATTGTAAATTGAGGCTTGAAGCAGAGGAGAGGGTGGAGGAGCCAGAGGGGCTCAGGTGTGAACTGGTGGTACTGACAACTGACAGGGGGACTGAGAACTACCTGAGCCACATCAGTGCAGCCAACTCCGAAATGAAACTCCTGTCAGCTCCATTTCATCTGCACCAGTGTCAGCACTGTACTCCCTTCGTTATTACAGTAGCCTTCTATCTCTTTTCTGATTTCTATCACAGTTTATACCACAGGGAGTAATGCCACATTATTTTTCACTTTGTGGATAATCACCTGTCTCTTTAAATCAACATCAGGTGTCAGCTCAGGACCTTCACAACTAAAAAACTTGGTACTGAGTTGGTGGAAAGACTCATATCCCAGGGCTTAATCAGTTGTTTTTAGCAGCTGCTTTATGAAAGCAGCCTCACAGAAGAATCACCTGCTTTCACCTGTTTTCATTGTCCTGACATCTCTGGTTTTTGTGTGGAAGCATCCTCCTCTGGCTCAATCTGCTTCACTAAGACACACTGCACTGGGGCTTTCACAACTGTTCTTGGTTTGCAAAACAAATTCTTACAATGACAGCAGTGCCAAATTTCTGTGGGGTTTTCTTTCCCCCAGTGATGTATGGACAATTCTATTTGGGATAATCCCAACACTTGGCTGAACATGTCTAATCAGAAACACAAAAAAGAAACAAAAACAGGTGAAAATCATATCAGTCCATTTTAAAAAGTGTTTACATGGTTGTTATTTCTTCTAAGAAGAAGGAAATCCTAGGAAGATGACAGCTGACCATTGAGGAAATACAAAATAAAGCTCTAGATGCAGCTAGGTAATTAGAGGGCAGACAGGAACCAAGTTCTGCTGGTTGGGGAGTGTAATGTTTAGAGCCAAAACCAGCACAGAGAGCGTTGGTCTTCAGGCACTGCCCCTGCCTGAGGCAACTCAGTGAGACCCAGGAAATGGCCACAGCAGCAGTTCAGCCAAGAGGACACATACTCATGCAAAGTGACTAACCAAGGTCAAAATGCTTATTTCCTCCAGGAAGGCAGGCAGAGGAACCTCCTCTAGATCTGTATTTCACATCCTTTTTCCATCTGATGTTGCTGGTTGACAGGTGCTTTACATACTAAAATCCTTCTAGTCAACCCAAATAGATAAGAAAGGTGTAAGAGTGCTATTTCTGCCTTTATTTCTTTAGAAATCACAGAGCTTCATTGGGAAAAAGAAAGAGAAGGGGAAAGAAAATGGAATAAGGAGCAAGACAAATTATTAAGAACAGGTTCAGCAATCATTATATCCCTTTTGAATGGCTCATGATGAGTTGCACCTGTCCCATTTTTAGCTAAGAATTATTTGAGATATCTGAGAAGATGAAAAGACTGATAATGAAGGTATTAAAAAAATAAAAGAGGAGCATCATTTCTGTAGATATGAGAAAGAGGAATTGGTGGCCGAGCTGCAAAAGCAGGAACAGAAAGATTACAGGTGGTACACATCAAGGGGTAGAAATCTGCAGATAGGTAAAGGAATTGAGAATAAAAGACATATAAAGAAGAAATGACAGTGGAAATAAGCTAAGTGGTAAGAAATGAGAAATGAGTAGCAAAATGAGAAGATAATGTCACATCATGCCTTTGCTCGAGAGAAAACCATCTGTTGAAGTAATCACAATTGTTGGCCACAGATGCCCTGTTCTGCCAGGTGCTAGGATGGCTCCAAGGGGTCTGTGGTGACTCAAGAGGCTCGTGAGGTTCAGAGTGCAACACTTAGAGCAAGCACACTAGATTCTGCTTCATCACAGGGACAGATAAAACTAATTAGAGAAATTAACTCAGCTTTTTTAATGGAGAAACTATTGGCATCTTTTGTGGCATTTTTTCTTTCGGTTTTGTCTTTTGTCTTTAAGGACAACAAGGGAAATTTACTTAATTTGATATACTTACTGTTAGAACAAACTTTTGATGATTGATTTTGGTATTAAGAAAAAAAAACCAATGCAACTTAAACAACTAAATAAATGCTTAGAGAAAAATGCTTTGTCTACCTTACTCATACTAACTTCATTCCAACAGCTCTCCTGGTGTACAAAAACCCCCTACTTTTCACAGTCAAATTTGAAATAAAGGAGCCTTTTGTATTCCTATACATGGTCTGTTGTTAATTACAGGACTAAAATTGTTATTGATTAAAAGACTCATTAATTCCAACAATAAAGACTAAATTGAATGTTTTGCTGTATATAAGCAATAAATATCTATTGTTTCAGACCATAACATACCTCTGTCCTATGTTTAACCTGCCAATTGACTACAGTAATTATGATTGATTTCAACACCCATCTTTCCTCTACAATTAGAATTAATCCTTCTACTCTATGCTCATTAGTGATTAACTTTGTGTGCTTGGAAATAATTCCCTTTCTGCTTGCCTGTGTCTGTCTTGATAGTCAAGAGAATTCCAGGTAAAATTTTTTCAATGTAAAACTATACTTTTGGCCATATAGGTCAGTTTTGTAGGTGTTGCTTTGGGGGATTAAGACATCATCATTGAATTCCCTTTGGCACAAACAGCCTCAAAAACATTTTAGACTTTGCACCCCCACTTATTTCTCAGAGTTTTAGGACTGAGATAATGAGAAAATAGAAGTTTTTGCAGGATATATATAATAAAAAAATGTCCAAACTACCGATTTGAATTTATACACTTACTAAATAATTGAAGAGGAGAAGGTAATACTAAACCTGCAAGCACTTATACTCTGAGAAGAAGTGAGAAGGTTTTGGATGCTTAACAAGAGCATGACAGCCTTTAAAGGAACAAAATGTTACCTAAGCAGATGCCTTTATGTCAGTAGAAGTCCAGCTGCTGTGCTTTCCAAATTTCATGTGAAATGTTGAATTTCATTGAATTAGATCAGTTTCTCTCCCTTTATTTTTTGATTTCTATAGGTGTCAACTTACAGCAAGAGAGGACAGGGGTGAAAGGGAAGAGTGTACATTGCAATTGTGATTTCTGAGGGACCATTTTTAAATGCTGTGCAATGCAGTTCAGTGCAATGTACATGCTTGTTCTCTTATCCACAAAAATAAGTCATCTGAATAGCAACAGAAAGGTAAAAAAGCAAACAAACAACTTACAAACCTACTCCCTGCTATGGTGGGGCCCTACTAAAATTTGGAAGAAATAGATTTCTTTGAAAAAAATGTTGATGAGCTTCCTTAGAAATGGACACCTGAGCCGAGAGGGAAGGGATTATACACAAACCAGAGCAAAGGAGGTGAAGAAGAAGGATTAGCAGAACTGAGCGTAACCAAAGCAATTTACCCCTTACTGAATTTACTTTGAGCTACTTAGGAGAGAAATGCTGTTGTGCTAACATTTGAGCCTTAAAGGGACAAGGTGGGCTTTTAAGCTAAAGCACTGTACAGATGCACTTGAAGGTTGTTTGCCAGTCAATTGCTGTTTAACCAGTTTGCTCCCTACATCACACACTGAATGTGAAAGAACTGACATATTGCCATGGAAAGGGCAAGCAGGCATTCTCTGAATGCAACCAACATAAAACATAACCTTGGCTACAGAAACATAATAGTCCTGACTTTTGGTACCTAGCTTCTACTATTAGCAGGTGTTTTGGTATCAGAATTACTACTTGATGCACTGTTTTGAAAAGGTGTTTACCCACACACAGAACACATAGTTTAAAAAAAAATCTTTAAAGTTTTATGATGCTCTGCTGACTAACAGTACAAGTCATCCTTATTTGCTAAATGACTAGGTTAGCTGCTAAATGACCAGCTGATGGAATTAGTTATAATTTTGTTTTAAAAGCTGACAAGCCACTGTTGCCCTTTAATTGTCTTAACACAAATTGCAGATGTTTTAATTACAAATTTCATAACAGCTGTCCTTCACCTTAGCTGCCCTACACTTGCTTGAATATCTGCAGCCACAAAGCAGTGAAATTCCTCACAGCCTCCATTGATTCCCTTATTCTTACCATTTCCTCCAATCCTTCAATTCTCCATTAAGAGTCATTTTGATTACCTTAAAATGAGTCCAGGTTCTGCATTTTCTTATGTAACAACTTATTTATAATAATATGCCACATTCTGCATGAGTTAAAGCCTTTCATTTCTACTTAGAGCATGATTAACAAAGCTAAACATACTTTTCAGTGTTGATAAGCAGGACAAAAAAGGAGACAAATAAGAAAGAGAGTTTTTAGGTGGTTTTTTTTGTTTGTTTGTTCATTTATTTGTTTGTCAGTAGGGAAGCACATTCTGTGCTGCATTTTATAACTAAGACCTGATGAACAACAAAAGTGAAAAAAGATAAAAAAACATTACACACACACATACACAAACAGACTCACACCCAGTTTTAAAAACAGGTGCCTCTGCTCCCATGCATTGCTCCTGGCTTTTGTTTAACTCACAACATTGACTGTCCATCTTAAGTCATTCTTCATGAAGAAGAAATAATGCAGTTTATTTTTATTTGTCATAGAAAGTCTTGCAAAATGAAAATGGAAAGAGCATATGAAAGGCTGCAGTGCTATTTTCAGAGAGCATTTAAAAGTGTTTTCAGCTACAATCTAGGCTTTGATTCTTCATCCTTTTGGCAATAGGGAAATTTCTAACTCTCTTCTCAGGCTTCATGGGCACCTACATGCCTGGATTTTACAAAAAATGGTGTGTTTTAGAAATTTCAGCTGTTAAAAGAAAAAAAGGTAACACTACACAAAAGAATATTGTTCTACATTTTTCTGCTGAGATTGCTTTGGTCCACTATGGCAGATTCTGGAAAATTTTAAAGTTACAGTACTATTTTCAAACAGATCTGGAGAACTTTTCTATTATTTGTTTTTCAGCTCAGATTTTCAGCAGAAGCACATTTATTGGTAAGAATTGGTGCAATCACATTTATGATAAGCACCAGAATCTAGGTTTTCAAGTAGATAATGCCTTTGATTTAAGATTATCAACTTGACAACCAAGAAACTAATTTTCACAATTCTCCCTTAAAAAATTTCCTTAAAGTTGCTTTGAGGTATATAATCAACTATTTGGAGCTCCACATGACTTTGCAGAAATTCAAACTCCAAAAATTTGCATGATATTATAACATATTACATTTCAGCACTATTTTTCCCTTCTATGATATATCTTTATATACAAAACATATATATACACTATATATATATATATATATATACAAAATGGTCTTTAATCGTGGTATGAATATCCTCTAAGAATATGTATTCACAAAAATAATTGTTATCTGCAAGGAACTCATGGAACATAGACTTTTTGCTCTTTATTAGAGTAAAACAAATATGCTTATCATTTTGTTTCTTGATTAACTCTTAAAATTGGTCTGCATTAAACTATTTATGCATTTTTATCACTTATTTTTCTATGGCTAATCTTATTCAGCACAGACAAAATATCTTAATTGCTTCCTAATTATTTTTCTTACAATTTGTCTTATATGAATAGAATACTAAATATTCTTTACTTCTGTTCTCCACCTGCATTTTATTTGACACAGTTCTTTAAAGAACAGTTTACATACAACTTTCATAGAAACTTATTACAAAGAGACAAAAAATACATAAATATCTTCTCTAGTGAATTATATATAATGTACAAATACTTTTATTTTCTGGTTTGTTTTGTTGGGTTTTTTTGGTTTTTTTTAAGGCTTGGACCTACCTACTTTACATGAGATGGCTTCTGCTTCTTTCTGAAAATATCACCATTGTTAAACCAATCACAAATATACCCAAAAACTCAGTAACTGTCAAAGTTTTACCTCATTACAAAGGGCCATCCAGATGCCAAAGCACTGGAACAGAGTCTACTAGAGGCAGCATCTGGCACTTTGGCAAACTAGGCTGGCAGATGGTTCTACATTAGCTTTTGTTACTATTTTGCCTTTTTTTTTTCCTTCTTTTTTTTAATCCTCTTTTTTATTTTTGATAAAACTTCATAGTAGAAAACTAACCACTCTTTGAACAACAGTTCTATTCTATTCTAAACAAATATTTCATTGTTTTCAAATAAGTACTAAAAATTAAATACAGAATAAAATAAAAAGTACTGTGATTCTGTACCTGTATTGTAATTACAGTGAACTCACCCATGTAGTATGCATTTACTTGTATGTTGAATTCAGACATCATGTCGATTTTTAAAACAGATGATATATGTGTGTCTTCTCACAAACTACCTCATAATAAATTTGCACCTGAAAAGTATGAGTAAGTTACTAAAATGGGGAAATTTTACAAACTTCTGTTTTCATAACAGCAAAAAATTAATATTTCATAATTAGCAAAAAAATACCCACTTCTACCTTGATTTTTAAAAATAAGCTTATTTATAGCTGTGATGAACAACTCCATATCACTGAATTTAAATTTGTCCAGTGTTTTAGAGTGAAAATACACTTACTTCTGTTATTCACATTCCTGAGCAAAAAACTCAGGCCTCGCTACTGGCTATAAAAAACTAAAAAATATTGAATCTGGATTTGAAATCCAAGGTGTCACAACGAATTTCTACCTTTTCCAAGGAAGAAACAGCTAAGACAGACTCTAGGGGGGTAGGAAGTCTGTTTAAGTGATTCTAGGTCTATATCGATATAGAGATTTGCAAGAATCTTTAATGCCAACCAATTACTAACATTGTTTGGCATCTGCAGTGTGGTGTGACATTTACTGGTGGACATTGGTTCAACAAAAGTCATTTCATGATGCCTAAATACACAACTTTGCTACTCAAATAGAAGTGATGTGCTCTACCAGCCTGTCACTAAATGTGTCTCTACTGCCACCTACCTGTGCCAGCACATTTGTAAAAACCTGTAGAAACAATGAAGGCAGCAATAAAAGAAATGCCAGAGATCATCCAAAGCTGCACAAAAATACACTGTTTTTCTACTTTCTGCCAGGCAAAAAGGATCTGAATCTAGTCATATTGTTGCACAAAAGTAAAATTTTTGCACTGGCTTACCCTAACTCTTCAGTGGTTTTCATCTCAAGTTTTTCATCACTTCCCAGTCCTTCAGCAAAATCACAACAGTATACATTAAAAATATGAGTTACTTATACATAGAATTGATTTAATTATACATATGATTAAAAGATTATATTTAAAATATGTAAAACAAAAAATCAAAAACCTAAATTCAATTCATGATGAATCAAGTGAAAGGACCATGAAATTCTTATCCCTTCTTGAAAACAGAAAGCTTGAAAGAACATAGCAAACTATTATAGTAAGGGCAACATGGAGAAGGAAGCAATATTAGAAGAGGAAGTAAAATTCAGGACACAGTGTGGCACTAAGGTAGAGAAAACAAGTGAGGAAGCCCTCAAACTTGAGAGGAGTTACTGCCCTGATAATGATAGGACTTGGATTCACTACAGGACTTACTCACTTTGACTCATAAAGTCATTGCCAAGAGACCAAGCACTGGAGCAGTGCAGTCTGAATCATGTGGTAAGGTCTACAAATAGTGTTGTCGTTTGCCAAGGCCAGGGTCAGTACATTATGTTTGCTCACCGTCTGCAGAACAGACATTTCATTGCCTTCAAAATTTAAACTTTTTTTTGTACATTGATGAGCTCTGGGTCCTGAAAATTTGAATATGTGTGAGAGCTTTGCCACCAGTGTCCAAACATGATGACTAGTATACTGGGGCTTCTCTTAATATTTTTCTTGTAAATAGCTGACAGAAAATGTACTGTTTCAAAGCACAGCAAGAACAACAGCTAAGTAACCATTCTTTTTCCTTTACAAAGCTTTTTTTCCAGTATCTTTTCATTTCAGTGGGGAACTAATTCAAACACTGTACTAAAGAAGGAAGGAAAGATAAGAGAGACACCATAACAGGTCCTGAGAACATTGCAAGTTGTTGCAGACTGTTCTATGCCTGTATGAGGCCGCACAGTCTTTATGTCATTACATAGGTGCCATAGGATTATTTGAAACAATATTCCTGTATTAACGTATTATAATAATGTTGGCTGCAATTTACTTCCCAATGCACTTGCAATTGAAGTGTGAAAGGCTCCTGGCAAATGCATGTGTTTGTTTGTGTGAGCTAAAGTTACAATGCAGATTATGTCCAAGAAGATCCATATGAGGAAGGGGAAGGAAGAAAACCTCTTGGTCTCACACCTGGAATGCTTTGACAGTGAATGGTAATGACACAGTCAGAACTGCGAGATTTTATTGTCACAAAGTATTGACTGGGACAAAAATGACCTCTACTTGCTTCTTGGCAAGGAGCACCAGACAGGACTGTAAGGTGTGTCGGAGAGCAGACCAGCCAATATGAGACAGAGCCCTGCTGCTCAAAGCAGGAACTCACCATCAGAAAGAGGATGGATAATGCCTGTGTGGAACTGAGTGTCTGCCAGACATTATCCTCATGGACTCTAGACAGCCAGCAGCTCAGCTGAGTTGGATGAAGAGAAATAAATGCAGCCTTTCCAGGAGACATTCCCAGAGCAAGGCCAGAGATACCCCATCTCCAGGGACACACTGGATTTGCATGGCAAAGTTTCAGTAGTGGGAGGGCTAGGCAAATGGCTTTTGTAGGAAACTGGCAGAAGCTTCTCCCATTCCCAAATGAACAAATGCCAGCCGTGTCCGAGACGAGCCCGGCACTTGGCAAGGCCAGTCAACATCAGTGGTAGTGTCTCTGGGATAACATGGATAAGAAGGGAAAAAAGAGCTAGTGCAGCAACAACTGGGGCCAAAGGAGAGAAGAATCAGGATATGTGAGAGGACCAGCCCTGCAGACACCAGGGTCAGTGGAGAAGGAGGGGCAGGAGCTGCTCCAGGTGTCAGAGCAGAGATTCCTCTCCAGCCCATGGAAACCATGGTGAGGCACCTCTGCCCCTGAAGCACATGGAGGACAACAGGGATGCAGAGATCCTGTAGCCCATGGATGAACCCACACCAGAGCAGGTGGATGTCAGGAGAATGCAGTAGCCCCATGGGAAGACTGGACTGGCGAAGACTTGGCCTCTTGGAGAGAGGAGGCCATGCTGGAGTAGATATGGTGGCAGGGTTTGTGACCCCATGGAGAATTCATCATGTTCCTGAAGGACTGCAGCCCATAAAAAGGACCCCCACCAGAGCAGTTCATGGAGGTAATTGTCTCATGGGAAGGACCCCATGTTCGAGGAGGAAAGGAGTGTGAGGAGTCCTCCCTTAGGAGGGAGGAGGAGCAAAAGCAATGAGTAATGAACTGACCAGAACCCCCACTTCCTTTTCCTCTGAACCATTCAGATGTTCCAAGGTTACAGCTGTAGCACCTCTGAGCCCAATTTGTACACAGGCTTCAAACTCTCTAAAGGGTTTTGAGAGAAGTTGCAGATGCAGGGACTGCAAAAGAAGGACATTACAGAGCATTCAGGGCAATTAGGACTTCCCCTGCTTCCAAAACTCTGACAATTTGGACATTACCTTATATATTTAAAAGTAGGTGTGGGGAGGGAGGTGATAGACAGAAGACATGTGCAGCACAGTCAGGGTGATTGCTGTGAACATACATGGATTTCTGTACAGTGCCAGGTGACACCCATGGTTAGGATATTTAGGGTGCTGCAGTTTGAATAAAAAAAACATATTCCAGAATGAGCTTCTACTGACAATACCATTTGGAAAACACACATGGCATAAAAGATGAATGAGAGCAGCTAATTGTGCAGAGGTATAAGATAAATTAGTTATCTAATTGTCTTATTCTTGGGGGAAAAAGCCTAAAAGCATAAAAAGAAAACAACTATGTCTCCATGTTGTTCAAAAGTTCTCATTTGAGATATGAAATACAGCATAAAATCATAAAGGTTTATTTGGGATATGTCTTATTCCTCAAGGCATTTCTGTAGTGTTACTTTCTATACTCCTGGATGGCCAAGTGTGATACCCTGTAAAAGTCAGCCAGAACATTTTTGATTCTTATTTTTGGGCTACACTGTGTGGAAATCCCAGCCTCCAAAAGCACCATCCAAGACTTCCTGAGGAAAAGGTTTATCTCTGTTCTCGGTCCTTCACCTCAGGAGGTACACCCCAGCACCAGCAGGACACTGCAAATGTGGCCATCAGTTGTAGCTGAATGTTAGAATTAGTCTCTAAGGGAAAAGGTCAAGTAACCCACAGTATCCTATGAGTTGTATGCAGTATGATATATATCTTTAAAAATTTAGAAACTAAATGATATACAAAGACAATGTAATATTTTTAGACAAATGTAAAAGGTGTCACCTTTAATACCCTACTATTAAAGCAACACACTTTTGAACACTGTGTGCCTCTAAAATAAAAAATCATGTGAGGATTTTACAAGGTTTGAAGGTCCAATTAGATTTGACTTCCAACTATTCTGTTAGGTGTGACTTAGCTTCCTCATCCCACTGAAGTACCTAGAAAAGATATAAGGAGATCTAATATTACAATTTCTGAATTATATATCAAATACCATATCAGCTTAAACAATAGTATTATTCAGTACAAATAAAAAGCTCTTGCTTATTATTATCTTATGTAGTCAACAGCCATAAATTCCAAGCTGCAGAATTGAGTAAGGCTCCCATAAACCACAGTATCAAAACCACACCATGGTTAAATCACTATAATTGTAAAAAGCACCTAGGTTAAATCAGCCATTTCAATTCCATTCTTAGCTATATTCCACAAAGACATTCTCTCCACACCAAATGTGCAGAAATCCCAGCACAGTGAACACTGGGACTATTGTACTTTGAAAAACTCAACTAAACCTTGAATAACCATCTGAGCAGATGTTCTTGTTAATCCCACAGTATTTTACTGGTTTGCAGCTGCACAAGGCTAGAAATCTGTTGATTAAGGCTGCTCTGAGTGCCCCCAGCAAGGGGGGGAATCTTAACAGATGCACAATAACTCATCTGACCTCCGTATTACAAGGGATGCATGGGTAATGCTGCAAAGTGTATTGGAAGATGGAAGATTGGAATTCAGGCTTTCTCTAGCTGATGAACAGTGCCTTGCAGAAGCTGCCAGCTGGCATGAGCTAAAGGAATGAGAGCCTGAAATGTCCTAAACAACACTGCAGATCTTCTGTCAGAACTGGACAACTACAACACACCCTAAAGACTTTCTTGTGGGATTTCTTCTAGTCCTAATTAAATGCTTTTGGAATACAAAACACAAACTTTTATTACTTCTCTGAATCTTTTTTTTTTTTTTTTATTTTCCCCATCTGCAACAATTTGTTTGTACATTTGTCCTACATTTGGCTAACCATGCAATTTTTGGCTGAGAATAGTGTGGCAGTTGTTGCTAAAAAGACAAACATCTCTACTAACCTGTGGTATATAAAGTATACAGACATTATAGAGGAAAGAGTGATGTATTATCACCTAACCCACTTTAATATAAGCCAAATATATGCAGCAAAAACTTCCCACCTAGTGTCAAGAGGAACATACTCCCACTTTGTTGAACAGCTAGATGTAAATACATTCAGGATATATAAAGATGCTACAGATGGTAGGCAAACATCTGTCATGATGCCTTACCTACCAATTGTCCCAGCTCAAACATTCTTTTCCTTTCTGATCACATAGTAGCATTTGTCAGCATGAGAAGACAAAGTGCACAGAAGAAAAGGGCTGCAGAAGCAAATTTATTCTGTTTCTTCATCAGAGGAAAAAGAAATTTTAGGAGTAGAATTATAGGAGGGAAGCTTCCACAGTTAAACTTTCCATAATTAAGTTTCCATAGTAAAAGCTGGATATTTATATGCTGACATTTGAAGGTTCTGTCAGTTGCAGAATGTAGGAAGCCCTTTTGATCTCAATCAACAGCCTGCCTGCCTTATGTAAAAATCAGATCTATGTTTTCTCATTATTGGCTAAGCTGAAAGATCAAGTTCTGTGTGTTTACTAGGTGGAGTTGCTAATTTTGAAAAGCAACTCCACCTAGTTTGAATTATGAATTCAAAATTCATAATTTTCAGATACATTCTTGAAATGAAACCAATTTATAGCACCACAAAATGAGCAGGTACAGATTGCATGTGCAATTGTGCACTGTGTGGTGTGTAGACCCCATTTCTCATGAACTGCCAAGAGAGAAGCCAATTCCAGAGCTCCCAGCTGGGTTCCCACTCCCCGAGGGGACCTTGTTAGCAGCCTCCCTGCCGACCCAGTCCCACACTGCACACTCTCAGTCCCTCTCCCTCTGCTAAACACCAGGTATCCTAATGAAACGCGGATTGCCGTCAGCAGGGAATGTGAAGCATTGCTTGTCTTCATTTTATGCTTTAAACACATCATTTGTTTCGTTGCTTTCCTTCCCTTTCCCAGTCATTACCTGCTGTCATGTCATCCTGTCTCAATTCTTCCCTGATGCTTTATGTTTCATTGCTTTTCTTTCACCTTCTCTCCATGCTCTGCTAAGCACCTTGGCTGCAGCCAGCTAGAGGAGATGCTCTCCCTTGTTTTGTAGCTTAAAAATAATCATGCCAAACCCTGTTCAGTTTCACTGGGTGCATTGGGATTAATAACCATTTGTTGTCTCCATGCCTTTTTTACTCTGTCACTGATTTAATGGAGAAAAAAAATGTTTTTACTGGAAGAAAAAAATCTACAACAAATCATATAATTTTGGGGTATATCAAATCCACTTTACTCCATTAACCACAAAATATATTTTCATATAATTTCACATCTGTACAAAATGTTCAGTGCAAATGTGCCTTAAAGTCTACATTGGTCTCAGGCTAGAAAATCAGGTATGAACATGATAAATGTAGGAACCCTTTTGAGAGGATAGGAAGTAGATTTTGCCTATATACATGGAGAAGCAAAAAATGAAACAACTTGTTTATCATATTTTTTCTTTCCACCGTGCTTCCACCCTCACCTTCTCTTGGCATGACATTATACTCAAAGTAGGACATGCTGTAAGTTCTGTTTCTCTGCAATTGAAGATGATCTCCTGTTTGATGATTCAACTCAGCTGCCAGTCTCAGTGGTATTTACATTCCAAAACAGAAGACTTAATGTATGTCATGTACATAAAATGGAAGTATTTAGGGTGATGCTACACCCTGTAATTCCTGATGCTTATAAACTTGCCTGGGAAAACTATATTAACTCCAGCTATACCTTTCTGGTGAAGCATGAAGGGGATTTTTGGCATGGATTGTTTATGCATTGAAGGGAGTTCCCAGTGACTTAGATATCCAATCTTGACCTTAATAGTTTTTTGACCTAATTGTATAAGTTTAAGTGGTAAAAAAAATGTAAGCTATGTGGGTTTTTTCAGGCTAGCAGTGAAATGGTGTAAAAATATATGAAATACTTAGGTTATTTCATGTTGTTTCTGCTAAAATTCAGTTAGAGTAAGGAATTAATCTTGACAAAAATCACACAGGTTTGTGTGACTCAGGAATTATTGTGATTGATAGGTCCTTAACTTGACTGAAATTATCTCTTCTCGCTGGAGTGTGAGTTCAATGCATGGCATATGCAGTGTTTCCAGTTGGTGAATGAATAAGTTTGTATCATTTTTCCATGGCATGCTGAGAGGACGCAGCACGACATAGTCTGCTATATGAGGAATTGATAAGGAAAAATCATGCCTATTCAAGCAATCACAAACAATTGCTCCTGCAGTTGCAGTCAGGGGAAGAACCTAGAAAGCATTCAAGGAAAGATATATTCCATTCACCTCGTATTTTACCACAATATGAAAGGAACAGTGAAATCAAGCACAGGAAAAGAACAGCCCAGCTGACTGGGCAGAATGTACTGCTCGAGAGTGAACAGAATGCTCAGCTGTACAAGATCACTGTGTGATACATACACATATGTTTATAGTGTATATACATTGTTTATAGTGTGTTTATAGTGTATATATAGTGCATATAGCGTTTATTTGCACTAGAATTACTGGGGAGAGATGGACTCTTAAAGCAAACCTCTCAAATCTCCATTATGTGCTTTGCTTTATATTTCAAAACCATTTTGGAACACATGAACAACATTTATTTTGTGCGAGATGACCAGGAAAATGAGCTCCATTCATTTACACATACTACTGAAATTGGAATCTCAGCATCAACTGCTCAACTTCACCATTTCACCTGCATTTACAAGTAGACATACTTTTAAGAGCTAAGGGCACAAAAAGTGGTCTGTATGTACTGCACTTAGTGCAGCTTTTTTAGAAGTAGGGAGGCTAGTCCAGCCCTTAGAACGCAGCTCCTATTTCCTGATACTCCAGTACAGGTCTACCTGGAAATGGAAGAATGTAAAGCATCAGTCACTTTATTAGTTGGGTTTTGGGTTTTTTAAAATTCAAAATTGCATAAACATGTTTCAGTAGAATAGTTCATTTTGAGTAATTTTTATCTTACTGTTATGTGTATTCTCCATTTTTCTTAATTAAACAGCATTTTTCCTGTACTGGATGACTGCAGTTTTTATTAACAGAGGAAGCACATTGAAAAGATTTGAAGATGGACACACAGACATCTGGACCAAGCTTTTAATGACAGGAACATTCACAAACAAGTCTTTCTCAAAAACAGTGGGAATTAAAATTTGCTTGCACTGTTGGTTTTTTTTTTTTTCCTTCTTTCCCTATTTGTTTAAGGAAAATGGTTGCAAATGTTATCCAAGTGACTCAGACTCACTTATTCAAATAAACATTTGCAAATACTTCCTGCTCTCACTTGTTCTAAGCATTTTATTAGTGAAAGCATTCAGATTATTCTGACTACTTGCCTGAGCACAGAAAAACTAAGCATTTCTGAGCTACATTTTTTGATGGTTTTGTACATCTATGCAGTAAAATTAGTATATAAGTTTATATACTCATATTTGCAATGATCCCTCTTCTTTGTAACTCCTTGAGGGGGAGTAAGGCTTTGTATTTCTTATTTTTGTAAAGAAATCTCCTGTACTGCTTAGGTAAAAACCAATTAGACTCAGAGGAATGGTCAAATACATGTTATGGTGGTAAATACACCCTGCAGACTGCCCAAAGCACAGAGCAGGCAATGCCAATAAAATGATCTTCATAAAGAGAGAAGGTAACTAATTTCATAGGTATTCTGCTGACAAAAAATAGACTTCTAAGTTTGAATGAGAAGTTCTGTTGAAGTCACAGAAATCAAAGGAGTACAATTATTTCCCCTGTTTAATTTTGTGGCATCTCCTCATGTATACATGTGTATTTACCAAAACCCATTCAGAGATAAGTAATAGTGGGAACATTTTAGTAGCAACTATGTTCATCTAACTACTTTCCCCTCCTTTTCCTGGTTTTGCTCATTACTACTGTGTAAATTATACAACTTACAGAGAATTTCTATAAATTATAAAGACCCTGACTATCATGTTTAACTGGAGTAGCTTTACACTGCAGTTTCATAACCAGTTTAGTATGACATAAGCCAGCTCAATCATCAAAGAGTCATTCCACCACCCCCTCATTCCTGGGTGATTATTTCTCCACCCATGACTGCAGGCACATGAAGTCATATGGCCTTGCAATGAAATACCTCAGGGAAGTCATCTGAGATAATTAACCTGGGGAGAAAAAAAGCCAACAGAAAAAAAAAACACCCAAAAAACCCAAGAAACCACTCTATATTTAAGCCTCCTTCTTCCAGTTGGGTGTTTTTTAAAAGAACCTTCTTCAGCTGCCTGGTGGTGTTGGCTTTTTTTTTTTTTTTTTTTTTTATTTATTTTTACAGCACAAGGGACAATGCTTGGGTCAAGAAAACACTGTCAAGAATTTCAGGTAGTAGTGCCACCTTATGCAGACCTAAATTAACATGAAATGATGTCCTCATCAGTCCATTCTGTGCACTCCAAAGAGCTATTAGCTAAAATGAACACAATGCTACCTAAAGCAAAATGAAAATAACCGTCTTAAAGAAAACCAGTGAACTATGAAGTAAAAAAGCATATCACATAGACTGCATGTCATGAAGAAACATTAAAATGCAATGCCTGCTCATATATCTGTGGTTTAAAAAAAGAAGCAAGAAATCTGTGAATTTTTCATATATTAAAACAAACAAACAAAAACAACAAAAAAAAAACCCACAAAAAAACCCCAAAAAAACAAAAAAAAACCCCACAAAAAACCCCAAAAAACCAAACCAACAAATTAATTGTGTTATTTCACAATCCAGCTTCTGTTTCCTGCATAATTTAAAAATAGACAGGTATCTTGCACCATAAGAATTCACCCTAGCATTTGTTATTTTTTCATGAAATAAAGGTGAATTTCACAGTGGGTTAAAGGTCATAAAGTGAGATCTGACAAATGCAGGCACTTCCATGTAGAGTTCTGAGGACTTTTACTTGGAGGCACTGTAATTCTGTACATGCCCAGTTTGTTTTTTCAAACTGGCCAAACTTTACATCTTGCTCATCCCACTCATACTCTCTGAGCAGTGTGAGCAGCTGATTTGTGCCAAAGCCAGGTCAAGATCTGCAAGCTAAACCTTCTTTAACACACTTGGCACTGACAGCATTGATATTCCTACAAAGTGCAGCTACTGTTTTCCTTTATGGGGGAGGAGATGACATTAGCTCTTGTATTCCACAGACTGCTGAATAGCTCGTCCTCACAGGAGAGGGAAATACCCTTAACTAGCAGAATGATACACCACTTCATCCTAGGCTATTTTGTGCATCATATCTAACGTATCTTTCACCTCTTAGTTTGAATCTGTGCTGCTGAACTGAGAGAAATGTGCAGGTTATGAAATTTCTGAGCTATGGAGAAGTGATGACAATGTCTGAGTAGCTGAATGTTGAAAGGTATTAGTCTAGGAAGAGAGAATCCCTGTTTTCCTGTCTGCACTCCAAAATTATTTTCTATTGTTGCTTTTCTTAGACACAAAAATGTGTCTGGTTACATTTGGGGGATCAGATCACTAAAAATCCAGCACTGAAGCAATCTATCTGGAAAGAGTCTGCTCTTTTTCTTGCTGGTTTCTGTAAATCATTTATACTGTACATTGGGGGCCTAAAATGCAGGACCATAATAATTAATAATAATTTTTACTAAATAATTAATGATAATAATAATAATCACTATTGATACAGCCATAACAATAGAAGCAGCAAATAATTCACAATTTAAAAGGCAAATTATTATAGAATTAAGCTATGAGGGAAGAGGAAACAAGGTTTATTTAAGAACTTCTGCCTTTCAAGCAGATAACTTCAACAGAAAATGTTTTTTGATCACATCAAGTACAACTTCTTATTTTACTTCAAGTTCATTCTTTCAAAAGTTCTATTATATAAATTTTTTGCTTGAGACATATTTGCTCTCTCAATATTTATTATGAGTAAGGCTGTGATATTTATTCTTCACAGACACACGTTAAGGTTGAAAATTTATTGGAGGCAGGATTGTTAACATCTCAACACCACAGCTCTATGTTATCCAAATTTTCCAGGGATTTTGTCAGTAATTAGTACTCTTCTGTGTCAATAAATCATTTATATTTTCATTCTCAAACATAATTTCAGCCCAGAGAGAAACTGTAATAAATACTTATTATGCACATGATATATTACTAATGAAGAAGATGATAAATTGCTAATAAAAAAAAAAAAAAGGTATTGTGAAAGCCTTGCTGAAATATAGGTAATAAATTACTACTAGAATACTTAGAATGCAATTTTCAGGTGATCAAACATTCTTATTAGGTTTCATATGCCCTTCATACACTCAGTGCTCATCCTGTAAAATTCTACAGGTTTCTTTCTGCTCCACTGAATACAGCAGCACTTTGGACATTGATATCTTTAGGAGCCACGTCAAGCTGGGAATTAGTCGAGGAAAAAAGAACATCTTATGTGATTTTATGCATCAGCAGGTTGTCTCCCATTGTCCCACACGATGTCAGGTCTGGAATAAAAGAAACTTGTCCAAGGAATATTTAGCAAAATAAATCTTAGAAGAAAATGGGAGTAATGAAAATTCTGACTGGAGGTCAGCGTGCTTGTCAGGATGCTGCTTAATGAAGAAGCCAAGAGCCAAGTGTGACAGCGTTGCCAGCAGGGCAGGGACCTCACCAGCATGGGATCTGCTCCCATGGCTCCTGAGCAGGAAGGGCAGAGCAGGAGCTGAGTGAAATACCAGATACCAAAGCAATTACAGGAGGTCAGACAAGTAGAATCATCTCTCACATATATAAAATACAAATTCAAATGTCTTCTAATCTCAAAAAGGAGAAATATTCCCAGAGAACATGCCAAAGAAAGAGTTTGACATTCACTTCAATAATCTTGGATATAAATAACACAAAATGGAGAAAAAACCCTCACATTTTAATGCAAAATCCTTAATCCAGCAAATTTAAAATCATGGATTTTTAACATTGATAGATGGTAGGCAAGGTAAAACTTGAAGTACTAGCTCTGCATTCCCAGACAGCTCAAGCAGATTTCTTTAATAGTAAATCAAGTGTATTCAATGCAAATCTTTACTCTTTTGAGAGTATGTATATTCTACCAGACATTGTAAAGTAGATGTCAAAATTTCTTAATTAAAAGAGGACATTCTAGCATCATTATATGCTGATTTTAGATGCTAGGAATGTATACAAGAGGATGCCAATTATTTCCTTCCAAATAACTCACTTCAATGCTTTGATGAGGTTTAATTTTAAGGCCCTTCACATCCAAGCTCTAAATACTTCAATATTTTAGTGCCATCCCTCAAAATGGTTTTTTAGATATAAACACACATTTTAGCCCTGTCCCCCATGTCACCTCAACTACTGAATCAATACACAGGATGGCTTTTATTCAGAAAAAAATATATAAATTCTTACATTAGTAAGTGTGTTACATTACCTTTTTTTCTATTTAGTATTACTTTAGTCAGATTTTTTATAATAAAAAATGTAACTTGTGTAATATTTTATACTCTTTTTAAAGAAAACCAAGTAATTATTTTCTTCCAATCCAATATCATGAACCACCTAGTATTTTCCTTCTTTTAATATCTGAGACATATGGTTAAGAATTAAAATGCTCATATTTCACTCTCTCTATTATCTTTTGGATATAGCCCTCACAGCTTATTAACAAGAGATTCATTAAGCCATATGGTGAGTAGTAGTTTCACATCAGGTACGATTCAATCAAATAATTAAACAGTTGCTCTGTTTTAAATGCACTTTTCAATCCCAATGAGACAGGTGAAGATAATGCTTACTTAAACATTATTCTACTTAAGTGCACTTAAAATAGATTCATATCCTGATTTGTAGTAGCAACTCAAATACAAATAAATGTGTGTCCAATGTCATTATCTTTTAATCAAACACAACATTGTGCCAAATAATGAAGCAGGGCTCAGATCTCTCATTAAGGAAGAGCTCCTTTTCTTTTTCAAAATAATAATAGGGGCTTATCAGCTGCAATTTACACTTTAATAGTTTCTGACAAAACCCTTGTGCTCATAAAAAAGCTTAGCAAAAAGCATCTTAAAATTTGCAATCCAAATTGAGTTCACCTCTTCAAGTTTTTTTATTGATGAAAAAAATTCTAGCTGTGTTAAGTACAGGTTGTCAAATCTTGTCTCATTCCTACCTGAGTCTTAAGATGATAAACAATTTCCACTATATTCAACATGTATTGCTGAAAATACCCATGCTCTTCACGCTGAAGTGCTTGACAATTAAATTATCATAAAAAAGCACACCCTCCTTTCCATTATCTGATTTTATATTACAACTAAAAGATTTAATGTTTTTATTCTTATTTTCAGATGTTTGCTGATTCACGCAAAGAAAACCCCAGATAATTTCACAATTTAAAATACTCTTTATAATTTTAAAAGGAGTTTAACTGCTTGGGAAATTCTTCACTGTAGAGATGTCAAGAATCATTTACACTACAACTGAAAGTATAATCTTTTCACTTTTTAAGATTTATATACAAGAGATTTTAGATCCAGTATACCAATACATGTTTGCCTATACTTGTGAAAGGAAAATCAGTGCCTTGGCCCTATTGTAGCTTATTTTTAAACACAAGACCAAATTGAGTAGAACTAAACTTTTTAAATGAAAATATAGGAAATAAATAACGAACTTTAAAAGTTGCAGAGAAGTGTCATCCATACATTCAGAAGTTGGTTTACCTTACTCTTATTAGTACTATTAGCATTCATTTACCAGTACTCTTAGTATTAGAAGTTGTTCTACTGAAATTTAAAAATTAAAAAAAAAAAAAGGAAAATAAGTTAAAGCTTCTTAACCGTTCTATACAGCCAAAATAACACAAATGTAAACTATTTAATACTTCCACCACTAAACATTGAATAGATATTACCAAAAAATTCAAATTTGCTTGTTTTCCAGATATGGTTCCTGTCTGTCTGGAATACTGTGTGTACTAATCCTTTAGTCATGGCAGCAGCAGGCTCCATGGAGCTGGTGCATCTGCACATGACTGAGATTCTGCTGCAATGACTGAAAGACTGCTGCTGTGAGGAAATTTTGCACACAATTAACTTCTTCCACTTAATTTTACCTATGAAAATGTAAATACATACATTTTGATAAGTATATTTGTAACTGTAAAAATTATTTCATCTTCAAAGGCAGTACCTGGCACAAGTTTTTGAAAATATTTTTCCTCTGCCAGCTTTCTAGAGGTCTATCAGCCAAGAGACAGAAGATAAAGATGACGTTTACAAGCAACTCAAGCTTGCATCTTTACAAATTAGATCTTCTTGTAGATAGCCACTTGCTAAAAAGCAGCACACAGGCCAAGCTTTAAAAGAAAGCAACTGAGATTAATGCATTTAGGACAGAAGAAGTTGAACCAGCAATTTCTACTGAGTAAACAATGCCTTTTATACATAATCTCTGTAAAGACTAATGTTTAGGACCCTTCTGCCTCATTAATGCATTCTTTTCCCTCTAAAACAAATGAGGAATATGATGTTATCTGGATGGCAAGTGTATTAGCAGCCCAGACAAGGAGCCAGGAGATGTTAGCAGATAGTTTGCCTTCAGCTTTTTAGACACTCAAGAAAAAAACATTTAGCAAAAGAGTAGGTGGAAAAACTTTATGTTGTGGGGATTAGGAATGCCACTCAAAGCAGTAGTTATATTCATCCTTCTGGGAATCAGCAGAACAAAGCTAAACCTTTCTTTTAGTGCACAACCAGCATCAATTGCCTGGGAAATTTATATCAAGACGTAGTTTCTTATCTGATTCTTTGCTTACTGAAACTGAATTATGTCCTTTGTCTCCAGAAATGCCCTTCCCAGACAGACAGAGAAAATTACTGTCTCCTCTGTAATGGGGAACAGAAAGACAGCACCCTCCTGTTACAGATGGAAGAAAAGATTATATCATGGATGAAACATAAGGAAAACAAATCCTTTGGGATATTGATAATACACCTAACTGTGTCCTAGATTTTGGGTCTAGATTGGAACTGTACTTGCATTTGGAGTTAAAGATGAACATTAAAGTGTAGTTTAAATACAAATGATGAGGGCTATTTATATATTTTGCAGGTATGTGTGTGTTGTATTCATTCTGAGCACATCAAGGATTAGACCATTTAAAGGAATTTGGCTTGGAAATACCCAGCTTCTGGACCTTGACTTGCTTTAAGAGTAATAAGAAGTACACCAGATTCAATGCAGATCTCACTGGCTCAAAAGCTGATACATATTGGGACATAAATCTTGGCACTTCAAAACTTTAAGAAGAAGCAGCAAGGCTCCTGCAGTGTTTAGATATCAGCAGAATTAAGCAGTAACCATCACAAAAACTTCAGAATTGTAGTTTTAGGCATTTAGTGTCTAAATTTTTACTTGCATGAAATAACTCCTCTATGTCTTATTTCCATCTGATCCATGGTCTTCAAATAAACTCCATATCTAGTTTTATAAGAACATACGAAGTTTCACTGCAAAAATTTTATAAACCAGTCTCAATGAATCCTGTTTATCATTCCTTCTGCATTGATACTGTCCTTGGCAAATGGCCTCAGTCAGTGATGCAGGGAAGTGCACTTTAGTATTCAGCTAATGTACAGTTGGGACCCCTAATGACTCATGCTATTATAAAATTGACTGAGATCACCTAAAGGAAAGAAGCAATCATTACAAAAAGCTCAGTATTCTCTGAGTCTTGCAATGCTTGTGCTCTGAAGACAGAATTCCCTGTTAGGTACTCTGAAATGTCTAATGAAGGCTGTTGTAGCAATTTTGATGATATTTGCAATTGAGGAGTCTCTAGCTATTCTAATTGTTCCACCTGTTTGGAAAAGAGATGAAGGGTAAAAAAAGGTCAGAATGAAATTAACAGATAAGCAAAAATTAGAGATGAAGATGCTACATTTAGCTCAGTCAGAATTACAGAGTATTTCTAGGTCAGGGTTAATAGCAAGTCTCTCAGCTCTCCACCAAGAAACTGCTGCAGATGATGGATTAGGTTTACTGGTATATTTTAATAGATTGGAACAGCAAGGATTCCTGGTAATATTAATCCCAAAGACCAGAATTTTCTTATTTCTAATTAATCTAAAACCAACTTGACATATTGTCATAGTTTTAATGAAATTTGATGTTTGATATTCAGAAAGAGGAGACAGAGAAACAAGAAACACAGAACAGGTTTTCTAAAAGGAAATGGTGTATAGTGGTGACATTTATTTACACCATGAAGATTTTCCCTACTTTACACATAACTCCTGGTTTTCTAGATATTTAATTTTGTTGTTTTTTCCAACCAAATCATATGCAGCAATGAATGCTCTTTATCTGAGCCCTGCAGCAATGATAGAAAGCCTGCACTAAACACTTCTTATGGAGAAAACACCCATGAAATTCCAATGTGTGATGGCTAGTGAACATACAAAAAACCATCTACTGAACACCATCAACAGCATCTTCTCTCAGGAGAGAAGAAGAAGTTATGATTAGCTGAAAAGTTAGACAGGTATGGCCAGTTAGAATATTACAAAACATAATTTAAAATCCAAATTAATGTGGTAGCAGATTAAATTATTTCCATAAACAAGCAACAGAATAGTAATGAGGGCTCAGCTGTCCACGTATATAATTTAACACAAATAATATTTGACACAAATGTCATTTGATCCTTGGTTTTGGTATAGTTTCTGCTTTCAGCCCTGCATTGGCATCTTGTACTAAACTTGTATTCTGATGCTACTCAGAATCAGAAAGTTACTTAATAGAAATAGGCATAAAAGCACATTATGTACCACACCTTGCAGTTCAAAGACAAAGAAGAATGAAGAAAATATAAAGGCGTGGAAGAAACTCCTCCATCTAAGGCATTGAAGGAAAGAAAGAGCAGGGATACCTCTAAAGTATTTGAATAGGATTTCCTTCTAGAAAAAAAAAGACCTTTCCTTATAAAAATACTTCTGCAAATGCAGCATGAAGAAATCAACTTTTGAAAAGTCAAATATAATGGAAGCATACAATAGGTGACATAAAATTGCTGTATAACAAATAAATAAAATGTTGTTATCTTTTGCATTTTGAATATTTTCACATTTTCCTGGTCAGCATATTTAATTGCTTTATTTTTATACAATTCATAGTATATATTCCAAAATAATTTGGTTTATTTTAACACTAAATAAAATTACTACAGTGTTTCCCTAATTTAATCTTCTTGTCTGATACAATACATAAAATTTAATTTACGTCTGTAACTAACGCTTGGTAGGAAATTTGTTCATTGAGTTATAACTTCCAACATTTTTCTTCCAGGTAATGAAATATATAAAAATAAATCACATTTCACTCAGCATTTTATGGTATGCTGTCAGCAAATGTCCAAAGAAACACAAACCTAAAGCATTAAAAGTGAAACCATTAACTTGCAGATAAATCATAGAAACGTCTCATTTAAAAATTATTTGTAAGGTTCTAATGAACTGTTAGGGATAAGAACTGAAAATTACTGCATATTAGAGTCTGCCTCATCTCTAAAATAAATACAACCTTATTTGAGTTGGACACAAAAACCAATTCCACTAGTCCTAGTCCCATTTACACTTCTAAATCACAGAAAGGGTAACTGTAACAATGCATGAGCAAACACCTTCTTTCACCTTCATTGCCTAAGGAAAAATGTGAATATATTTCCCTCACTTAAATAAAATCATGCCTGAACTGAGATTAAAATTAGAAACTTATTCCTGAACACATAAATATGACAGTACTGTATTTAATTTCTGATGATTATAACTGTCATGCTTGAGCTGGCTTTTCATTCTCTGAAATAGACTTCTTTATATATCACACCACATTACTGAATACTGTTAATCTGCAATATATTTAATACATTAGGCAAAAAAAATCAATTTCTTGCGGGTTTTACTACAATAAAGTGTATTTGAGACAGTCATTTTGGTCTGACTTTGTCGGTTATGGAAAAAAACCCACAAACAAACCAAGTCACCACAAAACAAACCAGAAATTTTGTGGAAATTTAAACCATGTCTCCTGACAAAGGAACCACCTTATAAAACATAGGTTAGAGCCTTCCTTTCATAAACACCTAAGAAGGAGATAATTTAAACTCTGTTGTTTTGTGGACTTCATGTTGTTATTGCTTTGGGGGCTCTTTTTCTTTAGTAGCCCACATGTTGCCCACCCTCTCTGCCCCCCAATGAGTGAGAGACTCTGTAATGGACTTTGATAGGAGACTACAAGCTACCTTTTGTTAATGTAATGCTGTGTGAGACAACAGCAGCCTCAACATAATTTCTTCAGTATTAGAGTAACATTGAACTTAAAGGATTTCCATCTTCCCCCATGGCTCTAGTTAGAAGGCACTTACTGCATTTTTCAAAAGCAATGCATACTCAGCATATATGGCAGGAAGTGTGTGAGTGCAGATTGCACACATTCTCAACAACAAATTCCAAATCTTTGGAATTTCTGAATATGCACTCAGGCTCTTTCTCAGAAATTAAGAGCATCAGAAAAGACATGCCACAACTGGGAAAACGAATCATAAATGTTATTTGAGAATTATGTAGCTACCATGTACTATTAACATAAAAAAATCCCCACTTTCTTTTCTGACGTAAATACTGTTGGTATCTTTTTTATCTCTTCCTCTGCCACCCAAAGGTTTGTTTGTTTGTTTTGGCATTTCTGTAGACTCAGAGTTTTATAGAGCAAAGGAAAAACTCATGCAACAAGTGGAAAAGTTTATTGAGAGCAAAGAGGATGCCTTCATTTTTCCTCTAATATCAAACTGAATATTTCAGGTAAAGTAAGAATTCTATAGATTTCCCCTAATTTCAGATCTTACTCTGAAGCCTTGTTTTCAGGCCTTGAGGAAAAGAACAGGAAATTTAACAGAAATTGAGTGGAGGGAAGATTTCACCAACCAGTTCACTTGCAGAGATTTAGTCCCCATTTTTAAAGAAGTATTATAAAACAACCCAACAAATAAACAACAATAAAAAAAAAAAAAGGAAACAAAACCAATAGAATGACAGGTGGTTTTTAAATATCTATTTTTATTGTCAGTCAGGCAAAGAAATTCTCAGTACATATCTAACACAGACTATTGAAACTGCGTAAAAAAAACAAGTCACTGAGTTATGATTACTCTGTTACAATATCCAGGCAAATCTTTCTTCTACTGCACTCAGAATTACTATGCAGTTGATAATGTTGGCATGTTCATAGCTACCATCTGACACCACACTTTCTCAAAATTCTCAGAAAGTTACTCAATCTCATCACATAAGGGAGTGAACTAGTGATACTACTGAAATACTATTGCTACAAGGCTGAAGATTCTGCAGCACCTGCAAACTTACTACGAAACCCCACTAACACTTGCTACTAAAATTAATGGACTACTAGAGGAAAATAATGGAGGGATGGGAGGTGTTGTCAGCAAATACAAAATTCCTATAAGCAAAGTGAAAATTCAGGGATAGTTTCATGATGATAATGAAAAATTTGAACTCCTAAAAGAACTGGAGAAGGTTAGCACTGAACCAGTACCACCATCTGAAGAAGACACAGTACATACATTCCATTCACCTTCTTAAACTTCATCTGGGAGGGCTGGGTGTTGGAACTTCCTTTTCTAAGTTCAGGTCTAGTAATAGACTTCTAGCTATACTCACTCAAAAGGCACAGCTGTTGAATTAGAGTTTTTCCTAGTAACCTAAATGAATACAAGGTATGTGAGAAAAATTTTTAAATATGCTATATGAAAAACAGTCAGTTGTCATAGCCAATATATTGTATTAATTATTCATTAAGTTTTGCAGACTTTCTAACCTGACCATTGGATTCCTGAAACTCTGTCTGTAATACATCAAGAGTAGTAAAACTAAAATTATTATTAAAAAAAAAAAAAAAAAGAAAAAAGGATAAAAAAAAAGATGCAGTTAAACTCATCAGTTGATTTGTAGCTATTTAGTTGCGCTGCAGCCTCCACAGTTTTCAGTGTTACACATCTAGGGAAACTGAGTGCATGCAGAATTGGCCTGAGCCACAGCTCTGGGGTTCAGGGGCCCAATGTCTATTAGGTGAGACTTAAGGCACGTCTGCTGTCACCTCTGCAGCTTCCCAAGGACAACACATTTCATGCAGGGAGAGAGATTTGCTATGTGTGCTGTAGCCCAGGGAGATCTGCGAAATGTGCATTGCAAAAAATCAAGAGAAGAGGGAGTGAAAGCACATCATTTATAAAACAGCTTGACTGAGCAAGTAAGTCTGATTTACCTGCGCCGTGCCACTATTGTCACAACGGCTCCGCAGGGAGCACATCCATTTGTCATTTCCACCATACCGTATCTCAAGACATACAAGTATTACATCGAATGCATCCCTCAGCAGCTGGCTCGCAGCCTGCTTTCTGGCACATCTCAAATCCATAGATAAATGCTCAGGAGCAGCACGCTGCTCTTCATCACCCTATTTCTAAACTCTCGTAAAGCACCTGCACGCAGGCTTCGTTTCGTGGGCTTTAGGTTTTCCCGGTCGCTCTCGTTACAGATATTTGCGTTTGAAATAGGTGAGAGTGCTCCTCGTGGGACTCCAGGGCCGGCGAGACCCGGCCAGAGCCAGGGTGCTGCCGGAGGGGCACGACCCGGAGCGAGCCAGGGCATAGGCGGAGGGCGAGGGCGAGGCGGAGCGGGGCAGGGTGCTGTAGCCGGAGCGGGACAGGCTGTAGGAGGAGCGGTTCAGGGAGCTGTACGGGGCCCGTGTCAGCGTGCCGTAGGTGGCACGGGTGGAGGAGTAGCCCGAGCGCCCCTCGGGGCTCCACAGGGAGCGGGAGGTGGGAGCCCACGTGGAGCCCAAGCGGGTGGTGGTGTCGTAGGAAGGGCTCCACTGGGAACCGCACAGTGAGCGGGACCCGGAGGTGCCCACGAGCTGGGAGCGGGGCGTGGGCGTGGAGAGGGAGCGGGCCGTGGTCCCGGGCAGGGGCCGCGGGGATGGGGAGCACGGCAGGCAGGCTGCCCCGGGCGAGTCCAGCGGCTGGGCGGCAGGCGAGCTGGCCGGGCGGGCCCCCACGGCCACCAGCGAGGCGGAGGTGGGCGAGCACAGCGAGTGGGCGGCCGGGGGCCCCACCGGGCGGGGGGCCGGCGAGCACAGCGAGTGGGAGGCCGGCGGTCCCACGGGCCGGGCCGGGGAGCACAGCGGGTGGGATGCAGAGGCGGTGCCCACCTGCAGCACCGTGGGCGTGCTGCTGCGGGGCGCCGGGGAGGCCGCTGGCGAGCACAGGCCGTGCGCCGCCGCGGCGCTCAGGGGCTGGGAGGGCAGCGGGGCCGCTGGGCCACACTGGGGCTGCGTGGTGGGAGAGGGTGTGGAGCCGCAGACGACGTGTGAGATGGAGGCACCGGGCACTGAAAGGGGAGTTGGGGGTTGCATGGGATTACCGATGGTGTGGACGACTGGAGAGCACATGGAGTAGGATGGTGGAGCAGACATGGGGACCGCCTGGGCCGCCCCGCTGGGACTGGGGCCAGCCATGAAGTGGGTCAGCAACGCACTCACCGCATTATTGGTGGGGACAGAGACCGAATAGGACATCGGCCCCCCTCCGCCTCCGGAGGGGTGTGCGGGAGCAGGACCTGTCTCAAACACCACATGAGGCATGGGGGTGCAGACAGGGTTGGACGGTGGGGCTGGCACGGAGCCGTACATGGATGGAGGCATTGGAGCACACGCGGCAGGAGGCACAGTCTCGCATATGACACGGAAGCCAGGATCGCATCCCATCTCAAAGCCAGGGGTGATGCTTGGATTGAAGCCTTGGCTGCAGATGGAGTTGCATAAGGGGTGGCCTGCCGGGAGGTACACGAAATCATACACAGGCTGTCCCCCTGCACTGCAGTTTGGGTTGCACACTGGGATACATATGTATTCACACATGGAGTTGAACGCGGGGTCTGCCACAGGGACGGGCCCAGAGCCGTTCACGGGGACGGAGCCGTTCTCACACGCCGGGAGTGACCCGTTCTGGCTGATGGGCAGGACACCGTTCTGGCCTGCGGAGCAGCACACTTCGGCCTTGGCACATCCCTTGCAGTAGGCAAACTTGTGGCACCCAAGGTTAGCCAGGAGCCGGTGGCTGCCAAGCCTGTAAGGTGTGAACTCCACGATGGTCCGTGCCTGTTGGTTGGATGCCAGCGTTCCCAAACTGGAGCAAGACAAAGAAAAGAATTAGGACCTAATCCTTGGCGCTCAGAGACCTAAGCGCTACAAGATGAACACACAAAATAAGTTTGATTTATTGTGACATATTTTAGAAACAAATTGTTATGACAACTTTGTTATACTTGTCTTCTTCCAAAAAAAAAAAAACAAACAAAAAAACAAAAAAAAAAACCCCAACATATTCTCTGTTATGAAAAGCATGGTAAAAACTTTTGTCCCAAGAGAAGACTTGGAAGACTTCCACAGTCAGTTCTGTAATTGGAATTGGAAAATCATTTGTGGTACTAACTTGAATTCTTAAAAAATGTAGCACCCTTCTGCCTCAAAGGCGTATTTATTGCTTACCATTTCCAGCAGTTCGACAGGCCAGCTTTGTGGAATCCAGTTCATTACTATTCAGTAAGAACAATTCTTAACTTCTTGCCCTCAAAACTAGTCATACTTTTGTCAGTTCTCCTTGTCATGAAGAGAAGCAATGCATATTAATGAACAGCTACTTTTCCTAGAATGTTACAGCATCCTGGAAGTTTCCAGTTCCCTGTGTTTAGCATGTTACAGGCTTAGAATGCATATTGTTATTTCTCACTGTTGTGTTGTTTTCTAATTGTTCCTATATGTGGTTAGTGCCAGTTCATGAATATTTAGAGGAATTTTATTATAAAGTCAATAGGATTGTAAGGGATGGGGGACCCAGCTAGTACTTCTTGTAAAGACAAGCGTGCAGACTGATATTTGATGTACCCAATTAAATTAAATCTTGAGAAAAATGAAGCAGCATCATTATTTTCCAGCTTTAAATGATAATCAGTTTCAAGAGGAGTGAGGCTTTTAATGGAGTCTCAAAAGAATAAGAGACAAAATATCCTGTTCATGTGCTTAACGCCAAAAATATCAGAACTACTGTCTCTCTCAAAACCTGTTCTGAACTTATACATCATAGTTAACCCTCAAAATTGTCCCCATTTTAAGAATTGCTGAACTTACTCAATGGTCATCGGCTCTTTGAATAAACCACAACCTTCTAATGTCATTACACAATTCTTCATGTCTTCCTGGAGAGGATTGCAGAAGGAGATCTCTGCAGTACATGGTACTTTCAGTCTGGGTTGGCTCAGTAGCTAGTTAGAAAAGAAACAAACACATTTTATGTTTTTTAATCCTTGGAAAATTGACAGTGAAGTAAATAAATGGAAGAAAAAACAATTTTAAAGGATTATTAATACAGATTTCTCTCTGACTTGCTTCTGTGATTCTCCATACATTACTAAGTCAATCATTTTACTTTCAAAATCACGCCAATC
Organism: Erithacus rubecula; assembly: GCF_903797595.1. Taxonomy (NCBI): domain Eukaryota; kingdom Metazoa; phylum Chordata; class Aves; order Passeriformes; family Muscicapidae; genus Erithacus; species Erithacus rubecula. The sequence goes on along the minus strand of NC_136689.1, from coordinate 94,050,548 downwards.
TTGCTAAATTTAAAAAAAAAAAGGCAATAAGATAAAAGAAAAATGTGAAGTATTTCAAGTTTATTGGCATTGTACTTAGGAAGTGGCCAATAAAAGCCCCCAGGTCTGTTCCTTAGATCCCAGATTCCATAATCAAGGTTCCTTACCTTTACAATAACAGGTGGTCGGTTGACCACAATATCCCTGCTCACCATCAGAACTTCTCCACATTCTGGGTCTGAGACAGCAACTACTTTCATGATGTTGTGATCGCAGAGATAAGATCCATATTGATTATATGATATACACACTGGAATTTTTTTCACTGTAAAACAAATTAATTTCATTTTTTTCTGAATTTTTATTAATATTCCCATTTTCCTTTTTCATAAAGTTTTATTCAAAATGGCTTAATTAAATATTAAGTTGTGGCATCTTTCAAGATAGAATTTTTCCTGACTTAGGGTAATACATTGCTATCTTCAGCAGTTTCAGTTTTCAATTAATCTATCAGTGAATATGCAAAATAGTTGATGATGATGATGATTATTAAGCAAAATTTGGAATCTATAAGTGAAATTCTTAAAGCAATAATTCACATATAGGCAAATTAAAGCCTCATAAAATAGAATTTCAATATATGTATGAAATTTTGTCTTATAATGATGTGGTTTAATTAAAGGGATCTTGTTTCTTCCAGAAAAAGATATTAACCATGGAAACTGGTGTTTATGTTCTGCTACACATTTGCACCACCACTTTTAGGAAGTCTCTACAAATCCTAAAAACCAACTATCTCCCAAAACCAACTTGGTATTAGACAATTTCACCCTCTTACCTTCCCTTGGACCCAATGTGACATTCACACTGTCTTTCCAAAACTGATCCATTGGGCAACCACTGTAGGTTATAATTTGTGCGCACAAATTAAACTTCAGGGTTTTGTTCTCATTACGCAGATTTTCAAGCAGCCAGTTCAGCTGGACGTCTTCACCATACATTGGGCAGTTAGCCATCTTTAACCTCATGTTAATTCCGGAGTCGCTCAGAAATGGGTTTTTCAGAGACGATAGCTCTCTGTCAATATGACAGTTGGAAGCGTTGCAGTACCCTGGGTGAATTCTTCTGTAAGCCCGGTAATAGGCTTCTTTGTTTTTCACAGAACCTGTTGAAGAAGATACATGATAATGAATCTGCTGGAGATGCAAGAACCCTATTATTATTCTACCCAAATAATAAAGATAATTAAAGCTATTGCTTCTTCTTCCTGGAACCCAAAGTAGCAGGTTGTTGTAGAACAAATGCACCAGATAATGAAATATGAGAGTCAGCAAACTGAATGCACAGAAGAAAATAAACAGTTCATGGGGGGGAAAAAAAAAAATTAAAACCTTATTTTACTTTCTAGTAGTTAAATATAAAAATGGTCATGTAAATCTCAAAATGTATAGTTAGTACAAAACTCAAAATGTAACTCTTTAAAAGGATAAGGGTGAATATAAAATGCTACCATTCTCTCAAAAGATAAAATATGGCATTAAAACAAAGAAACCATCAATTGTTTTCCAATAACCAACCAAAAATAAACCAAAAAAAACCACACTTGCAAATGTACAATCAGCTGTTATGTACTGTTCATTTCTTTATGCAGTTTTGCTGGTTGGACTCCTCCTGTCTAGTGGAATATGAAAATCAGTAATCCATGGCCCAAAGTAAGAACAGCAGAACGTGCTAATAATACATTAGTTCAGTAAGTAGTACTTTCTGTAGTAGTATTTTCTGGCAGATCTAGCACAAGAAGCAACAAATAAGGTGTTAATCCTAGGTTTAGAAGAAATTGTGGGTTCTTTTAGATTATCTTGACTCTGCTAATATTTTAAACTACTTTAAAGGTGAGACCAAACCATAAACATACAAAGTGTTATTTAAAGGACTGGAACCCTTGTCCTGTGAGGAGCAGCTAAGAATTTTGGCTCTTTCTAGTTTAGAGAAAAGCAGGCTGAGCAGTGACCTCATTGTTCCTAGCTTCCTGAGAAGAGGAAGTGGAAGGGGAGGTACTGAGCTCTTTTCCCTGATGTCCAGTGACAGGAAACATAGGAATGATTCAAAGCTGTGCCAAGGAAGGTTTAGACTAGACATTAGGAATATTTTCTTTATTGTGAGGCTGGTCAAACACTAGAACAGGCTTCCTAGAGAGGCAGTTGATGGGCCACGGTTGTAAATCCCTTAAAAAGAGGTATTTAATAGTATGTTTCAACTTTCACTCAGTCCTGACATGTGAGGCAGTTGGATGAGAGGTAGGTCACTGTAGGTCTTTCCAGGTGAAATATCCTATCCTATCCTATCCTATCCTATCCTATCCTATCCTATCCTATCCTATCCTATCCTATCCTATCCTATCCTATCCTATCCTATCCTATCCTATCCTATCCTATCCTATCCTATCCTATCCTATCCTATCCTATCCTATCCTATCCTATCCTATCCTATCCTATCCTATCCTATCCTATCCTATCCTATCCTATCCTATCCTATCCTATCCTATCCTATCCTATCCTATCCCGTCCTATCCTATCCTATCCTATCCTGTCCTGTCCTGTCCTGTCCTGTCCTATCCATTAGAATTTGCTTTGTTTGAATCATCTAAATATATTTAGAATTTTTAAAATCAAGATCTTTGAAGAGAAAAGCATGTGCCTCTTTCTCAAAAATAAAAAGACAATTTCAGATTGTTTTGCATGTTTAAACACAGGACATATTACTTTGATATTTTTATGTGATTAGGCTGTAAAATTTCCTCTAACCCAATAAATACATTTTCATCATACCTAGTTCATACTTGTAAGCTCCAGTGATGTCTTCAAATTGCTCACTGCCAACACTCTTGGTGATTAGACGTTGTCCACATGGCCATGTGTCACAGAAAAATTTTGTTCTTTTGGCATTGTTTTGGGAAAGCCAGCCAACATAGTTTGAATTTACTCGAGAAAACATATGATGACCATCATAATCCAAGTCCAGTTCTCCTTCCCTGATGCTTCGAACCCATGTAGGACCACTGCAAGCTGAACCTAAACCGGAGAACAAAAATGTTACAACACATTGTAACCTGAGTAGTAGGGAAACTCAGCAACGTAATCTGAGAAAAATTATTCCAACTGTAGTAAAGTTACCTCTGCCTGTTTCCAGAGGAGTTGGATCCAGACATTGCCAGTCACCACAGCACTGATTTATGTCTCTGCGAGCCATCCACGATTCATTCCAGCAGTGGTATCGCCTGTAGAATGAAGGAATATACAGTTAAGGATGTTTCTTGGATTACCAAGTTTAACGCCTATGACAGAGGAAAACTATGTCAATGATAATTTTTTTTTAATCAACTGAAGATTTTGTGTGTCTTAACATTTTTAATGATGCTTGTGGCATGAGTGATTTTGTTTGCTTTATATCACTCAGCCTGGAAATTTGTTCCAGAACTTCACAGACCTGATTGCAAAACATGGTGCTTTTAGTTGATAACATGCCAAGACAGTTCTTTAAGTTTGACAGGAATTGGAAGGACTGTAAGAATGAAGCAATCCATTACGAGGAACATCAGGAGGACAACATAGGTATGAAACAAGTGGTTGTGATTGAAGACAAAAGTCCAAATTAGTGATAAATTTTCCCTAGCATTTAATGATCTGCTTTATACTTTTACAGCTACTGAATTTGATGGCCTTATTTTTTTCAGCTGAGAAGAATAAGCAAGCAGCATGGATTCTCACAAGAGGTTTTGCTTTTTGCTTTTTTGAAAATCTACATTGAGTAGACTGCCTCTTTAGTAATTTCATGGTTTTGAAGTGCATTATTAGGAAGCTGAAGAGCATTAGCCCACTAAAAAGAGATACACCAAAGAGAGACACTGATCTGCTAAATTTATGCCAGTTTTTCAATCATGTAACTTTTTAAAAGGGCATAAGAGCTTTATATTTTTCTTATTTACCATAGTTTGTCTTTGCCACACAGGTTTTTACCAGTAGAATCAAAAATCTCATTGATACCAAGAGGATTCTCAATTGAGCAAGGAAAACAGAAGCTTGTGACAACACGGCTTGGAATTCCCAAACACCTCATCACTGTAAGAAAAAAGTATGAATGAATCATTATAAATCACAATTAATCAGGCAAATCCTTCACTTATTTTATAAATAATTATATTCTAATTTGGAATCATAGAAACACAGTGGATAGGGAGCAATATTTGGGATGCAGTATCTTCAGAATTATTTTTAGTTTTTGAGAAGCCAGTTTGAAAAAAAGCATAGCAGAAAGGAATGGTTTTTTCACTCTTGCATCTTAAAATAAAAACAAAAAAACAACCACAAAAACAGATGTTTTAAATTCAGAAATCATTAACCTGATTCTGCATTAATAAAATATTTTTTTAAATAAATAGTTGGTACATTTAGATTCATCCACTTAACTTTTTTCATTCATGTTGAGTAGATAAATGATATAAAGTTGAATCTCAGATCTTCACTAAACTGTGGAATTTAGTTAACTATTATCTAATGTTTTGCATTAAAAGAAGAATACAGCCTAATGCTTTTGTGTTTTGGAGAAGACATTACTAGAGATCTTCCTGTTTATAACAGTGTTTTTTCTCATCCTTCATATACCACCCAAAGCATAAATTTTCGCTCCACAATGGGGTTGTACCAGATGACCTTTAAAGGTCCCATCCAATCCCAACTATTCTATCATTCAATGATGCTGCACTAGCTCTGTATTTTAATAAAAGTTTCAGTATTGATAACTGCATAATATAAAGGTCACAGAGAAGATGCAACTACTTTTCTTGCTCTTCAGCCTGTGCAGGAAGGCAAAAGGTTGATAATAAACACTATATCAAGAGCATGAGAAAAGTATTCAATTTCTTATCAGTAAAATGCTTATAAGTGAAATTCTTCAAGTAGTTCTTAGGGTCAGAAGTTTTTGATCCTTGTTTTCTCCCTTCTTTTCTCTATAAACTAGGTAAGGGCAAACTGAAAGATCATACCTGTGCACATTACTGAAGCAAGAGATCCACAGTACCCATATCTGACAGGCCTGCATCTGCCACTGTACCACTGCTGTAGAATAGGGACACTTCCATTCCAGGAAAATGGCTTTGTTCCTTTCAGGTAATCATTGTTTTCTGGAATCTTCATGATACTGTTAGTGGTATGGCTGCTTATCTAGAAAGCGAAAAGAAAAACAACCTTTTCAAATAGCCAACTGTGTCTTCACGTTCTAAGCATGTCTCCAAATCCTCAGAGATTAGCGTTACAAGTTTAATTTTCCTGTGAATCTGAGCACAGGAAGGATTTTCCCTGCTTGCCTGCTGTGTTAGATTACTGTGCAGTTTGTCTTTCTACAATATAATGAAGTGTCTGATCTGTTCAGAGGTCTCACAGCCCTACAGATCTTACCATGTGATTCACCACCATGCTGACATGCACAGGGTCATTGCGCCAGCAGTGGTCACGGTCAGAGCCATGATGGTAACTCGCACCCATATCTAAGATCTTCAAGCAGATATCCAGAATCCCATCTTCAAACTGAGGAAAAAGAGGATAATGTGGGCATCATGGTATGCTGATATTGCTAGAGTACCTTTCTTAGTAATAATCCAGTCTTTTTCACTTATATGAGTTGCTCTCTCCTGCTTTTTATTTTTTTTTTTCTTTTGTTAAATCATGTACTTTGTTCTTAGTGGTCTGCATGGTATTACCTATCTGCCTGAAGGAAAACCAAAGGCAAAACCATGTCATTTTTACTTATGTTTGACCAATGCAAGAATTTTCCATTAGAAGCACAATATTTGTTTCACCTTTTCTCAGAACATACTGCAATTTCCCTCATTTTACTGGATAAAACTTTGCTCCAGTTATTTGGGCTACAGTAAAGTTCTCAGATATTTTGGTTCATGTATGCATAGTCTGGACTGATCTTAAAAACTTTTGCACTACAGAGCATACATTTCTGAAAAAAATAGAGACAACATTTCATTTATAAGTAGATGGATGACATCTATTTCTGAACAAGTGTTAAAAACATACCTGTCCAAAGTGCCATGGTCGAGAGGTTATGTGCTTGTGAACTCCTTCATATAGTATTCCATGTTCATTCAGAACATATTCTTCTCTATGGGCCTGATTGTCCAAATATACAGGGTCATCTGGAAAAGTTGAAGTGCATTCATTCAGACAAAATGTACCTTTCTAGTACTTCTGTGTTTCTGCATCATTGTATCCTTCTTACCATTCCTACCAGCTTTTGATTTATACTTTAAAACGTATTGAAGGTTGTGGGCTCTTTAAACACTCACAGACAATTCATTCCTACTTACAGCTAGATAATATCTTTATTAAGTCTCTCCCTGCTGTAGTACACATGAATGGAAGAGCTTGCAATTTATCTTCACACTAAGCTGTTCTACAAGTCAAACACTCAACACATAGAGTTGTGTGTCTGGTTTAGATCATATCATCACTGACAATGTGAATATTTGTCATGTAATGATTTTGGCGAAGTCCTACAGACTCCAGAATTGCTTGCTACCAGAGACAGATCTACAGAATTTAATTTGTATTTGTACTATATGATTTTATGATGATAACACAGTATTCACAGAATTACAAAATGGTTGAGGTTGAGAGAGGGCTCTGGAGGTGATCTGGTCCAACGTCCAGCCAGTTTCCCAGGCCACATCCAGATGGCTTTTGAATATCTCCAGGAATGGAGACTTCACAACCTCGCTGGGCAACTTGTGCCAGTGCTCAGTCACTCTCACAGCAAAAATGTGTTTCCTGATGAATGGAGGAAACCTCCCAATGCTTTGTATCCTGTCAAGGCACTGTAAAAGTTGAGGGAAAAAATTATACCTCACCCCTACTACCACTAAGGAAACAAATCAAAACAATGGCTTCAGATAGTCTTGAATTTAGAGGAAAAAAATTGAAATAACAAAATGAAATCTCTCCTCAATTGTCATTGTTTCTGCTACTGCATTCTTTACGTACCAGCTAAATAATAAATGTCTTCAACAGTTTTACTCATCACTAGCTATTTTTCATACAACAGTCTGATTGTCACTAGAGTTCTTACCTGCACACCAAGGGTTAAAAAGAACATAAAAATCTCCGAGACACCGCTGGTACGTGTGGCCACAAGATGTGATTTGCATGTTGAGAATATAACGGCCAATGCAGACATTGGAGGGAGGAAACACGCTGATACTGATGCATTTTGGCTGATGAACTTTGTAGGAAGCACTCCAGCAGGTTTGATCCAGACATCTGCCCATTGGGAAGGTGCATTTTGTCTCATTTGATTCACAGGGTCTGAGGCCTTTCCAGGAAAATAAAAACCACTTTCATCAGACTACTAAACAAAGCACATGTAAAAGGCTAGTAATTTGCTTAGGCATCATTTGCAAGGCGAAGCTCCCAAGGGTGGATTTCTTTTTCACTTGTCACTTCTCTAAGCAGAGTGAGAAGACTTTGCATATTAGAAGAACTGCCTGATTTAGGGGAAGCTAGTCTCTTTACATGGAACATGAGTAGGTTATGGGAATATGAAGACTATGAAAGAAGTCTTCTGAAGACTAAGGGAAATATTATTAACCAGCAAAGGACTAGGAAAGACTACAGAGTGTTTAGGAGTGAGTACCTGTTTCCACGGTGAAAGCAGCCTGGTCCACGGAGTCATCCCATTCCCGATTTTGGAAACGACCATAAAAGCTAAAGGCTTGCCCTCTCCTTATTATCTGTCTGTCAGTTCCAAAGAAATGGGTATTGTGTATTTGACAATTGGAAGGACAGTTCAAGTCGACTTCTCCCAGCTCAATAACTGCAGGACAGAGAAAGGAGCACAAAGAAAAAGCTCCATATAATTAAGTTCCCAGCTTTGACTGTGGTTGAGATTAGGTGAAAGAGGAGACAATAATGAAAGACAGATAACTCTTTCAAAATTCATTGAAGACTTTGTTCAAAATTCAATAAGACTGAAATTGAGACATACATCCATAAAAGTTCCTTTACAAGTTCATCACTCTCCTAGCTTGCAGATGGAAACTTATCTAATTCTTTGATTTTAAAGCTGTTGTACAAGTTTCACTTGTGCCTGATTGTACTACAAATACCTGATGCTGAGGAACAGTATTAGTATCTCTACTAGAAAAGTTAACTTTGCATTGTAATATTTTATCCACACATTACAACGTGCAGTCTACAAATAGTTACAATTTTGCACATGCTATCATTTGAGATTTTTGGGTTTGTTTTATAAAATAAATAAAAAATTAAATAGAATAAATTAAAAAATTGATAATCTGTATGTATTTGAAAGCTTAAGTGGCACTTTAAATAATTTATTTAAAAAGAGATATGTATAAATATCTATCCAAGGCTTTAAATAATTTTAAATATGCATCCAAATGTCTCAGTCTGCACTTCCAAAGTCATAAAAAAGTTTGCTGATATATTTGAAAAATTTAATGGAAAAGGAAATATTCACAAATTGTGACATTTTAAAATGCTGACAATCTATTCCAGGTGCTGTGATTAGCTTGACAAAAATCTTGGCTGATTCCCCCTTAGGCATCCTGCCTGCATATCAGTCATTTCATAGGTGTAATTACGACACTGGTGCCAGAAGGATGGGTGGCAACATTCATCTTTACTTATTTGCATACAACTTTTTATTTTCCAAAGTTCTTTACTCTAATTGAAGACCATGGGAGGTACAGATTCTCAGCAGTTTTAGAAATTGGGCTTGCTGACGTACAAAGTCTTTTGTATTATAATTTTAAAGGGTTAAGTTTGATCCTCTTAAACTTAAAGAAAAATCCAACAATGCAACTTTTCTAACTATGTGGGTACCTCATTGAATACAGAATTAATATTTAAGGGAAAATAATGTTTCCCATCCAGAAACAAGGGTGTATCCACTCAAGGGGATACTCATAGCTAAGCCCTTGGGAGCAGGACATTTTTAACACAAACCAGTAGAGTATTCCAGGATCACATTGTCAATTAAATAATAATTTAAATTACTTGGGAGCAGGAGGAAGGAGGGTGGAATAGGCAGGGAAGAGGCAAAAAAAAAAAAAAAAAAAGAAAAAAAGAAAAAAAAAAAGTTTTTAATTTTTTTTTTTTTCTTGAATAAAAATAATCTTATTTTTCATTCAGCTGTTTAAATTTGATAATGCATTGGTCATTCAGATCTTCAATGGAGATCATCAACAAGTGTAGAGCTGGGTGCTACCCACGATAAAAATATGCACACAATCAACAATAACCAAAAAATACAGGGGTGCATTACATCATCTTTGCTCATGAATACAGCATACCTACAGACAAGAAAGAGCAACAGAATTAAACTGAAAATGTCATATCTTAATGACAGCTGTTAACCATAACACAAAGTATTCTGGTCAAACTGAAAGTGCCTATAGCACACATGGCAAATTCCTGTGGTCAAGAACACTGAAAGAACCTGATCCTTGCCTGGTCTCTGGAGGTGTTTATAAACCAAGACAACTAGTCTTCATCCACTCAGTAATCCAGCTGAACTGGAACATCAGGGAGCTGAGATGTTATGTTTCCCAGGGACGTTCTCTAAAGTCAGCCCACAGTTTGCTTATCAGATTAAGTATCGCAACTGGATCACAAAGGAGCTAATGATTGCTTTCTTAAGCAGAAACAGCTCGGAAAAAAATATGAAAGACAATTAAATTTCACATTTCTTACTGGTTTTCTGCCTCTGGTAGAAACCTGACCATCACTACCAGTCAAAGGTTTTTCTCTATCAATTCATACTTTTCTTTCCTTCAAGATGGAATACTTCAGGTATTCATTGAAAAATAATTGCTTCTAGCATGAATTGCCTGTTTTTTCACTAAATCTTTTCCATAGGTCTCTTTCTCCTTCATAGTAGTTTTTTTTTCAAAAGTTGTTTTTTCCTCTTTCTCACTAGTTCTACAAAGAACATCCAAACATACAAGCATTCCCTACACAAAAATATGTGCAATGTTTTAGGTCTGTACACATGATAGTTTTATTATTTCTGTTTTCAATCCTGTTCTAAGGGATATTAAAGTTTCAGGACACTTACCTTCCATTTTTCTTCGACATGTACTGGTGTCTGAGGCACAGAACTGGAGGAGATAGCACTCCTCAGCAAGACGCACGGCAAGGTCTGGCTGATCTCCTCTGCCAACCAACCTAATTTCCTCTCAGTAACACTTATATTCAGAACTAAGAGGCCGTCACACGTGTTGCATCAACAAAATACCAGTTTTAAAGGAGGCCCCACCCATGTGTCTACTGATGCTCATAAATGATTCATTTTAACTTCCAGCATTATTAGGGAGAGTCCTGCGGCTGAAGGGAGGGAAGAGATCTTGGTAACCTCACCTACAGCACAGTGCTGTCGGAGTCCCACAGCTTGCCCTGTCTCAAAAATACTTTAAAGCCAGGATGAATCTTAACACATTTCAGGGTAAGCCATTATTTGTAGCCATCCAAAGTTGCCATAAATATTAGCACCTACTGTTCCCTTCTGGCTAGACATCTTCAGACAGCTATGGAAAACAATAAGGAACACTGGAATAAAGCTGAATTTATATTCTCAGAATATAAGCAGTGGATATTTTTAGCATAATATAAGCAGAAAGCTTATAGGTTTCAGAAAGTCTGCAGAGCACACTCTCCATGGGAAAGTCAGAAAAGAATGATCAGTTACAAACTTTTTCAACTGAATTGCAAAGAATGCAGAGAACATGCAGTAAATTGAAGTTGACAATAAAATTTAACCTAAAAATTACATAAGTTGTTTATACTTTGTATGTATTTATTTCCTAGCACAGTTTTGCAGCTTCTTAGCTTACTCCTCCTCCGTTCTCCTGAAATTTTGAAAACCATTTCCAACAATATCTGTGAATAAAAACCATGTTAAGGCTTTAATAGAAAATTTGTGCTATTTTATTTAGGTTCCAGATATATTTGATAAAATAGAACAACCACAACAGTGTTCTCTTTGCACTCTCAGTGATGAATACTTTAGCCTGCAAATAGGAGACATGGATTGAAATTTCTTCTGGCAAAACCAGAATGAACGTGTGCTACTAGTTTCCTCCTGTCCTTCCTTTGCCTCTGTGCCAACCTTTACTCCATGAGCTATCTTTTGAAACCCTCAAAGTTATTCTTTGGATTGAAAAAAAACCTAACCCTAAAATAAAATCTCAGACAAACCAAGAAAACCTAAACACAAAAATCATTCATTTATATAGAAAGATTCAGACACAATGGCTGATTCTAGACAGTGCTTTAAGAAATCATTAAATAAAAAAGCTTAACAAACAGTAAAATAACTTAGTTAACCTAACAGCTCAGGTATTGTGGAAAAACTTTGGAGAAATTAATACAAAGAAAAAAAATCAGCACATCCACAGTGAGTCTGGAAGAAAGCAGTTAAAAAATTAGTATGACTGATGCATATGAAAGTGAATATGATTTTCAATGTGTTCATATTTTGAAAATTATAAATATTTGGCTAGTCAGTAGACAGACATAAAATAGTCTGAATCCTAAGTATGTCACTGGCCTCATGTATCTGAAAAATTTCTTTTTCTTAGTATTTGCCGTTTTACTATTCAAATTCAACTCACTGAAAAATGAAAAATCAAAACCACCACTCTTTCAGAAGAAATAATTTAGCAGGCATACACACAATAATCAACTTTCAATCAGCCTGCAAAATGGGAATGGTAGTGATCAAGTCAGCCACCAGAGACCTGTCTACAAGCAGGTTCACATGTGCTAGCATCCAGAGAACAGAACAGAGAAGTACCAAAGTTGGTCACAGTTTCCAAGAATAGATTAAAATCCCCTCAAATACATCTAGTTCAAGCTTCTGACTGAAATATCTTGGTAAATGAAAGCCTGTGACAAATAAAAGAAAACAAATAAGCATCAGTAAGTGGCTGCACCTGTGGGTTCAAAGAGACTTAATTAAGCGTTTAAAATAATAAAGACCTGAATCAGGAGAAGAACACTTTCTGTATGGATATGAGTCACTGGCTTTAGTAAGTATGCTTGCTTAGATCCTTGAAGCTGCTTTGGTGCCTATCTGTCTCTGCAGGATCATTATATAGATGCCCAGCCCCAAAGGAAAGCCTCCCAGATACCCAAGTTCCTGCCTATCAGTGTCTGCAGAGCCATCCAATTGCTGCTGCCAGCTCACAGCTATCAGACTGGTTGGTCCTCTCACTCAAGCACAAGCTTCATGCACCTAAAGTAAGAATCTTTAACAAGGCAGAAAATCACAGCATTCTAGCTCTCTTGATGCACTCAGTCTGTTCTTACTCCTTTTGCCTACTAAGTCCTGCATCACATTTCTTGCATTCGGGTCATCCTTGCAACAGTGCCACCACCCAAAAAAAAAAGAGCCATGGGAAACTGAGCACAAACAGGAAACACAGAAATGGTTCAAAGAAAGGTTTTGCCTCTCATCTTATGGCCTCTCTGATGTCTCCTGGCTGCTGACTTCCAAGGCAGGTTGCTGACATTTGCCCAAGGTGTCTCCTCCTGGACAGAAACAGTTCCCCACCCTGACTGCCAGTGACATTGTCAAGCTGAGGCTCATGATCCCTTGATCCCAGCTGAGGGTGCTTTCCCCTCTGCTTCCATCTTTTGTTTCACACTTTACTTATCACTCACACAAGCTGTCCTCGAGGTTCCTACAGTACACATCCAAAATTCTCTGACATGTACAAAGCAGATGATATGCCTGATTCAAGCCTGAATATTCTTCAGGATAGCCTAACTGTGAAGATTTGGGCACTTCCATAATTTAAGCCATTTAGGTTATTGAGTTTCTTTAATGACCTTGGCATTGGCCTTACAACAGTAAGACTACACTTACATTTTACAGTAGGCTTGGTGTTCTTTTTAAATATCACTTTAGTCACAATAGACTGACATGGGATGAGCAGAGCATTTACAAAGTCAAGTGGTGGGACCACTATGGGTCTAAAACCTCCACAGCTTTCAATTGGCTGTTAAGCCACCAGGAAAGGGTGAGGAGTGGACAATAGGGCATTGCAATCACAGAAGGAACACCTGTGAATGGCACTGATGCAGTTCCACTAGTGCAGCATCACTAATATATTTGGGAACAATAGGGAGGTCACAGTAATCAAGCCTCCAAGCAAGGAATCCTTTCAAGAAAAAGGTACACAACATGACAGCTCAATAGGGGAAAAAGGAAGGAATCAGAAATTATGAGAACTGAGATTAAAGTGTTTTGGTGAAAGTGTCATCTACTGAAAAGCTGGGGTAACTGCAGTCGTTAAAAAACACTCTTCAACTTATGCATGTTTCAACAAGCTGCTCTAAAGTTCATTTTTTGTACTTGGTCATATAATTGTAGTCCTTTGGTTACTGGAGCTGAAGTTGATCTCATAGCAATGACTGACAATATAGAAAAACACCTGTCAAGACAGTATATTTAAAATCATTAAGTGGCATCATCCTCTGCTCCTGAGAGTTCAGGGATATTCATGTCTAACAAGAGAAGGGGATAGAGAAGAAAAAGAAATCAGATGCCACTGGTTAACTCTAAAATAAGCATATTTGTTAGGAATCCACATCTGACATTCAGAAGCTTCATATTACAAGGGCCACAGGCTGGCAAACTAACATGAACTCTGTCACAGTCCACACCCAGCATTTCTTAAAATTCATAAATTAATTTGCAATGAAGTTGCCTTTCATTAAAGAGTCTGAAAGCACTGGAAAGTACTCTGTTAAGTGTAAGCAAGCATTACAACATCATCTTTAAAGATGAATTAGGACAAAGAAATGCTTCAAATGAAATCTTAAACAAGAATTCTGTGTGTTTTAAGAAGTACATGGCAGCTTTGTCTTTCTAGAAGCTGGAGGAAATTAGTAGCATTAAATAATTATAGGTGGTTTCTGGCACAACGAAACCACCAGTCTTCTTACAAAGAAACCAAAAACTCCTTCAAGGAAGCTCCCATCCAAGCTGCACAATCACTTGGAGTTCTGATGGACCTACTTGCTCTCGTCTCAGCCTTTTTACTGGGTTTCCATTAACTGTGTAAGCCACTGTTTTGCTCCATGCAGTCGGATGTTTTTCAATATCTCTGGTGCAGATGAGGAGCACACACCTATAATGTTGCAGTATATGTAGAATTCAGAAAGGTCAATTACAGGACATGTACCTCATGACAGCAGGCAACATCATTTGTGCTTAAGGCATATTGTCAACATATTTAGAATAGAACCTGGGTAAAATGCTAACCCGTGTACCTTAATAAGAGTAACAACAGTGACCGGGTTAACTGAATAAAATATAACCATAAACATTACATAAGTTCCAATTAGTAGGTTATAATAAAAAGAAAAATTTTATTCGTTTACCAAAACAAAGAAACAAAAATACCTCAAAAATCACAAACAAAACAAAACAAACAACCAAAAAAACCCACAACAAAACCAAAACAAACAAAAAAAGAACAAAAAAACTCCAACAAACAAAGGTCTCCAACCTCTTTTCACAAACTGAAGCTAGAATTTATAGCTGAGTGTTTTGCCAGGCAACCTACTCTAAGTACTGTAAATTCACTTTCAAATGAGCTTGTTCTCAACTGTATTTAAAAAGCTAGCACTACTGTAAATTCAAACCTCAGCTCACTGAGCAGTGACTTTCCCATACAGAGAAACCTATAAATCACCCAGCCTGTGATTATAACCCACCAGTCTAACTGCCCCAGCAGTCCAGTAGATACCATGGATCTGTTACCTGTACAGGCAATGCTAATTGGGAAAGACTCATTCTGAGCAGTGGGAGTGGAAAGAATAAAATGAGGTGAGACATTTACCAGGTTTGATCGTGGAAGATTTGAGGCTCTCTGGAAGAATGCAGATTGGCTCCTATTCAGTTACTTAATTTAAAGCTTTAATTTTCAATGAAGCTTGTTTGTTGTTTAAAAATATCCGTTTTCTCCTCTAATTTTTTTTTAGTAGATGTTTGTTTAAAATTTTGTTGTATATGAGTAGAGTTCAACATCTTGGGGCACAGGTCCAAAATACAGATCTACATCCCAGCAAAAAAGTGAGTCTCAAGTATTGTTATTTGCAATATGAAGAACTCTTGCTTTCGACAGGGAAGTATTTAATGTTAAAAACAAAGATGAGATTTTATTCTAACAAACAGAGTTCAACACCTGACCGATCTAACTTTCTCAAGATTTCAAATATTTTCCATGCATTGCTTATTTTGAATTTAAAAATATGCAGTTATAATCTGGTTTTAATTTAAGCAGTTGGGAGTAGAAGATACAGAAGTTAAAATTAACAGGGAGAGACTCTTAAAATTCTATCCCCTTTCAGATATCTACAGTAGATGTCTTACACATATACACAATATGGTTTATAAAGAAGACGGTAATGTGTATGAAGATTAAGGAAGACACCTTGTTCCAGAAATGCAAACCCCATTTTTTTTTTTTTTTTTAACATATACAGACACACTTCCTACAAAGAGAAATAGCATATTAACTCACTTGTAGGGTCTGGTGTCACTTTGGGGTTTTCTCTGCTTGTTCAGGAATAATTAGACAGCAGGTTTGGGCAGACTAACACATTTGCTGGAATACCAATCAATGGCATTGTTCTAATGGTGTTTGCCTCAGCTTTCAGTCTTCCCAATAGAAGGGGATTAGCAGTTGATTTTAGTGAAACATGGAGCTCTGTTTTCAGCAGCATAAATACAGCACAAGACACAGAATAAAAAGTGTCAGAGGAGTAAGGAGCTGGCAGTGGTGGTTTAGATGGAGATGGGCAGTAGCAAAGCAAATTGAAGTAGTAGCTATTGTTACATTTTAATTGAATAATTTTTTATGTATTTTTTAGCTGTGTTATAGGTTCTACTCCACTTCTGATTGCTCATCCAACTCCAACTCTGCTCCTGCAACAGATTTTTATTTCTAGTTCATTACTTTGTCATAAGGGACAGACAGGTCACCTCAACCACTAATGGCAATGTATGAAAGGAGGTCAAGACATAAATCAGGACTGGCATGAACACAGCTGATGTCTCTCAATATAAAGCAGAAAATACTTCCAGATCCTGTACAAGCATGGATACAAACATAATCTTAGAATGGTGCAGCAAATACTTGCAACTCTTTTACAGATCCATCTGTACAGACACAGATATAAACACCAACACCTTTCTTTGAAGGCCTTTTTCTCCCTTTACTAGAAGTTCCTGAGTCAGTAGGCTTTCTTATACTGCAGTAAATGTTCCTGGCCTACTTTGAGGTATCTGCCTTTTGGCAAGAAGATCCTTGATGTCATATGTGGTGACACATGAGGTGTCATAAAGCACCTTAACATAGAATGGCTACAATTAGATTTTTTAACACAAACATTTCATATTTTATTTTTTCTACAACAGTTTCTGATACACACCTAATTTTACATTAAATGAGTTTACTAATCAAAATACCCATTAATATGTTCTACTAGATTATATAGGTTCTACACATTTAAAATGGAAAGATACAAACACTCTTACAAGATTATTTTAAGAAAGGTTTAAGATTAAGAAACTACCTTAGCTTAATTTAGATTCAATATACAGCTGCTATTCACTAAGGTGTTGTAATCATAGTGCAAGCATTTTGGCAAAACTTTGCATGGTTATTCTTGATTCAGCATTAATTTAGACCATCAAAAGACATTACAGAATTCACAGGAAGACAGCTCTTTTGGTTGTTTGGTTAGAGATTTTTAGCAAGATGCAGTATGTAATGTTATTATGCTCACTGGACTGAATTTTAAATAAGTTAATAAACTGGGTTTAGACAAGTGTAAGGTGTTAGCTAACATCTTTCCATGCTTTTTTTTTTTTTGTCCTGAAAATTGTCATGGACAGCTTGTTTTCTTAACTTTCAATGAAATTCCTTCACACACTGAAAAATATAGCATAGGACTGAATATGCATTCTTTTATACCAAGATGACCAGTAATTCAGAAATTATTGTCCATGTACTGTTCCCCTCTCTACACAGGCAACTTCTCCTAATGCATCTGGGCAAAATTTCATGATGATGAAAGTAGTAGAATGACAACTTAATTGCATCATAAAAATAAGCAAGGAGACACCTACACACCCAGATATCACATACTTCAAGCAGCACTTTCCAGTTTTTCTAGTCAGCTTTTAAATATGTCTGCATTTTACGGACGTACTAAAATGCTTTGGGCAAGTTTGCTACCTACAAGCATGGATTCTCTGCTTTCTGAAGTTACAGTAGCCTTAACCTTGTTTTGCTGCATTTCAAACTAATACAGCTGCCTTCAGCAATGTTTTTGTCTGATTGTGAGCTCAATTATGTTTTAAAGCCTTCCTTTAACAACAAATTTCTCAGTTTCTGTGCAAAGAAACTGAACACTCACAAGTTCTATGGCAAATAATTTTGCTACACTAAGGAATCAATAAGAGTATCAAGTCTGTTTTTTTGCTGGTTTCAAACACCACACATTAGAGAATGCCATCCTAACATCCCATACAATAATCTGAAATGAGTTCTTTTTTCATAAGCACACATACAGCTGAGGAGTAATTACAGTGAAATGTGCTGTCATCTTTCCAAAGAATAGTAATTAGGGATATGAGCCTGGATGTCTTGTATGCTTATGGAAACATTTTTTCTTCCCAGCTAATGATCAGCCAAATAGTAAATCATTAAAAGGAAAATGACAAAGGGTGTGGGTAGTGACTGTCATCAGCCTTGTTCACCAGCCCCAAACTTTGTCATCTTCCTTTGGAAGAGAAAGCCAGATGATGCCAAAGTTCAAATTCTCCGTGCTTCTTTGGAGAAGAAAACAAGTATAGCTAATTAATCTTGTTCTTTTTATTAGTAACAAATCTCTTCCGCTTTACTGATCTGGGAAAACATCTTTGTATTATCCAGACTATCCCTATTATGGGGGGAAAGGAGTCAAAACCATCTCACAGAAAAAGTAGCAGTGTATCTATTACTACTACAATAATTTTAAACACCTAAGAGCTCAGGCATACACCTCTCTGAAGATAACTTGGAATAACCATCACCTTCCTCTTTCTAGTCAGACCAATTTTTATTCACTTATTGCCAGGAGGAATGGAAAAGACCTCCCAGGCTGCCTTACTGCTCCATTTTTCTGAGAACAAGAATAATTCCTGCTACATGCACAGGAAGCAAAGTACCTGATGGACATGAAATCTGGAGCTGGTTTTGGTTTAATGTCATGGTGTCAAGTAAATATATAACAAAGTAACTGCTACCAACTCTTGGTATTATTATTATTATTATTATTATTATTTTCTTTTTGTTTTTATTCTTTTGCAATTGACACTACCAATTGCAACTGGTACCTTCTTTGCAGTTTTTTTAGTGATACACACCAGTGTGTATTATGACCAATGCACAGTGACCGTAACATTTTCTTGGGACTTAGGAGAACCAGACTCTAGAGATACAGGAAAAGCTGTTTTAAACCTAACAGTGTGGGCTCTTATCTTCCAAATTATGTGTGACCTAATCCTAAAGTCCTTACAGCAAAGTTTTGTCCTCTCCACAATATCTGTGAAAAATCATATTGTTAATCAAATAAGTACTTTTTTTTCCTCTCTTAACTCAAGTATGGCAAACTTTGGTGAATTTCCCCTCAATGGGTGAACACATTCCAATATAAGTAATTTTTTTCATCTAATGCTAATTTTGAACTTGTTCAGAAAAATTATTTTTTGAGCATAAGACACATCAGCAGAGAAAGAAAATTTAGCAAAAATTGTGAAGATAACAAGGCAGGATTGGGAGATTATTGTTTAAGTAAAAAACACTTTCCTCTTTTCCAAATACCCTGATCAATCTTTTATTGTGGTTTGGTTTTTTTTTCCAAAAAGGTAAATACCATCAAATCTACTTGAAACTATTCCCCTTGCAAGTATTTGTTTTTCTTCCGCCAAGCAATAATACACTTCAGGTTTTGCCCTTCTTAAGCCAAGAGATTGCATACAAACCACAGGCATGTTAAGACACAAAGAAACACACTGCATTTCATCAACCTCACCATGATGAAGCTGGTTTGTACATATTCCTGAAGCATTTTATTGCCCACGTTGAAGAATTCCCAAAGTGTGATGGCTGCTATTCATACTCGTGATGTAAAAAAATTTAAAACTGATATCCCTCCACAACAATATAATTTAAACACAACCCCAGTAAAGTATGGTAAAAGATAGGACACAGGACAAGAACAATAATGGTTTAGGATATTATGCAAGATTTGCAAACAATGTAGTTACAATCTGCATTAAGCACTACAAGCAAGTTAATAACACACAGCCCGTGGTTTAATCCCAGCACAATAACCAGAGATATATATTTTTTCAGATGTTTGATGATGGACACACAAAACTAATTATAGGATATTCCCATTTAGCTGTGTGTAAGGAATGGCAAACACATTATAAAAGCCTCGTGAGCAGAAGGAACAGGCTGGCAGCTCTCAGGAGCACGTCTATCTCACATTTGTCATTTACCACCGCCCACAAATCACTCCTGCAGAACAGGTTACACATTTGTCCTGAAATTCCACTGCTTTCATTGTGACATCAAAGAGCTTCCAATCTAGGAAAACATCACGGCTGATCTGGATCTCAGAGCCACTATGGCAGAATTTGTCTTTAGTAATTTTTTAAAATGGACATATACGTATTATAAATTGCATATTATATTAGGACACATATATAATTTACAAGTCTTTTCTAATGCATGCTGTTGCCCAATTTTCTCCCTTTTGTGTTAAAAATTCTAGTAGATTTTCCACACTGAGAAACAGATTTATTAGATCTTTTAAATAAGTAAATCCAACGTGTCCTTCAAAGTCTGTCTGTACCCCTGACCAAAATATATTCTTCTCATGGTTTTTCCCATACATATTCAATTAGTATTTATGATTTGGTGGAAATCATGAAAAAGTTATGAACCACACTCATTTGTTTATAAGTAATTTATACTTTAGTTTTAAAGTAATTTGTAATCTGCTGGAAATTAGATAATTCTTTCCTGGACTTCAATGTTTATTGATACAAATTTATCTTGTTCATATATCAATCCTTATTTATGCAATGAATATCCTTATATAATACAATATCCTTATTTATATAATGAAAAATCTGTATCCTGCTACGGTACTAACCTTTCAAAAGTATCTGTTCTGACAATCCATCAGTATTGGCTGACAAGTTAAGCTATATCTGGCAAGTTAACTTTCTGAAATACTCAGCTTACAGTCTTTCAAGTTCATTTGAAAATATATACAGAAATTCTTGGAGCAAAAAGAGTAGGTAAAAATGACATTAAAAATATCATTATTGCTTACTAATCATATTATTAATCTTAATGACTTTTAAAAAAAATTTCAGTAGATAAAAATTTTTATTTAAAAAAAATAACAGCTTTTCCATAAAACAGAAAAAAAATGCATTATTTCTTTAAAAAATGAGTGCTTGCTATACTCTAAGTTGGAATATAAATTTTTATTTTTTATTAAGAAACACTATGAAACAAAAGGTAGTCTAGACACAACTAGAATAAAATACCTTTCTATTTAAAACGTCACGATAAAATACAAACTATTTGTTGTATCTGAAGTGCAAATATGTAGCCAAGCAAGGCACATATGGCACATTTTGGAATAATCTGATGACTTATTTGCCCACCATTAATTAGCTACTTAACTATTAATTTCAAAAGAAATAGGCAAAGTGTAATCAGTCCCCTCGGGATTTTTTTTCCCTATTAGTGAAACAGGCACAGAAAACAAACATTAAATTAGAAAATATTGGGGGACACACAGAGAGTAGAAGTTTTTGTCTTTCCAGGAGTTCCTACACAAGAATGATAGAGAGTTTATGGTCAGATTGCCAAAGCAGCTGACATTTATATATTATCAGCATGATGCAGACCTAAGACACATTTATGAAGAGCATTCAGACACCTAAGCAGATGAGGGTGTTGGCTTCCTTCAAACTGGCATTCCATTCTTTTGGTGAAGAACTGCCTAAATGTCTTACACATTGAGCTATTGAGTACCCAGAAAAAGAGCTCACACACTACTGTTTAGAAGTATTTTTGGAAAAAAGAAGTTGGTAGACAGCTCTAAAAGTTGCATTTTAGAAGAAAAAAGAGTGTAAGAGTCCCAGAAATTCAGTTATGTGACAATTCCATAGTGCACCATGAGAAGTGTTTCTAGGACAGGACAGACTGTCTTCTTACTAGAAATACCTACATTCATGAACTACAGTTGAGTAGAATACATGTGAGGAGAAAGATACTAAAATTAACAAGCATCTAAATATATCCCACTTCATTTTGCTGCTTCTGTCCCAAATACAGACTACTGAAGAGCATCCCAGCATGGAGAAAAATAGCATATTCATGGATGAGTCACAACAGTAAAATCAAATGCATGGAGTTATAGTAGTCATGCTTCAGAAAAAAAAATAGGGTTGACATATTTTTCTTTTCTTTGGGTTTGGAAATAGCACCATCATTGACATTTTGTAAGCCCACTTGGAACAGCACAGCAAAGCAATTTTCAAGTGAATGTACCATTTTAGGTGTATAACCTTTCTACAGAAAGGTATTATTTTGGATTACTCAAAAGACAGCTGAAGTGGGTAATCAAAGCATTTCTGAAAACTTGTTTATAAAAATCCTGCAAACCACTTGCAGCAGATAATTTAGCCCTACAACTAATATTACAACTTTGACTCAATCCTACCTTAAACACATGGAAATCTTTTAGAGCTTAAAACCTGTGATTCCTTAGAGCAAAGTAGTCCCTCTTTTGAGTAGTAGGATTTTTTAACTGACAGTCATCTTTCTCTCAAATATCTGTACTAGAATTTTAAACAGTTGACCAATTATACAAATTATTTAAACTGTTGACCAATTACTTTCAAACATAATGCATTAAAAGCCACTTCTGGATGTTACTGGTTGACTTTAAAGAGTCACAAAGTGACTTCTGAGTGGTGGGGATCATGAATGAATGAATTGCAAAGAGAAAACATTAAAGAAAAAGACTTTAAAACATTTGATTTTCTTTCTTTCTTTTTTACTTTGCTATGTTTTTTTTTCCCCCCAGTTGAATTACTTCTAAATACTCAATTCTATTTTAGTTGCATTGAATTAGGAGGACTGGTTGTTGATTATTAAGTCCCATATTAACACACAGATTCAGAGACTTGGTATTTACTAAGATTACCATGTTAACAGAGAGAAACTATTGGAAGATTAGGACTTGAAATCCCAATTAAATTCCATGGTCTGATCTAACAAGCAATTGTCCAGTACTGTCCAAATTTTTGTTAAAAAATGCAAAGTGTTAAGTACAGAGATGTTCCCATGACATTCTAAAAATATTTTTTCAAGAGGAAAAAATAAATCTGTATTTTCTCTATTAATCTCCCTAGTAACTGAATCATGTGTTGTTAAAAAATTGAATTATACA
The DNA here is from genome assembly GCF_903797595.1 of Erithacus rubecula. NCBI lineage: Eukaryota > Metazoa > Chordata > Aves > Passeriformes > Muscicapidae > Erithacus > Erithacus rubecula. The sequence goes on along the minus strand of NC_136689.1, from coordinate 94,027,944 downwards.
AATGACTGACAGGTATAATCTTTTTATCTTTTTATTCATGAGTGTGACTTTTTCTTGACTCTTAAGAGACTTAAAGGATGGATAATTAAACAATCCTTTAATATTGCCCTCATATGAATATATTAAACTGGAAAGATATAGATATTAATTTAAATAGGCATATTATTATTGTTACATGTGTGATAGTAACACCTCTGATCTAGGTATAAAATTTTATTAATTATGAATTTCTTTTGAAATTTTATATTTTGTCTCTCATTGGGATTTTCAGTTTTAAAGGCAGTTCAATAGTTTCTATGCTTCCACTGTTCACATATAATGACATTTCATAGCAACTGTGTAGCTGTATGGAGTCTATAAAATTATACATTTAGATTACTTACCATTATGCAGCAAGTTACTGTAGAAAAGCATTAAGGTGCTGTTTGTTAAATGGAATGCAAAAACAATGAGAGTGAAGTAAATTAGTTTAGAATTTTGTTTCAATCAGTTGTGGTTTAGAAAGTTGAAAGGGAGAGGTAATTTTCTTTGAAGAATCTGTAGATAAGCTTCTGTTTAAGTTACATATTACCTTAGTCTTTTATCTCCCAGGATCATGGCTCAGATATTTCAAGGAACCACAGTTTACCAGACCTCAACTACAGTGCTGCAGAACGAAATTAATACAACTTTTTTCTGAGAGACTTGGGGTGTGGTATAGCCTAAGCAGCACCATTTAAAAAATTGAACATTTCAGCTCATTGCAGCAGACATAGACCCTAGAAATTACCTTAACTAGCAGTCTTATTCCTAAGATTTAATGAATACAGGCAAATTAACTTTTGTGATGTTTGGGGGTTGCATTCTACAAGATGGCATTTGCTGAATCATCATTTTTTCTGTTGCATTTCTGTAGGTTGCACAGAAATTTAGGGCTTGCACAATTAGAAGTTTGCTAACACAACACCACTGTCAAATAAGCAATTCAGAAAAAAAATTACCTTGCAAAAAGGTAATAAACTACAGTGGTAGAAACATTTGAAAAATCCACAGAGATCTTGTAGTTCTAAAGCATAAACTATTTGGACTAATTATTTATTCTTGTAAATACTACATAAGCACTGATCATATCTCAAACAAGGAAAATGAGATCATTTCATTCTGAGAACTACCCTTGTAGTTTATCAGTTGCATGGGGCACAGTAGTTTGCTTCTGAGGTAGTTTGTTTCTATGTATGTTAACAAAGAAGGGGAAGGAGAAAGAGGTCACCATGAATACATTTTGGCTATTTGAGAATGAGAGCATCATTAGAGCAGTCTGGAAAAACAAAGAAATTAGTTATACTCAATTCAAATAGTTTTGCCAAGAGAACATCAGCTCTTTGAGAGTAACCATTGTATTTTCCAGAGACACTGTGCCATTGCATTAAAATTATTCCCTTCTAGATCACATTGTCTTCTGTAGATTTCACTCGACTATAAAAACAGGAGACAAGGAGGAAAGAAAAGGACTGAAGAATAAAACAAAAGCCCACATTGCTTTTTAAGTCTGAAAAATATATGTTCTGCATACATATTCTAATCAATACAGCATCAATTGCTGATCCTAAGATTAACTATATGAACACCAAGAATAACAAATAACTGTTTCTACAGTAATAGTGTAAATTAATAAATGCCTGGGGAGAAAGTTGCTTGCAAGACCATGTTTATCATCTGAGTTCAAGATAAAACTAATCAGTAAATGCTTATCTCTATGTTCATCACTGAAAGGAAGCCTTAAATCCTGCACAAACTACAGCAAAAATTCAAAAGAAGCAAATAAAAACTACTACAATTTTATAATTATGGAGGAGTGAAATGTGGTAATTCCTAAGCAAAAAGTTAATAAAATGTTTTCTGTACTGCATACAAATGTGTTCAATCTCAAATCTGCAAGTTACCTGGAAAATTTTTTATCTTATTTAAATGATAAAACAGCCCATTATTTTCAACTCAGTCAGTCAAAATTAATGAGCAAATCTATGTAAAAACAGAATATTGAGCATGTTGGACCACTAAAGAAACAAAATCCTTATGAAACAAAGTGAGATGTCACACAGTAGCCTGACTGAAGATTCTAATTATTTATTGTTACAGTGGCATCTGTTTTTTATGTATATTTATCACTGCTATTATATAGAGACGAAAATAATGAGAGATTAAAAAAAAAGAAAAAAGAAAGCTTGGGAAAAGGCAGGGGAAACAAGATGGTAAAAGAATAAGAATGCAAATTACAATAGGAGACAATGAAAATTAGAGCAATGGGAAAAAGTAGTGAAAAAAATCAGAATAAATTGCTAGATATAACAGGCAAGTGATCCCCTGGTTGAAGAATGGTCTTTTCAGTTACAAGGACAGGTCAATGCTGTCCCTACTGGTCAGCACACATCTCTGGCCACCACTAGTTAAAGGTTCCTTTTGCTTTTCTGTCAAGTTACAATGAATAAAAATTTTAAAGTGAAAAAGATATATAACATTTAGTACTGTCTCCTCTGCTTCTTCAAGGTTACAACCACATTGTTCTCATTTAACTTAGGAAGTGTTTCCAAAATAAAGCATTTCAGACATTTGAGATTTTCATTTGACTTTCTCTTGCAACAGTCCTTAAATCCATCCAGCTCATAAAGCTCTTAGAGTCTCATACAGAAAATTATAGCAAAAAATTTTGTAATTGCTACATGCCAGATGGATCCGTCTAAAATTCCTTTAGTTGTTTTCTCTACACACGAAACAAATTTTTCTTTTAGAATGCATGCCTGAAAATCATGTCCCTTCCTATAACATAGCTCCAGTTTCTCTTAGTTATTTGCATAAGTAGTCATGCACAAATGAAATGAATTGCTGAGTCTGGACTCAGACTTCAGGCCTTTTATGGTTTGAAATGCACATGCAGAACTGTAAAGCAGAATTTGTCTACAAATGTATAACCTAGTGAGTCATCTTATCCCATGACAGTGACTCCCCACAGTTATACTCTACATCCTTCCCACTCTTACCCAGTTATATCCCTTGCAAGATTCATTTTCTCTAACATGACAAGCTTTCAGATTTTTCTTCTTCCATTTTAACTCTCCTAGAAAGATGTTAAGAGACATTACAAACAATATTCTTCACTACTGAAAGAGGGACCTTGGGATAGCAACCCACACTTTCTTCATTGTAAGGACTCAGCAAATCAACTTTGGTTTCTGAAGGGAGCAAGTAAAGGGCAAAATAAGTATCTATGTCAGCATAGCCAGCTTGTCATGAAATATCATTATAATGTTTCTCACTCTGCTGCTTCCTCCGAACTCTTGCTCTCTCATACACTATGCTGTCCAAGGAGTTGTATTCACCTGGATCAGTTTATTGCTCCACTCCCAGCACTGCTTTTCCAATAGCCTGCCTGCCATAATTTGAAGGACAGCCTACAAAGGTATGAGGATAGAAACTCCTTAAGCCAGCACTGTCATTAAAATTGCAGTATAATGAAACTATGGCCTAAGTAACTCACTTAAAACTGCACTTCACGTCAAAGGAAGATGGCCAGAAACTGAACTTAATGCTCCATGGCATGTCTACACTCTAATTGAAACATGAGAGGGCAAGTCACTGCCCAAGGACCAACAGGCACAGACCAGCCTCTGTCTGTGATCATGAACTTGCTGTCCCCAGAACAGAGTGGCCTTGTCCCAGCTGCAAACAAGCATGCATGGGCCTGAGCAGAGGAAATACCCCGCAGGCTTTTGTGTCTGCTCACCTCTGCACCTCTAGTATCCTTCCTCACCTTATGATACATCCTCACATCAATGCAATGATGACTTTCTGAAGTGTGTAGAGCGTCCTTTCAGATGGCCATTAAAGCTGTGCACAGCAGCACACATCCTGGGGCTCCCAAAGTCTCTGCTACCACCTCTTTTCTGGCTCCTGCTCACTTCTAATTCTTTCTGAAAACCACCACGGGTGACCCACACATGTGAGACACAGGCTACCAACGCTGCTGTTTCACCAGAGACACTATTTTGTGCAGTCAAGCTCCTGCTCCTGGGAAATGGTGTGGGAAAAGCAACTGGCTTGGAGATCAGCAGTGCTGGCTCACACCAGGAGTCAGCATGGAGGCATTCCTTCTTACAAAGGGAAGAAGGGAAAAGAACTGCCAGTGCTGTGGAAACTTCCCTTTTTCTTACCAACAAGGTACATCATATCCCGACAGAACCACAGGCTTACGAACACTCTTTAAAGATGATATGGTAGACTAGCATATCATTTGAATGTGGAAATTACAAGCTTCATTGTTTTACTATGCATTAACTTTACAACTCTTTCCTAGCCTGCGTTGCAACTAAACATGAGAAATAGTCTTACTTCAAGATCACCATACCTTTAGCCCTCATTGCAAACTTCTTCCCTTATGAGCCTTGCTGCACATTTCTAGCCAAGAGCACACCTTTTAGATATCACAGTTAAGGATGTTAGTAAAAAAATTCCTCCCACCTCATAACCACCATTTGCAAAAGCAAAAGGCTTCTCTTCTTGAGATTGTTCAAGTCATAGATAATCATTCTCCATTAGCTAACACACAATGCCTGAGTTGGATTCATTTTCCATAGTGCCTTGAGCTTTGCAAAGCTATGTGAGCAACTCAAAATGTTATTTTTAGTGTATCTTAGCATTTAGATTTCTGACATCTGAAGCTGAGGCAGCTGCAGCTTACAGAAAGAACCCCATGCTTCTGAATTATGTTTCAATTCCAGATGCCCTCTAGAAAGTAAAATCCAACACAGATTCATATCAATGCACTGGCAGCTTTCCTTAGACAGACCACTTAAACTATAACAACACATATGCAATGTGCAAAAATAGAAATATACTATGTTCCAGATTCATATCTTCATTTATATCCTGTTCTAGAAATCAAGTAGTATTTACTCTTTCTCTGCTAGAAATACTTCTATTTTAAATCATGACAATGTGATACAAGAAGCTCCCAGCTCCTTAAAGATACAAAGAGAACATCTCATATTCTGGTAATTCTGTTTGTCAAAGGAACTGAAAACAATACTTCTATTTATCTTCTAGAAAATACTACCTCTTCTCCCTCAACCCACTCCAAAACACTTTATATCCTCTTACCTCACAGTAGCATCAGATAAATCTTAAGAAGTAAACACCACAATATATTGAACCATCTCTTGCAACCCACAGCATTTTGGATGGAATTGAAGCATGTGGGGATTTCATACATGAGCCCTGGAGACTAAAAATATCTAATCCTGCTTTTGTTTTTAAAAAGGTATTTTTAAAAGATGGGAAAGCAAAGGGGAAGATGTGTACCACGACAATGCCATCTCAAGGTTTAGCTCAATTTTCAAGTGTTTATTTGCATAAAGCACAATTTTGCATGAAGGCACAGCATAATTTATAATTATTTTGTCCACCGGGAGCCCGACACAGCTTTCACATGTTAAATCTGCTGAAGGCAGCTTCTCTCTTCCTTCATCTGAGGAGCAACTAATGCATTGTTAAGGGCTTGTCTGGGCCAACAAGTATTTCTCCCATCTTCTGCAGAAAATGCCCTTAAATTTAATTTTCATAGTGACTGAAAAGAAGGAAGCCTTAGCTTTCTTCCACTTTATGTAAAGAAGATATCTTTTTTTCATAGTGGAATTTTATTCCTAGAAACTTTATATTTCTGAAGAGACTATCTACATCCTTTGAGATGCAGTCTACTATAGGAACACCCTTTTGCTGAAATATCTCCTGTTCTATCAAATATTCTGTTCAGGGACAGGAAAGTTATTCTGATGCTTGCAGATTTAACAATTTGTTGACAAAATTATCTCCAAAAATGTCTCACAAAAATTCTCTGAATATTTTGATAGTGTTATCTCTATGGGGATTTTATTTCAACTTTAGTCTGCTTTCTGAAAATGTTATTGAGTAGATCATAATATAGACCTGAGGACAGCAGGATATGTTTAGTGAATTGTCTGATCCTGCAAGAAGCACTAAAGAGAAGTGGCTCAACTGGCCCATTATGCAAAGTTAAGATCAAAAAAAGGCATATTTTACAAAAGCAAAGAGGAAATGAACAAAATTACCCAGTGGCCATCCAAATCACCAGTCTGCACGAAAAGTCTACTTGAAAAATTTCAATTTCAACTTTTCAAGTACTGTATGCTATCACAGTATTCAAACAAATGCTTTTATAAAAGAAGATTAACAGAAAAGTTACAGTCAGTTCTAAGTCAAAACAACTCAGTGACAAAAGAAAAAAACAATTACTTTGGGAGGGGAACAAAAACTTAGGTACTGAAGCAATAAAGTCTTTTTGTTTTCTTTTAGTGTAGTGACAAAGTTTGAACAGTCTATGAACAATAAATTGTCTATTTTAGATTAAGAGTCAACATTTACTATTCACGTAAAGAATAGAATTACAGCCACTATTTCTATGTATGTAATTTTCTTTTAATTCAGAAAAAACCCAAAGCACTTCCTTAAGATATAAATACACATCCTACGTTATTGATTAGATCTTTAATTCCTGAAAGCATTAAGACTACAAGTTGCCACCTTAGCACAAATTTAAGTATGCTACTGTCATTCCTTTAAAGTAGAGGTGTAGCAATCTAAAACAAAAGTTGGGTTTCAGGTCATGTTTTGAACAAATGATGACCATTAAAGTACCTTATTATGACTAACTTAGGGTGTATATTTCTGTGGAGAAACAATAAAAACTTCCACAAAAACCCTTGATTTGGTAGTAATGCTATTTACTGTATGGCAGGCAAATTTAACAGCCAAAGGCTTCCTGTACAGTAAGTAGAGAGTAGATTTCCTTTGAAAGGACTTGCATGCACACCAGTGGGAGTTTATGTTAAACATAGCTCATAGCACAAGACACTGGTATGAAAATATGGCCCTTTTCCATTCCTTTCTCCCATTCCCATTACTTCTGTCTGTGCATTTTCATCCCCTTCATGTGTCAGCTGTAGTTTAGCAAAGCTTCCATCCCTTAACTCAAGACAGCCTAAAATCATCCACCATTTTGGGCAGGACAGTCATCAACCCAGATGAAGACTATGCCAACCTTACAACTGAGCTACAATGCAATTCTATTTCTCTTACTAATAATGACCTGAAAGTCTTCCTTGCTTCTCTTTAAATGTTTTATTGTTGAAAGCCACAGTTCTCCTTTTAAAAATGCTTTAGGTAAAAGACTTGTAGTCTCTGTATCCTGGCTATCCTTGCATTTTTCTACTCCTCAGTGCATAAGCAGAAGGAAGTTTAATAATAACAGGAGAGTTCACATCAGCTACTAAATGGTGCTTTTTGTCAGTAAACTGTATACAAGATAGTCACAGTAGTCCTTTAAAATGGTTAAAATTTCAGAAATCAGAGAATTGTTTCAGGGACATGTATAGTGCCTAGGCAGCTTAGGAAAACCTCTGAGGAGCCCAACAAAGCATTCAGCACAATAGTCAAAATTGTCTTTGTTGGTTCCAGCAATGTCAGATGCCACAGCTCCGTGTGATTTGATCTGTTAGGGATGTGCTCAGTGATGAAAACAATACTGCAGGAAGTGGCTCTGCTCCCCGAGATTTGAGAGCCAGTACCAGTCTATCACAGGATAATACAGCCTGAAAAATCTGTAGTCTCAGCAGATTTCAACAGCTTAAGGGAAATACATTCTGGTTTTGCACCATTTTCACTGACTTGAGCTTTTGGCTCAATTCTCCACCCTCCCACTCCTCCAAATACAATTGCTTCTCCAAACATGCTGACAAAAGAGGAACAGGGTAAATTAGTTCTGGACCAAAACAGCTGAACTTTTTACTTAAGTATTTAATGAGAATTAAGCACTTTTGTGGCATCTTCATCACATCAGATGTCTCAGAGTGCCATCCTCCTGTCCTTTAAGCAGTGAGCACCACGGTGTGGACAGGAGCTGTTAAAGCAGCCCAGGTAAACAATGAAGCAGCATGACATTGTGCACGTCCAAGTGCCAAGGCTACCCAAGTGCTTCCAGAAGGAAATGTAAGCTAGGACAGGCTGACTCAGGTTCCCTTTACTACAGGTACTCCTGCAGGTCTGGTATTTGAAAATCTTTTTCAGAAATTCATTTGTGTTATACAGCTAGAGTGCTCACTAAATCACAGACAAGCAAATATAAACCTCCTGTCTCTAGAGACTATTTTGAAAATCCTGCAGAATACCAGCTGTATTTCTGCAATGCAAGACTGGGGGCCTCACTTACACTTTCCTATCCCAGGGAACAGCCTCCTAGACAACGTGCAGCAACTAAGCTTGACACTGTAAATTAATCCAAAGGAAACAATCTCTTTTAAATCCTTTTTATTACAGAAAAACAGAAGGCTTACACTTGACTTAAAAAAAGCAGCATTATTTTATGAATCCAAAGTTATTACAGGGAAGTTGCTTTAAGAAACCTCTAGAGACTGAAGAAATAAAATGCCCCTCCTCACATAGCATTCTAGATTACTTGAGTGACCACAGCAAACACCTTAAGTTCATGTCACTTCTGATACCAAGTATATGACTTGTCCCCCTTCCTTCTCCCCATGATTTGTTCAATGTAGCTGGGTGAAGGATTTGATGAAAACAGCAGTACATTTCAAGACTAATTTCCAGCAGTTCAGTACACATCTGATGGGTATTAGAGTTCAGAAGTGATTGACATACAGGCATTCCTCCCTGTTCCAGCTATTAAGTGCTACAGTTTGAACAGATCCCAGTGCCATCTGTTTCTTCCACAGTATTTATCATTATTCAGGCCCACATCTCAGAATATTTCCCAGCAAGTCAGCTGGCTACTACTGATTATAAACACAAACAAAAGTAACCACAAAAAAACAAAGCCCCATGTTGAAACAGTTCATAGCAGTACAGCAGAACTCAGGTTTTTTTTCCTTTTTATTACATTCCAGATAAGGAACAGCACCGTTCTAGTTACCACTTCAGGTTTTTTATGAAGTCAAAAACTCCAGGTTTCCAGCCTGAGCCAACATTAAATATGCAACTAATCTGTACTAAAATCTTAAGAGACAAAGTAAACAAACTACTGCCCTAATAGTCCTACATTTTGACTATCAGCACTGAGCAGTGCAGAAGTCCAAAGAAATTTACAGGTTTTTCATCATGTGATTTGCAATATTCTTTTTAATAAACAGCTCAGGAGCTCAATACCATTAAAAAAAAAAAAACCTTTCTAAACACATTTTTAAGCACCTATTCCTCGTGTGTATGCTAAACCTACACCTCTCAAAGGTTCTATCAAAATAATAAAACATCAACAAAAAGCAAGAAAACTCAAGTCACTATGTAAAACTGGCTATGATACAAATTTAAAAAAGGCTATTCAGAGAAAGAAAAACAAAAAAAGAGAAAACAAAAAAAGAAAAAAAAAAAGCAACAACTTACCAGATACCTGCTACTCAGTGTTCTATGATCTCATTTACAATCTCTCCTCCAAAAAGGAAAAAGTCTGTATTCATAATCAGACATGGAATTTTTTTTAAAAAAAAATTCCTTATCTCTTTCCATGGTGTTTATACTGTGTGATAATCAAAATCTTTCAAGTCAGAGATCTACTTAAGGTTCTCTGCACGGCAACTGGACACCAACTGTTATCAAGCTACTTAAACAGAAGAAACAAGTTTCTTTTCCACAGGGAAAAAGGATGCAGTACATTTTCCCTGGTAATGATTCTAGAGTGTCATCAAATTTACTCAAACACAGAACTCGTCTATTTAAGCTTGGTTACTATTTAAAATTCCTTAATTTAGTGCTATAGCATAGCAATTTCTTACATGATCAAGCTGTCTTATAAAAGGAGGACATATTTTTTATCATACAGTAATATAATCTCAAAAAAAAAAAAAAAGGAAAAAAGAGAAAAAAAAAGGAAAAACTCCTGCATGAATAGTTGGAAGAGGAGCAATGTAAGATTTACTTTTGTGGTACTTTCCATGACACTGATGCCAAAAGCTGCTTTATTGTTGGAGAGTTTTAGCTCTACATACTAATTAATCGTTTTTGCAGTCACAGGTTTGTATTAAAAGTGGCTTTTATGATGAAACAGGTAACAAAAATTCTTTATACTGATCAATCTCTATCAATGTCAATATTAAGCTCCATTAACTCTCTCCTTCAGAGTAGATAGCAGTCTCAAACACAACTATCTATCTCAAAAGATATACAACAATCTCAAGTAAACACTATAAAATAAATATACACCATTCAAAAAGCTTGTCATTAGAGAGTTAAACAAATAGTCAGAAGGTGTTCATAGTGATGTCTTCCTTCATCAAGCTGTGCTGCAGATTCAGAAAACTTACAGATCTTTTGAACTCTAAGTGTACAAGCACTCACAGAAAGTACTTAAGAGGCAATCATGTTCTAAAAGGTTTTTAACATAATTTTGCGATATTTTTAGCTGCTAAAGCATTAATAAACACTTAACTTAGCATATAATTCCCATATCGTGTATCTAGTAAACATTCTTGACTGCCAATAATTATATTATTACATGGTAGAACAGTCCTCCAATTCCCAAAAATTTACATTTAATTTGAGGAAATAGAAAAGTTTGTTGTTTTGGTTTTGTTTTGCTTTTCCCATAATAATGTGCAATAGGTAGAACATGTGACTTCTTAGAAAACTTTAAAGTTGGCTTCAGCTATCAAGCCCTAAAACACTTTATAGCTCTCTTAACCTTTCCTTGTTTTCAGCTATAATTTTATATGAATGAATGCATAGATGACTATATTAGTAGCAGTTCATCACATATAGTAAGGTTGAGTAACATTATTTCTGTCCTGGAAATTAACAATTCAAAACTCTTACAAAAATGGTGTAGAACTGTACCTGAAAATTTCTTCAGTTTAAATTGCTCTTTGTTAATCTACTAAGGACAACTAAGAACATCCATTTTTTTTCTGTCAATTTCTGAGAAAATGTGAATACATGCAAGTCAAAACTACCGTTATGCAGATAAAACGGTCCTCTTTGATGAAGATAATAAATGACAACCGCCAATAAATAAGTCTATTTGGAAATTCTAGAGAATTCTTTTGCTAAACAAGTTAGTCTTTTTTCTTTTCCATAATGTCTTTCTGTTTAAGCTCTCCATCTGAAAGTTCTGTGTATTTTCCATTCTTTTCCTCCTCTTGTTCTTCCTCACTGCCTTCGTCTGTGAGCTCTCGATCACCACTTTCCTTTTTAGCTCCCTCATGCTCAAATACCTCTCCCTCTGTATCAGCTGTGCAGATTCCGTAACACATGATGCTGATGACCCCCAGGGGTAACCCAAACAGAAAGCATCCCAGCAGTGGTGAACTCTTGAACACAGACTGTGGAAATAGAAAGCAAAAATTACTTTCAGTTACTGCATTACTTCTCCGTAATATAATATACTCTGTGTATTTATTAAAAAACCCTCCAATATGAGAATCAGTGTTTTTTAGAGGGATAATAGAATCAACTAGATTGGAAAAGACCTTTCAGATCAATCCCAACCTATGACATAACACCACTAACAAGAGCACAGCACTACATGCCACATCCAGTCTTTTATTAAACACTTCCAGGGATGGTGAACCCCATCACCTCCCTGGGCATCCCATTCAAATGCTTAATCATCCTTTCTGTCAACAACCTCTTCTAATGTTCAACCTAAACCTTCCCTGGCACAGCTTAAGGCTGTGTCCTCTTGTCCTAATGGATATGTTATTTTGGTTTTTCTGCTTCTTTGGTTTGGGTTTTGGGTTTTATTATTGTTGTTGCTTTGTGGGTCTTTTTTTATACGGTTAATCTGTTTGCTTTCCTCTGAAAAAATGGTAAGGAGTCCTCAACTTCAAAATTTCTACTATAAGTTCATAAAAATGTCACAGAAGTTCAAATATTACAATATTGCTTTGGGATAGTTAATGTTTGCATGCCAACTGCATATCTTATGCATTTTTTTAAGCTTTAGAAACAACAGTTGTAAGAATGTCAAAAAACACAAGAAAAAAGTTTTATCTCTTACTTGTGTCTGGTTCTCAAAAATTAGTCTGCAGAAAAATTCTAGAGAGTTTCCTGTTGAGGAGTAGCTTAATGGCACAGGAAGAAGGATTTATGATTTCAGAAAGTGGTGGCTAAATATTGTACTTTCACATAAGTTTGGAAGACAGTCATTTAGAAACAAGTGAGTTTCAACTTAAATTCACAGCACAGGTTTATTTGCTTGTATAGGACAAGTGAAGAAATGCATTTATTTACAACTTCCCAACATAATTCTGTCAAGCATAATTAATTTATGAAAAGATGATAAAAATATTTGCTTTCAAACACACAAAGAGTAGTATTTAACTCCCCAATGCTCTAAGCAATTAAACTAAAAATGTAACATTCCTCAGAACAGTGAAGTACTAGTTTCAGGAAAAGATGTCAAAAGGGTCAAGTAAAAGATCTTGATCTCTCTCTTCTATCCCTTAAAATACATGTCAGGCATAGAGAAGATCAGTGAAAAATAAAGAAACTAAGACATGTTGAATATTTATCACATGTATTATTAAAACTTTTAATCAAGAAGTTCATTTGGCTTAAACCTACACATATAATATGTACACAATATATACACTATAAAACAATTCATATAAAAATTTAAAGCGCTCTGAAAGTATTTGTATCCTGATTGACAAGGGCACCATCTAATTCAACAAAAAATAAAACTTACCACTATAGTAGACTTGGCATCATAGATTATTCTCTTGATTCGTTGCAGAAGTCCATCACCACCCTGTGCCTGAAATTTCAAATGGAACCATGTCAAAACTGCTGACACTTTTCAGTTATGATTCCAAAAGTTCATTCTTCAGACCTTGCAATCTTAAGTCCCTTTAGAAGGAAATGAAAAGTAATTATTCTTATATCTCATGATGCCCAGACACTCCCAACTTGCCAAGCTTGGACAAAGATTATTCAATAGTCTCATGAAAAATCTCTCACAATTATTTTAAACAATCAGTGCCAACTTGGACAATGAGCTGACACTCTCACTCTTACCATAAAGAAACACTAACAAAAACTAGCAACCCTCTTGATGTAAAATGGTAAAACTGCAGAGCTCTTCTGCACTTTCCTGCAGCTGTTGAACATCCACTTATGGATTATGACAGAACAGTTAGGAAAATCTAAGAACTAAGCGAAGATATGAAGGTGTAATAAATAAAACCTGTGTCAAGCAATGACAGACTATATCTACACTGCCCCCTAACTGAGCAGTACACAAATCAGAAGGCAGTCTCACCAGTTTTCACTTTCCTTGAGTAGCCAGGGAAAGTATCTGGAAGTCAACTCATCAGCGTGGGAGCAAACCAAGACTGCTCAAATAGCAAAGACAGTCCACTAAGATGAGACAGACTCACAAAAAGTTACCTATAGAGTATTAAACAATCAAGTCCAGGTGAACAATCCAACACTTCCCAAAAAAGAGCAGGGGGAATGCCAGACTTCTCAGAAATTTCTCTCTGGCTCAGAAAGCCTGCATCCTATTAGTTGTTTACAAGCATACTTTGAAGACTCTCACTTCTCAACAGTTGCACAATTTCTGCAATTTCTTGGGCAGAGAATGCAGCAGTAGTGCCAAAGTAGTGCCATTTTATGTCTAGAGACACTTTAAATATAGACAGCTTAAATGAAGTCATATCCTGTATTTTTTGTATTGTACAGAGATGTGAATTTAGACTGACCTTTAATCACTCTAGCTGAGATACTGCAAACAAAAGACAGAAAGGCCTAAGTGACACTATGGCAACAAACAAGGCATCACAAATTATTTTTCTCCAGTAAAAAAAAAAAAAAAAAGACAGAAACCAATTAGATTTGTTGTTTCAACCAGAAAGATATCAACATCTATTAGACTCTCTTTGGATATAACTCAATGCACTGAAAAACCACTAAAAAAGTGAGAATTCAAGAAGTAAAAACCACCAAACTATAGCAATACCCCTCACACTGCAACTGCAAGCATGACCAGTAAAGCCCTGAACAGCACATAAATCCACCTGTATCATGTTTCTACATCAACCAGTCAGATTAAATAAATTGAAATACCTCATATACCCCAAGCATCTTCTGCATTATTTGCCATTACCAGTCAATGACCTAAAATTGCTGGCATAATGTCAAGTGGGATTCAGCTACCACAGGAAGCACTCAATATACACTCAAACCAAAAACAGGCTTCTCCCACGAGGCAGCCAAACTATTAGCTATCAGCTCCCCTTCATGAGAAAGCCTTCTTTCCCCAGAAGCACAAATGAAATTTTGCTCCACGACCTCTTTCCTCATCCACACAACATAGCTTTCTGCCCAGAATAAACATTCAAAAATAATCCAAGTCATCAACTCCAATTGGTACATTAACATTGTTTTAACAAAAGACATCTCTCTTTTAGTAAAGAGCAGAGAGGAATAAGCTTGTGGCCATTTCTAACATTCAAAGCAAGTATAACACTTTTTTTGAATCTCAAGTTGTAATTCTTCCAGCTATTCTATTTATTAATTTTCATCCCAAAAGAAAGAGTGCAGTTGAATTATGCACTAGAATTCAAAATTTTAAACAAATGAATTTAATCCAAACCAGGAGATGAATAAAAATGTCTCCATTTACAACTGCGCCAGTAAAAGGAATATCAAAAGAAGCCAGCTAACATTATGCTACAAACAAAAGAAAGCCTGCTTTGTACAACATGCAACAGCCATGACTCCAGAATTTACAATCACATATTCAGTGACTGCACCCAAGACAGTAAAACAGGACAGGAATATTAAACACATGCATAACTATCAGAGTAACCATTTTTTCCCCTATTTTAGCACCTAAAGAAATAACACTAACCAATATATTCCAAGCCACTATGAAGACTTACTTCAGCTGTACCATCCAGGATATTGTTAATAAACTGAACCATGTCTTCTGTGCTCTCAATGTGCCTATCTGGCAGAAAATACTGCTGATTGGAGGTATTCAATACAACAATAGTAGGGATTGTCAAGTCACTGCAAACATAAAACAGATAGTTTATATATTTAAAGAATTACCATACAAAACTTTCCATTCAAGTAATCCCTAGATCATTTAAAAAGAGAATCCATTAATCCTCACTGCATGTTATGTTCTTCACAGCAATTCTTTAAAAACAAGAAAGCAAGAGAAAAGGGGGAAGATACTCACCCTGGTATGGTATGGACATGAATGGTATGGGCATGTTCCTCATTAGCATTATTTTCCTTCATGTCTGTGTCAGTGATACTATTGAAGTTTACAGCATTTTACATACCCAGAGCAACTGCAAATCAGGTACCTTACACCTTTCTAAATACTAAGAGATCACAAATAGCAGTTTTGTATACAAAATGCATTAAGTATTTAAGTTCACAAAGGCAGATGTGCAATTCAAGAATTTAATCCCATAAAACCATTGTATAATTGATCACCTTTATCAATCAAACTCTGCTGATCAAGTCAAAAGAATAAACCATGCCAAGCATAGCATTTCTACAGATCTTTTAGACTGGATAATAAGGAACAGAGTTTTTAAAGAATTATTACTCAGCAGTTAACCTTTATGTGCATGTGCAATACATTATAATTGGAAAGAAAAAAGAAAAAAACGTTAGAAATTATCTCTGGACACAAACTACTTTAATCTTCTATTCCTTGTAGCACTAAATTCAAAATAGGAACAGGTTTAAAAAACTTTAATACTGTAAAACTAGACTGTGTGAAAAGAAAGATTTACATACATTTAAAACAAGTTTAAAATCTCCTGTCGTCTTTATCAATTTTCTAAAATTCTGTCAGTAATGAATTAAAGTACTTCCTTCACAGCAGAAGCAATGCAAACCTTGTTTTTCTATGTTGTCACCCTTGTCTAAAAGTGTCCCATCCATGTATGTTTGCAATCCATCTGAAATTGATGATGATTTTAGTCTTATCTGCCACTATCAGTTCATAGAAAATTATTTAATGAAAATACTGGTTATTTACTCAAGATGCCCATTTTTCTTTGGACTCACTGAAATGATCCTAAGTTTTCTCTCACATTTTAGGTGGAGTTTTTTGTTTTGATTTTAATTCAAATGCAAACCTAAAAGTGAAAAAGTTTAATACTTATATATGACAATTTTCTGAACTTGTAAAAAGCTGAACACTTTAAGGTGCTGTGTCTATTCCCAGTACTTAAGCTGAAAGCACAGTGGCACCTCAAAAAACATAAGGGCAATTACAGGGTTAACAAAATAATGCCATGCTTTAAATGAACTTTAGAAAAAAACTCCCAAATAACACAACTTTGTATACCAAGGCAACCTGCAACATAAGAATCACTACATGTAACTTTCCCCTTGAAATTTTTACTCTTTTCTTACTAGGGACAAATAATTTTTTCTGTAGAAATCTAAGTTGAAGGCACTCAAACCAAGTCAGGTGTTTTTGCAAGCATCTGTAACAAATTGCCAATTTCTCCCAAAATATGACCTCCCAGCCAAAATAGAACAAGTTTTATTAACTGGATGCAGTGTTTCTGTTGCATGTAACAGTCTGATAACTGATGTTCTTGGAGCTGAAAGATAACATCCATATACAGATTCTTGATGCTAGACAGAAGTTTACAAAAGCAGAATTAATGTTACTTTCAAGAGCAGAAGAAAGTTCTACATGCACCTATAACTAACAGTGATGTTATACACCTCAGCTTATAAAAAGCTGCATTTTTGCTTTCAGCAAAATACTGAAAAGCATTTTTAAGTATAACTTCAGCCAAATTATGTATTTCAATTAAAATACATAATATTCTGATTTCTTCTTTTCTGCATGGTTTTAAATGTACCATTTCTAATCCAACAAAAGCATGCTGAAAAGACAGAAGAGTTATAGCCAAATTCATAAATGTACTTCTGTTAAGGTCTAACTCTATCCCCATCATACGTATTTTGTCCTTTGTAAAGAAAACAGAATTTCGTCCCATGTGCATCTAGCACAGTAAAAAAGTGTGTTGTGATACATTTCTCATTATTCTGATTTTTTCTATTTCCACTTGCTGCCATCTGGTGACTAACCAAAACAGTTGCAATACTTCTTGGTTTTAATCCGAAGAATTGATGCAGCAACATGAAGAGCTGCTACTTTGAACGTAATTCACTGCATTCTTTTGCAAATTCCTATTTAGGCTTGAAAGGCATACACTGGGTTTAGAAAATAATTAAAAGTTGCTGAGTACTTGAACCATAACTTTACCAGATTGAATACTTTACCAGAACTACAAATAATAAAATCAGGCATTTTGCAGATTCAGTTAATCAACCCAGCTGCACAGACCCTAGATCACTAGATCACAACCACTCCATGAGGCAGTAGTGGCTTCTTTCCCTTCATTTCCTTCCTCCCATCCTCCCATTTCCTTCCTTGCATCATCTCCCTCCCCAACTTCTCTGCACATCCGTGCTGGTACTCAGCAGAGCAGAAGGGAATGACATTGTTGAATCAGCAAAATAACTTCCCCATTTGCCCAGACAAAAAACCAAACACGTTTCTGACAGATAAACAGGAGGTAACAGCTCAGCAGAGAGACATAAAAGCCTGAACAGGAAAAGAAATTAAGCAAGTGAGGAAGCCTTTTGGCAACTATAAAGCACTAGCTCAATCAAATCACATAATTTTAATGGAGAGACAGTTGTTTTTAAATCAGGTGTTAATCTACAGACATTCTATAAAAAATACACACCTTGTGCTTTTGGGTCCACATGAAGCTCCTAGAATCTTTAGGGGCATGAATGTTTTGATCCCTGAGAAATGGATTTGGAAAACTTACAGAATTATAATACTGGTTCCTGGTTTTCCTTTCTTTCAGAACTCCAAAGACCAGAGGAAAAAGTAGTGGTTAACTATAAATGCCAAGCAACTCAACTCTCTAATTGTGCATCTTTTAGAAAAAGATCATAGGGACCCTGTCAAGCATCTTGTTAAACTACTCACATACTTCAAAATTTACCATGTACATATCAAGTGCAGATAGCATTTTTCATGCATTCTATGCTGCTCTGCAGATGTGCATTTCTATGCATGTCTTAAAAATAGATCAAGAATTAAAGCCTCACAATTCTAACCATAATTTAACAAAGAAGACCTAAAAGATAAGTTTTGTCAGTCAGCAAGCCAAACGTCTAACATTAAATTTTTAATATTACATTGATGCAGTTTAATTTAACAAATAATTGCTACTGTAGTACAGGCTGAATTCTGATGACAGTGATTTTTTCTTAAGTCATGAAAGCCAAGAATATTTTGTAAGATTATTTTCAATTAAATACACTTGGTAACAAACACAAGAGAAGAAAGAATATTCAAAAGAGAATTTACTTACTCCATCAGTAAACTATTAATGTAATCATTTCCATCCATATGGCCAAACTGGAAATCCCTGTAAGAGAAGCGGTTAAAAATAAAATTATGACAAAGAATAATGCAAGAGTTCTTCCTTAAATATTTTTCCTGTAACTGAAAACAAGAGCACACACTCAGCAATGTAATTCAAAAAAAGTGATGACCTAGAACACAGCATTATGGAACATAGTCAGTTAATGAAATGGTCCCATTAAATATCAGTATAAAAATATAAAAGCAGGCACTGTAACATTTTTCACTTAAGAAAAAAAGTGACTGATGTATTAGAAAGATTAATGCAGAAGTCCAATTAAAACATCAGAGTACCATGTGTGCCTACCTGTGAAAGTGATCCCGATAATCTCTGGCAACTTCCTGAATAATAGACTTTAATCTGGAAGAAAAAAAATTGGCATTGACAATCCAGGATAAACTCTTTCTTAATACAAACAATAAACATTGAGATTTCCCCAGTAAGCAGCAATTCATACCTCATCAGCAACAAGTACTAAGAAAAATACCTTGTTCATCTTGCTTAGCTCCTAAAGAAAAATAGCACACACAGTACTTGAACAGCATTATTTTAGTCTGTATATGCAAGGACAAGGGAAGGTCCTGTTCCTCTCAGTCTCCACAGCAAACTCCAACCCCAGGAAGAGCATTCCTTCTTTAAAGTTTCACAACTAATATATAAAACTGCTAGCTCAGTTTTCAGTGTGAGTGAACTGTAGCACAGTCATTTGTTTAACCTCACTAAGTTCATTGCAAAGTCATCCAAAGTCAACTCAAGCACTTTTGTCTACATTTACAAGGTGACACAATAGCTTTTAAAAGCTATGAGATCACCATTTGCTCCTGTGATCTCATTAACAAACAGCAGAAGAGTGATAGAGAGCTTCCACCATCTCAGTGAACTCACATGTGCTTTAACCAAGCCATAAATTAAGTAAAGTCAGTACACTCAGTCAGAAATTAAAGAGCATTTACAAGTTAAATCCACTCATTTAACCTATATTTCTCAATACTTAAGAAACTTCCAAACTCCAACATGTCACACCAGCACATTTCTCCCATAGTATCACCAATTCTGTACCTGGTATGTTCCACTGAAGAGTTTTTATCATCAATGACTGCAATAGCCACAAGTTTTCCTAAAATAAGGAATAAAATTCTTGAAACCATTTAAAAAGAAACACACATTTTCCAATGGGAAATATGTCAACTTAGAAGATTAGGTACTCTCCAGGGACAGGAATTAGTTTTTAAGTACAAACTTCACAGCCAAAGAGCCTCTTTAAGCTGACCATGCTGTGGTCTTAAAGCTACTGAAAATAAATTAAGATGGGGTTTAATGTCACACCACTAGCATTGTATAAAAAGCCTATCTATAGAAAGAAGACAAAAGGGAGAAAATGCAGATAAAAATTAATTTCCTACTCAAGCTGCATATTTGCATATACCTAAATAGGAGGCTATGGAGACCTGTATTATATAGCATCAATTACAAACTGATTCTAAGTGATTAAATCACTGTTGTATGGATTTAATAATGACTATTTTTCACCCTGTTGTGAGTAATATGGAAAAAAAATTGGAAAATTTACTGGCAGAGCCCAGAATTCATGACATCAGAAACACTGTCAGAGAAGCTTAAAGGTCAACACCAGAATATATTGATCTTTTCAGTATTTCCTTTGTGAAGTTTTTCAGATTAAAAGAAAAAAAACCTTTAAATCCAAGGAGTGCTATGGTCAATCAGCAAAAGTATGCTTAAAAAGCTGGCCAAAGTTTCTCTAGATCAAGCACGTGCAGCTAAAAAAGCAGATCTGTTAACAGTGCTGTCATCAACCAGATTAACCCAAGGCTCCAGAGGGCTGATTTTTCAGTTCCCTCCAGATGCCACAGTTCATTTAAAACCCTCCCCATCAAGCCAACCAATTGCTCAGTTCCTACCCATCACCATGGCACAGGAAGCATTCCCCTCAAAAATAGCCACTCTTATTCACATAATACTGAAGGGTTTTAAGGGCAAGACCTATGATTCATTCCCATATTTCCTTGTGAAATAACAGTAGCTTCTCCCCATCCCACTTCTTCCACACATAAATTCTCACTTTTCCCCCATTTCTTTCCACCCTAAGACGCTACTTAATGAATACACTAGGAGACCTTTTAGACTGCAAAAGATGACATAAATAAATTCCATGTACTATGTATTAATACATAAAGCTCTTTAAAGAAAATGATATCTTCTCCAGGGTATCAATAAAGTATTTTTTTTTTTTTTTTGTAATGTAAGGAATTGTTTGTCAGAAATGTATCAGGAAGAAATATGCAACATTTAAACAATTTGCAACAGCACTTCGGTAAATAACCGTTTAAAATGTAGGTGCAACAATGTTAAATTCATGAACAGGTAGGAACACAGATGCTTCATACTCTTTAAAAAGCTTCAAAGAACTCAATGTTGATTGAATGTAAGTATTTTGAAAAGGAATATAGATAATAAGTTGTCCTGGCCTGGAAAAATCAACACTTAACAGCATTTCTTCTGATACCTTAGAGTGTGTACACACCTTAAAAACAATACAAGCCATTTGCCTTTTCCAGAGGCCACCTGGCTGCAAAATTTTCATTTGGCCTGCAGAACTTTTGCTAAAGAAATGCTGAAGTTTTCTGGGACAAGTCCACTTCAATACATCCTCCTCTTCCTTTCCTGACACATCTATTTCAAAGATACCTAATTCCACTAGATATAAGACATCTGGACAATCCATATTTGATACTTCTAAATCTAGCTTTAAAACTCCCTACATGTATTCTGACAGTTAATATGTAACTTATGCAAAATGTCAGGTGCTCTTAATTTAAAAGTCCTACTAAGTTACACTACCACTTTCAGCTCTAGCCTGATACTGATGAATTCCTGAAGTTTACTAACATGTTCTTAGTACTCTTCTGATTTTTCTTACTGTTTAGTATACAATGTCAAAGAGTTCAGTAGCAGCATCATCTCACCTGTATCTCCAAGTTCATACAGTGTAAAGCCATCTACGTGAAGGTAACCTTGAAATCTTTCTCTGTTTATCCAGGATGACAAATCACCATCTTCATACTCTAATATTAGAGGGGAAAAAAAAAAAAAAAAGGTTACAAAGAGGTGGGCCATCAGACTTACTACTTCAGTACTATTGAGGCAACCACTAATTTTTCTCCTATTTTCCTTTTATTATTGTTAGACCAACTGTCACACTTTCACAGGCATTTCAACTTTTAAAACTTCTAAAGCTATTTTCAATTGTTGAACAAAAAGTGTATTATAGAAAAGTGTGAAAAGTTGATAAGATGATTTTATTTTCTAAATCAAGGATAAATGATACTATATTAGAAGCTGTGACCCAGAGCGGAAAGGAACAGGTTCAAACCCTGCTTTTAAAGGAGTGTGTGTACATAACTTGTCAAGTTCCAAACAAAGTAGAGATATAAAAATACAGAAAGGAGTATTTGTGAGAGTCTTTAAATGAGACAGAAAGATCAAGAAAAAGCAGAAGCATTATGCAGCACTGTGAATGTAAATGAACAAATAATCATGTATAACTGACAATCAGTTATACTGAAGGCTAGTTTTAGATAGTTGTTTTAATCTATTAAGAATTTTATTCTAATACACACTATCAACTAGAACTAAATCACAAGTAGAAAAGAAAAATATATATACATTTATGTTGTATTTTCTGTGAATAAATGCACAACAAATAATTTGTCTTAAATCCTATTGTATAGACTGAAGTATCAAAAATTTCAGGTTAATAATGATCTGCTGTAACACAGTAGCAAACAACTCCAAGCACAATTCATCCCATGGATCTGTATCTATTTCCCCTACTGTGGAGAAGGAAAAAACCCAAACCACAACACCAGGCAAGGTCAGAGCACTGAAGTGCATTTTCCTAGAACTTTTTCCTCATAGTGAACTCCTCAAATTTCTGCCAGTGATAACAGCTGCACATAAAACCTTATTCAGTCTCTTAAACTGTGTCTTCATGATTTGACTTCCAATAATGCTCCTGGTACATTACAAAAAAGTAAAATTTTTATGAAGTAAATTAATTATTACAGCTTTTGTATTTGTTTTAGAAGGTATGGAAAAAGCAAGCAGGCCACACAGTAAAAGGAGTCTTTTGCTGACAAGCTTTCCTTTTCCAGACTTGCTAAAAGAGATTAAAAAAAATAAATGCAAATCAAGGAGGCTGTAGAGTGAATTTTTATCTGGAGGCAACAAACTGAAGAGGAAGTCCTATGAGGAAACAAAGAACATCCTTGGTGGCCAACCTGAAATATTTTGCTGTGGTACTACTTATCCTAAGAAATTAAACCTGCAGAATAATCTTCTGAGTGATGTGTTTTCAATTTAAAGTGAAAACTTGCATTTAAAACAATCTGAATCAAGAGTACATGCTTTTGCAAGTAAGTGGTGTGCTTATAAGCTCAGGCTATGTAATGTAACTGTGAGTGTGAGTACAATATAATACTTTTATATGGACATGCACACACATATACAGATATACACTTTTACAGAAGTACTGGCATTATGTACTGCATATACACACTGTAGAAATAGCAGTGTTAAAAAACACTACTAGTTTCAGGTGACTGTTCTACAGCCTAAACACTGAACAAGCCAGGTAAAGTAGTCTACATATATGATGGATTTATACAGTGAGGGAAGAAGTTACTTTTCTAAGTACTTTAATGTGGGCAAAATAATAATATTTTATTTTATTCCAGCAATATTGGAAGCTACATCTTACTGAAAACACAAAGCAAATATTATCACTTCTACTTCAGTAATGCTAAACCAAATCACTTTCATTTTGTTGCAGAAGAACTAGTAACTTTTTTCTCTTTTCCTTCATGAAGAAGCTGCTATTTATCCTAAAACTTGGAATGTTCCAGCATGCCAACACACCTTTCAAAAACTCCCAACTCCTCCAGTTTCTCCATCTGCTTTAAATATCTTGTCTTAAAGTAATGTCCACTTTTACTTACCATCATAAACAAAGTAAGTTCCATCTTTGAAGACCATAACAGCAGGCAATTCAGGCAATGTCACATACTGAAAGAGTCAGGTTTCAATTAATCCATGGAAGATTAAAAGATTTTGAAACAAAAAGAAAACATCTGAAAACATGAATACATAGTTCATGGGAAAAATCTCTAAGGACACTTAAATTTATTTTCTGTCTACATGAATTAAGATAAATTCATCAGCTGCTGTATATTAAATGTAACATAAATATATCTTTGAGAGGTGGAGCTCACAAAGCACAATAGAAACATGATTTTTACTGGTATCTGCAGTAGCATGAAGAATAGTTTACAGGTTGGACATGGACTTTAGACAGGAAATTGTAACTTGAGGGTTTTATCAATCATGCTCTCAGTTCCCAATTTGTGCTGTTGTCAGCATACTTGCCATACTGTGACTTCTACTAAATGGACACCCAATTTTGTGGAGTAAAATAGTACCACTGGTAATATGTGCCACTAAATCTGGGCTATTTCCTTTGCTTCAAACTGATGGGAATATAAAGAAACAGCTTGAGCACACAGGGCTGCAAACAGACCTAATTTAGACAAATAACAAAAGCCTTATTGTGCTAAAAATTATATTTAAGATGGTCAGCAACATATTAAAAAATAAACTGTAGAACCTGTCTTCTTGGAACTCAAAATAATTTTATTCAGCTCATGTTTTTAGTGAAAAGCCAGAAAAAATACTACATCTACTTCTTACTGCTTGCTAGCATTCTAAGCTAAAATTTTAACAGCATTTGTGGTTATGAAAGAACTGCATCATAAACTAAGTTTTGAACAGTCATCTGAATTGTCTGATTTACTGATATGTTTTGGAAAGGTAAGGACAGCATCATTTCCAAATGACATGCCTTCTGTCATTCTGCATTAACTTTCTGGTAAAAGAAGTAATTTATAATACAATAGCTGATATGAACAAGCAAGAAGGTAGTCCCAGACGATGCTCTGCTCTCTTACTTGCCCAAAACATAATTTAACATCTTTGAAGGGCAAATCAATCTGTGTACAGCTTAAAGCTGGTGAAAGATGCCTAAAGCTTGGAACAATATTACCTAAGGTGACAAAACAAAGCCTAACAATTAGCACCATAGTGCAAATGCTCATTACAACTCGCAACCAGAATTTTTTTAACATTTTTACTTCTCTCCATAGAATACTGAATACCATCATTACTTCAGCTTAAATGACACAGGTGGGAAATTACCTGGTGAGGGAAAAAAAAGCTCACTGCTTACATCAGTGTGATCACACAACCTCAAAGACTTCCAGCCTTTTTTACTCTTTCTACTGCACAACTGAACAGTACCTTTCTTGCTCAGCTAGAGCTGAAGTGCAAATAGCAATATTTAAATTAAGGTAGCTTTTTGAGAACTAACAATTTGAGAACTAACAACTAACTATTTATACCGAGGGCAGTTCTACCTATGGTGTCGTGAAATGCAGCTGCCTAAAAAAAAAAAAAAAAAGAAAAAAAACCAAAACAACAAACCAAATTATGCTAGTTCTCACCCCATTAATCACCAACTAATTTCAAAGTTGCATATTAGTAGGCATGGGGCAGACTTGGAGATAACAATAAATGAAAAAGTCTTTTAATTTTACTATAACAAGTAAGCAACAATGGTTAGACTCACTATAGTAATATCAATTTTTTCCACCCTTGTGATGAACTGTAAATAATTTCCTTGTCACAGAATCCTCAAAAAAAGCCACGAGAGAATTTTGCAGCCAGTGGACTGGACTGCCTGATCCCTAGGCAGACTAATGTGTTGATCAGCTGTGTTTTAAAAGATGTAAGTAACTTAGCTCTTCACTTACTTCTGATTTCTAGGGTATCAGCAGTAACTCATACCACAGACCCCTTAATTAGCTATAAAAGTGTTTGGCAAAAGGACTGTTTGGAGCAACAAGAGTTTTTCATTGACAACAATGAAAGAATCTACTTTCTTGAGCAAGTTGCGTGGCCCACATTGAGTTCTGCTCATCCTTTCATTAATTTTATTAATATGACTGAACAAGTAATTTGGCAAAAACAAAGCAATGACAGACTGATATTTGTGTTGTATTCTTTCCCCATACAGACTCAAACATTACATGCTTCAGTGTAATTACTTAGATATCTACCAAGGCAAGCATACTCTAAGAAGCCATCTCTGTGCCATCAAAACAGCAATTATATAGATGGGGAGAAAAAAGCCATTTCTGGGGAAGCAGTAGGAATGGAAACAGCTTACCTCAGGCAGCACATCTTCTGAGGCAGAAAAAAAGTATGTATAAACTATTAGTTCTGAAGCAACCTCAATGTATTTTTCCTGAAAAAATACAAACAGTGTTTTTTTAATTCCTGCACTTTCAGTATGCATCAAACAAAAGCCTTGTGACATACCTTATCTTCAAAGAACAATTAGATAACATTTATGGCATAACATTGTAAAAGCACTTTAATAAACATAAAAAAAAAATTCAAGGATTTATTACAAGCATGCACTTCAGTTCTTTTGAGAGATTTTTAAAATTACCCCCTAAATAGCAAAAAAGTAACTTTATTTAATCCAGCATCAAACCTTTAAAGGAGATTCACCACCAACATACACAAAAAGTACACGATGTCTCTTTTGCACATGCTCAAACATATGCTGGCTAGGAAGTGGCCTGATGAGAGGTCTGGAAAAGGAAAAAAACAGACAAAAATCTCAGTTTGTGCAACCTGCAAAACCCAAACAAATAAAAATTCACAAGAAAATGCCATACAGTTTTTTCCGCTGTTTAAAAAAAAAATAATTCCAAAATGAAAATTAATTTACTTTTCCAAGTTATGATTGCAATGTATACTAAAATAAAAAAAGAACATTCCCAACCTCCCCACCAAATAACGTGTTATGTCCTTTAAATCACACACTTAAATATGAAATTCAGATCTTACTACAAAAAGGCTGCTACAACATAAACATGCATGCCTTTTACTGGTCACAAAATCACAGGCTGGGCTAGCTGGCAGGGACCTTAACGACCATCTGGTCTAACCCTGCCATCATTAGCAGGGACATCTTTCACCAGACCATGTTCCTCAGAGCCCCACCCAAACTGGCCATGAACACTTCCAGAGATGCAGCATCTGCAACTTCTCTGAGCAACAGGTTCCAGTGTCTTACCACCTGCACAGTAGAGAACTTATTCCTAATATTTATTCTAAACCTGTTTTTTTTTTTTTTGCCCCTTACCCTGTCAGTATAGACCTTGATAAAAACTCTGTCTTCCTTAGAAGATGTCTTTATATAGTGGAATGCCACAATAAGGTCTCCATCATTTGAAAGAGAGAATTCCAAATCTAAGTAGAACAGCCAGGAAATGTGGCCTTAGAAATAAATACTTTTAACTCAGCACCAGTTTCCAATGCAGTCACACATACAGTACATCTAGGTTTAATTTTAATAACTTATTCTTTTCCAATAAGTCTTGGCCCACCTCAAACTCCCACATAAGTTTAAAGTCAGCAAAATCAGTCTCTGAGAAGAGTATACTTACCCTGCCACTCTATTAGCAAATTCAATTATATCATCTTTGGTTCTAGGTCCTCTGTAGTTGTATGCCAAGTCACCTTTCAAACTAGATAAACAGAAAGACAAGAAGACAAGTAAAGAACAGAAAAGCAATCATCTGTACTACATTCATGCATATAAAATTCCTCAACCTTCATATGCTTACTACAGTCACCTTTCAGCAAATGATAAGCAGAAGTGGTCAGCAAAATATAAAACTCAATAATGCAATACAATGGAATTATGGAATAAATGCTTATTTACACAGTATGTCATTTACTGACTTGATGAAATACTTAACATTCTTCTACAATTATTTTTTCTAGTGCACAGCAGGCATTTACTTTGTAAGCAGACAGATAATTTAGAACACTTATGACCATATT
Source organism: Erithacus rubecula (assembly GCF_903797595.1). Lineage (NCBI taxonomy): Eukaryota > Metazoa > Chordata > Aves > Passeriformes > Muscicapidae > Erithacus > Erithacus rubecula. The sequence goes on along the minus strand of NC_136689.1, from coordinate 94,000,471 downwards.
AAAAAGCCCCCCCAAAACAATGAAACATCACACACTCAAACCAAACCAAACACACTCAACATTTATACTACTCAGGGATTAGTCCTTGTAAAAGGAAAGAATATGAACTTCTTTAATGCTTTTTTACAATTGAAAAGTATCAAATAATCTGCAAAACCTTTTAAATTTATGAATTAAGCCTCAGTGAAGTGCTGGTCAGCTTAATGGTACTCTGCTGAGAGGGGATGCAGCATGCTTGCATTAGCAAACTATTTAAGCAAGCTCTACTAATTCAAATAGGCTTTATTTGAATCCATATGGATTTAGGAAATTCAGAGGAATTTTCAACGCTTCTATATGCCATGAAAATTTTTCATCCTTAAAGATTATCAAGCTGAACATCTCTGCTTCCTTTTTTGAGGAGACTAATTTGACAAGATTATTACCTATTAGGAATACTGTTTGCTTAAACAATAACCTGCTAAAACCTCCAGTGAGTCCACAGTAAAAAGTACCCAAAACTATTGAGTCTTTATTTAACATGACATTGTACTGGACTATACATTACATGAGTTTGAGATTTCTAAATGGACAGGGTTATTTTAAATTTTTTGTAATTAAATCATCGATAGAAATTCAATAGGAATGATCAACTTACAGCTTAATGGTTGGATAGCCTCGTACTCCAAATTCAGATGCAATACCTGAAAGAAATATGTTAATGCCAAAGTGAACCAAGGCTTTTTTTTCTCTCATACCTTAGTCTTTAAACATGGTTTACTATTCAAGCCACATAAACAATTGAAATTAGCTCAATATGAATTACTTTACTTGCTTTCAAGGAAAAGCTTGCTGTTATGTAGCTACATCATTAAAAGATGGACTTCTTTCAGAGGTGCTGCAGAGTCCCAGGATAGCCTCTCAATACATGTGCCACAACTCAAATGTTATGAGAATCCCCTGGACAGACATGCTTGGCCTGCTTTCACCAAAAGCAGCATGTATGGAACATGCACATACCATTGACTGAAAATATGAGAAGCAAAAATTAAGCATTGAGGATGAAGAGCTGTAAATGCTAATGCTTGAAAGAAACTTAAAAGACAATTAACGACTCTTGCTAGAGTAATGGCTAATGAGAAGTGCAGTATTATACTGCAGATGTTACAAAAAAGTTTTTAAATCATATTCTACACAAGTTAATGCCTACTGTCATGAACCTTAACAGAAGTAGGCACTTTCTAAGCAGATAATTCTCTGCCACTTACTAAAGGGCAAAACATAAGACAACTGCAGAATTTTCTCCCCCACCTCAGACGTGTTTAAAACCTTCAATCTTGCTTCCATCGATCGGTGGAGCACAATTTGCAACCACCCTTCCACTTGTGAACACAGCAACTTAGAGCTTAAAGCACACCTTCCAGCAAATTGAGTTTTTACCACAAGTTAAACTACACAGTCTCAAAAAAGGATTAAGTAAGTCTAAAACTGTGGCAATACTTGTGCAATTCCCTGTTGAATAACAATCCCTGCACTCAAAAACACCTACAGTCAATGCTTGTTACAAAACCATTCTGAAGCTACCAGTGGCATGCCACAGCAAGCAGATGTTGGATGCCTTGTGTGCAAAGCTCTCAGTAAGAGTTTAGAAATTGACCCTAAGGTTGTTCACCTGCATCAGGTGCAAGTACCTTATTGCACAGCATAACAAATAAAGCTAGCAGCTCACCTACAGGCATCTGATTAAAGACAACTGTTCTAAGAAATAACAGGATCAATGAGGACCATATGAGAATACAAGGATCAATTTGATTCTGATTCTTTTCTCTTACAGCTGTACTACATAGAACTATAATGTGTTAAAATGTGTATTAGAACATTCAATCACAAGAGCTGGCAACAGTTTATTTCTCCTTGTATGCTCTTATGTGTGCTTAAGAGAACTAAAAGAGACAAATTTTAATACGGTTTTTAAACATAGCAGCCGTGGGAATTCCCAAAATTCTCTCAACTTGATTTCAGAAAATCTAGATTGCAAAAGATTAAGCAGAATTAAGTTTTTCATATCCGGATGTAAAATTTCCACTTTCAAAATGAAAGTATAATACTATCTCAAAAGATTTATCAGACATTATAAACCTGGTAGCAAATCTGAGAAGAAAAACTTCTCCAGGGTACCAAGGAACCCTTGCAGCTTTTAGCAATTTTTATATAAGTAAAAATATGAATTATACAACAGAACCATAGAGCCAATTCTGTTCTAGATATAAGGTACAAGATTTCAGTAACAGGATGACAAATACAAATATTTCAGGTAAGAGTTTATACAATTTATATGATTTAGAATTTTATATACATGACTGAAAAGTTAGAGAACCATGAAATCTATTCCCAGTTTTTAAATTACCTGGTTGCATGAACTTGAAACTTATAATTCTCCACTTATTTTTCTATAGAAAATAAGTATCTTCAAGACGAAACATGAAGTCATATTTAATTGATTTTACAAAAAAAAGATATATACAATAAATTGGTCTTTGAGATAAAATCATTTTAATCTCAAAAGACCAAACTCCCCTCTATCCAAGCATAAGAGTAACTGAATAGCACTGAGAAAAGTATCCTGCATAACATTTTAGGTAAGTACAACAAACCCGAAAAGCCAGATTTAATGGCTATTAACTAAAAACACTATATGTATTTAGGAAATTGTATTACATACAGATCTCACTTGGGCCCCACTCCTCCCTATACTTTCCTTTTGAATAGCCTCCTGGTTCAACACAGATTTAAGTGAATTGACAATAAAGAAGCACACAAACACAAAGCAAGTACTGTTACGCCTTCAACAATGCTCTCACATCTCCCCAAACCACTTCTCTAATTATCAAAGGTTTGGGGCTTTCTCTGTAAAGGTCAATACATATGAGAGGCATCAGCAAAAAAAAAAAAAAAAAAAAGCACTGAAAGCACTGAATTTGGTTATTTGAGGAGACATTTACAAACATGGGAAGAAATCAGCTGAGCAGTGATCACGGATGTAATGAATTCAGTTATTCCAGCAGGCTTTGTGCAACAGTTTCAGGACCAATTACCTGAAATGAGTAAGAGCAAGAACACAGGCACTCCTCCAGCAGCAACAGAAGGAGCCTAAAACTGGATGCTCCCAAGAGACACACCACATAAAAGTGCTTGTATAACAGCACATATCAAAAGCAGATCTTTGAAAAGCTTTTACCTTCTCTTTGTCAGGAAGAATTCCCTACTCAAGCAGAAACAAATGGGATAAAAGGCACATACTACAGCAAGTTGTCACATTTAGAAAGAAAAATAATCGGGAATTTTTTCTCCAATTACTATTTGCATATTTGTGCTATGACAGAACAACTACAAGAAAAAAAAAAAAGAATAGTTTCAAAACAGAGGCTGTGATGAAATTACCTCTAAACAAATCACACTTACTAGAAAAGGAAGTTGCATCCATCTTCCCAACTTTTACTGGAGAACCCATGTTTCTCATTTCTATGCCCACTTCATTCCACACAGGCTCTAGTTTCTTACAGTGGCCACACCAAGGCGCATAAAACTGAGAAGCAAATATATTTCATTAAAAAAAATTAGTAGAAATTTATTCTACAATTAACCCTCATATTATTAGCAAGACTCATTTCCCAGTCACAGTGCTCTGCATGTCTTAATAAAATTGGAAGTTAGTTGTAAGGTTATCATGACAAGCAGCATTTATGAGTTAGTCCTACTTCTAATATGAAAGCACAAGTTTGAAAAGAATACATTAAACTGCTGCACTAATATATTATTTCTTATTTATGAATAGACTGCATGGTAACATTTTTTTTAAAAGATCAATCTAATCAAAACAATCTATTCAGGAATATGGATTTGTCAACAGGCAGAAGATATCAGTGTTTTGGTATAACAACATAAGGCCACAATTTAACAGAAGTTGAATTTTGTTTTGCTACACACTTCTGATAACTATGGATTAGTACATACAGTTTTTCCCACTCAAAAATCACTAATCTGGGTAATATAGTTTTGAGAACCACAGCACATACTTGGGTGAGAAAAGGAATGTTACCTTGCTCAAAAGCAAGCTCACTTTTTAAAAAACTTTGTCCCTGAAAAAAGGGGCACTGAATCTTTCCAAGTAATTTAGAAAAATCAGAGGGCTCTCATATATTTGATCTTACAGTGCTAACAGAAGTCTAGAACACAAATCAGCTGATATAATTAACGAAAGGACTGTAAAAAGTCTCACCAGAGGTTATCACCTCTGACTGCTAGGTAATCTGCTTTTCTTTTTTTAGGACTGCAAAATATAGACTGAAGCTTATTCAGTAGGCTATTCAGAAGTCTATTCAGCCTATTCCTGGTTCACCCTGAACAGCAGTCAGGGTGAACCATTCTTATCTATCCTGCCAGAATTACTGTCATGAAGTTTTTCTGCATCATGTACAAACAACTTTCCAAGTGACGAAGCAGCCTGACTGCAGGGTGCAGCGCTGTGCATTCTGTCTTTTGATTCCACCAGCAGATCTTCCCATTTTTCTTATATACTCACATCTACAAGCCAAATATCATCTTTACGGTTTTCTTTAAACCTAGAAAGAGGAAAAAAATCAAAGCAATAAATTATGTATCTGAAAATAAAATAGTGAAGAGTATGTGTGAAACAGGTGAAGTCTACAATAAGGTTAGTATAAAACTACAAACACAAGATTTCTGTTTTGTTTCTTTCTTTGAGGGTAAGGAAACAGAGAAGATGCTTATTTTTAATATTGTCCCTGTACATGATACTACATACACAGCTGTGTCAATTAAATTTCTCTATTTCCTAAAACAAAAAAACAAAAACCCAACAGAAAAACAGCAAGAAATAAGAATCCACACCAAAACACACAGAAGATGTTAGACTAGCATGTAGAATCAAGGGGGAAGAAGTATTTTGCAGTTGTCTTAGTTATATTAAATACATTTGTTGTATTTTTATTTATGTACTAATACAAATTCTTTGAGCATTGGTTTAAACTGTTAATCTTAGCTTTACTAAATGTAAACTAACTAAATTATCTTTAATATTAACATGTAAAACAACTTTAGTTTAACCTCTTTCAACATTCTACTATAGGTGTGTCAGTTTATAGTTCTATTAAAGTTGCACACAACCAAGAAACCAACTCAATGGAATAAAAATGATCAAGTTATTGATAAAACCCAGATACACAGGTACAACTGAATTTTCTTAATGCTAAATAAATGGCATTCAAATTAACTGATTGGTTTAATTAACTGTAAATCTGTCACTGAATTCTAAAATCTCTTAACACTAAGTTTGATAAATCAAAGTTCTTTGGTACATCCCAAAATGCTGCTTATACATTTCACTGTTGTCACTACAAGTTCATGTGAATTACTGTATTAGTTAACTAGTTCTATATTGGGAATTAAATTAGCTAGAACTTTAATCTAAGGTTTATTTTTCTAAAAGACAGGCATTGTAAAAGTCGCTAGGACTGGGACTAAAGTCACACACTATAACATACACGATAGAACATTCTTACTGCACCACTCTCCTTGCAAAATGAGATATTTACATATAATTATGCAGTAAGTGTGGATTTACACTCTAAGATCCACAAGTTATACAAGTTATAGCCCAACTTGTCAGCTCCCAATATGCAGCATGCCTATTAATGGCTCATAAGCAGAAGGCAGAATTTACTGTATTTCGTTTAAAGTTGAATCAGTAATAGTCCATAATGGTTTTGAAGAAATACTAATACTGATATTGGCTTACTGTTTGAGAGAAACAATTCAGAAATCATGAATACAATCTAATCACAGTGTTGAGTGTTTGAAACTTAGAATTGCAGTATTCACTGGTAAATTCTAGCCTATTTTATTGATGGCATACCAAAGCTGCAATGCTTGTACAGCAGCAGGAAAAGTATTTGCAGAGATTATGCTATGGAACAGCTAAAAGAAAGCAGCATTTTAATGTCACTAAATTCCTTAGTTGACAACCTCACTAAAAATGTACTTCACCACCCTAAGCACTACCGAGATAATGAAAGAACCAGTGAGAGCCCAGCATCTCCTGAGAACTTAAACAGAGCTACAGCTAACTTCCAATTACAATGCCAAATAATTGGCTATGATGCAAGAGGCAGAAAGCAGTTACTGAATCATAAGACCCTAGGCTGTGCTTCAATTTAGAACATCACTTTTTCTTCGTATAAAAAGAATTTAGAATTAAATGTTCTCCTTCCTCTGCCACAGTACAACTGTTATGGCAAATTGTAAAGAGCATTAACATACTGAGAAAAGTAAGCTGCAACCTCACCAGAAGACAGAAAGAAAAGAGAGAATGAAACATCTGGAGGCTGAGCTTTCCAACAGAGTTTAATAACTCTGACTTAAGATTGTATAAAAAGTACTGTAGTTTTTACAATAAATTTCAATGTACTTCTCATCTACAAACACCTATTTATTCCAATTCCACAGAAACTAAAATCTGAAGTGTAAGAAAACTCCAACAATCAAAACTTGCCCTAGTTATTTGCTAACATCAATGAATAAATTACAAGACAATATTAAGAAAGTTCAACACACTGCTAAAGAAAACCAGAAATCTCTCTAAAAATGAGCAGTCAAGCATTTTCTGAAGATATTTCTAGATTCTATACACATGTTTTTCCTGCACAAAATTTCAGTAACTGTCCTGTGCAATCTCATCAGCTGACAGAAACACAATCACACTGGTGGAAGTGTTGCATATCCTTGAATCAAAATCATTTGTCTCAAAGCCATACACCTTCCCAACAACACTATCTAATGTTCTCTCAGCCCCCAATTAAACCAAGCACCCCCTTAATCATGAACAGTTAAAAGAAACCAGCACGAAGCAAAACTGAACACCAAGGTCACAATCCCAAGGGCCTTAAAACAACCCAGCTGCTCCCTCTATTCCATGCTTCCCCCTTGCACTGTTTCTGAGGCTTCTGATCCTGGTTTGAGTCAGCCCACAGAAAGAAAAACACTTCCCTTTTAAGTCAGGTTACTTATCTGCTTCATTACCACACCAGAACAAGTCCACACACATCACAAAATGAGCACTGACCTGAGGCAGCAGATCTGCTATCAGGGCAGCACAAGCCAAGAGGAACCAGAGCTCATTTTGTGCATCCCTCCCGCAGCCCAGCTGGGCACTGCTGTCAGCTCTGCTCTGCTACTTGTTTTCCCATATCCTGTATGCTTAGGAAAGGGACCTACACTGTTTACAACTACTAAAATTCAAACAGAACACAAAGCTTACAGTAACAGCAGAACATCCATAATGTTTAGGGATCTATAAAATGGAAAACTTGAAACTCCACCAGTCACTGCTCCCTGGTTTGGTGCAAAATTAAATTAAAATTTAAATTGTTTAAATTAAATTTTAATTTCAATTATTTTCCTGAAATCCCTTGCAATTTGCCAATTAACTAAAAAACTTCAAAAAATCTCCCACAAAACCTGCCTTGAACAATTGTTCAATTCTTACTCTCAACTGCAAATATATGCATCTGTCTAGTTTTGTAATTAAAAAATTCAAGTATTCTAAAATAAGATTTCCCCTTATCAGTTACTTAAAAGTTATGTGACAGCAGAATCACGATTCTTCACTCCAAAACAGCACATGCATTTAAATACACACATGTGGAAACATATGGGAACGTGAAGTAGGAGCAGATAGGCAAAGTGAATACATATTCACTCCTTGAAAACATGAGCATGTTTTAAAAACAAGCTTTGAAAATCAAGTCCCATGCTTCAGTCATTTCTTTTTCACAACACCAGAGACACTGTTGTGTCTCTCCTGAGAATTCCTTTTATATGTTCCCATCCCCTCACCCATAAAACCACTACACATCATCTGATCTTACCATTAACAAGCAATATTGTAAAAATGTGAGTGGTTTCCTGACAGTTTAGCTCTCTGATGCAATTTATCATGGATTGAACTCTCATGAAAATCAGTCACCTTTAACTGGCTGAATTTATCCCAAAGCAATCATCTAATGCCAACTTGTCACCTATCAGTTACTCTTCTCCATACTTTCTCTTTCAATTCCAACAATTGTGCTGCTTTGTAGCGCTTGATATCATGCTGTTAATCTGACAAAAAATAAACAAAAAACATTTGGGCATTTTTCTTGGGAAACACCAACTATGGAGCTATCAAACTGCTACAGCAAACCAGTACACCACCAGTGACACCACACAACCATGTTCATGGCAGGACTACCCACTTCAACTCCAGCACAGTCTCTGGACTAATTCTGTTTTTAAGGCACATTTTGACATAAATATTACTGGCACTTCAAGCAGCCATGAACTAGTCCTGCAGGCCTCTTTCTCTCTTCTATTTCTGGCCATGCATGAACCCACTTAGACTTGTTCTTCCAAGCCCTCCTGACAGCCAACTCTAATGTGCTGCACACTCTAACAAAGAACCTGGTTAAATGCAATCAGGTTTTATTTGGGGCAGACACCCACCAATATACGCTGATGTATTTATCACACCAAAAGAACAAGCAAAGAGGCCCAAGAAGATTTCTGGCAACACCACCACAGTAACAGTTTTAAAGAGGCTGAAAAATTAAATTGTTCCTCAGCTTCATTCACTGAACCTCCCTAACAGGTGAGACTGAGGAGAGACCTCATGGGAGTCTACAAGTTCCTCGAGAGAGGAAGCAGAGGCACAGACACTGATCTCTCGTCTCTGGTGGCCAGTGGCATGACCCAAGGGAACAGCATGCCGCTGTGGTGGTGACATTTAGGCTGGAAATCAGGAAAATGTTTTTCTCCCAGCGGGTGGTTAGGCTCTGGAGCAGGCTCCCCAGGGAAGGGGTCACAGCACCAAGCCTGACAAAGCCCGAGAAGCCTTTGGACAACGCTCTCAGGCACGGGTGTGGCCTTTTGGGAGCCCTATGCAGGGACAGGAATTGTACTCTAATGATGCTTGTGGGTCCCTTCCAACTGTGGATACACTATGATATTTCAGGCCACAATCTTTCTGTCCTTCCTGCTATAAAAAAAAAAGCCACAATCTTTTCCAGTGCAGCTTTCTTGACAAGCACACTATGCACAAAGTCTGGGGTCACATTCCCCACAAGAAGACAAACAATATCTTGGCAATTAGTCAAGACACCCCAATACTTACGACTCATCTAGATCCTCCACAAAACCCGCTACTGACGCCACCACATGTGCAACCACTGCGAGGCAAAGGAGAAGCGTTCCGTGAGTGGCGCCCGAACCAACCCGGGCTGACAGGCTCCCTTCGCTCCCGGCCCCGCACGTCCCCAGCGCTTCCCCACCCTCCTGCCTGCCCCAGCGCCGCCCGCCTCCCAGCCGCACGCCCTTCCCCGCCGCGCCCTGCAGCCCGGCCGGCGGAGCCCGCCCGTCACCTGCCGCCCAGAGCAGGCAGCGCGGCCGCAAGCCCGGCGCCGCTGCCATGTTGACAGAGCCGCGGCACGGCCGGAAAGGGAAGCGCCGGCCGCTCCCCATGCGCAGGCGCGGAGCGGGCGCGGGGCGGGTCCGGGGTGCCGGGGGTGTCGGTATTGCCGGGGGCGGGCGGGCTGCGGGTGTGGGTGTTCAGAGTCTGTCATGCCCGGCGGGGAGGCTCTCGTTCAGTTAGTCAGTGCTCTGCTTCTTTGGAAGAACAAGCCTCCAGCGGGAACAGGTGTGCCGGCTGTCCTGCTGCCTGCACTGTGCCGTGGGTTCAGCTCACCCCCTGCCCTGCTGCTGTGCCAGCAGCTTTCCTTCAGCCCGGGCACGGAACGCGATCCCCTCAATGGCCGTGCCGTTCCCTCGCTCGTTCATACCTATCACAGGCTTTCTGTCTTCAGCTGCGGTGATTTTTGTGTCAACTGCACGTCCTCTTAGGGCGAGTAGTCCTTGTTTAAGAGTCTCAATTAAAGCAGTCCTGGGATTGTTCAGTCCTGGAAAAAACATGGCTCAGGGGAACCTTATTAATGTGTGTAAATTTCAGAAAGCGGTTTCAAATAGACCAAAGCTGGGCTCTTAGCAGTGGTGCTCAGTGACAGGACAAAGGGAAACGGGCATGAAGTGCAACACAGGAGATTGTCTCAGAAGGTGAGAAAACCATTGTTGAGTGCGAGGTGGCTGCAGTGCTGGCCGCCAGTCTCCCACCTCAGAGAGACTCCTCGGCCCCTGGGATGGTCCCAGGGGGACCATCAGCCGAACAGCCGGCTCCAAATGGCCCTGCCTGAGCACAGCCTTTGGACCAAAGGGCTTCAGAGCTCCCTCCCAACCTCAACCACTGTGATTCATCCGTCCCGTTCCAGTTTTGATTCCTGTAGTGTGAACTCTTATTCTTTCTCCCTATATTAGAATTCTGTTCTTCAGCTGTACATGCAAATGTTTGAGATCTTGGAAAAGGACAGATTCATCCAGGGGCCATACACTTCCTCTGAATTAAGTGTTTAAGCCTTTTTGTTATCTCTGCCTGTTATCTTTGCATAATATCTACAAGCAGCAGGCACTGAAGATGCTTCATTTTTGGGCTGCTCTGTGTGTGTGCACACATGTGCTTGTACTTCCATGGATGTACATACGTGTTCTCTTGGCTACTCATTACCTTCCACACTGGGCCATAGCTGGTCTGGTGAAGATGTGCTGTTCACTTAATGCTTTGTAGATAATCTGTTGGTTTCGCCAAATAATCCCCAGAATTGTCCAGTTGGCAAAAGCCAACTTCCATAATATAGGCTGAGAAATAGGTCAAGTCCTGAGAGTATATGCAACAGCTCAGGTTGGAATTCTAAAATATCTGACTCTGGCCTATGGTAGACAAATTTTTTCCTTCTCACATTTTACTGAAGGATTATGCAATATTAAGACTATTTCAGATTTTTTGGGGTTTTTTTTTTTTTTTTTACCCCTTCAACCTCCAATGGCGGGAGAACTAACAAGTTCCTGGCATCTGTATTGAATAAACGGTGACAATTATTCACTGAATGCAGAGCATTCAGAATTCCACAGCATTTCACCTTCTGTATACCACTGTTATGCCTGACCAAATGAGAGATGGCATCTTTTTGATCCTAATCTAACTGCTGTCTAGACTGGGACAATGAAAACAATTTACTCCATCAATCCGTTAGTAGAAAATCCATACGGGGGAAAATGGCCATGGCCAAGTAACTGTTAAATTACTATAATCCTGTTCTCTTACTCAGACAGTTCATGACTGGCTTTAAATAACTTTTAAAGGGAAATAAACATTTTCTGTAGCTTTGTAGAGATTTGAATGAAGCTCTTTGTGCACCCTCTAGGTCCTGTTTTTCACAGCTCTGAGTTTTATTCTTTTTGCAGGTAATGGAATATGATGGTTCTAAATTCTGCATTTAGTGAGCCAAACTTGTCCCCTGAAAAAATCAGCCCGTATGTTTCTTGAGCTATTTTATCTTGAAATTGAAGGAGTTGCTGTGTATTTACTTCTTTGTAACTAAATTTACAGTCACATAGACAACTCTATGCTATATTTATTTATACAGTTTTTGCTGAAGCTTTACTGTGTAAAATCTGTATAAGAGGTAGTTCTTGGACTGCAGCCAAGTAAAAGTATCATGGGAAAAGCATGTAACATGCAAACCAAATAAGATGGATAATGATAGATGACATCCAGAGAAATGTCAAGAGGTTTTTGTGTTTTTATTATTTATACAATGGACATTTTGTTTGAAGAAAATGCAGGATTAATGTATTATTCTTAATAGATTATTAATGTCAGTGGAGAATTTCATGTAGAAAAAGGATGATTTGGTATATGAACTGAACAGGAGATATGATATGAAAAGAAAATAACAGTGGAGGGTAAGAAGCAAAAAGCACAAACAATACTGTTGAAATCCTGGGAGATATTGCAGGAAAAAGTGGGAATTATAGGGAAATTAGCAAACAATGAAACATTGGAAATTGAATATACAAGGATTCAAAGACTTCTTCCAATCCATATTGTGTAGGATGATTTAATGGTCCTGCTGTCCTATTTTTTTGAACCTTACAGATGGGGAATTTCAACAAAGAGGCAGGCTTTGCCTTGTGGCCTTGCCTTGAAGGGGGATTTGCAGAGGAATCTTGCTGTTGCAGGGTTTTTCAGTCTGTTTGTTCACTCTTCCCTCTCTGTATGAAGGGCATGGAAAAGGATTTATATGTGTCTAAATTATACAATGTGGACTTAGTTTTACTGAAATGTGTGAACTTTTGCTGTAAGAGAAATAATCTCTTTCAAATAATTTCCTAAGTTTCATTAACATCGTAAACAAAACATCTAGGTTGATTTCGGTACATATTTGCATAAATAAAATACTTAGTAAATTAAAATTCTTTGTGCACATTTTTATTATTATATAGTGGATAACATGTCCATGACACCATATTAAAGGAGATTTTCCTGTGGGAAGGTTCCCAGTCCCAGGAAGACCAAAGGCAATGCAATAAAAAGGGTAACTTAAAATGAAGCATATGGGAAGCATATCTTTGAATGATGATACCTATGAACAAGCTAAACCTGTGGTCTGTGAGCTTGCTATGACTCACCAGAACAGATATAGAATCACAGAATGGTTTGGGTTGGAAGGGGCCTTCAATACCATCTAATTCCAACCCCCCTGCTCTGGTCAGAGACAGCTTTCATTGGAATGGGTTGCTCACGCTCCCCATCCAACCTGGCCTTGAGCACTGCCAGGGATGGAGCATCCACAACTTCTCTGGGCAACCTGTTCCATTGTCTCACCACTGCCACAGTAAAGAATTCCTTCCCAAAATCTAATCTAAACCTGCCCTCTTTCAGTTTAAAGCTACTCCCCTTGTCCTGTCACTCTGTGCCCCTGTAGAAATTCTCTGTACCTTCTCTCTTGTAGATCCCCTTCAGACCTTCAAGATACTGAAGGTATCTGGTACTGAAGGTATTGGAAGGTGTTTTGAAGCCCCACTGGAGCCTTCTCCAAGCTAACAACCCCAACTCTCAGCATGTCTCCACAGAAGTGCTCCAGGCCTTTAATCATCTTTACCTCAAAGGTTATTTTGGCTTATAACCTGCTCCTGATGCCGTCCTTCATTCCTGAGACAATGAAAGTTGCCAGTGGCTAATCTAGTAAATTATATGTTAGTGTCAATATGCTCCCAGCCACCATCTCAGGAGCAATTCAGGACGTGTATAGTTTTTACAGTGAATTAAGTCTGTTAGTTCTAGGAATCTGATCCAAGATCTATCCACCCCTTTTTTAGTTATTTCAGGCACATTCATCTACTCCTTTGCCTTGGGAATACATTCTGTTTCTATTTGACCAGAAAATTTGTACATCAATTTTCTGTGATGTCCCTCAGAATTAAAAGAGCAAAAGCTGAGGTGCTTGACTGTAGAGAAACTAAGATAACTCTAACAATCCCACACATGACTGAGGATTGTCTTAGTGTAAGTATTACATAAATAAGGTCTTCAGTCCTAACTCTGTGACCACAACAGCCAATAGACTGAGCTTAGTTGCTAGCACTGAAAGAACCAAAGAATCTCAATTCTAGCATTTTTGTTGGTAAATAGCAGCTGATATCATCAGTCACACTGATGATAAAGAGATGAAGGCAGAAAATTATTAAGAGAAGTCACAAAAATTTACTAAAATTTACATTGCAGATTTCCTTATTTTCGATCTCTGAGTAACTCTAAGTTTTTCCTTAAGTTCATTGAAAGTCAGATTCAGTGATCCTTCTGCATCATGCTGTGATCTGTACCATGGCACCAACCCTCACGTCCCCCCAATCAATCCTCTGGTGTATGGACCCCAGCAGCCAGAGATGGCAGCTCTCCCTGTGACTCACCAGGATCACACCCTGCTTTTCCCTTTGGAGCCCTGGAATCCCTAACTGAGCCCTCCCCACTTCACTGCCACAGGTCCCCAAGGCCAGGGCACCTCACTGCCCCTTTGGAAAGGATTGCATCAGCAAGCCCAAGCCTCCTTCCCAGCCCAGTCCTGTTTCCTTTGCATTGCCAGGCAGTGTTCAGGAGTTTTTACAGTGTCAGGAGTGAGGGCAAAAACAAGCCCTGTGGCAGAGGTGAGTAATGAGGGTGTGCTCCACCCTGGGCACACCTGTGCTGGCCCTCCCGTCCCATTGTCCCTGTGGCTGGCCTAGCTCAGCCCTCCAGAAGCCTGGGAACGAACAGCCACAGCTTATCCTCTCCAGTCTGCTGGCAGGGCAAGACAAGGTGGTTTTTTTCCCTGTTCCTGCTGGCTGACAGAGTTCTGCTGAAATTATATTCTGTTGTGATACAGGCAGAGGGGATGAAGGAGCATAAGGCACATATGGGCTATAGAACATATAACTGCTTTATTTTGGGCAACTGCAGGAGGGACCCTGGCCTTCAGCACTGTCTCTGACTGTGACAGGACACTGTCAAGACACTTTTAACTACTCAAGAGCCTATCAACAGATAAGGGATGAGAAGCAGATGTTGGGAAGGAAGGCAGCAGAATGACAAGGTGAAAAACACAGTGAATTGCTGACAATTTTTCTCTTTCCTCTCATTCTTTGCCACCAGATTTTTTGTGCAGCTTGAGAGATTGTGCAAGTAAAGGAGAAGAAACACTGGCTGTGATCTCCCAGCCTACAGTATTTTAGAGAGGATGAGAGCTGTATTTAAGCCCAATGCAGGAGAGTAGGATGCACAGAGGTTAACCCTAGCTAGTGACATCTAACTGAGGACCAAAAGGGCTGTGAGTGTTCAGATTATGTACAAGTGTATGTGTATGTGGGAGGGGGGAGTGTAATGTGGGGAAAAATTATCTGTACATAATTTCTTCTCAAAGAAACTGTAGCTTGTCCCTTCACTGTATCAGAACTGTTACCTCTTAGCTCCTGCATATCCTTTAATTTACACAGAAACCTAATGCCCTTCTTCTAGCATTGCTGCTTCTTACATCCTGAAACACTGAATTTTGTCTTTTAGTGCAACTCAAACTCAGTCTAATCTGTCATATATCAGAAAGGGAGACATCTGGGACTTACATGAGGATTTTTGAAAAACATGTTCTTATAACCCTGGGAAACTTGATGCCATGGACCCTCTCTCCTAATTCACAGTGCTTGGTACCTGTCTCATTGTAATCACCCATGACCCTATCCTTTTGCAAAAAAAATTACTATAAGAAGGAGGGAGAGGAAAAAAAAAATCAGGGTTTTCTCTGGTGAATTCCTGTGACTCTGTCCTCTAGGTAAGGAGACTGCAAAGTAGACAGTTCTGATCTTTACCTCCTAACAGCTTAAAAAGCAGAAAGTTTAAATCTCTGTCTTTTTCACATTGGTTTTGGAAGTTGCTAATCAATTAGGAAATAGTTCAGTGACACAGCATGTCACAGACATCTTGATTTTTTTTTTTTTTTTTTTTTTGCCTTTACAACTGTTTTCTTTCAAGGCCTAGAGAAAAAATCCAGTTTTGGTAGGTTCTGGGCCAAGTCCTATCTATCAAGCACTTGCTAATAATACACTGTTTATTTTCTGTTTCAGATGCTGACATACAAATGCAATATACTATACATATTTTGGACCTCCTTCAGCTTATGATAAATCCTGAGCTAGCCACAAAGGGCAACTTAAAGAATAGGAAAAGGCAAGCACCCCTCCATAGCCAGTACAGCCCAAGATAAAATGCTGTGTCCACTTGCAGCTCCAGAATAAATACTATGCAGACATGATTGTGGGCCTGCAAGGGATCAGCTGAAGTATGCACAGGCCTCAGAAAAATAAACTTTTGTACTGTTTCATATGAACAGCTACCCTGCCAGTGTGCTGCAGAGCACAGTACAGAGGCTGGAATGCATCAGCTGTGTCAGATGTGAGCTCTGTGGATGTGAGATGCCCTGCACAGCTCATCAGTGCGTCAACACATCCTCCTGTGCCTCTGCTGTCAGGATTTTTCCACCACCCTGAGAACCTGAGCTCCATATTTCAACTACAAGCTGACAGCATCCCTGTTCTTGTAATTTGCAGCTCTTGCAGCAAATGGGCTGCCTTCCTAAAATGTCTGTCCAGCTGCTGCCAAGTCCGTGCTTCTACACCATCAGGGTTGTATTCCATAAAGAGAAAAGGTTCTTCAGATTTCTTATGGCACAGTAGTGATGTTTCCTTGCACACACACACAAAATGAATGCATATAGATCAGACTGTGTCTGGGAAATAGAAGGCTCAAGGAAAAGGGTACTCAAGGAAGTGCCACTTTTGCAGGCAACAGAATGATAGAGGAATTCATGCTGAATAAGAACTCATAAATGCATAAATACATTGATGCAATTGGGCATGCAGCTGTGACAGAATGGAGGAGATTGCTTGCTTGTAACATTTTGGGTGCATGAGTGTGAAGGGAAGGTAGGGCCTTGCTCTGGTGAGGTGATGCCCTGCTGCTCACAGGGCCTTATCCCAGCCTGGCAGTGGCCACAAATCCCTGGCACACTGGAGGAAATGCTCCACACCAGCCTCTGGAGCCCCCATCTGGGCCCAGACAAGACAAGGGAAAAGGAGAAAGAAAGCAAAATGAAAGCTTGAACAGGCAAAAGAGGCATAGAGGAAGATGTAAGAGTGTTCTAACAAAGTTTTGGAGCTAGATTTGGTGGTTAGTGATAAGGTAGCCTGCATCAAGAACTTAAAATAGAGAGTGAGGAAGAGAAGGCACAAAAAGCCAAGGAGCTGAGATGCTGTCTAATGAAGAAGGCAAACCAAGGAAGTTGTACACGTTCTAATATTGTCTCCTGTAGTATCCCTCAATGATGCTAATATTTTTCAGTTATATTTGAATATTTGTTTTATATACCTTTTGTTGTATATTTTTACTTAATCGTTTATTATTTACTAAATATATTAGCTATTATATGAAATGTATAAACATCAAAATGAAATTTACAAAATGCTGTTTCTGAACATTTGCACAAAGATTTTATACAAAAAGTTTTCCACATATTCATGTTTTTTTTCTGTTATGTGAAATCTGAGAAAGTATAGGAAAATATGTTTCAATTTTAGTAATAATCCAAGAATTAATTTACTAATTTATAAATTAAAGGATATTCTGAAAGTATGGAAAAATATTTTTTCTCTTTAATTAGGTAGAGGTGCTCTGTACTTTGAGAATATTCATCTGCTTGGTATTTACACGGTATCAAATGGTTAAGATTGAAATGCTCACAATTAAGAACTGCTGTGAAAGACATTAAGCAGAACAATAATCTAAACACATATTATTCAAAGAGCCTTTCATATGTATCAAACTGCAGCAGTGAAGGGGAAAGGAATATATGTACTTTAATTTGATAGTGGTAAGTGAAGAAATTTCTTCACATTTGTGAAGAAATACTTCTGTTGTTATATTTTTATACATTGTTATACATGCCACCTACAGAAGTGTTTGTCTTCATGTTTTATACCAGTGCTTTCACAAACAAGGTTATCAGTAATTGCATCAATTGGTATTGAAGATTTTGATAGAAATATGCAAATTTATGACACTGGAAGTGTTTATATCAGTACTTTTTTCAGTACAAGAATAAACTATACTTATATGTATATGTATGTGATCTGCAGATTCTTCTCATAATGACTTTATCTGTGATAATGGGTTTGTACCAATATAACTTTATCAGTACTTTACTCTGTGCCATAAAGTGAACTAATCAGTAACACATTTGTCACAAATCATAATTAAATTCAAAATAGTGATAAACTTGTAGTGAGATAAATTCATGTTTAATTACAAGAACAGACAATTATACATGATCTGGTACACTGGGGATTTTTTAATGTGCTTGACGTAAGTTTCCTTTCAGATTTTGCAAGGTGCATCATAAAGTACAATCTGAATTAAAAGCATAATTTTGGATACTGCTGCATAATTTTAATACTGCTGACACTGGCTGGCAGTAGGGTTTGCCTGGTCTTGCATTAACACTTAACCTTTCCATATAACTCTAGTTTTTAAAACAGTTTGAGCTTATCAGTAGAGGGGTTTTTTTGTGTGGGGTTGTTTTGGGTTTTTTGGGTTTTGGGGTTTTTTCCTTGGGTTTGTGAGTATATGTTGAAGATTGTTAAAAAAAAAAAATTATTATTTTTTTAAATTCATTATTTTTCATGTCTTTTTATATGCATTCCTTTTATTACAGAGACACCTGGTGGTCTTTGGGTGTATTTACAAAAAGAGTGTTTTCCTTTTTTATGACTGGACTTGTTTTAAAGTTTCCTCTACCATTTATAGTATACCACTGATTTACAATCTTCTACATTATGGGAATATTTAATTTGACAATCAGACTAACACTTACATGTTATCCAGTATCACTAGATATTGATTCTCATGGCTGATCATGGGTATTTTTCTTGAATCTTTCCTATCAGAGCTATAAGGGACATTTGAGCATATTGTTAACTAAGAGGTGTAAAAATATATTTTATCCAAAATTTATATTTAGAATAATGTGTGTTTGGGTTTTGTGTTTTTAGCATTCAGTTTGAATTTTGTTTCTGATTTGTCTGTTCTGAGAGATTGAAATGATGACCAAAAATTTATATCAGAAAGAGTTAAATGTCCAGATCAGCATGTTAGCATATGAAGGAAAAGCTTTCTAGGCTAAAAACACTGGCAAGGACAGGACTATACTACTATAGAAAATTTTAATAATAATTCTTGTGTATAAGATTTTCTAAGTAATAGGCAATTACAGGTAATTACAGGCAATTACATGGGATGCTGATGTAAGATTTCTTCTCACACCACTCCCAGACTGTCAGGCAGACAGCATCACCCAGGTCCTGGAGCAGCATCTCTGGTGCTAGAGCAGCTTCTCCTGGTTTCCATGACTGTCCCTGCCCTGTCACAGCAGTCCTGACACCCACCCACAGCAGGGCCCTGCTTGCACAGCTCCAGCAGGTTCGTGACCTCCTTGTAATGCAGCTGGGCACGGCCACAACACACTGCTGTCATCCAGCCATGGCATTCATAACCAGCTGCTAGGTTTGGATTTTAGGTAAAAGGTCCCCCTTCCATCCATTCAGACGTCCTCATACACATGTTCTGCAAAGTTTCAAATGTAGCTATCTATATTTTAGTCATCGTAATGTTGGTGGGGTTTTTTGCTGCTAAAGCAAACACTATTCACATAAAGAAATACAAATAACATAGGAACATTCTTAGCTGAATGTATCATGTGCATTTACTGCTTTTATGTTAGTAAAACAAAATTGTTGTTGTATTTTTGTTGTTACTTATCCTTGTGTGTGTGGTTTTTTGTCATTTAACAGTTATCAGACCTGTGCCCATGATGTACTTTAATTAATGCAGTTTTTTTTTTCTTTTCCTTTTTTTTTTAATGAAAAGTTTATAGACACGTTGGAGTCATTTTTTGCAATGCTTACATTTATGCATCATTTGAGGAATGGTTTTCACATCTGATTTTCTGTTATGCTTAGTACAGTGATTTTCAGTGTGTTTTGTTGTATTTGGAACTCCAAGAGAACAATTAATGCAAAAGAAATGTATGAAACTCTCAGGAGCTGTCCTCTGCAAGATTTTTATTTAGCTTTGTTTTACTTTAATTTTCACCCTTCTACTGGCTGCCAGAATGCTTGCTCATCACTATAAGAAAGAAAGAACCAAACATATTCATAATATTTTTGGGCAATACAGAGGAAATACAAAGATTTATTCAACAGTATTTTCTTCCTAATTTGGCCACATCTTTATATGCAAAAATATTCAGCATATAGGAGGCAAGAACAAGAAAACAAAATATGTTTTAAATTAATGTTAGTTAACATAGCTCCTGGTGTAACTTAAAGCACATTAGTAATTACGTGGTCAGATAAAGTTAGAAGTGTTCTTGGTGTGCAGGAGATGTTACCTGACAAATAAAAACCTTGCAACTTGAGTAAGCACACAGACAAAAACTTAAAATTCCACATGGACCAAGCAGTTAGTGAATTCTTGAGGACCTGATTCAGAATGGTTTACACAAAGATTACATCTTGAAGATTTTTTGACCTGGGCTAGAGAACTGAATGCATGTATTTGATTATTTTGTCAGATAAAGATGATTGCAGACAAAGAAATAATCCTTTTGGAATTCACATGAAATTGTGTGGCAAGTTCTTTAACTGATAGAACTGTGCTTTTTAACTGATAGAGCTGTGCAGAATCCAGGACCTGAGAAAGCTTTCATTATTGACACTTACTTAATGAGGGAATGTCTCCCCATGCTAGAAAATGGATGACTTACATGCCTCATACACTTCGAATGCACACTGAATGTGAAGTTAAATTAGAATACACTTTCTCATTAGGTTTTTTCAGTTTACAAAATACTTCATTGTTTCTTAGCACTAGTAGAATTATCCTTCCCTTTTCAGACTTTTCAGTTATATCTGTGTTTGACATGAAAGTGTTCCTAGAGTAAAGGTTGCATAACATAAGAATGTTGCATAGCTTTTTTTCTGATATCTTGATGACTGTCTGTTTGGGTAATGTCATGTAAATGATGTCACTTGCATGTCAGAAAATTGGAAATCTAAAAGTGGAGCAGGAGCCATCCTCTGAGTGCAGAACTAACCAGCTTCCAGCCTCTGTCTTCACGGGGGCTCCATTTTCACACTGCTTTCATTACTGTTAGGTTCTTGACTCTGCAGATGGGGATGATCCAGGTGTTGTGGAATAAGTGACCATCATGTCCATCAGCTCCTGGCACAGGGGCTCCTCCTGCCTGGCTACTGAGGAACATCCCAGTGTGCCAAGACAGACAAGGTTCTTTGTCCCAGGCTTATCCTTGGCACTGTCTCTATTGACCCTTTCTGTGATCAGGTTTGTGTCTCTGTGGGCTCTTGTTTTTGGTTACCCCTTTTCCTCTTGATTGAGTGAAGAATAGTGAATGTATTGGAAAGTGTTTTGATCACATGATGATCTTAGTGAAGAAGGCACTCTCCCATTTCATGTGACCTTACACCAAATAGTTTATCTCTGGTGCTGCACAGTGACTTACTCCTGCAGACACTTTGCAGACTGCTCCTGCAGTGACAAGAGCAGGCAGGCAGGGAGCCCAGCTCACCTTCTGTCTCAGCCAGAAGCCCCAGACATCCCTGAAGTCAAATCCCTGCAGAGCTGGAGCTCCTTCAGGAACTCACTTTGGGTCAAGGCCAGTGCTGTGTAGGATCAGTTCCTCCAGAGTGGATTTTGGGAGCTATGCCCTGTGGGATGTCACCACCACTTCTGAACACAGGAAGGCTCTTCTCAGCAGAGCATCTGTCCCTTCCTTTCAGAGCACCCTTCTGTGCCAGCTGCTGCCTCCGTGGGCAGTGCCCTGTGTCTGATGGTGCTGCTCACCAGTCACATCGAGCAGCTGCTCAGGAGTCCAGGAGCAAATACACTGGTTATGGTGCACTGCAGGTTATAAAAGAATTCCAGTCATGGCCTAGGGACAAATGAGGTTGGTGGAGAGGGACTAGTGCCATTAAAGAGATTGAGATGTGCATCAGAGACTTCTGGGATAAATCATGTTCTAGTCAGCTGGCATACAGTAGTGCAGTCAGAAGGAGGTACCCTTGAGTTACAGCCTTTGCAGAACTGAAATTCTGCACAAATAGTCTGGGCATGCTGAAGACCGTGTTTCTTTATTTTAGGACTTCCATATAACATTTTTGTTCATCAAAGCAGAGCTGCTCTCTGATGAAATATACGTTTACCTGATTCCGTATTTGCAGAGAGTATCTCAGATTTTCAAGTCCCTTACTTTCCTCCTTGTTCCCAAAAAGGTAACAGTATGTAGATTCCATAAAGAAAATTACTAGAAAATCTTAAAAAAAATTCCTGATTTGGAGATGAGAGTTCTGAGGCACATAAAAAACACAATCAGGTATTTATTCACTACAACTTTAAGAGATAACTCAGAGCTCTGTAACAAAACCATGTCAAAAGCCAGAACTAGCACCTGGGCTGCAAAATCACTAATTGTAGGAAGTAGCCATTTGGCTAAATCTTTGGAAAATACACTGCATTGCTATTAGGAGCCCAGGGTGTCTTACAGGAAAGACAAATCTGCAAAAATTATACCAAAGGCTTTTTCTTCTAATGACTACACTGCCTTGAAAATAGTCCCAGCAAATTGTATATTGTATCTCAAAATCAGGGACAAAAAAAAAGTATGAAAACTATATTTTCTAGTTTGAAATACTTCATTTTCCTATATGTGGCTTCATTATTGTTGCACCTGAGAGTCCAGATAATAATAATAATAATAATAATAATAATAATAATAATAATAATAATAATAATAATAATAAATGTTATTTTATATAATTTTCATTTGAAAAAAATTACTTAAGCCTGTTCAATCAAGCAGACAGCTTTAACACCTATGGAGCTAGTGGATTCTGATTTTTTATTTCTTAAATATTGCATTCAATATAGGGTGAATAATGAGATATCCTAATAGTTTTCAGTATTAATCAGTTTACTTAAAATATACTTTTAACAATTTTGTAGTATTCTGTGTGCTAAGTTTAATTTCATAGTTAGTCTTCAGTAAGCAAATCTACATAAATGTCTGAACTATTGACATAAAATGTAACAAACACTTGTATTAGAACCTGAGGTTTAATTTTATTTGATCCTACCATCCAAAGCAGTCAGCTACTATTCACACTATGCTCAGAATCTAAACTAGAACGTGCATAAATACAATTTTCCAGTTATGTAAAGGATAGATGGGCTGAAGGAAACAAGTGTAAGTAAAAGCAAAGGAAAAGAAGTATTTTTTTTTTTTTTTGTTTAATAATTTGCTCTTTATTGTTATCTGATACTGTGAAAGATCTGATTTTGTCCCTCACATATGCAGAAAATAATGTCAATGAGATGCTATGCAACACCTGCAGGAAGAATTGGGACAAAATATAATTACAATTGTTCCATAGCTTCCTTAGTCTTTTTTTGGCTACTCCACAGTTAAACTTTTCTACAGTTAAAATGGAAAATGATTTTGCAGTTTCAGAATAAGGTGCCATATCAGATTAAATGTTAGAAAAAATAACTTCGTAATACTGACCACTGTAATTTTAGTTCCTGTCAATCTCATCAACTACACAAGGATAAACCCACATAGTTCATGGTCAGCAACAAATACCTATGTGTTTTCTTCCTCCTTCTGATGGGTGGTGTTAATACACATACTCTAACATAAGCTGTAATATGCTTGTGTGGTAAAATAAAAAAAATTTAAAAATTAAAAAAAAAAAAAGAAATTTTTGTTTTAATAAAAACAACATTGTATTGTTTTAGATGGACATCCAAACACATTTTTATTTCTTTGCAATGATTCTGACATTTTTGCTTCTTCAAGGGCCCTTTGACAAAGAGGGTGATTAATTCCCAGGGTTCTTTTTGTCTTTGGTGAAATAGTTTCTAAATTGTGGATAATAGCAAACATCTGCAGAGCTCTATTTGTAGAGCCAACAGGATGCAAGTAGATTGTGGGGTGCTAATTTAATAGCCATGATAAAAAACAGACACTGTATTAAAGAAAACCAGCTCTTGGGCTGCTAACTATTATGATTTTCTGTGTTACATCTCTCAGTACACTTTCCGCTTTAGAAGGGTAGTCCTCTTTTAAAAGAGAGCCACTGCACTCTGTTATGCAGAACTTAAGCCATGTCCCATTCACCATCTTACCTGCAGGACATCTTTCCCTGGTTGCAGATGAGCTGAAGAGCTGAACAATGTGCTGCCAGGGCATGCAGTGACAGCCCAAGTCCCTAAGACTGCAAAACACCTTTGCTCTGTCTTAACTTTGTCATCTTCTGTTGGCCTAAGGCTGGAGGCTTAGAATTAGGGTTTATGTTTTCCCATGGTTCAAAATGTAAGATTTGTTTGGGTTTTTTTAATGTAATCTGAAGGTATTAACATATAATCTATTGCTTTTGGGACACAATTAAACATGCAAAAATTCAGCATTTGCTAGACAAGAGTTTCAACAGCAATCTAGAGTTTTTTAGGTTTCCAACCTCATTTAGTTTACAAAAAAACAATTACAGAAGAATTTTCCAAATGCTGTCTCAAACTACCAATATTTCAAAAGTAACATACTAATCAGAAAAACACCTGTACAAGATACAGAAATAGATACTCCATAGACATGAATAAAGCATTACTATTTTACATATCTGGTAGTACACAAAAATGACACACAGCTGGACACCAGGCTAAGGCCCTAAGAAAATCTTTCTCAGCCTATTCTTTTACAGCCTGTGTAGAAAACAACCCTGTTGCCAGATGTTTAGTTGAGGTTAGATCTGTGATATCCCCTCACATGGAATAATAGCCAGCATCTTTGTAATGAGCAACGTAGCTTATGCCCTAGCTTTCCAGCATCCCACTGATTTTCACAGAACTCTGTGTCCTCCCTCCAGGCTTTGAAGCTGCAAAAGAAAGTAATGTTTTGTTGGCTGGTGAACCAGTCTGTCAACATCTTGGGACTGTAAATTACAGCATGCTTTCTTTGGTTTGCTTGGATTGGCAGAAACTAGTTGTACACATGTTGGCATTCTGTGATTATTAGCAGCAGCAGAAACTGGAAGAGCTAACATAATATGGAAGTAAATGAGATATCTGCTAAAAATATATTTGAGGGTTGCTATCCTGTTCTGATTCTTCTGTTCATGTGAGACATTATTCTGTGCCTTTATTGACCTGAAAACATTATGTTCTGGCAGGCAATCATACAGTCTTGATTGAATTTCAAGAATAAAAGGACCCTCCCAGCATTTTTAGTTATAGTCTTTCAAATATATTTGCTTGTTTTGGCACTCTCTTTTTCTCCTATATCTGAGATTTGGGTTTTTGCACATTTTTTTAAGATTCTAATCTGACAGCGTCTAGGAGTCTGAATTCCATATCTGTCATTTACTTCCTGTGTGACATAGATTATATGCATTTACTTCATCTGCAAAGGCACAGAAAATATTATTATCATAAGGTTGTTATGGGATCTAATATTTATAAAAGCTGCTCTGATCCCTTCCACTGAGAAATCTCATGGGAGAAAATTTATGCTGTTCAGAACATTAGCTCTGAAGAATATGAATATATAAACTGAACATCTAATTAAAAATCACACTATGAGAAGATTTACATTGGCTTTGAGTTAAATAAATCAGTATTATATATGATCTATAGATAACTCTATGCATTAGACCAACATCAATCTGAAAAACAGTATTAAGGAGTTCAAGTATTTACACAATGAAAGGAATATGTGGAAAAAGTTGTCACATTGTAAGAAAAAAAAATTTGTAATTTTTGTCATTCTTTTATCCCAGATATTACATTTTCCCTGTTACCATTGTTTATAAAATACAGTTTAAGTCTTATTTTTTTTCTCTGTATTTGTAATAACATCTGTCTTTATGGTTTTTATCATTAAACCTCATAATACAATATGGATGAATTGGAAATATTCATGAACGTCAAGGAAAACGTGAGAGATGGATGCCCCGTGGAAAATCTGGAGTAGGATTTAAAGGAGAGACTTTAATAACCTGCTATGCTAGAAACTTTCCTTGTGAGAAGTCACAGTCACTGTTTTATGGTCTTAGTTTGAAGAAAAGGAAACAGTGTGCTAACATTAATTTGCAAGAATTTAGATACTCTGAGAATCTTGTATTTCCACCTTCCTGCTGGAATTTCTTAACAGGATTTCATCAGAATGGCGTGAATCACTTCATGCTGATTTGGATGTACTTTTATTAGCTGCTTACATTGAGAACATGGGTGCCAGTAACTGAAAATTAGTTTCTGTGGGGATTTTTCCATAGTGTTGTTAGGTGGCTTTTAAAAACTTCAGTGTTCTGTGGACGGCATGCCTTAGTCTTCTTTATATTAATGGAACACCCACACCAAATCCAAATAGATAGAAATGTGTTTCAGCAAAATGTTTTTTCACAGAGAATGCATGTCAGCAATACAACTATTGATGCAAAAGGTTTTGTCTGAAATTAATATATCATGGGTGCAGAGAAAAGGGGACTTAAAATCTAAAAATTATATTACCTTGAATATTTGTAAAATATCTTTTTCAGTCACCAACTTAGAATTTTGAGATGGCTACATAAGGACATTGAGTGCTTACATTTTATCCTTTCTAAATTTCTGCTCTATATGTTTATATTTGATTGTTATAAATTTCCAGATAATAATTGCTTTTCTTAGTTTAATTTCTCATAGGACAGGAAAAAGTTTTGCTAGCTATGCAATAGCCACAGCATTGTTTCTTAGGTAGTGTAAAACCCTGATTCATCATTTCAGTTATGCAGTTTTCACCGTGAGACTCCAGCAAGATACATCTGAGGGGTACAAAGGGATTTTTTGTTGGACAATGCATGTGACAGCAGGCTAGAAGTTGTAAGCCCCTTTGTTAGGTGTTTGCAACCCTTCTGCAAACAGCTGAGTCCTCTTGGACCAGATGAGCTGTTTTTTGGGGAAGGGCCAGGCTTCTCCAAATGGGCCGACCTGCCCTGCTGCTGCTCCTGCTGCTGCTGCTGGGTTATTATCTTCCAGTTCCCTGGAGCTGGCAGGAGGGGAAGGTCTTTCAGTTTTACTCAGTACTTCAGAGTCCTGGAGCTGTTAGCTGTCGCTGCTCCAACAGTTGCACTTCCATCTGTTTTTACTTTCCATATCTTTGCTTATTTTAGCTCGCCTGCTTTCTCACACCTCAACAAGAATTTTCTCAGTGAACCAGAGCCAAGGTCAGGCAGAGGGGCTGTACAAACCAGGGACAGCTGAACCCTGCAGCAGAGCTACTAATGAGAAAAGTTACTGTGAGAAAAGTACTGAAAAAGTATAGAAGCCAAGAAGGCAGTGAAACAAAAAATCAAAGTCAGAGATGGGGATAAAAAGGGCAAAAGAAAAAATAGTATATATATGTATTTTTTAAGACACTGGATTTTCCATATGAGTATAATCTATTCAAAGTTGAGCTTGGAATATCATGTCCCTGAATGCAGGTATAAAGTCATGACAAGTATCAAGGTATGATAAATGAAAGGTAATTGTCCAAGGTAACAAAGACCAAGATTTCTGTAATATGATTTGGTTTATATTAATTTGTTTTAAAATATCCAATATTAATTGGAAAAAAATACATTATTGTCCCAGTCTCATGGCAGGTTCAGGGTGGGTGTAATTCCATGAACCATCTTGTTCATCTTCACACTTCAATGTCTGCTCACATTGTTTCTGGAAATGAACTAGGCAACGTTTCTGGCATATTAATTTTAATATATAATATTTGAATTTTAAGCTTATTTTGACAGCACAAATATTTTATATGACCCTATGGTAACAGTGAGTTTTGATCATACAGTCAGACCATGGTCTGACTCACAATGTATAAAGTACAATGTGTTCCACAGAATAGAAAAACATTGTTTGTTGCTAATTTTTAAGTCTGGTAAACATAATTATGGATAAATAATTTATTAAGTTACTTAAGAGTTTATCAAAATTTCCTTCCATGCTTTCCAAAAATCCTTCATTTAAAACAGGTTGTTCTTAAGCTGAAGTGCCTGTACCATTTTCTCAGCTTCACAGCTCTGATCAGGACTCTCCTAACTTAACCACAAAAATTGTGATACAACTGATATAGGAGCTGATGTAGTCATTTCCCATGTAGGGGACACACAGAGTCAATTTGAAACACAGTTTGTTTCTAACTTCATGGAAATATCCATTCACATCCCTCCAAGAATGTAGCCGTATATTTAAGCAACAAACATCTGAAAACACCAGTATGTTCAACTCCAATCTTCAAAAGGTGACAGATGTTTTTCACATGGCTAGAAATGTTGGCATGTCCTGATTTGTGTCAGAAAATTTTTCTACTGAGTCAGTTTTATGGAGAAATATTTTTTTTTCCATTTACAACATTTTTTCTTTGTATTTTGCCATGGCAACAAAAGCTACCGTTTTAGTGTAACTATAGTCAAGCTTTCTTTGTCAGGATCTGAAACTGGTAAGAGATATATAAAATCCATAAATTCATAAATTTTGAATAAGATACTATTTGCACAGATCGTTAATATTTTGTGATAGACATTTTTGTATTGTTGAAAAAAATAGTCATCTTTTTGGGCAAGCTTTTTGAAGATATGTTGCCTCTCCCAAAGATCTTCTTTCATGTATTTAAATAATACCTTTAACAAGGTTTTTATTATTTGATGAGCACTTGAAAAGGACATCTAATCAGAATATGTATTAAAAATGCAAAATTGTTTAGTGTCTTCAAACATTAGAAAAACCAGACTTAAGCTATCATCACTTCTTTTCTAGTTGCAGTTGCTGACACTGGTTGACAGTAATTCCTTTGTAGCATAAAACACGATCATAATACTTCCTGCTTTTTAGCCTCAGTTAGGAGTTAAAAGGTTTCTATCTATGTTCTTTCTGATTCAGTTTAATCTAGTCTTCCTCTGATACAGAAAATATTTTAGTCAAACATGATGAAATGTTACATGCTACACTAGTACAAATTAACTGTGTGCTCAGCCCTTTATGAGAAAAGCATGGAAAGGAATTAAGCAGAGGAAACTTTGTTGTGAATCTCCTTGGTTTCATCTAAACATTGCACAAGACAGAGAGAACAAGGGGGGTGTATTAAATGACTGGAAGAGGATTGGAATGAAGTAATTTTCCGTTCTTTTAGAGAAATCTAGAGCTCTAGTGCAAGGCACCTCTGGCATTTTTTCCCTGACAGAAAGGATCTTCACTTGGCAGAGTGTCCTCACAGCTGCCCAGAGAGACCCACAGCAGGAAATGCAGTAAAAAGCTAATGCAGGTGTTTTCACTCAACATGACAGTCAGACCTCCACAGCATTATAATCTGCTGAAAGAAGTTTTTTTCCATTTTCTCTATCCTTCTTGCTTATTAAACATGTATTTTCACATATTGCTCAGAATTTCAAGCTGTGGAAGACAATAACCTTTCAGATCAGATAACTTAGCATTTATAAAGTTGGAAAATACCTCTAAGGTCATCAAATCCAGCTGATAACCTGACACCACTGTGTTCACCACTAAACCATATCTCCAGGTGGAACAGAGAAGGACAGAATATCCTGAGTTGGAAGGAACCCACAAGGCTTATTGATGCATTGAAATATCCATACACTGTTTGAACACATCCAGGGGTGGTGACTGCACTGCTTTCTTTGCAGCCTGTTCCAATGCCTGACCACCCTTTCAGTGAAGAAATTTTTTCTCAATGCCCAAACTAAACCTCCCCTGGTGCAACTTGAGGTAATTTCCTCTGGTCCTGTCACTTGTTTATTGGGAGAAGCAACCAACCCCCACCTCTTTTAAGGCAGTTGTAGAAAGGGATAAGGTCTCCTCTGAGCCTCCTTTTTTCCAACAAACTACCTCAGCTCCCTCAGCCACACCTCATAGAACTTACTTACCCTTAATGAACTTCATTGCCCTTCCTTATTCTAAGTATATATGTGTTGAAACTGGAAAAATCAATAAATAAAGACAATAATGATTAAAAACTGTTTAATTTAGATGTATAAAGCAGAATTTATTGTTTATTAGCCATATCTCAGTTTACATAATGAATTATTTAAAGTCAAAAGCATTTAGGGGATTTTAAATTTTCCTGAGGTCATGTGTCTCTTCTTGGAATCTAAAGCCAATTTCCAAAGACAATAAGGAAGAAAAGGATCATGTCAAAGATGAGGTGATTTTGTTGTTATTTCCTGAGTGTTTTCTTGACTATTAAAGCCTATTAGTTTCAGTTTTATTAATATTTTTTATCCATTAGTGTTATCTCTGCCTTACAATCTTACATATTCTTCTTTTAATTATATGCTCAACTTTCAGGAATGGTAATCAGCAGGCAGTAGGTTTCATCTCATTTTTCACTGAATTCACCTTGCTGTCTAATTTATATTTTCATATCAATTAAAATACTTTGTAGCCTAACTATAACATTACTTTTAACCATCATATACATGAACATGGGTTTAGGTTTTTTTTCCTACCGTGAAAAGATAATTTTGTCTCAAAATACATAGCAGAACACAGCATTTAATTGTGAATAAAGACCAGGTCAAAACCACCCATAAGTTAAACTAACAAATTTAACTTCTTCAGGCTGACATCAGTGGTTTAAATCAGCCACAGATTAAAAAAAAAACAACAAAAAAATAAAACCAAAAAACCAAGCCATAGAAAACATGTGCGTATAAAAAAAATGGAAAAATAAATGTTTTATTTCTTGGATCTGTTCTTTTAGTCATGGGACTGTTGACAACTAGATCACTCACATTCATGGTTGTCAACAGATATATTTAGCCGAAGGCAAATTTTTACCATTTACATTTCTTTTTGCCAGAGGAATAAAAGCAAATACTGACAAATTTAAAAGGAACCAGCATTTTTTTTCCTTAAGAAAAATGTTATTATATCCGGTGTTCTGAAAGCAGAATTATAATTGCTTTTCTAAATACCATATACATTAGTAAAATTATCACTAACTTGGAAATTTTCTTGTTTTGCTTATCTGAAAAGTCAAAAGACAATTTCCATCTCACTTGGTCCTGTCATTCCTTCACAATACTGTATAGATTTCAATTTTTCTGCTTTAGCAAAAAAGAGAGATAAATAAGATAAATTGTCACTGAATCTCCTCATTGTAGCAAAATAAATTGTTACAGTACAATAATATATCAAAATACCAGAAAAGTATAATGCTGGGGTTTTTTGTTTAAAAGCTGCTTGTATTTTCCTTTCTTACCACCTTTCTGTCTTTAACTCTCTTGGAGGATGAGCAGAGAGAAGAAAAACAAAAAAAAAAAAAAAAAAGAGCAGGAAAGTGCAATATAGAAACCATGTATTGGGTATTTCTTAGTCTTTAAGACATATCACAAGCAACCATTTTATACAGATGCTTTGATCTTTCTAGATAAAAATCTCTAGATGTACAAGATAGGGTTACAAATCTCCTTAAGCATTTCTGTAAGACCTTTTGCAATTAATTTTAATTACTAATATTTTTCAAGACTATATTACCTGGAGAACTTTACCTCTGACTTAAGGTTCTAACACGAGACAAAGTGATACTTGGTTTAAGATGATCACTCACAATGATGTTGGCCTTAGCTTTTATTCCCTGTTTGTAGAACAGTAGAAATCAAGACTCTTAAGAGATTCAAGGCTTACCACTGTGATAGGCTGATGGTAGGCACAACCCATATATAAAACTAAATTTATCAGTAATCTAAGTATACTTGAGTTAATATTATATTAGTTTATAGACAGTTTCTGTTTCTAATTTGATATCTAAATTGGCCTCCATATTTCTTCTCCTTGCAAATTCATATTGTTAAAGCATGTTTTCTATTCACAATACAGCTTTTAGTGCTTATTAGAACTGAGTCCTCATAGCTAAATTAAGAGGGGTGGAGAACAAAACTTTTGTGTTAGGAAATTATGTGATTCAAATCTAGGCAATGGATGGAGTGGAGGTTTAACAGAACAAGGAATGGAAATGTCTCACCAAAGAACAATTTCTGACTGGATGCTTGCACTGTAAGAAAAACTTTTTTCTTAGATTATATGTGAAGATGCTGCTGTAAGAGTGAAGGGATCCTTATAGATATTTTCATACGTAAATACAGTTGGTTTCCTTTAGTTTCCCCTCCTGCACACAAAATTTCCTTATATTATTGCCATCTTTATTTAATTGTCACAGATATTTGAGTAAGGGATTAAATTACTAATTTATATTTTTAAAATGAGCCTTATAGCTGCTCACATTATCTATCTGAAATGCATTAATGAATGAAGTTTCCACAGAATGGTTTTTATTCTGTGTCTCATTTGCTCTGCCCTTTTCTTCTCATTCAAAAGAAATGCTAGCCATCAATTTAGGTCAAGTTAAATAGTACAGAATGTATTTCTTTGGCTTATCTTGACAGGATCTTGGATATTGGGAAAGTTCATCCTTTCATTTCTGCTGGGCATTCCTGTGTTTAAATATGATGGAAAGTCACTAAGAATAGAAAGAGAGAATTAGATTAAGCAGAATACATTAGAGAGAGAGTAATCTGAAGCAGTACAAAATTGTGCTGAGCAGTTTGCTAAATTGTTGAAAAATGTAAAGAAGTTAAACTTTAAAAGAGGGTGCTAAGAGAGAGAGTAAATATATTTTAATGTATTTAGTATTTCTTTGGGAATTATGGAGATATTTAAGCCCCTGACAAAATCAAAGCACAGATAATAAGCAGTGTCCTATTCCATTTCTATAAAAAAGTTGTACAACCAACACAGCCATAGCTTTAGTCACAATATGAAAAACAAAGTTTAAACTGGACTCAGGTTTTTCATTGTTATGTTCCCGTTGAACATAAGCATTCAAAAAGTCCATTCAGTAGAAATCTTTCCTGTGAAATGGATATACTTTTCAGGCTAACCCAGAGCAGTCCCTTCCATATGTGTTAACTTTAGGGCTCTCAAGGGTATAGTTAGAATATCTTCACTTACCAGTGGCTCCTCATTACTGAGGGATTATGTAGAAGAGTTTTTTTTGCATTAGATGTACTCCAAAAGGTGTGGGTTATTTTAGGGGCATTTGTGACAATCTTGACCCTCAGATATGTCCTTCATCTTCATGGACCTTCATTTGTTTAGATCACTGCTGATAGTTAAACTTTGAAATATTAGTAAGTATGG
Organism: Erithacus rubecula; assembly: GCF_903797595.1. Lineage (NCBI taxonomy): Eukaryota > Metazoa > Chordata > Aves > Passeriformes > Muscicapidae > Erithacus > Erithacus rubecula. The sequence continues at coordinate 93,967,659 of NC_136689.1, read as the reverse complement.
CTCTGAGAATGTATGGAAAGAACCAGAAAAAGAAAAAAAAAGTGCACTGTACTTTCAATAAGAGGGTATTTTAAATTATATTTAAAAAATGGGGTCTTTAGATGAATGTCAGCTCTCTTTTACAACCTCTTCTAGTTCATGCAGCCTATTTGTGACATACGAGTACACCCACAAATACAGTTCCTGCTGTCATGACTGAGAGTGATGTGCACCACAACTGTAATTCAAGACATCTGCCTGACACTCTGCCCAGACCAATGCTTTGTTTTTTATTTTTTTCCCCAATGCTCTTCAGTAACACTGCTGGAAGTAGATGTGAATCTCTTTTTTTGTACTCTCTTATCTTGTATATAATAGTCTTAGATAATTAATGGTGTTAGTTTTGAAGCTGTGGTTAATTTTTCTTACATTACAAAAAAAATGTAGGATAACAAAAGATAGAGTGAAAGTTTGCAAGAAGATTCTTGCAAACCAAACCATCCAAAATTACACTGATCCCATCCAAAACAAAAAAACAGGCAGATGCTTGACTTTCTACATATAAATGTGTTTCAGGTTCCAATTTCCATTTAATCCTGGGAAAAGACAATTGTCCTAATCAAGATAATCACAGGAAGGTATAGAAAGATTTTAAATACATTCTTGTTTTTTATGGCCTCTCTAATTGCTGTTGACCTATAAGTAGTACTAAGACACTAATTTTCAGCATCTGTATGCTGATGGTGTTCATCTTTGTTTTGGACTACAGGAAAAAATCAGAAACACATCTTTCTTCGGATGTTATTTATAATCTGATGATTCAAACACCTAATTATTTTAGCATCCTTTCTGAAATAGATACAAATGCAGTCCAGATATTTAAACTTAAATAAAAACATTCTAGCATTAATGATATAGAGTCTTCCATCTTGCCAAATTTTGTCACTTAAAGTGCTGAAGATACAAGATGTTTTCATTATTGAGAATGGCAGCCTTAAAGACAGAGAGATGTTTCATGTAAAAGTGAGTAAACCACTACTTTTTAAATCAGTAACTGTTTTAAAGTGATGAATATTTTTGTGGTAGTCGCTGTCGCTGTTTGAATATTGAGTGCCAGCAGCAATGCTATCCTAGTAAAAGGAATAACTACTTTTAGACCAGAAAGAAAAATTATGATTGTTCGTTTACTGCAAAAAGTGTCTTTTTAATTTTTTCTTTCAGAATAGGGTAGGCAGTGTTTCTAGTACTCATTTAGACATCTTTCTTGCTTCAGGTATGGTGAGATGACATGCTGGTTTCATCATGTTGCTGTTACAATCCCTTCTATAGAGCAGGGGTGTGTTAATTTTAGGATAAAGGAGCGGGGGAAAGAAAAGGTTGTTTCTAATGCTGTACTTATTAATATTACTCACATTCTCAGGATAAAAAAGGAGCATCTCATCCTGCAGCCCTCCCAACATGATGTCAGAAGATCCATATGCCTCTTGTACACCTCACTGCAGTATTTGTCAACTTTTTCTGAAAAAAAAAACCCCAAAAAACAAAACCAAAACAAAAACAGCCCCCCCCCCCCAAAAGAAACAACAAAAAAAAACCCAACAAAAAACCTTAATATTTGTTTTATAATCAATACCTGAGGAGAAAAATTGCAAAACCTAAGCATATGGAGGACTCATCAAGAAATATATTTCCTCTAAAACTATGAGACTTGATAATTTTTATTTGTGTGTTGGATCTTTTGCATTTTTCATCAGAAATGTATGTACAAATTATTTGATTTCTTTTATAGGAATGTGTTGATTAGTATGGTTTATTCAAAGTCATATTTTAGGGTTTGAAGGTGGTGAACTGAAAAATCATGCTGTGCAAATTGCTGTCAATTGTCTGTGCCTTCTTTTTCCCACCTATGCAAGTCTTTCTAATCAGTGCATTTGTGGACAAATCTAGACACCACAGCAGCATCACACCTGTGTGCAGTTAATAAAAGATTTGGCAGGGTGTGCTGGTTTGGCATCTCCTTACACTCAGGTTACACTGAAGAGCAGGAATAGCCATATCTTTTTTTATTTAATTCCTTTCAATTTTTCATACTTCTTTTAAAAGCCATAGAATAGCTCGGATTGGAAGGGACATTTAAAGGCCATCTAGTCTAAACTCCCCCTCACAATGAAAATGGTTATCTTCAACTCCATCAGTTGACTCAGAGCCCCACCCAGGCTGCTCTTGAATGTTTCCAATGAGAAGGCATCCACTACCTCTCCAGGCACTCTGCTCCAGTGTTTCAACTCTCAATATTAAAAAACCAAAGAACCCCTCTTATATCTAATCTAAATTGATCTTCCTTCAGTTGCAAACCATTGCCCCTTGCGCTATCCCTACATGCCCTTGTAATATTAACTATCAGTTGGTCAGGAGACACCGGGAAATAAAAGAGGAACAGACAAAATAACTGAGGTGGCTAGACTTGATTTTATTCTTTTTCTTAACCAGAAAATACTGCAATTCTGGTATCATGTGACAATAACTTCCATTGAAGAGAAATCTTCAGATTTAGAGCCTATATTCATAATCTGCTCTACTAATATTTCTTGTTGAGAATCAGTAGTTCTGCCGAACTGAGGCTTTTTGAAGTATATATAGTAAGGAATCCATTTCCAGGTGATATATGCTAATTTTCACTAAAAAATGTAATGAACAACAGGAAGCTAAGCTAATATTTACTGAGAATCTTTAAGCATGTAAGTAATTTTACCACATCTTTGCTTACTACATATTTGCTGCCACGAAATGTGCTGAAAAATATTAACAGGCCAACACATCAAATGTAATACATAGTTATTTCCTGTTTCACTTCTAATAAGCAAAGAAGTTCAATCAGCAGCATTTATCTGTACAAGATAAATAGTCTACATTTATCTGCTATCACTGTTTGTGCTTGTGAATCAAATTAACTTGCACAGGCAAAGTCAGGACTGAAAACTAACAAGCTGAGCTAAGTATTAGCCCTAGATAAGCTTCTTCCTGTTATGCTTTATCACTGTGCTGGAATAAAAATAACTAATTTTTTTTTAATCTTTGCTGTTTGATGTTGCTTTTAAGTTTGATGATCTGTTTTAAAGTTACTTAGCTAGGAGTGGGCTGTCACATGCATAGATAGTATTATTCATGAAATCTTGCCTGCATGTAACCTATTCAGGTGGACTGACTCTGGCAGGACACTAGGTGCCAACCAAAGCCAATGTATCACTTCCTTTTCATCTGGACAGGGGACAGAAGACACGATAAAAGACTCATGATGGGGAGAGATCACTCAGCAATTGACACTGGTGTAAAAGAGACTCAGGGAAGCTATTTTCATTTCTTACCAACCAAATCAGAATAGGCTAATAAAAAGTGAAACTAAATTTTAAAATTGACTTCTCCTCTACCTCTCCCTTCTTCTCAGGATTAACTTTATTATTGAATTCTTCTCCCAGGCAGCACAAAGAGGCATGAAATGGGGGCTGTGGTCAGATCATCGCGTGTTATCTCAGGAGGAGAACTCAAACTCTTCTCTATCTCAAATATGGGGTCCTTCCAGGGAGACTTACCTCCATGAAGTTTTCCAAGATGAGTCCTTCTGTGACCTGCAGTTCTTGACAAATTGCTCCAGTGCCAGCCCTTTCTATAGCGTGCAGTCCCTCAGGAACAGGCTGCTCCAGTGTGGGTCCCCCGGGGGATCACGAGTCCTACCAGCAAACCTGCTCCAGCAGGGATCCTCTCTCCCCAGGGCCACAGGTCCTGCCAGAAACCTGCCCCAGTTCAGGCTTTCCACAGTGTCCCAGCCTCCCTCACACATCCACCTAATCCGGCTCTGAGTCCTCCACAGCCCAGAGATGGATCAGTGTCCACCATGGGCCTTGGTGAGCTGCTGGGCACAGCTTGCTCACTGCACCACAGGCTTTGAGGGACACTGGTTTAGTGATTGCAGCATCTCCTCTCCCTTCTTTGCAGGGCTGTTCCTCTCACACATTCTCACTCCACTCTTTAGGTGCAATTGCTGCTGTGCAGGGTGGATTTTTCCCTTTAAACACATTATTCCAAAAGCTCTACCACCATCGCAGATTGGCTTGGCCTTAGCCAGCCTTGTGTCCATCTTGCCTCTGGATGAAGCTTCTGGAGCTTCTAACAGAAGCCATCCCTTCCATACATGCACTACCTAAACCTTATGAAAGCAAAGCTTTGCAAAGATCACTTGTTTAGTAGGTGTTAAAATTTAAAAGAAAATTAAAGAAGAATGTTATCCCTTTCTTGCATTTCTAATTTTAAAGAGGTATGTGAGGAAATAATTACCCTGCACTTTTTTCCAAGACTGTTTATCAAACAGAACCACACTGTGTTTTCCCACACTGAGTAGTCTGTGCATGAGGTTTGGTAGACTCTCAATTTCCATCATTTTGTTTAATTGACTTATCTCTTATGTAACTATATCTTCAGAGATTTGCTTTTTCTGTTATGTAAATTTTGGCTTTGCTAATGCTGCTGTAGAGATGAGTTTCAAAATTATATTACTTTTTTGCCTCTATTTTCTCCTTCTTCATGCTTGTGTGGAAATTGGGAATAGTATGAAACAGTAAGATTAAAAATTACTTCCATCAATAAAAAAGAACTGGCATATGTATGTGTTTTTTAGAATACTTGAGGAAGCCCAGTTTCAAAGGGTTACAATTTTAGTGCTTCATATCCCTCTCTATTTTCCAATTTCAATAGTAGGAATGTTCTTTTTTATTGCCATTTGTATTTGAAGTGCTTTATTGTTTTTGGCTTGAATGATAATTTCTTATATCTGCTAAGGAAATTGCATCAATACAGTAAATATTGTAAACTTCCATGTTTTGAGAAAGACTTGCCCTAACTTTCCTCTGAGACAAATTATTTAATCTTCTTCATTGGCTCAGTGATCCTGAAAAGGATCAGGTCTCTTCCTTTGTGACTCCCAAAGGGATGAGTCTTGACAAATAAAAATTCAAAAATTTGGCTTTCATGTTCTCTCAGTGTTTCGCTATGGATCTTGGAAAAAGCAGGTCAGGCATGCTGCCAAAGTTCAAATGTACTCAAAGTGAAGGAAGTCTGTCCCACCCTAATCATGAGTGCAGCAGCACAACTGACAGCTAAGGCCATACATGAACACATATGTTCTAGATTATTTATACTGTCTATAGGCTTTATCATATTTTCTCAGTGCAATTTTATTACAAAAATAATGACCAGAGTTGCTCATCATTCTGTTGATGAGTATATATAAATGTTCTTAGTGTGAACTAAGAATTATTTACATACATGGAGACTTCTAGGAAGAAAATTCACCTCCATATGTGAAGGTCATGCATTAGCAAACTTGCATATTATGCAGTTATTGCAGTGAGACAGCATCAAGTTAAATGGTCAAATGAAACTAAAAAACAAGAATATATTTGCAAATAAAGATGCAAAACTACATGATAACTTCCTAATTTTACAGTAACTTTTTAGTTAAATTTGAATGCATTTTTAATAATGGTACAAAATCAAGACTCTTCCAAGAATTACTGATTACAACAGAATGCAACAGAGTAGAAGCTGAGGGGGTTTTGTAGCTTTACTATTGGTCTATTATACATAATTCTCTTTTGTTCCTTTTTTTCTTGAAGAGTAGTTTTCCTTCCCAAAAGGTACTTAAATGACACTTCCAGGAGCACTAGGTCCTTCACGTGCTGTAATGACACTTTGTCCTTTGTGTTTATTTCTTTTTGAATGATAAATTCCCTGTTACACATCTTCACTTGGGAAGACACTTTCAGTTGTGACCAAATTCACTTCCTTTCAGACAAAATAGATGTGTATCAATTTCTTTAGAAACCAGGAATTTTTCTAAATAGGGACAATGGAACAGCCTTCTTGGATGCACTCAGAGAATGTAGCAAGTGAAGAATGGTGGAAAATGAATGGGAAATCTCATAAATGGGTTGAAATGTGAGTAGCTAGAAGCTTAAGTTATGATGTGTATATAACTTGATATTTTTTAAATGTGCAGCAATTTCCATCAGTAGGGGTAGTGGAATGTAGCCAGAGAGTATTCTAGTGGGAGATGGGATTTATTTAGTTGCTAAAGAAGTCATGCAAGATGCATGAAGTAGCTGTTGCCTTATTTTATTGTTTGGATTTGGGTTCTGTTGGGATGGGTTGGTTTTATTTTGTGTTTATTTGTTCTTAATTTGATGCAGACTTGTGGTTTTGTTTTTTTGTGGTGTTAGGTTTGGTTTGGGATTTTTTGCTTGTTTGGTGTTGTTTTGTGTGTAGTCATATTTTTTGCCTTGGATTTTGGGGTATTTTTCTTTGGTTTGCATATTTTTTTGTTTGGTTTGAGTTTTCAACAGAAATGTATACAGAGATTTTTTTCACCTATTTTACTTATGTCTTTTGGAAGACAATGTCTTTTGTCTCTGGGTAGTGTAATAGATTTTGTGAGTCACTGAAGAGTGGGAGGATTTGCTAGCTCATTTCCCTAAAATAATTTTAAAAAATTAATTGGAAGTCCTAGTGTCAGACAAGAGAAGAGTCTTGCAGCTACAGCTACTCTTCATGATGGAAACACTACCTGCTATAGTAATGCTAAAAGCTTTGGGTTATTAGTGGGGAAGTAGAGATATGTCCCTTGAAGCTAAAGGAAGTCTGGCTTCTCACTCTGAGACTGTGACACAGTAGTTGTCAGTATTCTGTACATTGTGAGAGATTTTTTAAATGAGAAATATTTCATAGCTTTTCACAGCTATGGCAAATCATTCCATTTGTGTCTAACTGTATCAGTTTTATGCCTTGAGGACCTGCCAGTTAGGTAGCCTGTGATATCAGGCTTCTGACAGTGGTGTCATGATTTGCCATGTTGGTTACAAAAATGCTGGAGTTTGTATTCCAGAAATAAATATTTCTTACCTTGTGTTTCAATATGTAACTGTAAATTTTAATGCAAAAGTAGCTTTTCAAAGTTTTGTGTGTTTTTTCCTAGCTTTCCTTGCCTTGGTCTTTTCACCTCTCAGATAATCTAGAATACTACAGTTTTTCATAGTAACTTCCAAAAGCCCCTGGCTAATTGCAGAGCTAATTATGAAAGTACATGTATTTTCAAGCTCATATCATCCAGATGGAGGAAAAAATAGTCTTATTATAAAATTCAGGAGGTATAGCAGGAATAAGTAGTAGTGTAAGTATCCAACCAATTTGGTTGAGTACTAGGATCTGAGCTGAAGTACTGTGATTCAAATAACTAATTTCATCTTATGCATAATATTTGGAGGACTGGGGTCACAGTTTCAGTTTAGAAAGGGAGGGAGAAATGAAAACTGAACAAATAATGCTTAGTGAAGAACAGTATGACAAAAACGTTTTATTTTGTACAAATGACTTGTGTTTAAAACAAAAATGTGGTTTTAGTTTTGATAATGCCTGACCAATGAGAATCTTTTTCAAGTTACTGTGGAGTGGCCTTAATGCTGTAAATAATCCAATTGGCCAGGTCCCAGTACAGTCCGATGAGAAAAGGATGTAGGAAATTCTGTTGTTTACACATGTGTCTGTTGCACTGAGAAGAAAGAAGAGCCCAGCAAACTCACAGGGTAAGGGGTCTTAAGCTTGTGGGTTTAATGTTTAATTTCTATAAATCTCTTCAAGTATGAGTTACTATCAGGCTGATGCTAAGGAGGAAAACAATCTGAAATGCCCAGCAAAAGTACTGAAGATCAGGGAACAGTATCTGAAGTATGTGACTAAGTTATATCTAGCTGGAGTCTTCTCTTCTGTGTTTTTTGCTACTATCATGAAGTGTTACTTCTAACATTCCATTAAACATAGCTTATTTTGCAAGGGTACTAGCATGCTTACTTACCATAACCAAGCAAGTTTTAAAACTTTTCTAAATGACAGTTTGTTAAAAATTATTTCTTAATTTTGATTAGAAATTAGTATAAATGCAGAATTTTTACAGATTATGCAGTTTTATTGCTGAAAACTTCTTTAAAATTACTTTGTGAAATGCATATGTAATGGCATAAACTAGTAAAACTTTGGTACCTTTAAATGGGTGTGGTATTATGGATATAAATGCCATGAAAATATTGTTATGAGTTTGCAGAAGTTCATACTGCATATTTTTGTTGGAAAGCAGTGTTTTCACAGTGTTTCTCTTTTCATAAGTTATGCAACTCAATAATGAGTTGTATAATCCTAACTTCCTCCAGAAAATAACTGGAGATGGGATAAGAAAAATGTGTTCTTAGCTGTGCGGTATTATTCTGATGCAATGAAACCTCTTTTTTGAAATTATGATTTGTTGATGCTGAACAAGTATATTCAGTCTGTCATTATTTTAAAGGCAAGTATCAGAGATGATGTGAGGCATTGTGGATGATCCTTTAGCAATGAGAACCAAGGGTCAAATATCAAAAGCAATGTTCATGAGTTTAATAAGCAGATATAGCAAATAGTACTAATGGGCTTCCTACTGACTGTCCAGATAGCTGCATTTTGTTTGTATTAGTTCTCACTGATACTTACAAACATTTTATGAAGTAGACTCTGCTATAAATAATTGTATAGCTAGACTCCTTGTTTTTGATTTAGATTGACTGTGTTAAAAAAGTTCCTTTTGTATTTCTGAATGCAGTTCTTTGCCTAATATAATGGATATAAATTAATTTACAAAATATATTAGGTATCATTAAGAGAACTAGTCATATTACTTCCAGAAATATCTAATGAAATTTTAAATTGAAAAATGTGAAATTAGCTGTCTGGGGGGATTTTTTTTTGTGTATTTGCATGTACTCAGCTTATAATTGAGACCACTCTTTCACATTAAGTATAAAATACTAATGGTAACCTCAGGTAAATCTGAAAAAAAATCCCTTGAAAATGAATGCACTAAAGAAGCTGTTAATTAACAGGCTAAAATTTACTTCAACATAGGAAGGGTAGATACTGAAACCATATGAAGTGTACAAATTTTATATTCATGGAATCATAGATTCATAAAAAAGTTTGAATTGGAAGGGACCTTAAAGGTCATCTAGTTCCCAATCCCTCCACCATGGACAGGGAAGCTCCCCAGGACAGCAGATTGCTCAGGGCCCCATCCAGCCTGGCCTTGAACACTTCTGGGGATGGAACATGCACAACTTCTTGGGGAAGCCTGTTCCAATGGCTCACCTAATCTATTCCCTCCTATTCCCTTTCTGCTCCATGCAATGATCTTTAATTGACTGCTTTATTATGAAAATGATCCTTCCTGAACAGCTTCATTCTCTGCTCATGCTAATTAAGTAATCTAGGTCTGATTTACACTAGGTTAAGTAAGACTGGGTTTTTTGCCAAACACATTCTTTTTTAATGTCAATCACATTACTGGAGGAATACCAGGAAGGAATTTTCATGAAAGCTCCCATTGTTTTAATTTTTTTTTTTAAATGTAATTTCAGTTGACCTGGATGTTTCTCCATAACTTTTTTAGGTGTCCATTTTTGCAAAAAGAGTGCCAGCTTCCCTTCTGCCACACTAAGTAGTCACCAATGATTCAAATGTTTTTTTTTCTCTTGTAGTGGGACTACCTATTGAACTCAGTGGGCACTGAGAGAATAGATATATGCTTCTCTATGGGTTTAAATAACATCTAGGATACAATAGATAATACTTTGTGTTTTATTTTATTTGAGCACTCTAGGAACTGTGGAATCCAGATTAAAATCACAATGTGGATTATTCCTTTTCTCATTTCCCTCAAGGATGATTTAGGGGAGTTTGGGTCATCATGGGATAATATCTTACAGCATTAAATCATGCAAATGTTAAATCACAGTCCTTGAGCTATTGAAAGACATGAGATGGTGTTAAAATACTAGGCTGGTTAGGGAAAAGAATAATTACATAGAAATGTCCAAATAGCAATCTTTTTGTAAGAAATATTCTTAAAATAATAATTATAGAAAATATGGCTTCTAAAACTATTCTGAAAAAAACAAAAGCATCTCGGTACAACAGAATTTTTAATTCTGATGCAATTATATCAGAATAGTTGAAACAGCCAAAGGGATATGCTCTGACCCAGAGAAAACAAAATACTCATGAGTGTTCTTACTTGCCTACTTATGTGGGTGGGAAAATCACTTGTTTCTAGACTCTGAGTAGTGTTTTGAAGAAAAATTGTTTTGTGTCCTAATAAGCATTGGAATGTTTTATGTCTTGGTCTGACATAAATCATCAGATATTTGTGATTAATTTTCCCTTCTCCCAGTGTTATGAAATTTCTTTTAAAACTAGGTAATGTTTTGAACAGGAAAGCATCATAAATGATTTCAACTCTAACAATACAATTCTTGATCTCTCATATCATAAAGCATATGGTTTTAAGACACTGTTAAGGATTTTTTAAATCTGAAGAATTTCCTAGAGTATAAGCACGGATTAGAAACTTGACTTTTTCAGGGATATGTAATTACATCTTCATATTTTATTGGAAGTAGAATAAAATAAAGAAAAAAAACCAAAAAAGACACTCCAAAAAAACCCAATAAACAAAACATACCCCCCCCAACTCAGTGAGTGGGTTTTTTCTAGTAAGCAAAAAAGCCTATAAATGAAAGAATGAAAGTGAAGCTATCCAGTTCAAGCTCACTTTCCAAATGAGTAACATAGAAGAAGTAAGAATTGAGGTACAAACTCTAGAAAATAAACGTGATGATTTTGTCTAAATAATGAAGCTTCTCTATACATTTAAGTGACCTCTACTGTTTGGATGAACTTGTTTTAGCATTGCATCTGACCTAATTTTTGTTCAGTAAAGTGCTTTTCACAATGGTTAGTTTGTCTTCAGTGTCCTTTTTTTAACTTCCTTTTGAGACTGAAAGAAGCCCAGCTGACCTGATCTGTAGCCCAATCAAAAAATGTGATAAAAATCCCACAGATCTATGAAGTCCTCAGTTGTGTTTGGGAGTAGTTGAGCCTCCTCAGCTGTATTCAATAAGAAGCTATGGTGGTTCTCACAAAAAAAGAGGTGCATTTGGCTTTTGAACATAAGTAAATGAAACATGAAATAGTAGAATGCTAATATTTTCAATAGCTGGGAAAGAAATTTTACCCTTGAGAATTCAACATAATACAATGGTCTTTTGTCCTAATGGTGTGCTATAATCGTATTTATAGCTTATCTGCAAATATTTATATTTCATTTAGCTTAAATTGTTTAACTAATACCCTGCATGAAAATTACCAGCTGAATGAAATCTTTTTAGTTTTCTTGTCTTCTTTGACTTTGAGCTCACAGCTGGCTTTTATGCTTGTAAAGACTTCTAAGACCAATTATGACTTGCATACTCAAAGCAGGTCTAAGCTGGTGGATGATGCATACCTTGGGTATTATTTCCCTACATTTGTATAGTCTTCTTTCTTTCTGAAAAGTTCAGAGGGATTCCATGGAAGACACTCTTGTGTCAGGTTAAAGGGCTGCCTGTCAGGATAGGCAAGGCAGTGAGAGTGTGCACTGGCTGGGCTCATATCCTGAAATACCACACTGACAACTCCGACCGAGCTGACTCTTCTGAGATTCTCTCTTGTGACTCACTACTGGTTCTCTTGTAACTAAACTGAGTGGTGTAAGAAGCTACCTACTTTTCCTGCTTGTTCCCAGGAAAGGGAATGACCCTGTTAGCACTGCAGCTCATTTCAATGTGGGCTAAAAAATGTTTGTCATGCTAAACACTCACAGAAACTAGCTTTGCTTTCTGTGTAAACAGAGGAAGAAGACTCATGCACTTGGTTATTTTTAGTCATAGCTGTGGAATTGCTGAAAACAAACCAAACAAAAACTAAACAAAACAAAACAAACAAAAATAAAAATTCAAGATACCATCTTAATGTTACTAAGAGCACATTTCATTGTGCCTGCAGAACAAGATACCTGTAGGTGTCTATAAATCACAGGAAGATTTTGCTTGTATCTTTAGCTATAAACATTAGAAAAATATAGTGTTTCAGTATAGTGAACTAGTATTAACTAATATGAGTCCTATTCTTCTGAAGCAATTACCTGTTTCAAGTTTGAATAACAGATTACTATTGTTCTAAAGTAATCTCACTGTGCTATTCAGAAGATACCTATTAGACCAGATGTTTAACTCATATTAATTATTTTGCATGAATTAACCATTGCCTTATTTTAAATACATTCTGAATCTCTTCCCAAATGAAGCTATTATTAATATTCTGATTCATGACCTATTTTTCCTAGTAATAATTCAAACAATATATTCCTCGGAGATTACAGATATTCACATAGAATCACTGAGATTAGATTAGAGTTTAGGGGACTTGGCTACTTTTTTAACTCAAAAGTTTACACTAGGTTCAGTTAACTTGTTTGTTAGTCATTTACTCTGAAAGGATGTAAAATTTTGAGAGTTTATTTTGCCTCTTTTTTTCATTGATCATAACCTAGTAAGAATTGTTAATCAAAGGTGAACTAGCCAAAAAAGCTGTCTCAAAAGCCACAGATACCAAATTTAGTTGGGTTATAATTGGTTTAGCTTCTTCATAGTACTTTGTGCTTTATGAGATTGTCTGGGAAAGTTGTTGGTGTCATACACAGTCCCTTCCCTCCCTGCATAATATGATCATACAATATGTTTTTCAAGTGTAGTGGCTAAGGAATGAGCATCAGTACTGCAGATTTGAATGCACAAAAAAATATGGGTGAAATGTTATGAAAGTTTGTAATCAAACAAAACATTCTTGGGGAAATGAAGTTACTGTAAATTATCTTTAGGGCAGTACTTCAGAGCTTCTTTTGGCCTTATGGGTAGTAAATGACAATATCTTTATGTACAAATATTTATCTCACCCGTATTTCACCCTAAGAATTTGAATACAACTTCAAAGATGTGAAGAAACATCAGCCTCTTGCTATAAAAGACTTTGAAAGATATTTCAATGATATGTAATCACTTGTATTACCCACTAGACCTAAATCAGAGTAAGTATATAATTCTGGTTCTCATCTGAAGAAATAGTATCCAGACTATATAAAGTTTATTAAAAGTGGCAGCCAAAAAAAAAGAGGCAAAAGAAAGAGTAACATTTGTTTAGTCTTTACATTTATTGTAATCTATGATTACCTTCCAAGTGTCTTTTTATGAATGCATATGTTTACAGTATTTATATATAATATTTACAATATCTATATAGTCTGTACAATATTATACAAGATATATTGTATGCATGCATTTTAAAAAACAAATGAAATACTGAATTGGATTTTACTTTAAAATGGATATTTAGACATGGAAAGGAAAAAAGGAAAAACTGTACGTAAGACCACAGCTAAGTGGGCCATGTCCTTTTTTTGTTGTATCCTTTTTCAGAGAAAATTACAGCATTTGCTTTTGCTTTTGACCAAGCTTTAGCACCACTCCCTCACCCTGCCCCTGACAACAACAATGTAAAATATGCCGTGAAAGAAATCTTGTCCTAAATTGCTGCTTTTAATTATTGAAACCTGTTTTCTTAGTGTTACTTAATAGAAAAAATTCACTTTACCTGGGGATGTTTTTATTCTGTGGAAAGAAATAATCAATCACTCAATTTTTGAAACGTTTGAACCATGACAGCTATACCAGTCCCATGGTTAAATTCTCCTATTGGCATGGAAAGTTTCACTGTATTTTACAGAAGCAATTCATGCACCTCATGGTTAGATAAACCATGGCATAAGTAATCATTTCAATAAAAGCATCATTCCAAATGTAAAATTTTGTGAAACTTCATGAAGAAGTAAATATTTCTGCAAGAGACTTATTGTTCTTGTTACCAGCATATTTTTTCTGGATTGTTTCCACCTATGCTTGGAACTGACCTTCAGCCTGGGAAGTATCTGGGAATGCTTGATTATCTTGTTCACCCCTTTCCTTTGTACACAGTGTTCTCATATTTGCAGTTTCTGTTGGCAGAATAGATTTGAGGGATAAAGCCTTTTTTCTTCTTTTCCCATGTTCCTTAAAGCTAGTTCCTGACAACAGTGCAGAATTGCTGCTTTTAAAGCAGTTCAGTGTTGTCACAAAAGGGGCTTATTTCTTGTGGCTCTTCCATATTTTTATAGTGTTTTGTGACCCATTTGCCTAAAAGTTGTGTATTCTGGGATTCACAATTTGTGATCTTAACTTTGTCTCACTTCCTGGATGTTGTGGCAACATTGTTAAAACTGGGAGAAGCAGGCTTCTCGGAAATTACACTGCTCAGAAGAGTCATGATAGGGGGAACCTTTGAGACCATCCCCATTGCTCAGAGCATCATATTTAGGACTTCTACATGGCATGCCTTTGTTTCATGAGAATTTCTGTCACATTAGAGTTTTTATTTTCTCTAAAATGAGTGGGGTGACTTACACCTAGAATTGTAAATCTCATCTCAAAGGATTGAAATAGGTTGTGGGAAAAGATAGAAAATGAGGATATACTGGAAATGTGACTGGAATGGCTACCATAAGGGCCACTTAGGGCTACTTCATGGTTTGGTTTGGTTTTGGTTGGTTTTGTTTTGGTTTTTTTTAAGATATAAATTATATAGATGCAATTTTACCCTACATGCCTTCATGTGAATTATTAAAACCTTCAGGAGAAGCAAGCTGCTACTATCAATAATAGAAAGAAAGGATTCCTCCTCTGGAGTCAGAGAACTTTGGTTATCACAATGGATACTGGAATATCCAGAAGCAGTATACTTGATCCTGTCACATAGTGCAAAATGCTTTTTTCAGCATCATGTTGATTTCCTTTGGTTTCTGGGTAGTCTAATAAAATTAAAAAAAAAAAAAAAAAAAAAAAAGCCATTTCTGAGTCTTTTCACTTACTGTTTCCTCTGTGGTTTATTGTCTTTCAGTCACTATCTTTACCTCTTCTCCTGGGAATTTAGCTATACATGGGCAGCTAAAATAACGATGCACTTTCTGGGGTTACTTCAGAAATGCCTTTGTGTCACGTTTTGTGACTGTCACAATGTTTACTGTATTGCAGTAAAATGCAATTTTCCCTGCAGAGCTGCTAACTTTCCTGAAGTTATTTTCTAGTTTTTAACGTTTTAGGCCTGATAGAATGAATGGTAAACTTTGTTTATGGAGTTTTTAATAGAAAGCCAAGCTGAAACTTGGGTGTCTGCTTTTGCTTTCCATCTCTGTCATATTATTCCAGCTCATGATCTAGTATTGATAAACTCAGAAGTGAGATCAGACTCCAGTTTTACATCGATTCTACTATCAAGAGCTTACTTATATTTAGTCCTACACCTTTTCTGCCTCTAGAGTTTTTTAGTATCTCCTGAGATTAAATTTATTTTTTTGGTTTCAAGGCAAAGGTGTCTGTACCATAAAGAAATAATGAGAACAAATAGTGATATTCTGTGTTTCCAAGATTATGAATTTGGTCAGACCTATAAGAAACATGGAACACTACTTATCAATTTTCTCTTTACTGTTTACTCTCAAACCTCTCAAGTACATATATATATATATATATATATATATATATATATATATATATATATATATATATATATATATATATATATATAATTTTTTTTTTCTTTTTGGTAGAGCATTTGAGTCTTTATCCTGTTCCTTAGGAACTTTGACAATTAAAGAACTCGGGAACTAAGATTTAGGTCTGTCATTGACACTTGCACTTAAAATATTCAGGTAGGTGATATGTTATAGAAGGAAGTGGAGGTTGCATAATTTTAGTTTTATGTATCAGGACATTAATGAATTGCCACTGTGATTTCATTGTATCTCAAAGAGACAGTTAGCACATACTATCCAAATTAATGTCTTAGGATGAAAAGTTTTTTCAGGAATTTTTTATATTTCCCCATTGGACAAAAAATCACAAAACAACTACAACACCTCTCTGAAGCAAAACCTAACAAACCCAAAAACCCCTTCTCTTTGTGAAGTTAAAAAACATAACTTTATATTTTCTCATTTTCATAGCATAACTGTTTTCAGTTACTGGACAGGAGAAGAAAATAAAACAGGTTTTGGAAATAAATTAGATCTTTATTGACATTTTTATGTCAAAAGGAAACTAGAGAAGTATGAGTAGAGGGAAAAATTATCACATATCTCCTAATGGGAAGTAAACAATTAGCATTATTTGTCTCTTCAGGCCATTTTTGGCTGATTTTTAGTTATGACACATGTAAGGCATACAATGTTTGGAAACAACATAGCTTAAAATATGCCATATGGTTTAATATTGTTAATATTTTTTATAGCTGTTGGAAAAAAAAATAAACACAATTATCTTTGGCTGTGCATTAAAAAGTCTTGAAAGCACTATCTTTTAATTTTCATGAAGTAGGATAATCTTTGTATGATGTCACAGTCTGTTTGGATCTCTCAAATTTACAATACAGTGTACTTTGTAAATAGAACTTTATTTTATGAGCTTATGAGCTCATTAAAAAAACAAACCATGGAAAAAAAAATCCTCTGCCTCAAACAACACCACCAAAACATAAAGACATCAAACAATGGTGAAATCATCTTTTTACAGACCTTTCAAACACATGAACTCACTAATTCATTATTTCCCTAATGCACAAGTTCTCTTATTTACAAGTTCTCTAAATCATATTTTTTTCTGTGAACAAACTAGTTACCAAGCTGTCAATGCCAGTGTCATTCTTTCTCACTGAAAAGCACAAAGGCCTCATCAGTCAGCCTGATGTTGGATCTGATACAAAAACACTGGGGGTAACCTTAGGCATGTTCACTTTCCAGCTCAGAAGTTTGCTCTGTAGCATTTCCATGAGTTAGTGTAACCTGAAGAAATTGCCAGGTAGTTGCTTTTTGAAGATGCAGAAGTTGCTGGCTGCAGCTAACATCAGCCCTTATCTCTTACTATTCACTGAGCTCTAGGTACAGGCTGCTCTCCCACTGACCACTCACTCTCAGCATGTGTCAGACATTAGCATCAGCTGTATGTTCATTATTGTCATATTTTTCCTTTTCTTTCCTCTTAGAGTTTTACAAGTCATTCTGGTTATCCTAGCTTCAGTGTCTTGTAATATTAAGACATTTATTTGGTAGGATTTTAGTATCAGTTTAATTCAGTTCTTATTCCAGTTTCACCCAATGTATTTTGAGTAATATGTCTTTAACCTCCATGTTCTTTTGGCCAATGACTTTGTATCTATCATCATAGAGATGGTCACTGTAATCAGTAAGGCTTTCATTCCATGCAGGAGTGTATACATGGTTATGTTCAATGTATGTTCATGGTAATTAATTTTAGAGCCATAAGTCATAGGCTTTTGTAAGTAATGCAACTGCATTAAGTGAAGGGCACTTTTAGTAAGAAGTAGGCTGGATTGTTTTTAAGATACAGTCATGAGCTGTGCACCTTAATGGTAGCTTTATTTTGCCTATTTACATTGATTTGCACAGTGGTTTTTAGGAGTGTTTATGAAATAATTGCTGTGTATTTTCTCATTGTGTACATATGATGTAAGTGCTCTGGGCCACTAGTATATGATTAGTTTTCTTACATGCCTGTAGTACCCCTTTCACTCTGTTATTGTCACAACCATGTACATCTTTATGTCCAGTGTTAACTGCGTGTAGGTCAGTTCAGGTTAACTTTAGATCTTAGTGTAGCATTATCACCCACTGTCAATACGTGTCCTTGTGATGTTGCAGATGGTATTTCTTCTGTAACCAGTTTAAAGGTGGGTTGTCATGGATCTGACAATAGCTGAGTTGTTCCAAAATGCAGGATCTGTTATAGATAACTTCTGGGTATATGTTACAATTATCAGTGTTGCCATGGTGATGCAAGAGGAAGGCACTCAGGTCTTGGACATATTCCAAGCCTCAATTGTTTTTAACTTGTTCCATTTTTCATTGTAAAAGGAGAGGCACACAGATAACTGTGAACACTGAGTTGTATGTTTAACTGCAGCCTGATTATATGGACTTCAGAAGGGTTTTATTTCTGTTTGAACAGGACTTTGGGCAGCTACTGATATGAATTCCTTATCTGTGGTTCTTCTTGTGGGAGTTTGGCACTTGTGTAGCCAGCTTACAAGTACTCACAGGTATAATTCCCACACAGTATGAATAGATCCATTCTTGTGTATTTGCTGGTTTAGTAGTTTATTCCATCGATTTACTGTCCTGCTGTTTTGAGGCTGATGCACTAGCTGGAAAATCCATTGTACAAGATTTGAACTAAACCAAGCTTGTCCTACTTTATTCTTAAAATGCTATCGATGCTAAGATTATGTTTCTCTGGATAAGGGAGAAGTAGCAAACCACTGGCTTAAATCAGTTGTGAGACCAGTGATAGCTTAGGAAGGGAATACAGTCTGACCACCACTATTTCTGCTCTTGTAAGGATTTATTTTCACCCCCCAGGTGTTTCTGGTAATGTACATGAGAGGTTTCCCAGATTAGTATACCTTCCTTGAAGTTGGTGCAATGTTGGAAATGTGCTGTACTATTATTTTTTAAAAATGACACAAATATACAATTTCTTTCACCAGAACTTTTGCCACTCCTCTTTTTTGACATCCTCTCTTATTGTCTGTTAAAATAAATCCTCTGTGTGTCGAAGCCACTCCTGTAACCAGGTATTTGTTCAGTGTTGTGCTGTATTTTTTCAAACCAAATGATCAGCCTCCTGGTTGTGTGTTGCCAGGATTTTTAGTGTTTTGGTAACTGAATACAATTTTTTATGGATATGTTTTTAGTCTAAGCTATATCATTAATCACTTTCCAGTGTGATTTTTTTTCACCATGCCTTTCAATCATTTACTTGGCAATATTTTTCCATCTCGCCACTGGGTGGGACCCCTAAGCATTATTAATTAAAACCAACTTTATAACAGTAACAGACACACAAAATTTTATCTCCTCTTCTTGAGCTGATGGCTTGATAGTTAGCAGCCCTTAGTAAACAGCCACGTTTTCAGGGGGTGAGTTAAATCACTTCCTATATTCTTCCCATAATGACCACATCACCCCTGCCCATTTTCTCAAAGCCTTCTCTCTTTGTCAGGGTTTGTTGATGGGTGATCTGCAGCAATACCATGGAAAGTTCTGACTTTCCAGTTACACTTAAAAAAGAACATGTTCAGTTCTATGATTCCTCTGTGCTATTAAATTTATAGATTGCACAAAAGAAAATTAACTGGTTTAATCTAAAGCAGACATTTTCTTTGAAGACAATACCTTAAAAAAGTTTGGGCTGAGGTCTTTACAATTAAGAGACATATAACTAAGGATTAAATTATGCAGTTAGTAAAAGGATGTTGAAATTGTATCCTCAAGCACTTCTATAACTACTAAACTGACTGAAAAAGCTGAGTTCAGTGAGCATGTATTAACATGAGGAAAGTGCAATAATTCTTTTCTCTCCTGGTGATTATTTTAATGGTGCTACCAAGGGTGAATATACTGCTGCTTACCTAAAACAATAGGTTGCAAAAATAAATGAAGAGCTCCTCTCTTTCTTACTGATGGTCAGGATCATTAGGTAAATAGGAAAAGTTGCAATATAATTTAATATGGTTGAGATCTATGTTCGTTTTAGTGTTCACCAAATGTCTTTGTCGGTTTTTCCTCTGAGAGCAGTCATCACTCTGTTCTCACCTTATCATCACACCTCACTCACGACACAATGAATGTTACTTCATGTACATTGTTCATACTTATTTTAAATTATTTCTTTAAGAAAAACAACTTTAAAAGGGATGTTGTGTTCCTTCTTATCAGTCAGCTGCTACAAGTGGAACTATCAGAAGGTTTCACTGATCAGAAAACCCCCATTTTTATCCAATCTCTAAGTTTATTTCATCTTTCTGTCCAATTATATTTTTTAAAGTAATTATGTACACTGAGCTACATGTGCTGTGCTAGCTAGTCAGTTGCTGTAAACTCAAGTAGTGACTTTGAAACAAACCCCATACAGTATTTTTTTTTTTTGCTGATTTTAAACCTGTGATATTTCTGATTTAAGAGATCTGTCTAATGACATTAACATGGACTTTTCTTCTTTGAATTATTTTTAACATACAAAAATTGTTCTTGTTCTCTCTGGAACATTTATAGATATTTTATAGATGAGAGTTTTCAGAGTTCAGTGTAGATATGTGCTGTTTTCTATGGACTGGTCATATACCAGAGAAGAAAATTAATATTTTATAGATACCACTACATCTATAGAGATGACTAAAGATTCAGTATCAATAGATTCCACAACAGTCTTCAGTTGGACTGTTGGATTTGTTTTTGTTATAATTTCATCCATTATTTTTGAGAACATGAAAGAGTAGACTGATATGAACTATAAATAAGATAAAATAAGTCCGTCCTAACCATTCTCCTGTAACTGTGAGATTTTTGACAGTTTCAGAACTTTTACAATAAACAACACATTTTTCTAGTTTTTAAATCTTGGCTTCCCTTAAAACTGATATTTTAATCCACTTTTTAAAAAATGGATACAAGCACAAATCTTCATAATTCATATTTTAATAAAGTTCCTGTTACCTGTTTCACTTATCCAGCAAATATTTCTATTACTATTTGGTTTTATGCTGAGTCAGCCAGTCTTTGAAATGGGTTGTGTTGAGATCTGTCTCTTCTAATGAAAAATAATATTTTATTCTACCTCTTGAAATCCTAAAGAAGGTATCTAAAAAACCTGTTTTGATTAGATTTACTGCAAAAGATATAGTTAAGTCAATAAAATAGAAACACTTCCTTCTCTTTACCACCTTGGAATGAGACAGCACTTCTGGTTTCTGAAGGAGAAATGACTTCTTTTAACTCTTAATTTTTTTAAAATTTTAGGTACAGAGTTGGAATCATCTATTCATGCTAGAAAGTGCAGGCAACATTCATAAGATGATTAGAAGCCTCAGAGACCACCAGCTTACTGTACAAGCCTACTTCAATTATTGCAGCTGTAAGTTTAATCTGACTGGCAGTGCCCCAGGCTCAAGAACACATGAGCCATCACAGTGGAGGGGAGCAAGGATTCATAGCCAGTGTTTCCTTTTAGTATCCTGTGATCTGTGACATTATTTCTCCAGCTGTAGAATGTCAAAAAAGTCACCTCAAACCTGTAATGAAACATCAGCAGCAGGCTGTTCTGATTCATTAATAACTCAGGTCCTTCAAATTTTCAGTCAAAGAAAAATATTACCATTCTTATTTCTCCATCTTTTCAGATTTGTAAACTGAGCATTCCCCAAGTTCTCCCTTCTTTTAATGAATATGCAAAGAAGCTAACAAAATCCACTGAAAAAAATCTACTGATTATGTAAAGTGTAATAAACACTTCTGTAAATATATTCTCATTTGGGGCATATACCAAAAATGTAAGAAAAAGTTATTGTACTTTTTAAAAATCCAAAAGTTTCAACTACTTAATTATGTATTTATTGCATTATATAATATGCTTTATATATATTGTTATGTATCTAAAATTTACTGTGGTTTTGTTTGGTTGTTTTTTAACTAGAGCTTTAGGAAACAAAGGAATTACCACAACCCAGAAGTTAAATTAACAACTGGCTGCAGGAGTTTAATATTTAGTTACTTTGGCTCTACTGGGCCTCATACAAATTTGTGGGTAACAATATTTTCTATATTTTGGATAAAGCTTATTCAAATTAAATTTCTGGAAGTAGGTCAAGAAACAAGAAAGGCTCAACCTTGATGAAGCTTTGGCAGCAGTTCTGCTACATCTGTGTAGTGTTGCTATGGGCTTGATGGTGCTACACCAGACAGTGATAATGAGGGGAACTGGGAGTCCTTCATTGTCCTTTTCCTCCTCTCATATCTGTACTCCACTACAACAGCTCTCCATAAGCTTCTAACAAATGGCAAATAAATGTCCTGAAAATCATAGAAAAGTTGAAAACAGCTAGAAAACTGGAACAAAACCTGCAAAAACTTCTATTCAGTTGAAATGAGACACAACTGAATCATACTGCCAAAACTATCTACTCTTCAGTGTTTTGTAAGCAGCATTGGCCTTCTGCATTTCAAATGCAGGTGTTGGCACTAATTGCTGTAACATAGAAACATATTCTTACAAATGGATATCACAATGTAAAGGCTTTTTTTTTTTTTTTATTTCTTACAACTTAATCTTCTGTTGAAGTAGCAAGGTTTTTAAGTTTGTTTATTTGTCTGAATTTTGTTTGTTTGGTTCCTCTGGTTTGTTTTTAACATAACCAAGAGGGAAAAAACCAAGGAGATATAAGTGGCTAGTCTCTACAGACTGTCCATATCAGCATTTTCTCCGCACTGGGATAGGGAAGCAATTTCTGAGAAACTACTTTTCTTCTGGGCCAAATAAGGAATAAATAATCAAAAGATAAATAATGAAAAAGAATGCAGCAAGATTTACTAGCTGAGTCATACCATTACGAGGTAGGCTGTACAGTACAGCAGGATAGTGCTACATTTTCAAGAATATAAGAAGAATATACTACCTGTAAATCCTCTGGAATACAGAGAGCAAAATAAAGCCCCATATAAAAAATGCTCCATTTTTCTCTTGATAAGCAGGAAATCCAAAGGTCACAGGGGTTTTGATAATTTTTTTTTCTTAGGTATGCAAATTATAAGGCAAGCTTTGCCTAGTATAAAACTTCACAGCTTGGGAAAGAAGGAAAGTGATTTGTGATTGTAGTTCTAGACAAATAACTTCCTCTTACTAGATATTTAAAATATGTATTAATTCAATCTTGTCTTGAAAGAAGAAAACTTTTGTCTGTTTTCTTTAGAATCAAATGTTTTTGAGTGCATTATGATTATTTAATGACTCTTTCTCTGCAAAAAATCCTAGCCAAATAATAGGTATGTGTGTTTATGCTGTACTCAAAAAGTATTAAATGAAAGATATTTGAATAGCTATTTCTTGTTGAAAAAGCACATTTTTAAAACATGATCAGCATCATTAACACACTATTAAAGCAGTAAAAACCCCAACTGTTGAAGGTTATTCATACAATATAATTAATGAAAAGCTGGATTATTGTCTGTCTTTGTCTTTTTTAGGAGTGAAATTAGATGATGAATCAAAACATGAATTTAGACTCCATTCAGAAGCAAACGGAAAAGATGGAGGTTTTTGGGACCCAACCAACACAATCTGATAAATTAGATAGATGTTGGCAGCTGGGTGACCATCTATGTCATTCAAATCTTCCATCTCAAAGTTTCTACCCAAACTCACCTCATTATGCCCATATGCATACAAGTTACAGCAGTGACTGGGAAATTTTCGAAGCAGTAAAAATTCAGGAACTGGAGGAAGTCAAAGCCAGAGCTGCCCAAATGGAGAAGACCATGCGCTGGTGGTCAGATTGCACCGCTAATTGGAGGGAGAAATGGAGCAAAGTTCGAGCAGAAAGAAATAAGGCACGAGAGGAAGCAAGACAACTGAGAATCAAATTGGACAGTGTCATAAAAGAGCTGAGTGTGCTTAAAAAAATAAATCAGGATTTAGCAAGCGAGAATGGAACTGCTTCAAAAACAGAATGCTCTTGTTCTGAAATATCCTATTTTAAAAAAGACCAAAATCTGTTAATGTTTCTGGAACCAGAACCTCCAAAAGACCTAAACAAAATCATCAGAATTCCTGGGGCAGAAGACACAAAGGTAAAGAATGGGAAATATTTTTATGGTTCATGAAGAAGTGGCAAAGTATGGATGTGTATGTAGAAATGAGATTTTTCAAGAATTTTTAACAAAATGCTACCTGGTCCACTCATTAGCAAAACCCTTCATCCCCTCAACCCCCATCTAAATATTTCTAATACAGAAAAATACAGAAAATAATTCATACTCTTGCACTATGACTAGACATTTAAGGAACAGAGGCAGACTGTTGTATCCAATAATTTACAATATTATTTTGACTCCTTCACATGTTTTATGGTAAAAGGTTACCTCTCTTATCTGAATTAATCATGCTTTGTATTCTTTCTTCCCCCCCCCCCCCCCCCCCCCAAAGCAAATTAGGTTATTGGCTTCTAAAATAAAGTAATTTAATTCTCCCTGAACTTCAAAAGCAGGGGAAGAAGTAAGGCAATTCTTTTGCAAATTTGCAAGACTTTTTGTTTGATAAGGAGAGCAATTAAGTCATTATATAGAATTAAATGTTTGAGTATCAGCACTGTTTAAACAGCTCCTACCTCTATACAAAAGATCCAGTTATATTCATCAAAAACTGAGGTATTTGTTCATGTTTAACTACCTTTAATTCTGTGCCTTGGAATGCACTGTATAGTCTTCATAGACAGCACCATGTAAAAACTTTATTTGTTTTCTGATAGATTTCAGTCATTGTAGATATAGGTATTTTTTTTTTCATACATTGCTGGAAAATGTTTTTCCCTGCATTGTTGATAGTAGGAAAATTTTTACTTCAAGGCAAATTGCCAAGATCCTAGAACTGAATGTATTCTGTTTGGAAATTTTACTAATATGAACAATATTATAATCCTGTGAAATCTGGGGAAAAGAAAAAAAAAGAAGAAAAAAAGAAATAAAGAAAGAAAAAAAAATTATGTTAGTAGCAAGAATAAATTTTACCAAATAAAGTATGTCTTTCATATTTTCAGGCAGATAAATGTGTTACTGGAAGGAAATACCACAAAATACACTTCAACTATTTTTCCTTACTATAAAATATTTTCTACTTGAAAACTGAAATGTTATATGTCAATGGAAAACATTTCTATCTTTTCAGTGGTTTCTAGCACTTTCTGATGTAAATTTTGAGCATTATTCAAAAACCTCAAAAGAACAGTGTGATATGAGGGAAGATTGTCAGTAAACTGCTAAAATTGATTAGCTTTGAAACAAAATTCCTCAGATATGGTAAAGCAAATACATTTCTAAGGGAAACTTGTTTATAAGTGACATTCAGTTTTCCTCAGAAATGTGTATTTGGATTTTTTTCCTATTTTGATATTAGTTTTTCCTATGTTTTGTATGCAAAACATCTGTCTTCAAAATAAATATCTATATACTTCTTTCCTTATGAAAAACTTGTATAAGCTTGCTTCAACACACTTTACATAAAAAGTTTAAGATTTCATAATGTAGGGTTTCTCAATACATTATTTGTATGGATAAATTACATTGCTGGTTTTATTAGTTACATGATTCTGTCTTCACCAGAGTTATAGTCAACAAAAAAGAAATTGAATAGATTTCCTTATAAAGACACATTAGAAATATTTTGGATATGAAGCTTGTCATAACAGAAGCTGTGAGATATCACAAAATGACAGTTGTTCAAATATACTGACATTTTTGCACCTTCCATCTATATACAGTCCAACTATCTAAAATATTACCTATTTCATTTTTTTGTCCTATGTTCCTTAAATGTCTAGAAGAGCTTTGGTAGGCCCCGCTGGAAATATGTTAGACTTTTTTCCGACATTTATGTTTTACTCAGGTGTCATATTTATGTTTTCTCAGGATGCAAACAAAGACCAAAGCAATGACAAAAGAAATTTCAATCCATACCCTCCTGACTTCTTCACCAATGGACTTCCCAGCATCTATTTGGAGGAATCAAAAATAAGTTTGGGCACTACAGCTAAGACAACAGAAAATTATTTAATACATGTATCAGTCTTAAATTTGCATTTGGCTGAGATGAGAAAATTCTTACAGAAGGAAAGAGAGTAAGTACAAAATATATCCTACTTGTGAAATTCTCATGTGGGGCTCGAAGACAGTTTCTAAGACAGATATGATGATGTTTATATATGATGATGATGATGATGTGCATTATATAATATGATGATGTGCATTTATAGCTCATATTTTCTAAGTTTTATTCATTGCTATTTAAAAGGCTTTATTAAGAATTTAGATAAACAATTCAGCATAGAATGTTTATTGTTTTCTTTGGCTTGTCTGTCATTTAAATAAGAGGTGTTCCATACAAATATGTACTTATTAGCAATTTGCAATGCAATGATATCTAATATTTGTTATACCCAGTTACTGAAGTGCTTCGTGCATAATAACAAATTTTCATATACTCTACCAGCAGACTTTGAAAGAGACCAACTGCAGAATGACAAAGGTTGTTTTTGCATTCAAAATACATGAATCAGCTGCAAAATGCTGCTAATCTTGACCTCTTCACTTCTGCCAAAGTCTGTGATAAAAGATGGTAACAAAGAAGGAGTAACACATTTATTGTACACTTATGTAGCACTTAAAATTTTCCTCGTATAAATACTAAATCTACAATTAGGTGGCCTAAGAGAAGTTGTATGTTTTATAAATGGTTGTGAAAAAGATTGAGAAAGATTGAATCTCACAGAAAGGCTTTTCAGAGAAACATGCAGCATGTGATGTATGATGATGTAGTAGCAGACTTCAGGCTGTAATTGCAGTTGACGGTAATTTCAAAATCAGTTTAAGCTAATTAGAAAATTAAAAGGAAGAAAATTCCCTGTCTATTACATATATAATCAACACTTTCTGTTCAGAAATGTAGTGGTAAACTGTGTTGAAGAACTCCTTTCCTGTCAGTTTATTTCATATTTCTTGCCTGTCTGTTTATTTCATTCTTGTCATGTAGATAGTACAAATCTGAGGTAAAAAAATCCTTTGAATTCCTAACTAGTATTTGATGTGCTTTGTTATATGAATTGGACAGTTTTAGAAAGCATACAGTAATTCTCTAGTTGAATCACAGAGCAGAAGATAGCCATGCTCTCTCTCCTTAAAAAGTATTTAGTTTTTCTGTGGCAGCAAATATGCTTGTGGGTTAGAACACTGATGCCTCACATACCCATTTTCCTGGGCTTAGGTACTTCATCAGCAATCACAGTATGCTTAGATATATAATAATTTTCTTTAAGAAAATGGATAATTTTTCAACTCACTTTTAGTCATTTCTCAGGCAAAACTTTAATAGGTTTTGGTTTGTCTGTTTGTTCACATCCCTCTCTAACCCATTTGTAGCTGTACTTCACAGAGACAGATTTTTTCATTTGTGCCTAGGTGTATACTGACTGTGGTATTAGGCAATAAATTTACTGGCATATGGTAAGAACAGGGGCACACCTATAACATGCAACATGTGCAATGGCAACCTCAGGAAGCAAAATTGCTCACAGAGCAGTGATTTCCACATAACAGTGGGGATTGGTACAGCAACTCCCTCTCCAGGAGGGCAACATTTCCTGCATTAAGAGTTGTTATGTAAGCAGAACATACACAACTTCTAAGTATGAAGCAACTGTATTTGGCAATTCAGATAGCAAATAGGAATAATGTCTCTAGGATAAGTATTATCATAATCACCAGGCTCTTGAGATAGCTGATGAATCTTGGTTGGGCAGGCTGTCACCTGCTATCTCAGAAAGGGTTGGTTTCCACTGTTTAGTAGAATTGGCTTATTTTGCTTAATTTCCAACTCCAGATTTCCAGTTTTCTCTCTTAGGTTTTATTCTTGCTCACATCAGTATTTTTACTCCTGTTTTCTGGAGTTGCTAGTGATGACTATCTCAACAATCTCACCCCTGTTTGCATTTTTACTCCCCTTATCTTATGTGGCTCTAGCCTAAGTACTTTCTCACAGCTTCTTTCTCACAACTTAGCAATTTTCTCAGTGAACTCGAGCCAAGGACATGCAGCTGTGTTGCATCAAGAGCAAACAGATCCTAGACAACTTGAACCCCAAGGCCAAAAGTTACTCTAGCAGTCAGTATGATCTTACTCATTCAGCAGAGGACTTCTCAGCAGTTTCCTGGTTTACATGCAGCACTCTGACTGCATTTTTTCTAGAGTCAAGTTAGCTTATGCAAATCCAGTGTTTGAACTTCCCCCTAAGTTACCTAACAGTTATCTAATTAGTAACCTTCTTGGTTTCCTAACTAATCTCTCCATAAGATGTTTTGCTTCTTCACCCTGAGAGTTCTTCTGCTTATTGCATTCTGCTTAAAATTATAATCAATAATGATGACATAGCCTTATGCACACAGATCAGGCTTTGCAAAAGACAGAAAGAAAAAAAGTCTAAAAAAAATAATAAAAATAAAGAGATGAAAAACTATGTTTTGACATTCAAAAAATATCAGGCTTGGGTTTGCAATGTAAAATTACACACCAACACCCTCTACTAGGTACTAACAGCTTATATCAATTATACATTTGAGGTCCCATTAATATGAATGGAAGTTACAAACCTTATGAGTGGCTCAGTATTTTGCATAATCATTTGCTTAAAATCTTTTGTCATATTTTGTGTCAGTGTTCTCATCTAAATGTCTGCTAGTTTTAAGACCATAATTTGTTCTGTTTTGAAATTAAAAAAAATTATTTCCTCTGAAACCAAAAGCCCACTAACTAGCCCCACTGATGGCTAATAATATCAAAGAGGAACTGCTTAAGACTGACTGGGTAATGTAGACAGTGGTTACAAAAGGTTCTGCCTGAACAACAAGATTTCTTTTTTTTTTTTTTTTTTTTTTTTTTTTTTTTTTTTTTTCTGCATGCATCACTGCACACTGGAACTGGTTTCCCAGAAAAGTTGCTGAATCTGAATCCTTGGAGTCATTCAAAAGCCATCTGGGCATGGTCCTGAGCAGTCAGTTTTAGACAGCCCTGCTTGAGCATGGGGTTTGAAACAGATGACCTCATTGAGGTCCCTCTCAACTTCAACCATTCTGTATAATTCTGTGATTTAATTGGATAATGAGTTAAAATATCTCATTACAAGATCCATGAAAAATTTTCTGAACTTGATTCTTTTACCTAGTAGTTAGCTTCTTATGATGTGTGCTATCTTTCTTCCACTCATTTTCTTTATTTAAATAGTAAACTTTATGTAATCAGAATAATTTCTTTCAATTAGTGGTATCAGAAGGAGCTGATCTCCCTTAAGAAGTACTGTAACACGAAAAACACTAGTGTCTTCTAAATAAGCAAAACATACTGTATATTTATCTTTTACTTTTCAGTTTAGACCATTTCTGAGGACTTTCACAGCATTCAGTGCAGTCAATAGGCTATTATTCAAAGTATTGGAATGTCATCTTTCATGCTTTCACTTTCTACTGTAATAAATGTCCCACTAATAGTTCTCTTGGTTCTCCAATGAAGTAATGATATCATTCCAATGAAATATCCCATTACTTTGAAAGGAAAACTGTTGAGCTGAAATGCTCCATTTTGCTTTGTGAATAATGGTGTTTATTTTATAACTGTATTGTTATGGGAGTTCTAGATGTTTGCTAAAATAAGCTGTGCTGTATGCTAAATCAGAAAAAGGAGATCCCTGATTCAAGAACATTAGTTTTAGGTATAAAAGAAGACAGAAGCAGATACTTCACTATAGTGGATTGCTTCATTAATATAGCTGAAGTTGCTTCCAGAACCTGAGTCAGTCCAGTGGCAACTCTTGCTATCTCTGTACAAGCCTTCAGTCTGCTGCATTGAAATGCCACAGACAAATTCCATCTAAACACTTTTCTTTAAACCAAATTTATTTAATACACTTCATTTAAACCAAGTATTCTCAAAATATATTTCTAGTAAGTCCGCAATAACATCTTTGTTAAAAATGTTGAAAAATTCCATTAGCCTCCATTGGAATAGAAAATAACTGCTGTGGTACACAAGTTTCTTTAATTGCCAGTATTAGAATTTTCAACCATTTAATTTTTTTTTTCATTTTATAGGCATAGTACTTCTGCGTTAAGTACATTTTCCTACAATTCTACCATTTTCTTCCAAGAGCAACTATTTTTTGAAACATGAATATACATCTTTTAATAATGTCTTTTAACATTCAGCATCAATCATCTTTGGTTTCTGGTCTTTATAGTGTGTATTTCCCCTTGTACACATGTGTTTAATCTGCTGTTTATACTAAACACAAGTGATGTAATACCTTTTCTTTGAAGATCTTCACTAATTGTGAAGATACTTGTGATAAGATGGGTGGCCTGAACCGAAGTTAAATTTTCTTTGGTTTATCCCAAAATTTTGTTTCGTTTAAAGCTTTAATTCTGTATTACTGGATTTCTGTTTTCTCTTTAGCTATTATTTTTGGTGAATCTTTTGGGATAATTATGCAGTGATAATATAGGTTTTTAGAAAAGTTGAGATAGACCATTGATAAAGGCAGGAGAATACAACTCAAAAGAAGGAAATTCAAAGTAATATTAATTCTGTCAACTTCAAAATTGTGCAATGATAAATTTTAAAATACTTTTTTAGAATGAATGTGTTTCTGGAGAAAGAAATGGAAAAGATGGAAAATGAATTATTTCTTTGGAAATGGAAATATGAAGAACTAAGACAAACCAAGCTGGAAAGCCTGAAACAGGTATGTTAGCAGTACATTGTGATCACATGAAATAAAAAAGAAAATTTAGACTTCTGATTTCCTTTGCTGTAACTAAGAGTAAAATTGTGTCCAGGGTTTATGAGTGTGACAAATCCACCATTTATCAATTATTATTCTGTGTAGCCAGATGGGAGGGACCTGATGAGTGTGTGTGGATGCTGCTATGTCAGCACTGGTGCTTAGGAGCTTGGGAGTGCTACTGGGATGGCTCCACAGGCTTACAGGAAGGGACCAGCCAGAGGAGGCAGGTTCTGGTGCCCCATCCCCATGTGTGGTGAGGTGGTGGTCCCAATGTACAGCAGTGTGTTATGAGAGTCCAGCAGGGCTTGTGTTTGCAGAGAAAGGACCCATGTGGGGTAAGGGGATGCTCAAGAAAGCCGTGCCAGCCTTCCTGTGGGGATGGAGAAATAGAATAGTAGAGGTGTAGAAACTGGCTGAAAAACTGTTGTCCCCATAGACCTGGACAATGAAGTAAGGCTGGGCAGGATCAGAGAAGGCAAAGAGGAGATTAACTGGATCCTCACAGTCTGAACCACATCCACATGGGAGAAGCAGTCAGAGGCTGTGAGTTTCACAGTGAATAAAGTCCCACAGCAGGAGGGCTGAAAAGTATGTTCTCCAGCAACTGTAGGATGGCTCTTTTTCCATGTAAAAAAGTTCAAACACCTGGTAGTGGAGTAGAAGAAAGCCATGACTTGTGAGGTATCAGGGCCAGTTTTAACACAAACCATGCATTAACATCAGGAGGAAACAGCAAGTGGTGATAGTAGGCGGCTTGCTCCTGTGGGGATAGAAACCTCTGTGCTCCACATTTGCTTTATTGAGGGTTTTGTGGCTTGCTGTGGGCTAGGACCCAGAACATTGCAGAGAGATTGCCCCAGTCTGTCCAGTCCTTAGACTGCAACACTACTGCTCACCCCCATGGGCTAGGAGCATATTGGGAATGATCACAGCTCTGGGGCTGAGGTCATGGGAACCCAGGTCTTGTCTCCTTGATCCTGCCAGCTGGGTAACATAACGAGGAGAACTTTGAACTAAGAAAGGAGGCAATGAGAAATTACAGACCACAGTGAAATGAAGAAGTGATGGTCTGCTGGAAAGCTCAGAGCACAGGTTGATAGGTGCAAAAATTACCTTGGGAATGATAAACCGATGTGAAGAATGGGTAAAAAACCCATCTCAAGTTGGTAAAGAAATGCACACATCCTAGGAAACAAGCAGGGAGAATTTGAGCTGTATGTGATAGCAGAAGTACAATATTGTTGGAACAATTCAAATACTGTGCCAAATCCATGCAACTGGAGTACTGTGAAGGACTTCCAGAAACACTGGCAAGAAAGGGCTGAGGGGATGGAAGTTGTCCTCAGACCTATAAGCAGCTCAGGTCTTTTGAGGCCTCTAGAAGGATGGGGGGTAATCAGACTTGTGACTCTAGGACCAAAGGAGAAACCAGTAAGGGTATCATAGTGTTAAGAGCTTGTTACAGACCACATAATGAGGAAACAAAAAAGGTGTTTAAAGAACTCAGCTGTTGGAGTTGTAAACCCCAGTTCTCATGGGTGACTACAGCTGCTAGAAAGGTAGAATAGCTGCTGCAGACAAAGAGATTCCAGTGGGGTCTCAGGAATAAATTCTTGCTGAAGGTATTCAAAGGTCCAACAAAATGGTGATGAATAGCTGTTGAATATCTGCTGTTGAAAAATATGAAGGAAACTAGCTGAGCATGTGAGGATGAATAATTTCCTCACAAGTGGTAATTTTGAAATAGCAGTGTTGGTTGTCTTGAAAGAAGAAAGACAAGCAGCAGAGTACAGACCCTGAACCTAAGGAGAGTAGGATATTGGCTTGGTAAGGGAATTGCTGGGAAGGATCCCATGGGAAGCATGGGATAAAGAAGGGAGTCAGCCAAAGCTGTCCGGGCTTGGAGTACAACACAGGCTTGTTCCTATGCTCAGGAGAGCTGGTAGATATGTCAGGAGACTCATGGTGCAGTTCTGATGCCAGAAAGCAATGTACTTTTACAAAGATCAGCCTTGAAGGACTAATTTAAGAACATTGCCTCCTTGTGCCAGATTGGTGTTACTAAATACATGTTCATTTCAATCTGCCATTTCAATTAGCCATTTCATGAATAGAAGAATAAGAAATATTTGTGTTGCAGTTTGCAGGTTTTAGCTTTCAGGACAATGGATAGAGAACCTTTTTGATCCAACAAAACTCAAAATGTGTGTCTATATAACTAAATGTGTGTCTATATAACTAAACATAGTGAATTAAAAATGTACTATGAATTTAATAGATCAGATTTGGAATAATGGAGGGAATTTAATTAGTTTTCTTTCATGTTCTGGAAAGAATTGCAAGTAGTCTATTAAATCTCAAGTTGTAGTTAATAGGTGATGCATATGCAACACAGCAACAAACTAACATCTATCTTTCATATTTTAATTCCTTCAGATTTTGGTTCTTTATTTTCTGCTTGCTCATTAAGTAGGATTTTAGTTTGTTATACTTGTGCAAAACAGAAAGAGTACACCAAGTTAATAGTTTTGCTTAAGAAATGCAATCTGTGTGAAAGGCTTTATGGCACTGTCACCAGGAATAGAACAGGAAGTAAAAATTTTTTGAGAATTCATTTGAGATAGATAGATAGATAGATAGATAGATAGATAGATAGATAGATAGATAGATAACAACATTTATGCATGTGCATGCCTACATATGTGTGTTGCTGCTTTTTTCTTGGGAACATGCTCAATCGCTTTAATTGCTAACAGGAAGTGATATTTTGAACATTCTGTTCATCTTCTGATATTTATGACATAAATCTCATTTTTAAATTACAGAAAAACACTGATCTGTATGAGTCTGACTAACGTGAATGAAATTATTTTTATAGTGTGATGGCTGGGTTTTCTGTAAGTGGAAACTCTCCCTCTACTGAAACAAACCAAACCTTGTGTGTTGACAACATAGATGTGAACATTACTCACTATATATTACTGTTGAGAAGTGGATGCTGCAAGAACAGACAGGATTTTTGACAGTGAAAAATTTGAAAATTAAATAAAATGCAGACATCTACTAGGCTAAACATGGAATCTGATTCCAATGTGTATTTTCAATATTAAATCACAAAGGACTTTCTAGATTAACAATCATTACATCAATCATTACATCTTGATTATTTTCATGTCCTTGACTAAATTAATCTGCTATTTCCTTTGGTATATTGCCTAACACTCCCACAGTGAATGTGAAAAAAAGTGCTTGGTTTGCAAGTGACAGTGCCACTGCAAATTAAACCATATTTAGGAATGGATGGCTCTTTTAGCCTTTTGGAAGTTGGAGAGATTTTGGGGAAAGTTAGAAGTTTCACAGCTACCAAGACTTGTTTATTAGTGCTCCCAGAAACTAATCACTTCCTTTAATTACTTTCATTAAAAGACAAGTATTTACTCACCTTGGAATATACTAAATATGGAAAGCCTTGATCTCGCTGATCATCATTTTAAGAAATTATCCATTCAGCATCAATTTGGAAGTTTTAAATAAGTTTTCAAAGTAAAAAAAAAGTAGTTAAGTGACAATGTATGATCATAGTAACAATGAGCATTATAGGCAGAATTGTGTGACACTAGCACTGATCTTGTTGCATTTCGTGTTGTAATTAATAATTTTCTTTTTTTGTTCTAAGAACACTATTCACCCATTAAAAGATGTAAAACACTCTGTTATTTTAAAAATAGGAAAGCAATTAATATTAAAATTACACTTATTGTTGTATTTGCATGAGTATTCACAGAAAGGCAAAAATTGTTTGTTAGATTATTGAGTAAATAAAGGATATTGACATTAGATATACTTGGGTTTAAAGTAAACCTTGTTGGAAAGAGTAAGAATCTTTAAGTTCTCTGAAGAACATAAGAATTTTGACATGTGTAACTATACTTGTTGAATGTCCCCAGGAGTTGGGTATCTGATTTTTTCAGATACAGTTTAGTTTACAGATCAATAAATCATCAGTCTGAGAAACACAAAAGGTATGTCTGAGTTTGATGAGTTAGGTCTTTGGACTCTAAAAAACAAAGCAAATCCTTGGTGTGTTGCTGTGATGTTTGCAAACACAGAACTGGAGTGAGCAAGCCTTTTGAAGTTTTAGGCTTTAGAATCTTCATTTTATCTTATGTGCAGTAAAACATTCTTGTTTATACTCATTGCAAATTTTCTTCAAAATTTTATATCTTTATAAATCTTGAAAGATGTGCTTTTCTGGTCATTTAAAAGTTAAATAAGATGGAATATTTACAAAAAAATTTGCAATATATTATCACAACAAAATAGTGGAAAAATGCATGTACTACTATATTCCACTGGTGTGCACTGTAGACTTACAAATGCCACTATAGGCAGCGACTTCTGTGTTGTTTAAAAGAATTTTCAGTTGGCTAAAGTACAGAATGTACTGTTACTCTACATTATCTAGTGCTTTGGTAGTTAATGAGGGCAATTCCTATCCCAGTTTGTCAGATATGAGGCAAAAATTACACTAATTTGTACTTAAATATTTTTGGAGCATCAGTGATAGAAAGTATACCTAGACAAAAAGGAAAGCAGCCTAAATGAGCATTTTGTATATTTAGCAGACACATTTTTTAAATTGAAATTAAGTCACCAGGTATTGATTTTGAGATAGAGCCAAAAAAAACCCCATCTTCAAAAATATTTTAAAACAAGTGTTTTCAGTTTTGTCTCTCTGGTTATAGATATTTTACTCTATATTACAACAGTCTGTGTATTGTTACTTAGGACCATTACCTTCTTTAAGAGATTGGGAATGATTCCCTACCCATTTTTCCCAGGTGAAGGAAGCCCCAGTGATGTGAGTGAAGTTTCTGGATAAATCAAGGTTTCTACTATCACTGCAAACATTTAAATGCTCTTTAAAACTGAATGGCCTATTTGGAGGCTCAAGCTGTCCACAGGTAGAACTTGTTAAAGTCTTGGCATGATTTCTACCTTCTCCAGAAATCTTTATTCTGAAATTACCTTATAGTGTGAAGCTGTTTACCTGAAATGACTTTTATTCATTAAATTAGTACATATATGAAATAGAAAAAGTGATACTCATAATCTTACAGAAAATTTCGTTATATAGATATAATAAGATAATTTATTCTGTCCCATACTCTTCATCTGACTCAAAAAATACCTTCTGATTGTCCCCTGAATTCTGCAGAAGGCATAATAATTATCACACATAAACCAGTAGCCTGAATGGCTGTACTGGTTACTGTGAATTTCTGTTTAATTTCTTACTTAAGATGCCCAGAAAAGTTATGTACTTTGCATGGCTATCATAGGAACAAATTTATTATAAAAAACAATTTTATAGTGTTTTTATACACTAAAGAATAGGAAGTAGTCTATTTTAGTGTGCTAAAGGAGTTTTATGAAGTTTGATATCAGAAGCCTTAAAGCTGAGATTTAAAATATCATTAGGCAATTTTCTGTAAACAATATCTGAATTATTTTAGAATGCAATTGACTTTATAGAATGGAATCTTGGTGCACTTAATTTTCCTGTAATAAAAATCTCATTATTTTAAGTCTGGTCTAGTATTTTCAGTGCTCCTTACTGTTTCAATGTTTCATTTGTTTGGGAGACTTGTGGAATTTTCATACTGGCTGAAATGGGATGAAAATGGTGCTACACATCTGACTCCTGGTTTGATAAAAGTACTTTAAATATTACTTTCAATATACACATTTTTTTCATGTGTAAATTACCATAATTGACAGGTGGTTAGAGAGTAAGGAAAGAATTCTGCATTGTTGCTTCAGCAGAAATTCTTTCAGAGTTAACTATTCTTTTCACTGTTTTCATAAATCAGGTCCTCATTCATATTTAATTTTATTTCTGGAAATTATGTACTTAATGTTCTTAGTGTCCAGCATAAAGTATAATTTTTCATGCTGCATAAAATTAAAGTTCCATTCAATGTTTATTATCCCACAAATCTAATTTGGAAAGTGCAGCAGGATAAGTATACAGTTTCATTGACTCTTTTGCTCATACTGGTTTCTGACAAAATATTCAAACTCCATTGAGTCATACTTGTCAATATTTTCCTGTCTTCATTACACATTTTACATTGGAAACACCAAGCAAGACCAGAATTATTTTTTGTTTCTTTTTTATTTAAAGACAACTGAGAGATGAAAAGTTATTTCTGTGAGAAAGCATGTTCAGAAAAAATGTGTATGCATACTGAAACTTATTTCTGTACACAGATTTTCTGTGAAAGGAAAACTATTTGAGGAGGTTTGTTTAGCCTGTTCTGCCACTGGCAGAGAGCATAACTGGGTGATGAAATGAAGAATATGAGGGAGGAATGTGTAAATACACAAACTTAGAGATGTGTATGTATGTATGTGCTTGTGTACATGGAGTGATCTTGGTCCTAGGAATTAGTCAAGGTGCTCCTTCCCAGAGCAGGGGAGTTGGATCTAAATGGTCTTTGAGGTTTCTTCCAATTCAGGTCCTTCTATGATTCTATGATTGCATCTTTAGTGGAAAGAATTTTTTTCTAGTTCAGATTGAAAGGCCCAAGATTATGACAAAGTTGCTTCTTTAATAATGCATTAGTGTGGTTAGTTGACCATATGGCTCTCTATATCAGAAATTAATTCTTTGCAGTCTATAGTTTAAAAAAAAACAACTAATAAACTAAAAGTCTTTTTAATGTCTAATTTTTAATATATGCTTAAGTGTCCTGAATTTACCTTTTGGTAATATATTTAAGCATTAAGTTAGTTGTCAAAGTAAATATTTCTGCTAGTGTGCTTACTTATTATTCATCCACATAAAATCAACTTGGGTTGAAATTACTTGAAAAAAGTAACGAACCACTGAAGAATTAAATGCAATGACAGTCAGAATGGTGAAAATTGATATTAAAGGTATTGAAGATACAAGCATTTTGCTCTTAGTGATTCAGGGTTTTTTCTGTCCTTACCTGGATAAGGATAACAATGTGTCGCTTAAAAATTAACAATCTAATTTGGGAGGAGGTTTGATTGGGAAAAGAGCCTTAGATAATTTAATGCCATTGTTTTGGAAAAAACTTTCCATGCTTACATTGGTGAAGTGCTGCATATTTCTTCAAGTAACATCCTGGGGGATACTTCAAAGTCAATGAGAAACCTGCTGATGCCAATGAACTTTGGATCAGTTCCTGTGTAGTAACAAGTGATTAGGAATTGTAACAGAGGATTCTTCAGGGACATTTGCTACTTCAGAGTACCAGTGTGATGTTCCATTGGGGGTAAGGCTCTGACAAAAGAGAAAACATGCCATTTAAACTGTAGGCAGTACAGTACAAATGCTGCAGGCACTTGCCACCAGACCACTTCTCTACAGAAATTATTTTATGCAATTGCTTATCAAGTGACTAAAGCTGCATATTTCAGGCTCTTACTCTGCAAGGAGAGCTGTATGGAGAAATGTCCTATGCTGTCTTTACCTAAACTCTAAGCAGCACAACACTTTCAAATTTCTTTGAGCAAAGTCATCTCCTCTATTTCTTGAATCCTGTTGAACTCACAGTTCAGAAAACAAGCTTGAACACTGGTTTAATCTTTCCCTTTTAGCATTGGTTGTTAATGCTTAAGGATAAAACTCACTGCATGAAAACATGACAGCTTTTGGAATTTGGTGTAATATAGTACAATTCATCTGTACTTTAAGTAACATTGGTATAATGTACCTGGTACTCACCAAGGATCCTTGATGCTGTTTTGATTTTCCTTAATACTTCACATTATGTCAAATCAGACTTGTAAATTTTAATTAAATATGTTGGTATGGATGCTTTTCCAACAGGAAAGTAATGATTACAAATTCTAGTGTGTTTTCACGCTGTTTAGTATTCTAGTAATCTGACATGTATTTATTTGTAGAGACCTACAGTTACAGAAAATATCCTATTCCCAGCATCCCCTGACCATTAATCTGAAAAGTCAACAGTCCTCATCTGTAAGATAAGTGAACTTGTGTAGTCCCTAAGTTAAATGTAGAGGCTTTGACTGTTGCTGTCATTTTGATGTATTTTTCTTATGATGCATTAGAAGTTACATTCAAAATTGTACTGAAAGTTGTTTAGTTAGTATTTTATTTTCCAATCTATCAATTAGCATTCCTATTATATCTTTAAATAGCATTAATTTAATAATTTCATATTAAAAATTAAATTTGGGAAAACAGTGTTCTGATCTGCAACGTGTAATGCCCATACAGTTTAGGAAATTTATGAGACAGAGGACAATTTGAACTTGTTTTGAATGTTTCCTAATCATGCTATTATTGATTTTTTTGTTTCCTCACAGTTCTTTATTTAGCTATGCATTTTTCTCAATTCAACAATATTGAGGATGGAAAGTTGACTAAAAAATTGGTTGTAAGCAAAAGAGTAATTGACCTTCTGTACAGCAAATAAAACTTCAAAAACAAACAAACAAACTTTTTTTCCAGATGATTTTCTGCATGACTGCATTCATCTTTTTATGACAAATCCCTGTATTTTTTGAGGAAGGGTTATTATCAACTTCCTTTTACAGTATTTATTAGAATGGCTTATGACGCATTCTAGTTCCTAAATTAATTACTAATAATAACTACATAAACACAGAGCAATAGATGACTATTTGAAGTAACAGGAGGCAAGCTTTTATAGTCTGGATTGCAATTAAATTTGTAGGCTCTTTATTTGTAAAAATAGCAAATTTTAAAATTATCCTGTCTAAATGATACATAAATTTTTATTGCTCTGAAAGTTATGAATGAAAATTTAATTGGTCTGGTCATTTATTTCCATAGAATAGAAGTTCATTTTTGCTTCCATTGAAATCTGTACATGTATTTCTACTCACAGACATACAAATCTATTTTCTATCTTGCTATTAAATAAGAGTTTTGAATTAGCCAGTCTCAGGTCTCCTAGGGCTTAGTCTGTCTTCCTTATTTCAGGAAACTTGTTCTATTAGGTTTGAATAGGTAAAACAACCCAAATTTCACATACATGGTCCACTCCCCCTCATAAGGACACTAGTAACAGATATAAGCTAAATGCAGATCATAAAAATTCTTAAACTGAGAAACTTCAGTCTTGCAACAATATTTATATGGAAAGGGAATTAAGCAGAATTTAATAAGAAGTTTCATGTCCATTAAAAAAAAAAAAAAGGGTTCTCAGCATGAGCCTATTCTACCTTCTTTTGAAATACAAACCAGAATGTCTGGAATTGAACTTTACAGCACACAGTGAGGAGTCCTCCCCACCTCCTTCCCTCTCATAAAGCTAAGATGTGTGAATGATAAGTGAGGAAGATTAAGGGGTGAAAGTTTCTGCTTTGTTTCATATTTTTTTTTGCTTAAGAATGCCCAAAATCATCTTACCTTTGACATTTCAAATTAGAAAATATATTTACTGTAATCCTATGTCTAAATCAATCTTTGCTACTTACTTAGGATTTTTAACATTTTGTTTATTCTGCTACCACTGTCACCCCTGTTGTGTTCTGCCATAATCAAATCAGCTACAAGAAAAGCATGCCACTGTTTGTAAAATACACAAATCAAACCTTTTGTTGTAAATGTCAAGAGCTCAAGTTGAACCTTGTTTGTTAATGAAACATAAGTATTAAAGTGCAATTTTTAATTTTTTATTTTTTTAAGTGACTTGAGCTACAGTTATTAGATCAGTTGATTATTAGTTAATATGGTAATTTATGCTTTTTTATTCCCTGGATTAAAAATTTTACTTCTCCCTGCATAGTAGCAAAAGGAAATAGTAATTTGTTACTACATTGGAATTCTCACTCTAAATGAGTGATGGCTTGCCAAGCTTTGAGTTCTGGTTGGCATGTGTCCCTTATAAATTTCAAGCAGTATTCTTCAAGGTATTAGCTGAAATGTGAATTCTTTCCTTGAACGAGATCAGAGAACATTTTAAATTCACCTAAAGCACTGTGTAATGTTTGTGTAGATTAATCTTGGTTAAAACTCTAATTACTATGTTCATCCCTAGTCAAAAAAGGAAAAGCAGCTTGATAATTTAGTCATGTTACTCCCACCTCAGATATCGTTTCCATTTAGGAATATAGAAAACATCAACTTGTACATGCCATTTTTATATAAGGCCATGATTATCTAAGCACCAATATTTTGCTAAACACAGCAGCAACAACAAGATAATTTGAAGAGCCTGCATTAAAAGATATGCTGCAAAAAGATGTCCAGTGCTTTCAAATGACTTTAGATTCAGTCTGTTTCTAATTATGGGAAGTGCAGTAACCACTTGAATCTGATTGGCTTTGTCATTATTAAAAAAATAGCCTTCAAGTCAAAGGCTAATTAAAGGATGCCTAATATTAAAATTAGCAGTAAATAGTACTTGAATTATGGAACCAATGCTTCAACTTTTCTTTCTTAAGTCAGGAATTACTCTGAGAACCACTCTCTTCAGATGTACAGAAGAGAAAAGACTTATGGGCAGTTTCCAGAAAATGGGAAAGCTTTTTGAAGTGGTTAGTATGAAGTAGGCTAGAAAGGAACCCGAATAGAAACCTGATATTGGATAGTTTGAAAGACCATAGTGAAAGGTGACTTTTAGTAAATTTGTAGTCAAATTACTGAAGTAAGCTAATTGAAGCACCTTTTTGGTGCAGCTGAGTAAGGTACATTTGATGTAGATGTTGGTAAATTTCATACCATGAGTGTTACTTTTGAAATACAGCAAGCCATAGAAGTAGGAGGGGAATAAAGCCGAACAGAAGCTAGAATGAGAAATACAGAGCAGGAGAAGTGAGTGATGCTGACAGAAATTCTGGAGGTGAGGTTCTTTGCCCCAGAGACAGAAATTTGTCTTCAGGTTGAGCCAAAGAGAATTCTTAGAGGTGCTGATGAAGTGGGATTAGAATTGGGGTGGTCCAGGGAAGATTAGGACAGCCAAGTGGTCTGTACTGTGAGGGCCTCTGTGGTGTGAGCCAGAGGTGAGAGTTTTAGTCCCAGACAGAGATGGAAAATAAAGTCCATCTGCTGTTGCCCATATTACAATATAGGCATAAGGTCTGCATGAAATTATATGGCTTAGCTATATATAAATTAAGAGAATATGAATATTTGTTTCTAAATCACAGTAAAAGTTTTAAAGGAAGAATGACGTGATGGACAATTTATTATTGGCAATTTAATTGTAACGTTTTGCTTTTTTTTTTTCAGTGAGAAAATAGCTCTCATTTATCACATTCATCTTATGAGGGAAGAGAGGAGAATTTCAGGGAAATTCTGGAAAATTCCCAGTATCTTGATAGATAGGATATTTGGAACTGAGAGATAATCTTAAAACATCTGTAGGGGGGAAAAAAAAGGCACTAGTTGTTATAACAAATTTTTTAAAATGTCGGAGGAGCAGATTACAGATTTTGTATCTTTTATTCTAATTTAGAAATCTAGGTTTTCAATTTTCCTGTGTGGGCATTTATTCTGTCTAAGATGCAGCAAACAACATTCTGTAGTGGTGAAGGGACAGTTACTTCAATGGCTCTCTATGTGGCAGCAGCTGATACCCACAAGTATCTCAGAGGGCTCCCACGAGTCCCTCAATAATCTCTGAGAGGATGCCCGGAAAGCTGGGAAGAGTCTTAAACCAGAACACTTTCAACTTCAGCCAGGAGAATGTACTCACAGGGATTTTATCTAGGCTACTTTGAAATTCAGTCAATAGCAATATAATTGACAAAACTGAGGAATGGTTCTTACCCAAATATTTTATTTTGAGGTATGCAAAAATATGGCCTGCTACCTTTAGATAAACACTGAGATGAGGCTGATACTCTGTTTTAATTTGAAAGATAGGTGAAGGTGTTGATGTTTAGTATTTATTATTTTTACTCTTTTCACTAATTAAATTTTCATATAGAATATACATTACTTCTCATAATTATCAGGTGTACATTTTCCAGTAAAAATAAAGGAATCTTTCCTGTGTTTCTCTCAGCTGAAACACACTATACTCATAACAAAAATAATAGGTATTTGTATGGACTGGTAATATAGGAGTTTTCCATTTTCTGAGCTACAGACTGTTGAATTTGGTTCTGGAAGATAATGATACATGGTTCATCTTTCATGTTCATTAGTGATTTGGCTGATCAGGACATGTGGATATGTTTAATATATTGTCTGGCTATAAAAATGAAACCAGCCTTTTTGTATTTGTTTTAAACAATGGGTGAAAGCCCCTTAGTTTCCAAGACAGCCTACAAATGGTTTAACATTTGGCTTATCTGTCAGTAGAACATTGAGGATAGTAGAACAGCACATAATGTATCAGAAAAAAATAATCACACTTGTTTTTAAATATTCATGCCAATATTCATGCTTTTCTGGCAAGCTTATAAGAATGTCTACTTGACAGAATTGTCCTTACATTTTATGGCTATCAGATACTTTATTTATAATGTATATTTTTATATCTTCATTTAACAGTCTTTTCTAGTTTAAACTTTTTTCCTATATAATTTTCAAAATTGTTTTTAATGCCTGAAAATGTTCACTAAATAAACAGCACTGTACAGCTTGGTAGACACTGATAGTTTGGACATTCCTCTAGTCTCAATCTTGTTATGAATAGGGAATACAATGAAAAAGGTAACATACCTTGCAGGAGCAGGGACATCAACCCAGATGGACCACTGTGGTCTTTCCCACCTCATGCATTCTGTGATACCACAGTAAACTTCCAATATTTGTTTAGTCACCCTGTTAAGTTTTTCCACATGAAAAATATAAATATCTCTTGTTTAAAATGAGATCAAGCACAAAAGCCCTTCATAATTTTAAAGTAGAAATGAGTGCATTATGTGTTAGTATTCTCTTTACCTATCTCAAATGCTTAGGTAGGTAAAGGTAGTTCCTCAAAAGTATTCAATTATTTACAAATAATTGGTGAAAATAGAATTTTGGATAAGCATAATGGATAATTTTCTGTGGGAGACATTGGCAGAAAATGTGTTTTCCTTGAATGAATAATAGATTCTCCTCAACAGGAAGTGTTAATTTTAATGTAATACATAGTCCACGGGCAATTGAACTCACAAGAAACATGAGAAGCAGTGCCAGATTCAGTGAGAAAGAAAGATCTGTAAGATCAAAGGTAATTTTCTCCAACTGACTATGTTCTTATTTTTGAACTTATTTATGCTTCTCTGCATATATTATTTCTGATTGTTGTAAAGTTTCATGCTTAAAGCTTTTTATATATCTATGGACAACTTATATTCCTGCATAAATCGATTCTGTTAAATTAGTCATACACACAAAAGAGTTTTCTCTGCTGACAAGGAGAGAGGAAAAAACTACTGGTAAGTCAGCAACTTTCCATTTAATGTCAGAATAGTGCAATGATATCAGCTTGCAGCAGACTTAAGCATTTGAGTAGAACCAGGAGGAATAAATATTTGATTACTAAATATGCTGCTGCTAGGCATTGTTATGAATATAAGCATTCATTTAAAAGTTCAATTTCTTGCAGGGCTTGGTGTCTCAAGATATTGTCAGGCACAACAACATTTATCAAGCTTTCAGTATAGTTGCTGATGGACTAAATGGTGTTCTTGGCAGACTTGCATACAAT
Source organism: Erithacus rubecula (assembly GCF_903797595.1). Taxonomy (NCBI): domain Eukaryota; kingdom Metazoa; phylum Chordata; class Aves; order Passeriformes; family Muscicapidae; genus Erithacus; species Erithacus rubecula. Next base: position 93,923,525 of record NC_136689.1, on the reverse strand, counting down.
AATAAAAAAAAACCCAAAAAACAGAGTAACTTTTTTTTACTGTATTGAAGCATTTGTCAAATAAAAAGGTAGCCAACATTTGTCTTCCCTTTCCTGTGGAAGAAGTGCTATGGATTCTGGTAGTCTTTGATTGCACCTTTTAGGGGAACAAAGAAAAGAATTCTAGAAAGTGCCAGACATGCTGGAAATAATCACTGCAGAACTGCCCAGTGTCAAACATGCTAAGTAATAATTTTGCTTGCCAGCAAACATCACACCTGAGTACAGGAGCGCTGATCTTGGCAGAAGGAAAGTTGATGAGTTTTCTTTTAGACCTTAGGAACTTTGGCAGTTTTCCTCATGTTCTTACAGACTTTTAGTAGTAGAAATCTCAAAACAAACAAACAAAAAAAATTTAGAAAATTATTTTAAAAAAACCACCAAAACCAGACTCCTTCCCCTATGCCCCAAACAAATAGTGGTTACCTCGCAAGTCACAAATATCCTTGGAACTGTTTTCCATCCAGTTGCACATGATTGTATTGCTATGTGAAATCCATCTTCCTCTTTCACTTTTCTCAAACAGAGGTGAGCAGTGGAGTGGAGCCATTGTCATCTTCTAAGTTCTGTAGTTACGACTGAACTAAAACTGGTTGTGATTTCAGAGAACCAGATTCATCAATGTAATTATTTTCTTCTCTTGTGTATCTCTTTGAAGATTCTTCTGGCAGTATGAGTTTTTTCCTGATCCTGCAACACAGAAATTTTTTCCCAGTTGTGCTGAGAGACTATCTTTAAGCATTTTATACCATTACTTTTAGACCACTGATAAAATACCTTCAGACTCAGTACAATGTTTCACAATGAGTTCAGTGAAGGAATTTGGTGCTTTTGCATGATGTTTGCTTGATCTTCAGGCAGAGCTTGGTTTCAGTTCATTTGATCCAATCTACCTAGGTGCCATATTTAAGGAAGCTGCATGTTTGCCATTCCTTCCAGCAGCTGGGCATATTCCATGCTTTGGAAGTTGATGACATCTCCTAAACCACTACTGGGAAAGGGCAGATTCTCTGTCCTTGCACTTCTTACCAATATGCAATAATTTGGAAGATGGTGAAACCACACAGTTGTTGAGTTCTGGCTTGGAAAAAACTGTTGGATATGACATTTTTTGAGAGACAGTATTCCTGTCTGAGTTACAGAAAAGGAAAATTTGCTTCTTGTACTGAATTTTATGAGTAACTTTGGGGAAGAAATCTGTATGAATCAAATTCACTTGTGGCTTTATAAAGATTTATGGTTATTTCAGTAGGTTTTCTTTATTTAGGAGAGTGTCATGGTCCTTAGTTCATAATAAACCTGTGGCTTATTAAATTTTCTGTTTAATATACCTCTTGCTTAAATTCTGTAGAATAATTTGTAGCATAGATGAATGGAAATTACCTCCATTCACAACACATGAGTGAGGATATCACGAATCCTGAAAATACGTGTTCATATATTTGTCTTTGGAACATGAAAAAGCCCTGCATATACATTTTAAGGACAAAAAATCATCTTGATTTTAAATTTTCATTTTAGATTTTCACCAACAGAGCAGATGTTTTACATTTGTACTTGAGTGAGGCTGCCTGAGGTCTCTAGTTTAAACAGGAATTCTTGCATCTCTGGGTCACAAGTCTGTAGACCTCATTTGGCTTGCCTATCGATTCCAAATAGAGACAGATAGCATTAGAAACTAATGATTTTCTGTGGTTGTGTAAGATTCAGATAGGAAATCAAATAAATAAATAAATAAATTAAACTCCTTTATTCTCAGTCAAATTAGCTTTTATTTGAGATATGTTGATATTCTTTCACAGAGCATGATTTTGGTAAGGAAAATGCCAGCTTTGTTAGAAGAAAAATTTTACAGGGAGAACTTCTGGTTGGATTGGCAGGTTTTTATTTCTAACATTGTTGTCAAGTCAGATCAGATCAAAACTACAGGGTTTTCTTAATATAATAATTGTGTTCTTTCCAACTCTATTTTAAATACTTCTTTTAAAAAGCTAAAGACCATAATTCTCTAAATACATTTTCCTATCTTTTCCAAGATTAATAGGAACCTAACAAATCTTTGAACTAAAAAAAACCTGAAGGGTAGGTCAAATTTTTGTTGTTTTCCATTTGAAATCATGTTGACTGCTACATTTCATCGTCATCATCTTTATTTTTGCATTCATTACACCTTAATTGTTGCACCGCATCCTACTCTATATTTTCTTGACTAAGGGGAAGGAGATAAATCTTCATTTCAATAAAGCTTTTGGAACCTCAACCACTGTTATATTGCCTTAAACTGAACAAGAGCTTTGAGATTTTCCTGCTAATGAACTGTACAAGGTGGAGTTCCTTTTTCTGTGTCTGGTTTTTTCAGGGTTCTGCCTTTCATGTTAGTCATAAAATGGTGTAGGTTACTCTAAGATGTAATTATCCAGTTTCAAAAGGTCAGTGCACTGTACTTAATTTCCACCATTCACCTTTGCAATTACCCACTTCATTGACACTACCTTGACCTCATTCTGTCCTTCCACCATTATTCTTGTCTTCTTATTAAAAAGTAAATTTCACTGCAAGTCTGCACACATATTTCATGGCAAGAAAATATTTGCATTTTAAGGAAAAGTTAAAAATCTCAAGGTTTTTTCACAAGTTGCAAATTTTTTCTTAAGCTTTCACTTTTCTTTATAAATCAGGATCTGGAGTTCCACACAAGAGCATCACATAGAATGGAATATCCCTGTGACTGCTTTGGGTTATTAGCTGTCCACAGATTCTTGTGCAGCCCAAGCCTCTTTGCTCCCAGGGCAGTAGGAGAAGCTGAAACTGCCTTGACTTAAGTTAAACACTATTCAGCAACAGCGAAATCCTCCCTCTGTTATCCACATTATTCTCATACTAAATTCAGAGCATAGCACTTTACCAGCTACTAGGAAGAAAATGAACTCCTATCCCAGCTGAAATCTGGACTGTTAATTATGTAAATCTATCATAATTGCATCTTTGGTGTAATGAATTGAAATTTTGCAGAAAGAGGTAAATAAATTTATCTTTGACATCAGATCTTCATGTGATAGTATCTTCTGCTTAATTTCTTGACTGAAATTCAGCCTTGGATGGTTTTGTGATTTCTCTCTATTTGATGTCTGACAAAAATGAATTTGTATTGATTACTGTCAACACTGTGGAAAGGTGAACTTTTGGGCTTAGAATTTCAGCTGTGTATTTTGGCAGGTGCTTTGCAAGAAGAGTTTCTCATGTTCTGGAACTTTCATGGATACTTTTAATAATAATTATGCCTGCATATTTATTTAGGAAAAAATATGGGGTTTATGATTGTAGTCCAGTATACAGAATTTAAACAACATGTATAACTTTGGTGAGAAAGAAATAATATTTGCTGCTAAATAGGGGAATGTGATTCCTTGATTTCCAACTATTGTACAGAAATTCAGTGGATAGATTTCAAAGTCCTCACTAGGAACATGTGAGCATCAAACATTTATTTGTGTGTTGAATTAGCAACTTGTAGTCATCACTCTGGACCCACTTTAATAGTTTGATGACTTGTGCCAAAAAACTGCAGGCAGTGCTTGAGGTGAGGCCACACCAATACAGTGCAGAGTGGAACAGTAACTTTCACTGTCCTCTGAAAATCTGAATGACCCACTTTAACTTTATTTCATTTCTAATTGTTTTTATTTACTCAGAAATAAGGTGGGAACAGAGCAGTTTACAATTTGATTTAGCTAGATAATGTCATTGTTACTATTCACAGGAACAGAATTACATTTCTTTTATTCTGTAGCAGCTTGTTCTCTTTGCTCTACATTCAGTACCTTTTCATTGTTTGCCAGAAATTGATTTTAGAATAAATAACCAATAGAACTGAAAAAATACACCTCTATGGCTCTTTCTTAAGGCTTCTTGGCACAGATATACTTTTTCTTCAATGAAGAAATGTTTCACAATGTTTTCAGTGTCCATTTTTCTAAACCATCAATTTTAGTTCTCAAAGGACTGAAAATTGTAAAAAAGTTCTTAAAATTATGGCCTTTTAAAATATATTAGCAATGGAACCTTTTATTTTCACAGTTTTTAAACTATTTTAATGTATTTTAATCTTCTGTCAAGACCTAGTTAATAATAACTTGTTAACAGTAAGTACTTATCAATAATAATCTTATAATAAATTTCCATTAGTACCTGATAAATACCTGGTTTGTATTATAAACATAAATTCACTTTACCATTTTTTCATTTGAAGTCTGATAAGTATTTAACGCAGCCTTGACAAAAACCTCTGTGTTGTCTATGAGGAAGCAGTTCTTTGATAATTACTCTATATGACTTAATAATGTGTGGTTTTAATTTAATTCACCCTGTATATGGATTTGATTATCAAATTCATAAAGTTATCCTAAAATAAGGTTACATCATTGACCATGAAAGATAGTATTTCCCTTAAGACTATTAATTGTGACCACAAGAAAAACATTGGTAGGAAAACTTAAAATGTTTTCCTCTGATTAGGAGGAAAACCGTATTTAGTATTGAAGATATACTTCAGAACTTCTTCAGTTTAATGAACATTTATTACAGTCCTTTTAAATTGTAAACAGAATAAAACATGTTGATTTTTTTGGTTTTTGAAAAATAAAAAGTGAACTTTGACATTGCCAAGCCAAAATCAGTCTCAGTGTTATTTAAAACATTTTATTGTTTTTAAGTACTATTTTTTCATAAATATCAGGAAAAGAACAAGACTTTGTTACCAGTTACTGTATTAAAATATTTATCTAAGATTTACTTTTTTGAAGGTACATTTGATGAAAAATTGATGATCTTGGTTATTTTCTTTTCAAATTCAAATATTTAACTTTATGAAACTTGGGATACTTTCACCTTGGTTGGGTTTCTAAGGTGCCCACCTTACTCTGAGGTTAAGCCATTAGCCTCACCCAATGAAAACCTGGGGATTTTAATGATTTTAATCACATTATTTCTCTCTTTTTTTTTTTTTTTTTCTTTTTTTTGTTATTCTTCCTCATACCCTCAACCTTCCCAGCTGGAAACAGTGCAGTGCAAGAATGCTTCTGAATGGGGAGAGAGAAAACAACTAGAAGCAGAAAAACAAAGGTTGGAAGAAGAGACCAGAAAAATAAAAATGCAGGTAAGAGAAATTCAGGAATCTCTGGAGATGAAAGAAAAAAAAAAAAGCAACACTAACTAAACTGAAATGTGATCATTAAAATGCACAAAGTAGGGTTTTTGTTGAAAATGAGCTTATTTTTACTTAGTTTAGTGGTATTACTTAGCTGGATTATTTGGGGAGCATTCATACCCAAAATTACTATTTCAAAATGTCAAAATGCATCCCTAAACAAAGATTATATAAGACAAAGCAGCCTTTTTGCATCCCAGACCTGAACAATTCTGTGGGGTACAGAAAGAGAAAATAGTGTCTGTTCATTTTTCAAAGGAGCCGGGAGAAATGACGAGTATAACAAGATTAGGAACCAAAAGCAAAGGCTGGGAGGAACAGAAGAGATTAAGTAAGCTTTGGAAGCTGCAGAGTCCTGATTAAGGTCAAAGCAAAAAAAAACAAACTATGAGACAAATCATTTCTCTGTCTTGTTGAGCATTGAATCTCTTCTTGGGAGAGGGACAACTGAAGGAAGCATCTATTCCTTACTTTTTTGTTCCTCCAAAGATCTGTTCATTTATTATCCTCCTAAAAATAGCTTGATAGTTTATTCAGAGACTCTTGGACTTTATTTTATGGTTTTCTATGCTGATAACTAAATAATGATCCAGAAGGCTCCTGCTTTCATTGAGACTCTGAAAGTTCAAAAAAGGGAAAGTAAAAAGGCCCCCAAACTCACCAACCAATCACTAAATGTACATGCTATGAGTTGGGGAGTGAGAAACAGTAACTTTTATTTTTTTGCCTAAATAACTAATAATTTAATCTAATTTGTATGCATTTGCTGTTAAATAATAACATTCTAAGTGACTAGATTTGGGGATTAGTAACTAGCAAATTTCTCTTGGGAAAGACTGAGAAATTTTATACTTGATGTCTGCTGTTAAATGTAATCATAAGATTTTTCTGTTTCCATCATGACTAAGTAATAGCAAAAGGAAGTTCATGCATATAAACATACGTTTATAACATATCTCACATAACAAACAATGGGGTTTGACCTTACTACTATTTTTATGGTAACATATGCATATCACATCAGTATTTTTTTGATTTACTTGTATTGCAAGTAACTTGAGTGGAGATATGGTCAGAAAGAGGCTCATCAGCTTAGGCCTATTACTGTATTTCAAATCTCATTTGCTTCTATGTCTGGGCTGGCTTATTTATTTGTTTGGTTTTCTTTTACAAACAGTTAGTTGCATAGACTATTAGATATTTGTGATCAACTCTGTTAGTGTCAGGCCTCTCTGTCAGTAAAGCTCCCCTATATTTAATTTAAAATAACTGCAGTACATGGAATCACAGGACAAGTTAGACTGGAATGGACATCATGAGATCTTCAGTCCTACCTCCTACTCAAAGCTAGATCTCAAAAACATCCAGGACTTACTCTGGGCAGCTGGTTTGTGATGGCTGTACCCCAGCTGGCAGTTAAGCTCCCACCCAGCCTCATCCACTCCCCAGCACTGGGTTGGGGGAAAGAACTGGAGGGGCAGAATTGAGAAAAAAAACTTGTGGATTGAGATAAAGACAGATTAATAATAGGAAGGGGAGAAGAGAAAAGAAGGAAAAAAGAAAAATAAAAAAGAAGTGATGAAGAAGCAATCAACACCACCAGCAGATTGATTGCCTAGCCAGTCTCTAAGCAGCAGCTGCTTTGGAAAAAACTTCACTATGTCATTGCAAGGGATTATTCCTTCCCAGGTGCAGGACTTTGTCACTGCTTAATTTCACAAGGTCCTTGCTGTGCCCTTCTTCCAGCTTAACCTTAGAACTCCTTGATCCTACCTACAGGCAAGGGTAATGCCTCTGCCAGCCCCAGACACAGAGCAAGACCTTGGTGGTAACATTTTCCCTCCAGATCTATGAATTTGGCTCGCCCTGTGTTTCTCCATTTTAGGCTGAGAACCATGCCCGGTGGTGCATCATCCCCAAGGCTGAGCTGCTTTGTAGTCTTCAGTAGTGTTTCCAGCCAGACATCCTTGCCAGAGTTTGCCACAGTATCCTAAGCATTCTTCTCACTGTGTCCAGGGCTCCTGGGCTCTGGCTGCAGAGAGTGAGTGGTACCACCAAAAATTGTCTTCTGTGACACCGAACACCCACTGGCAACATGAGTAAAAATAAAGATCAACAGAATTAAAATGCTGTAGCAGACCCTTAGTGAGAAAATTAACTCTTCCCAGCTGGAAAAATAGTAAGGAAACAGTCTTAGGAGGAAAATTATTCTCTCAACAAGTTCTTCTCTATGTCAGTCATGGCATTGGAGACTTGGTCAGCCATTTGAGGAGAAGGCAGTGGTTTGTAGAGTTAGTTGGCATATTTTTTAACCTTGCTATTGCCATTAAATGCAAAACAGGTGTTAAGAAAGGAGAGTTTCTTTTTCAAGGATTCCAGTCTAACTCAATTTAGATGGAACACATCTACTCCTTTGTAGAGACATCTTAATGTTGCTGTTGAACCTTGCTAAGTTCTGAGACTGTTTCTGATTTTTTCTAATACTACGAATAATCTGAAAACAATTGCTTTGACTTCTGATTCAAGACCCTATTATTTCTGGGATGGTAGCTTCAAGTTCAACTAAAATAACATTATTAGCAGGGTTAGAGGAGTAGGAAAGAATGACTCCTTTAATGTGGGTGATGGTTAGATGTCTAAGTCAGCAAAAATTGAAACTACAGCTATTTAAAGGTTTTTGTGCATCTTGATTGTATGATTATGACTTTATTTAGCAAGTAGACACAGTGGATGTCTATATAGGTGAATTTTTATAGAATGAATCCCAAAGAAAAACACAGTTGCCTAGTATCTTACGTTTTTCCAAAACCTGTATTTGTGAGCTTACTTGGAGCATCCATTGTAGTTGTTTAAAACAATATTCAGTGTTATTAATTGATATATGGTTGGTTCATACTTGTAGAGGGTATAAGCAAACAATGGTAATATTTTTTGTTTAGTAACAGTTATAGTATTATTAAAATATTAATACATTAATATTAATACATTAAACATTAATGCATAGAAATTAAATTCTTATATCCTTGTCTAAATAATTTCATGTTGACAATTAATTATCTTGGTGTTTAATATGTGTCCATACCTCCATAGGACATAGAATTTGTGAAATCTCATCCCACTCATAGTAGCAAACCAGGTAGCTTGAAGTTCTGACCATAAAATTTAATACTAATTACGTTTTTCAAAAAGTGTAAATTCTTATTATTATTCTTAGATGGCAGTATATTGGTTTAGAATCTTTCCATGTGCAGTTTTTAAAATGTTAATTTCTGTTGTACAAGATGAGCAGAATTGATGAAACAATTCAGATCAAATACTGTTACAGTACAGTTTTATTGATTGTACTTCTTGAAATGAGAATACCTTTTAAGTTAATAGATGTATTATTTGACTAATATAATGGTAATAAATATTAAATGGATCTAACTGCTTCATCTAGGAAGGGATAACATGAAGATAAAAACACCTTCTTGATGGTATAAATCAATACCCAAAACATGATGTTTATGGAAATATATTTTCTCTTTCATCTGTGAATATGACCTTGAAACAAACTTATAAATTTATTTTGAGGAATAGTAGCTATTCTTTTGTCTTGTCTCTAATGATTATGGTAAATAGCAGGCTATGAAGTATTACATGAATGGAATATGTTTTGTAGTGGTCCAGAATATTGAACTGTGGAGCTTTTGGAAGCATAAACTAATATTTATTTTAAGTTTGCAGTCTATCTGTATCATGATAAGGTTATTGTCTTGTTAGCAAAAGGATCTTTGTATCCATGGAGTTTGTGAGAAGAGCTTAGGAGCTTCCTCATGCCAGATACGAGCAGCTCCAGCTGGCTCCAAGAGAAAACCACCAGCCAAAGTTGAGCCAGTGTGAAACAACCCTGCAGACACCAAGGCCAGTGAAGCAGGAAAGGGGAGGAGGTGCTCTGGGAGCCAGAGCACGGATTCCTGAGCAGCCCATGGTGAGACCAAGGTGAGATGCCCCTGCAGCCCATGGAGATCCATGGTGCAGCAAATGGCCATCTTCCAGCCCATGGATGTGCTGGAGCAAGTGGACTTGTTCTGAAGGAAAGTGCAGCCTGTGAGAGCACGTGCAGGAGCTGGCAGCAATCTCAGACCATGAGGCACCCACTCTGGAACTCTGTTCCTAAAAGACTTACTGCATGGAAAGCTCCCATCCTCAAACAATTCTTGAGAAACTGTGGACTGAGGGAAGAAACCATGTCTGAACAGTTCATGAAGGATTGCTTCCCATGGAAGTGACACCTCTCACTCTGATACAGGGAAACAGAATGAGGAGGAAGGAGAACAGAGAGAAGCTATTGTGGATTGTTCTATATCCTGACATTCCCCTTGTAAGCATAGAGGAAAGTGGCAATGGAGAAAATTAGTAAAGAAGTGCTATTGACCCTGAGAGGAAGGGCGAGAAAGAAGGAAGATGATTTTATTGTTGTTTTTGTTTTTAGCCATCCTACTCTATTTTTAACTGGTAATCTATTTAATTTTCCCCTAGTCAAGTCTATTTATTCTTGTGAGGTAAATTTATCTCAGTCCATGAAACCTTCTATCTTCTTTTCCACTCCTGTCCTGTAGAAGAGAGGTGTGAGAGAGCAGCTGGGTGGGCATCTGGGATTCAGCCAAGGTCATCCCATTATAGTGACAGAGATAGGTGTGTTCCTCACATTTCACAGGCAAAAGTTGCATTTTGTGATGCAACTTCTATGAGGTTGGTTTTCTTTGTATTTTTAAAATATAGAAACATTATCCACTGTCACCCCTCCCTTGGACCCTTTCCTTTCCTCCCTTAGAGGTGAAAGGGATATTTCTTCTTCCTGATTATATGATGCTCTTTTATACACAGAAAATAATTATTCTGCTGTAGCCATGAAGTTTTCCTAACAGTATCCCTGTGTAAACTCTGATTTTTATGGATACAAAGTTTTGGTGTGGGAATAGGTACAATGTGAATGACGTTCTTCCTTCCTTTAACTAAAAAAACAAGATAAAACTAGTAAAGTCCATAAGACTAAATTTTTACTCCCTAAATCTATTTTTTTAGTTGAATAAGAAATCAAAGTTCAAACATTTCCTTTGCAAGAGCTAGAAAAATCAAATCAACAAAAACTCTAAAGCAAAACTCCTAAAACAAAAATCCTCTGTCTGCAGATCTTTAAAGAAGATGTTATTACTCAACTGTACTCACTTCTAGATTTATTTTTTAATAAAAGCTAGACCACTACTGTGGAATGCTTTTGATGAGAGACAGCCTCATTACTCTGAGCTACACAGAAATGTATCACAAGTTATTAACTAGAATAGTTTTTGCAAGTACAGTTGAGAAATCAAATTAAGAAGTGGTCAAGAAAAATAAATGGAGCAAGATTAGATGTAAACTGCTGCAGCTGCATAAATATACCTTTATATTTTGTTTAAAAGACTAATAATAGATACGTAAAAAATAACGTGGCTTTAAGGCAAATTCTGTCATCATCCCCACTTGAATTGGTATTGCTTTAATTCAGAGTGATTTTGTGTACATCAATTCTTTCTAAAGGAAACCACATGGGAATTCTTCAGGTATCAGCAGTCCTTGCTCTAAGCCCTGAGGGAGTGGATATGGATGGAGCATTGAGAGTTTTGGGATGGCCTAATGCCACATATGCATTAAGGGCCACAGGAGCAGGAAAAATCTTGGCTCTTGTGTTTGTGTCTGGGGTTCAACATTTGCTGCTCTGGTCTCTTTACCAATATCTGCTGTGCTGAATTAGGGGTGTGAGTCAGGCCAAATGTGAAAGGAGTTGCAAACTCCTTGCTTGTCAATGGTGAGCACATTGAGAGAGTGTAGGCAGAGATCTGTCTGCACTCTGAATGCCTGGGGAGTGCCAGATGTGCTGTGAGAAAGCACCACAGAACAGAGGAGGAGTTTTATAATTTGTCTGGATGATAAGAGAGGAATTTGAATACTAAGGGCTTATATTAATTGCCACGTGTTTCATTGCTGGTTTTGTGTCACAAATCTCTAGGACTGAGTTTTTTGTATACTTTTTACTCTTCATCAGAACAAAACTCAAGAGGAGATGTAATTATGATAATATTGTTAAACCCTTTGATATTCATCTGGCACTGTTCATCACAAATATATTTGTTTCAACAAAGACCACTGGGGCTGGTTGTTGCAATGATAAAACAGTACAGGCTGCACAGTTTGCTCTCTTAATGGATTTCTAAAACACAATATATTTTGTCAGAATTGCAACATAGAGTACAGTTGTTTTAATATGTTTGTTTTCTAATTACTTTCTGGTGAAATGCTCATTTCAATTCCATAGAAAATTGACTAAATTGTAGAGTTAAAACTAATAAAAATAGAGTTTTACAGATATGTTTCTTCTAGCAAATTATGCTGAAGTTTAATAAAAGAAAGTGAAAAAAATACTGTATTACAAACTCTTATGGATCAAAGCTCAGCACTTTTCTCAGTAATTTGTTTCCAGTTTCAAAGATTTAAGTCAGAATTCCTGACAAGAAAAGCTAAAAGCCCAAGAATCCATTTAAAGATCAATCTCTCATTTACATCTGACTACTGGTATAACTTTAAGAACATTATTAGGCTTCAAATTTTTCATTTCATTTTATTATTTTATCACCTATTTTCTAACTTTTTGAATGGACCTGTAAATTGTAGTGATGCATTTTTCAAAGATCTTATAAATACTTTTTAATTACACATTTATTGTGATGATGGAAACCAGAAAAGCTATAAGGTTTTTGATGCATGTGTATAATTAGCTATTCAATACTATATTTTTTAAAGCAATATTTTTATTTCACTTAAAGATGCATATTTATTATTGTTCTGTACTTTCCTAACTCTATTACACCACCTCCCTCCCTGTTTTTTCCAGTCAGTTGGGAAAGCTTGCTTTAAAAAAGCCAGTTACCATTTTTATTTTTGCAGAGTGGCATGAGAGCATTTTCAAGTCATGAGAATAAAAGTTCATCCAGTCCCATATCCCATTTCTAACATTGACCAAAAATGGATATGTATAGAACACTTACTAAGAGCAGCACAGGAATATTGTCTCAGAGAACTGTCATGGATTCTTAGCAATTTATGTCTTAGAAGTTTCCAGAATGAGATCAGTGTTATTCAACTGTAATACTTCTTACTGAATATATTTTGTTAATTTTTTAAAATTATTTTTGAACACATGTACATTTTTAACATCCACTATGTGGCCTGCCACAAAAAATTATAAATTTAGCTGTGCATAAATAAAATATTTACACTATTTGCTTTACATCTACTTTTACATTTTCATGATACGGAAGCAGAAAATGGATTCATTTCCCTCTTTCTTCACACCATCACTGGTATGATCTTCCAACACCATGGAAACTTCTCAATTATTCCTCTCTTCTTTCTCTTCTCACTTATTTTTTCCTAATTTAGTAACTAGGTATTCCTGTATGTAAGGGCCTTTTTTAAGTCAGCTAAGTTTCTCTAAGAATCACTGTAGAAGCCCTTTGTTAAATGCCATTTGAAGGCCTGTCTAGACCTCTGATTTGGCTGAGGCAATTCATTTACTCATTCAGAAAACTGACATAAGTTACTTAGACCTAAGACTTTTTGAATAAAAATTGTTATGATTCTTCTTCAATAAACCATATTTCACCATGCCTCATCTTATCTGTAATTAATAATGTCAATATCAGTTCCTTCTGGGTTTTTTATACCCTCTTGAAGCACTTTAAAAATTGTCCTTGTGTTAGCTGTTTTCTAGGGTTATTTAATTCTTTAATGTCTGGTATCTAGTCCCAGGACTTTTTAACTACCCATTTTGTCTCCTTGATTTATGACAATATTCAGTTTGGGAGACATTCTCTGATGTACGTATACATATATATATATATATATATATATATATATATATATATATGTATAATATGGGCACAGAATTATTTCCATGCTTCTCCCATGTGAATACAGAAGAAACTCAAGTAGCTTTCTTGTTTCTTTAATTTTTGATATTTTTTATGTAATTGTCAATAGACTATGAGGTTTCTTGCTGTTGATTTGTTGGGAAAAGGATTAATGATAGTTTTTATAATTATGGCCAATTGTTCCTCTTGGTCTATTTGACCTCTCATAGTTATCTTTATAAAAGGACTGCCATATCTTAGGAAGTATTTTTCCCCCCTGTAAAAAGATAGTTACACTATTCATGTGGTATAATATTTTATCTAGTTACCTTATGAAATAACCACAGTATACCCTACCCCAAAATATATGTATGAGGAACTGATTTAACTTTCTTCTGCTCTATTCTCAGACTTGAATATATTTTCAGATTGTTCCCAAAATCTGTAATAAGTTAAAATTCTGATCTTGAATTCCATTTTTCCCCATTTTATTAATTCCTAAAATATTTTCTTAACATTATTGTTGTTGATAAAAGGTCATGAATTCTGCTTTTTTTTTTCTTTTATCTCATGATTAAGTTGTCATTTGGTAAAGGGGAAAATGTGCACCCAAGAGCACCAATGCTCTGCTCAAGTTTCATTCCTTTGAATTCAGCCTGTCAAATCTGATTAATCAGTGACTAATCTTTTCAGTTATACAGAAATTTTATGTGAAATAGCTGAAAGCTTGTCTTGGAAAGGTACTTGCTACAGTTGCTGAATATTTTAAAATACTTCCTCTGATTAAATTTCAACTTCTTTGAAATAGCAGACTTTCAAATTCAGCTGTTGTAGGAAAAAGAATGGGGGCCCTCTAATTCAGGATATTCTGTGATTCAAATGACTTTTAAAGAAATAAAAAAAAAAAAAATTAAAATGTGAGGAAAGATTAACTGATCCTTCAATTTGGGAGATCTTTCCACAGTCTTGGAAAAAGAACAAAAGCAATTGTTCCTCAGCAGTATCTCTCTTAAAAATGCATGCTAATGGATTTGAATGTGTTTGACATTTGGAAATTTCAGTTCTTTAAGCAGCCAGCAGTAAATGTTTGGAATATCTTGTACTTTGCCTTGCTGTGCTATGCATAGCTCATTGCCTTCAGAGCACTGTCTTGGGTTACACTCATTGAAGAGATCACGGCTCAGTTGTCCCCAATCTACCCTCTCACTTTCTAACCCCTTTAGCCAAGTTTGTATAAAGATTATGTGTCTATGTAAACATTCAGGATGTTTCTTATTCCATCTTTCTTTCCTTTTCCATCTTTTGATCTTTCCCTTTCTCTCTCTCTTCCTCCCTACCTCTCTTGCTTATTTATCCCTTCCTCCATTCCACTTTTACTTATTTATCCTGGTATATGCAGCTCAAGAAGTGAGACACTGCAAATCTCATGAGATTTGACAAGACCAAGTGCAAAGGGCTACACCTAGGTCAGGCCAACCCTGGTATCAACACAGGCTGTGGGATGAACAGATTGAGAGCAGCCCAGGGAGAAAGATTTGGGGAGCTGGTGGGTGAGAGGCTGCACATGACCCAACCGTGTGGTTTTGCATCCCAGAAAGCCAAATGTGTCCTGGGCCATATCCACAGCAGCATTCCCAGCATAGCAAGGGAGGGGATTGTGCCCCTCTGCTCTGCTCTGCTCTGGTGAGACCCCACCTGATGTGCTACATCCAGCTCTGGGGTCCTCAATATGAGAAAGACCTGTTGGAGCAAGTCTGGATGATCAGAGGGATAGAGCTCCTCTTCTACGAGGCATGGCTGAGAGAACTGGGTTTGTTCAGAGCTGGAAAAGAGTAGGCTCAGGGGTACCTTCCAGTATCTAAGGTGGGCCTATAGGAAAGATGGAAAGGGACTATCTGTGTAGTGACAAAAAGAAGCAGAATGGCTTCAAACTGGAAGAGAGGAGGCTTGGACTATATATTAGGAAGTAATTCTTCATTATAAGTGTGACAAGGCTCTGGAACAGGTTGCCCAGAGAAGTTGTGGTTCCTCATCCCCAGAAGTGTTCAAGGCCAGATTGAACGGGGCTCTGAGCAACCCAGTCTAGTGAAGGATGTCTCTGTCTATGGCAGGGGTTTGGAATCACATGATGCTTAAAGTCCCTTCCAACCCAAAAAATTCTATGATCCTATGAATAAATGAAAAGAGTAATTTAAATCTAATTGGAAATACTCTGGTATTTCTTTATTAGACCTTACTTAAAAACCCCTAAGAAACAAACAAAAAACTGAGCACAATACCTTGAAGCTGAAGAATTTCATTAAAATTTAGTCCTGTACCAAAGAAGAGAACAGAAACAGCAGCTTTTATTTTGTTATTATTTAAGTTAATTTTGTCAAGATTCAATTTCTTAAAAATAACACTTTTTTGTGCACAGTGGGAACAGATAATCCCTTATAGCATAAATACTTATCTATGGATCTGAGCACCCCTTGTCTGACCTCGTCTCCTCCCATATGGTTTGCTTTCCTCAGTTTAGGAATATTGACCTCTCTGTCTTTCTCTGTTTCAAAAAATTTGTGATGAAGGAAAATAATTGTTTATGTAAGATAGGTAGTTATTTCTCTACCTAAAGGCAAAATATTTTTTTAAAATTAATTATCTTTATTTTTTAAGATGCTTTATTTGTATTTGATGATGCTAAAGATTTTTTTTTGCTGTAATCTAAAACTGCACTTCTTATTTCAAAAACATTGTGAAAGAAATTCCTTTGTTTTTTGCTAAGGGAATAACACTTAAAATTTCTAGTATTTTGTTTAAACATAGTTGGGAAGTGAATATGTTAAAAAACAATTTCAAGACATTCTCAAGCACTGTTGACAAATAACATAATTGAAAAGGAAAATAAATAATCTTCAACATTATTTGACCTATTCTCTACAAGCAGAAATATCAATCGTAGTCATTTAGCATGAACTCTTAGGTACCATAATCAATCCTTACTTCCAACTCTACATCTTACAAAGGATATTATTTTTTCATTACCAAATGTGTAATAGGAATGAGTTGCAACCATGTTGGAAGATGCAATTTCTTTAGTGCCAGATAGTATGCTATATTTAATACACAGTTGTACACCTTAAGCAGGTTGTAGAAACACTCTCAAATGTTATCTTAGAAAACATCTTTCTGTCCTAGAGTTTGCAAATGATTAGTCTGTGGAGACTGCTTTTTTTGCCAGTGTTGTATAGATGTGTAATGGCAATAAGTATTTAGAATCCAGAATTCTCATGTTGCACTATTGTAATTTCGGTGTCAGATTCACAACCAGTATGTTAACCTCTACCCCAATGTGTCAGAGGGGCATCTGTCCCCCAAGAGAAGCAGAGCCAGGAGCTGAGCAGCACCTGCTTTTGGTTTCCAGCAGAGCATTTGGTTCAAGCTTTATTTAAGGTCCTTTCTAAAAGAGGAGCAGGGGCATGCCCTCAGCTATACTGTCTCTAAATTGGCCTAAAGCCCAGGCAGCCCCGTCTCTGCCCTTGGAGTCCCACTGTCCATCACTTAGTATCAAAGGACTCCATCTGAATTAGAACTCAGCTAAGAGGCTATAAAACTGTTAAACAGGGATAGTTTCAGCCCAGCCTAATTCACCAAAACATTAAGTTCCTTCTGTTCAGATTGATTAAATGTGAACTGTTTTTATTTTCTATTTTTTTTTTTTTGGTGATGTTTTTTTTCCAGGGTTATTTTTGTGGATTTATTTGTGGGTAGGGTTTTTGGTTTGATTTGTTTTGGTGGTTTGTTTGTTGGGGTTTTTGGTGGGGTTTTCTTTGGTTGTTTTTTTTGTGTGTGCGTATGGTTTTTTGTGGGGTTTTTTTTGTTATTGTTTTGTGGTTGTTAGGTTTTCTGGTAAACTAATCAATTAGTAAATTTTCTGTCATGTTGAAGGTCAACACAGGTGATTGCTGACCTTCAAATGGAAATTACTGTAATGGTCTCCTGTATAGTTGAGTGGAAATACCTTTTACCAAGTCTAATGGCCTAGAACTGATAAGTTTAAATCAATTACTCTACATTCACACTCCTGTGGTTTTATGATTACTAGGTGTAAAGGTATCTGCAGTTCTGAATTGTCTTAGACATTTACAACTCATCACACGACACACCATGATTGAAGAAGGTGCTTTTTAGTGAGAAGTAATATTTCCAGCTAACTAAGTGGAAGTGAGTGCTTTTGGCAGTTCTGCATCCCTGGCTCCCATGGTAGAAGGCAGATCAATTTACATGAAGAATATTGTTGGTAAAATCTGAAAGGTCATGGTACTCAGACATACATAATAGTCTGCCTTCTGAAAAATCAATCTGTCTGCATTGATTGGATGAAGAAAGCTATTGATGTTTCTGTTTGTTTCAGAAACTGATGGTTGTGCTGAGAGTAAACTTTATTTCCATTGACCTTACTGGGACTTCTTAAGTCTAATAAATAAATGATTTTATTTTATATACAAGAATCATCTTTATTATTCAGAAAATATCAACTCTGTGAATTTAAAAATTTTTAGGAAAATGTACTTTGAAGAGAAAGAACATAAGGTCCTAGAGTAAAATAATGAGGCATTTTTATTTTTTTAATTGTCAACAAAAGTAGTTTTCACTCTACTCTTTTCTGTTTTCACAACACTCCAAAAAAAAGTTGTACCTTAAAAACTGTTCATTTTGTTTCCATCAAAATGTAGTGAAATATTCAATAATGTACAAATAATTGTGGTGTTAACACTAAAAGATGAAGGATAGTGAAGATAACAAAAAGCCTTGAACCTATAAGCATAGGTTGTTTTTTATTTTTTATGAATGTATGCATTCCCTGGAATAGGAAGAGTGATAGGTTAAAGAAATTATATGCCCTGACACTATTGTGACTACAATTTAGTATTCTGTTACTACTTGATTAGATCACAAAGGATTAGAAAATATATTTTCTGTATTTCTAGTATTTTTTTTCACTATATTAGTTAGCTCTTATCCGAGAACAAATTATTTTCTTCCAAGTGTTTATTTTTCTGAAATGTTTCTGTCCATGAAATTTAGCCTCTAATTTATTTATAAAGAATTTATTACTAGTGACCCAAATACATGATGACAAGACACAAGAGGTTTTCAAGGAGACCTTTCCAAGAGTGTGGTGCTTACTAGCTTCTAAATGCAGATAAGTTAATTTCACTGAAAAGTGGATGCAACTCACACAGAAATGTTAAATCAAATGCTTCAGGACATGTTTATATTAAATTTCATAAGAACCAATCAGGATCTTGTGCATGAAGCAGAAGTTTTACACTTTGGAATGCTGAAGGTCGTATGCCAATCAAACAGAAGTTGTGAAAACTGGAGTTTATGAGGAGAAATGTCTAGAAATAGTTTCAAATTCTTCTTATCCCTCATATGGAAAAAAACCCAAACAAACCTCTGTTTTTCCTTCGTAATGAAAACTAGATTAAACAAGATTGTCTCTAAGCCTTGGACATGATTGCCTATCTTGCATATAGTACTTTGGAATAATAAAGTATATTCTATATAATTTCCTATAATTTTCTGAATAGGTATATTTATACTATGCATTTGTTTTTTTCCCTTATAAAGATGGGTCCACATACTGAAAAAATAAAATGGAATAAATTGATTAAAAAAAACCCAAATATTTATAACCTAAGAAATGTAATATTTAAAAGGTGTTTTAAAAATATTGGTATTCAATCTTTAAGCCAAGACTTCATTTGTTCTTTGTATTCTCTAAATTACTAAATGTTTGAATACAGGACATTAATGTTTTTTCCTTGTCCTGAAAAGGAAATAAAAATTAAATTAATTATGTTAGGAACACTTGTTATTACTTCTATAAAGTGTCATACAAAACTACACGCAGTAAAATTTTTTTCTTATATGGGCTTTCTTGCTTTGAGCAAATAAAAAGAAAATATAATTTTGCTTTAAAATCACACAGCCCTAAAAAAGATTGTAAACATGTTTGGGTGGAAAGCACATTCCACTTTGGGCTGTTTTTTGAAAATGAAACAGTTGTTAACTGGTGTGTTGTAAATGTATATTGTACTTTAAATAAACGTCTTTGAGGTTAGAATTGTTCCTATATAGAAGGTAAAAATAAGTTTTCTGAAGAGGGGTGAGACAAGGAGGAAACAAAATTTAAAATATTGATATGAATAACAAATAAATTTAAAAAATATAGCTATGTTATATACTCCCAGGTAGCATATATGGAAAAATAGGATCAGAGAATCATTGAATGGTTTATGGTGGAAGGAACCTTAAAGACAATTTAGTTCCAGCCCCACTGCCACGTTCAGGGACAATTTCCAATAGACCAGTTTGTTTAGAGCTCCATCCATCCTGGCTTTGAACACTTCCAGGGATGGGACATCCACAACTTCTCTGGGTAGCCTGTTTCAGTGCCTCATCACTGCCACAGTAAAGAATTTCTTCATAATATCTAATGTAAACCTGCCCTCTTTCAGTTTGAAGTTTTATCCTGTCACTGCACATCCTTGTAAAATGTGCCTCTCCACTTTCCTTGTGGGTTCCCTTCTGGTACTGGAAGGTTGCAATTAGGTCACCCCAAAGTCTTGCACTTGGTCTTGTGAGATCTTGTGAGATTTGCAGTCCCATTTCTTGAGCTTGTCCTGGTCCCTCTGGATGGCATCTCATTCTTCAAGTCAGTTAACTGCACCACTCAGATTGGTGTCAACTGCAAATTTACTGAGGGTGAACTTAATTTCTTCATCTTAGTCATTTATGAAGATATTAAATTACTCTGGTCCCAATGCAGAACAGTACAGAAAATATAGTTTGATTTTATAAATACTAGTAATAGAAACAAGATTGTTTTGTAGTGGTGGAGAATCATAGGAAAATTGTGAACCATTCAGTTCATGGCATGTTCCAAAACTCAGGCACATTGAACTCAACATTCTTACACCTTCAAGCAGTAAATCAGCATAATAACAGAATCAGATGTCTTTATGGATGCTATTTTTGAACACTAAAATAGATATTACACAGTCACTTGTCTACCTGTTGTGATCTCTTACCTACCTGAAGTACTTCTCTTTTAACACAATAATTATTATAAAATAAGATATTTGGTACATTAAATTAAATGAGTGGTCTGCGTGTAAACAACTGAACTGTAGATTTGGACTAGTAAAAGGAGGCTGAAAGAGTCCAGCTTGGATGTGCACGTAGGGTGCAATATTTCCTAACTGCCTTTGAACTGTGGACAAATGGTATGAATTTGTATTTTTTCTTATTTTTAAACAGTGCTGCTGGGCTAAGAAATTTGCAGTGGAGTATTTGTTCAGTTTGGCTCTAGAGAAAGAGGAGCTATTTCATAAGATCAGCTAAATTGATATTTAGAAATGTCACCCATGATATGGTGGCCTTTTCTAATATATCCCAAGGTAAATATAACCTTTCACTCAAAATTTTTGTTGTTGAAATTATGTAGTTGTATAATCTGTTTCTTATTTAGTCTTTAATATTTAAATAATTTTACCACCCCCCCCCAAACAAAAAATAACCCTGTATTTTTAAAGAGATCTACCTTTTTTTTGCCTCAACATCATTGATTTTTATTTATATGTATGGTAGAAAGCATGTCATTAGCAATGTAGGAAACAGTTGAGCAGAATTTAAATGTCTGATTGAACAATGCCCTCTGAGAAAGGGAGAAATAGACTGGGAAAAAGGAATTTTTAGTGTGAGAATCATAAGGGAAATGTTGGAAAGCATACATACCAAATAATATTTTTTATGATAAAGTGTTATTTTTGTATTCATTTTCCTCACAAGCCAAGAGAAATGCTGTAATAGTTTAATCTTTAAATTTTCGAACTTTTCTGTGTATTGAGTCCTCTTACCTTTCACCCTTGCCTGCTGCAAAATCAGGCATAACTCCCCTGATGGCACCAACAAATGTTGACAGGAAAATTATGCTGCTTTAGAATAGTCCTCAGGTAAATTGCTCAGGAGACCTGTTAAAAATGCCTTACAGTTCTCATAGCACACATATTAGAGTTACCTTCTGGCTTATCTGAAGGAAGAATAGTGCTACACACTGTCTTTTCAAGATCAGAAATAGAAATATTACCTTGGCTTTGGATGTGCTCTGAAAATTGCTTATGGTGAATTCTTTCCACCACACTGTACTAAATAGCTTCTGGGAACATATCAAAATGATACAGTTTTGGGGTGTTTTATTTAACCTTTTGTGCCAGGTATCATTTCCATGTGGTTACTGCAGATATCTGTTGTTCACAAAAAACTTTCCTGTGAATCAGCAAGACAGAAAAGTTTAATATGTGAAAAAAAGTTTAATAAGTATGAATATATTAATGTATTGTGCTAATATGATGTGCTAATCTGTATTTAGGACAACTATATGAAATTGCTTGCACAAGTCAGTAAGATAATCTAGATAGAAATGTCACTTTTAAGTTTTCCATATGTATTGAATGTGCAGTGGCCGTGTGGAATTGGTAAACTGAGCTAGACTAATGTATGCATTAGATATATATGCTGATATGTGAAGGACTATTTACAGAATGACTGTAACTGACGAAACTAATGGTTTTGTCAGTGTGATAGCACCCATCTCAAGATGTAGTACAAGGCTGCAATAAAAAACAAGCAAGCAAAAAACACACTGGTGTTTTATGTTATGGTGCTCATATCTCTTCTCTCCCTCACACATAGAAATTGTGTGTTTAAGTGGCAGTCAGAGGTCTTGTTCATAGATGTTTGGTAGTGGTCTTGTAAATCTTGAATTGATTACAAAACTTCCTAATTGAAAACCTGAGGATCCAGGGCAGGTCCATTATGAAGATCAGCTTCATAAGGATTTGTACAGTGGTGCCCTGATTTTAAGAAAAGCAGAAGTTTTGTTGTAGTGCTCTGCATTGTTGGTTTGACCATGCACTGTAAATCTGAGAAAAATTTATTTCCTATCCTGAATGTTCTCCTATCATCTATTGACTTGTTGTACTCATTTGCTAAGTAGGGAATCTGTACATGTTGCTACACTAGGGCAGTATGTCTACCTGAGAAAGGTCAGTGGTGACAAAACCAGATTTTTGCTATGTAGCTTTCCTACTCTGAATGCACTGCCCTCCTTTCTTCTTCCTCCAGATTTATATGCTGAGCATGACATGGTATGGGATACCTCTGTCCCATTGGATTCAGCTGTCCCAGTTGTGTCCCCTCACAGCCTCTTGCCTATCCCCAGTTCCCTCATTGTCAAGGCAACACCAGAAACAGAAAAGGCTGGGATTTTGTACAGGTACTGCTCAGCAATAGCTAAAACAGCTGATGTTACAACACTGTTTTGTTCAGTAATTCAAAATACAGCATGGTAGAAGCTGCTATGGAGAAAATCAGCTCTGTCCCAGCAAAATAAGTACAACTATGAAAGATTCCTTCAGGTTAAATTGATCTCTTTGTTTTAGGATGATTTAATGCAGTATTACTTTTCTTAAAATGAGACATCACTTGTCTATCTAAGCCATCTCTTTCAATAATTTATTTTACTTCATGTCGATAGAATGTGACAAAAAACCTACAAAAAAGAGTGCATGAAACTAAACTATGTGAATGACATATACTTATTTAATTATGTTTATAGAAAACTATCATTATGCATTTCTAATTGGACATTTGCTTCTAATAGTTTTGCCAGATATAGATTCATGGCCTTTAGAAAAACACCTTCTAACTATAATCTGGAGGTAGACTAGGATTCCTGTACCCATCTTTATTAAAAAATAAATGTTCCATCTGCTCTTTTTTTTTATATAACATATGGTGACAACAACAAAGTAATAATACTTTGGGGGAAAAGTACCATCTCGGTGCAGCTAAGGATGGCTGCATAATACTGTGAGATTCTGTTACTTCATTCCATTACAATATGTTGCAGAGGCAAAACTATATTTTATTGGTCTGTATCTACAGTTTTTGAGGTAATATCATGACCATGTTGTAGTAACATGAGAAATTTTGTGATTTGAACAGGATTGCATTAGAAAATGGCTAGTATAATAATTCTAGTTGATTCAGCCTTAGTAAGGGTAAGCTAAAGGAAACCAGTAAATTGTTACTATTTAAATAGAAAAATGTTTATTTATTTCACATATTTATTCTAATCTGTTTGAAGAATAATTCTATCATGTGATTTCTAATTCACCCAAGAACTCTTTTCCACTACATCAAAAATTCCATGCTCCTAATAAATAATTATATGGGCCATCTCCATTGTCACTTCAGTATTTCACGTTCAGTGTGTAGCACAATAAAAGTTGAAAATATTGATTAAATGAGCCTGATACTGGCGGTGGGAGGAAGGCAGGGGATCTCAAATTATACTTTAATATCAGTAAAAATTACAGATTTTTGGTTTCTGTCTAAATTTTATGTTTATTAAATCAAACAAACTTGTGAGTGGTAAAGGCAAAATTTACTATATAAGTTAAAACGAGCTTCTTGGCTTGCTCTTAACTGGTTTCTCTTCTTATTTCACAATTCCTCTGTGAAAAAATCTGTCTTTTAAAAATTATCGTTGTCCCTAATTAGTTGACCATATTTGAAGATTTACTTTTCCAACCTAATTCCTTTTTTGTTTGCCCTAGTTCTGTCTTAGTTGCAACGTCAGCATTTCCTTTCAGGCACTTATGTCTAAAAGTAAGATTGCTTCTTCTGTTGTCAGAATTAAGAAGAAAAAAAGAAAACCACTGCCAATTATTGTCCTTCTGTGGTATTTTAGATCTTTAAAATAATTTTGTTTTAGATCTGTCTACCATCAACATAAACAGATTCCATGAAATACTAGAGTAGTTCTATGAAATGGTAGAGTTTGGCTTGTTATTTCAGTTTCTATTTCACTATGTATCAAGAGTGTTCAGAGCAATGGGCTTTTTTTTTATATTTTATTCTTAACAGCTGAGTTCTGGAAGGGCATTAAATCCCATCTTCACCTTTTTTGAGGGATATGCAGTTGTCATGCTATACACTTTGTCTGTAGTTGTGTAAAATTCTTTTTCACATTCTAAAATCAGAAGACTGGAATAAAGCAGAAAACATCTGGTTAGCTGTGCAGTATCTGCCAGTTTGCCAAATTATTAGCTTAATAATAGAATATCCGTCAAAAGTAAAGAAAGAAAAAGGGTTTGGGGCATTTATGTGCAATATAAATGGATATTTATGTTAAAACCAATGAGGATATTAATTTTTGAACTTCATTTGCTTCTTGAGTCACAGCAATAAATGCTTCATTTGAATTGTTCTGGGTTCTCTGATTTTCCTTTTCATCTAAGAGGGATTGGAAGGAGAATAAAAAGTAAAGTAATCTCTTCAAAAACCTGATCCTTTTTGACTTTTATTTTACTAGCATAGTAATAGACATTAGAGAGGAAATCATTAATTAAATGCTGCTTAATCACACTCTTCATTGTCATTCTGCTTAAGATTTGGACTTCACTACTGTGAGTAAACCATAGTTTGTTGACATTATTTTAAGCATAGTAAACTTTGAAGTTGTTCCTGATTTGTTGCCTTTTCTTTATGAGTAATTGATGAATGTTGTGGAGTGGTTGCAGTATCAGACTAAGACAAAGAAAGAAAACAGAAAATAAATCAAGGAGTTCATAATGAGGATATCTTGATGTTAGGAGGATCATAATGGGGTTGATATGTATTCAGGATGCACATGAGCAGTTTGGATTATGTTATAATACCAAAGAAAATTAAAGTTAGTCTAATTAAAGTCTATTTGTGTAGCCCAAATAGGCAGTTGCTATCTCAGTTACAATGACACTGATATTTACAGACTGAAATATCTAATACAAACAAAAACTTCAGTAGAAATACAGTTAAATTTGTGGTACATAAATGACTCAAGTTTCTCTGATTGTTTTTCATCTGTCTGGTGTCAATCCAATATTTTGGGTTGGTACACACCCCCAGAAGGCGGGAAATAAGGGAGAGTATTACAGGAAGCTGTCTTTCCTGATTTTTTAAAATGAAGAATTTTATGACTGGTGGTGATCATTTATTTCTCCTCAGATTTGAGTTTGTCATGGGATTTTTATGTTTTTTAATATTTTCAAGCACCGTGCCATTGTTTGACTTCCGTTTGTTGGTTTCTACCTAAATTGTGTTTGTCCTTTGTGAAGGCAGCTTGCAATTATTAGTTTAGATTCTGTGATGGCCTCCTCCAACCCCAGAGCAATATATAGGGGCAAAGTTTTCTACTTATCAGCCTTATAGATGTCAGATCTTAGCCATAAATCATATCCACATTTTTAAACTCAATTCTGGTCAAGACAAGACATGGGATATTGCACTGCCTAGCTAATAGAAATTCTGTGGCCTTTCATGAGTGAGGTCAAATTGCTACTTGGACTGGCATCACCCCACCACACTCTTGGCTTAAACTTTGAAATACATTCCATGTAGACACTCCTTACTGTGTGGCCTCTTAAATTTGAGGTTTGATCTCTTGTTTGCCTTAGGGTGTTTTGGTGTGGTTTTGTGGGGGTGGGGGGGGTGGTTCTGCTTTTAGGGCTAATCAATGAAATTAGATGGAAAGCAACTTGTTGATCCTCTGACAAGAAGCTATAGAAAAGATACATTGTAATTGTTATTATATTTAGGTGGGTTGGATTTGATGATCTTGAAGGTCTCTCCCAGCCTAGTGATTCTGTGAAACTGTGAAATGTTCCAAATCAAGTCGCATCAAACGTCAGATTTGCTGTCAATATATTAAAAGTATTTGGGAGAAAAAGACTAATAAAAATTTAAGCTTTGAACAATTGAAAGTGAAATATAACTCAATATAGAATACCAGAAAGAACCCTATGAGCTTATCCATGCTCCTGCTCTTTAGAATATGCAAGATTTGAGGTTCTACAGCCTTACTCAGTAATCATTTTTCCTTTTTTAACTTTTCATTCAAGGAGAGTGATGGAAAGCAATGTCTCCAGTGATGTATTATGAATCTAAACAGCTTCAGTGAAACAGCTTGCCTTTCTCACAGTTTGCTTTTACAGCTCCTACCTAATAACAAAACAATAACAAAAAAATTCTCTCTCCCTTTGGTCTAAAATGCCTTCTTTCAGAGTGTGATAACATTAAGTTGTTTTTATGTACCTTGTCCTAGACTTCTGTTTCTCAAAATTCTGTTGCCTGAGGAACATGGGGTCTTAAACAAAAAAAAATTGCTACAGTGCTGTAAATCTCTATAATTAAATGGCCTGAGGTCCATGGATTCTTTTAAAGGTAGCTTATTTTACACCCATACTTAGCTATTTATAATGCATCCTGGCAGAGTCTGATCACATAGTGACTGATAAAGGCTGTGAAGTGGTTCAGCTGATGCACATAAGAGAAATTAATTGATCTGGGAATAAAAGCAAAGGTTCATCTGGCCACAGATAACTCATTTTCAAAGATATTGCAAAGATACTGCCTGAAAGGAATTTGCTGTGACTGAAGTTGGAGAAAAAAAGTCAAAATGACAAGTTTTTCTTTAAAGTTTAAGACTACTTGTTGATAAATGTGAAAACAAACAAAAATTTTTAGGAAGAAACCTTGCCTACTAATTTTGGCTTGATTCCTATGGATTTGAATGGACTTAAACCTTTGAGCAAGATTATTTTGAAGAGACAAATATGAGAAAATATGAGAAAAGGAGGATGTAATTTCAGAGTATATGCACTATTAGGCGTAAAATTTATCTTTGAATTGCTTTTTCTCACTATTTCTGTCCAGAACACTTGTAGAAATCAGTTTTTCCCCAGTTTCTCTTTCCAATTCATTCAAATTAAAGACTTTTTATTCAATAAGCTGATAGTTATTTATGTCCTCTGAGCAGAGAGGATAATAAATCTTTTACCTTGAAAATCTTGGTGCTTGATGCATAAAACTGCTCTGGGTAGAAAAACTAAGATGATGCTGTGGCTTAGGTCATATATGATGGATTCTACCTGTTCAAGTTTGCAGGTAGGGATCACTGTACACCATGAATATCTGCACTGCAGTCTTAAAAGCTACATTAGCAGTTTAATTTTATTTTCTATTTCTGTGTATTGGAGGATTGTATAAGTATTTTTGTTGTTTCTTACAATGACAATTTTGTTGCAGCAGGCTTAAAGAAGTTAAATGAAATGTAATTATCAGTTCTGTAACCTCTAAAAAGAAAAAAGACTCAAAATTTTGCAATATTTGCATCAGTAAATGTGGTAGAGGTGTAATGCTATTGTTAGGGTGTACTTTGTGCTTGCTAAGCAGAATTTCTTGTTTGGCATTTTAAATCTGTGGAGACTTGCCCTATTTTAGTAAAAGTTTTATGTAAAGCTAGGAATGTCTTAACTTGAATTCATTCTCCATGTATTTGCTAAAATAAAAGTAATATAAGCAACTGCCTTTTGACCCAGATTAAAGGTATGTGGATATGCTCATAGATATTTTATGCAAAGAAGGGTAGTAACATCCATTTCTTATACTCCTTTGTGGATAGAAAATCATACTGTGTAATTTTTCTGCTTACTGATTTTTGTTGGTCTTTTTGACGTATCTGTTAATGATGTTGAAAACACCTCTTGGGATTAGGAGAAGTAATTATTGGAATTAATTAATAATATCTTAAAGAGAAATTTCCATGCCTTGAGAGCAGTAAATTATATGATGATATGAGATTTTTGTTTACTGCATCTACCAAACTGACAGTCAATAAGGATGGAGGGTCTGGATGGATGCTGTATTTTATGCCTTTTATCCTGCCCTGGAGAATTTTTGATCTTTGTGAGTGGAATACACATAAGTTGTGTCAGTAGATAGACTATTTGCAGTGCTTTTTTCTTTTTTTTTTTTCTTTTTTTTTTTTTTTTTTTTTTAATAACAGTACTCTAAAAACTCACTATTGTTTTTTCACTCTCAATCAAGCATGGAAACAATGATAATCCTCAACAGGGAATGTTAGAAGGAGGTCACAACAGTGTTTTTCCTAAGTGTCTGCATGGTATAAATGTGACATAATATGATGTGTATAATTTTGAAAGACATAACCATATTGCAGAGATGTTTCCAAACTTCTGAAACTATGTGAAGTTAAAGAGGAGAGCTAGCTGAGCTCTGTAATGGTACATCTCCTTTGCCTTCCCTACACAATAAACTCATTGAGAGAATTGCTCCTTAAAGCTTTTGCCTTCTGAATATCATTCGTTGTCAATCGTTAATGAGGTGGTAATTTAGGAATAAAGTGCTGGATTAAGCCTGAACAACATGTAAATCCTAATTGCACATATTTCTGTGAAAGTTCATGAATGGCCTGAAGGATCAACACAGACTGCTTGCTGTAACACAGAGTTCGTTGGACACCACTTTGTGTTTTGTGTTACATCAAATTCTGGTGATTGGGTATTTGTATCTCATAAAATTAACTGCAAAGTCAAAAAATTTCAATCTTCCCAAATTTGTATATTAATGCAATGTGCCTAAGAGAAACATGTAGAAGATAAAATATTTGGTAATTGTTACTCAGTAGTTGATCTTAATCAGTAATTACTAATAGCCAGCATTAGTGGATTAGATGAGTAGTGGCAAATAATTTAAAGAGTCTGTTTCCTGTATCTAATGTGACTTGAAATTATAATTCATGAATAAAGATTTAAAACTATCCATACGAATAAAGCTTAGCTTTGAGATTATGCTTAGTTCTCTGTGCTTCAGGGGTGTTAATATTGATTTATATTTACACAATCTGTCAACTGTAGCTGAGAAATCATTCAAAGCTAAAAAATTACAAAGGAGATATGACTATAAGTGAAATATAAATAAAAGTGAAAACATATTTTTTGGCTTGCTTTGGTGTTGATATACTATACTGTCAGTAACTGCTGCAATCAGCAGGTCTCTGCAAAGTAGTGATTTTTTAAGCATTAAACTTCTAGTTGTGCAGATAATTTAGGAACTGCTACAATTGCTTTAATGATAGGGAAATCTTTGTTTTTATTTTGTGAGTGCTGCTGTAAAAACTCGTAGACAAATAGGATAAAAGTGTGAGTAACTACCATAAGTATGTATTTATTTATGTTCTACCAAAGTAAAAAAGGAAGAATTTTCACTTTAAGAACTTTAATCATGCTGTGTTATATTCAGTAAAAATTAAATTTAGTTTGCTGTAATTCAATAGAGGAAACTTAGATTTAGAGTTTCTAGATTTTCAATGACATTTTTTTTTTCCTTAAGAAATTAAAGTCTCCCTGAATAATGTTCTAATAAGGATTAGTAGAAAATCCCACACTGTCTGAATAGAATAGGTTCTGGAATTACTATGTTTTGGTTTTGACTAGCTAGCTTACACTGATGGTTCTCCTTCTCTAGCAGAGGGTAATTTTTAATATCTTGATTCTTAAAGTAATCTTATTTGCAAAGCTGTCTCCTTATTTTTTATTGTTTTGATTTGAAAACAAGTGAGTTTATATAAAAATAATTGAGATTATAAAGCTGAAAATCTGTAGGTTTTAAATTGTAGGAAATGGTTCCTTTGGTTTCTGCATATTGATCATTCTGAGAATACAAAAACCCTGATAAAGTGGAAAAGACTGCAATTTAAAGCTGAAAAATTAAGCAAGCCTTTAAATTAACATCTGCAAATTAATTTTTCTGCATTCTGAATATTTGGGGCTTTTTCATATAAACCCTGAAACACCGAAGTTGAAAATTAATCTAATCTATTGTGAATATTAAGAATATACTGTTCATATTTAAGAATATTCCAGACAAAAGTGCAACTGCTAAAATCAAAGAACATGGGGAGTCTATCAGTTTTTCTATAACAGTAATTTAAAAATAAATGGGGAGAATGTAGTGGCATCATCTTCCTTTGGTATTTGCCATGGATACAGTTTAGAGAATGCAGACATTTTCAGGTGCCATTCAAAGCAGTTCCTACAATGAGCTGTTGATAAGAAAAATGAAAGATAGAATTGCTGGAGTTGTGGAAACTTTGAAGCATTGCCCTGCTAACAGGTGTCTCAGGCAGTTTGGTCACAACTACATTTTTGGTTATTGACAAATAGCACCAGAGCTACTGCTGATTAGCTAACAGTGGCTATCCTGAAGGAAGATAAATGGTTCCATGCTGCTCTAGCACCACCATTTCCATGATTACTGTGGAAACAATCAAATGTGAGATATTGCTGACAAAACTGCAAACTGCAGCAGCAATCATTAACCTCAGAAAGGCTGAGCTTTGCACTTGATCAACATCAGACTTAACAGTGGGTATTTCTCCTTGCATTTGGTGATCTGTCCTTTTCCAATGGGGTAAGCAGGGGCTAAAAAAAGGCTTGGAGTGTGAATTGTTGGATATTCAGGCTCTGGCTATTGGTTCTGCTGGTGCATTTATGGTTTTGCACATGGTCAAGTTTACTTGTCAGAAGCTCAATGGAACATAATGGTGCAATACTTTATATGTGAGAAGAAATGAAAATGAGATTTCACCATGGTTCTCATGATTGATGAGATTTGTAAAATAAGAGGGAGTCCAATTACTAAACGGTGTTTCAGGCAAAAAGATCACTGAGTTTCTCACTCACTCCTGGCTGCTAATCAATTTGTTGTGTGATGATTAAAATGTTTTGCTTTGACCTAAAATGACTTAGCAGTTTGAGATCTAGCTAAATGGTTCTTTTTGATAAGGAACTGCATTCCTATTCTGTATGTAAGTTGCAGTTCCCTGTTTTAGAATGAAAAATTGTGAGTAGCTCTTACAGGATTTTATAATTCCCTCCATTTTTTACTTATAGAACCAGGAATTGTCATTTTCACAATACTTAAATAATTTTTGTTCATGAAGGTAGGAAAAGAGGATGAAGTATATCAGGGATAAAGAAGATATTAGTGTTTTCTGAATGTTTTTTTCAAGCTATTCCTCCTTAACTTGTTGCAATATTAATTTTCTGTTTCTTAAAGGGTTGTTGAGACGATGCCAAAATACATTTGTAAATGTAGTTGACATCATGTTTTATCCCAGATACTAATGTCATCTTTCTTAGATAAATGAAAAAAAATTTTAAAAATCACTAAATATTTTGTGATACAAAGTATTATGGATTTTTTTTCTCGAAAAAAGATTTAATGCAAGAATGCCAGCATGTTTCTGGTTTTTTGCCTGCATTTTCAAAGTTTTATTAAAAATAAATGGTTGTATATTAATTGTACTATTGTGTTACCAATGAAGGATTTGAAGAAAAAAAAGAAAATTCTGATAGACTGTATCCCATCTGCAGGTAGACCAAATTTCATAGCAAGCTCTTCAGATGCATAAAGGTGATGCTTGGGCAAAATCCAGATAAAATTTTGTAGAACAGAGCCATCATTCCCAATAGCCTCAGTAATCCTTTTGCAAGATTTGTCTAACAGTCAGATAAGAACATAAGAAAGTTTAATTTGTTTGGTCTGGGAAAAGAAATGCTGGTACATCAAAATGTCAAAGTAACTGATAAAATCAAAGTAAGTGAACCTTTTCCTCATACTAACATATGAAACTCCTGAACCCATAATTTTCCAAAATAGATTTATGATATAAAAGCTTTGTGCAGAAGTGAGGTATGATTCAAACACACAATTCTGGCCAAAATCCCAGATTAGATACTGTACCATTAAATCTGTTACTAACCTAAAATCCAGACTTCTGTAAGTGTCTATATAAAAAAACAAAGAGGTCGTAATACTCTTAAGCAGGATTATTTAGGCAAAAGCCAAATTTTCATGAATTCTGTTTTTTCCTAGTTTAAACAAACTAGGAGATATGCTAATTAGAGAATTAATATATGCGATCTTAGAGAGTTGCAATGTCTTTGGAGAGCTCCAAATGAACTTCTGTAATTTTTTACAAGTTTGTATTTGACTATTAAAATTGTAGAGAAAACAAATCTAAATTATTTTTAGTTGCTTTTCTTTTCTATTGATCACATTTAAGAGGCTGAGTACTCTAGTTCATGGCATAAAGAAATCTATGTATGTAGTGTTTGTAAATTAAGAGAAAAAAGTCCTATTCCTTATGCAGTGTGGTTTTGATTCACTCTTTCTGAATTTAACTGAATGCTGTAAGCACAATAAGAAAATACAGAAAGTCAAATGCAGAAAGCAATGTTGTGTCTTCAAATGCATTAGGACATCTATAGGAGCATAACATATATGTGCAGACTTTCTTGAAAAGTGCTAAGGTGGGGAAAAGCTGAATTAGCTTATCCACTGCCTAGCAGCAGAGTCAAGCCGTCCTTTAGAAAATTTTGTTTTGCCCCTAGGCACAAGTAGTGCCAGTGTTCCCTCTCCACATTTAGTCTAGGTAGCAGAGCTTTTTGGGAAACTACTCTGAGCAATGCTAGTTAGGAAGCTGGAAATGCAGAGCAAGCAGACTGTTTGCTTGTGGGGAAAAGACAATCTGTCTATGCTCAGAGGAGTAACATCTCACTTTAGCAAGATTTATTGCAGCTTCAAGCTGAAACCAGTTTCCTGATATATATATATATATATAAAGAGGATGTGGTTGTCTTGATCAAAGTACTGCTCTAAAGATTAATTGATTTGTGCTGTATGTTCAGTTTTGTACAGACTTGAAGAGGACAGGTTGCAGTTCCCTGCTTCAAATTTCTCATCAATCAAAACAGCTGATCCTTTCCTACTCTTTTAGCTTGCTATGAGCAAAAATAATTCCTCATAAGGGCTCTAGTATTGTGTGTCCATAGTTCTGGCGATAAAGTATAATATTCTCTATATTATATTCTCTACATACTTTCATTTTAATATCTCTTCATTGTATTGTGACCTCTGCCAAGTGGTTGTCCCCTGGTTTGTTTGGATTTAGAGCAATTCACCTGTGACACATAATTGGCTGTCAGTATCTTTGCCTTTCATCTCTATGTACATAGATGAAAACAAAGTTTTTAGGTTGATTTTAGCTACACATCATTCACATATGTAATTATATGAAAGCTGATGCATTTTTGAAACTTCAATTTATTTAAAAAAATCAGAAAAATGTATCTAGATTTAGCTGACAACACATAAATATTTAATAAACATGGGGAATATTTATGCATTATAGGATCAAATGAGGTACATAAATTCTCTATATTCACTACATGATAAGGCATATCTCTGTCTGTGTAGTACCAAATATTTATAATGTTCCAATTTGCCATGCTAACCTTTTTGCAGAGAAGTGCTATTGCTTGAATATCTTAAGAAAAACCCAGGTAATCTACCAGCAGAGAAGAATTTCTTTAATGAATAAGCCCTTTAATTATGTTCTCGTTCTGCTATATGCTCAAGATTGTAAAATTGCTGGAGAGAAGAGTAAGTAATTGAATAGCAATTTAAGTGTGAATTTATTAAATCAATTAGATTTACAAAAGTAATTTGAGACACAGTGCTGCTATGTTGGGCACACCAAGTATATAAAAATTTTAAATAGATGCTTGTAAGTGCAGCATAGTTTCTAATGGGAATTTGTCTTGGTTATAATAGTAAAAATGATTGATTCTACGTGTCTTGCAAAGCTTATTCTGTAAGTTATTCTTATCCTAATAGCACCTCAGAGGTAGGCCATTTCATTTCAGATTGCTGGGGAATCTCTAGGCATAATAAGAGATTTAATAAACTGATGAAAATTTATAACAGTGATGGAAATATTTCTGTGCTTTTATTTTCCTCTAAAACAAACATATCTTCTCTATTAAGTAGTTTGTTGAAGCTATTAATTTTTCTGCACTCAGAACTTCCATGAACATTATGTTAAACTTTCATGTGTAATGTTCTATGTAACATTTTATGTGGTGCTTTAGAAAACTAAAGGAAAATTAATTTGTGTGATTTGATGGGTGTGTGTACAGCACTAGCCAAACATAAGGGCAGAAAATGGTTACAAAGGCTTTTGTGATCACTTGCTACATTAGTTTTCCTGAAGAGCTGACCTCATTCCATGATGTTACATGCAGAGTATCAGAGTGTGAGAGAAGTTACCGTGAGTCAAAAACCACAAAGAATCTAACATGATCAGTGTGAGTGCTACTCATTTCCTACCTTTCCTGCTCTCCAAACAGTGGGAAAGGATATGCCTGTTCAAGCTTTCCTTATTGTGATAAAATGAAATTTAATAGATGCAAAATTTATTGTCTCTAATGGAAGTAAAATCTCATGATAAAATTTCATTGTCCCTCCAGTTTAGTGGCCATCTTCCTCTTTTACCTCCCATAAAATAGCTGTGTGTGATCCTTCAGATCATCACATTTCCTATCCCATGAGACTCTGTTTCTCAGCTTGCTATCCAGAAGTACACAGTGCCATGAAATACAGCTTTATTCTTCACTTTCAAATGTCCTTTGTCATCTGATACTTAGAACTACAGTCACTGTTTCTATGTTCCTTCTTCTTCTTACTTTACCTCCATCAAGTTACTTGGATATTCAAGATCTTCTTCTCCTCTTATCAGTCCATATTTTAGTTTCCAAATTCTGTATATTAATTTTTCACTACTCTCCTCAGTCTTCTGCATTCAGAAAAGTTTCAGTCTGAACAAGAAAATGTTATGCTAGATGAACATTTAGTATTATAATTTTTTTCCTGATTAGTCCACTGTGTACAGAGTCAATGTTGAGGCTACATGTTTGTATAAATTTCAAAAGGGTGTAGGAGAGTGAATTAAAAAAATGTTACTTGCTAAAGGGTACATACATATTCCTGTGATATTCAGTGAATATCATAAAGAACAAAGCAGTAAATTAAACTGTTCAGATTAAATAGATCAATCATTCATTTAACTCAAAGTGAGACTTGAAAAACATTTAGTTTAAAAGTGCAAAAGTGAGTAGTTGAAATATTATTGTCAACAGTTAATTCTGTCCACAGAGAATGGTCTCAGGATACTAATACAGGAAAATCCATTTACTATCTGTTTTTAAGGCAATAAAAGAGAAGCATTTGTGGACTATCACTATATTAGCTTGGGTACTTTCTGTATGGCCTCTTTGGGTATTAGTCAATCATTTATGGAAGTAAAGTAATAAACCCCATGTCTTAAAACATTACAGCTCAATGAACATGGAAATATCCTAAAAGTCAGATCCCTATTTTGTAAAATATGAAGTGTTAGAGAAGCTAATGAAAAGAGGTAAGCTTGAACTGCTTGACCTTATTAAAGTTTCTGTATGTACTGAATTTATAAGCACAAGGAACAGTGAAATGAGAAGGATGGAAAATTTATAATTAAAAACTTCTTAATGTCTAATTGGTTGCTGAAACAGCCAATAGGAAAGATGACTGGGCACTTTCTCTTGAACAGGTAACAGAATATCAAACTGGGTAAGGTTGGAAAGGAGCACAGTTGTGTCATCTGCTCAAATCTTCCTGATCAGTCAGGGTCATCCTAGAGCACATGGCACAGAATCGGATCCAGGTGTGTCTTGGATGTCTCCAGCGGTGGAAACTCCACAACCTCTCTGGGAAATTTGTTCCAGTGCTTGACCAACAATAATGTTATTCCTTGTGTTCAGGTAGAACTTCCTGCCCATCAAATTTTTCTGTTCAGCCATCAGTGGTTGGGTGGGTAATACTTTCCATACTTGGGGGAACATTAGCAGCAGTAACACAGGAAATTCATTAATACCTGTCTCTTTGCCAGCTTGGGGCATCAGTAGGCAGAGATATGTCTCCAATATCCACAATCCTTACTCTCTGCTGTCACATTACCTCTGAGACTAAAATGAGTTGTATTCCAAATCCCATAGGAGTTCATAGGCCTGACCTAACTCTCTTAAATTAACAATGAGTTGCCCCATCTTGCAGTACCCCCACTCCATGCACCACCCACCCCAGCCTGTGCCATCACTAATTACTGATGGAGCCATTGCCCAGCAGACTGGGCAGGGTGTTATGTACTAAAGCATTTGATCCCTTCAGATCAGCCACAGAGCACTGATGGCTTAAGTACACACTGCTGCAGATTCTTTCCCTGAGGAGTCTTGCACCAGTGTTTAGCAGGATATGCTCTACTGTGAAGTAGACAAGTAGCATGCTAGTTACCTCAGAACCATTTTAAAGAATTCATCAGGTGGTAGGTGTAAAGTAAGTGATGACTTTCAGAAAAATTTCTGGAAACCAACAGTGATATTGGTTATCAGGAATAACTGAAAAAGTTTTATGTTCTCATCAGAGTATGGAGTGGGGGAAAGGTCTTAAAATTTTGTTGTTTCTGAATGGTCAATGATTTTTTTTTTCACTTTTTAGTTCATCTGCAGTCCCAATGCACCAAAATCTGGCAGCATTGTAACTCACTGAGACAGTAAATTTCTCTTTCATCCGCATATAAAATGGTCACAGATGAAAGAAATGTTTTCTTCTGGTGCAATCTGACTGAATATGCAATAGATATTTTACTAAATAGTGCATTTTAGGTGCATTAGTTAAAAGCTGCTACTTTAGCAGAAGAAATATGAATTCTAAGGCTAGTAGGTACTGGATTTGAACTGACATTCTTATGAGGGCAGATTGTATCCTCTATGCACAAGATATTTAATAGCAGTCTTTTAAATTAACATCACCTCGATGGCATGCTTGAAGCCATGGTGTGGTAGTATTGATGCAATAAAAATCGTGTCACTCTTGAGGCTGGTCTAGTAAGGTATTCCAGAAATAAAGTTGAGATATTGCACATTTCTCAGGAGAATGACAAAAAAGAAGACACTTCCTTTAATTTTACCTCAACAATCATGGCTAAAATCTTGCTGAGACCTGAGCTGTGCCACAGCAGATCTGGTAAACATCACAGGAATCTGGAGAAAAATGTGTGAAAATCACACTAATGCACTATGAAAATGTGCCAGCAGAACAATTTCAAGAAATGGACTCTCTTTTTTTTTCTCTTACCAGATTTCTTGAGGTCTTCCAAATAGTTATGGAATATGGGAAAAGAAAAAGCATTACACTCATGGTTAGGTGTCACTTAAAGAAAATTTCTTAATGAATTTCCTGATTATTGAACAGATCAGACAGAGACAAACAGCTGAATCTCACCTATAACAGGGTTGGTGGGTGCTATATAGGGTTAGGAAGAGTGCCCATGTTCCTCAGTGAAGCTCTGTTAGCTCAATACCCCAGTGCCCTTATCCGTAGTACAAGTGGCCTGAGAGAAATTAGCACCTTTGCCTCACTGCATGAAGCTCACAAACTAGCATAAAGCTTGAATTTCTCACCAATTTCATTAAAATTATATTTTGGAGTCAAACATCTGTCTTCAAATTCTGCCATGGTGTAGAACACAGAATGCAGGAAGGTCAGGAATAGTAGAAACCTTTCCAAATATAATCTCTAAATACACCAGAGCTGAGCTATTGATCCTGACTTTTGACATGTTTTCATGTTTGATTTCAATTTCAATGGAATGTATCTGTGTACAGATTTGCATTTACAAAAAAAATTGCACAGTTCAAAATTAAATTATGATATTATGATGTGTGAATACTGTAATACAGGCTGTGCTGGTTTACTCCCACGTAGCTTCTGCTCTTGCTCACTGTGTGGACACAAAACCACACACAAACAAATCTTTTCATTCATGCATTCCCAGACAAGAGTTATTTGACCCTGAGCTGTGCCCTGAAGAGTTTTTATAGAGATAAGTACAAATAGTAATCAAATTTTTGCTGCTGTCCTGTTGCTTTTGTTGTTGTTGTTATTTCCTTTTTATTTTTTTAAGCAAATGTTTGTTTCCTCTAAGGTTTTGGATTTTTACATATTGCACTGAGCATTTCATGACATATCTGTAGTCACTTTCCTTTTGTGCTGGCTCCTCTGGCAGGCAAAAAGGATAAAATTCTTTGTATTTTTCACTGGTTTAATGTTTTATGTAAAAAGACAGCTTACTTTGACAGACGGTTTTTAGAAATGTTAGGAGATAGCAGATCTAAGGCTATCATGATGGCTCATTATCACAATCTAGATTGATGTAATTGAACCTCACACCTGTGAAACAAGAAAATGCAGTAAAACAATGTTTCTCCAGTTATTTGGTGTGCCTTGACCATTCAGTATACTTGGCATTTCATGAAGTGTTGGCAAATCTTGTGGCATTAAACAGATCAAAAGTTTGTTCTTGATGTAATTTCTAGATGAAAAGTTAGATGGATGTTGAGAAATAATTTCTCTTTCCTCCTTCAGCTATGATTTTTAAGGTTAGGTTGAGATGTGTTTGTAGTACTGAAACACTCTAGTGTGGATAAATGGTGTCATTGCATGCCAATATTAACTTTGTCCATTTCTTTACTTATCACCTTGACTTACAAAGGAGAGGTCACCATCAGAAAAATATGTTTTTATTCAGTCATCCCAAAAGCAAACAGTGTTCAGATAATAAGGGAATTCTTCTTTTTCTCTCGTGCACATATTTCTGCTTTTCTGAGAATCAGTGATCTTCTGGGATTCATTCACAGTGACTCTTGAAGGTCCCATGGCATTCAAAGCATCTATGTAACATTAACTTCTGGGTCCTTATGTAAATAAAGACTATCCTCATCTAGACAATATTCTTGAATCAATTGCTATGGAAAGCAAAACTGAAAAACAGTTTCAGACATATTGATGTCTGAAATGTCTGTATGTACTTACAGCAGCTAAAGAAATTTGCAGCAGGTAAAATATAGGCATGTTAGAGAATTAAAACAATTTTTAAAGTCGTGTTTCAATATTCAGAATTCACAGACTGCAACTTTGTATGCTAATTTTTTATTTAATCAATTTTTAATCTTTGTTTTTACTGTATCATAGCTTTTTACAGAAACTGTTATCTCTAAAGTGCTTTGGTTCTGTCAAAGAATCAGATGTAAGTATTTTCAAGTATTTGGAGGAAAAACTTAACTTTGAGATTGATTCAGTAACCTATTTCAAGGTTCTTAGATTATTGCAGACCACTTCTCCTGATAATATTGTCTCTATATTTATCTGTGTGAGGGAAGGGAGTGAATTAAGAACAGTTAACAATAAATTACAGAAGAATTCTAACTTTTGTTTGTAGACAATAATATTACTGTTGGGGGTCTAGTCTGAAAAAGAGGATGAACATTTTTTTATACCTTAGCTGAAAGGGAGTGGGTTGTGTAACCTTGGTCTTTTGGATGTAAGCTGGTAACAGCAATTAGCTGAAAAATAGACTGTATTTTAAAAGGCCACTTACTATGTAATAACTGCTTACTATAATGGTAGTATTTCTCACTTACTTTTAATTGAATGGAAACATCCATTTTGGCTTTCTTTCAGTGTCCAACTTTCCTGCCTGCATGAATGCAGCTCAGACTTCAAATGTAACTTTGGATACAAATAATGAAACTCATTTAACTTCATTTAGCAGAATGGGCTGTTTTAAGCTACAGTTCATTTCATCCTAAAGTGGATGTCTTTCTGAAAATTTCTGTTATCTAACATGTCACACATCAATACAGTGGATGAGGTTTGAGTGTTCAAGGTCTAGAAAGTATTAGTTCTCTGCACTTAAACCTCAAAACAAATTTTATTCAATTCAGTCATTACAAATGTCATTCTGACGTATTGTTGACCATTTGTGAACTATAGGAGCTGAAAATTACAGTAATAGATGGTGGAGGTGGGAAATATGGACCACTTCTTTCATATAATCACTAATGTGGCTTTTTTTAAATGCTAAGAGAAATCAACAATATGGTAGCCAATAATAGTTGTTTTATTTTGCAGCTAATGAGGTGGTTTTCTTCAAATTTCAACTTCAATCTAATTTCATTTTATTTGTGTTCTATGTTGCTTAGGATAAGGCTCTCTTTTTCTGTTTGCTATCACCAGAGTACTGCATGATTTTAGCCTAATGGTACCCAAATACCAGTGTGATTAAAAACACACCCTTTGTTCTTAAGTTGCTTTTACACATTTATAGGCTTCATTGTTTTGTTTTTGTTTTTGGTGTTTTTTTTTTTTTTAATTTTAAAACCTGGTCCATTATCTGCCTCTACAAACTAAAAACATTAAATTAACCATAATGTCATTTTTCCACATGCAACAAAATAATTATTTCTGAATAAGTGGTAACAATTTTCACAAGGGAGGGATGGTATTGTCTCAATGTACATATACAATGCTAATGTTCTGGAGGAAATAGCAGATTGTGGCACAGGATTGGTAGGACAGCACAATATAATAATGATAGTGTGATTGGGGTTTTTGTTTTAATATTTTTCTTTTTTTCCAAACAATTTCTGTCATTGCTTGCACTTCAAATATAAAAACATACTTGAAAATATAAATTCATTTTATTAGCATAAATAAAGCAGGAATTTTTTTAGTAATTCTAAAAAAGTCTAGCTTACTCTAGGTATAGCAAATGTGAACAGGTACAGATTAAAAAGTAAAAGAACTACCAATGTATCATTATGCCATGTCTTTGTCCATACATACTGGAAATATTAGAATGGTTTTTTTCCCAGCAGTAGTCAGATTCCTTGGCATAACTCTAGATAAGATCTTGGAATCACAGTTGTGGGTTTTTTTCTGTTCCTAATTAAAAGTAGCTCAAAAATCTACACCATTCTTACAGCAAGCTAAAAATGGATGATCAAGAAAAACTAGGAAAACTGATATATGCCAGGAAAGGAATAGAATACCTTGAAACTGAAGCTAAAATTCAAATAATTCTCAGAAGATCTTAGGGAGTTAAACAGTCAAAAGCTGAAGTACATCAAAGTAGAAGTTGCTAGTAGTATACTATTTTATCAGAAGCACTTGGCTGGCAAGGTTTGGAAAATTTATGTATTGATTGGAAATTAATCAAGGCTTATATCTGAATTTAGACAAGGGTTAGACTAATCTGTTTCTGATGCTCTTCTTTCTATATTTTTCCTCTATACACATATTTGCTTTCCTGCCTCTATGTGAGTGTATGTATAACATTTGAAATGTCTCTATTTGTATAAGTCACTGAGACCATGACAGGCTAATCTGTAAAACACAGCATAGTTTTAAGATAAAATCCTAATGTTTTTTAAAATATATGTAAGTAAATTTCAATAGTCATGTTAGCATAAATCAAAAGAAGCTGATTGTTACTCAAATCTCAGGATTATTTATTTTGATGAAAACTGAAGCAGTTATAAATTAAAATTATTATCAAGAAGGAAATTAAACTACATTTATTTATCTAGAAAATTGTGTTGTGCTGAAGCAAGACACTTTTGTTAATGAACTTAAATTCTAAATAATTATTTTCAGGGTTTTTTTAGAATTCAGGAATAAGATTCTCCTGGATATTTAATTTTATACTTCTCTCAAAGGAAACATTATGTGAAAGAAATCAACCTTTAAATCTGAATGTACAAGGTATTTATTCTTCCTTCTTCCCCATCTGTCCTCTTTCTGAAAATAATCTGGCTTAATGAATGCTCTTGAACCAGTCTCAGAGTAAAAGTTTCTTCTTGTTGCTCTTTTTGTGAATAAAGTGTTCTTAGTAAAACCTTGAAAGTAGCTGCCTTTCATTCTTTGCAAAATGGCTGGACTTTCATTATGCCAAGGACTTCATGCCAAGAATCATTCTTCATCTAAAGTGGATTCAAGTTCTGTGTTTGCTTTCTTCTGATTTCATTGAAAGGAAGAGGCAGAGATTAATCACAAGCTGTATTTTGGAACCTATAACAGTCCTTCTTGTAATCATAGTCATGATACAGTGTAAAGAAGGCTTCTCCCTACCTTGAGTTTTTCTTTCTTATAAAGTGTGTAAAGATAAAAATTTCCTTATCAAACAATATGACCCTTGTAAAAAATATTATGCATCAAAAATCTCAGGTGGAGGTGAAGTAAAAATAAAGAAGTTCTTTCTTTATCCTGAAGAATAAGTGTTATTTTTCCTTGAGCTTTTGTTAGGTATTTCATTTCCTGTGATTGAATTTCTGACAGTTAAATCCATACAAAGACCAGACCCAAGCATAGAGATTTCAAAGGAAAGATAGGAAATCATAGGAATAATAGGAAAATATGGGATGGTGGGGACTGATAGGATTTTTAGGCTTGTTTTGAGTATCTTGGATTTGGACGTTTGGTTTCATTAAGTTTGGCGTTTTGTTTGACTGTTTTAAGATCGAATCCTTGCTATTTGTATTCCTATGTAAAACCTTCAATTGTCTCACTTAAGTTGGAAGAACTAAACTTGCTTTTTCAGGATCTTCCTTAGCCTGAATATGAACCTCACCACTGCTTCCACACTGACCTCACAGGCTGATTGTAGCTCAGGTACACAGATGCAACTGCTCATGACTTGAGCTTCAACAGATTCCAAGATCTTTACAACTCTGAGCAGCAGAACAAGGATCACTACAGTCTTCTCTTCCAGGGAAAAGACTCAATTGCAGAATGCATTAGGAATCCTGTCTTGTGACACTTTATCAATAGCATCTGCACAGCATCAATAAAGCACAGTAGTGCTTTATTAAAGAATACACATATATTTGGGATGCCTGCTCAAACATTTTTAGTAATAATGGCACCTGATCAAAACTGTTTGGAGACCTCTGTAGTAGAACTTCTCTGGAAGTACCTTCCAACCTCAGCACTTCTATGAATTTTTTTATTCTGAAAATAATTGCCATATTTCATGGAAATGTCATGAAAGCGTTTATATAAGGAATGACTACAAAATAATTTAACTTAATTTTCTAAAATATAGATGTTGTGGTACTGTGTTTGTTTTTTTATTAAACTACCCCTCATCTGGAACTTTCCTTACAGTGTGAAAAAATGCAGGTTTTAAATCTATAATACTGTTTAGCTATTGAATTCCCTGATCCTCAATAAAAACCTCTCTGATCTTTCTGGAGTAATAAGTAAAACACAGCAAAAATGCCTACAGTACTGGAAGAATATATTTCCCTATATTGCTTAAAAAAAACAAACAGCTGTTTAAAAGGAGAGAGAACTTGTATTTTTAAGGTATCACATTTATTTTGTTCCTTTCCCTAACACAGCCATTTATCAGTGATTTTGCAAAAAGCATGAAGATCATTCAGTTTAAATGTGAGTGGTAGGAATAAAGGGATAAGATTAATGCTAGTGTAATTTTCTTCAGATAGCACTTAGCCACAACATATTCATTGCTAGTATACGTTGCATAAAAGAATTGTACTTAAACTTATAGGCAGTGTGTCTTTAACACACCACAAAAGGAGTTAGTTGTTTTCTCTGTTTCATTGTCAGGAAATTATCTTGTGCATTCAGATGAATTGTGCAATGTGATTATTTGTATTCTGAGACTCACAGGAAAATGAAAAGTTCTTCATTTTTCTGACTCTGCTACTTTTCATTTTACTATATGATGCATATTAATTTCCACTGCTCTTCTTTGCAGCATTTATATAGCCATACCCTAACCTAGCAGGTTTTAAAGGGATATTTGATGCAATTAATATTTGATCTGATTTATGTAGATTAATGCAAGAATCTCATGTGCTGTCAGATTTTCTCATTGTTTTGTGCACTTTTTAGGACACAAATCATTGAAGTGATCAATGCAAGTAAGTGTGATTCCAAACAATATTGGCAGTGAATTGACAGTAAAATCTACACTTACAAAATTAAAGAGGTTCATTTTTTCTTTACATATGTTATTCTCAAGTGAAATAAATTTTACAATGCATGTTAAAAATATGCAGCACTCGAGTTTTGTATGTGAAATTATATTTATGTATAGCTGTAGATATTGCTGCAAATAGTAATATTACCTTGTTTCCGATGGTGTATTAGCTCATTATAATAAATCCCTGTACAAGGGAGTGTTTTTTTCTTTCTTCCTGTCTGTAGAGGTTTAAAACCTACGATGTGCTTTTAGACTAAATTCTTTATGATGAAACAATTTTTTCTCACAAGAGGCAACAAAAAGATACTCCTTTAAAGATTTTTTGTTGTATGAAAACACATACAAGTGGAGTGTGCATGCAGAATAAGGTGTAAGCAATACCAGTTATTTATAAACAAAGAGAATGTTTTCTCCCCAAAACAACGTTGATTGTAATGTGGCTAGAAGCAATGAGAATTTTAATTAATAATTTTTTTATCTCAATAAAATCAGAAAAGTTTATATTTTTTTAAACTCTCTTAGGGCATTGTAGGATTCTTCTCTATTTATTTATTTCTTTTGTGAGTAGGAATTTTTATTTATGCTCTACTCTGTGAAGTGTCTTGTAGTCTATTTTCTGAATGAGTAAATAATTGAGGTATTTTATTCGCGTAGTCACTTTAGAACTACATTTTAGTTCTAATTTAGTTTTCAAAAAATCCTTGTATTATCAGGTTGTGATTTTACTTTAAGCAAAAGAACCCAAACCAAAAACCAAAAAAAATTAAGAATTAAAATATCAAGAGTGATGTTTAGCCTGTCTTCTGTACCTTCTCACAGTAATCTGCATTTATGGAT
This sequence comes from Erithacus rubecula, assembly GCF_903797595.1. NCBI lineage: Eukaryota > Metazoa > Chordata > Aves > Passeriformes > Muscicapidae > Erithacus > Erithacus rubecula. The sequence goes on along the minus strand of NC_136689.1, from coordinate 93,878,830 downwards.
GTAGTGAGGTTTGTGCTTCACACAAGTAGTTGAACTGATTTAAGTCTTTCAAATACGGGAAATATGCTTAATTATCATCCTTACCGTATTTAATCCCAGTGAAAAATGAGAATCTTTACACTTGGAAACTTGTGGCTGGAATGGTAGGCAATGGAGAAGATAGGAGTACTCCATGAACTAAGAAGCAACAGAACAGGTGCATTAAATCCATGGATGGAAAAGGAGATTGGCTAAAATCTTACTCTGGGAGTACCAGATGAATAAATGGATAATGACTTCTACATACACTAGAAGCAATCTCCTGTTCACAGGTCCTGGTCCTTTTAGGGACTTCAATCACCCCAAAATCTGCTGGTTAATTAATATTCAGTGATTTTCTCTGAGCTCCCCATTGAGCAGGAAATTGTAAAAATCCTAGGAGGGTGAACAAGGAGCTCATGGCAACACTCAAATGCAAAAATGAATTCTACAGAGGGTAAAAGTAAGGACAGGTAATTATGGAGGAATACAGAGATATTGACCCAGCATGAGGAGATACAGCTAGGAAAACCAAGACCCAAGTGGAATTTAATCAGACCAGGGATCACAAGAGCAGCAAGAAGGGCTTCTCTAAATACATAGCAGGTAAAACAAAAACTAAGTAAAATTAGAGCCTTCTAGTAAATGGGGTGAGGACCACTGTGGCAAAAAGATATGGAAAAGACCATGGTCTTGAATGGTTTATAATGTATCTACACCTCACATTTTACTAGCCAGATCAGCTTTTTGGAATACCAGGGGGAAAGTCTGGAGCAATAAAAATGTACTCTTGCTGGGAGCAGATCAGATCAGGGAATTTGAAAGAAAACTGGACACACATAAAAATAACGGACATACATAAGAAAACTGGACACATGTAAGAAAAATGGACATACATAGAAAAACAGTCTGGGCTCTGATGGGATGCTCCAAAAGTGCTGAAGGAGCTGGTTGTTGTCATTGCCAAGGCCACTTGATTACCTTTGTCGAACCATAGTGTTTGAGAAAGATGCTGGAGGACTGGGCTATCTCCTATCTTCAGGAAGGGCAAGAAAGAGGACACAGAGAATTACAGTCCAGTCAGCCCCATCTCAATCCCTGGAAAGGTGACAGAGCAAACAGCTTCCAGGCAAGGACAAGAAATTCATTGGGTGTGGTCAGCGTGGACTCTAAAAGTTGAACACATGCTTGGCTAGCAGGCAGACCCTGTAGAACCTATTGGGATAATTTTGTGAAAACTAGGATCTGAACCAGAGAGATGCACAATGCATATGCATATATGAGTGAAGTGATCTTCATTTAAAAAAAAAATAAAAAATCGAGACAAGAGAGTGGATTGCATGAGAAATATTTACTTGTAAGTCTTCTTTCACTCCAGACTTTTTTTGGTTTTTTTGCACTACAGGTTTTTTCTGTGAAGTCATTCAAGGTGAAACCTTGAAGCTTCCAATTGCAAATGAGATAATGAATCTCCTATTAGGCAGAGTCAAGACCAATAATTCTCCGATTTTGGTCTTGATTACAGTTTGGTTACTAGATTTTGTGGCTCCAAATGAGGAAAAGACATAGCAAAGATGAATAATTTTAGCCTGCATCATGTAAGGTTAACTAATTGATCAAGCACCAGGTAATAATGCAGTTTTTCACAGCTTTTAAGTGATAAAGTCTGTGAAAGGAATAAAATAATTTTTAAATTGAATTAAAATGTTATATAATATTAAAAACATATTTGAAATAAATTATTTTCTGTATTCATTTTTACTAGGATCATGGACTGAACTAATATGCCATGTAAATGGGTGAAAATTGTTCCAAACTATTCTATAGTTTCAACCCATCAGATTTGTAAGATGTTGAGCTGTTCTGATGAAGAAAATACATGATAACAACTCAATGTCTTTCAAAATGATCTCTAGATATGGTTAGGAAAGCTGATGAATTCTGAGAAATTAAATATACAGTCTCATGCTAGCATTTATTTGAATGTAAACAAAGTTCTCAGCCCAACAGATCTGAATTTTTTTTCTGCAAGGTTCCAGGTAACAGTCCTCATAACAAGTTCAGCAGGAACTTGCTCTGCACATACATGATTTTAATAGAGTGAAAATAATTTGAAAGATTATATCTAAACATAAGAAATGATTGAGTGATCTTAGACATTACTAGGAGGTTATCATTTTTATAAATAATTCTGTTAGCTGAATATGTGGCCCTTCACAAAGCTCCTAAGATCGATATCATTCTTGTAAAATAAGAAAAAAAATAAAGAATGTCTATACCTAGAATAGCACCAACAAATTTGCTGCATTCTAGAATCACATCTTGTTATATAGGTGAAAAGAGAAATTGATTCTGTTTTTAACTCCTTTCCCTGAAAATAAGTAAAATTGCCTTTCATACCTCAGGATACAATAGGATCCAGCAGCAAAATTCTTACAGATTTATATTTTTTTTCTTTCACTGACTTGAAGGCAATTAGAACTTTATACCCTGTACATTTTTAAGACAAATATTAGGGAAAAAAACCCCAAAACAGGCTCAATGTATTTATTTTCGGTTCAACATTGTCATAGATGGTTTGAAAATATGGTCAGTGTGGTATAGAGTTTATCAAGCTTTTTCTTTATTTCAATAACAAACAATTTTCAGATGTGTGTAATAATAGTGCACTGCTCTACATATACAATTTAGGTTATGTTTTTATGGTAAGGTGGATGAAGATTTAAAGCAGTTGTATGGATAAAGCAAGGCCTTCCTCCTTGTGAAATTCCTTCCCATAAAAAGGGCCACCTTTTTTGTGTGGAATTAAAGTTTATTGTCCTACTCTTGAAGCATCTTGTCCTTCAAAACAGTATGAATTCACTTGAGAGAGTAATAGACAAATAATTTAATAGGAAAAAGAAACTTTTAGAAGATATTAAAAGTAAGATTAATCAAATATTTTATTAAATTTTGTTCTAGATAAATGTCATAAAACCTCTAAGAGATTTTTGAGGCCATGAAGGTCACTGCCATGTAACAGATGATAAAGCACTGAATTAATACTCAGAAACCTTGAATTCTCATTCTAGTTCAGCCATTGAGGCATGATGATGTCAAGAGAGTCACTTGCCTGTACTTCAAACTGACAGCCTTGAAAATAGAGATAATTGCATGTCTCAAATCAAATCTCTTCTGGTATATTTTACAATGTTCCATTTCAAACAGCTACAAACCACAGGACAAATCCAACTTAAGAAACAACAGATTACTTTTCTTTCAGAATTTTAGTTCTCCAAAGAACTATTATCAGTATAAAATATAGTCCACTTCAGATGAGATACCAGGTTCTACCCTCCAATGTCTCCAGCCTGGCAGGTCATGCCTTAAGTAATTTTGGTGGTAATTCAAGATTCTTACTATTTAGAAGACTGGGAGGGTTTCTATGAGAGTCATTTGTTTAGAGATAATCTGTTGAATGCCTAATGCTCCAAAAGAGGCACAGGGCCAAGGTACTGACCACTTGCAGTGATTATGGCCCAAGGCTCAAAGGGTTTAATCAGTGCTGTGCCAAACTCTGCCCATTGGTTTTACTGAGATTATATGACTGCAACAGATGGCAGAATTTGTCTTGTGTTTCTCTGGCCTCCTTCCAAATTGGGTAATTACATTCTACATAACTACAGTTATGTACAGTTTCAGTTCAGTTCAGAATTTTTCATCCTCTTCATTGCTAAGCAGTTTTCATATTTGAGGAACCTGTTTGGGTTTTTTAATGGATTCATGGATACTTTGCTATAGTTAAACCAGTATTTTTTATTTATAGCAAAGCAGCCTGCTGAGAGTCTTTCTACACAGAAACAAACACAATACAGGTTTTGAGAGTCTTAGAATCCATTTAGATTGTTCTAATTGTTCTAATATATTAAAGTATGCCTGGCAACTGTGTTTATATAATGCGAAATATATTTCCAGTGTAAAAGATACCTCTTCCAGTCCTGCAAGCAAACAGAATTAAGGATGGTGTGCTTTGTAGAGTAATATAAATTAATTATTTTGCCAAACAACATTTATTTTGTCTGAACACCCTCCCAAACAAAACCATTCAAAAAACAAACAAATAAAGGCAAAAGAAAACAAAACAAGGCAAAACACTTTTTATTAGAAAGTATTATTATGTTCCAAAATGCATAGCTGATGACTTGCTTCACTCTTTTAATAATTGTGGTTAAGAACAACAGATGTGAAACAAGAAAAGTCTACTCTAAGTTCTAGCCTAAAGATAGGAAAGCAATAACCAGAATAAATAATGTACAAAAAATTAATATCTCTGTTTGAGCAAAAAATTAAGCATGTAAGCATAGGCTATAAAAGTGCTTTCAGAATTAGTTACAATGATTACTAATCTTACTAGAACTAATTCTAGATTTAGTGAGAGCCCTGTTCTCATACCTGTTAATGTTATGCTAGAAATATCCTTTTCAGAGTCCTTGAAGAATTCCCACTTCTCTTCCTCCTCTATTTTTTGTCATAAGTATAAAAAACCAAAGTTTTACCTGAAAGTGCAGATTTGTGCCAAATATTAGGTTAATTATACTCTTTTGAGGTATTTACTATTTAGACTTCACTATTCAACTGTGGACATGACCTTAGTTTTTAGTTAAATTTAGCAACAGTGACATTCTTATGTTCTCATCCTTCTGTATTCTTATAAAAGTATACTGAAATTTTTGATTTTAAGTGCTTATAGTTCCAATAAACTTTTCAAGTGATTTGCAATCTGTTAAATTGCCCAATGATCAGCTTTTCCTGCATATTTGTATTTAGATGCTTGTTTATTTCTTAGCCTCTTAATATCATCCATCATTGCAAATTGCAAAGTATGTACTCACCAAAAGTCCTCTGGTTTTACATTTACCTTTAGTTGAATGCTGTGGGGCTTGACATATGATCTTGTGGAGATATTAAGATTGACTACATGCCTTTCCTTCCAGATGAAGATTCACTATAGTAAGGAATTAAGTTATATGTTATATTTCCATTGAACCCATTTATCTGAAACTGCTCAAACATTCACAGGATATCTTCAGGGATTCCAGAGGTCATGATTAGAAAAGACAGTTACATATCCGTAACTTTTTAAATTATTTCTCTTTTAGAGAGTTTTATTCTCTTGACTCCTTTACTGTGACTAAAGCATCTGGCTGGGACATGTTTTATTATTTCTTAGGGACTATGCTAACACAGCTCATTTTGTGGCTTTTGTTCACAATAAGCCATATTTAAGGATAGTCAGATCCTCCCAGATAAGTTCATTATATTATTCTAGTGTGAATAGAACTTGCAGTAAATGAACCAGGCATCCTTTGGATGAAATAAGCTACTTGGTCTATTTTGTATAAAATGAAACTCGCTATGTGCATTATGTGTAGGAGGAGCTCTCTTGTACACTAAAAACTCAGAAAGAGAAGACAATGTTTGGTTCCTCCCTCCACCAGCATGGTAGCTATTATCTCTAGAGTCACTAGTTATTGCCATTAATTTTCAAGCATTGTTGGAGAGGCAGATGAATCATACTACTTGTTGGGAATTAATTTAAGAAATGAAGAATATTTGAACTTCTAAGCTGAAAATGTGTCCATTGCATCTAGACAAGTCGTTAGAGGCCACTAAAGTCTTTACATTGAGGTTGTTTCCTGCTTCCTTCATTTTAAGTCTGGTGAACACCATGCTGTGACAACTGATGACTTCCTCAACACTGCTGTGAATGGTTCTTAAAAAAACTTATTTTCTTTAAAGTTTAACTCTCCCATGCTTATTTAATTTTCTTTCCTGTTAAATAAGTAAGTTTCATTCTTCTGAGAAAGCTATAAAATTGCACAAGTGTTTCCTTTTTCTTTCCCATTCAGAACCTGCCTGTTTATTGGTTTATTCATTCTTGAGAAAAAGAAGTATTATTTTATTATTATTTTTATTGGTAAGCATCATCAGGTTTTTTGTCTCTTGTGGAAAATTGCTTTCTTCATACCGTTACTGAGATGGGTATCACTATTAATTCTTTCAAGCTCTAACAATGAATTATATTATCAAGATTTAATTCCCTTGTGAAAACAGTGGGTAACATATTAGCTCTAGGATACGTACAAGTGACATGACAAATAAAAGTTATTAATGCTGTGTACAGAAATGATCTATTTAATTATTGCATAGTCATGACTTTTTAAATTTTATACTCTGTTTCTAGGGTCCTATTAATGTGTGGTCAAAGCATAAATGTGAGGTTAGTTTTACTTGGAAATGAAGCCTGGCAAAACTGCTACCTCTAGTGGAGGACTTAAGGAGTTCTCTGTGCCTTCTATTTGTAGACAGAATGGTTTAAAAAGATCATTAAAAAGAATATTTTATCTTTCTTTCAAGTTCCAAGTTGGCTGAAGAAGTAATATTCCTTATTGTGAAATATATATGTAAAGCAGAGCTGTCAGTCTCTTTCCCTTGCACTTTTGAGTGGTCAGGTAAATTTAGGCAGTCATTGACCTGTCAAAGGTTGGCAGATCATTTTGTCCTTTTTTCCAAGGTAATCAAGCAACAATAGCTTCTACCATGACTGATAACAGTCAGAACTACAATATAGTCATAGAAACAATAAAAATGTGTCATGTTTATACAGAGCCATAAGAATAAAAGAATATATCTGGAAGAACTGCTTGTTCAATAACATTTATATTTTTATATATGTTTTTGTTTTAGTTAAATTATTTTATACAAATTATTTCTTTTTAGCAACTAGTGGAATTAAGGTTGAGTTGAAATGTTAGTGTTTTTTCCATTTAAATTTGTGTTTCAAGTCACATTTTTGATACGGGATATTATGCATGTCTGAATCATGTTTCCAATGATGTATATTTGTCTTATACAATGCAGAGTAAAGCATATAGCCTGATTAATGAGAATACACTAAATTAGGATTGAATACTATTCCATAAAATCAATATTTTCAAAACTAATTTAGTATATATAAGGAATTATATATATATAAGGAATTAAACTGATTTTTAAAAAATTATTTTGGTATATCAAACATTTTAATTTTAATATCAGTAGGACATGTTTTCAAGAATTGTAGTTTATGGCATTATATGTAGTATGATAAATTATGAAAGGTTTTTGAAATATCTTGAAAAAAATGACATATTGTTAACCAACAAGAAACAATTCAGTATGCCAATCACCATCTTGTTTTACTGCCCTTGCCTAGAAAATAACCAGAATATTTTACAAGAAGCTCAGTAGTAGTTGCAAAGAATCTCCTGAATCAGAAAGGTTTCTGAGCCATATCAATCCTCTCATTAAGAGATCTTCCTCTATTTTATTAAATTTTGTGGCTATATGTATGTATACACATGAATGCATTCAGAATTATTTTTTGGAAGTATGAATGCAACATTTTGACCCATCAGGTTATGCCTTTGAGAAACTTGACATATTATAGACACTTCTCCTTCAAGATTCATGTTTGTTCTTGAGACCAAGAATAGCTGCCTCAGTCTCTGAAAGTACACAAGGCCACGGAACTTGGAAAGCAGCTCAAGTTGAGTTAGCAGTTGTTTGATGACTCCTTTAAAAATAAATGACTATGCGTTAATTGTTAATGTATCAAAACCACAACAACAAAACAAAACAAAACAAAACAACAACAAAATAAAATTTCATCCATTACTAGTTTTCATTGGAAAGATTTAATAGAGTTCAAGTAACAGTCCCGTGATGAAAGATACATCTGGCCTATTTCTAGCCATTTCTGCGTTGCATTGCATTTCCAGTATTGTGAATGTTTTGTTGACAGTGGCACAGAAACAGGAGAAATACAATAAGTTGAAGAAATGTTCTTGTCTGTCATTAAAAGGAAAAATGTGTGTAATGCCCTATTTCAAGGTAGCTAAGATATATAGTAGCCTAGAACATACTGTACAATGATATGCAATAAAACATGCCCTAAATCCTGTCAACTTTTATTTCAACATGAGAAGCAGAATACTACTCTTTGAAGTTAAACATTCTTAAAAGTGAAACATACATATATGGAGAACAGCTTCAAATATTCTTGGATGTTACTTTGCACTATAATCAATATCAAAGTAAAAATGTGCTTAGGATATTTGAAAATCAGTCTATGTATTTTGAGCTTAGTGTTTTGCTAAATTAAATTCAACAGCTACAACAGTTCTTGGATTAAACAGAAAGAAGCAAAAGAAAACCTGCAAATTCAGCCTAGGCATTTGAAAAGTATTTAGATTACATTATTAGCTGGATCTCAATGGTGGTGTTCATATTAAAGGAAGATGCACTATATTTTGAATTGCTTTCACAACTTTGATTTACGGGTCGCAATAACAGTTAAGGTGATTTTTAATTTTTCTACGTCTGTGTTTCAAATGTAAAATGTTTGGTTTAATGTCAGATGGATGTAGAAATGTAAAGACAGAGTACAGGCAAGCAGTGTTGTTCTTGAGAGGAAAAAATCTCATGCTTCTGCAGAAGCACTTTCATGATGGACAGCTGATTGTGCATATTCATCTTGTGCCCGTTCTTAATTGTTTTTGGGGAAAGAAGAAGACAATTACCAATGTGTTAAATCCAAAAGATTTAGCATTTACTCAATTTCTAAATGTCCTTTCAGTTACTTGATCCACTTTATGAAAAAGCAGATCAGCTGGCTATCAGGATTTTTTTTTAAATGTCAGTTCTGCCAGCTACATTACAAAAATTGGTTACCACAAGTAAACAGTTGAGCTCCTAATTGCAATATTATTCGTGCTTTTGTGGTGCTACCTTCTCAGGATAGATGAAGGCTTATGTATTTAATAAACAAAGGAAGTGTTAATTAATATATTAAATTCACAATTCAGTGGGGTCTAAATGCACTTTTGAAAGAATCTGCAGCTATTGGAAAAGCTCCAAACCACATAGGAGACCTCTATATTCATGTCAGCAGATGGGATTTTGTTTGAAAATGCAGGGTTGCAATAAAAATTTGGGCTACTGCTGGAGTTGTTCAGTTCCATGAGCTTTTAATGACCAGCTGTTTTCTGTATCCATGGTTACTCTGAATGTTAAAACATGCTTTTCAAAAATTTATTTGTGTGTTGCTCTTTATTTTATACTGCTACATCTAACTATGGAATAATATAAAACAAAGGTGTGTAACAGCATAGTACTGGTTTTGCCCAAGTAAATACACCTAGGTAAAATAGCCTAGATACACTTAATGAAAAAAGGTCTTATTTCTTTATATTTCTATTATTTTTATTATTTTTGTAATTAATACTCATAAAGAAATATTACTGTATAGACTAATAAAGATCTCACATAAAATCAAATATGACTATAGAGGAGAAATTCACCATTGCAAGGAAAGGAATATGCATAAATATCACAGATTGCACTCTTGGCATTTTTGTTAAAATGTTGATGTCAGGTTGCATAAGGTATAAATTATAGAGTCATGAAGTCCCAATAGACAGTGATTAAGTTTATGGGATTGTCACAGAACATTATGTAACTAGTAAGATACACAGAGGCTTTTGTCTATGACTAGGCTATCTATGACTATGGTCTTAGTCTTTGTACAGAACTTCAACATTTACCACTTAATCAGAATTAAGGTTCTTCTTACCCTAAAAAAAAAGTTTTTGTAGAAAAAATAATAAAATAATGCAAAAAAAAAAAGTGAGAAAAGTTCTATGCTGTCTTATTTGCTTAAATAGAATTATTGCAGTTAAGCACTGCCTGACACTTGACTTCATCTTCCTGTACACTCATTTTTTTAAAATGTATTCCTGCACTCCTAACCAGTCCAAGATATTTTCCACAGTTTTCCTACTGCAAATGTTATTTCCCTGCAGTCAAGTCAAAGTTACTTAGCATCTTAAATTAGTAATAAGGAAAAGAAGATAATTTATCAGGAAGTAATCCAGATGCTTAAATAAGTCATAAAAGAGAATATCTTGCTTAATCTGCTTCTGTCTGAGTCTTAGGGGCAGCCAAGTGAACTGCCTTCATGTATTTTTAGAAGCAGAAACTTCACACTTTCAGAAGATTATTTTATGACAATATAAACTTTTTAAAGTCTTTCTATAGCAGTTCTACCTAATATCAAAAAGATGTTTTACATATTTCTTTATGTAAGAAATACAGGTATTATTTAGATTCAATGTTATTTGTTTTTCTTGCAAATCAAAATCCTTTATGTACATTACTTCAGAAATATATCCAACTTTGGCTGATATTTTTAATTTTTTTTTAATTTATGTTTGTTTAAAATAAAATAATATTTTAAAAAGTATCTTTAAATGCCCACTAGATTTAATAGAATAACAGATTAAATTCAAGAAACTAGATTGCAAGGGAGTAAGTTGGCACACAACTGCTCTTGCACATTGCCCTTAACTAGACTAAGTTTATAGTTTTAAATGTTCACTGATTCAATTTGAAAGAATTTTCAATTTCAATTTAAGTCAGTTTTTATTGACACAAGGTGTTAACATTTTAGCCTTTCCACAGTCAGAATCTTGGCTGTGAAATCATCTAATTTAGTGTCTGTCAATATTTTTTAAGATTGGTTCGCTCTTGAGTGTTACTCAGAAAAACAGATTTTTGCTCCCAATAAAGATGTGAAACAGCATACCTATGATAAATTTGAGGTTTGACATTAAAAGGATGACAAATTTATGCTGGGAATGGTACTGAAGTGTGTCTGAACTCAAAAAAATCTGCGTGAAACTGAAAAGCCTCCCTTAGATCTGCTGCGACTTTTAGGCAAAGGCAGGTCCTAGCTAAATTTAGTTTTAACTAAAACTAAAGCTCTAAAAGATTCAGCTAAAATGTAGTGATGTCAAAAAGAAAAATAACAGTCTATATGTGAAACAAACCTATAATGCTTTTCCCATTTCTCATTACATGTAATTATATATGTCTACTGAATAAGGTATCTTGGCTGTGTTATGAAAGCCCCATTTACTGTGGTGACACAAATGCTGCTGCTGTGGGCTATCAGTTGTATGATTACACAAGGATTTGGGACATGCTGCTCTCTGACAATGACTCTGCAGTAGATCTTGGATCAATCATTTCTCTGATGATTCTCACTTCTTGAATCAATCACTTCTTCCCTTTTTTCATCCTCTCTTTGTCTCTTAATTTTAATTTCCTGTCTTTTTAGACTGTGAAATACTCCCTATTATGCACTTCTCTAGCATCTAGAACAGTTGGGATCTAAATTCCGCTGTAATTTTAGCACTTCAGCATATAAATATTCCTGAAGGACTTTTAAAATCACTGAGGTTGTGATAATTACAATTATATGAAGTGTTTAAGATAAAATAACTTTCCTGAGTCAATGCTGTAAAAATTTAGCCTGCTGAGTTCTGAAACATTTAGCACAAAGTTTGTCTCAGAACATCGCTTCATTTTATTGTTGGAGGATCCTCCAAGTCTGCTTTTATCTTTTGTGATCTTGAGGAGTAAAAAAAAATATTGCAGCCAGCTACTGTTTCAGCCTCTCGCTCTCCCCTTCTCCCCCACTGTTTACCCTGACTTGGTTTTCTTTTTTTTTCTTTTTAAAATTCAAATTTCTATTTGATTGGAGAAAGCATGTTGTTAACACTTCTCTCTGTTTTGCATAGTAGCTTGTTGATTCCTCTGTTTCTTTCCTGGGGGTGTTTTGGCACCAAGCGTTAATCCTTTATTCTCTCCTTCAGTCTCATTTCTTTGGTAGCCTTGTTTTGTGGGGTTTGTTGTTGTTATTTTTTATTTTTAAGACAGGAAGCTATCACATGTCTTTTAATATCAATTCAATTGTTAAGAGGAATTTTGACTCCACTGGAAGTTAGATAATGTAAAATTGATGTTTTTCTTAAGTACAGATTATCACAGCACTCCATTCAGATACCAGGTTTTGAATAGCTGTGCCAGTGCATGTAACAAATGAAGTGCTAAGATGCATAAAACCAAACTCCATTAAGTCAAATGTTGCTGCCAGTTTTATGAGTTCCAGATCAATCAACTGGGAACAGAATGAAAACAAAATATCCATATATTTTACTCTGCACTTGTTTAGACATGGTGGAAATGAAGATCTGTCTCACAGTCAGGTAACAATGTGCACTGATTCTTTCTGAGAAGGAAGCTGATTTGATGTTGTTTTGGAGTAGAATTTAGCATAAAGGAAGGTCCTGATTTTTGAACTTTGATGCCTTACATAAACTGTGATTACAGTATTAAAGCACAACAGTTCTTATATATTAAATCTTCTGGGAAGTCAGAAATTATACTTTTAGTAAGATGTATTGTGCTTATTTTAAAATAGTAACTTAATTTCAATGTCTTGAGCAATCTATTCTGCCTACATATGAGCACATGGGGTACCAAGGACCAAAAGTATTTTTACTTATTCATTTATTTGTGAGTTGTATTTATCTGTAACTAATAGTAACTTTGCTGTAGAAAAGAGTCCCAACCTTACACTATAGAATAAATTCTAACAATAATTATAAATTATTAATATACTTGCAAAATAAAATTCAAGAATAGTACTGTATTATACCAAATTCAGAATGGGTCTAGGAAGGACAAATGAGCTGGATGACATTGAAAATTGATCATAGCTCAGTTTCAGAGTGTATAAGTTTTCTGTTTGTACTTTCTCTGATATATCTCTGTCCTCAGATTAAAAATTAGAGAAAGAAATATGTTTAAATATGTTTTCCTGACTTGATGTCTTCTTTGTAATACCAATTCACATCTGAATAACATCTATCAATGATATTCAATCCATAATGTTTATACTAACTTACTAAGTTCTTTACTCACTGGGTAGGATGATAACCTAGAAACCATGTTCTACTAAATAAAGTTAAATAAATAATAAATACATTATGGGTCTCCTTAGAGAATGGGCTTTGTGGTTCTGCTGTTCACGAGACATATCACAGCAAGGTCAGGGAGTAGACTATGTATCTCTCCAGGCATTTCATCTCATTTTAGAGAGGATGCTGATAATAAATCATCCAGAAACACTTTTATTCCTATTTTCTCATTACAGCACTGTTCTGCCAACTAGTCCTTTTTTTTTTTAATAGCCAATATCTTATTTGTTTTTACATGTATACTAAAATGTTTTCCTTCCTTGAGCTCAGAGTCAGATTCCATGGAAATGTATCCGTGAGCACTGACTATGCCGTTCCCTCTGTGATAATTTTGAACTTCAGTATAATTTAATGTTGGCTTGGGTGTACTCTGACTCTCTCAGTAGCTTGTTGCCCTTATATCTTCATATATTTTAAGTCTGACTTCTGAAATCCTGCCATTACAGCCATTTGAACTGTGTAATATTTTTAGGCAAATCATACAGAAATGGTTCAACTTGCCATATTTCACATTCATTTATGTGCAATAAATGTTGGGACCAAGTTTATTATTCCTTTTACAAAGGTGGCAGTTGAAACTTGGAGTCAGACTTTGGAAATAGTATTCATACCTTCATGGAGAGAAATTTTCAGAAGAAAAAGTTAAGATATTATTATTTACAGGGTTTTTTTCTAAAGTTGCTCAATATATATGGCAAACTTTTGATGTTTCCAGACTGTAGTAGAGCCAGGGAAGATGAATTTGTTTTTATGTTGGCCTTTTATGTACAGTATTGCTTTTAAATAATTTTATAGAAAATCTGAAATAATTTAGACAGAAACTGCCAAAATAAGTATTTTGCTAGTTGAAAACTAAATTTAACAAATTTCTCCATGAAAACATGAAATGTCTCAGTGCAAGTATCATGTTTTACTTCAAATCAATGATTTTTCACTTTATCTCTGAGTATCATTCTTCCCATTACTCTAAGCAGTGTCTGCTTACATAAAATTTATGTGGCATTTGAAGCCAAGGGAAAAATTTCTGAGATTCAAATACATGGTGTTGCATTTCAATAAATATGATTTTTTATTGGAATAGACTGAATTAAATTTGACTACCATAGATCAGTAATATGCATTTTAGTATTGTAGAAAGGCAAGTGTTCCTGTTTTCTTTAGTTTCTGTGCTGAGTCTGGACATTATTCTCAGCTAAAATTTTAGGGAAGGAATTTTTATGTGCCACTGGACTTATCTTAAGAAAAAAAAGCTTTTATATTTACTGTAAGTTTAATGAAATGTTACCTTTAGAATCTAGAACTGCTGTCCAATTGTAATTAAAGTTCTGGTGAAAGATGGGGACATGCTGCTGTGCATTGGTGATATTACAATGAAAAATTGACATAGTGAGATTTTTCATAAATAAGTTCATGGAGAACTGAACTACAATAATAAAAAGCAAAATATTCTGAAAATATTTCAAATAAATTTCTCTCTGCACAGTCAGTAGGCTGTTATGGTTCTGTGGATATTTAATTAAAGTAAGGACAGAGTATGGAATATTTTGTCTTTCAAAGCTCTTTGTGATTAATACTTGCAAAAAATAGACCAGATTTTCACTGAATATTCTTGTTCTTCTAAGTGTATGGCTGGGTGGAGTGGATGAGCAGAGATTTAGGTGTGTGCTAGGGAATCCTTTTTAGTGTTTGTTACAAATCTCTACCTGCAAAGATTTGTTACTAACAGAGGTTTTGAAACACAATGAGCAGAAATCTCAACAAGAAAGAAACTTCTTTCTATCATTTTTAAATTGTGTTAGGTTTTCTTTTTTTTTTTTTTTCCTCAATGAACTTTTTTTCTGGTTTTATCGCCTGAGTTGGCTGGGAAGAGTACACAAAAGAAAAAACCCACAGTCTACTGACTAAATTCTTTGTGACACAAAGGAATTAAAATAAAATCAAACTTAATCAAGCCTCATGAACAAATTATCAAGTTGTACATTAAATCTTAATTGCTTTTTCAAAAATATAACAAAGATATTTGAAATAATTTTTGCAATGAAGCAGCATTTAACATTTCTCAGTCTGATAATGTTTCATGTTCCCTAATATGAATAATGAGTTGCCTTCTTAATTCCATTCAGTCTTTTATTATCTTTCATGTATCAAAATGTTAACAATTTTTTTTAGAATTGCATGGATAAATAAGAATTTATGACCTCATGGATTTAGGCTCTCTGATATATTTCCATGAATTATACGACAAAACAATGATTAAGCTGAATTACCTCTGTAGTTTTTAAATTTATATTCACTGTTCTTCTACATTTGAAATAATTTATTTTTGTCTGATCCTGCAAATAATACATCTTCTTTGCAATTGATCAAAAAGTATTTAGCAGCATGCTTCTAATGAGATATGGAGATTTTTGAGGTGTTCTGCCTTGAAAATACTAAATTTACATATGGTTTTCTAAAAACCCCTCAGATTTAAAATTGATTTTATGAAATTTAATGAAAGACTGAAAATTCATGTATGCCCTGTAAACAGAACACATGGATAATGAAAGAAAATAATTTATGTGGAGCTTGCAAATGACAGAAAATAGAAGTTTAAAGCAAATAAAAAGTAATAATATAAATATTTGACCACATAAATTCAAGATTATTTGTGGTAATTAACATGTGTTTCATATTCTTAATACTTACAGGTCCTTAAAGTGACACCTCCTTTGGCATAAAATGATAATATTGAGTTGTACAGTATATTCAGAATAATTCAGGGTGCTTTTAAATTCCAATTCAAGTCCTTAGGATAAAGAATTCTGTAGACCTCAGTAATCATTGTTATTTTTTATATTATTCATTTACCACATTGTCTAGTATAATTAATACAATAATAGGTGGGGGGGAGGGAGGCTGGTTCCCTCTTCTCTGTGGTGATTTCTACTTTGGGATTCCTGGGTTTGTTTGTTTTCCATCACATCCCTCATAAAGCATTAAATGCTGTGGCTTTAGTTGCCAAGACTCAGCTGTAGTTCACACCATCCGAGATTTCCAAGCTCAGTTTTTGTAGATCATTAGTTTCATGTAAATCTGCTCATTGCATATAAAACCAATGTTGCTTTTCAGGTTATGGCATAGCAATTGAAACATAATTTATTCTAACTCCTGCAAGTTCACACTTCTCTTACTTTTGTGTTCAAGACTTTCAAGTTCAATATTTGTGTGGACAGACAACTTGATTATCCATGTTTTCTTCTTGTCTTGGTCGTATGACTGTTTCCAAGGAAAAAATTTTAATGTCACTGCTCTAACACATCAATTTGTTAGTTCACTGATAGATTTATTTTGCTGTTTGTGTCTATTTTGAAGTTTAAATGGTTATAAGCACTAAGTGCTTTAAGAGCCTTGTCTATTCCAATGCACTTCTTCATGATTCTGCAAGTTCAAATTTTGTCAGTATGAACTTCTACATCCAAGGCTTGACTACATTATGAAATTTTTTTTTTTTGTTCTCTTTGATAGAATATCTGTATTTTGCTATTATATAAAATATTATTGGTTATTGATACTCTTTTTTTTTCCTGAGAGCCTTATTCATCACTTCATAACACACTGGTTTTATAGTCAAATTAAACCCAGTCCACTTCCAGGAATTCCAGTCTGGAACAAAATCAAAAACTCCTTTTTAGTGTGCAGGTTCAAGGTTGAGAGGGTGTATGACATCCCTGACAGGACAAACATATTTTTTATCAGTCTTCTCCCTTGGCTTTACACTCTCTTGAATCCTTTCTGTATTCCACTCCTTTCAGAAATTAGCATCGTTCTCTGAGCATGTGTTTATTCCCATTATTTCATGATGAAAATACAGAACTCCAATTCCTTTATTAATTTAATCTGAGTATTTTTCTTTTCTGTTAGTTTTTTGGGGGTTTTTTTGCCTTATTACAAGAAACAAAAGGGACTCTTGTAGCAGAGACAACACCAGAAAATGTTTGCATTGTAATGTAAAATATATAGGATTGGACCTGGAATTGCTTACTATATTTTATGGTGATGTTGTTCTTTATTGTTTGCAAAGGAGTGTTTCGGTATTTTCATCAGTGAGCCTGGGGCTAATGCAGAAAATTTGACATATAGAGAAATGGCAGAAGAGGAATTTTGAGAAAATACTCTTACTGCTGCCATTATATGGATAGGTGAAGGATATTAAGTGCAATTCTATGCTGAAGGGGATAATTAAAATGGTACACTGTCATATACTGTATCTGTTGCTGCTCTGGAAAGAATCCTACTTATTGGATGATATCTTTTTATGTGAGGAGTCCCTGACTCATCCACTGATCAAGATGAGTCATCAGTGTTTCTTAATTTTTTTTTTTATTAAACATCAAGAATCTTTTTAATTTATTAATTTGGTTAATTAGTTGTGGGGTTTTCTCCTTCTTCAGATTTCTTCCTTGTCAGACTGAAATTGTTTAGGTAAAAGAGGGCATGTTTAGTTTCAAGCTGCACTTGTTAGAAGGTTTCACTGCTCCAAAAATTCTGTGGAATTTTATGTCTGCAGTAGAAGTTGAAGCACATTGTGTTTTATCACTCTTTCTTTGTTGTTACTTTCAGAAATGACCAAAGTCTGCAAGGCTTCTGAGCAAAAATAAAAATTAATCTGTTTAAAGAAGGCAACAGGCCAATTAACTGTTTCATAAAAGTAAATTGTGTTCAGAATAATCAGGAAAAGAGACTAAGAATTAAATAACAATTCTAGTCTAAGTTTTGAGGAGGGAAAAAAAGAAAGTCTTTATTTTTTAAAGTATGCCTTTAAACTTTGAATTGCATTTCACAATTTTTATTTTCTTTTAAAATTCTGTTTATTTTGACATTTTTCCTTAATATGAGTAAATATACTTCATATGTATAACTTGATACATCAAATAATTTATTTTCAATTTGTACAACAGAGGATCTGATAGTCTCAGTAAATTATACTTCTTACATAAGCAAATCCCTGCTCATGCCTTTTGTCTTTGGAAATGTAGGTCCTCTCTCTCAGAAATTAATAAGAAATATAATTGAAGTTTTAGACTTCATATAGATTTTAGAGAATGAAATTATATTTTCAGGATGTTTTAAACCAAATTAATTGCAACTGATACAAATCTAAATTTAAAACTGATAGCATTTGATCTTCAATCTACAAAAGCACTTAAGTCTTAAGTACTGAATTGTACAAATTAATCATCTACTTTTATTCTATTTTATTATCAACCCAATATATTTTTTTAAATCTAGCTAATTAATGTATACTATTTGCACTCATTATGCTTAGTAACACACTGGAAAATAGTCAATGAATCTAAGTGTTCCTGACACTCTGCCATAAAATCCAGTATCATCTCTTATTGCTAATTAAAATATACAATAATGAAAATCAAACAACATACTGTGTTTTTAAAACTTTTCAAAGTCCTTAACAACCATTACATTTTCATCAGAAGGAAAACTGAAAAAATAAGTTCTACATTTTAGTCAGACATAAATATTTCAGTTTCAGTAGCATTTTTGAATCAGATTATAATTTAGTTGGAAAGGACCTAAGAAAATGAAGAGATTCAGCCAAATGCTCAAATAGTTGACTTCAAGGATAAATGGGGTTGCTCAGGGCCAGTCAATGATTTGGGTGTTTCCAGCAGCAGAGATGCCACAACTTCTCCAGAACACCTCTTTTTATGGAACTTTACCTGTGTGCATTCAACAAGAATCCTCATCCTAAACACAATATATGATATCACTACTGATTAATAAATGATTAGTAAATATTGTCTGAGGAAACAAGCACAGTGTGCTTCTCAGATACCATTTACCTGTATATTTGCAATAGTTCTACAGTAATAAAGCAAAGTTTTTGAGGAGATTCCAAAGATTGGAAGACAGTAAATGAAATGGATAAATCAGCAACTATTTTAAGCAAGTCTAATGCCATTGATTTAGTCAAAGCAATGCATTTTTATATCAGCCCAGGAACTTCTTTAAACCTTGTTAGTTGTAATCTCATACTAAGTTTGTTTTTAATTTTATGTTCAGTGTTTTTTCATCTAATTATTTATTCATTCAATATTACATTTTATTTATTCAAGACCTCTTAACTCTTATATAAATAGTTTTGATATTTTTTTTCATACTGGTTTCATATTGGTTATGACAACTGTCATTCATTAAATGTGCCAAAAATATGAATAATTATAAGGCTTTCAAGACCAGTGCTATAAAATAAGGAGAAAAATCTTTGATAAATTGAAAAAGGTGGCTCCATTTTTTTTCCACAAGATGCAAGAGTGTAATGTAAGTTCTCTTTTTTATAAGAAACTCTCAGACTTAGAAACTGATATCTGATACCACATAATGGGGTTAGGGCTAATGCTGTTTTTGTTACAGTCAGCAAGAAGGATCTTTGTCTCTAGCATTGAAGGAAAGGGCAAGATGTATTTGTTCCTACCAGGACTGGGATGGAACAAGAGGCTAGATATACAATGTCTCTGTTTAGACTTTTCTATGGTCAATAAACATTCTCAGTGCCAAAGTGAATTTGTCTCTCAAGAGGACAAAAAGAAAAATTCTGAAGTTTGTGTTCTGAACAAAACAATTACCTTGCAGTCAAAATAAACAGACAACATTTCTGCAGCTGTCTGAATCACAGATGCTTACTGTATCATTTTTCCCTGTGGTCCAAGAATAAATGTTCCATCTGCAAAATGATTAAATGGATTTCATAGGTAAACTCATTTACGATTCCATTTTAATGGAGTTACCCTTCATTAGAGGCTGTCATTCAAAATTAATATGAGGAGCTATTATTGAGATACCAAAAGTGAAGAGCTGAATGTCATAGTACTCATTTTTCATAAGTATGGATGCTCTTGAAATGAGAATTGAACACTGAGAGCAGATTTATCAAATACTTAGTTACATTTTTATGTCAATTGCTCCTGTCAGTCAAAGCAAGGCAAACTAAAGGAAAAAATACAACACAGCAAATATTCAAAGCAACAAGCACAAACAAAACAATGTCCTTTCCTTGTCCTTTTTACTTATAATACTTCCACAATCATGGAGGAAGAGTCTGACTTCATTGTTGGGGGTTTTTTTGTTGCTTTTTTTGGTTTGTTTGGTTTGTTTTCAATAATAAATTATTGTCTATTCAACGAATTCATATTTCAAAAAAAAAACAAATGGGCACTGAGCCTTTACAAGCTTAGTGACCTAGAAGACTATTTGTATATCACCACTGGACTAATATTTTTACCTAGAAATTTACCTGACAATGGAAAGTAAAAATAAAAAATAGGAGTAAAGGACAAACATGAAGTACATTTGTATTTTCAGTAAATGCAGTGTGCAAAATATCTCTGTTAGCATTTCTGGTTTATTTACTGAGTAATATATGTATCCCCAGAATGATATGATCTTGCATATTACTTCCTAACATAATTAATTTAATTTTCTTGTCTTTTCCTATCCTAGTACATATCTGTATTTCTGTGCCCTTTGATAAAAGTCTGTATTGTCCTTCATTTGTAGTCATAACTTTTTGAGTATGACAATATGTAGTCATACTTGGTGTGGGTCTTTTTTAAAGTATGCATTTTTGTGTCCTTTAAAACATATAGCATCTTTTGCTGTTAGCTAGTCAAGGGGAGGAAACATTTCTTTGTAGCTGCTATTCCTTCAACTCAGCTTATATTTTGTCGATGGTAATGCTATTAAAATTTACATGTAATAATTAGTATTGTTTAGTTTGATTAGAGCATGCATCTGCTCCTGAAAATTATGATGCTTCAATTTTATTTTACTGTTTGCTCTTATTACAATGACAAACCATTGTCAGTAATTAGACCATTGTTTACTTCAAGAAAGTGGAGTAGTCATCTGCCTTCAGCAGCATCTGTGCAGCTACCATCTGTTCTTCTCAGGCAGTCATGAAACACTGTCTGTAAATTTTCCTCCTTTCACTCTGTGAATGCTGTGTAATATTAATATTTGCTGCTAGGCAAAAAGCAACTTTTTTGTCTATAAAGTTAATAAGAGATAGAATAATATAATTTTAAAATACAGAAGACATTGTATCTCGGGAAATATCTTCCACAGTCAGAACACAAAGGTCCACAGAGACCTTGCAGCAGGCATCCAGTACCTAAAGAGAGACTACTGGAAAGCTGGACAGGGACTTTTTGCAAAAGCCATGCAGTTACAGGGCAAGAAGAATGTCTTTAAACTGGAAGAGGATAGACTTAGATAAACTATTAAGAGGAAATCCTAAGATTTCTAGGCACTGGAGAAAGGTTGCCCAGGTGACTTGTGGATGCCCTATCCCTGGGAATGCTCAAGGTCAGGCTGGATACAGCTCTGAGCAACCTGCTCTTAGTGGAAGGTTTCTCTGGCTGTTGCAGTGAGGATGGAACTAGACGATTTTAAGATTCTTTCCAACTCAAACCACCCTGTATTCCTATATATATTTATATACAGTAATCTGCAAAGACTATAATTCTCTGGTGTGGAATCTAATTTTCCCTATTGCTTTAGCATTTTCTAAAAATTTCCACAAGAAAATGTGCTGTAAAAGTGAGATGGCAATAAATTGAAGCCTTTCATAAGCTTAGAATTTATTTCATTATCAGTAACATTTAGTAAATGTTTTCATCATGACAACATATTGTTAGGTTTATATTTAGACTACTGATGTAGTCAATGTATTTTTTCTCTTGAGAAAGGATTAAAATAAGGGTAGTTTAACATGAACATCTCATTTATACTTTTACAAAAGTCCCACATGTGTATATGCTCAGAGAAACTGAATTAATCCTGGGTATGGTTAATAGACTGTAGAGAGGAATGAGCTGCATTTCAACCTTAAAATCCTATGATTTCATAATTTTTTTCAAAAGATCTTTAAAATAATAGTAAATTGTGTTTTATTACTGTTGAATTCCTTGCTACCATTGAAAAATGTGCAAAACAGAATTCTGTATAACTTCTGTACTGCAGTTTAGGATGAACTCTGTGACTGTGACCTAATTAGTGATGAGGTTAAAGCAAAATGTTCTTGTGGGTTTTTTGTATCATTGTTTGTCAACGAGTGGGTACAGATGTAATTGTTGAAAATGTAGAACACAGAAAATAATAAAAAAGGGGGATAAAAACAACAAAAAAAACCAATATTACTGAAATTGTTGAATTAAAATTTGAAATGTGATTTTTTTTCTGAAATTAAAATAAGAATACAAAGGCAGGTACTTTATATAATTATTGTTTGTGTTTTATATTTGGCCTTAATCTTTCTCTTCCCTACATCCCCAAATTCTGAATATTGAAAATGTATAGAATATGAAAATGTAAAGAATGTAGGATTATAGACAGGGAAAAGTTTGGTTGCATAGAATGGGATGTACATTTTTTTACTTGATAATGGTTTCTAGCTTCAACTGGACATAAAATCAGCATCAGCTGTCCATAGTTAATCTGCAGTTCTTAATCTAAATGCAATGTAAGAGGAAAGACAAATTCTGAGCAAAGGGATAGGGCTATGGTGGCCATTCTGGTTAGTCTCAATGTGTTAGTAGTTTCCTTCCACTACTTTATTTTTTACAGATACATACATAAAAACCTATGCAAACTTAGGTGATGAGAAAGGGAAACGCAGTATTTTCATCAAAATTTAATATGTATTATTAAAGTGCTGGTACTTCCTAATTCTTGACAATATTCTGCAGAATAAGTGAAGATTGATCTAGTGCCCAATGTAAGTTCATTTCAGGAAACTGGAAAGGTGAAAAATGCTCACTTAATACATGCACTGAAGTGTTAATTATGGTCCTGTTCTGCTGATTTTGTAAAACTGAAGTCACATTTTCACATCAGCATTCAATGAACATACGTAACTAATGAATAAAAATGTTATTTCTATTAAAGATTCTTAATAAACCTTAAAAAGTAGTTTGAAAAAATGATGGTTGCTCAGTTTTAGCATAAATAAAGGAAAAGCATGAGAAAATTAATCTAATAATCATTATAGTGACAAATCAATTTTTTAAAGTAAATTTGTGGGAAGAAAAGCCAGTATTTTGCTGATAAGCTTCAATTTTCTGCTTAATAATTATCTTTTAGGGAACAGTCACATTTTATTAAAATGACTAATTGACTCACTGTACTGCTGTGCTAATAGAGAAGGAAGCACAATAAATGAATATTGATACTATGAGTTTTTTATAAGAAAAAAAATAAATAGCAATATATTCCCCATATTCCATTGCAGCAATTTAAATGCAAATGTACAATACTAAAATTACCCTCTGTCCTCCTACACAGAAGGAATATGCATTCTGGAAAAGGACATTTTCATTCAGGGACAAGCCTGAGAAAAAGAAGCTAATAGGGAGGTATCAGTTGTTAAAACACAGTTGATCAGTCAGCAGGGGGAGATTTCAAGCAGGGTTATCCTCCTTGAACTGATATTTCAAAAGCTGTAATCTCCAACAATCTAATTTCCTGAGTTTTATGCTTCTCAACAATTGCAAAACCCACTTGCCATTTGGAACAAAACTGGGAGTACAGATTTTTGGAGATCAAACATCTTTTCTCTAGGAATGTAATAGAAGGATATGGCATAGGACTAATTGAGGTCTCATTGCTACCAGCTGCATTTCTCTCAGATAATATTCAGAACTTTTGCTTTGCTTAATGGGCAATACATCATGCTCAAGGGGGCTACATAGACCATAAAGTAATGGCAGGAAACTAGGGCTGATGGAAATTTTTGCTGAGAAAGGAAACATGGAATAAAGAGTAATGTAAAAGCAAATGGGAGATTTTCATCAGTCAGTATTTTTCCATATCTAATCAGACTATGGTTAATCATGGGCATAGACCAATATGAATTTTGTAGTTAAATAAGAGCTCACATTGAAGAGGAAGGTCAGAGTTATGTGGTGATTCAAGGCATATGTTAATGACAAATTAGAACTGGTTTATACATTGTTTCAAGCAAGTAATATGCTGTTTTGGAACTGCCCTTACCATTTGGGGAGAAAGACCTGGCATCCAAATTTTACATCCAGCTAGATATTTGAACACTACTATCATATTTATAGCCTGATAACCTTACTTTGCTTTGGCATTTCTTATTTATAACTATGCAGTCCTCTAAATAATTCATACTGAATATTTGCACTTGCAAAGTGGAGAAAATTGAAAGACTATGGAAGAAAAACTTTCCTCTGGCACCTTCCAATTGTGCTTCCAGAATGATGAAGGGAAAAACAGATACCAAACTGACATTTGGACATATTAGGAGGTGCAGTGCTACATCATGTATTGAGTTTTAGTCCCACAGTGTTGTGTCATTGCAAGGGTTGCTAACAGATATCTTCCTAGTATGGAAATCTAGTATGGAAGTACTTGCATCAGAAAGTGAGCAAAATGGAAATAAATATTGTCTATGGAATTTTTCAGATGATGTTATAAGTTCTATTATTTCTACTATTGTTCTGACTTTTTAAATGAAGAAGTGTTCTGAATTCACAAATTCTCACAACATATCATCTCTCTAGTTGAGAGGAACCTTTTTTTTTCTTTTGTGACTTGTTTTATTTCTCTTGCTCTTGCTCCTGCTCCTTTCTGATTTGAGTAGCCATGAACCTGAAAACTGGTTTTTCTATGTGAATTGAAGCAAGAATTGAAGGCACTTTCAGCTTTATTTTAATAACAAGTTATAACAGGAGTTATAACAGGAGTTATAACAACCAGTTTCTTCACAACGTTGCATTTTACAATAGCAGTTATAGCTAAAAGTACTGAGAAATTTTTCATGTCAAAATTAGAATAAAAAATGAAGCTTAAAATTGCAGAAAGCAAAGAAAGCAAGAATTAGGTTTTCAAAAGAAAATGTAACCCAAGGCTAGGTCCTTTAGAAAACTTGGAGCTGATAAGGGTGGAAATTAATACTGGAACTCAAACAGTGTTACGAATGGTTCCCAGGGCTAGCTAGAGGTAAATATGACATCATGCAACATTTCAGAAAAATAACACTGAAAATCAAATGTAATCTGTTAATAACAGCCTCAGTCAGGATCATACTAAACATAATGTGCTAATATATACTGTATTCCTGTCATTCAGCTCCACATCATTTATTAAAAAAGATGGAAAGAAGCTGTTAGCTGGAATTTTGATTTCTATTGCAGCCATTTAGGACTACCCATGTTCTCAAACAATACCTATTCCTTTAAAATGTATTGCACTCTGGAATTTCCTGTGTTCCTATCACCTTGTAATTGCTCAGTAATGAGAATCACGATCAGGAAATGATGGATTGGGTTCCTACTTTGTTCTACTCAGATTAGCAATTTGTTGTTCCAGATGTAAAACTCAAAAATAGCCCACAAATATTTGGGCTTTTATCTCATTGCATTTTCCCAGCCTCAGTATGGTAACATTTTCTGTCTGTCAAATCATATTCTGCATGAGTATTCAAGTACAGAAAATCCCTTATTTTGCAATTAATATCTATAATAATTTATCAGATATAAAAAAATGTTCACTTCTACAGCCATTGGTCATATTTTTCAATCACAAAACAGTAGACGTTTATCTTGATTTTAGTTCTACAGCAATGGAGTTATTTGCCAACAAATTAATTGAATAAATAAACAGATTTTTTCATATACTGGTGCTCCATGACAAGCATTGAACAGAGTTTTGGTTGTAGTTCATAATTTAACTAGAAGTTTTAACTAGAGACATATTTAAGGGGTGACTAAGAGAAAAACAAGAAACATTCTATGCCAGCCTGTAGCCTTTTTTCGGTGAAAGATTAAGTTATTGTGTCCCTTTTGGTTTTACACTTACAGCAGGTCACCTTCAAACCTCCTTCACTTCAGCCTTTAGAAAAATACTGATGAAGACACTCATTTGAGATAAAATAATAGATTACATGTGAAAGTACTCACTATACCTTTCCAAAGCTTTCAAACAATATAGATGGTCAAATCTATATGCATTCTTTTCACTCTCTTTTCTTTTGATGAACACATTGGCAATAACAAATTCCTCTGAGGTTTTTGGATTCAGAGGCAGTGTTTGGAAAAACAAGTTGAAAGTCTTCTATCGTATCATCTGTAGGAAATAAAGTTCTGAAGGAAAACAGACTTGTGTAAGACTTTCATACTTTCTCCAGTCAAGGTATAGTACAGCCTCCATAGCCTGCATGGTCTGTGCTGCAAAAAGCAGCTTAGAAAATGTGATATTTTCACAACATTGGGAGACTGTGTGTCCTTTCTGACTAGGGACCTTCTTGCCATAACCTGATACCTTCATCAACACATCTTCAGGTTACACTTGTAATATCTTCTGAAATTAGACACAATTTGAGGTTGAAATTATTCACTTGTAACGGAATTATCTACAGCATCCATTAACTTGTTCATAATTCCAATTCCCTTTCAAAAGCTCAAGAGCTTTCTTAAACATTCACAGCACTAAAAGGATGTTAATCTACAGTTCTGATTTAGAGGATTTTGCGCTTTTTTTACATAAGATGAATGCGACAATTTCATCAGAATACAAGAATTTTTTTTTTTTTTCTAGTAGTGTTGAGAAATTCTCATGTGTAATCAATATATAGGCAACTGTTTGGACACGTTAAGAAAAATCCATGGCAATATTTCATAAAGGTGTAGCTTCCCATGTGAACAGTCAAAATTTTAGCAGTCTTGGATTGTGATATTTTGTGGGTTTACTAAAGACTCTTAGATAGTGAGCAGTAGGCAGCCTTATGTGGATTGCAAAATCAGTTATGCTTCTTGAGTTTTCAGTTAGCATTGGCCTAAATCCTTGATTTCCCAGTCTATAAGCTCCAGAGTAATATACTTCTATATGCTGTATCTCATCATCAAACCCTGAGCATTGAAAAAAGATTTAAAAATTTTAAAAACTATGCAAAGTTACTTTTTTAATTAAGCATTTGATGACTAGAAATATAGTGAACATGAGTTGTTTAAAGTAAATATGAGTTGAAAGACTTGCAATAAAGAATTATTAAAATGACTCAAAAATATAGCTGCTGGGTTGGCTTTTCTGTAATTCCCAAATGTCAACTAAACACAGAATGATGTGCTGTATGTAGCAGAGCACTCTATAATTACTGTCAGGAGTGACACCACTCAGCCTGCTGAATGAGAAGGCTGGGCTTTAGGTTGTTGTTTTTTCTTCTTACATAATAGCAGTGCTCATCTATGAAACTGCTGGACTGCCTTACTAAGTTATTCTTGTTCTGATTGCCTTCTTCAGAGGCAAATAGTTTTGGAATAACTGGAGCACAGATTTTTTGGTTTTTGGTTTGGTTTTTTTTTTTTTTGGTTTTTTTTTTTCTGTGTCAGTGCTGTTAGGTTTTTCTGTAATACCAAAACCAACAAACTTCCAGCTCCCCTCACTTCTGTGGTTATAGAAGTATATTTATATCCCATCATGAGAAAATTATTTTTGCATTTTTTGGTCTTAAAAAACATATGAGAAAATGTTGCAGGCTGTTTAACTAACTTCCACTATTGCCAACCTCTAGTGACATCATATGATCCCAAAAGTTTCAAATTTCATACTTAAATTTTTAATCTGACATGAAAATAATGGGGCTTGTGAAAAATGTTTCTGGAACAAAGATTAAATCTAGATATAAACCCTTTAAAGACAAACCATTGAAGAAACATTTTATTTAAGATTATGTAGAAATACAAAGGGAAGCCCTTAAAAAGCTCATCATATTCAAGATTTCAAATATTCTGAATAAACTTCATTGTAACACACACAAAAAATGCAACATAGGGAAACAAAAAAACATGAAAAACAGTTAATACCACTCTAGAAAAAGAGAGAAATATTATAATTAAGTAACTTATGTGGTTAATTACAGAATAAGTTATTTCAAGTGTTTAGGTGGATATTACTGTGTGGACAAGATCCACCACTCACCCTGCATCAACCCAACACTGTTGTAGCAGGAGATCAGGTTTGCCAAGCCCAATTTGCCCTTGGTGAACCTATGCTGGCTTTTCCCAATCCCCTGCTTCATCTGACTTTTGAGAACCTCCAGGAGTCATTCCATAAGTCTCCCTGGGGTGAGGTAAGCCTGATGGGCCTGTAAATTCCTGGATCTTCCTTCAAGACATTCGTGTTGATGGGGGTGATATTAGCCTCCTTCAATTCTTCTAGGATGTCTCCTGACCTCCATAATCTCTCACAGATTGTGGAGAGTGGTCTGGCAATTGTCAGCCAGCTCCCCTAACACCCTTGGATAGATAATGTCAGGGCTTATCAGTTTTTAGGGGTTGTGCTTATATATTCATTTGCATACAACTCTTCCCTCACTGACAGTCGCTCTGTTTTCACCAACCTGGATTTTTGTTCCCAAGGCCAGGAAGCCAGCAGGCAGTGGTAAAGAGACGGTTGAGGACATCTACATTTCAAGACCTGCTTTTTAACATCAGGCAAATATTTTCCTTCTTTCCTGATTTTTATTGTTATTTACATACCTGAAGAATCCTTCTTGTATTTTTTGACATCTCTGGCCAATTTCTATTTGAGCTGAGCTTTTGCATTCTAACTCCATCTCTGCATGCCCTGGCAATGCCCTTGTGGTTCTCAATGTGTGATGTGCACTTTTCCATCTCTGGCATGTTTCATTTTTTGCATTTGAGCAGACTCAGATGCTTGCAGTTAGGCCAAGGGAGTCTCTTGCTTTCCCTGCTTTCCCTTACCTTTAAGAGGATGAACTGTATTTGTGCTTCCACAAGAGCGCTCCTGAAAAGTTCCAGTACTCAGTAACTCCTTTATCCTCCATTAAGCTTCTTGCTGAATCCCTCCAAACTGAGCAACCTGAAGTTTCCTATTCTAAACCCAGAAACTTTTGTCTTAGAAACAGCCTTCAGTGTGCTCAGCAGGAGTCCAAAGTTCAGAGTCTTGTGATCACTGCAGGCAAGGCTATCAATAACAGAGATAATACAAAGCAGGTTTTCTTGGTTTGTGATCAAATTCTGATTGAACTCTTAAGACATAGTGGCTGTAGTCTATTTCCATAAAATCAGCAAGTGAACAATAATAAAAATAAATTGATTTGCCCATAATGTCTGGTTGTTGGTATTTTTTTCTGCTTTTTTAAATAAAACATGGTTTTGTACGAAGAGCAATTAGTGGCATACTATAGTGCCCCCATATATAGTACCACTATATGTCACACTATAGTGCATTAAATGTATTTTAAAAAATAGTATTAGGAAGGTTTTCTATCTCAAGTTTATTAGTCAGTCACAGCATAGTTGCTTGAAGTGCATTTCTTAGCAGTTCAAAAATTGATTTAGGAGAACAGTCAATTTTCTGAAATATGAGAGCAAACTGAGGTTGATATTTCTCACAATTATACAAAAAACTTAGGGCATGATGCCATATTAGATTGTGAAATAGCTCTCTGAGTTTTCCAAAACTAATATTCTCCAAGTTTCCTAAAACTAGTATATCTCCTGTGACCTTATATAAATAATATTCAGTGGTAGACAAGAAGTGATTTGAATATATGAAGAACTGATATATGCATATGACCATGAGGAGTAGATATTCACAAAAAAACTGATATACATCAATGACAGCACCATCCCTAACCTTCCTTGATGCAAACTGAGTGGTCAGGAGAGAACAGAAGGCTAACTTTGGTTGTCACCTTGGTATAATACCTTTTATCCCTCATTTTACTTTTAAGTGATTCCCTTTGACCAAGCTTGTCTGGCTGGAATAAAGGCATAATCTGTCTTAAATCTCAGTTCCCTGAACAACCTGATCTTACTGGAAGGTGTCTCTGCCCAGGGCAGGGAAGTTGAAACTGCTTCATCTTTAAAATTCCTCCTACCTTCTATGATTCTGTGATGCATCTTTTTCTCTCTGTGATTTGAAGGTGATCCCTTCCTTAGGTAAGGTCTATGTCAGTGCACTTTATTAGGCAGAGATTGCAAATCATCTTTCAAGTATGTAGGAAACTGGTTTTAGCAAAGCAGTTTAAGAAAATAAAACCCTTGACAATGTTATAAAAATAATTTGGTCTTTAACCTGACAGCTGTCTTCTAACATATTTTCTTGGAAAATTTTGGTGACAATATGGTGTACAGAAATAATTTGTTTAATTGATCAGTGTGCAGTCATGTAAAAAATGTATTTACCTACATACACTTACAAATATTTTTAGTTTTAAAAATTAGGTATAGTAATGATAAAGTAGGCTTCACACCAGCCATATAAATTCAGAACAGAGCTACCATAGCTGAACATTTAGGGGAAATTTTCTTTTTCAATGTGTCCTGAAAGCTGAAAAATCCCACTTCAGCCAGATCAAGGCAAGAATGCAAAAATAGAGAGCTGCTAAGAGAGAAATATTATCACCTCATTCCTGTCTCTCAAACTCTTCTCCCCTCAAGCTCTCTTCCATCTCTCTCATCCCCTCACTCACTCTTTCTCTCCCCACTCTGTCTTTCCCTCTTTTAATTTTTTTTTTTAATACCTTGTATTAGCAGCTTCAGTAGTGTCTGTTTTTCAGCTATGATAGCAACAGGAAAATCAGATTATAGACCATAGAGCACCTAATTTAGCTGAGTTATGCCTGTTTATGCAAAACTCATGCAGACCTCGAAACACTGACCAATGTTGTCTGGTTCAAATGTTTGGTCATTTAAATTTATTACACATTGCCTGGGCCTTACAAGTGCCATGTGTCTTGCTCATAAAAGCCAGAGAATGCATATTTTTTTTGCAAAAGGGATACATTTTGTGTTATTTAATCCCCAAAACTCCAGTGAGACTTTCAAAAACAAATTTGAGATCCATTAAATGAAGATTTACTTCTACTCTGCAGAAATATATATCTAAGAAAAACACTCTGTGTAAAAACAATGATTTTGACTTTGGTATATGAAACTAGACTGGAGAGGGTGATTTTTAAAAATAACTTATTAAAAAGTGTACAAAAATATTTGATGCGTTATGAACAACATAAGTTAGAAATTTGAAAGAATTTTAGAAAGTTTAGATGGAAGAATTTGTAGGAACAAGATTTTAGTTTCAAGAGGAAATCATTTAAACTGTTTATTCCTTTATTAGCAGCACTTCTTTTTGGTATGAATAATATCCAAAGATACTAACATAATTTATTCAAGAAATTTTCAAGAAGTATTAATTAAAAATATTTTTCTTTACTATGTAATGGTATTCTTAAAAAAATATGACGTTTGCAATTAAGAGCTCTTTAATTCCAGCATCTGGAAAGGCTTTTCCTTAAGACACTAGCAAATTCCATCATCTAGATCCTATGCATTTTTCTTGGATAAATTATTCTTAGCCAAAAATTCTAGAAGCTTGTGACTTATAGCAGTTACATAAACATGGAAAACAATCCAAATAATAGCATGTAGTACTTATGCCTATCTTATCTATTTAGATCTTGCCCCTTGTAATTCTGCATGAGTTCTGGATTTGTCTCAGGAGCTAATGAAGGGCAAAATACTTTGGCAGGAATGTGTCTGTATGACCAGGGTTGCTTATTTTTGCTACAAAGAATTGAAGTACCCTTTTTATTTCTTGCCTGCAGTATTTTCCACAGCACTGTTGGCTACTCCTGATTATCCTAGATTGTCTGACTGAAATGAGATATTTATTTGCTCGTTGGCTCAGAACCTTCAGCACTATTTTGCATCTCTAAAATTGGCATTAATATTGCCCATTGGCTTTGATAATTAAATTGTACACCTGTTCAAAAATAAGCACCAGATTGTTAATGATTCTTGGCCATCACACTGCCGGTCGTTTTCCAACAATATTTCTCTTCAAATTATCAGAACATTTTTGTATTCCTCTAATTGTGACATTAACTATTCCAAGCCTTCCATGGCAATGCATGGGTAAAACCAGAACACCGGTATTCTAAACCAATAACACTCTAGCTGAAGTGGGGAACTTGCTGAAATGAGAGTAATTATTATTAGGGTTTTTTTAATTAATCAGTTCATAACTTCTCTTAGTAAGACATTTCTTTTTGATTATTTCTAAAAAGATATAGCAATACATATAACTATATCACTGGAGGTTAAGTAGTTTTAGTAAATTGAAATCCATCATATAAAATTCTCTCATATAAAATATTTGTTTATTATATTTAAAACTGCATGTTACTGAGTAACTATGATGAGAATAATGGAGGCAAAGAATAATGAAGAGTAAACCATCCCACCTAAAAATTTTATTGGTTGATATATTTTTTTAAGTAATAGATGTGATGATGCACTATCACTGTTTATATGTTAGAGTTTTATGAATAACCATTTCTTGCAAATTCCTTCCCTAAATATGTTATTACAAGCTTTACGAGCTTTGTGTTTCATGTAGAACCTTTCCATCAGAACAAGGTTTCATTTCACCAAGTGATTCTTGAAAAACAAAGTACAAAAGGGCTAATACAGTGTATTATAATCTGTTGCATTCATTTGTAGACACCAGGAAGTCAGAAAGAAGAATCATTGGATGCTTCCTGAGTACTAATACAAAAAAAAGTGTTGTCTTTTGTTGTCATTCACTCTCTGCAAATCTGAATTCCTTCTACAGTTGAAGTTTAGCTTCTCAAGGATTGTTCTATTATTTTTTTTTTAATGTCATATGGTAGAATTAATCTTTGCTTACTTGTAAATGCAATTCCAGCTTTCCTTCACAGCTGATTTTTGACCTGATTACTTGTGGTCTGTACAATCAGTAGGACATGAAGTGTTTTGCTCTCCACAGCATCTCATCCTGCTCAGTTGGGTCTCAGCTGCTGGGTTTACCAGACCTAGAAGCAAAGATAGAGCACCATGTAAATATCTGTTCCAAAGTGCCATCTGTGTGGTGCTCTGAGGTTGGTATACTGTGTCTGGCATCACTTCTGCTTTTCCTGGGATATGCCTTATTCTCACCTTGTAGAGCTGGAATCTCAGTAGCTGGCTCTGTGGAGAGATGAGCATTACATGCAGGAGGGTCATCTCCATGATATATTCTAACAGCTACTGCTCAGAGTGCACATCTGCTGTATGGCCAAAGGCAAATTGATAAAACAGTCCATGCAAAGCACCATAACCTGTAACTCCTTCTCCATCTCCTGTCCCCTTTCAGTATGCACTGACTGACTCCTGCTGCTGGTAATACAGAGTACCAACGAGCTGTTCCAGGGGTGATCTTACTGATTTCTTCATACATTAAATCCCCTGATATTTTATCTTTTGTTCTGGTTTACTTTGTGTTATCTTTCTCAAGGTTCTGTAAGCTTCAAACTAATATAAATGAGGAAAAATAAAGTACTGTTCAGACCATATGCATCATTAGACTGTATTCATGTCTGTGGTGAAGAGATTTACACCATAACTGGCAGATAACTTAGACATCTCTATAATGATCCCAGGCATCAGTGTTCCAAAGTATGCTGCACTAATCCAAATCTTGTATTGTCCAAACTTTCTTCTTGGTTTGGAAATATATCTTTAAAAACGTTCTGAGGTGCCCTCACAGTGTTTCTTATGTGTTTTGTTAATTTTCCTTTCATCTTTTTTTGACTTTCCCTAGAGTGTCCACTGACTCCAGGTTTCATGTCCCACTGTGTAATAGCATAAATGTTTTTTGTTTATAAGACTAAATGGGTTCTGTTTTTTAGAACAAAACCAGTTTAACAGACTTGTGAATACAACTAATATTTCAGAAAAAATATTATTTCAATGTAGTGAGGCCATAGAAAAAATTTTCTGAGGCACATTGCAAAATAGTTTAAACCTGTACTCTCTAACAGTGTTGTGTCATTTTAATGACCTTAGGTAGCAGTTTTAGAAAGTACCATATTTCTATCCTGAAAAAAATTTAAAATTTGAGTTTTGTTACTATATGGAATTTTATCAACTTATGTGATAGCTGTTGTTATTTACAGCACAGCAACCATGAATGAGAGTAGCCCAGAGATGTTGATGTATCTACATTATAAGAACTGCCAGAAGCATCTGGAGAAAAATGATGGACTGTCAGCATATTTCAACATGTGTCTGTTTAACAGAGGATAAAATGAATGAGAAGAAAATAGTCTTGTCTCCAAGAACATGGGGAATCTTCTCAAAAAGAAAGCAGCAGTAACAGGAATTGAGTTCCTAGCATCTTTATCCCAGCTAAACTCTGTTGTAAATTATTAGGAAATGCCTTTCAAGCCTGTGGCACCACTGATACTAATGAGTACAATTTCAAATGCATTTGCAAAGGATTGGAACCTTGCAAGGATAAAAACACAGAGTCAGCATGTATATATAGATCGTGGAAAGGATGTATAAAACTCTTAAACCCAGGATTAAGGCAAAAAGTAAATATCTTTTATTAAACAAGAAAATTATTCAATTATTTCCAACCAAATTTTAACAGAATTCATACACACACACACACACACACACACACACACACATATATATATATATATATATATATATATATAATGGCTGGCTCTCTCTGCAGATTGTGAGGAATATTCACACTAAAATTATAAAATTATGCTGGGTTGATCAACATGGACATCTGGTGTAACTATTGTAGTGTCTGAAGACAGCTGCATTTTCAAACACAAAATAAAAGCATTTAGGAGGAAAACAAGTGACATAGCTGCATCTCCTTTTTAGACAAGATACTGATACTGCTCCTTTTGTTTACACAATGTTTACACTAAGTAATATACTAAGTAATGAAAAATTGAAAAAATTAAGAGGTGTTTCACAAATTCTGTAAAATACTCATACTCTTTTGGATATTACTGAAATTCAATTAGACTTTTCAAAATTAAAAAAAAAATATATATAACTTTACCTAAGATAAAACCCTTTCAGGTATTTCAGTCATACCTACATTTTTAGAAAAACCTGAAATAACAAGGGAGGTAATATTTTTAAGTTCATTTACTCTTCAGGGAACTTGAAGCTTTTATTTGAATTCTTGAACAGGAGAGCTTTTTCAGTGTATTTACTTTTGGTTCATTTTTAACTAGTGTTATTTCTACTGTTTTATCTGATGAGTATCCCACTTCTCCCTCCCTCCTTGCCACCCTGAGGGCTCCTGAGTTTTGTCACAGGATCCTGACTGTGCTATCTTGTGCTTCTTCTTTCTGTGCACAGTGGGGACAGAAATAGTACCAGTGTATTCAGCTCAAAAACAAATTAAGTCTGGGAAAGAGTCAGCAGGTTGGAGAGTTAATGATGGTGGCAAGCACCTGGTACTAAAAGCCCACATCTTTTAACTGATTATGGTTTAACTTTGGATAAATCAAGTAAAACACAGTAAAATCAGTACCATTTGATAACTCCCATATGATTTAGACTTCAAATTCTTTACTCACATGTCCTTTGAAGTTCCTTTTGTTAAGCTATTCATCTACTCTATTTCCCATATACTTAAAAACATAAGACAGTATAAAAGAAGATTAAAAACAAATAAACAGCAGTAAAATATTTCCAAATTAATTTGAGTGGCTAATCAGAGGAACATTTTGATACAATACAAAATACAATTTTTTTTTTTTTTATTTTTAATATTATATTTCAGAATATAGTATAATGTAAATTTTCATTTAGGATTTTCTCTAAAATAAAAATATGATCTTTACCCTTCAAAATCAATTATACTCTTCTGAAATACATGAACTAACATTTCTATTATTTTGATTCTTCCCTCTGTAATTTTAACAGTGTAACACTTAAGTGTGGGCTTTTGGAAATTGGAAAGAACGTGGTAGCTTCATGTCCTGTCCTGCAGCTTACTATGGAAGGATGGCAAGATTTTAGCTCCTGTATTCATGTTAGACTTTAAGCCAGAAGAGGACTTCGTGGCTATTTAGAAACCTGCAGCTCTCTGAAATTAATGAAAAATGCAGTTGTACAATGAATACAATTTTACTTCTGTGTTTAGAAGGTTAGAAAGAAACTACGGCCATCTGTAAACCAGCACCTATAAATGTTGAAAACCTCTGCTCCTGCTCCAGCAGAGTAGCATGCATGTACAGCTTATACAGGAGGCATCACTCTTGATGATGTCCAATCTCATGGACTCTTCTATTTGCACAGGTTCCAATAGTTGCTCATGCACAAAAAAAAAAAATACAAAACAAAAAAAACAAAACAAAACAAAACCCTTCTTATATAGCTTTGTTTAAAAACAGCTTCTGTTTATAGCAATTTTTGTACCTAGATACAATGATGATGATGATGATGATGATGATGATGACGATAATGATGATGATGATAACAACTTCATATTTCTATATTTTATCTTTGACAAATTTCCATGGCAGATAATGTCTGGGGAGGCCTGAAGCTGTGTGTATGTGTCTCTGTGAGTATATACAGCTATTTAAAGCCCCTATACTTGGCAGATTTTGCAGACTCCATGAAAACACACATATTTGCTTACATTAAAATAATGTGTGAGTTTAAACTTTGTGACTGACAGTGCTTTAGAGCAGAGACTTTAATTCAGGTAAATTGATTGTTCTGCTGTCAGATACATGCCTTTTGCCTTCCCTGTTAAAACATGGAACATTCTGATGAAGCCTGCAGAAATCAAATTCCTGCATTGGAGACTCAAGGGTTTTGATTTTGGAGCAAGAGGCAAGAGGAGAGCCTACCCATAAGTCTT
The DNA here is from genome assembly GCF_903797595.1 of Erithacus rubecula. Taxonomy (NCBI): domain Eukaryota; kingdom Metazoa; phylum Chordata; class Aves; order Passeriformes; family Muscicapidae; genus Erithacus; species Erithacus rubecula. Next base: position 93,842,171 of record NC_136689.1, on the reverse strand, counting down.
ACTTATCATACAATTCCTCCACAATTTGAATTTTTCACTTTTTCCCCTGTCCTCAGTGGATAATAAATTCTGAAGTTCTGTACCACTTCTATCCACCCAAAATGACTCTCTTTCTGCCAGTAACAATATGCTTTCCAAGAGTAAGGGAGAAGGCAAACTTAATGTTTCAGAATGATGTAGCTGACTAAACTGATCAATATCTCCATCTTTACTGAATAAAATTAACTTTTTCTTTATATAGGATTGAAAGAAATAAAGTAAGTGGTTTTTCTGTACCAAGGGACTTCCTAACTCCAGTCTGTGATCTCAGGAGTCAGATATCCAGTGTAACTCAGTTCTTTCTTGAAAGTGTATGAGTTACCTCCGTGGAAGAACAGTTTGAAAAGAATATATAAAATTTTAATTTCTTAAAATTAAATTTGACATCTGGGGATAAGTTTCCAGGTTTCAGACTATATGAAAAATGAATTATTCAGATGCTTACAGGGGCAGTATTCTTATTGGATGTAGTTTAACCTTTCACTGAGAACTTTCCTTCTCAAATAGCCATCAAATATTCAGCCAATATTCAGACACTAAGTACTTTGAGTTTGCTTTCTTTTCCATTTTTTGTGTTTAATGCATAGAGACTTTCAGTGAGGGTTAGATATTTAGACATTTACACACACAGAGGAATGAAAAAAGTTTAATTAAAATTCTATCATTTATTCACCTATCAGCAGCATTAAACAACAAACCTTTAGACTAAGTATTGTGGTAATAATTTTAATAATGTGTTTCTTCTAAAAATAAAGGTTTAAGCAGATTCAGGGAGTGACGAAAGGTAAAGGTTTCAATTACATACACATAGATACTTGGGACTTGGAACAGGCAAAGCTAAAAGATGCAAAATATGAATGGTGTGCATACTACAGTATTATATTCTGCAGGAGCAGTAAATTATGGCCACAAATGAGTACATTGCAACATCAGCAACATTGCTAAACTTTTATGCTTGTATCAAATTCAAAGTGGAAGTTTTATTTGAAAGTTGGGTCCCAAAAATTATCTTTTCCCCTTAGTAAAAAAGTGTGAAGAATTGCATTTGATGCTGTTGCCTCTGAAGTGGAGATACTAAGTACCTTGAAAGGACATAAAGTTGGGGTTTTTTTTCATGTAGTTGGGTTTTTTTAATGGAAATACTTGTTTTTCATAATGGTGTTGGCAATTCAAAGAGCTCTGAGCCAGTGGGTCTTGGGAAATGGGTCACTTCATGGGGATTGATTAATTCTAAACTTCTAGCACCATAGCAAACCTTCCTCTATCCACAGCTTAAATTATTCACATTTTTGCTATATCAAAGTGGCAGCCAGGAATCACAAGGATACTATTTCAATGAACATGAGCTGTTACATTGTCCTGGGCAAAATGAATGCAGTAAAAGAATATCGAGTGATATATAACAGTTTTGTAAAAACAAGATCTTGCATACTTTTTCTACCAGTTCAAAGATTCCAGGCAAAAGACAAATTGCACAGCATCCTGATGCTATTAGTGTCTGCAAAATAAGTAAAACACTAATATTGTTAGTCTATATATTTAGAATCAGTGTTCCAGATAATTCAAACTTATAATTACATATATTTTCTATGTCCTTCATTCTCAAATTGAATGTTTTTTAAGCTGACATCAGCGATGAATTTATCTAATAACATATTTATTAAGACCTTGGATGACTTGTTTTCATTCATAAAGTCTGAGAATTTATTTTTCAGATGCAGATGAAAATCCATTTTCTCAGGTCTTTAATTCACTTGGGAAATCAACTAAGGAAATTAAATGGTAACTTTTGATTTTTTAAAAATTATTCTATATTTTTAATTTAATTAGTAAGTTTCTTAACTAATTTGACTGTTTTCACCTATAGGTTTTTCAAACTGAGAAATACATTTGTAAAATATGCTTTAGTTTGAGATTTCTAAAATTTAGGAATGTAGGCTGATTTTGAGAGGGCATTTAATAAGATACTTTTGTGTTGTTTGGATGCATACCTCTCTTCTTATCACTAATCTTTAGTTTCCTGATGATCAATAGAACTTACACAGAAGCAAATGTAAGGAGATGATCAAAGGTGAATATTTATGAACATTTAAGGGAACATAACAAAAGGAGAGTTACCATGTTGTTTGAGTTGCTTACCACAGTATAATTGTATTTGTCCTCTTTCTTAAATTGGAAAACCAAACAAGAGTCTGGTCAATGACCTGCTGAAACTGCAGCTTGCTTCTCTGCATTTAGCCCCTCTCATAGGAAGTTTTCACCTAAAGAATTAAAAGCAGCTAAACTCTTTGTGTTAGTGATTTAATGTCAGTGCAGAAGTAAATTTCAATACTAGAAAAAGCATTTAGTAATCCAATAATTCAAGCCCTTTTTAATTTTTTTCCATTGTCACTGACAATGTTGTGATGTCCACAGCATCAACTGAGTTGCTTCTTACAGGCCTGGAAAAATTCAGTATATGAGGATATTTTTATGCTATGCTGATTACCTTCAATATCAGCAGCATTTTATATTATTATCTACTTATCTGAAAGGTTCTTTTTCTTATATTATATTCTCTTGAATTTTGTGTCTGAACTAAACACACACCCTTCCAAGCATCAACATTTTGACATCATTCTATAAATTTTCCAAAAGGAAAAACTGAACACATGATTTCATGGGAATCCTTTATATTTCAATCTATTATTTAGAAATTATTATGTCACTAATGGACTAAGATTTTGGCTACATCACTAACAGTTTTTAAGAAAAAAAAAAAAATTAGTTTTCAATATATGAATATATATCATTTTTTTCTTAATCTTTTTAATGATGGCAATGACATATTTTATTTCAATTTAACTCATATGTTCAGTAGATATAACCAGTGCATTACTATGAAATCTAACCTGAAGTTTTGGATGATTTTTTTCAATATAGAGTGTCACCGTGAATGTTCTTGAAATGAGTAATTGATCCTTCCTGAAATTGTTCTGTCACTATATAGAAATATCATTTGTAGAATGATTATTAAGATTATTAACTTGTAATTAATAGCAAAATGCTTTACTGGAGATAGTAAATATCATTATCTTGAAATGTGATTTTACAAAAATTCTCTAAAGAACGATACAAGTTGCAAAACATTTATAAAAGAAACACTTCTTTGTATGCATCATTTAAAATTTCAGCTTTTCTGAATGCATGACTTTATGCTGAACAGTATAAATGTGTATCATGGCTGAGATTAGGTAATGGTCTTCAGCAAGAATTTTAAAACATTTTCTGTAGTCAACTGTGCATTTTTTGGTTCTTAAAGATTGCTCAAAAGATAATTTTTCATGACAGTTTCTGTGTCAGCAGCTCTTTTCTTTATTCCTGAGAGCTTTAATTAAATCTTTTAGCTGTGCTTATCACTTCTTAGCACATATTTCAGTTATATTTTATTCTGGGGACCAGAAGAATCACTTTCTTCTAGTTTTCATATAGTAATGTGAAGAATTTTTACTATATAGCTTCTTTCAACAACATTTCCAAAAAGTAAAAATTACATTATATACGCTTTTTTTTAGGGTAAGATGTATGTCATCCATCAGTTCCATACTTGAAAACCTCCTTCTTTGCTTTGCATTTGCTGTCACTTGCAAAAAAATACTAGTGTATGTTACTCCTTTTTCTTCAAAGAAGTTCCTGAGAAGTATTTAAGGAATGGATTTTGTCTGCTTCCTCACACTGGAAGTGTGTTTAAAGATGTGGAAGCAAATAAAAAACATGGATGGTTTTTGAAGCATCATTATACATCTGCAAGTGACCACCATTATAATTTTATGATAAGTCTTACACAACATAACCCACAATTTCTGAGAAAATTCCCCAGGGTGCAGCATCATTTCATCACAGCAGCAAACAGACTGAAGTTACTTTTCAGTAAAATTTCTTTATTTGAAATCACTAGACAAAGCATGAGCAAATCATGGAATCAGTATTAAGAATTTGAGGAAGTACAGATTGTCAATATTTAAGCAAAACTATTTGCTTGACACACACAGATAAGTTTTTGATTATATGGCATGTAATTTCAAAAACCAATTCACAAATATATATATTGCATTGCAGTTTTAAATAGACAAGTTTAAAGTCTTCAGAAGCATTAAAAATTTTGTGGTTTGATATCTAAATGAAAAATTAAAACTTCTACCCAGAACAGATTTACCATGAAGCTTGCAATTTGTTGAAAAATATATAACTTCAGAATAATTAAAAAAATAACTTGCATATTCAAAATAAATAGATGCAACAGAAAAAAGAAAATGTGAAAAGTAATATAAAAGAGGAACAATAATTAGAAAGTGATGTATGACCAAGTGCTGGGATTTATAAACATTAATGCACTTTGCAGAAGGTCCTGAAAATCTATCATTTGAATGATTAATTATTTTCATAAGTGTTTCAAAGATTTACTTCCAAATTCCAGAGTCACGTCCCTTTTAAGAAGGCCAGATAAAGCTGGTTTCATTAGATATGAAAAATGAAATATCTTTGGATGGTATGATGGGAAAGTGTGGAGTGAGAGAAGCAATATTGCAAAATGGGTGCCATATAGGCTAAGTCGTGTGAAACTGGAGCAAAAATTACCAGAGTCATGATGTTTCCAGATTTAAATATTTAAACAAATCAGAGCTTTGTTGGAGTCCAGTGCTAACTAATAAATTTTAATTCTCAAATGGCAACTAGGGATATGTTTTTTCAACATTTTTAAGGCCATTTTTAATCTCAAAAAAAGAAATAAAATTCACTACAATTATCTGAATGACTTAAATTCATCAATATTAGAAAGAAATTTAGCATTGATTGCAATGAAGTATAAGGGTGATAATAGCCCAGAGTCTTCACCTTATCCTGGAAATCATAATAGAGGCAAAATTCCACTGGGTTTTACTGGACAGAGAGATATCACAATCTGAAATAAAAAGACAGATTTTTATGTTTTCTTATGCTGCATTTTGAGACACTGATAGTTCTTTAAAGTAAAAAAGAAACCCGTTCCTATAAATCTGAATGCTTTTCCCTGATCAGTGAGGACACGTGTCTTAAATTCAGTTGGATTAAACAAAACAGTAGAACCAAAAAGCCTTCCAAGTTTTGGCAGACTTCATTTCACATTTACAATTCTGATGCCACCTCAAGTATGGGTCTGTAAAAATCTGCTTGATTTCAGATGTTGTTCTGAATGCTCAGCAGTGCAAGAAAATAACACCACACAAAGTTCCATCTAAACTGATATCCTTTTCCTGGGATGGAAAAAGGTAGTTCTCTACAATACTTTAGCAACAAAGCAGGCTTCCCAGAAGTACCAGGCAAGCTTCCAGGAAAATCAACATCAAGAACTCCTCAGTCAGAAGTGATATCTTTTAAGCCTTTTCTTCTACTAAATTGTTCAGCTGCTTTTTGCTCCCCTGTTAAACTTTTATAACAGCTTAATACAAGAGGTCTTAAGACTCATGCTCTGTTAAAATTTATTCAGTATTCATTGAGTTTGTGACCTGTTCCTGTTCACTCCATTATATGCATTCTGAAGTTTGCTTAGTCACCTCTGCTGTTCAAGCCAGACCAGATATGTATTAAATGTCTGCATGGTTCTGCAAACCTTTTCTTGTTTTGGCATGATTTCTTGTCAGATACAGTAAATATTGTATTCAGTATTCATCGTGTAGTCATTTTATGGGATTAATGTAGTAGCATAAATATTGTGAACCCCACTTATTTTCTAGCAGTCCACTTTTCTTTTTTCATGCTTTACGATTCTAGAACATTGTTGCAGCATCTAATCACTTTTCAAATTCTGCATAATGATAAATCTTTCTCTTTCAAAGAAGAGAGCAACATGTTCTCACTAGAAAATCAATAGGGTAACTAGAAAAAGCTATTAGTTTGGTAAGTGGAATATTTCAGATGTTTTCAACTCCTGCTATTTAAGATTAATCATAATCTACTTATCTATAACTAATCAGAAGATCAGAAGTTAGTTATTTCCGTATGACTTTTTTCTTCTTTTTTTGAATCCTGACAGTCTGATGATTCCTTTCACTGAATAGGACTCACTGTCACTTCACTGATCTCAGACTATCATGTTTAGAAATCATGAATGATGATGTGCAAAGTTGTTTCTTGAGCCTATAATTCTAAATACTACACTTTTAACTTTTATCTTTTTAGGCAGAGAAATGGTAATGTATTTTTCTATATTCACGCATGGTGTGCCTTATTTAAAAAAAAAAATCTATTTTGCTACCAAAATTAAGAGTATCAAGAAAGAATAACTTGTCAGCATGAGTCTGTCAGCATTTGTGGGATTTATAGGCTTGTGCTTCTTTATTATTTGTAAAATATTTGCCACTTATTTTTTCATTTGTGTTGTCGTGCTTGAGCTGTGCTCCAAAATTTAGAAAATTAATAGAGAAAAGCATATCCAACGTTCTAATGTTCTTACAGCTTTAGATTCATAGCTGAATCTGTTCTTCACCCAGACATAAGATTTTTTAAGTAGAACAGCATCTCACACTTGGAGAATGCAAATGCATTCCTCTTAGAGGCACTTAAATACCTCATTCTGCAGATGACACTGCCACTAAAGAGCTTCTTTCCCTTCGCAGTACAGTTGCACTTGTCATGAAAAATTTCCAAATGATAGTTGTGCCAAACTGAAAGACTGCAAAGTTTAAGTTGAGCTAAGATTATTCATATTCTTTGTATGTTGTTTCTAAATTTCTAGGTTATAAGAAGGGGAGGCTTAAGAAAACTTAGAAATTCTTACTAATGCTAAAAGAGTTGTTCCACAGAAATTATTTGCATATGCTCAGGATTTGTATTACTTTTGTGAATATATCTCTATAAATGTTAGAGATACATCCATGTAGAGCTGTCAGAGTTTCACAATTTTCAGGGGAAAAGTATATTTCTCCCATCAGGTTTAGGAATAATTAAATACTGTGTTCATGCCTCTTACTGTTCAGAGGTAAATTTACTCATGCACATACATATATTTGTAACAAACATGTTTCTGTTTTCACATATTATTGTATTGTGCTCGACTTTCTATCTAATGTAACTTGAAAGAGATGAGCTGCTTTACTTTACCAAAATGGCAAGTACACTCATTATTGCACTCTCACAGTGAATAATTTAAATATTCTTTGTGCATCAGTTTATGCAGTTAATGTAATTTTGGCACAGAACCAACCAAATCCAGCACATACAATGTGTGAGCAGAATTCAGAACCACGTTATGAAACAACTAACTTTCTTTCATTTAACTTTTTGTGGTGTTTAAACTTAGCACAACTCATGTATGTTCCTCTGAATTCTTCATATTGTATGGATCTTCTGAACCTTCTAAAAAATTCTGTAAAAATTCCTAAAATCTAAGAAAATCCACCATGCTGACAATATTCTCAGACTGTTTTTGATATTTCTGATCCCAGCAGAATGATGCTCACTGTAAGTTCCCTGCTGTGATTCACAATTTTCAAGAAATAAAGGAATACATTGATTCAGCTATGATTGTTTAAAAACATTGCAGAAAGCTGGATTCTGTTTCTGGTCAGAGAAAGGCTTCAAAGCATGTCAATCCAATATCCATTGATTTTAATTATATAGATAGAACTATAATTGTTTTTTATTTATTACATATAATTTTGAAAAGTAGCAATTTACAGCCATTTAAAGAATAGTTTGAAAAATTTCATCATTGGAAGTAGCAAAAAATTCAGATATCTGAAAAAAACAAGGAATTGCAAAGTAACAGAGAGTTGTGACAGTAACAAAATTAATCTATAAAATAAAGAAAAAATACAAGATTTCTGTATTGTTGCTGAAAGAACATTCAAGATGTAAGACCTTTTCTATCATTAGAAGTTATAAGTAAAATTGCAGAGGATGTGAAATTAAACTCAATTATATACAATTGGAGCCACTAATACTCCATCTTAATCTATGTATGTTTGGTGTGGGGGGTTAACTTTTAAGCATAAGTGTGCAGCAAACCAAGAGTTGTTTGGTGTGTGCTCCACCTGCTGAAAGGGTCAAGTGAAGGCTTTGGGTGCTTTGTAATGAAAGAGTCTTGGGGTGTTGCACTAGAAGACAGAGAGCTGAGAGGGGTGTGAAGGAGGTTTACTGAATCATGCAGGCAGGAGGTGAGCTGAGCATAGCACTGCTTTGGCCAAACGTGAGAAATTTGGGTCACTGAAGCCTGGGTGAGAGCAAGCACAGCAGAAGCAGCAAACAGAGGCAGAAGCTTGCACAGCCTTTTGCATGGAAAGGGACAGAAGGTAGAGATGGGAAGCCACAGGACAGTCAGACCCCCAAAAAGGTAACAGCTAAACCTGGAAACCATTTCCAAGCAGACTGAGGACAATAAATGCAATTTCTGCATCCAGAACTAGTTATCTGATTTCTGGGCAACAGGACAATAAGAGAATCCTGAAAGTACTAAGCAGGAACATATCCTCAGACATTCCTGATGCAATAGTTCTTGATGCTAGAGGAGTACCAGATAAACAGACAATAGAAACTCAGTCATTTAATTATTAATTTTGTCCTGGCACTGTCGTGATCCAGACACACTCAAATTAGACTTTTCAAAGGAAAGGCTAACTTATCCTGAAATGCACTGTGAATTAGACTCATCAATGATGTAATTGAGATATGGAAATTTTCAGGCATCTTTTCTTACAAAAAAAAAAAAAAAAAAAAAAATCCCCCAAATTTAGAAAAGTGCTATTGTCAATCTTTACCAGCTCTATGCATAGTATTTGGCAAATACCAATTTGTTTTCCTAACACGTTGGTGAATAGATAAAACAATGCTACAAAAAATGGATGAGGGGAAAATAAAAAAAAAGCATGTTCTATATCTTATCTATTTGCATTTTACCTCATCTTTAGCAACTTTACTCTTTCACTGCTTTTGTCTTTGTCAGCTCTACTGCCACTTTGGCATCAGAGCTTTCTTCCTGTTGTTTGCATACATAAGATAATTTTACTGGTCCTGAGAGTCCTTGTACTTTTTTATCAGGCAGGGTAGGTCCTAAGATAATGAAACCTTCATGTCACCAGATTACCATCACTATTTGTTGCTTTTCACTTCAGCTCCCACATGATTTCATCAGTCAAAACCTTACTACCCACAGAGCTGGAGATTAGTGCTTTGTGATATTTGACAGCTGAGATTCCAACTTCCAGTTATATGACTTTCTAGCTGCATGCTATCTTTAACAGCTGGTGAGACAGTAGCTGCTATCATGTCAGAATTTGAAGCTGGGAGGAGTGGAAGGGAGCAGAATGACTAATTGCAAAGCACACACTTACGTTCTATCTCTGGTGCTGCAAGTTTCAAAAGAAATGCTTTCACTGTTGCAGAGTGTAATCGCAGCACAGCACTTGTGCTGGGTATTTGTTCCTACTCCAACCAGTTCAAGAGATACCAGACTTTAATGCTGTCAAAGATGAGCAGTGTTTTGGGCTATGATCCAAGCCAGAACATGGTCTACCCCATAACTCTCTAGGGCTTCCCAGAACTCTCACATAATTTTCATTCAATGACTAGAACTAGGAGGCATAATATTGAATGATACCACAATATGCTAAGCAATTTTTTCAGGAATTAAATAATTTCTTTTCTTGAGTGCACATGCACTTTTTCCTTATTTTGGGGAGAATTGATTTCCAATCTAAGTTTTAGCACACTGTAGTGTTTTCATTGTGAAAAGTACAAAGAACCTCCCCAGTAAAATTCTGAAAATAACCTAACTTAGTTTCTTGACATATTTGGATGGAAAATAAAAATGAATAAGGGACATGGGAAGGAAAGTTAATGTCTGCTTCAGAGTTGTATATCGTTTATACCTGAAAGAAGTAAGAAGAAAGCAATGAAGATGCATGCTGAGCAACTGTTAAAAATTAAGAATTCTGAAAGGGTAAAAGGAAATAAATTGAACCTGGCAACCATGTAATTGCTGGGTAGGGAAATGATCATGATTTTTATTGGCCAGGAGATTATGTAGGTGAAGATATTATTGTGGCACGTGAATCTTAATGTATTAAAAAGTGAATGAGAAGAGGGCTTGTGCCAAGTGCACTTTCTTAAATTTTTTTCAATTCTTAAAAAAATTGCTCACAGAAAACATTATATGCATATCATACTTCTTAAAGCAGAAAGGAATGTATATATTATTTATATATTTTTCTTTTTAGGACCAGAACAGCTATTCCTGTGTTCAAAATTATTTTAAAAAATAAATAATAAAAGCATTTAAAAGGAGTATTAAAGCATATTATACAAGTGAGACTTCTTCTATCTACCTAGAAGTGCTAAAACAGCCACCTATACTATCTTCATCCTTCAGTATTCCTGATATCTCTTCTTCCATTTTTACTTTCAAAGTTACTTAAATTTTGAGTGCTTGCAATACGAATGGAAAGCTTTGAATAGTGAGAAAGTGTTTTGAATAATGAGAAAAATGGCAAAATCAGTTTGTATTTAGCCTAAATGCATGCTTAGCAAGAGTAAAAATGCTGAAAAACGTTTTATTTTCAAACATAAGGAAATTTTCTGATGGCTTATTGTAATATGCAAATAATTAAATATTTATTGGCAAAATTTCATGAGTGATAAATGGAGATGGACATAGGAGAAATAAAGCATTTTCAGGCAAATTTTGAAGAATGTACTTTTTTGTGAATTCTTTCACTTTGAGAGCAGATGATAGCAGTATTGCAGTTCATTCCAGGATGTTCAAAGTATTCTAGAAACCAAAGGTAGAAAGGCCATGACTCCTCTATTATTATCACTCCCTTAAATGTGGAACTTTTACTTATTGTGTTCATTTTGTTGGGGAGAATGGATTGATTTTTTTCTGTCATCATGTAGTCAAAAGGAAAAATGGTCTTATTTGGTAATCCCATATCCTGTCATGGTCATATTCTAAAATATTATCATTGTAGAAAGATGTTATTACGCAAAACTATTATGAGCAAAAATATGTGAATATATGAGAATTATCAATGTAAGAAAAGAAGAACTTTTATTTTAAAGGTCATTTTAATTCTTATTATATGTCAGAATTATATGTCAGAACAGTGAAATATTTATGTTATAAATAGAAATTATACTTCTTTTGGAAAATCACAGTTAACAAGACCTGAGTTTATGAAAGACTATTCATACAGTGGGTAAATTATTCAGAATTTCAGCACAGCTAGTGTGATACAGAAGCAAAGGATTTGGGTTAGTAGCAGAAGTTTGATCAAAGCATTCATTTTTGCATATTTTATTTTTTTAATTCAGGGAAAATATTGCATAAATTTGAGCAGTACCTATTGAAATACACTGTACCCAGCAATTCACTTGGGAAATTTATTCAGACATAAATTTTGAAGTTAAAAGGGATTATAATTATATAGGAAAACACAGACATTTTATTGTGGGAAAAAAAAAAAAAAGCGCATAATTTTTCGTAAGTTAAATAATTTTTTTTTAATAATGAAAAATACAGAAAAACATAATTTGTGCTCTTATGGATGTCAAAGAAATACAACATTTTTAAAAAAAAGTCGTGCTCTTGGAGAGCACATACAGTATTTTTAGAGATTGGAATGGCGTAGTGGGTGAGTTTACAGAGGGCTTGAGTAATTTCTGCAGTGGAAAAATATGAAACCTTATTCAATATCCATATGTTCACTCATAATCTTTCAGTCCCCTAGTGCTAAATGACAAATATATTTTAATTAAAGCAGAACCTGACATAAATCCATGTTTTGTAACTTGAGCATTACCTGTAATTCCACTCAGAATATTAATTATTTTATCCATAAATAAATGTCTAAAATTGTAGTTTAGTTTAAACCAGTAAATGCTTGTTCAAGTTTACAGTGATTTCCTTTCTTAGCTCTGATTTATTTTCCTACCAGAGATCCCTTTCTTCTGTATCCACACATGAAAATAGATTAGCATAGCAACACTGTTGAGACAGTAAATGACAAATTGAAGTGGTTCTGAACTGAAAGTTATTATTGATTATAACTCTCATCTTTTATATTTAAAAATTACATGCCTGGGATATTAGTTATTTGGTCTACAATATTTGATCAAAAGGTTTCTGATGCAATAATTTGAGATTTTAATGCTAAGGGCTCATTTTCATTATTTCCTTTTCTATATCAAACTCATGCCACAGTACATGAGCTTTTAGAAAGGCTCATGACATAGTTAAGAGTACCCCTTTGAGAAGAGGACTCTATTTCAGTTTCCATAGGAATCCTGTATACAGATAGGTACCTTGGTAGGATTGAGCCGGTGTGCCAAAATTCAGCTTGTTTAAGAGGTATATGGAATCTATAAATGCAAAGAGGGAGATAATATGCTTTATGAATAACTTTCATCTTGTTTTTGGAAATATGGATATTCCTTAAACTTTATTTTTGCAAGAATAAATGTTCTTAAATGAGAAAAATATTTCATATGCCTTCATTTCCCTCTCTTGTCCACACGTGCAGGTGGATATTTATCAGACTATCACTTATATTTCTTGCTGTATTTTTTTTAACACTGTTACACTAATCCCTTACGATTTTGCCTATAATCTATACTCCTGAGAAATACACACATCTGTCCTTGGGAAGTCATCATTGATTAAAACAAACAACAACCTTGTAATGCCTCTCTGTAGAATCATTACAGCAAATTGTGTGAGGATTAAATAAGATGACAATAATAATTTAAGTATAATGTGTAGCTACCTTAAAACAGTCCCATCTAACTCTTCCATCTAATTAAGGTATGGAAAGAATCCTACCTTTCATTAATACTTACTGTGCACTTGCACTAAAAAAAGATATTTATTTAAACAGTGGTGAAATTTTAAAAAATATTCTGTGGAAAAATACACGCACAAATTATATTAATTGAGGTCTAAATTGGTGATGCTAAATAACAAAAGCAAGGAAATGCACAGTGAAGCAGGAAATGTACCATATGTTATTGTATACCTGGGCACAATGGGGACAGTATCTTAATGGCTTTCTTAATGTTTCTGTTGTACCAGATATTGGTGGACATATGGCATGCTGCCTTTTTATATGCTTGTGTATTTTTACGATTTTGTTAGCTGACTTTGATAGCATTTTCTATTTGTCTGCTTTCAGGAAAAGGGCTTTAAAATGTTTTCCCCATTTATCTGGAGTTTGAAACCCAAACACTTTATTTTACTTATTAATTTGTGTCCCATTTTTAAAAATTTCTTCAAATTTCTTTCAAATTTTCTTTCTTATTACTTTTATTTTTAAGCTTTTCCTAGTCTTAGTCCCTGTCTGGCAATAATTTGAAATACAGTTGAGTATTTCACATGCAGATGGGTTTCGACTCACTGTCAGTGCTGGCCAAACAGATGGCTAAAGCAACAGCAACAGCTGCAAAGCTCACCAGGCTTTGCACAACCAGGATGGTACAACCACAGAATCATAGAATTATAGAACCCTTTATGTTGGAAAAGACCTTCAAGATCATTAAGTTCACCAGTTAACCCAGCACCACTGAGCCATGTCCCTGAGCATTGTATCTACACATCTTTTGAATACCTGCAGGGATGATGACACAACTACTTCCATGGGCAACTGGTGCTTGACAATCCTTCTAGTAAAGAAATTTTTCCTAATATTCAATCTAAACCTCTGCTGGCACAACTTGAGGCCATTTTCTTTATTCCCTTTCTTGTTACTTGAGCACTCATGCAACTGGCTTCGTCTCTTACTGCTCCAAGAAAGCTCAACCAGCTCCAGCTGGCAGCAAAGTTTCCCATTTCTCTTGGCTCCTAGTGCCCTTCCTGTTCTTGCAATGTCATTTCCTGGATACCACGTTTTCAAAGTTTGCTGATGCAGAATACCAAAAAAAGGGAAAGGTTTCCTTAATTTTCTTATGGCCTAGTCTTCATAAATGGGTTGTTCATTGTTTTCATCATGTGGCATGCACACACTGAAGTCACAGAAGTCCAGAAGTAGTCAGAGGAAATATATCATGTAGCAGAGAAGAGCCAAATTCTTTTGACATACATGTGACAGTTTTGCCAATATCCTGGCAAAAATTTTCTTTCATTACAGCACTGATCTCAGGGCTTCTTACTGGAGGTGTTTGAATACTGCTTAAACCAGTGCAGAAATTAAAGGACATTGTACAATTGCTGGTCAATAGATACTCTTAAGTCTTATAAGACATTACAGATCAGGGCTAGTCTTATAAGTAAGATTTTGTCATTTCTGGCAAGTGTGAATACTTTTGTCCAAACATTCAAAGCTTACCATTCTAATATTCATACAGCAGTTCTGGTAGCAGCTCATTATGTGTAGCTGCATTAGTTTAAATGTGAAACAGAAGGCATAATTAAAGTCTCCTAACTTTTTATAGAAGTTAATAATCTTACATTATGTCTAGCAATGCCAGACTAATTGTTTCTGAAATTATTAATAGCAAATATTTAATAACAAATAAATAACTTGATTTGTCCTGAAGATTTATCATGTGTATTTCCAGGAAATCAAAAAGTAGTTTAAGTCCATAGCCATCAGTTACACCTTATATTTTTTCATATATTTTAGTTTATTTTCTTTAAATTTAATTTATAACTTTTTTGGTTGCTAGTTTTAAGAATTCCACTTTTGGAAATGGGAAAGGATAGAACTATGAGCAATTTTGAAACAGTATTTAGTAAGGACTTGCTTATAAGACTTACCTAGAATTCTTTATAAGGCAAAGTCATTATTGGAAATCATTCAATGAAAGTAATTAAAAAGGAAACAGCCATCTCTTTCAAAAGAATCCCAGTAAATTCAGTAACAGCAACAAAGTTGCTGCACAGCCTAGTCTTGTGTATCCAACAGGGTGAAGAACTTGCCAGCTTATCGATTCTTACTGATGTAGGGCTTGGAAATCAGTCTGTATCTGGAATAATTAGTGGGGATGTTAATCAGTAGACAGGAACATCAAGGGGTCCCTGATGTTATAAACAATTGCACTGCTATGCCAGTTCAAAGGCTTTTACACTTTGGCAGCATAAATGCCTTTGACATGTGACACTGTTTTTTCTAGGAACATTGTTGTTTTATAAATAGTAGGCAGATTAGATTAGTTGCATGTGCACAGTGGCATGACTGACCTGTCCACACCGCCACGGAAGGGATTTACAAATGGATTACAATTGCAAAGAAGTAACTCTTTGTTAGTTGAGTACCATCATGGGCAAAAAGTCTCCACATTTTGGTAAAAAGTCTCAGGTTCCTTGACATTTTATTCAGACTCTGCTCACTAGACTATTGGGGTCCTAGAATCAAGAGTAAACCAATGCATTTTTTAATTCCCTTTTCTGAAAATCTGTTCAAGGTTTTCAAGAGGACAAGAAACACGGTAAATGGACCATGGCTATTGACAGGATTTGAATGAAAGTGCAAAGATGACATAGAGGGAATTGGAGATATGTGTCCCTAAGATTAAATCACAATAAATTAATCATAGATGAGATAAAAACTAGTAACAAACAGAAACAGTTTAAATCTGACATGATTTCCTCATTCTTACACATCATCTTGAGTCAGTTTGTAGTGTAGCTACTTTGGGCATAATTGAGTCCTAAATTTTGGTAAATCTCTGTTGTTCTCTGTCTGTTCACTGTGCTCTAAATTCCCCAGAGTGTAACAGCCAATTTCTGGCATCCAGTTTTAGTGGATGCTCTTGGTCTGCTGCACATGATTATTAGGAATGTGGTTTATCAATTCAAAAATTATAAAAACTAATATAGTTTTAGCATAGTTATGGCTCGATGAGAAATTTAATAGTGCTTATAATATCTCCTTATTGCTATTAATTTAATATGAAGACGTTATGCTAAGCCAGTGCTAGAATTCTGTCAAATGAGGAGTTTGAAATCTATTTGATCTTTTACACTATTTCCCACTTTCTTTTCTTGCCATAAAAAGGCTTGTGAGTTGAAAGTAAGTACTTTAAATGTAACTTGAATAGAAATAGGTCTGCCAATCAATACATAATAGTTCCTACTCATCAAATGTGTAGCTTGCTTCTCAATGTGAAAGACAATTCCAAGTAATTGTTCTGAAACCTTATACTTTTTCATTTCTTGTTAAGGAATCAGCTGAAAAAGTATCCAGTGTTTACAATATGGAAAGTTTTTCTCATCTAAATCCTAATGTCTCATACTGAAATCTGTTCTTAGAAGGAATTTGAGCTGCAACTGTTTAAACTTGACCTGACTTTTCTTCTTCATTTTGTGGTCACACCTTTTTAAAAATTCCATTTCAGAGTAAGGAGACTGAAGAAAGAGAACACAGGATTTGGAATCAGACAAAGTTCCTTGCCTGCTGTTGGAGATTCTACCACGACAGTGAGTGAAGATGTGGGAGATCACCAAAAAGCCCTGCAGCAACAAGGCTAACAGGAGAGGCAAACATTGTTCATAAAGTTTCATTAAAGAAGTGCATGTCAGATGTATGTAGGAATACTGTATGCATTGTTTCTATGTATTCCTGATTTTTTATAAGAACCAAAATTTGTTAGAGTCAGGGTGCACCTATTCAGAAGTTATGTTGGCCATTGTCATTCCTTTCCAGTTGTTCTAACTGTTCTCTTCCAAAGCAAAAGGTGGACTTTAGTGAAACTGTCCCTTTGCCTTTGGGAAAAAAGACTTTAGAATGTGCATGGTATATGAGAGAGGTTCACAATCTGTCCTGGGAAGACATAAAGTCTGGAATAGAAGTCAGTGGTTTGTTTCTTGCTTTGTTTGCATTTTGCTTTCATGCTGCAGTGGAAAAAAAAATCTGT
This sequence comes from Erithacus rubecula, assembly GCF_903797595.1. Taxonomy (NCBI): domain Eukaryota; kingdom Metazoa; phylum Chordata; class Aves; order Passeriformes; family Muscicapidae; genus Erithacus; species Erithacus rubecula. The sequence goes on along the minus strand of NC_136689.1, from coordinate 93,825,272 downwards.
ATCATAAGACCATCAGTTTTACCAGGGTGATATGTGTATTACATTTTTCTTTCATTAAAAAAAAACAAGAAGATAAAAATATTTTATTTTGAATGCCCAAATATTATCACATGCAAATTTGATTAAATAAATGTCCATTCCTTGTGTTTCTTATACTCACCATATAATAAAATTAATGCATCTCAAATTTGCCTTACTGTCTACATATCACATTTTTATTTAAAATTTACTTTATTAATTATCCATTTAAAAAATTACAAATGTCACATAGAAAGTAACATAAATATGTTAAGATAAACTGGAAAAGCAGATTTTAAAAATCTTTGAAAATTCACAATTTATAAAAACATCTGCAATTTTCAGCCATCAAGTGAGACATAAATTATAATTTTGTTTGCCATGTGCAATTGATAATGAATATGTGCAGTTTCCGTTTCACAAGGACTGCTCTAATTGCTCAGCAATATGTTTGTTTAATTCCTTATATCCCTATAAACTGAAAACTTATCTGTGGGCTCTAATTGCTCAGCAATATGTTTGTTTAATTCCTTATATCCCTATAAACTGAAAACTTATCTGTGGGCTCTAGTTGTATTTAAAGCTATGTCCTTTCTAAGAGGGAACTGTGAGATCTCTTGATTGCTTTTGTAACCTAGCACCATACAAAAAGGGAAAAGTATTAAAGATTATTGATTGCTCAGGAATCACATTTTTCCCAGGAATTCTCTGAGCTGCAGATGCTTGGAAGCTGGGAACAAAATGTTTATATGACCCTCTCTGAGCTTTAGGCTGCTGCTGGAGATGGTATGTTAGAGCAGAAGTACCTGTGTTTTGACTGTCTTTATATATTCTTAACCCTCTTTCATGTTTGTAATGCTGAACTAATCCCAGCCATTACCCCTCAGGACACACTAAGGGAGATGCAGGGACAGAATTCTGTCTTTGTTGACAATACCTGATTCACAAGTTATTGAACAAGGTACAGAGATACTGTGAGACAATTTGTTTTGGAGTTTAAACATGTAAAACTTACAAGAACTGACAATAAAATAAGACTAATAATTGCTTTTTTCATATTTCAAACTTCCTCCCTTTATTAGCTCTCTGGTTCAAGGTTTTATATGAGACAAAAGATCTCTGGTCTTGTTCCATGCATTGTGAAATGACACACTGACTTTCTCTAAAACTCCATCTGCTTTTCTTATGCCAGCATCTTCATGACATCACAGTGTGTGAAATGGCTGCATTGAAAACGTTGATGTGCACAATGGAAATGGAAAGTGCACAATTATTGATTTTCAAACAGTCAAATGTACTCCTATGTACACTGAAGTGCTTGAAAATATGGCAACAAAACAGCCTACTGATAAAACCTTGTATAATTTAGATAAACTTTAGAGATAAAACCTTTATCTTTTTTTCCCTCTGACAAACCATTTTAGCAATAAAGTATGGTTTCAGCACTGGTCAAAATACCTTTAAGCTCCAGAGTATCTTTTCAGCCCACAGTAATAAATGTGGGTAAACCAAGTCAAACGATATTATGAATTACTGGGGAAGTTTGGTTTCTGTCTTTCCTGTCTCTATTTCTAAATCTGTAGGAAAAACAAATAATGTTTAATTGGTGCTGAAGAACATTTCTGTGCTAACAGCTTGGTAGTGTAACATGGATATTGAGGGAAATCTAACCAGAATCTAGTTTCTGCTGCTCTAACTCTACCATAAACCATTTCATATGTGCTCACTGTATCATACTACCCAGCAGGTGGGATGCACCTGGTTGGTCTAAAGAGTCATGGTGATAATAAAATATCATCATGGGATGCTAGTTTTAAAATTTATGTTTCAGAATGTCAGTACAGTATCTTTTCTTTCTCATGAGGTAATTTTAGCTTCTTTCAGGGTAGTTAATATTGACATTTATCCCACATTTAGCTTTCTGATCACTTATTGATGATATTTTACTTTCAGGTGCTTTCTGAATAGAACTTTTTAAGTTTTCTTTCTTACATCTCATAGATCACATAAGATGACCATAATTTTTTCATAATTTCTCCCTATTCCCTGAGACAGAGAAAACTCAGGTGCTTCCATTATCTAAATAAAATATTTATTTCATCTTTATATACACAGAGAAGTTCAGAGGCCTCTCTGAAGAAATAAACCCATAAATTAGTCAGTTGAAAGTGAGTCAAAATAAGATGATGCATGATTACCCTGGCTGCAGTTGAGAATGTTTGAGAATGCTAATTTATGACCTTTCCATAATAATACTAGTATGCTTCCTGATCTTAAATATACAGCTATGATATTTGCTATATACCAGTATTCCCACCCATTTCTCTTCACATTTTACATGTGGGAAGTGAAGATACACAGATTTCTGCAGGTGTGATTTGCTCAAGGTCACCAAGCGTAATTATGGGAAAGCCATGAAAACTAAACTTAAATCTGGTTGCAAACAACTGAGCTGTTCTTCTTCATCTTTTAAGATGTGGTGCCTGAAAGAGTGGATTGCCACTAGAAAAAATAGTCTTTCCTATTTTCTTTTTTAAGATAATAAATAGCATAAATCTTTAATGTAGATCAATATTACAAACTGATTGTAAACACAGTGATAGAAAAACATGGAAATAATTTTCACAGTGCTCAATTAAACCTTGTTTGATGCCATAAACATGTGTATTACTTAATATTGTTGTATGTGCAGAAATACAGGAAAGAATTATTTATGTTGTCTTGTGGTCCCCTACTAGTTGATATGGAAATAGTGGGTAACACTGTGTTTGGAATAAAATAGAATAAAATAGCTCATCTGGAAGAGACCTACAGTGATCATCTACACCAACTGCCTGACCACTTCAGAGCTGACCAAAAGCTGAAGCATGTTGTTATGGGTATTGTCTAAATGCCTCTTAAACACTGATAGTCTTGTGGCATTGACCACCTCTCTAGGAAGCCTGTTCCAGTGTTTGACCACATTCTCAGTAAAGAAATGCTTCCTAATGTCCAGTCTAAACCTCCCTTGGCACTACCTGAAACCATTGCTGGACACTGGGGAGAAGGGTTCAGCACCTCCCTCTCCACTGTTCCTTCTCAGGAAGCTGCAGAGAGCAATCAGGCTGCCCCTCAACCTCTTTTTCTCCAAACTAGACAAGCCTAAAATCCCTAGCTGCTCCTCCAAGGACATTCTCTCCAGCCTTTTCACCTCCTTTTTTCTTCCTTCTCTAGATTCATTCAGGGACCTTGAATTGTGGGGTGCAGAATTGCACGAAGTGTCCAAGGTGAGGCTGGATACACAGTTTCAGGCATCCCAGGATGGGATTTACCCTCAGGATTTGGAATGGTCTGCCCAGGGAGGTGGTGAAGTCACCATCCCCAGATGTGTTTAAAAAAAGAATGGATGTGGCACTTGGTGCCATGGTCTAGTTGAGGTGTTAGGGCATGGGTTGGACTTGATCATCTTGAAGGTCTCTTCCAACCTAGTGATTCTGTGAATTCTGTGACTTCCAGGTCACTCTGCTGACTCACACTGAGCCTGCTGCACACCAGGATTCCCAGGCTCCTTCCTCCAAGACTATTCTCCAGCCATTCCTCTCCCAGTTTATTACTGTGCCCAAAATTGCTCCACCCTAGGAGAATGTGGTATTTGTTCTTGTTAAATTTCATCCCATTAATCATTACTTGATGTTCCAGTCTATCTAGATCCCTCTGCAAGGCATCTTATGCTGAAGAGAGTCAGCAGCAGCTCCCAACTTGGTATCAATAGCAAACCTGCTAATGGTGTATTAAGCACCTTCATCCAGATAGTTAATAAATATATTGATATACTATTGATAAATATATTGAGCAGAACTGGCCCTAAAATTGAGCCCTGAGGTACACTACTGGTGGTCAGTTGCCAGACAGATGTAGCCCCATTCAGTACCCTTTAAGCATTGCCCTTCAGCCAGTTCTTCACCCAGCACACCCTGAAAACACTCATCCCACAGTTGGACAACTTGTTTAGAAGGATGCTGTGACGCACTGTATTAACAGCCTTAGTAAAACCCAGAAAAACTACATCTAACACCTTCCTTTCACACACTGGCAGATGACTTCATCATAGAAATACATCAAATTAGTTATATTGGACTTTCTCTTTGTGAACCTATGCTGTCTGCACCGTATTGATTTCCTTCTTCCTGAATTAAGAGCTGATTTTCTGAGGGATGTCTCAATCTCTCTCTACAGTACTTTGAAACAGTTTTCAAGATACTGGCCAAAATAATGTGCACTTATTCCACTGCTGACTTGGTTAACAGTAGAGAATAACTACAAAGGGTCTATGACCAGTCCAGAGTTGTGTCTGCAGTAGGGTGGCAGCTATCAGAATTTCATTAAGAACTGATAACTTTTTCCTACTGAAATCTCTACCCTTGTATTCCCCAATCCAGCTGTTTCCATGACTTTCTCAATTGAAAAATTTTCTCAGAATAACCTGAGTATATTTTCCCCATTTTAAAGGGAAAGAAACCTTAAATACTGAATTTAAAATATGCCAGTAAGCAATTATTTCTCAGAAATCATGAAGATTCTTGGATGCCTTTTTTTGTCATTAGAGGCCTTTTATCATGTGATTTCAGGAAGAAGACAGGCAATTTTAGTCAATTGAGATAAAAAAGGTCTATTCAGAATTTTGTACAATCTAAATCAAAATGACTTGAAATCCAACACTAATTTCAAAGGATATTCTGAATATATTCAACACATATAACTATGTAAGACTGCAAATGTGATTCAATTGCCTCCTTTAATCATGAATAAAATATTTTCCATGCAATGCCATTTCAGGAATCTATTGATTATAATTAGAAAAGGGCCATGAATGACTGCTTATGCCAAAATTCAATCAATTATTTCTTAAGACTATTAACATTTGAAAGGAATAAAATGTAGATAAGAACAGGACAAAGAAAACCCTGTTATTTACCATTTAAACTTTGGGGTTTATCTTTGTAAGGGAGATTAAAGTGAAATTTTAGCATACCATCAATCAGTGAACACATGAGAAGATAAAAGTGGATTTACCAATCATCTTAACAAAATGCTATGGTAAACATACAATAGACTCTGTTAACAAATAATGCTTTTCTTCCAGTCAGATAATCAATAAAAACACAAATGGATTTAAAAGCCAGCATATTACCAAGCTTCTCATTACACATTGCACGACTTTATTGGCATCCACAAATAGATTTTAAGAAGCACCATTTTGACAATTTTGAAATAGCAGCATATTTCTGGAGACTCTTAGTTGTTTCTTAATGGCCATTGACTAGAGCTCAAAAAAATCATGCACCTCTCTCTTAGAAAAAGCAAAACAAAACAAACATGACCAAAACACCCTGTGTGGAGTAATTTGTGACATGACAATTTTCTAAGAAACAATTCAGAATAAGGGAAAATATTATGCTCTTAGGTGTTTGCACTTAGAAGTTTAAAAAAAAAGAAGCACTATTTTAATGTAATTTCTTGTAAATCTTTTTTAGACATCTTTTTTTAAAAAATCTCCCTTTACAAGCAACAAGGAAATTAATCCAACTTTTTAAGATAAGAATATAAACTTTTGTGATTAATCTCATATTTTCTTATTTCCTTACTGTGCATCATTATTCCTATTATATATTGTCAGGTGTCTTGTTAAAAATCATATTGAGGAGTAGAAAATTTAAATGCCTATACTACATCTAATAGAAAAATAATTTGTTTTCCAAATTAAATGCCCTGCAAAAGCTTGCAGGTAATTGCATATAAACAATCATCAATCATATTCTCTTTTTGCAGTGTTATGGGCTAGCCATGGCTGGCTGCCAGGTGCTCACCAAGATGCTCCTCCACAGGACAGAGGGAGAAAATAAGATTAAAGAACTTTAGAATCAAACTAAGAACATGGTGATTTCTTACCAGTTAGTTTCATAAGCAAAACAGATTTGACTTGGTGGAATTCAGCTTATTGCTAATTATAACAGCATAAGATGGTGAGAAATAAAAAACTAAACTAAAAGTCCTTTCCCCTTCCTCTTCTTCCCAGGTTCAGCTTCAGTTCTTCACACCTGATTTCTGCTGATTCTGCTGATTTTCTCTTTCCCTCAAGTGGCACAGGAGGATGGAGATGGGGCATGCATCAGCCCACAATGGCTCCTCCCTGTCACTCCTTCCTTCCCACACTGTTCCCTGCTGTGACATGCAGTCCCTTCCATGGTTGCAGTCCCTTCCATGGATGCAGTCCTTCATGAACTGTTCCAATGAGCTCCTTTCCATGGGGCACAGTCCTGCAGGAACAGACTGCTCCAGCATGAGTTCTGAACTGCAGCTCCTGCCAGAAAATCTGCTCCTGCATGGTGTCTGCAAGTGCTGCACCTTCCTCCTGACATGCCCTCCTGCAGGGCACTTTGTTCTAGTGCCTGGAGCAATGTCCTGGTTTCAGTTGATAACCAGGTAGAAACACCAATTTAGTGTAGTGGTTTTGGTTCTCCAATTTGAAATTTTCCTGTTGTGAGATAGGATTAGGAGGAAGGCAAAACAGGCTCAACTTCAAATGGTACAAAAAGCACCACAACAAGCACCTTCTCCCTTACTTCTGTGACATGGATGTCTCCAGAGCTGTTGATTTCACTTTATCTCATTCTTCTTTGTCACAATTGCTGAGCATCATTTTTACCCATTCTTAAATTTATCACTGAGGAGCTAGCACTGGTGGGCACAACTTTGGCCAATGCCATGACCTCTTACCAGTTGTCTGTAATTGACTTTGTCTGACATGGGATCAGTTTCTGTTTTCTTCTCACAAAGGCCACCTCTATAGCCCCCTCCCTGTTAACAAAACCTTGCCACAAAGCCACAATAGAAGGGTTTTTATTCTAATAGAAAACACTTCCTTCTGGATTAATTGGAACTGTGGAAAAACCATAACTTAGAACAAATTTACACTTTTGTCTTATTCAAACAGATTCAATATACCATTATTCTGTTGTTGTGATCTCTTATAAACCAGTGTACCAGGACTACCTGAATTATTCAATACAACCCTAGCTATGTAGCAGTATAGTGAGCTCTTCCAAAGAGGTCAAATTTTATATTCTTCTCTATGGTGATGAGCTGTTTCCAATGCTGCCATTCATTATACTAATTACTGAAAGAGCACAAGAATGACACAATTTGGTTAAAAAACATAGGAAATTTTATTTAGTTTGTTGTTAGCAAAGTAAAATGGCTTTCAAAGAGCCATCCTGTGCATTTCTGTTCTCTTAATAAAAATACAGCCACTCGTATGAGTTCATAGAATTAGACCAGTGTGGGTTGGAAGGCACCTTAAAAATCACCTGGTTCCAGCCTCCCTGACATTGCCTACGATGCCTTACACTGGACCAGGGTGCTCAGAACCCCATCCAACCCAGCTTTGAGCACTTCCAGAGATGGAGCATCCAAAACTTCTCTGTGTGTTCCAGTGCCTTGCCAACTTCACAGCAAGGAATTTCTTTTTAATATATCTAAGCCTAATCTCTTTCAATTTTAAGCCAAGTACCCCTGTTCCATCACTACATGCCTCTGCAAATCATCCCTCTTCAGATTTTGTCTAGGCTCCCCTTGTGTCCTGAAAGATTACAGTAAGGTCACATCAGAGCCTCCTCTTCTACAGGCAAAAAAATTTGAATGCTATTCATCTTTGAGAATCTCGAGTTACCATATATAAGATGATAGACAAAGAAAGAACAGCGAAAGTTATGCCCAGATGGCTTCTGTGACCACCAATGACCACTGAATGCCCTGCAAATATTCCTCTGTGCATACCTGGAGCATGGACTGTAGATAAGATAAAGGGATACTGTTATCCAGGTGTTACCTCAGACTTAGGAGGAGGCTAATATAGCTAGAAAATGAACACAAAGAATGAGGAATTTATGGGTCACGAGGAAAGGCAGTTCATCAGCTGTGCTGAAGTCATCTCTGACTGGACAAAATGTAATTCTACCAGGGGCACATTGTGATCACCATCTCCCAGCCCAATGACCCAAGAAAATACTGACTCAAAAGAAGACAAAACCTGAGCATGAGGAGTAATTAGCATTAGAGAAAGGTGTAACCAATGAACTTTAATTCCTTTGTTTGTTGAAATCTGTAAAGAGTGAAAAGTTTTGAATGACAGGACCCTCGCCACCAAGAAGCCCAGGGTGAGGAAGGACAAACAGGATGTCACTGAATCCATGGATGGTGACTGTCTTCTGCTTGATCTCTCTCTCCACTCTCTTTTCTATTTCTTTCTATCTCTCTATGTCAGATTTACTGTTAAATAGAATCCATATTATTGATTTTGGCATATGGTCTCCTTTGCACCTTAATTCAGGCAGAGACATCTAAGTAGTCAGATCTTGACTGTGTTTTTAACGGACGTGGTTTTTTTGTATATTCTGGGTTAAATTAAAAAAATGTTCAAACATATTAGAAAATGAAGGAGTGTTTTTGGAATATAACCAGGACTTCAATGAGAATGAGGACTAGACATGTAACTTGGCAGATTCAAGATAGCTCAGAGCTAAAAATCACCATGATCTTCAATGATAATGGAGCAAACATGCAATTTTTATTCATTCAACTCATTTAAATTCTCACAGTTTCAACAATCTGCATTCCAGCCTATGTGAGAGGGAAAACAGAAAATATTATCTATGTGTTCAATTAGAGTCTTTTAATGCATTCAGGGAAAGAGAAAACCTTGCAAGCTGGTTTGGAAGACTATTTAAAATTTGGTTTAAAATATCTTTCATTAAGAAATATAAACAGAAACTATAAATGTGACTGCTCTTTAATTATTTATATATTAAACTACTGCTCATGGAACTGAAAATAGGTTCTTAAAGAGACTTCATTTTCATAGTACTTTTTAATAGGAGATGACCCAAGAATTTTCAGGGAAAAAGATTCTCAGGTACAACACTGGCACAAAAGTACTAATAAAGTATAATTTATTCTTTTTTTTTTTCCATTCTTTCATTTGTTCACATTTTTTGTACATATGGAAATACAAAATTAACATTTCAGTTCTGTCAACTCTCTCAGCAAGACGTAGTTTAATCCTTCAAAACTTAGCATTGTAGTTTGCCTTTTGTGTCCACACCGGTGATAAAAAAGTCAGATTCAGTTTTCCATGTGTTTTTTTTTTCTTAGAATCTTGAAAACTTTATGTGTCTTTATTGAATTACTAAGTATTTCTCTACAAACTGATCTGAGTCATGTAGAAACAATTTCTTTTGTGTTTAGTCAGTTGCGTTTAAATTCAGGATGGTAGAGAAAAAAAAAATCAACTCCTGGCTAAGTCAGTTGCCTTTTTTTATAGATCTACAAGAAGGAGTTTCTAAACCTGAGCATTGGGTAAGGGTCACACGAAAAGGGCTGACTAAAGACTACTATCACTTTGTGAAAAAAGCTTTTACTGTTACTGATATCCCCCTCTTGAAGCTGCTCCTAAAGGGAAAAAAATTGCTTCATTTTGCTTTAGAACTAATGCACAGTATAACTCAAAGTCCTCCTTAATTGCCATTTCTTCAGGCTTGACTTCCCGTAATAAAACATTTCACCCATAGGAAAAGATATATTTGGCTGCTGAAGATTTAACCATTTTCTTTAGATGGAGCCCTGTGGGACAGTGGCAAGGACTTATTTTTTTACTCCTAACTAATTTTCACACAGTAAAAGAAGATGCTAGAACTCCAAAAACAGTCTTTTCTTTTTAATTTTTTTATTTTTACAGCACAATTTTCTGAAGCACTGTTTAAATGGTATATTTGTTTGATCTGGCCAAAAGTATATTGACCCTATAATATTTTCAAAGGATAGGTTCTTCTCAAGATTAGTATACAATCAAGGTCTTGATGAAGTAGCCATCTCAGCTATTAGCTTAAGCATATCAAACTAATACAGTTTATTGATTTGGTGGGTGTATAATGTATGTACAGCATGATCATACATTAGGAATGATTTTGCACCCATAAAAAAACTCTAATCAGAAAAATTGGGGAGGTTTAATAAGAAAAATATTCTGCTAATTGCACTTTTTATTCAATCTTGGAAACATATAATACAAAAGTTTTGTGACCAGGAGAAGCTGATATAAGGCTTTTTTGCTGAATGGGAATATCACAGAGTGTATTTCACTGGTTTTTTTTGCTTTCTTAATATAGAAGTTCTGTATTCTCTGTTCTAAACTTTTAGATTTAGGACTATTATTTTCTGAACTTCTCAATGAAATTTATTCTTGTAATAAATTTATATTGAATTTTAAAAGCAGATGTTGTTTCATGAAAGTAGGAAAGGCCATAAGAAAGTGCTACAGGAATGCAAACTTCTTCCTATGCCCATCAAAGCCACCTGACCAAAGGCATGACACCAGAATGGAAGAGAAGTACTAAAGGCAGAAAGATCTGGTAACTCATGGGTCAAAGGACTGTAGCAGTTCAGGCCAGAATAACAGGGTTTTGTTGTAATGAGGAAGAAAGAATTAAAGGTTTGCTGGAGCTATACATATTTTTGAAATGTACATCATCTCCAGAAACCAGCATGTCCCATGATTGATTCCATCTCAAATTGAATGCGTTTAGCATAATTTAAGGCACTGATATCAAGAGGCTTGATGAACTACCACTGGATAGTTGAATGCATCTGAATTAAAATATAAGAAAATATACCTGTTATGTTCACAAAACTCGTCTTCCTCTGCTCTTATTCATATAAAGATTCCAACAATGAGAAATGTGGAAAAAAGCTTTTAGAATAGCACTGTGTGTGTGTGTGAGAGCGTGTTTGTGTGTGTGTAGAAGCACATAACTTAAAATACAAGTTTTTTTCTTTACTGCATACTTATCTTTAGGCTTGACATCAGTTAGGAAAACAGGTTAAACTACCACAGAGTTACAAAGTTTTGCAGAGCAATTTAAAGATATTCAAATATACAGAAAGCTGTCAAAAGATTTCAGAAGTACTTTTCTGTAAATAGAGGAAATAATAATGAAATGCACTGGAGGATACATAATAAAACTACATAGAATTCTGGTTATTCAGAAAAATAGAATTCAAATTCAAACACTTGCAGTCAAGGGCTACTAAGTAGAATGTGGGTATATTTGACTAGAAGAACTGTCTCCTTTTACTTTACTGTAGAAAGCTGAGGAGGAGTCAGTAAGACACTAGATGTGGGCAAAAGCAACAATATAGGCCATGCAACAATGACAGGACCATCAACTGACTATGAAAGATTTGTCTTCAAAATAAAAACCAGGTGTCTGCTCTTTCTTGTGGGGTTATGATATGTCACACATGAGCAACACAATGATTTAATCAATTTTTTTTAAAGTTTCCATCAAAATTTAAGTATTGTGTATTACATGGTGTTAGAACAGGGATGAAAATGTGGACTGCAAGACCTTCTGGAGTCTAATGTGTGAGTTTAGTCTGATGTATTAGGAAAGATAGAAAGTGATTGAATGGCTGCAGTAATCCATCAACCCAGCTGCAAGCTGTAACATTGTGTTCCTGCTGCAATAATGTAATGCAAGCATGGAACATGCTGTTCCAAGATTCTTGTTCTACAAGATGTTTAAGAAATATTGTAGCCAAACTGTAGAAATAATGATAATATTAAATTATATCCAAGCGAGGGGAAAGTGTGGTACTATAGTCCTATTAACCACAAGGATCCTTCATCTACTCTCTGAAATTCTGCACCCTTTGGGATATTAGGAGTAAATTGTTTACCTGGGATTGTAGAGTGAATGGAAAAGGTTTCCTGACATGTTTGAAATGTCCCTGAATCTCTGATGAGGATTAATCACCAGATGCAGCAAACAGCTGGCTCTGCCCCTGCCAGCTCAGCCTGCAGCTGAGCTGAGCAGTGCTGGCAATGGTGTGGACCCTGCTCCTGGCTGTGGAGAGAGCTCAGGGGAAATCCTTCCATCCCATGGGGACAGAAGAGCCTTGCTGCCTTACATGGGAGAAAGGACTTCATGAGGCTGAAGAGGTTTTTCTCAACTGTTAAAGAGGTCAATGGTCTTCTCTTTAACCTCATAAGTTGCATAATAATCTAATATGTATGTCGTAGTGCTTCTGTGCTTTGAAATAACCCATGGTTTCAGACTTAAGTAAATACAGAACACATTCACTCTCTTGACAAATGTTGTAATAATACTTAAATACTTAGTATTCAAATATGCTTTTAAGTGACATGAGAGACCTGAATTCTGCCCCTCCAATAACAAGGCTGATGACAGGAAAGACTTGCATTAATAATTTTGTCTTCTGCATCTTCATTTCACAGCAGTAAAGTTGCCATCAACCTTATCTTACCCAATAGCAAATTGACATTTTACTTCTTAGACAACAGCAGGAGAATTGATCTCTATGTGGGAGCAACCACTAAAACATTTGGTGCTCTCTGGGAGTTGTTCAACATATGCTCATCCATTGAAATGTTCTGCATGTTTCCTACATAATCGGGTCTGGACCTCAGCCATCCACAAAATTAGATGACAGCCATAAGCACCAGGCCATGAGCTATATTTTCTGTATGGCCTTTTCTCAGCACACCTTCTGTTTCCTCCACCTCCTCAAAAAAATAATTATTTTCTAAACTTAAAGGTTTTGATTAAATGGAATTTCCCCTTTTTTGCCAAATCTGGTAATTGTTCACATCATCTTCACTTTAAAACAAGAAAGGAGCAGTGTGCTCTTTAGCAGTGTTCCTTTCTTAATTGGCAAACAGGAATGTATCACAATGGAATAAATTACATTATAGCATAACTTTTTAAAGCACCATTAATATAAATATATATCCTTCCTTTTTTGACAGAAGCACCACTGCTCTATTCAAAATCTAAATCAATTTTCAGACGTTTATTGATTCAGCCATTATCCTTTCCATCCAGAACTCTAAAATAATGCATTCACTTTACATGTTAGAGAAGTGTAGCCTGATCATATATCTTTTCCAATCTCCAAAGCATTATAAAAATACCCAGAAAAAGCAATTTTTTCCCAAATGATCTTTACATGGTAGCATTATTGTAACTATGGTAGTTTTTTAATTTCAGTTTATGGGTCTGCAACGTGTAGCTGCTAACAATTGTATTAAAAGCAGAAGGACATGGCAATGAGGCTGCAATAGATCCATGAAACCATAGATTATTTTATTTTCACAAATCAATTAAAAACCTAAAAGCTTTATTAGCATTTGAGAAGCCAACACATCTCTTCTCTGTGAAGATGGAGATCATTCATTGGTCCCTGGGGCTAAGTGCATAGGATGTCAAAACCTTTTCACTGGCTCTAAGATCAAAATGACATAGCTTAGCTCACATGCACATATTCATGGTCTCTTGTCCCCCAAAACCATGGCAGCATCCAAACTGCCAGTGTGGCATGGTCCTCCTCGTGTGCCATTTGTGCCAGGCTCTGTTTGGACCCAGAGCCACCTGACAGCAGCCAAGGCTGTAAAGGGCCATGCCAGCGACTGAGAAAGCAGCCAAAACAGACTGCAGCCATGGCACAATCACAGACCATAATTGTAAGCCCATCTCAAAGCTAGCCCTGCTTCATCCTTTTGTACAGACAGATCTGTGAAACCCATGAGAGAGTAACAGAAAGGTGCCTAACATATGTAGAATATTAATGGGATAAAGTTAATAGAAAGATTATAGTCTGCTTGGAAATAATTTCTTTTGTGCTCTTGTTTCTATGAGAACTATGAATTTTAAAATCCTAGACCATTTTTGCATGTGTTCTGAGCATTATGCTTTTATTAGCTGTTGAGACTCTGTTTTAAGGAAGCCTCATCACTCCAGAATGATGGTAAGTCTCACAGAGGTACAATTGGAGTACAATCCCCACATGGGTTACCATTTCCTGCAACAAGATTCCTGGTATCACCAGCCCTGCTTAGATTTCCAGCTGTAAGTTCCCTTTCCTATCTATTAGCAGCTTTGGGGTTTTCATATCTTTTCTTGCAGATTGACACAACAGGAGTAAATTCTCCTTCACAAAGGTACAAATACTAATCTCAACTCATCATTAAAAACCTATCTTAATCTTTGAAACCTGAGGAAATTTGGAGAGGAGAATGGGACTTAGAGAAGCAGAAAGTATAGATTAGCATAAATAACATATAGTAGAGGTGCAATAGAGTGAGTGAAAATATGTCTCAAGCCCAAATCAATACCAGCAAACAAGCCACATAATAGATTTTTTACTCTCTACTGTGTAGTTAAAGTTTTGAACTGACTTTAGGTTCATAAAGTCATTCCTTGTGGAAATTATAAATTATTACCCAGATTTTACCTTTATTAATGTGTTTACAGAAAGTGCAAATGATCACTGAAGAAGCCTGCCCACATTTTAATGTTTTCATTCACAGCAAATAGAGTTGCCAAGTCTATGTCTTGTAAAGCTTAACAACTTGGACCCAGCTGTTATATCAAAGCCAGCTATGGCCTATAAGCTTTTGGAACACAACCAAGAAAACACAAAGAATTGCAGTGTAAGGAAAACATTGCTTACTTTTTAAAAAAATATATGGGTGTTTTTGGTTTTTTTTTCCACAACAGCAATCCAGATGGCAACTTCAAGTGCCAGTCAAAACCTGAGTCCTAAAACACCCTCTGTGATTTACTCAAAGTTCACCAAAAGAGAAGGGAAGTATTTTTTGTTCCAGATACATGAACAATGGAAAATCATTCTAGTGACTTTTTTTCTTAGAGTTTTCTTTGGACTCAGTTTAGCTCTTATTGTGTCATTACAATACCTGAAAATGTCTATATGTAGTTAGCCATAAGATTTTTCTAAAACAAATATTGCTTTGTGTTTGTGTTTACAGTGTGTTTTAAAATCTTTTTTATATTTTTACCCTTTTTTTCATTGCTGGATCACTTTTTTGACATTAAAAGAATAGTTTTACATACTTTAATGATATTGCTGAGTTGATTATGCATGATGAGCAAACTCAGAAAAACTTTTCAGTCTTAGTCCCAGACAATAGTGATAATTAGGCATTTCTGTTGACTTATCCATAAAACATTGCAAGATTATGATCTCCTGTGTTAAGTGTGGCATCATCAAGGTCCAGTTTGAGCTTCAGACAAGTTTTGGTTTTGAATGTAGTGCTAAAGGTATCAAATTGACAGTAAAAATACTAAGAGAACTTTATTTTCTCCTGTTATTCCTCAATGCATAACTTGGAAAAAAAAGCCCCTCAGATGGAATATTTGTTCTTTTGAGGATTATTCATTATAAATTATGAAATTCTCTGATTCTGTTTCTCTCTCTGCATTTAAGATATTCTTTACTGCTTTATTTTATTATCCATAAAATTACATTAAAAACCTGAATATTTGGCTTTAGTTTCTCTTAGTATTAAAAAATTCTTTATAGTACTCTGTCTTCATTATGAAAACAATACTTCTATCACATATAGGAAAATTTAGACTGGTAAATATCACATCAGGTTTCTTTAAATGAGTTGTAAATCACTCTATGAAAATAGGGTTCTTTGTAAATGTACCAGTGTTATTTTCTTTTAATATCTTCTTCATAAAAGATATTACATCTTATATCTTATATTATATCTTCATATCTTTTTCATTTATGTCTATCATAAATCCAAAAACCTTCAGTTTATATCACCTAAAATTATTATGTTTATTTCAAATGTAAATGCATTTATCTATTTCATATTACACGGTGAAGTTTTGTTTGTTACTAAGAACTATCCACTTTTTAAATCCAGATGATTACTCATAAGAATGAAAAATTGTGCAGAGTACATATCCTTTAAAAGTAAAAATTATATGCATCATAAATATTTGGGAACTTTTCATGTATAAAAATTACCTACCTGAGTACAGGACTTCTAAGTTTCTAAGGATGGCATGACATATAATTAGCCTGAACATGGACAGAGGCAGGGACACCTTCCACTAGACTGTGTTTCTCAAAACCCCTTTTAACCTGGCCTGGAACACTTCCAGGGATGGGGCATGCACACCTTCTCTGGGCAGCATTTCCAGTGGCTCACAGCAAGGAATGTCTTCCTAAGAGCCAGTCTAAACCCATCCTCTGTCGTTTGCAGCCATTCCCATCATTTAAGGCCATTAGTGCTCTGCAGGTTTGGACAGCCTGTGGGGTGTTTATTGCAGTCACAGGGTGAGCATGCAGATATAACAGGCTGCACAGCAGCTTGCTCTTGCACATTTCCTCAGGGGCTGTTAGTCAAAATGCAGCATCTCTCTAAATATATCAGGCCAAGGGCAACTTGCACAGGATTTTGTGGCCAATGAGATGGCATCACTTGCAGCCAGAGGCTTACACTACCCCTCAGATCTGTATTCACTTTCCTTCTAGTCAGGGTCAGGGCAACACCTCAGGGCTACCTGAGCAACTCTGGCCAAGCCTCTGCTTGAGCATGCTGAAAACTGCAATATAGAAGTGCCAGTAATCCTACACTGTTGTCTGTTTTATTTAATGATAAAACCATAAATCAGGGAGAACGACAGTATTATATCCTTTTCACCCTCTATTAGAGTTCAGTGTTCCCCTGATAGGAAATAATTCTCTCCAGAGAGAAAGGGCTGATCCTAGATTGATTTCTGAAATACTCTCAAGCTTCTAGGATATAAGAGGAGATGGAAAATTGATTTGTATTTCATGTGCTACATTCATTTGTGGAACATGTCTTCAACTGCAGTAATATAGTATTGCTCAATTACAGTAATCTGTATGAAGTCTGATTTGCATTAGGGTTTTGTAATACAATTCTCTTTTAATTCCCAAGGCCTTAGGAGACAATGTCGATATTCCTCACTTTACTTTTGGCATGAACATGCAAAATGCTTGAAACCTGTTTGTTGAGTCAGAACTTTATTCTTCTCTCTCTGCCCTGTAAATGAACTCTTTTCTGATTATCCCAATGAAGAGGGATAGCATAGCATTTTCAAGGAAATGAGGAATTGAGGAAGCAGGAGATATTGCTCTGTTCCAGTGTCTCTGCTACGTGAATTAAATATGATTAAACTGCTGGCAAGGTTTAACTGTGAAAAATGTCAGTTCCTGACAGAAACAATATAATGAGGGTTTCTTTTAGAAAGTATTCAGGTGAAGCCTGTAATTCATGAAGAACCTTTTAGAATGCTTTAAGCAAGCATCTGCAATATATATTTGCCAGTTGATTCTACTCCTTCAGTAAGCCCCAGTTATTGTTTCTTAAGTAGAAATTGTACTGATTGGGAAGACTGCTTCAGTCCCTTGAAACTATTAAAATGATCAAATAAATTTCAATCATAAACCTGACCTTTATTAAACATGCAATGCCAGATCTCTTCCATGACATTTTTTTAATTAAGTCATAGTCTTGTTTATTTCTGTTATGACTACATAGAAATATAAAATTCATTTTGGTTAGGCCAAGTAAGCTGAATGAGCTGAATGCCACAGTTCAAAAACTTATTTTAAAACAGGAGGTTAGGAGATAAAACGTCAGACCTTGCTCAGTGTCAGGAGGGTATGAATTCACATACAGATTCCCATTTATGACAATTGACTTTGTGCAACATGAAATAGATGTCTCAGTACAAAAATGATGATATATTGCTTTCATAAAGTCTCTTAAAATTGACAGAGACTCTGCAGGTAATTCCCCTAGGATTTTCAGATTTTTATTGACATAAACAAATGGGGACATTTTACATCCTCTACCTTTATTTCAATGGCTTTAAAAATACAGTAAATTGTGGTGTTTGTTTTTTTGTTTGGTTGGGGTATTTTCTAGCATGCAATAAATATCTCCTTGATTGAGAAGTATCGTTTTTTCAGAAATTGTTATTTTTTGTTCCTTTCCATCAAAGAACAAAGGAGCAAAGATTGTACTATTTTTGTATTTCCCTTAAAAATACTACATAAAAATATTTGTTCCACTTTTGATATTAAAATATCAACACAGAGATACGAAGCAAGCTTTCATCGTCTCTCCTTAGTAAAAATCTTAATTATTACTTGAGTTACAAAAAATTATTTTGAGCTTTCCTAGGGAAATGATGAGATGAGTATTAACTGAATAATGTTGAAACACCATATGAATTGTTCCTTTAGAAATATTCCATAGAGTCAGTGTGGTTTAAGTTGGAAGGGACCTTAAAGATTATATAGTTCTAATCTTCCTGCCATGGGCAGGGAGACTTTTCTCTAGACCAGAATGCTCAGAGCCCCATCCAGCCTGGCTTTGAGCACTTACAGGGATGGGGCATCCACAGCTCCTCTGGGCAACATGTTCCAGTGCCTCACCACCCTCACAGTCAAGAATTTCATCTGAATATCTAATCTAAACCTACCCTCTTTCAGTTTGGATCCATTCCACTTGTCCTGTCTCTACATGCTCTTGGAAAAAATCTTTCTGTCTTTCTTGTAGTCTCACTTCAGGTACAGGAAGGTCAAAATTAGGCCATCTCAAAGCCTTCTCCTTTCCAGGTTAAACAAACACAATTCTCTAGGCTTTTCCTTGTACAGGGGCTGCTCCAGCTCTCTAATTATCTTGGTGTCCCTTCTCTAGACTTGCTCCAATAGGTTGATGATCTTCCCATGCTGGGGATCCCATAGCTGGCTGCAGCACTGCAGGTGGGGTCTCACCAGAGCAGAGCAGAACAGAGGGGCAGAATCCCCTCCCTCCCCTGCTGTCCATGCTGCCTTGGGTGCAGCCCAGGACACATTTGACTTTTTAGGCAGGGAGTCTTATTAAACCCTGAGAGATTCCCATTGTCCCTCTTCTTAAGCTTGTCCAGGTCCCCCTGCATGGCATCCCATCCTTCAGATGTGTCAACTGCACCCTCAGCTTGGGGTCATCTTCAAGTTTGGTGAAGGTGCATTTGATCTCTTTGTCTATGTCATTAATGAAGAAATGAAAAAACACTCATCCCACATGGACCCCTGAGGGACACCACTTGCCACTGACATCCATCATGACTCTGAGACACTGACCACTACCCTCTGGATGTGACCACCCAACCACTTTCTTTGCCATCTAACAGTCCATGCATCAAATCTATTTCTCTCCAATTTAGAGAAAAAGGTGTTGTGGGAGCTATGTCAAAGTTTTTATACATAAACAATATTTTCATATCAACAACATCAACAACATCAACAATTTTTCTTGTCGATTGATGTAGTCTCCTAATTTCTCTTGTATCCTATAGAAAACTCAAGACCACAAGATTTCTTTTGTATGATCATCCCCAATAACTATTATTTAAGGGAATGTGCAAAGTACACTACCATTATTGATATTTCATAATAACACCCATACTAGAAATCCTGGCACCAGCCCTTTGCATAACAAAGGTCACAGGAACCTGTGGCCCAGCCAGGGGATTGAACACTGAGAGACACAGCAGGAGCCAAGGCCCTCCAGACTTTCATGCACTTGGACTGCAAGATGATAAAAACCTAGGGGTTCTTTTTTTTCAGGGTCCTTCCTTGGAAGCACCCAGACTGAGTTGTTACTCTATTGTTGCACCATGATCAAATTATTTTAAGGATCAAGACATCTGAGATTCTGCTATGGGAAAGCTGGGGTCGAGCTGGTAAGGAAGCCTGATCTGGCTGTGTGAGTGTGTGTGTGTAGGGAGATGAGTGGGGTTGGCTCAGTGGAGCTGGGCTCTGAAAAGGGCCAGTTCTGGTGGTGAGGATGTGACTGCCAGTGTGGCTCCTGGACAGTCACACAGGAAAGTTTCCTTAACAATCCTCTAGAAAGTTGCCACTGGCCTGTTGGGTGTTTAATGCCAAGGAGTCTGAATTCTATGTTAATCATGCTAGCTGCTTGGAGTAGTGAAAATTTACATGCATTTTTGGAGGAACAAAGGCAGTGCACTGTCAAACCAGTGAGTCTCTGTCAGAATCTAAGCCTAAATTGTGCTTCAATTTCATCAAGCCATCAGTTTGTCTCCTAGATGCTGTAAGGTAGGACATTAGATTGCTATTGCTGTTCCTTGCTTTAAAGAATGATCAATAACAAGCATGATGGATAGTGCTGGGCAGAGAAAGAGTGGTCCTGGTTATATGAAGGATGCCAATTATTTTTTCCCTTGAGGCAAACTTTCATTTCACAAAAGTGCTAATACAAACCAACTCTTTCTCCCAATCAGCACTTATTTGAAACCTCTACTCTGACTTGCAGCTCTAAAACATATAGCATAGGAACTTTCCAGTTACATCACTGTCAGGAACATAATGTTTCTGGCTTCAAAACTGTTTACAACCCTCCTGTCTTGAAGAAGGCTGCTCTCACATGTCTTTAGCCATTATCTCAGCTCACTCTTCTAAAATAAATTTCCTTGGTTTTATTTCTGCTAGCTTTTTCTCTGCTGTCTACTCTCTCTTTCCTCTAGCTCAACCTATGGACTGAGTACAGTTCCCTAATCTTCAACTTGCTTGTCTAAAAATTGCCTATTGTCTATCTATGTGTTGCTGTTAACTGAGATGTAGATCAGAATACTGTGTATCATTATTTATTAAATTAGTGGGGTTAATACCTCATCTTGCCATCAAAAAAGGAAATATGCCTGTCACAACTCTCTCACAAATATTTTGTATCATCATGACGTGAGATTAAAGGACAATAAAATTGTCCTTTCTTCTTTTTGTGTCAGAATGAATCTAATATACTGTTAGAAAAATCTGTCTCCATCACAGGAAAGCTTTCAATGGTTCACTTCCCTAACATTATTCAACATGCATTGAATGCTGAGATGAAGAGATAAAATGACAAATATACATGAAAAATGTTGTGGTTTTACCTGAAACACAGCATCTTCTTATACTCTCTCTCCATGCTTTCCAAGTCCAAAATTGTCTAGGAGAGAACAGGATCAACATTGAACTTAAAAAAACAAAAAACAAAAAAACAAAAAAAGAAAAAAAAAAGTAAGAAAAGAAGCAAACATTTGAAAGATAAGTATTTTAGACCTGCTTTTGATAATTTAGAATTAATTTGATTATCATATTCTTGTTACAGATAAATATTCATAAAAATACTCATATGAATATGTATCTCTTCAATATCAAACTAAAAAAAAAAATCTAACTAAAAAGCTTGCAAACCTGAAACATATTGTTTAAAAGTTAACATTTAGCAATTAAGTTGGCTTACTTCTGCATGTCAGAATCATATCTTTAAAGGTTTCTGCAGCTGACATGATTTCTGACTGTGCTATTCAGATTAAATTATCAGTGGAATTCAGACTAAGATATGACTGAATTTCAATGTTTGCAGGTGTATTTTTTTTTTCTTATATAATCCTACCTCCAGTATAACTTAGAAAAATAAAAGTTGTGAAGAGATATTTCAGCATAGGAATTTTTTTTCAAGTGTCAATGTTGTAATTGCATTTTGGCTATTTCAAAGCTCCAGAACTGGAGGTTAATCATTAAAGTGCCCTATTTTTTATGGTCTCTATTTCATGTAGCTTACCCTGGCCAGCAGCATAGACAAGACATGATGAGACAAGATATGATGAGAAATTAAACCCCTCACATCCAACATTTTTATCTTCTAATCTTTCTTGCAATCTACTGCTATCCTCACTTTCACATGATGTCCTTACACATTTGCTTTCTGAAATTATTAGTGATTATTTCTCTCATCGTTATGCATATGACTATGACTTTTCATTTCACAGAATGAGAAAAAGTCATTGAAGCCTAAAACCTTGAAGTCTGAATGTCCTTATCATTTCCAACTGCTGAAAAAGAAGACTATTTTAAACCCTGACATCACCACGTGAATTTTATACTAAGGCCTTTGGAGGAAGAATCACTGGCAAGTGACTCCAGGTTCTGCTGCTGCTTTTTGAAACATGTAGTAATGCCTTGTTTGGGTCTGTCATTTTCTCTAGGAAAGTAACAAGCAACAGGAAGGTAAAGTGCCATGTTGACAGCAAAATACTTGACAGTTTTGACCTGCAGTAGACACAACATTGACAAACAGTAACAACAGGATCTGGTTGATGGCATTTCATGGGTGCTAGGATGTACAGACAAACATTTGGTTCTCCTGATTTCTATCCCTTTCCTCCTCCTCTTGGTGAGCTCAGACAATGTTTCTTATTCAGAAGAGGAAATCCTTGCACAATAAGAAGTATATAATCTGAGACTGTGCAGACATAAAATGTGAGAAATCCCTGTAGAGTGCGACATAGGACAACAATTGTAGCAATGAAAAATTAATTGTGATATTTTATAGTTTCTGGCAGTGAAATCATGATTGCTGTTTAGAAAAGTGGATAGAGAAAAGCAAAGCAAGTCTGACTTAAAATATAAGATGTTAATGATGTCAATGGCAGAAACCATAGTGTTTCTCCACAGTTTTCTATAACTGGTTCTTTTAGTGTTTGCTACTGTGTCCAAGGAGATTTTATGGGCTTGGCTATTTGTTCTGCTGCTGAAACAAGCAATTAGGTGAGGGGAGAATCTCCCAGAGACTGAGACTCCTTGAAGTCCTATAGTCTAGATGCCAGGAGACTTTATACTGAATCATGCAGTTTAATTAATGATCAATATTGTTGATTGTATTCTCAAACAGCAGATTTCTACTATGAAAATTTTGTTTAAATGCCAGGAAAATCTTATACAGAAGTCAACACAATTGTTCCTTTCCTCGAACCCATCATTATATCATGTGTAACAGGTTTGACATCATAGCAGTAGTTACCACATGATTTTTGTCTGAGACAAGTGGGGTCTGCTTTACAATTAGAATATCTAGACTGCATAGTGAAGGTTCACTTTAACATACCATTTAATATGCTTTAAACATGATATGAGTAAAGAATAAGAAAAGTCTCATTTCTATGATACACTTTGGTCCACACGATAACCAGAATTAATAAGCCTGAGTCAAAATTCCATTATTTTCAAATGTCATGAAAATATAGTTTTCCTCAAATAAAAACTTAAATGTGAGCATGAATAAAATAACTACAATTTTTGGCACATTCCTAATGTTAATAATTTTTGTTATAGCACCTAGGAATTCCAGCTTATCTCTTTCTTTTAAGGGTCTCAGAGCTCATTACTAGTTTAAGAACTCAGGCATCTTTATAAGGTGGGCAAATGTTATCTTCATTTTGCAACAGGAATAGTGAAGAAAATTATCTCCCAGGAAGGTCACTGAAATCTGTTTCAGGCTCTTTTATCCCCTTCCTATTCTATATTTCTGCATACTTTAACTATCTCAGCACTATTGCTTCAAAATTGGAAATGTTTCAGCCAGTAAGAATCCAGGAATGCTGTTACAGTTTTGACTGATTCACCCTTGCAGCTTAGTAGGTATACTTATTTCTTAGTCAGTCGTTTTCCTGCACTTATATTTGCATAATGATAGAACAGTTCTATCTTAGTAATTTTTCATAGTATGCAAATTCCCATACTCTGACATGCAGGCAGCGATTATTAGTCAGTTAAAGTACAGGGATTTACATTAATCAATGAATTTCTCTTTCTCAGTTACTTTATTGCAATTATCTAAATCTCATAGCCCAGATTATGAAGAAAGGCCTTTAAGAAAACTGAGATAAAGTGAACAGAAGTTTTGAAATCACCATGTTTTTTATTAATAGTGGCTTTGTGGACCATGCACTCTCATCATAAAGATTACACAGGTGAGAAAAGTCCTAATAGGCAAAGAGTACAAAAATCTAGGAGAGGGAACAATTTTATAAATACTTATAGGATAAAATGTATTGCATAGATCTGTAAGTCACCTTATTCCCTAATGTAAAAAAAGCATTTTCCCCCCAAATCTAGTTTGTTGATGACTATACCCTATGCAAATACTTGACACTTCAAATATAAGAAGATAAAATGTTCTCAGCAATGCACAGATACTTAAAAATATCCTAATAATTATGCCATCAGAATAATAAGAAACATAGGGTCAAATTTCTCAGGATTATGGATTATTAATACTCTTTTGACCCTGAGAAAAAGATGGTCTAAAGAAAATTGTCCAAGACTTAGAAGCTCAGCTGTAGAGAACTCCATCCTACTTTGTGTAGACACATTTTCAACCCTTGGTTTATTTATTCTGGAGAAGATTTGAGAATAAAACATTTTAGATGATTCATCCTCCTCTTCAGGAGCGTTCAGGGTGATATAATTGAGATAAAATATTTCACATAAAATAACAGGCACAATTTTTCTTCATAAGACAAATCCTCTTCTTCACCTTGTTTTCAATATGCTACAGTCCAGTGGCTGGGACACTCCTGGGGAATTGAGATACCCTTGCCAGTGGAAGATTACAGCCAGTTTATATCACAAGTTGATTTGGACATTACACTGCCAATTTTGGTTTTTTTTGAGGGGTAGCTCTTACTTTAGACATAGAATCATATAAAATGGTTAGGATTGGAAGGAATCTTAAAGATCATCTACTTCCAGCCCTCCTGCCATGAGTAGAGATGCCATTCACCAGATCAGGTTGCTCATGTTTCTCATCCAGACTGGCCTTGAACACTTGACAGGGTTGGAACATCCACAGTTTTTCTGGGCAACTTATTCCAGTGCCTCACCACCCTCCAAGTACAGAACTTCTACCTCATATTTAATCTAAACCTGTCCTCTTTCAGTTTAAAATCATTGACCCTTGTTCTATCACCACTATCTAGCTATATAAAAAGTCCCTCTCCCCACTTTTCATAAGCCCCCTTAAGGTACTGAACTGCTTCAGTGAGGTGACCCCAAAGCCTTTTCTTCTCCAGACTGAACAACCCCATCTCTCTCAGCCTGTCTCCATAACACAGGTGTTCCAGCCCTCTGATTCACAGCCTCCTCTGGACCTGCTCTAACAGGACCATGTCTTTGTTGCTAAGTGTCCCAGAGCTGGATGCAGCACTCCAGGAGGGGTCTTATGAGAGCAGAGTGGAAGGGCAGAATCCCTTGACCTGCTGGCCACCCTGCTTTTGATGTAACCTAGAAAGTGTTTGGATTTCTGGGCCTTGAGTGCACGCGGTTGACTCATGTCCATGTCTTCATCCATGAGAACTCCTAAGTGCTTCTCCACAGAACTGGTCCCAATGAGTTCTCTCAGTCTGGGATTACCCCAGTCCAGGAGCAGCACCTTGCACTTGGACTTGTCAAATTTCATGAGGTTTCTCAAGACAGTGAGATTCACACACACACACACACACACACACACAAAAAAAAAAAAAAAAAAAAATGCACACACTTCTCTAAGTCCTTGGGCCTTATGTCCCCCCATCTAAGCACTGAGTGTGCCTATGCTGCCTGTCATTGAGTCCATCACCCTCTTACACTACACAGTTGTATTTTAAGGGCCGGAGGGTTTGCTCTGGTTACACACAAAGTTAGAGAGGAGGGCATGAGATAACTGAGCATGAGGATGAAAACAGCATGGAGTGGAAAGTGGAAGACTCCAGCATCCCTGTAGTCCTGTGATTTTGCCCATTGGATGAATGGTGTACACCTATTATATAACTCTATGCTGCAGCCCTTCTCATGACAACCACAAAGAACCAGGCCTTTCAGACTTAAAAATCAGAATTAGCAAATGTATGGAGCTATAGAGACCTATATTTTGAATGGCTCATGCATGCATTTATTCTTTGTTGGTGGATCCCTGGAACTAAGATATAAGCACATATAGAAATACAGTAAGATTTTGTTCTGAAACTGAAGGTTCTGAAAATACAACACGACAATTATAAAAAGAATACACCTGATAAAGAATCATATCCTCAATCTCAAATTTACAGAGGTAGAGACACTTAACAGTCTCTGGAAGTCAACTGAGAAGTGCCTAAAGTAGTAGCACATATTATGTCAAGAGGTGGAGCACTTAAATAATTTTCCTGCTTTTTAAATCCAGAATGTTAGTTTGGCACCTCATATACATACATACATACATGCATACATACATACATACATACATACACACATATATATATGTGTGTGTGTGTGCATGTATATTCATATGTAGAACATACATATGTATGTATTTATGTATGTGTGTCTGTGTGTGTGTATAATAGGTGTTTAAGAAAGAAAAAGGAAAGCACCAGTAAGCTGTTACCTGCTGAAAGAAATCCTGATCTACCAGTATCTTGAACACAGGGAGGCCCTTCTTTCCAACTTCTATGGACATCTTTCAAAAATAAATTTTCAGAGCAGAATTCCTAAATATGGCTCAGGCTGACATGACATATAGTTCAGTCTGCAGTAGAATATCTTTCTTCAGAACAGAGAGATGTAAAATATGAAGTCTACTGTAAGATAAAACTTACATCCCTAAAGATATTTGTAAGTCTCTCAAGTTTGGTAGCTACTGATACGTAGTTTTAAACCCCCAGTTTTAAAGCATCTGAAATCCATTTTCAGCTTTTGTGTGTCTTACTGCTTTTTATCCTCCCCAGGATCTCAATTAAGATTTTCTTCAAAAGCTTTCCTAAATTAGATTCCTTTTACCAAGAAGAAAAGTAGTATCTCTGTTTACCCTTAGAAATGGGAAAATGTTTTGACTGAATTTGTAGTCACAGTGCTTTGGTAAAGAATGAAAGACAATTAAATCTAACTTTGGAATCTGATAAATAATTCACTGCCAGAGCTAAGAGATGCACTGATGCCATTTAAGTTTTGCCGTTTTTCTTTTATATGTTGTCTGCATTCTTCACACATATATTTGTAGCTCTGCAGTCTATTGTATCAGTGACCAGATTTCCCAGTACTTTTCCATAGTGTTTCTCTAAGGAGAAAAACAAATTCCAGAGCTCCAAGCCCTGGGGGTACAAGGCTCCAGTGCTATTTTGGTTTTACCTGGGAACCAAGGCTGAGAACAACTCTTGGAGATTCATTCTCAGGGACAAAGTACAGCTAGTGCTGAACGGGGGCTCCAGAGAAAGGGCTTGACCTGGGGGGAATTGCATCACCTCTTGTCCTTCTAATTGGTGTTTTGTATCAATTACTAAATTCCAAATTCCTAAAACCTATAAAATACACTCACCCCTGGGGGGGTGGTGGACTTTTGTGGACATTTTTCCATAAGTGCTTCTGAAGGTTTTAAAATGAATATCCCCCTTTTACATTACCTCCTTACTAAAATTATTTCGAGTTTCATTCCCAGACTGGGGAAAAGGCAACAGCACAATAGATTTCTCATAAGAAATCCAGAAACATTTGTTGTCTTCTGAAGCTGAACAAGCCTAGAGTAAAAGTGAGCCCCTGAAAAGAATTATTGCTTTTAACCTTAGCCAGTTTCTCACAGTCAAGCTTTTGCCAAGAGCTGGTGTTGGCTTTTTCTTCCTGATCCTGAAATATTCCGTGTATTTTCTTTTGAGGTCTTTGAACAAAACCTTATGAGATTTTCAGTATAAAATTTGGGTTGATTTTCAAACTCAAAGAATACAGTGATCAGTGACAGAATTACTGATTGAGGCTGAGTCTCTGGTAGATGTATGGTTTTTATGTCTTCAGATAATACTGAGGTTTGTGTGCAACTATAAGATCATTCCAAATGAAATAGAAACCTCAGGAGGTCTAAATTCAAGCTAAATAAAACAAAAAACCATAAACCTAATAAAATCCTTCCCCACATGAAGGAAAAGAAAAAATGTGCTACCATTATATTAGACAGGAAAATCACAGGTTTTTACAAATATCTGTGAAAGAAATAACAGGCTAACATTTAATGAAAATTTGCCTTGAGATTTAGTGAAAAAGCCATGCTTTTGTTGATAAAGTTGCAATTATAGTGAACTATATTGTTTGCTAAATAGAATTAGGATGTAAAGAGACAGATTACTAGGAGAGACACAAAAGTGAATTTTGGGGATAATAATGCTTTCATCAGGGAAATAATCCTAAATGTTTCTAGGTCTATGAAGGTTTTCCTTTTCTTTGCTGAATGTTTTATAGAAGCATTAACACAATTAAAAAAAAAAAAAAAAAAAAAGAAGAAGGAAAAAAAGCGGTAATGATTTGTAGAAACTATGGCTTTTATTTCAGCTGTCTTGCCTAATGGCAAATATCCGAGGTCTCATGATACTACCCAAAGATTCATGTTCCCTTGTTTTCACATATCAAAGGATTAGTCTGGAGTAAATAAAAAGCATTCTGAAAGATGTAGCAATTATGAAGATTCTATGGGTTTGATAGTTTGTCTTTTTGGGCTTTTTAGAAACACAAATCAGAATGAGATTGCTATTATTTGAAAAATGTTTGTCTATAAAAAATTACGTGTATATTATCATCATTTAACACTGTCTATGGACTTCATAACTTGATCTGGTATCACTTAAGGTGGAGACCCACCCACTATTTTCAAAGGAGGCAGGGAATAAAAGAGATGGAAAGCAGTGAGCTGGGCTTTTAGTTTAAGGCAGAATGGGATTAGCAGCAGCAAAACTGTTAATGCATTATTACATAAGAATTTAAATATTCTTTGTGGGCCCAATTGCTTATAAAATAGTATTATATTAATTCAAATGATGCACAGAATAGTCTTCCTTCAGACTTTGATAGATATATTGTCCTGGTTTGTTAGGTAACTACACACATGTCTTTTGACCTGAAGAACTGACAGTCTACTCAAAATTGCTTCATGTTTGGTGTGGTATTTCTTGGGAATTAAAGAACACCAGTGCTATTACTCTCTCTGTTTAGCTAGATCTTTTTCTGCTAGAGATGACATCGGGCTTGAAGTCATTTTGATAACTTTCCAGGGAGACAGATTTTATTAAAAGTATGCCATGGATATTTTCCCATCTTGCACCTGCTCAGAATGCTGCCCTCCATCCTATTATCCAAATCAATGAATTAACTGAGAGTTTTGGGTTCAAATTTGTATATGGATCTCACTGTTGATTTTGATTTATATGTTTTTATTTGTGCTTTCAATGAGATATGTTTTGATTTTCATTTTTGTTTTAACAACTTTTTCTTTTTTTCTTGATGTCATTTCAAGGCCCATGGATTTCAGGCAGGACATATTTTATGTCTGATTTCTAAAGCTATTTAAAGATTTCTTTGTGGTTTCAGATAAATTATCTTGCTTTGGCCTGTATTTTTGCTGGTTAACCATTGCATATTGTAGTTGACAATACCTCTTCTACAAGATTTTTGCTGGTTTTGATGTGATCCATATTCTGTTGGGTTATGTTTCCCAAGCCAGGGACCATTAGCCTAGTTATGTGAATGTTAGCAGAGACATTCTCATTAGTTTCCATAAAAGCAGCCAAAGCAGAAAACTTTTACAGAATCAGCAAATTGCTGTTTATAACCTCCAACAATGCTCTAGCTCCCTAAATCAGCAGAATCACTCCAGCTTGTTTCACAGGGAGTCTGGCCAGTGTGCATGTCATCAGAAAGGTTTTTTCCAGAACCCAGCACTATTTAGACCAGCCTCAAGGATGTAACAAACTCATTAGGCTTGTCAACAGCACCTGTGATAGGATCTTTGATATAATTTCTAATTAAAAGCTTCTCCTTGAATAGGAGAATCCACAATGAATTAGAAATTAATTTCAATTGATCATATACAAGGTTTGCCAATAGTGAAGAACTTAAAGGAGGAGGGGGAAAATCGTATTAAAATGAATTCATTGTACATAACAAAAAGAATAAAACAGTTAGACATATTTATAACACTGAAGATAGGTTTCAGATGCTTTCATTTGCTCTGAGAAATGTCTCCTTATATAATGAAACATAGTGATGTCACAATGAATCTGACAAAAAAAAAAAAAGTTTTTTCTTTCCATGACAGCAAATATTAACTGATTGTGCACATTGATGCATACAAAAATCACAATTTAGAAAACATTCCCTGCATGAAATATGCTTCAGCATGCAACATTCTAGTTAGAAAAGAAAAAAAATGAGGTAGGGAAAAAAACCCCAATGTTCTTCTCATATAATATGATGATTTTCCAGTGTTTGTACTTAATATTCTTATTTTATTTTCAGTTATTGCTCTTATACATTATTGGCTTGTATATAAAAGATAGATATTACCAATTCCTTCCATCAAGTATCCACTCCTTTATCCATTCTATACTTCTTTTCCTATCCCTAATTTATTGCTGTGTTTAAATTTTACATAAATTTTTATCCTTCCAAACTACATTATTTTATAGAATATAAATCTTCCGTAAGAAAAGAAAGAACTTCTCTTTTGCTGAAGATATCTAAAATTTGCACAGCACAAGAGAAAAAAAATGTGTATTTATTTGCCTTATCAATTTTGAACACACATTAGTTAAGCATTCACACATTATTTATCTTCTTTTCTTTCTCTACAGCATGGAACCAAAGGACAGTATTTCAGAAAGGCAGTGCTCAAGTTCAAAGAAATAATGTTTAAGGTCATTATTGCAGCACTGAAGCATTTGCTTTCTCTTTGTGCATCAAACTGACAGTTTTGATGACAGATAAGAGCTGTTGTTTCTTCCAAATTCTTTCTCAAAATAATGTTTGGGTTTTTTTTTTTTTTTTTTCCTTTTAAGCAATTGTCTTTCATGTTTACTTAATTTAATTGTGCAAACTGTAGAATTGGATAGGAAAGCAGATGTGACCTAAAGTGGTAATTATTCACAAAAATTTTCAAAGACATAGTGAGGAGAAACCATTTGATAAACATCATGTAGCTGTCATTTGACAAACAAATGTCATTATAACAGATGCCTCTGTATATTCCTGGTTAGTTTGCTTCTGTTAAAGACAAAGAATATAAGATAAACAGAATATTAAGGGTCTTTTTTCTATAATTTATGCCATTGAAACTTAAAATTATTGCAATGATCTTCAACAAACTAGTCTATTTCAGAAAGCCAGAAATTCTGTCTCTGATCTGAAATAATGCAGAAGTCCTAATATTGACTTGGAAGAAAACAAAATAAGCCAGCAAAAGAAGTGGAAAAAATATTAGAAACTAGTTTTTAAACATTAAGGACAATTTCTCACATACAGACATGAAAATGAGAAATACGGTTCATAGGAAAGAATTAGAACTCAAAATCTTTCTGAAAATAAACATTACATATAAAAATTCCAAATTCCAAAGCTGCAGCATACAGAAACAGCAGGGGGTTTTACGCTTAATAGTGCAATTCAAAAATCTAAATGCTTTAATTCAGCCTGCATTGATCTGATTCCAAGGTCACTGAGAGGTCTGAAAGTGTTGAGGATGGCTGCACTTATGAGAGCAGATTAGACAGACAAGGCTAAGCCTTTCCAGAAGCAAAGATCTGGCATCAGAGTAGTTCTTGCAAAAAAATATCCAACCACACAAACCAAAACCAGGGACATGCACATATACACATATTCAAGCACACGTGCACCCAGTGTCAGTTACGACTGTGACATACGAAATGGATTTTGGGGAATAATTCCTGTGATTCTCATGTCTATTTTTTATGAGTCATTTAAGCATCTTTCTCCTCATTTGTGATTTTTAGTAATGATATCTGGTTGGAACCAGGGGCACCTATTTCACACTTTTTCTGTCATGGGCAATCTGGAAGACACTCACACAAGTGAATCTCCACTGGCACAAGGAATGGCCACTAGACTATTTGCTGCCCTTAACATTTTGCTCTCCTAGCTGACTACCTGGTCTGCCAGGTAGGACCTGTTCTACACATAACTGATGCTTCATCTATTTCTTCTTATGCTGACTGATCAGCTAAGATAGCTAAGATAACTGGCTATCCAGCTCCAATGGTGGATCCCTTCCCAAATGTTTTGAGTAGCACAATATCTCTTGGTTTCTAATAACTAAGTTTCGTTTGATTGCCTAGCTTGCTACTGGATTTCATTTTTGGGTAGTGAACTCACTGTTTAGCCTTTTGACTTGATTTCTGACACTGTGCTGAACCTACATTAACCTTTCTACCATTTTTCTCCCCCGTATGTTCTTTAATTCACTATCTTCTTAGTGTCTCCTTCCTTTCCTTATACCCTCTGGCAGGCAACCACATTCTTGTCACTTTGACTGCCCTGCAATAGATGGTGTGTACTCTCACAGCTCTCAAGCCACTGATAACTACCATATTTCTTTTTTTCATGTGGCAGGAAGCCAGACTTAAACATAAACCAAATAAATAGCATGAAGTATTAGAAAAACTGCAAGCTCTAACTAACATTTTTTTCTTTCTTGCTTTCAGCTCCACCCTGATCTATAGAGAAAGATTGTTACACTACTACTTAAGAAAAATGATGCAGTCATTAAACCCTCAATGTTCACTTTAAAGTGATAACTTCTCCAAGTCCAGTGGCAATAATTTTGCAAAGGAATATAATTTTTCATTAATATTGATATTTTGTCCCTGTGGCCAGAGGACACACTCTCCTGAAAGACCTTTATTCCCTTTTATCCTTTTAATCATGGTCATCTGTAATCTTATTCTAGCCTAGAAAACAATACTGAGGATTTTTTTCTTCCATTTTTAGATGTTAAATTTTAAAGTGAGAGCTAAAACACTCATGACTGGAGAAAAATAGTATTGCATATAACATTACCATATGGCTCATGTTGTTTCTTCCCACCTAATGATCCACATTTGATTTTTCAGATTTTTAAACTTTATGCTAAAGATATTAAATTCTTATGTAAATTAGATTTGAGATTTCTTGAGCAATATTCGGTGAAAGTAAAATATAGCCTCAGAAATGAAGTGTTTTAGGACCTTTGTTACTTGCTCTGTAAGCCACTTGCCATCCTGGAATATCAGAACCTTTCATCCAAACCAGAATGAATCATTTCACTGTAGAAAAGTTATTTTTGATATAAACACAAGGGGGCACATCATGGTTTAACTGCAAGAAATTTGCTTCCTTAATTTCAAGTACCCAAAGTAATTGCTGTTCCAGAATATTTCTAAGACCTTTTTATATTATATACATACCATTATAGTAACTAGAGCAAGAAGAGGGAGAGGGGCAAAGATACTACTGATGGTTCTTGGTACAGGAATATGGCTACAAAGATAGTGTAGAGGAGATAAGAATTTTTCTTTTTTTTTTTTTTTTGGCAGTCATAGAGTCATGAAAATCCTTAAGGTATGGACTGACTAAATGAAGCTAAGCTGGAATTTTGGGATGAATATATTTTAGCTTCTTCTTCATACTAAGATCCCCAAGATGAAATGCCATAACTAAGCAATGTATACAATCATTATTAAAATTTAAATTAAAACATGAAAATTCAAAATAAGGGAAGAAGGGATTGAAAGTTTTGAATAACTTCACTTGTAGAAACTTCAACAAATACTTCAGAAAGCCCCTTCTGTCACTTACGATATTTTCCTAACTGCTGTGTGCTCTCCTCATCAATTTCTCTTTGTGCTGCAAAACTTCCAACTCCTTGCATTAGATCTTCCTGTCTCAAAATCTGCTGTCTGAAGGACTGAGTTTACTCAGTTTCTTCCAGGAAAGAATAAAAGGATAAAGCTCCTCCTTTTTAGGGAGTTTCACCAAAACAAGTTTCTCCCATTTTAAAGGAATGTAGAGTAAATGTTCCATCATCCTGATTGGTCCTTCCAACTCAGCATACTCTATGAAATACAGAGCTACTGTCCACCAGAGATTATAAAAGTACAATTCTGTACCTTAAAGCACTTGAAAAGGTGTTTCAAAATCTGGTATGCCATGACCTGTGCATTATAGAACTGCTGTTTATTTCCTTGTGCTTACCTCATTTACCACTTGAGTAAGTTAAATTCATACAGAAAAATCTGCATGTATTTTTCCTAATCATCCATATTTTAGAATCAGATTATTTTTTTCTCCTTACAGTAAATAATCTCAATAAGTGTTGATGGGTTGTTTATTTTTAAAGCACTATATATGCATATATATATATATGTAATTATGTATAAACATATAAAAATAAATATACACAAATATATTCCAGTCATCTGCCTTTGCATCCCCTAGCACCAGTACCTTTTTGAACTCCCAACCCTGTGCTGAACACTGGATGAACATCCTGCAGTTCATCTCAGGGCTACTGTGCAGTGTCAGAACACTTGGCTGCAAATCAAACATTTTCTTTTTTTTCTTTAAGTTGTCAAAGAAAGTTTTAAAAGGCTGAAGGTGACATTTTGGCCTTGAAGCTTACTTCACATTGTTGAGATACAGAATTTTCTTCCTTACACACTGAAGAAAATTTCTGAACGGCAAGAACAAAAATAAAATTTCCATGTATACTGATCTCTATACAGGAACAGACTGGCTTGATTCACAGTGGGCACCAATATTGCCTACAGCCAATTGTATGTCTTGATTTCATTGAGAGTGACTCCAGGTGCCGTGCTCATTAGATGATTTAGAAGTTTTTTCCACTGATTTGGAACTTCCTTAGTGTTTTTCATGTGAAACAACAGCAGGTAAAGCCCCTTATTCCAGTGAAATATTGCCAGGTATATAAATTTCGCTGCAGTTGTGTTCTCCCCTCCTCTCTCTTCCCCTCCCCTCCTCTCTCATCCTATTTGGTTTGCACTCAAAAAGTACTTGTTACCCCAAGACAGGAAATTTTAAATTTAAGTGCGAACTGAAGGAAAGGAAACACTGAAAGAGAAATCAAGAAGGAGATCTATAGACCCTTACAACACTTTTTGCACTGACATAAGGTCCCAAGGGGCCCAGGTTTTTTTCAGCAGAACTGAAAAGAATTAATTATTTTGTTCAGTCAGGTACTGCAACTAACTCTAACAAAAACAATAGATTCTAAAGAGCTGATGTAAATGCAAATAGACAAATTCCCTTGATCTACTTCCTCTTTACGTACTGTCTTGACAGAACTGCTGAGCTTTCACTTCTAGGACTAAGTTGAAGTTTACTTTTCCTATCCAGTGTTTTGTATGGTTTACACAGCGCCTTGAAGAAATCAGGGCTGGGGGTTTTCTTCCCCTTTGAATTACTCCATTTTACACAGCATGTTTCTTTGTGTCAATATTTTCACTGTTGTGGTGTGACAAAATGCTGGTCCAGAAAGATTTAATACATGCATTTATATAAATACATTTCTACTTTTTTAATTTATAAAGCATTGATGAAAATTTTTTTCAAATAATTAACAAGAACTATGCTGTGGTATGAAAACAAATCTTAAAGACCCAATCAACTCTGAATACCTGTTTAGTAGGTACCTGCAAATTGGTTTTCAGCCTGAATTCCAATAGGAATTAGGATGAATAGGAAGGAAATTTATTTTCCTACAAGGTTACATTGCTTCATTTGGAATGTCTTCTTGATTTGTGGTATTAGAAGACAGCACCCAACAAAACAAGTTAGTGTTCCTGCTTTTAACTTCATCATTTTTTTTCCTGATAGACTTAAGATATTCTTGTGAACTACAAAAATACAGAAGAATGCAGATTAGGTTCTAGTTCTGCTGTCTCTGGACAGCATGAAATACATGTCATGACAACACTAATGACAGTAATAGCAGCAGTCCCTACATCAACAGTCCCTGTTCAAAACTCTTTAAAGCTCTACCTTTACTCATAACAAAAAAATTGTTCTGACTCCTTGTTCAAATGTTGAACAAGACATCAGCTGCAGATGACTAGCTGTGTATTTTTTGGCTTTAGCAGTGTCAGGCTCCTTCAAATACATCTTAAGTCTGTGTACTGTAAATCTGACTGCCTTAATTTACCTTAAATCTGGAACAGCACAACTCCACGTTAAGTAAATGAAGACATGAATTGAACTCTCCTTTCAGAAGCAATTTTTTTTTTCTCCTCTCCAGCATCTTATGAACAGCAGGGTGATTAAAGTTATGAGTAGACAGGTTGTAATGTATTTTTTCACAATAAATATCCCACAGCATGAAAGCACAAAACAATAAGCTTTCCTCTTTACTTTTCCCAAAAAAAGCTTTCTTGCCTTCCATTTAGCCCACTTATTTGCATCTTTATACTGAAGTGAGCAGATTGCTCATTGCAATATCTGTCTACATTCTCTGTCATCATTTATATTCAGTGTCTTTCTTCCCACTTGCTACCCAGAAATTTACATTCCAATTTACTTGTTCTCATATCCCAAGCTTAGTCTGGAAATGTCAAACTTTGCTAGCCCAGGGTAGTCTGGTCTGCAGTTCAGTATCCTAATACTCCCAAAAAGTCTTGGCACTACTCTTCCCTGCTGATTTCCTTGGCCCTATTTCTGCTAGTCTAACTTTGGACATGTATCAGGATATTACCATTACCTCAGCCTAAGGAGCACATGGATGTTGCATCCCAGTATCAGTATTATAAATAAATGGATCCACATTTATTTAGGACCAAAGTCAGTTTTGACTCCTAGTATATGTGTGTAGTTATCTGTCCACATGCATATTTTAAGC
Organism: Erithacus rubecula; assembly: GCF_903797595.1. Lineage (NCBI taxonomy): Eukaryota > Metazoa > Chordata > Aves > Passeriformes > Muscicapidae > Erithacus > Erithacus rubecula. Next base: position 93,788,848 of record NC_136689.1, on the reverse strand, counting down.
CTTTTAAAAATATGTATAATTTTTATTTTTTGATACATAGAAAACAATTGTTTTCTGAAACATATATATATATATATATATATATATATAATATATATATTATATTTTTCCTATATAAATGTGTTTGAATATATATTCAGCAGTGAAAAAGATAAGAGTACTTCTGCTGCATAGAATTTATAATGAAATGCTACATAAAATCACATAGTAAAACACTGGAAATAAAATAATTGAAGCTTTTAAAAAGTTTTCAGCAAAATATATTTTCATTAAAAAATGCTGTTTTGTTGAATAGTTTTTCAAAAGTTATTGGTTTTGATTTCTGTGGATTTTTTTTTTTTTTTTTGTACCTGAATGAAACCAATAAAATTGGTCCATGCTTTCTTTGCATTATTTTTGTTTCAGTTTTTTCCCCCTTGTAATTGAGAGCAAATGACTGAAATCTGGATTCAAATTTCAGAGCTTGGCTCCATCTTAGTTGAAGACAAGCCTTATATTAGATGCCCCAGAGATAATAATTTTTCTCCAGGTTAGAGGCTTGGATATCTCCTTGACTTCAAAGAGACCTCCAAACTCCAGAAAGATTGACCACTGTAAACAAGACACAATTGCTCTTTTCCAACCAGCAGCTCACAGGAAATTGGCAGTGTTGTGCTTTCTTATCAATATAATGGAAGTGTTTGCTCCATGCACCAGACTGTGATAAGGATAAATTAAATATTGCAGAGCTGAATACAATAGAGGATTCTAAATTTAGTTATTCTTTTTAGAATTGTTGTTAGACGGCTGTGCTTGAGAAACAATACTGGATTGTAAGCATTCCCTCAGGACAGTGCTGGCAAACTACTATCAGACCTGGAAACACAACACCCACTATTCCAAACACCTCTGAAAGTGTGACTCAGACACAGTCCCTGCTGATGCTAATGTCACTGTCTTCCCCAATCTTCCAACTGATCCGTGCTGGGAAATATGAATGAAAATTTATCACAACTTCATAATAAACTGTGCAGGCTCAGAAATACTAATTTCCTGGCACAGTGTTCACTAAAGGAATGTCACAGACAACAGTGTGTATAGCTCCCAGTGCCAAACACTCTGCTTTAAAAGATTGACCTAGAAAGGAGGTCGATAAATGAGCAGCAATCTGTAGAGCAATGGTCGAGTTGAAAATAGGAATAATTATTTCATAAAATGAGTAGATGGATACTCAGTTCTCAGATTCACAACCTTTCTAGGGTTGAGTCTATATGTCCAAAGTATAAAGTAATTTCCTTTTTTTATTCTTGTTTGATTATAATATTGTAGTATCACTCACCTTCATATCAAGCAGCTCAGTGGAGCTAGAAATGTTCCACAGTAGCGTTCTTAGCAAAAATCCATTTACACAGTTCAAGAAAAAAATCCATCAAAAATTTTAAAACATCCAACTCCCTTTTCTAATCTTTCCCAAGGCAAGCTCCCTCAGCTGCTCCTCATAGGATTTACCCTCTAGACCCTCCACCAGTTTTGCTGCCCTTCTCTAGGCTTGCTACAGCATTGCCTTTTCTGAATTGAGTGGCCAAAACTGAGCACAGGATTTGAGGTGTGGCCTCACTAGTGCTGGCATCAGGGAACTATCACTTCCCAAGTTCTGCTGGCCACATCATTGCTGATCCAAGCCAGGATGCCATTGGCTTTCTGGGCCACTTGGGCACTGCTCGTGCTCAGCCGCTGCCAACCAGCACTCCCAGGTATTTTTCTGCTTGGTCACTTTCCATACCTAGGTACAGACCAGTTAGTCTAGATACATTATTTATTCTAGGTTTTAACCATAATAGTATGATATCTAAAACTTGCCAAAATAGAGTAAACTCTAAGATTTCTTAAAAAATACCCAAACTTATTTTTTAAGAACTAGAGGTTAGAAAGATGTCTTCTTTCTTCTATCCTCATAAAGTTGTTTTTGTTCCCTTTATGCAGGCAAGAATTAAGAAGTAAGTAAATAAAACTGATGATCATTGAAATTATTCTTTTCCTTACTAGAATTAAAATTCTAATTAATCCATTTTAGATCTGATTTACAATGGCAACACAGATTTCAAATTTGGCATAATGTTAATATTGACTGGCTTACTCAGAAGAGGCGAAGAAGTCCTGTTGTTCTAGTACCACACACTAGAAATGTATTTAACCTCAGCTGCTGCTCTTCCAGCAATAAATTACAGATAAAAATATATTATTAACTCTGTTAAAGAGTGGTCACTTACCTTTTTAGTTATAAAGAAAGTCATAGGGTTTTTCTCAGGTTTTCAATTCTAATTTTCCATATGTCCTTTTAGTAGAGTTTGGTTTAGAACCGATAATTGAATTTGTCTTAAGTTATTAATCACTGACATTGCATCAGTGATGGGAAAATTAGCATTCTTTCTCAACACTATATTCATCCCATTGTTAACAGTTTTCTGATCTAAATGCTGCTCACTCCAACCATGTGACAATATATTAAAATGCTGGAAGCTCAATTTGCACTGTTGCTAACATTGGGATAGACAAACTATGACTGAAAAATAGTTATTAAATCAGAAAAATAGATAAACACATAGCTTTAAAATTAGTAACATCTCACCATAAATCTAATCCTATTGTAAAAATTCATTCACATCCTCTCCAATTCTCAATAGTGTTGCATTTCTTTGAACATTTCCTGATATAAGGGTTTCTTTCTTCACAGATGCAACTGTAGTCCATTTATTGTTTAAGAAGCAGCCACGCAGGAGGCAAGTACTTCAATTGCTGCTGTATGGACAGCATAAGCCTTTATTCAACAAGCAGTCAAGTAACTGCAGGTAAGAAGTGGCAACACTGTGTACAGTAAGTTGAAAGATAAATACCGTATATGTTTATACTGTTCCTTCATCAGATTATTTACTCCTCACACCACATCCTACAGATAAAGGACTAGCAGTCTTTGTCCCCACTTATTTGCTCACATGAAACATCCTTCAGGGTACAGAAATAAGGTTTGGATGATAAAGAATTATTTCCCTGTTCTTTAACAATGCACATCTTGCCCAGCCCTTCTGAGAAAGACTCTCATTTCCTTCTAAAGTCAAAACATTAAGATTTTGTTTCTGCTTTTTTCCTTTCCAGAATAAATAGTTTTAATGCAGCAGTTAATCAAACAGTTGCAATAATGTTCATTTTACAGCACAGCTTGTAGGAAAATATAAATTACTGAAGAAAGAACACTTGACCTCTGTACTTTCACACATCCTGGTTCCAAATAGAAAGAATATACATGCATACATACCTGCATGCATAGATGGAAAAGCAAATGATACCACAGATGTTTTGATCAGTGTCTGATGTCACGGGGGAATTTAAGACGACTGTCAAGATGCTATAAATGCTGGAGAAACAAAAAGTGAAAATTAATTCAGCCTGATTGGCTCAGTAGCCTAATGCACATTTCGTGCCTCAGTCTTTTTATGCCACCTCAGTTTATACTAGTGCAGTGACCACAACATGATCTTTACCACTGCTGAATGTCTGTCTGTGCTGTTATCCCTTCACAAGAGATTTGAACTTCCTTTTTTTTTTTCTCACTAAAAGGAGTATCCTTAAGTAAAGTAACATTCTTTGCACTTAATTGATTGCCATCTGAACATTTTCCTTCATCCTTCAAATGTCATCTCTCTTTATCTGTAATGGAAAATCAGAACTTTTCTATTAGCAAGTAAATACTGGAATTAATTTTATTTTCAGGCTTCTGATTCTTCTGTTTTAAAACAAACAAACAAAAAAGAATTATCATACCAGGCATGTTGGAGCATTTTTAATGACTGTACTTAATGAAATATGCCCTCTTATCAACACATGCATATTAGTTCCTAATTGAAAATTTATACATGGTAATCTTTACATTATGATAGCTATCATTCAAATAGATATGCAGGTATTTGGGTTCTTCTATAAGAATTTTTTTATTTGTGTAATAATAAAATCTAAATGATAGATTTGAACATAGGAGGGCCTGATGGTCTAATGAATCCATTTATCCATATCACAGTACATTTGTATCAGTTATTATACGTTATATAAAGGTCATATAAGGTCCAAAACAGACAAACTTATCAGGAAATTATTATGCTATATTTCCATCAGAACAAAAATAATTTGACCTGAATTATATTTTATTTAAATATTTAGTTTAGCAGAAATGAACTATTTTGTACTGGATATGCAGTTTAGGATAGCTACTTAAACATCTGGCCATGAATAACACAGAGTGGTACTTTAAAACATGCTTCTTAATATTCATAAAATTTTACTTCTACCATCCAGAGCCAATCTGTCATTATTATACTTGCTATTAACAGACTATTTCAGCTTGTTTATTTTGGTGGATAATGACTTTTAAGGATATGTATTCATCCTGCTGTATGAGAATCATTCTTGTAATTCTTAATAACATTCTTGGGAGTTACTCATACAAATCCTTACTGAATTAAGAATAAAGGCCAGCAAAAATGAAAAGAACATTGAAGACAATGAGAACAATTTTTATAGATTATTAAAAGTCAGATTTTGGTGCTCAGTGACCAATTAGCTAATTTAACAGTGTCTCAATATGCACATATAAAATAGTTGTGATTTTCATTGGCATTTCACCTTGTATACAAGACTATAGAATGTTAAAAACACAATTAAAATAGATTTCGAATAATGCACGAAAGATATCACCTAAAGGTCACTAGGAAAGTTTATTTGTTATTTATACTTTAGACATTTCCTATTTTCTCTTTTCTGGAAAAATATTCCCTCATAATTCTGCATTTTTCTCTCCAAAATATGAAGAGAAATCAAGTGACCTTTTAGCTGCTGCAAATGTCATTATGACCTGTGATGTGAACAAGAAGGAATTCAAAGTTTATTGATTAAATCCTATGAATGTCTAGCAGAAGTCCAATGCAAATAAGAGAGGAGTGGAATTTCAGAGCTCTTCACAGTGACCTGACTTTTACTCCTGTCAAAAAGACACACACATGACCAGCCCAGAGTAATTAGCAGACACAGCATCTCACTTGTCTTAAAAATGACCTTCAATTTTATTAAACATTTATACTCTTACAGGTATGTTAGCAGGAAATAAGTCTCCATATATAATACCCACAACAGTGCTACATCACAACCCTTCCAGTTTAAGGTGTGTGTTCTTTGCAATTTTGTTTTGGCATCACCAATTGATAAATAAAAATGCTACGTGATTCATTACCTCAAGGAAGAAAAAGGAAAAAAAAATCAGACTGGGATTTATTACCCTGTCTAAGAATCTGTGTACTCAGTGGAAAACAGCTGGACTTTGAAAAAAAATGACTGCTCCTCTGCTGTGTATGCAATCTTGTGTATGATATAAATTTGTGAAATTATGCCAATCACTAGCAAAATAAGCATTTGTTTGGAATTAAAATATATTTGGGTGAGAAAGAGAGGATCTGGAAATTTTCTTTAATATTTTCAGACAGGCATATATCATTTTGAGCCATGAATTGTCTATAAAAAGTAATTTCATTCCATCAAGATCATTACATATATTTTTCACTTAATTGTTGTTAAATGCTAATTGGCCCATGGAGAAAATGTATTATCATTTGTCAAGGACAGAAATTAAATTTATGTATTAACACTATTAAATCCAGAAAGAGAAAGTTATTAATGTTTTGTCATAATTAAAACATAATTTCAGTGCTTTAGAATTCAGTATGCTACCTTTTATATCAGTGATACTATAGACTGTGTAACATCTTGTTTCCCATTTGCTATACAATCTGAGATGAAGATTGACTGTGAAAGGTACAGGATGCCACAGGCTTTATATGGTTATAAATCTAATTAATGTCAAAATGGTTTAAACGTTGGATAATTACTTTGGAATATTAATGAATAACTCACTTGAAATATTAACAGTATACAACTAGATTATCATTTTGGTCCTAACATTGATATAGAGAACTGTAGTGAAAGCACATAGCCACATAACACCAGTTGTCATACTTTCCTTAATCTTAAAATCAATTGCATGGGGGGAAAAAGGAAAGTGCTGTTCATGTGCAGTAGGCGATATCATCTGAAATACAAAAGGGAAGCTATTGAACTCAGTAAAAATGCAGTTAAGGGAGAAGATAAATAAGAATGGCAGGTTTGACTGGTTAATTTGTAGATTTGGGTTTGCTAAAATTATCTTGCACTGACAACCATCCCTAGGTGTGCTATTTTCAACAGGCTTTGTAGCTGGTACTCCAGATAGCCACATAATCAGACAATGCTGAAGAAAGAAAGAAAGAAAAAGATGAAGAAGAAGAAGAAGAAGAAGAAGAAGAAGAAGAAGAAGAAGAAGAAGAAGAAGAAGAAGACGAAGAAGAAGAAGAAGAAGAAGCTCTGTTCCCACCACTTGTTACTCAGTTTAGAGACCTTTGGTAACACTGATTCTCTCCATTGTTTTAAGGAGGTGTCAGTAAAAATCTAAATTTTGCTACTTGAGGCAAATAGTTTTTGCTTCTTAATAATTCAATTTTGCATTTCCTCTCTTAAAAATAAAACCAGAAAATATCCCATGAAAAGAGTTGTCAAATAGACAGTGCAAGACTGAATGTGAGTGAATAGAAATTTAAATTAAATTTCTCTAAATTTCTTTTCTGGAGAAGAGAAGGGTGTGTGATTCTGTCCCTCTACTCTGCTCTTGTGAGACCCCACCTGGAGTACTGGGTACAGGTCTGGTGTCCCCAGCATAAGAAGGACACAGAACTGTTGGAGCAACTTCAGAGGGCCACAAAGTCGATAAATGGACTGGAGCACCTTCCCTAGGAGCATGGGCTGAGAAAGTTGGGTCTGTTCAGCCTGGAGAAGAGAAGGTTATGTGGAGACCTCATAGCTACCACCTACTGTCTGAAAGGGTTTACATGTAAGCCAGAGAGCAACTGTTCATCAGGAGCTGTAGTGCTAGGACAAGGAGAAATGGGTACAAATTGAGAGTGGGGAAATTTAGGTAAGATATTTGAAATAAATTATTTCCTGTGAGGGTGGTGAGGCACTGGAAAACTTGCCCAGAAAAGTTGTAGGTTCTCCATGATGGCCAATAATCAATGCCAGGTTCAATGGGACATTGAGAAACTGGTCTAATGGGAGATATCTCTGCCTTTGATGTTCTTTAAGGTGTCTTCCAAGCAAATGATTCTATCCTTCAATTAAAGTAAGAGGCTAACAATGTAAAACTTACATGGAAATGAAAATTATTTTGTTAATTAATTAATAATTATTGAAGGGGAAAAGGAAAATTGAAGAGTTTTAGAGACTGGTTTGATACTAATGAAATAAATATCCAATTAAAAAACAGAAATTAACAGAAATTAAAACAGTTTGGGACTTTTAAAAAAATATATTTAAAAATATTTTGTTTGAGTTGTTTGGGAGGCTTTATTTACCTTTTGTATTTTATTTGAGTTCAACTGAAAGGCTTAGAGATACAGAAAAAATCACTCAGTCAAAATACTGTGACTTGAAGACCAAATAAATGAAACTTATTGTAATGTGTAAGTGTAGAACACTAGAAATAAAGGAAAGATAAAGGAGAAAACACCAGACACTTAATAAAATGGAGTTGTCTGAGCAGTTATGATTTTAATGGGAAAAGAAATCACTTAGAAGAAGTGTTACATAGAATAGAGAAGATGATACACATCTATGAAAAATTAAAAGGTCTTCCTTTCAAATCTATAGTATTACTAGAGTGAGAATACTACCTTTAGGAAAGTACCTAAATCTAATAGTCCTAACCAAACTACAAGAAGAAAAGTGGATCCTATTCAAAAGTGGATGTGTCACAAAACAGCATTTTCACAGACTCTGAGAGTACCTTGCTCATGATGTCAAATTGTAAAATACTCTTGAAAGGAAGGGGTGGAAATGAATGTTGTTAACAAATTACATTCATATTCAATTGCTGCTCATCTAAGTCACCTTTAAGTAAGTGAGGTCGTTAATGAGGTTGGGAAAATACCAAACACAAATCAAACACAAATGCAAGCAAATTATGATTTGTGCATACAAAATAGATGATTCCTTAGAATGAACAATAATGAATAAATATAATGCTTTTGGAACCTCTTTTTACATAGATATTTTCCATGTCATTCTGTTTCTTTTCCTGTCTCCTGAACTGTATTCCTAAAGGTACTCAGTATGTCTGTATCTTTCCATTTGCTTCTTCTTCCCAAGAGGGTATTTTATTACTTTCATTCCAGCTCTGAGCAGAGTAGTACCTTTTGAAATCTAACCTCTTTATGAGTGTATAAACAGCATAATATGCAGTGTTATGAAGCTATGGAGGTGGCATCCATCACTGAAATCTCAGGTCACAATTCAGAGCCCAAAAAGTACCACTCCATCAGCAAGACTGGAGCACTTCCTCCATGCAAATATTGCAGGTGCTTCACTGACCCCATGAAGCTGCTCTGCAGATCAAATTCCTTATTTTCAAGGTTTAATCCTAACCTAACTCCTTTCTATGGCAATTATTTTCCTTATCGCAACTCACAATTACTGTGGAAACTTTCTGAAATTGGTTTCTGTGCTAAAAAATAAGCGAAACTGCTCAATTGTTTCGAATTTTAAAAAAAGAATATTTTTGAGGAAATCTTGTCACCATTTGTAAAAACATTGAAATCCATAGATTTTGCAAATTAATTGAATGAGTTTGAAATTGAGCTCTTCTAAGTGCATTGTGAAGATATGATATGCTTGTTTTATCTTGTTAAGCAGTGAGTTTCACTTTTCAATGTCATTTATATTACTCATTGAAATGAAAGTCAACTGGAGTATAGTTAAAAAAGTCTGTCAAGCATTTGGCCAGTCTTCCATGAAGAATCAGATTTTTCTTCTGAGCAATAAAGGTTATTAATATACAACTTGGGTGTGCTTATTAGTCAAGGAGTCATGAAAGTTTTAGATTCTCATTAGAAAGATAGACCAGTCCAGAAATATCTATACCTTGACTGCCCTTTCTCCTTCACTAATAAAACTGAGATCTTTTCCTAGTTAAACATCAGCTAGAACTCAGATCAGGCTATATGTTTAATCCTGGCTCACTGATATATATTTCTGAGTTCTTATGCAGTGCTCTCTTATTGCTGTGAAAATATTAATTTCTCCAGCATAGCTTCTGAAACTTTATTTTTTTCGCAGTTTGCCTCATCACTATACACATACATAGAAACACACACATATGTATACCACAATATTTTTATCTGTTTCCTTAGAAAACCTGCATCTTCAAAATGTATCAATATTAAATACTGCAATGAAACTGTCTTCTTCTATTAAACACTTTTTATTATTCATGTATATGGTTTAACATGACATAAATTCTTGAACTTTCATTGCACATCTTTGTCCAGCATGCTTCTTCAGATGTGGTGAAAATATTTACCACATCCTGTTTGCACAACTATTAAAGGGAATAGTTGACTTTTACTAGCAGTTCATTTGACTTCTTGTACAAGAGTGTGAGTTCCAAAAACATTTGCCATTACTTCAATGAAAAACTATTCAAAATGTGACTACTCTTTATTCTTTTTGGTTCTTGTGACTCCTTGTCCATGCTGATGTCTTTCTCCTAAGAAGAGATGCTAGACTGAAAGCTCCCTACATGATGGACATGTAGGTAGTCATGGCTTTGCTCATTATGTCTCATGACAGAGTTCCACTGGACTCTCAGAATCAAGTGTTGCAGTCATTTGCATGCACAGTCCCATCTTTATGCCAATGGCTTACATCTGTCTGGAGTGCATGTACCTTGTGAACATAATTATGATTACTTGATCAGGCATTATAGAAAGGGTAGAAATTCTTTTTCACTATAAGCATTTTTCCTCCTAAGAGCTGATGCCATTGTATCATTCACACCTGAATTGTCTTTCAAGGCACCCTAGATTATTACTTATCATTTTTTCCCTTGTTCTGAGGATATACTGGCCCTGTATGACACAGCAGTGTCTGTATTGTCAGCAGTGTGTGGTAATGCTGTGTTAGTTGCTACACAAAGGGATAACACCTCTTGTTTCCTGTCTTTCTTACTGACAGACTACATGCACCAAGTTGGAATAACAACAGTGGAATGAACAGCAGCTTACTTTCCTTGAGAGCAGTGAGAGAGTCCTTTGCCTACCTTGAGGGTCATGAGAGAGATTGAAAACATGCTACAATTATCTTCCCTTTCACTGGAAATTTCTGCATCCTCCATCTGTATAAGTATTGAGCATTTTTAGATCTTCTTGCTGTACTTTCAGCATAAGGACATGAGTATTCTGTTCCTTAAAATCTCTCCTCTACATTGTCACTCAGTCTGTCTTTGTCCTGTGGTCCAATTTCCTTCAGTTCTACTCTAATTCTTTGTGCTGAATCATTGATAAGTAATTGTCATTCCCTTTCATGGAGAAATCAACTGCCCTCTTTAATCTGGATGCATGACACCTGAGTTAAGTCTTTGTGTTTCAATTAAAAAATTAATTTAAAATTTTTAATTTATCTTTAAGAGCAGGATTTTTTTCACTATCCACAAAGTTAATGAGTTCCCAAATCTAGTGAAAACATTTTTCTGATTCTTAGTATCAGACAAAAAAATCTTAATACTATTTCATTTTCTAAGGACCAAGTATTTATCTAATAATTTTATTAGTTGTGACCATATTTCTGATGCAATTGCTGACAGTATTTTCACAGGCATGTCAATTCTTATGTGTCAGACATGGTAGAGATTCCAGAGACCCTATTCTGAGTTACTTTGAAGGCCCAATCTTAGGTGTTTGTAGTATGCACATGTATGACCCTGGCTGGATTATATGTATGACCCAGCTGGCTTATATACATTTATATACACAAATACATTTTTATCTCAAAGTCCAGAATTCTATTCTGTTTCTAAAATTCTCTGATACCATTTCCCCTGCAATATTTGCTTATTAATCAAGATCTTTTGTTATGAGTGTCCTTAAACTAGTAACTTTCATTGTATTTCATTAATTTATTTCCAGAAAATAAGATGGGATGTTAGTGAGAATTTGTGATTTTTGTCAAGACAGCCATCTATTCAAATGCTAAATGCTAAAAGACCTAACTTCACAGCCCTAGCCCTATTCTCTGGAGCATAACCAAATACATTCCTTCATAATTTCTATTTCTTTATCCTATTGTTTTCATTTTAATAAAATCATTAACGCAGGCTGGATTTGGCAGCAATGGAGAGGGATGGGAAGAAAGAACAACATCTGAAGTGTTTATACCTGAGGAGTCTAGGGTATCTTAGTGAGCAGAAAGAATTAAATGGGAGTCAGAAACCATGGCAAGATGTGTGTATTAGAGGGGAGGGTGTTTCATAAACATAAAAATTCACATTTCATAAATATAAACATTCCTCCCTCTGCTCTGATCTGCGCAAAAGAATTTTACAGCCCTCTCCTCAGGCTTTCCCTTCCTTCATATAATACCCTGTGGTGACCCAGCCTCTCCTCCCCATGTGTTTGCTCACCTTTCTGCAAGTGTGTTTGTATTTTCTCACACAGACTGGCTTTTCCAATTATTCATGCTAACTATAGTGACTACAAATGCTAGGTTTTAAGATGCAGTGAAGTATTGTGCATAAGAAAATGGATTTCTGTAAAAATAGATTTTGAAAATGGGATAAGGGAATTTTTTGAGAAGCAAGTGATGACCAAAACACACAAAATAAAATATCAGATTTCTAATTCCTCCTTCTCAGTTGGACAATAGCCCCTTTTTCCCTTGGAAGTTGTAGTGTGAAGTCTGAATGCAACCTAACTATGATTTTCTTTGCTGTACACTAAATCATGGGAAATGTGAAAGACAGAGAACCAGCAGGAAGATCATTTGTTGGGCAGATTATGTTAGAGGTAAGTCAATTCTAACTGTGTTGTCTATTACTGCAACTAGTGTATAAATAGAGCTGTGTGACCTGACTGTATGTCTCATTTTGTTACTGCAGAGTAACAATACAGACAAAATGTCTGTAAGAAAATGAAATTTATATCTCAGTTGGAAAAGACAAAAAGTAGATCCCATCTTGTTGCCCTTGCTACAGCTAATGTGAAAAAAAAAACAAACCTGCTGTCTCCTCAGCCAGGGGGCACATTCCTTCAGTAAATTTGCCTCAGAGTGTTGAAAAGCACGACCAGCAGCACTGGTGAGAATGGCAGTTAAGTTTCAATAGAAATAATTGTTAGTTGGAAAAGAAAGCTGGGGAAAAAAAAAAAACCAAAAACTGTGAACATGTATAGAAGTTGATAAAATTAAAACTTCAAAGCTTTTGATAGGACATTGGCTTCACCTAGAGATATTAATTGCAGTAACTCTGAGTTTCTAAAAAGATCTAGTTTCTTTCTTCTCCAGCATATAAACATACTTGCCAATTCATTAGGTAGAAGTCCAGATACTGCCTGCTTGAAGTGCAAGCCATTTTGAATTAAAGACAAATTGCTTCCATTGACATAAAAAGTAGGTCAGATCATAGATAAAATTAGGACTAAAATCTCAGAAAATTCTATTCACTGTAAAGATTGCAGTTATAATTTCCACTGCTAAAATATATTTATATTTGCTATTTGACTCTTGCTTATTAGATTGCTGAATTTCCTAGAAAATTCTGTTTTCTACAAGAAATAAATCTTATGGCTACATTCTTTGGGATTAAAAACATTTTTAAGTATAAAATATTCAGAAGAAGCCAAACATGTAGACCATTTTTTTCAAAACTGAAACTTTTGCATTAGAGTCAGACCTTACAGTGGTGAATGGAAATATCAATCCCTTCAGTAGAGTTCTCAGTTTAGGACAGTGAACTGGCCTATTCATTAAAGATCAGCTACACAACTTCTGACAATTCAAATAGTTAGATGCTTCAAATCAGATGTGAATTAACCAAGGTGATAAAAATAGCTATTTTTAGCAATTGGACGCAGATTCATGAATTTAAAATTAAGTTTCTGTTTTACAACACCTTAATTTCTTTATTACATTCTCTGTCCCTCCATCTGACATATTTATGAAAAACAATATTTACAGAAGCATTGGAAAAATCAAAGATAGCCTCCTCAGTGTCTCTATTATAATCATGCTATATTTTTAAGTGTGTAATAATGATAGAAAAAATAGTGATTCAAACATAAATATCAGATTATATGCCACTATTTAATGAGTAGAGATTCCTCATGAAAAATTAAGCAGTGTTTCTGAGATTAGGTTAGATTTGAACTGTATAATGATGAAAATGAATAAAATATTTTAAAATTAACATACTTTAAAGAAGTATGGGTTTTTTCTTTGTGATATATACATGCAAGCTGAGGTAAGTAATTTTTTTATGTACCCATCTGGAACCAAAGCCCTTAATGATTCAAGAACAAAGCAGATTTGATGCACTATTGATTTTCTACCCCAGCAATAGAAAAACAATTGCTCTATGCAAAGATCTGTTTTTCTGGGTTTCTGCCATCAGTCTTTTTAATGTTTATGTAATGTAGCATTTACATAGAAAAAGAATTTCACACAAGGTTGAAAAGGAAAAAAAATATATTCTTTCATGGGAACTTTAGGCAAGACTTCTATTGCAAAATAACTTTTGAAAGGTATTTAATGCATTTTCCAGCAGTATCTGCAGTTCTCTGGAGTACAAAATGCATGCAGTCTCACTTCCCTGCTCTCAGACCACATGCTGGTCCTGCAGGCAGATACCTGCAGTGATGCTCTGAGTTTCCTTTCCTAGCAGCCTTGAATAGAAGGGGTTTGCCTTAAGCCTTCCTGAATCAAACTGTGGTTTGTGTGAGAGGCACCAGCCAGAGAGCAGTTTGGAAAATCATTTCCAATGCCCCTAAGGAAACATAACAAGTGTAAAGGCAACTCCTGGTTGCAATGCACCTGAGCCCAGAATGAGTTTGTCTCTGTTGTGGAATCTCTCTGGTCTGCAGATAGTTTGGAGCGCCTCAGAAGTGAACAAATCACAGAAGCAGTTACAGTGTAACCTTCCTGTGATATATTGTGCTATAAGGGCTATTTTACAGCACCATTCACAAGTCACTAAAAAGTCCAAGACAAAGCAGTAATTTAAGTGTTTATAGGTGCAGACAACAGAACATTTAAGGCAACAATCCCATCAATTCATAAATCATTAAAGGTGAAACTGCCTCCAGTTCATTACAAAGTCCAAGAGTAGAAATAGTATATGACATCTATACCAAAACCTGAAGCATTTATGCATGCTGAAAATAATAACTACCTTTCTTCAAAAGGTCTGTTGCAAAACCCCCTAGAAGATATGTCATTGCATTCCACTGTCAGGTCTAATACTACCTCATTTATTATGGATTGCAAGCAGGAATGTGTTCCTTTACCAGGCTGATCAAAATTCAAACTGAACATTTTCTAAAATGAGTATTTTATGGAAATATTAATAGGATTCAACTGACTTTTGGAGCCCTGGGGTGATGGAGACAATGAAAGCCTGAAAGAGTTAATGTAAACCTGAAACCCTTAATGTTTCAAACACTGGCAGAAGAGAATGTTACCATGCCAACAAGATAAGATGCCATTAGAAAAGAATGAGGCAGAATGGTGCTTTTCTGGGACCAATATTCTTGTCATGTGTAACTATACTAAAAACAAGTTTGAGACAGCAGGGTCTTTGACTCGATTTTCAGCAGAGGAACTGAAATCATGAGACCTCCCCCCCAAGTCCCTTCTAAAAACTTTGAAAATAAGAAGATGCACCTACATGAGGACAAGTCTGTAAATAGCACAGCTGAGAAGGGCTGTGGATGTACCCACTACCCAGAGGAACTGGACCAGGGATGGCTCTGGAAGCCTGAGTGGTGACCTGGATATTTATTCTAATTCTGTAGAATAAATATCTTTCTTCCTCTTCTTAAAAGTTCAGTTTGTTTCTGCCAGGGGCAGTTCAGAAATCCCTGTTACCGTGTGCTGTTCAGGTGGTTTACTCCACAGGCTGTTCAGAAACGTTTAAATTGTTGATGCCACAGGCAGTTTGCGGTATCAAAAGGGTTAAACCATTGTGCCATAAATAAAAACTTTAAAATGTTTGTCTGATTAATTCCTTCAGCAGTAGAACCATCTACATGAAGAGTCTTCCCAATTTATAGTCTAAAATTATAATATAATCACTTTTTCTTACTCTTTTTCTTCTTTTTACATTTTCTCAGTTTACACTTCTGCCATTAATATTTTTCTTTGCCCAGCCTCATCTCTACCTCTGCTCTCCAATCTCATTTAACTCTCTCTCTGCTCCATACCTTCTGTCTGACAATACAAGACCATTTGGTAACCTATTCTTATCAGGATTTCAACAATTTGGTCTATAGTCCTTCTCCAGAAGTATTTTATCTACAGTACCAGACAAAACCAAAACACTACATGTGTTCCTATGAAAGAGTATTCTTATGACATTTTTTCCCCTTTAATCTTGCATTTCTTTCAGAAACAATGAATGTCATTGAGAGTTCTTCTGTTTACTTCTATGTGCTTGGGTTTCAACATACATGAGTCCAATGAATAAAATGTGTGTCTTATACATTCAACATGAAGAAACTCATAGTAACAAATAAATTAGGGAGAGGCAAATTATTCAAAGCAGCATTATTCTATTGATTTCAGTGGAACTATACTGATTTATACATTTTGAAAATGGCCTGTCCTAGAAATAAATTTAAGTAACTTACATCAAAGATTGGTGCCACCCCTTGCACTTACCTCATGGGCCACATGGCTCTGAGGAAGAAGAGTGATCAGTAGAATAATACAAGAGTCCGTATACTGAGGAACTAAATAATTGGTTCTTTCAATACAATTTTATAATTTCATATTTACCACGCCACTTGAACAGTTCATAGTAGATTCTGAACCACAGAATTAGATAATAGCAGCTCCTAAATTTTTCCTCTGTTCCATATTCACATGTATTTAATTTTCTCTTTCAGTTAATTCTGTTTTACATAATTGTGAATATGTCCTAAAAGTGCCTTATTCCAAGATCTGGCTCAAAGGACTAAGATAATAATAAATATAACCAGAAAAAGATTAAACTGATGTCATAAACTGGAGAGAATATTAAAGTTTCTAGCTGTACTTTGGTTTTTCATAGAATCATTGGCTTCTTTGTAAACCTTATTTGAAGACTGATTTTCCTAAGTATTTTATTTAAAGAATGATTCTCATATTCTGGATTATGTTTATGATATTGATAGATTGTAGTCACTGTCAAGAAAACATAGCTTTGGAAAGCACAGAAATGGTCAAATAATGAAAGAAGTGTGAAGTATGTTTGTGCAAACTGTGCCAGAGGCAGTGACAGATTGATTGAAAAGACAAAGTGTTGCTGCTAAGTGTTCATTTTTTCTAATTTAATAAAAAACTAAAGAACATTTTGTTATTTTTAAGCTGTTAAGTTTCAGTCAGATTCCAAGAGTAAATAATTCTAATTTCTCACCTAAAAGAAGTTGAGTAGGATTATGTCAAGAAGAGCAAGAACTGTGAATGAACCATAAGAATTGTCTGTCAAAGTCTGTAGTTCACAGTTTAGGTGTTACAAGAGGTTACTGACAGGTTTCTTAGTATGAAACCATCTGACTTCTTTTCTCCCTGTATTTTTGACACATGTCAGTTTTGTTGAGTTCTCCAGGATTTCAGCAATGTTTTAGCAAGACTGTGGGGGTTATGTCTTTATTAGTGAGGCCACAGTAAACCAAAATAATCAGCTGAAACATCCTTGGCCTTAACACACTAACAGAAAGTTATCTGAGATCAACTATATTGAATCTGAATTTGATGCATAGTAATTTGTTGGATAAAGCAATGGCATCCACTTGTAAAAAAAGCAAGAACTGCACCCATTAGGCATAATGTAATCAGAAATCACTCTCAGCTGAGTGTGAGCAATAAAGAAATAGGAATGCATTTATGCAATATAAACTATGATAAACTTTCTAAATCCTGCATGCACAATTTCTCCCACCCTCTTCTGCTTTTCTTTCATTTCAGGAATAGAAGCAAGAAAGAAAATTTGGTTCATGCATGCTCCCTTTCTCAATAGGGAGCAACAGCTATGAAGAGGCTTCAGTCTTTTGTGCTAAAGTTTAGGGTTTCAAAAATTAAGTTAAGTTAGTTTTTTAATTAATTCTCAAATCCAAAACAAATATAGAAAATACAGAAATTGTTACAGAACACCTCAAGCATGAAAAAAGATGTCCATAGTATATTTGTGCAGTTCTAACAGATTTACACAAAGTGATTACTCATCAGAATATCTGATGCTACATCTTCACAAAACCAATCTAAGTTTGAAATTTTCATGTTGCTGAGGTTTTTGTGAGTCAAACAGGTTTGTTTGATTGTGACTGTACACTGCCTTGAAATGCATATGACAGATACATATTTGTCATAGCAGAAAAGCCATACATTGATCTCTGGTAAAAATCTGACTCAAAACTTTTAATGCAAATTTGTGCAGTCTGAACAGCTTTGTTTGTTTGGTGTTATGAAGTCAAACCTGCATGCCTGCATTTTTTAGCAGCCATTAATTGCTGTCTCACACTGTTCTCTCTGCCTTCCACTTCATTAATCACAGGACAGTGGTAGGCCAGGGGCTGTGTGATGGGAGCATCTAAACTATAAGGAGTAAATTTTCTGCTTCTGCTCAAAATTATGCAGAAAGCTGCCCTTCCAACATTTTTTTTCTTTTTTTTAATAAAAAGTGTTGCTTGAAAACTTCTTGTGGAAATGGATCTTTCTCAAAGTCATAGTGAAAGGCACTATATTATGTCTAATATCTACCCACCTTGCCTGTGGACAACCTGTGCTGGGACAGAAACACCCCTGAATGACTGGGTCCTGGGGTGGGGCTCAAGTATAAAAAGCAGCAAAAACAATGGGAACTGAACCTGGAGAAATGAAGGGGATGGAGGGATGGAGGGATGAAAGAGGCTTCCTAAATATTTGTTGAAGAGACTGTCTTTTTTATACTTGAATCAATAAAGAAACATTGCATTAATTGTCAGTAAATTAAGTACACTTAATGATGTTAAGGACATTTTGCTGCAAGCAAAGTGTTATCGTGACCAGTTTTCCCTGGTGTTTTAAGATGTATTATGGTCATATATGTTTTGATTTAAATTATTCTGACTTAGTTGCTCTCTCAGTGATTTGAGACTTCATTTTGCTCACTATTGTATCTGAACTGAGGAACAAGGTGCTAAGGACAAATGATAACAGAATAATTCATTTCCCATCTCTGCTTTCCCTGCAGGAATGTTTTGCATAATGAAAACTACATTCTAAATTAAAATGGTTGCTTTTTGCAGATCTAGATTCTTGTCCTATTCAAGAGACTTTCTAAATATATTCAATGTTTTTTTAATGCTAGAAATTTATTTTCATTTTCATTTAATGCTAAATTTCTGGTAGAAATTGAATTCCTTGAGTCAGAAAACGAGAAAAAATGCTGAGTTCCTTCTTTCCTTGGTCAAACTTTCGATTAAACATTCTGTGCAAAGTGTGTAAAGAAGCACTGGATTTTCAGCACTTAATTACTTTAGCCAGTTGCCATCTGTTCTTTGAATTCTGACCTTTCTTTCCAAGTTGTGGCTACATGGAGTGTCTGCAGTCAAGCCAATTAGATCTTGGATGTTTCACGCTGACATTACAAGAGATTTAATGTCCACCTGCAGAACCCTGGTTGATAAATTTAATAGTGATGACACAGTGGCCTTCTGCAACCTTCATCCAGCAACAAAATAATAGTTTATTACACTTGGCATTCTTCGTTTAAAATGTGCCACAACAAGCAGTGGCAAAAATCACATTTTGATTTGTTTCCTCAGCCCATGACATTAATCACATACTGTCAAAATCTCTTCATGCTAGTTCCTCACAAAGATGATGCAGGTTAACTCTAAAAAGCAACCCCATAAAATTACCCTTTTCTGGCCTAAGAGGAATAGTCACAGGCTGAAATTGCTTTAAGTCACCTATTCTCCCATAAAATTCTCAGACGGTCAAGGTTGAACTTTGCAGGAAGTCTGCCACTCTGACAGAGCCTGTCATCTGCTTATGAAAATGAAAGATTGTCTAAAGACTTATCACACTGCAAGCAGGAATGCATATGGAATACCAACATATTTCTATATTAGTTTTATTAACATATGATTGTTCATTAACATCCAATAGTAATGTAATAATATTTCAATATTATTTACTTCTAAATGGTACAAAAGACATTCAAGTCTATCTCAGCATTTAATGGGGACCAACAACTTCTGTTAACCTCCAAAATGTAAAATTTTGTGAATGCAATATTACTGTTGACAGGTACATTTCTAGAGGACTTATTACATAAAAGTTTCTTTACAAAGAAGCTCCTGGAAAAACATACAGCTCAGTACTTGTCTGAAAACATAAGAGAGAAAAACTCTTCCTTGAGGAAGATTTTGAAGCTGATTATAAGTACAAAGATGAGTTGTGAAGCCTAGCAATGCCAGAGTCAGCCCTTGTATTGATTTTAATGGTCTTTGAGCCAGGTCCTAAGTGTGAGATTTTGATTAGAGCATCCATATTTTAAAACTGAGCTTCTTGTTTTGAACCACTAACTTGAAGACAGAAAATAAATGCTACATGAAGCAGCACAAATCCCTATCACTGTGTGAGAACACATTATTTCAGTTCTCCCTGTGCTTACAGGGCTGAGCCAGATGGCAGTATATGTAAAGCACTGTGTTGCAGTTTCAGAAGCAATTTTGCAGAGTTTCAAGGAGTCTAATCTCTTAATAGAACTGCAGATTATCTGTGTGCTCTTAATAGGAATCTTTTGTTCCTCTCTCTGCTTCCTTGACGCTAAAAAGTGCAATAAAACCAACTCCATTTCCACTGAACAGAATTCACTCTATTTCAATGCTAGGTGGTGATGAAAATTTTAATGAGCCACTTTGCTCATTATGTTTATTTGGCAGCATCAAACAGAAAACTCATACATCACACAGAAAAAGTCTGGTGGTTATGTCATCTTGCTGATTTTATACTGCTAAATTGAACATTTTCAGAAGTCTGAATAAAGAACTAGGTGTTCTTTCATCTTAAAAATTGAGAAGAAATACTGACTTTCTTCTGTAAAGAGTCTGAAATGCTTCAACCATTTCACAATAACATCTGAATAAAGAGAAAACTAAACTGAGTTAAATAGCATAAAATGTCTTTCTCAAAAGTAAACACATTACTTCAAACTGTCACACAGAAAATAACTATTTTTTAAACTGATCTGTGATGCATATATATAAATATTAATTTTTTCATTTGAAATAATTATTCACAATAATGTACTTCTTTCCAATGAGGACTAAAAATCACAGCAATAGAAAATGTGTCATTCTTTAATTTACTAGACCATAACTACCACTTCTGTGATCCTTCTTCACTACCATTTAACCATGTCTGTGGCAAGACGATCTGGAGACTAGGCATGATGTCCTTTTGATGCTTTCAACCATTACCTTCTGCACACTTCTTTTTCAATCAAATTTGGGCTAAGAGTAGTATTCTCTATGTATTGTGACTTTTTTGTCTCTTGTGACAATTAAACTTAGTTTTATATTTTTATTCTGTGAACATGATTATCATATATGTGTGCAAACACACTGTCATACATAATCAGTATCAGTCTTATTCAGATCTTCTACTGTCCACTTTAAGCAAACAGAAATACTACATATTTAAGCAAACTGCAGACAGAAGTACTTTTTTTTTTTTATTTTTTACTCCTACATATACTTATTTCAAGTCCTTTTTCTCACCTGGATGGCATTTCAAGACTTCTTCAAGGAGTAGGTTTTCTAACAGCATGGCTGCTATGGGCTGCCCATGTGGTCTACTCAAGTTCTTTATCTGCCATTTTTGGGCTGCAGTAATCTCTTCCCCAGTGGGAGGCTGAGACTAGCTCTAACCTTTTCTCTGAATTTCTCTAGCAAGGGAGTGTTTTCACCTACTTCTTCTAGGTTGCACTCACAACTGTTGCAAAGCTGTAGACTTTGGGAGAACTTTCTTCAGCAAATCTATTACCCCTTTCCCTTCACTCCTTCCTCTCACTTCTTTCAATGTTGTCTTTCCCCTCTTCCTCACCACCATGAACTCTGTAACTCACCACCCTATACCATAATCTATACCAGACCTCCCATGTCTTTATCTAGGCACCCCAATTGTCTTTCACCCTACCTGCACTCTTAGCTATTCACCTGTGCCTTCCTGGTCTTACACTGTCTAATATCACACCCACTTTAACTCCTAATCCTTCTGTTCAAAGATATGACTTGTATTAATGACCCCCTACATTTGCTTCTGCTGTGTCTTGGTGAGGTTGAGCAGCAAGGTCATTGTGATTTACAAAGAGCTCTCCAAGCCTTGTTCTCAGCTCTGGATCCTCAGCATCTCTAGATGAGATCAACTTGAATGTCAGATGCAAAGAAACTCTACTGAACTCCTGTACTTAGAATCCATGTATTGAAGCACAGATCTTTTTCCTATTTGTTTTCTTTTGTTGTTTTTACTGCTTCAAATGACTTAAAAACAAAGCAAACAAACAACAAGCCAACAAAAAACCCCTCACCTAAAATCCACCAAAAACCAAAACAACCCTCCCCACTCCTCAAAAAAAAAAAAAAAAACAAAAAAAACCAAAACACATTTTTAACCAAATTTTTAAGAGCAGAAAATGAAGACCTAACTTCCTAAGAACAATTCAATATATCAACCTACAATAGAAGAGAGAAAATGTGCTGCATGGAAAGAGTTACCCCCCTGCTGCTTATTCCTTGTGCCACCACATGTGTTCTGCTCTGTAACTCGTGCCATCACTTGTTAGTCTGCTGTGGCACTGGCATTAGTATGATGCAATCGTGAAAAGTGACCAGGTCCCTAAACCTCTGATGTCTATTTTTCCATACTGTGCCAGCTTGTTTTTGTCTGTTCACCTGCCATTTTTGGAAAGAATCATTCAAGTTCAATTAGAAGACTACAAAGAAGCATTTGACCTCCATGGATAAGGCCAGATTTGTGCCATGTTTATAATTTTTTTATTACGGTGCTCTTGAATTCACGGTAACACTATGAAAGAATTGCCTCTAAGCAATTATGAACCCATCAAAACTAATGTTCATGCTATTTTTATCTTTTGCAAACAAGAAATAAGTACCAGGGAGCATGCAGAGCAGACCATTTTTAGGAATAGATTATTACCTCATTAGAAAGCAGTTCCTGCTGTAGAGTATTAGAACGTTCCTGCTCTTCAGATTAGGCAATCACGGAGTTAATTGCTTGCTGGCTAGATGAGCCTTCATTAGTTCTGAAGTCAGCTCATCAGTTACAGTAGTGATGACAGTGGAAATCACTGAAGGAAAAAAATACTACATCATCTTTTAAAAAAATTAAATCAAAGCATCAAAACTCAGTCTGTATTCTAGCAGCAGCTATGCAGATCATGTCAATAAATGATGATATACTGAGCTACACTGGTAATAGTCATAATACCTAAGAATAACAGGAGATACCAAGAAAAAAGCAAGGAACTACTGTTCTAAGAAATGAGGTCAAGAAATAAGAAAAACCACTTTGCTGACATTATAAATTACATATTTTGACAGAAAGTGGTTTGTTAAAAATAAAGGAGATAGAGTTCATGTTGCTGCATTAAAGAGCTCACAGAATGTTATGGTCAGTGAGGACCAGGACAATTATTGATTATATGTACAACAACTGAACCATTAGTAAAATTCCAAAGGTGTCTCTTGGTCTCAGTCCTAAAACCACAAGTCACCATGGGCATATCTAGCCTATTGCTGTAAGTCATCCATCATTGTTATAGCCAGCCAGAGAAGAACCTGAGTGCTACCCACAGCCACAGCTGAGCTGTGGATTTAAGGCTTGTATACTTTATACACAGTACATAAATGTTGTCAGTGACTCCTGGGATTTAAGAAGAAACTGAGCATTCTGCAGGAGCAAAGCCCTAAATAATCATTCGTATTTTTTTTTAGTAGAACTTGAAGCAGAAAGCTGATTCACATTTGCTCATTGATTCCATTACCAGGCACAAAAAGAAGCCAGTCAAAAATAGCAGAAATATTTCATTTCACAGCTTTTTGGTTTAACCAGCAAATTAGACAAGAATAGCAAAGCAAATTTCCTTATTTTTAATGTCTGTGATGCTTTTAAATTTTTGAAGAAATTGATTTCACTTCCTTGAATTAAAGATTATTTTTGTCCTTGTGAAAGCAGTTAATGTTGCCAATTATTTCTTTTCAGGCATGCCTGAAACATTTTAATGGGAAAAATTCATCCTGGTGACACTTTTAAGAAGTGGATTCATGCATTCTTAGTATAAAACTATTCTTTAGCTAGATTAAAGATGCTGAAAAGTTGTTAATATTGCAAGATTAACATTTACTACAGTTTAAGGCATTAAATCTATTTAAGAGAACAGATTAAGCAGATAAAGTATATTCTCTTAAACTTTTCAAATTATCCACACAGCAATAAATTATATGAATCATTTGTTGAAACAATGGAAATAATTTATAGAGATCAAAATTTTTATATAAAATGACTTAATATACTATTTTAATTTAATGAATTTGGGGTATTAAGTAAGAGTCAGGGGATACATTTTTTTCAACTCAAAAACTAGAATGGAATTAATCTGATTTTTTTTTTTTTTTTTGAGAAAAGTGATCTGACACATTTTTCCTCACAAACTCAAAAGCTAATTTTTAACTAAGCATGGGCAAAAAGTTTCCTATTCATCATCATTGAGGACAATCAATTCCGAGCAATGAAATAGAGCAGCAATATTATTCTATTTGGTCTCAGAAAACTGGAGTAAACTCTCCCAATCTTTACCTTTACAAAGTCTTCCTTGTTCTTAGCCACAGATCAAAGTAGCTAACAGAATGAAAGCTGCCTCCAGAGTGAAGAAATTTACTAGAATTTGTTCAATGATGAGAGAAAAAAGGATGTTTTTTACAACAGAAGTGGGACAAAATTCTATGCTTGGTTAATATAGTATGCACTATCTTACAACAGGAGAGTGTTTGTATAGGTTTTCTGGTAACCAGGGTATGAGCTAACAACCTAAATCATCACAAAGAACAATGATAAGAAGTTTAATCACCCATAATTAATTAACAGAATTCCAGTTTGAAATGTCTGGAACAATCTGTAAACTATCTGAAACATCTTCAAAAGCTTAAATGATTGAGCAGCATGAATTTAATATTAATACTTCTAAATTGCTAATTGATTTAACTGTGAGCCAAACTTTATCTGTGAATTAAATATTCCAAAGACCAGTCTAAATAATTGAGGTCTTTTCCATGTAACGATAATCATAGAATGATAGAATGGTATGTATTGAAAGAAATCTTTAAGATCAGACTTCCTGAAAAAAGGTTGTAGTGAGATGGGGGCTGATTCCTTCTGGCATGTCTCATGTGAAAATATCAGAGGAAATGGCTCTAATTCACATAAGGGGAGGTTCAGATTCAATATTAGATTTTTTTTATTTTCACTGAAAGAGTGGTTAGGCATTGGATTAAGTTGGCCAGCATAGTGGTGGAGTGGCTATGAGGAGTGGCTGAAGGAGCTGGGGTTGTTCATCCTGGAGAAAGGGAGGCTCAGGGGTGACCTTATCACTCTCTACAGCAGCCTGAGAGAAGGCTGTGACCAGGTGGGTTTCAGCCTCTTCTCTCAGGTAACCAGCAGCAGGATGAAAGGACATAGACTAAGCTGAACCAGGGGAGGTTCATGTTGGACATCAGGAGGAATTTCTTCACAGAAAGGGTGCTTAGTATTGGAATGGACTGCCTTGGGAGGTGGTGGAGCCATCATCCCTGGGGATGTTCAAGAAAAGACTGGAAGTGGCACTCAGTGCCGTGGTCTAGTGGTTCTGGGGCTGCACTGTCAAACGTTGGACCTTATGATCTCAGAGATCTTTTCCAGCCTAATTGTTTCTGTATGCAACCCCAAGCAAGCAGCAGTCTGGGCCTAATTTCTATCACGTATTTCAGAGATGAAATTTTATTATCAGAACTTCTTATGTAAATGGTTGCTCCAAAGACACACAGGAAAACCTTCATAGAATCTTGCTGAAATACAGAATTGTTAAGCTTGCTAATTTGTCTAACCATGGATCTGTAGAAAACTTTAGGTTGAAAGAAACCTCTGAGTCCCTCTATGTGGAATGTGATCAATTTGGACGTCGGATCTAGTTAGAAAATTAGGTCAGGTTGTTCAGCCTCTCAAGCAACAGAATTTTTATCCTCTCCAAGGAGATAATAAAACTGTCATTATATTTTCCTGACATTGTCAGTCAGCTTCCTCTCAAGTTCCAGCAAGTTCACTCAGTGAGACTCCTTAAGTTTGAAGGATTTGGGTGGTGCTTCAGAAGCATTTATTTTCAAGAATGGACCACATTTGTGAAAATTCTTTAGTGCCAAGTTCACATACAGACTCTTGTCCACAGGTTGCCTGTGAATGTGGAATTTCCAAACCTTGTCAGTGTTAGGCTAACCAAAGTAAGTGGCACCTAGCCAGCTCTGAACAAGAGCAGAGCTGTCTCATGTCTATCTGTAGAACTGACTTTATAGAATGGATATCCCTAGTATGGTGTATCTTATTTGCCTAAGGAGCCTGAAAGAACCATCTGGTTGGTTTTGATCCTCATAGTTAATGTGATGAGAAACTCATTCAGGCAATTCTTCCACAGCTGCAAAAAAAGTGGTGAGACAGGCTGTATTTGTAAGAGAGAGAAAAAAAATCTCAAATGCTGCTAAATATGTTTCAGGATAATAGCATCAATAGCACATCTGATGAGTATTTAGAATAAATGAGTGCTGAATGCCTTATCAGTGATAACAGAGACAAAGGTTATCACCATGTGTCCCACATCAAACATTGATCCCATTGCAATTAATTTAAGTGAAAAATTGTCTCCATCAGCAAATGCTTTTGCACAACATCAAAGCCTGTTTCTTTGTTGTTCCTCTTCTTTTTAGTTGGAAGCTTCGACCTGTCCGACTAAATTAGAAATCTTGTTTCTTTTAATTTATTAGTTTCCCATGCTTTGTAATTAACCTCCCAACCCTGGATCCTGAATGGTGAAGAAATTTTAATTGATGTTTTGATAAATGAAGTTTTCTTCACCTTCTGGGAATATTTTTATAGGAATGTAAGTATTGCAATATACATATAATCCAAATCACCTTCAGCCAGTTTTGAAGATATTGAGAGACCTTCTACTGATTCTGCTTTTATTATGAAAAAATCAATCAAAGCCCATTTTAATAAATGTTCATATTCACTGGAATTTTGATTCTATGTTGATGCTGCTGTTAGAAGGTGCTAGTAACAAGGTGAGCTTCAAACACACAAGAACCTTTTGAAACATGATGGCAACTTAGATACCACACACTGGTAGAGTCAGCATGTCTTTGCAATGACACTGAAGAAAATAAACTCTTATAATGGGAGAGAGGCAAAACTGTGTCAGAAGCTTCTTGAACACAAATAGAAACAATGGGCTGCCTTAGATATTTGTTAAAAATACCAAGTACAAAATGTGCAAAATAGAAACAGCAATTAGAGCACAGGGTAACTGCACTGTGCTCAAAAGAGATCTGGGGCAAACTGTTTGAGCAACAATTATGGGCATAATAAATCAGTTTTAGAGGTCACTAGAGGCATTGAACAGTGTGAACACAAAGCATGAATTTCATACACTTTTCATTTTACTCTGCCCAAGTCACATCGTGGAACTGATTAATTGGTTGTGGTCAATGCCAAAGGATTGACTACAGAAGGACTAAGGCAAAAAGTACAGTAAGCAACTTTGCTGAGCAGAGCACAACCAGGCAGTCCAGTTTCTTTCCAGCTGACTGTGTTATTATCTTTATCATCATTTTAAATTATGGCAAAAAATTATTATTATTATTATAATAGAAAGCCTGGCAGACTTTTCAAAAGGACAACACAAAAAATATGACTAGAGGACCATCAGTAGAATTATAAGGCGTTTTCAAATTATAGGTGTCATATATAAAAATACAGCATCTCTGTAATTATTCTGATTAGTTTCGTATTTAATTTGCAAACGGAATGCTATCTTTAAAGAAAAGGTTTTGAATTGATTTTTCAGTATCTAACTGTTCAATACCTATATATGCATACTTTTTAATACATTACATCTTTTCATGCACTTTGAATGAAGATTGATTACATTATAGTGTTGTAAACTAACACTATTTTTATAACATTGACTAGAATGAGGTATGTTTCATTTAAGTTTACTTGACTTTGCCTTAATTTGTAAGAAAACATGCACAACCAGTGAAGTATGTGGATTAATACTCTTAACTACAATTTATGAAGCTGACACACAATCATCCAAAGCTAAAAATTTACAGTTTGGCATATAAATAGATCCACAAGAAATTTTAGCAAGATGATGATGAGATTGTTGGCTGACAAGGACCCATATGAGTGGCTGAATAGGTATGCTTCTGAAAAGCAACTCAGCTTGCTTTTGAAGAGGCATATCAAAGCCTTTGGACAACCACAGCATTCCACAGTGAGAGCAGTACAGTTCTTGTGGGAGAATTTCAAACTGATTATTTGAAAAATTAAAATTTCCATAGAGAAGAAATGCTTCTTATGGTCTGCAATACTGTGGTTCTTGCATTCACAGCAGATACAGGGAGAGGATCAGGCTAAATAGAGACCAAGGAAAGAGGTGAACAAGGTGAATGGAAGGAGTGATTAAAATACCCTACCCAGGCAGATACCCTAATCCACTAACCACCTAACAAAAAGAAAAATAACTGGTGTTTTCTCTGTGCTTGCATAGTTTGGTAAACTTAGGAAGCAATATCACTGTGCTGCTTTAGCCCCTTGTGTAATTTCTTCCCTAGTTTGAGAAGTCCTACATAAGGAGAAGAGGTTACATACACTTGCCTGGTGACTTTATACCTTTCACTAGTTCTTTGCCTGCTACTGAAATATTACCAGATCATTCAATACCTCTATAACATGTAGAACAAAAGTCACCCATTTCTAGTTTTGCTTGCTGCCATAGCCCATAGGAACCTGAGACAGTGTCTGCTGTTCAGTTAAACCACCTCTTCCCAAATTTATAAATCACAAATAAAAGCCAGTTTTGAAAGATTTACAGTAAGATTTACAGGGCAAACCTAAATAACAGAGCAATAGTTATCCAGATTTATATCAGAGCCTACAAATTGTAGAGCTACTAAAATCCTTCCAGTTCCTGACATCCAAGTTATATGCTTTGCATGAAATTAAACCATCCAACTCATTTTTATAATGGCCCACAGCTTTTCTCTATCTCAAGCTTATATATCTTTAGAAGGCAAAATAGTTGTATACCTCTACCAAAGCAATAAAACATTTATTTATTACCAGATGGGAGAGGAAGGTCTTCTGCCTTTAAAAGCAGCTGCATTGGATTAATAATAGCAACATACTGTAATTTTAATATGATACAAAAAACCTAAGTAAATCACCTGATGTTGCTTTTGCAAATGCACATTTCCATGGAGATGCAGAAACTGGATTTATTTGGAGCAATATATGACAGTAATTCACATAGAGCTAGGAGGAAATATGTATTTTAAATATTGGATATGAAAAAAGAAAAACATTTAAAGGCCTAGTATTCTCATGGGGAAGTTTCCTTTGTTAAAGGAAAATATTCTCCAGTCATATCATCAATGAGTTATGTCCATAGAGCAGAATACTAGCATCCTTAAATTATTTTCCTGGGTTTACACACACTGCAGTGTTATGTAGGGCTAGCTTGAAAGTCCAGTGTAGTGTAATGTTGGCCAACAGTACACAAAAGAGCAATATTTAAAGTGAAATGAAGCTCATAAGCACTAGTGGCTGGTGGCCCTTTCTGGTCTACAAAAATAATAATATTTAACATTTCCAATTATGAATGAACTGAAAAATGTAGAATATGTTTGTAATATTCTCAGGTATCATGTAAAATATAACATGACCACCCAACTTAGAATTCATTCTCAGCACATTTTCTTTAAACCATTTTTTAACTGATTGTGAAAAGATTTTTGTCCTTTTTAGTGTGACAGTATCGTGCCATCCAGAGGCCAACTGAGCTCATTACAATGTTTGGTTCCTAGGGTTACACAGGAGACAGCCATCTTCTGGTCATCATAAGGTTTGGTCCCTCCTTCATCATCACAAAGCATATATTTTGCTGTAAGAAGACCTGACTTTGAACTGAAATAACATTTATGTCTTACATTACTCTCAACATCTTCAGACTTGCCTATATGCAGCACTATTTAGTTGGTGGCAAGCAGAAAGCTTGAGAGGAAGGACTAATGTGAAGAGTATATTGGCAGCATAAAAGTTAAGCATTAGATAACTAATAAATTAAAGATTTAGCTTCCCAAAATTCCCAGTTCCCTCACCTCTGTTCTGTCCTGCAAATCACAGTCACAGAATCTCATAAAGTAGGAGCACAATGTCGTCTCAGTTTTCAGTGCCAATAGCAGAAAGTTTGTGTTTATTTGAAAATCCTTATGAGTTCATTTTCAAACAGAATTCTGCTCACTTATTGAATATTTAGCAGTAAAACCAGAACAAAATAAGCACACAAAACCTTTAATGCTAGACTATTTATCTTTGGATCTAATACCAAGAAAAACTAAAGCATATAATTCTGATAAGTTATTTTCCAGCCTACCTTATATATTCAATATAATTAGATAAAATTTTTCCTCTTCTATCTACAAAAAAAATTAATTTACTAATTATTATTAGTTAATAAAAACTTTTTTCTATGTACACAAAAGATTAATTACACTTTAAAAATATTTAGAACAATCTTTTTCCATTTTTTCCTCCAAAAAGGTGTGTTAACAAGATGTATGCTGCTTCGCACTGTGACAAAATCATTGCTTGTGCATTATATAATTATTTTTATATGAGAAAATAAAAAATTATTTAAGACAAGGGCACATTCAAATAATAAATTCTCATTTCAAAGGTTACAGAAAGGAACTCAGGATCTGAAAATAATCAATAATTAAATGAGAAAAGGAAAATAAAATTAATTCAACATTTTACTTCTCAGAGTGGCAGTATTTGACCACTTTGTTGATAAACCCTTACAAAGATTAAAAACCTGACCTTTGTGACAAATCAGTTATTTTCCCAATACTGGAAAAGTTATCCCCAAAGATTTTTTTTAAGATATGAAAGAAATTAACAGGAAAAATTATGACCATGCACTAATCAACTTCTACTCACAGATTTTCTAGGCATCATCAGTCTGATTCTTTGACTATGGATTAGGAAGAAGGTAATGAGCAGCAATAAAAGCAGAATAACCTGATGGGGAGAGACTGAGCCAGCAGCAGTGAGCACTGCTGTAGGAGTTTAGGGAATGGGTAAGTACGAGCAGGACTACCAAGGAGTGAGAAAGAGACTTCTGGAGCCACACCCTGCTTTCCCTGGGATGGGTCCCTGAGGCCAACAAGATGCATGATATGGAGGATTCCCTGTTGTCCCACTCCCTGGCTGAGCACAGCGAGTGATTGAAGGGATAGGGGCCAAGGATGGCAAGTTCCTTCCCATCATGGGGCAAGGGTGAC
Source organism: Erithacus rubecula (assembly GCF_903797595.1). NCBI lineage: Eukaryota > Metazoa > Chordata > Aves > Passeriformes > Muscicapidae > Erithacus > Erithacus rubecula. The sequence goes on along the minus strand of NC_136689.1, from coordinate 93,758,060 downwards.
AAGTTCCTTCCTGCCACAGCACTGGTAGCTCTCCAGTGACCACTCAGGTGCCCTCACATTGTAGGTACAAGGCTCTGCAAGTGGAACCAGAGAACTGATGGTTCATTTAGCATGGAGGTGTCACTGAGATTAAGTTGGCCTATGCATTATGTCAAAACTGCTCCAATGAAAAAAATTAAATGGGTTGCTCTGTTAAGAAACTTCCTTCTGGGCAAAAAGCCCAATATGCAGCCTGAACCCACTGAGGGAAGTCTACCTTCTCTTTGAGGCTCACATTAAACTGCTCCCTCAGTCAGTTTGCAGATGACACCAATTTGGGTGGGAGTCTTGTTTTGCTGGAGGACAGGAAGGGTCTGAGAGGAATCTGGACAGGCTGGTTCAATGGGCCAGGGCCAATCATATGAGGGTCAACAAGAAGTGCTGGGATCTGCACGTGGGTCACAAGAAACCCATGCAGCACTACAGGCTGGGGGCAGAATGTCTGGAAAATGGCCTGGTAAAGAAGTTCTTGGGGATGCTGCTTGACAGACAACTGAAGAGAAGCCATCAGTGTGTCCAAGCAGCCAAGAAGGCCAAAGGCATCCTGGCTTGCATCAGAAACTGGGTGGCCAGCAGAACTGGGGAAATGATCAGCCTCTGTACTGGACACTGGTGAGCCATACCTTGAGTACTGCATGCAGTTTTGGACTCTTGACTACAAGAAAGATATTGAGGTGCTGAATTTTGTCCAGAAAAGAGCAACAAAGGTTGTGAAAGGTCTGGAGCACAAATTTTATGAGAAGTGGCTGAAGATGTTGTTTAGCACAGAGAAAAGGAAGGTTGGGAGAGACCTTATTGCTCTCTACAATTACCTGAAAGGAAGCTGTAGAGAGTTTTCTTCTTCCAGGTAACAAGAGATAGAACAAGAGAGAATGGCCTCAAGTTTCACCAGGAGGTTTAGATTGGGTATTAGGAAAAATATCAGAAAGAGAGGGTTATCAACCAGCTGTCCATGGAAGCAGTAGAGTCAGCATCCCTGGAGGTATTTAAAAGACATGTAGACCCGGTGCTTAGGGACGTGATTTAGTGGTGGACTTGGCAGTGCTGGGTTAATAGTAGGAATCAATGATCTTGAAAGTCTTTTCCAACTTCATTCCTTAATCATCACAGGCTCCAGAAAGGTGTAGAATATTGATGGCTTGCACAAATCATATCAAAATCAAGAGTTTATGACCATTAAATTGGTTAAGCCTTCCTGTTTCTTACTTAAGTGATTCAATGTAGAAAGGTAAGCTTGTTTCCTCAAGAGCTCATAAGAAACAACATGTTTTCAAAAGAAACTTTAGAGTCTTCTTCATATTTGCTGTTTAGATGCATTTATTGGAAGTATCAGGGCAAAGTCTCAAGAGACTTCACTATCCCAGCACTCTTCAGAAAATTTTAATGAAAATGTAGCTTAGACATTAATATGGCTGTTTCTGGTAAAATAATATAAAGATCAAATGTTTACATTTGTCACGTAGTATGTGGTTTACTTTTGCTACAAGGAGCAAGGGCCTATATTATTTACTCCACCTTGAAAAACCTGTGAATACCCCTGTAATCATAAGCAATTAAAGAATTTACAATTTAAAAGAATTTACAATTTACAAGAATATACAATTTATTTTCTTTACAATATTTGAAGTTCTCCACTCCAGTACAGCAAGTTTTAAGCAGTGAGGTCAAAGGAGTTCATATCTCTGACTTACTCACATTAAAATTTTCAAATTAGAATTTATTTAAATGCTAATTTGAAGAGAGAAAATATTTTATGTGGATTGGATAGATAGCACTAATCTTGCTATCTTGCTATCTTGCTATAGAAAAATCTATGGAGAATGTTACATGATCTGTTAGGCTCTAACAAATTCATGAGCAAACAGAGGCAAAAAAATTGAGATTAATAGATTATCATTATTGCAAACTATGTTCAGTCATTGCATTTTTTTCCTCTACGTTATTCTATGAACTGAAGGACTGTTAAATAAATATATCGCTGAATTAAGCATAAATTATAACTTCATTAAGCTGGTTTTCTGTAACTAAGATAAAATTAGAATCCAAAATCTGTTGTGATAGATTTATAACAACAGTGATGATTAATCTCAGTCAATCATTATACATTTCAATTTAAGCACTAGGTAAATACTGGAGCTGTTTTTGTAAAAGTATGGAAAACCTTTATCCCAGTCATCAAATAGCAAAATTCATACTACAAAATTTCATTGTCCTCTTCTCTTTGAATACAACCAGTGGTTTTATTATAGTTCATTAGCATTCTGACTGTCCCTTGCTGTATTCTTGTCAACTTGCCTGTATTGGAAAGAGAAAGTTAATACTTCATTAAAAAAAAAATTCATTTTCTAAAGGATCTTTATTCCCTCTAAGTGTCCATGGAGAAAACAAATCCAAACAGATATTGTCTGATATTATTTTAATTAAAAAAGATGGGATTTCCATTTGTAAATACTTTAGAGGGGCAGATGTGTGGTTTTCTGTTTAGCAATCTCTGGGTTATTGTGATTATTAAATTCAAATCATGCTTACTTCAGCACTCCTTCTGCAGTCTTGCTTCTCTAAAGGTTTATTCACCCACTTATTTGCATACAACCCAAGTAATCATCAATGCAAGTAATCAATATGAAAATAGATTTTAATGGAATTATACATTATATCATAACATGTAAGGTTATGGTTCTGGCCATCCTCTAGAAAGTTGGAATATAAATGTATCAACGAACAGTAGAACAAAAGCACTCCAGACTTCAAATCAGCATATCTATAAATTTATATTTACAGTTTCAATCCAGAAATCCAGAATTTGAATTCTCAGACTGGTGAAACAGCCAAATTCAGAACCTTCTATCTATAATTCAGAGCTTCTCTGAACAAGAAGAAGGCTGGGAAAATTTGGGGCTGAGATGAAAACATGATCAATTTTTAGGCATGAACTACAGCTATCCCTGAAAATTGTTATGGACAATGGGGCAATGTGGTGTGCAACATGCAGTACAAAAATTGAATCTGGATGCATTCAACATCAGTTTGTACCTCTTATACAGTGCAAATGATGAATCAGTCTTCATTTATTAATGGCCAGTGCTTGAGGGGTGGGGGGGTTGTGCTCTTTATTCATAGTTGTACTGTGGATTACTTTAAGCAATATTTAGAAAACAGGAAGCTGCTTTCTATGTGAGAGCTGAGCTGCTTCCAATTATGCAGAGAATGCCAGTTTTCCTTAGAAGGGGTAATCAGTCTATAATGTTGCATTGAAATGTTGACTTCACTTGCTATAAGATGCAGTTAATTAACTTGAAGCAGTATGAAGTTCATATTAAAGAGTCATTTGAACTGAGTGAAAAAGTAAACTCAATTGAAAATCAAAAGGTAAAATTATATTTTTATCCTCTCTTTTGACTCTCTCCAAAGTCTCAGAAAATAACTTCTGAATGCTTTATTACCTTCTTTTCGTACCTTTTCTGCCCCTCTTCAGTCCTTTACTTTCTTTAATTTTATGATAAGGTTAACTTTGTTTAAGACATTTTATTTGTTAATTTGAATCTGCTAGATTTGATCAGATGGAAGCCCTGAATGCCACAGTACCCCAGCTTCTGTCTCATGTTTCCAGGCCCTTCTCTCAGCCAATATTTGCATTTGAAATGTATTTTCTGTGACACACCGGTCTCCCCTTTGGTTGATCTAAATGTTAATTGGGGCATTTTCATCAGGTATCCTCATGTCCTGAGGAAAAAGAAACATGCAAAACGGCATCTCTGAATTTATCTTACCATTGGTAGAAAAAGTTCAGCACATTAAGTAAAGGCAACAATTTTTTTTAATCCTAGAAATTAAAGAAAATATGTATCTGGCTTTGTACACTTATGTGAAAATGGACATCTCAATATTTGATATTTATATTTTTAGAATTCTATGGAAAATGAAAAAATTCAATACTATTTAGGACAAAAATAAATGTTGAAGAGTTTTAATTTATTTCAGAGCAGAAAAATCCAAATTTTAATCAGATTAATTCATAAGAGATGGTCCAGATTTCCCTTTTTCTCATAGAATATTATCTGTCTTCTAAGTATGAGCTGAAAAGGCCAGCCCTAATTTATTCTAACACACAATTTCTATGGGACAAAATTATTCCTTGTCTCATTAGCTTTCACTATTCAGTGAACTTGAACATATTTCAAGATTAATTTGAAGGATGCAATTTGTTTGGAGAAACTTGCAGTCTGGAAATTAGTTCTGTTTCTCCATGTTCCTTCTTCTCAAACTGGAACTTCATTAGAAATGGTGATTTGGTCTAACAAACTACTTCGATTACTCATAGTTCAATTTAAAAGTTTTACAGTCCAAAGGGAAGTTCAGCCATATATATCAGCAGATTATGAACTCTGAAGTGTTTTTTTCCATTGCATTTCTTAGTCTCTCAGTAGAAAATGGAAGGAGCATAAAGGACATATTTTTCTACTTTTTAGCCATAGCTGTGATTCTGATCTACTTAGATGAAAGTCAATATTGCCTCAGATTTTAAAGCAGGAGGAAAGCTAGTGCTAGAGCACAGTATCAAAAAGTTATGCATGGTAGAGCCATACAATCATGGAGTGGCTGATTTTGGAGGGGACCTCTGGAGGCCCTACAGGGAGGGCTGGAGCAGGGTCAGCTCTACACAGAATCTCCTGCCTTCAGTGTTGCCTCTGGTTTGTCACTGGGCCCCACTGAAAAGAACCTGGCTCTGTCTTCTTTCACCCTCCCTTCAGCTCTTTATATACATTGCAAACAGCACTTCAGGTGTGGTCACCAGCCCTGAGCTCAGGGGAAGGATCCCTTACCTCGACCTGCTGGCAGCACGCTTCTTAATGCATCCCAGAATACCATTAGCCCTTTTTTACCACAAGCACATATTGCAGGCTCATGCTTCTGCTGAGCACCAAGAACTCCAAAAATCCTTTTCTGGAAAGCTGCTTTGGCCATTCTTCCCCAGCTGCAGGGGAAGACAATATCCACAATATCATCTACTGAGCTACTCGTAGTACACAATGGGCCAGGGAACATTCAATTTGGTAGCCCCTAATAACTATGATGAAAGAATAGTAGGTTCTTCATGTTTTTACTTAATGAATGAATAATTATTTCAGTAATAAGTTTACAACAGTGGCAGCAGTGGAGAGGAATAAAGACACCATAAATGCAAAACCAGTATCATGATAAATAGGCAGCTTCTAAAAATTACCAATTAAACCCTTCAGAATGATCACTTTAGAATAGTTTCAAAGTAATGAAAACTGAAAGATCATAAATAGTTAAAAGCAAAGCAGACCATATGGGGTTTTTTTTCCTCTAAGCCAAAATTAAATAGATGCATTAGTTAATATTTTTACTCTCTGTAGAATTTGGAGCAGTTCATCATCATCATCATCATCAGTTCTATATAGTATTTGATTCTGTCATAACTTTTTCCATTAAACAGATGAAATGCTAATCTCCCTAAAACCTTATTAAGTTCTCAAAAGCTCTTATATGGAGTAATAAATTCTAGCCCAAGACCTATACACAGGTTACCACTGTGTGTAATATATGTATATATATTAATATATACATATACATATATAAATTAATAGATCTCACTATTAAGTGTAATGCAGTGGTTTCTGAAGGCTGCTATTGAAGCTGAAATACATTAATTGCATCTCCAAAACGAAGCCCATATGTTGTATTGTTAGTGTACATACCAGTGGAATTGATACATACATTGAACTGTCAAGTATGATTTTATGAAATATGTTAAATGAGTTAATAGTGCAGTTAATATTACTGTAGAAGTCAAAGACAATAAATCAATAGGTTTTATGCAAACACAGCATCTGAAATAATACCAGCACTTAAAAGCAAAGCTGTGCTTTAAACCTGGAATATTAATGCTAATATTCAGAATACAATGTAAATCTCTTTTTATTTGAAATGCATTCTCTAATTCTTAAAATTTCATATTATTAAATTTCCTCTAAAGCAGATAGTTCATAAAATTCAGGAATCTCCAGGGCAATTAATTATCTGGTGAGTGCTAATTTCACCATGCAAACCTATTGTCTAAATGCAGCAAGGTAAATTTTTTTAAAAAATATATATTAAATGTTAATATCAATATTTCTCATGCTGAAAAATCAATAAATAAATTTTATGTTACAGTGTAAGGAAACACGCAATGTCCTCATTTAAGCCCACTTGTCCTTACATTCCTAAGGAGACATTGGATTACCTGTTCTTTTGTGACCTGCTTTGCTGAGTGATTTGTGCAGATAATTTAAAATTAAAAAGTAATGCAAAGCCTCTGGCAATTATTTTTCCTTGTTTATAGACAAGTAAGTTTGTGACTGCTTTCATGTATTTGGAGGGAGAGTGTTTGTGTGGAAGGTACTGTGAAGCTTCCACTTCATTTATAAAAGAGATAAGATTTCACAAAACTAAAACTGTCCAAATATTGATTAAATCTTCCCAAAGGAGAGAAACCTAAAAGAGTATCTGGAACAATCTTAGAGAAATTATGAAGAGAACTCGGGAAGAATTTAAAATTAGTTTTAAACTAGTCATATGCCTGAGGAGTGGCTTGTAGACAGATTGCAGAGCCACAGAGCTGGACTTAAAATATTTTTGCTTACCCAGAAAAGTTGCAAAGCATCTGACAGATCCTGAAATTCAGTTTTGTGTACACATCAGATTGAAGAACCATCATCAATTTCACTGTCATAGCTAACAGAGAGACAGAAAGGAAAAAATTTAAATTAGTGGGAAGCTTTTGGCCATTGAAGAATGTCTTGCTTAGAGTGAGATGAGTAAAGAATGCAGGAAAAAAATGTGAGGAGGGAGAAACCACTGTGGAAATTATCTGTCTGAATAAAAAGTGAGGGAAGCCCAGAAAATTTAAGACAAAAGAAATCAAAAACTTCCATTTTTCAGCTCAGATGAAGAAAAAAAGACTAAATCAATGGAAAACTTTGCTTTTAAGGGAAAGCAATTGTTTTAGATTTTCTTTAAACTCAATATCATATTTCTACTGAATGATTTGAGAAATTAATAGGAACAAATATTTCCATGAGGAGCTTTGAGGTGTGCAATAAACAATACTATGCCTATAAAAAAAAACTTAGTTAAACATATCTTGCAGAAACATTCAATATGTGGCTCAGATCCATAAAGTATCTTCTGCAACTCTGATTCTTCTGATAGAAATGTGCAGGTGTCTGGGGAAATAAATCTTTTTTGAACCGATAAAAGATTTGGGAAAAAAAAAAAAAACAGAATCACTGAATTGTTACTCTTGGAAGGGACCTCTGGAGATCACCTAGTGCAACTCACTCTGCCAGGACAGGGTCACCCAGAGCACATTGCACAGGAACATGTCCAGGTGGGTTTTGAATGTCTCTAGAGAGGGAAACTCCATGATCTCTCTGGGTAGCCCCCACTGGCCCATCCCCTCCACCTTCAGTGTGAAGAAGTTCTTCCTCATGCTGAGATGTAACTTCTTGTGTTTTAGTTTGTGGCCATTTGCTTCTCATTCTGTCACTGTACACAACTGTAAACAGTCTGGCACCATCCTCGAGGTACTCACCTCTGTGATATTTATATACATAAATGCAAACGCCTCTCAGACTTCTCCAGACTAAACAGGCCCAGCTCCCACAGTCTCTCCTTATAGGAGAGATGCTCCAGACCCCAAATCATCTCTGTGACCCTTTCTGAACCCTCTGCAGTAGCTCCTTCCTTCTTGCACTGGGAGCCCAGAGCTGGACACAGCACTGCAGATGTGGCCTCAGCAGGGCTGAGTAGAGGGTGGAATCACCTCCCTTGACCTGCAGGCAATGCTCTTCCCACTGCACCCAGCATCCCAAAGGCTCTCCTGGCTGCAAGGACACACTGCTGCCCATGGCCAGCTTGTCCCCCACCAGGACTCCCAGGTCCTTCTCCACAGAGCTGCTCTCCAGCAGGTCAGCCCAGCCTGTGCTGGTGCTTGGGGTCATTCCTCCCCAGGGGCAGGACCCTGCACTTGCCCTTGTTGAACCTCCTCTGGTTTCTCTCCATCCAACTCTCCAGCCTGTGAAGGCACCACTGAATGAGCCTTCAGCTGTATCAGCCACTCCCCCAGGTTTGTATCATCATAATCAAATATTCTATTCCTTCATCCAGGTCATTGATAAAAAAGCTGAATAATGCCAGAGCCAGCATTGATCCCTGGGGATGCCACTGACTGCAGCTCCAATTGGATTCTATTCCTCTGATCATGACCTCTGAGCTCTGCCATGCAGCCAGTTCTTGATTCACTGTTCATTTAACCCACATTTTCTGAGTTTACCTATGAGGATGCTACGTGCAGTGTCAAAGGCCTTCTGAAGTCAAGGTAGGCAACATCCACTGCTCTCCCCTCCTCAACCCATCCTGCCATGACATCATAGAAGGCTGTTAGATTGGTCAAATATGATTTTCCTTTGGTGAAGGGGAAATGCAGATTTCTGATTTACCCAAATACCTATGTACTGCTTCTCAACCAGATATTGATACTGAGATATTCAAATACAAATTACCATTTTTGCAATTCATCTACAAAGCAGAACCATTGAATGAAAACAAAAAACTGAATGAAAACTGCCTCCATCATGTGCCCTGCAACAAAACTGGGAGGAGCTGTGGACTCCCTTGAAGGCAGAGATTTTCTCCAGAGAAATCACAACAAATTAGTGGGCTGGACAATTACCAACTGTATTAATTTTAACAAGGGCAAAGTGCCCAATTCTGTGCCTGGGAAGGAGAAAACTGGATGTTTATACAGACTGAAGAACAAGAGGCTGGAGAGCAGCACAGTGGAAAGGGACCTGGGGGTCCTGGCTGATGGCAAGTTGAACAGAGCCAGCAGTGCCCTGGCAGCCAGGAAAGCCAACCCTGTCCTGGGGAACATCAGGCACAGCATCACAGCCAGGCAAAGGAGGGGATTGTCCTGCTCTGCTCTGCAGGGCAACAAAGATGGTGAAGGGTCTTGAAAGGAAATTGAATGAGGAGTGGCTGAGGGCACTTGGTCTGTTCAGCCTGGAGGAGACTGAGGGGAGATGTGATTGCAGTGTGCAATTTCCTCATGAGGGGAAGGGGAGGGGCAGGCACTGATCTCTGCTCTGTGGTGACCCATGACAGGACCTGAGGGAACGGCATGAAGTTGAATCAGGGGAGGTTTAGGTTGGATATTAGGGAAAGGTTCGTCACCCTGAGGGTGGTTGGGTCCTGGAAAAGGCTCCTTTGCTCCCAGGGAATTGATCACAGCACCAAGCCTGACAGAGTTCAAGAAGTGTTTGGACAATGGTCTCAGGCATGTGGTGTGACTTCTGGGGGCAGCCCTGTGCAGGGCTAGGAGTTGGACCTGATTATCCTTGAGAATGCCTTCCAATTCACTTTGTTCTGTGAATCTATGACGAAAAAGCTTTGGAACTGATTACTAATTTCAGTGTCTTGGAAGTATCAGTGTCTTGATCAAAAGTAAAATGAGAGAGGCCACAGGGCTCTGACATGCAGGGTGTTCTTGTGCCTCTGCATCATGGGAACACAAGAGCAGAAGCATCCTGCTACCTGCACCAGGGAGGTCCCCAGAGATGGGAGCTGCTCTGAGCTTGTACACCATTCCAAGGAAGTACCATGTGGCAGCACACCAGGGATGGGTACATGTACAGATCCCAGCCACCAACATCTCCTGAGGGCATCACACTGCCAGACTACCCTGCTCTGTGACTGATTGAGATCAGCCTTTGATTCACCATGGACATTGTCAATAAAACATGTCAATTTTCCAAAGGTGTTTTTTGTACCTGGCTCACTGGGAGAAAGAAATTTCTGGGCACAGACCAGAAAAACAACTGTATCCTAAGCTGCACCAAAAGCAGTGTGATCAGGAGGTTGAGGAGGTGATTCTGCCCCTCTACTCTGCTCTTATGAGTCCTCATCTGGAGTACTGCTTCAGCTCTGAGGTCCTCAGCCAAGAAGGATCTGGACTTGTTGGAGAGGTTCCAGAAAAGAAGCACCAAGATGATCACAGGTCTGCAGAAGGCTTTGGAGACATTTCATTGAAGCATTTCAATACCTAAGAGGGTGGACCTGAGTGCAACTTCTTGAAAGGGTATGAAAAGGAAACCATTCTATGGTGCAGTAGAATACCAGCTGCTGAAAGCCCCTCCCAATTAAGCAAACAAAAAGCAATTCAAACGCAAATGAAATAAACCAAAATAAGAGGATTATAGTTTCAAGTCAAATTGGGAAAAGTATCACATATATGACGTGCAGTATCTTAGCCTGTAAGAAAACTGTCAAAAATACCACTCAATAGAGACAAGACCAAACAAATAACACTTTTTAGTCTTATACAGCAATATTTGGTACCTGTTTATCTGGAACTAAAAGCAAAATATCACAGACTGATCTTAAGGGATGATTTTTCATATCATTTGGCAAGAAATAGGAAAACTCTTGTGTATTTCTGTATACCTTAGAGTGTGTGTATGATCATGAGCATCTATGAGTTTTTGTGTGTGTATTCACTTACGCGTACATGTTTGACAGAGAGGATGGGTACAACAGCCATGTCAGCTACAGCAGCTGCTTTGCAAAGATAAGCAGCTGCTGCTGTCTCAGGACATGAAACACATCTACTGCACCAGAAGGTGCTGATATTCCATTAGCTGTGTCAGACACTTCTCTCAATAGTTAATCTGTGGCTCTGCATCTACCACATAGATGCAGTGTTGTCATAACATAAAGGGTGCAATTACCTGGGCATTAAAGTTTTAAAGTATTTAACCACTTTAAGTGGATAATTATCCATTAATCTGAAGATAACATCTGATTGCCTACTGCTGAATTCTGCGGTAATTACATGTTTATCCATATTATAAAGTAAAATAAACCTTTTAAGATAATAGCTTGTTTCTTAATAAGTTTACAAATGCATCATCCACTATAATTTCTCAGACAAGTTTTTAGTTTTTTTCTTTGTAGAATGGGATCAGCTTGAATGAGCCAAAAATTTAGTATTAATGTCAGTTTTAGCACATTGCAGTAGAAAACAATCAAGAGTAAGACACATTCATTCATATTTCTATACACCAGGGATATTGAAAATGGTAGACTGTGTAATGAATCATATGGGAAATCTGCTCCTTGCTTTTCTGCTTGCTCATTTTGTGAACTAGTCTGTAAGTTCCAAGGTCAGTGACAAGTTAATGTTCTATCACAACTATGTTATGTTTTAATAAGAGACATCACAGCTCTGTGTTGTAAGAATACATTTCCTGATTCTCTTTATGAAGCTTTAGCCATTACTGAGACAGAACTTATAAAAATTTATAACTGCAGGAAATTTCAGTAGCACCAGGAAAGATCTCTCATGATTCCCATTTGGTATTTTTATCTGCTTCAGTGTGAGAGAAAGGGTAGCTGGACACAAAATAGATATGACATTGAACAATTCAAAAGTACGAAATAAAATATAGGTTACGGAAAATTATTGCTCTTATTTAATACAGCTGCATGAATACACAAGAAATGGCAAAAGTAATTCTAAAAGTTTCCAGAATTTTATTATTTATACTGCACCCAGGAAAAAGAAGAAACACAGGAGAGAAAAAAAGATGAGACAAAAAAATGCTATTAATATTTCTGAATAGCTTTTCTCTTTGAAATTAAGAAAAGCTTTAGGGGAAAGTTCATTCCATCTCTTAAATTAAAATATGTATTTTTTTTAAATGGAAAAAAATCCTGAAATAAACTCATTTCAAGAGCAGCAATATTGGTGCCTACAGACTAAGTGTACATAGATCAACAGAATGATTTTCTGTTAGCAATTAGATTTCATTATTTTCACTAATGTACTGAATTGTATTATGAAATCCAAAGCTGCCAGCAAGATAAGATGAACTAAGGAAAAATAAAGAGACCTAATAAAAATGCCAAGTGGTCTTGACTGAAAGAAATGACAGTCCTGAGTAGGCACAAGCATGGTGCTTTATGATGAGCAGCTGAATCAAGATATCATGGGGATTACCAGCAAAAATCTGGCTACAGGGATCACAAGCCTCTGTGAACCAGTAATATCATGCTGATGCAAAAAAGGACATGTATGTAAGTTCCTTGGAAGCATAAAGAATAATATGGCCACAGAGAAAGGAAAACATTCTTTACATATGAGGAAGATGATGGAGATTCACCCATACCCTAACATCACGATTCCAGTTCAAGGAAAGTGGTGCCTGAGGGACCAAAGGAAGCCAAGGTTATACAGCATGCTCTGTAAAACAGGCTTTTCAGTGAACTGGAGATATTTGGTCTGAAAATAATCTAATGGAGATACAACAGTCTTTTCAATCTTCTCATAAAACATTGCTGAAAAGACTACTCTCTCAGTAGTCACAGGGCAAGAAATAAGTTTAAATTCCAGCAAGGGAGATTCCAGATGGATGTGAAAGACAGGAATAATGGAGTATGAAAATGGGTTGTTTAGAGAAGTTATGGACCTTCATCATAGAAAACTCATTAGAACTTGATATCCTGGATTGCTGAGGCATTATTCATGTATGACATGTCTCTGATCCACCAGATTTGGCTGAAGAGTACAGGTCTCAAAGATATTTCATTTAGTTGCAGAAGATACCTTATGGGCAAAGGTAAAGATTTCACCAGAATTCCCTCCATTATGGGGAGTTGAACGTTTTGAGCTCAGCCTTTGCTAGAGCAAAGGCACTGCCTGTAAGATCAGATGGGACATGATGGTATACAAAATCTAGTTTTCACTGGATAGACAAAGGATTTTTAAGGCATGTGGAGTTTCAGCTCTATGTGTGATTCATTTTTGACTGTTTACAACATTCTAGCTGACATTCAGATCAATCTGAACCAAAAAATTAGGTTTAAATTTTATTTTAAAAGTATTTTTTCATACAAATTAACTTTCTGTATGTGCTTGTTCTGTGATGGCCTTTCCCCTTAATTCTGATTCCTTCTTTGTGGGATTAGAAAATCTCAGAAACCAGTACCCAGAATTTTCTGCAATTTCAAGCATTTTCTCATCAGGAAGATAATATTGTCTCTGAGTTGTTCTGGGGTGGGGACACCTCAGGATGATCCACTATGTATGTTTCATTATGGAACTATGTCCTAGGACCAACTATGTTCATGATGATTTATCTCAATCCTGTCTGTCACTTTTCCATTAAGTGGCCATGACTAAATCTAAGAATAGCATAACCCAGTACTTATATTAGAGCAATTTGTTATATGTATATGGTGCTCCCCAGTGCCCTGATCAGTGCCATACACTTTTGAAACACAACTGGAGTTTTTTATATTTTAAACAAATAGTAGGCGCATTCACCCTTCCCTTCCCTTCCCTTCCCTTCCCTTCCCTTCCCTTCCCTTCCCTTCCCTTCCCTTCCCTTCCCTTCCCTTCCCTTCCCTTCCCTTCCCTTCCCTTCCCTTCCCTTCCCTTCCCTTCCCTTCCCTTCCCTTCCCTTCCCTTCCCTTCCCTTCCCTTCCCTTCCCTTCCCTTCCCTTCCCTTCCCTTCCCTTCCCTTCCCTTCCCTTCCCTTCCCTTCCCTTCCCTTCCCTTCCCTTCCCTTCCCTTCCCTTCCCTTCCCTTCCCTTCCCTTCCCTTCCCTTCCCTTCCTATTAGTTGTCAGCTATATCTGGATATATATATATATAGAAGACTTCTCATGCTAATGTATACATTTAGTTTTATTTCTAAATCAATAGCCTGAAATCAGAACAGGCTGAATTAGCAGTATTTTGCTCCCAAAATGTAACAGTTAATGACTGCATTACAGAAATTTTGTATTATACCAACGGAATTCTTTATGACTTACTGTTTTATAGAAGAAAAAAAACATATAAAATGCTGAAGACAAAATGAGAAATAACTAAGTTCTTATTTTTTAACTAATTTTCCTCTGCATAGTATTAAAAATGCTTGTTCTCACAGGCAAAAATTTTCCTTTTTATTTGATAGAGGTAAGAATAGTCCTGTGCTGTATACATGAGCATGAGAGGCCATTACTTTGAATTTCTGATGGCTGTTGAAAACTTGCCTTAAACAGAAGGTGCAGCGCCGAAATGTCCATTGGCAGCTCAGAAGAGAACACAATGTGCTCCAGGTCCCTCAGCCAATAGTCCCAAGGCCCTGAGGTCCCTCTTGATTGTCCAAAGCCTTCTTGATGCTGCCCACCTGGAAAACCAGTAGTGAGTAATAATCAGTGGGCCACAACAGGCTGGGAGATTTCTGGGTTCCTTACCCAGGCACCAGGAAGGCTACACACCTTCCCATGGGTTGGACCTGTTTGGCACACTGGGACCTCTATTTGTCTCAGAAGGCAGTCAAAAATGACTACTCCCTTCTTTTTGCCTTAACTGAGGATGTTGTGATACAGGGAGCAGGTGTTCTGCCACAGGTGACCCTTCCAAACCAAATGGACATTCAGCTGCATCCTCATTGCCCCGGCCCTCAGAGTCCAGGGCCTGACACCTACTATATAACCTCACTTGTGAATGTGAGGTAGGTTGGAAAGGCATGCATCTGGTAACATGAGCAGTTTCCATTCCCCTACATCTCTCAAGGTCCTCTCTTTCTGCCTGGTGGTGAAAGGGTAGAGGATCCATTGCTTGTTGTGATTGGATGGTAAATGGGTTTCTCTAAGGCATGGCAGAGTGTGGCTCCACCAGTCAATCTCTTCCTCAGAGTCCCCAATCCTTTTTATTGCTTCTGCTTCATCTCTCAGCTCCTTCTAGGATCTCCTAGGCTGAGCAGATTGTGAACCTGAGCACACCTCACAGAGCTGTTGTCCCTGCTGTCCCCAGAGAGCAGCACCAGGCTCTGGCACTCTCTGCAGCCTGAGACAATCTTTTCAGCTGCTTCAGAGCTGCCTCTGACTCATGACTCCACCACTTTCTGCTCGGGAGCAGGAGAGCTCTGCTCCAGTTTCAAGGTCTTGCTGTGTGGGAAAGCTTACCTTGCTTCTTCAACACGATTCTTTACTCAAGACAACTTCTGACTGTGCAGCTCACTCAAGAGTCTTCACTGAAATCTCTTCTGTTTCCCAATCAGGAAAAAACAGAGCCTTTGAGCAGGGAGGGAGACAGACTTCCCACAATGAATGAACTCGTCAGCTCTGCAGCCATGGCCACAGAAGTATCTGCTGAAATGCTCATTTCAGCACCAGGCCTTTGGAAGCACCAGGTAACCTCAGCTCTACTGACAGGGATGTGTGCAAAATGGTGCCAAAAATTTTCCCTATGCTGTTGGCAAACACAAATATGTGATTGAGGGTTTCAAGCATGCTGCCTTAATTCTTCTACAAAGAGGCAGAGGAACAGAGATGATAGACATGTTAAATATTTTTAAGTATAAATAATGCCCATCATTCATTCTATAGCCTCAAAACTTGTTTTGCTTCTAACAAAACATTACAAGCCAAAATATTATGACTAGAACTACCCAAATTACTTAGAGAGGTCTGAAAACCAGCTTCTTCCAGTTTAACACGTTTAACACTCTGCCTTTTTCTCCCCTAAGATTAATGTATGTCTCTATAAGGCTAAGAAGCAGCAAAAGAATACAGTACCACTACTTTTCCTCTAAGCAGCAAGAAGTAGTGATTTATTGAAAAGCCATGGCATTTATATAAAGGAGATGGCAAAAAACAAAGTAGAAAAGACTCATTGGTCAAAGAGTCACCTTTTTGAAAACATGCTTTCTGCAAAATATCATGAGACACACGGCATGGTGGTCAACACCAGGTGTCTATCTGTGTTTTTTTTTTACCTTCCCTTGTTTTGTTTCTGAGAAAGATCCCCAGCCTGGGAAAGATCCAGGCTGGAGCTGAGAAAAGTCAACAGCCTGGGAAAAAACTAGATTAGGTTTCTCCACGAGCCTTCAACAGTGTCCACAAATATATATCCATAAGGAGAAAAAAAAACAACTCAAAATCTTTTGGTGGAAAATAAGCGATAATTTATAGTTCTGTATTTAGTTCAAAGCATGCCTGAGATTAATGAGTAAAATATTTAATTGTACCGAAAGCTTGATTATATTCAGTTTTCTTAATTTAGAAAAAGAAATTTCCAAGCATCCTGCACTATTTGTTCACAGAACTATAAGAAACATGAGAAAAATAAGGATTTTTAAATATTGGGTTTCAAGGACATTATACGGCTCCTTGTGCGTTTGTTTCTCTAAAATCTCTATTCTTCCAACATTAAATGACTGCCAGTTGACACCTGAAATACAATATTGCCATTGGGGATACTGATAGGTGAAGCTACCAGCAACATAGTGGAGTAACTATTGTAGTTTCAACTGTGACAAAATTTCTGCTATCACCATTACTTTTTTGGCAAAGCATAGAAATCCCTTGCTTGCCAAAGTACTTTCAAGGTCAATGACAAAGCATTTACTGTGAATTCCAGAAGCTGTTTTTATTTTAACAAAATTTATGAGAAAAAATAGCCTAGTTGCTAAGTTTAAAAAACCCACAGACCATCTCAGCAGGTGGAAAAGTACAGAACTAATAGTTTGGAGTGAAAAACACAAATAATATATTAAGAAGCAATGAAAATTTATAGAAAAAGTATTTATGACTTCCCATGTCATTTGCTCCCTCTACAATTCTCTATTCTGTTCAAAAGATATAATTCATATTTTTTCCAAAATTTAAATGACACCAAATAAAATATCTATTTATAACAGTATGAGAAAGAAAGGGATTTACTTAGGGCTTAATATACTTTTGGGACCAAGTGCTGAACCTACAGATGCTCTCGAGGCATACGTTAAAAA
Organism: Erithacus rubecula; assembly: GCF_903797595.1. NCBI lineage: Eukaryota > Metazoa > Chordata > Aves > Passeriformes > Muscicapidae > Erithacus > Erithacus rubecula. The sequence goes on along the minus strand of NC_136689.1, from coordinate 93,741,175 downwards.
TTGTGTAAAGCAGACCTTGTGTTTTAGCACTGCAGTTAGATATATAATGGAGTACATGTGCTTCTCAGAAAGTGATTAATAACAATTTCTGACCTTTGAAACAATATTAATTAGTGCTATTGTTTTTACACACACAAAAAAAAGAGAATTTGTGTAGCCTGTTAGTTTGGAGACTAAGTCTATGAGAATGTATTCAGATAAGATTATGCTTGAAAGGCAACTATACATTTAAATTTTTTTTATGGTCGTTTTTTAAAGCAGAACACACCTCACAGAATACTTAGGGGGCCAATGTAACTGCCTTTCCTAACTCTTCTTTTACCTGATTCCTGCATCAGAAAATGGTGGAATTTTAAGGGCTTGACTTAATTTTGTATGACCATAACTAACCCTTCTCGGCCTCTTCACTGACATTATCTGTCTTTAGAGAGATCATTTTACTGAAGGACATGCATGCAATTGCAAGAGACAGCCTTTTATTTAGTGGTGATCAGGGATCAGTGTAAAGTAACTTCTCTCAGTTGCTTTCTGGAAAATTTTTTATAAGCTCTGAAAGGCACAGTACTATGAGGCTGCAATAGTTTAAGTGTGAGGGCTATTCCTTATTTAGAGAAATATTTCTTATGTTTTTAATGTGTTTTTGAAAAACAACATGGTATGACTTCTGTTTATTCAGAGACTAGAGGAGAAGGTAAGCTGTATCTGTTTTCTGAGTCCCCTGCAAGTTTGACTGAGCTTTCTCAATGGAAAAAGGGGCCCTGTGTGAGATCTTTAAGTTGTGCTAGCAATGGTGAATGAGACAGGTGATATGGCACCCTAAGCATGAAGAAAGAGTGCAGAGGTGGGTGCAGACCAAAAACACTGCCCAGACTGAATGCTGCAAGAAGCTAGAAAGCAAAAAGTAGAAATTTCCCAAAATACTCCAAAAGTAGTTATTCAGAGCTATAGATACAACACTAGATTATCACTGATGTTCTAAACCAAGCCAGCTGGGATATACAATAACAAAAATTCCTTCATTTACAAGAAAGACCTCATATGATCACACAGAATTGTATTTGTATAATGAGACTGGATCTTGTTTGTTCACAGTGTGCTTTATGCTTTTCTTGATTAGGAATTATTTACTTCAGCTTCTAATAAAAGGCTGAGAATCTTAATAAAAGACCACATAATAGTCTTGAAATGGAATAGATCTTGCTTGTGAGTATGATGAAAATGAAAATATTAATTAATCAATTTTTCAACACAGAGATTGTGAGTAACCTTATACACTTGACTTCCCTACAGGGAATGAGTTACAAATGTTCTTAATGGAGTCTGGTGGCATGAATGGTGCTGTAGGAAGCACCCTTGAAATATGTGGTGCTCCTTTGCTCTCAGTTGTGGAGGAGGCAGACAGTGCTTGAGGCTGGTCTGTACAAAAGCTAGCACACTTGCTTTTTCACTTCTGAGTACCTTCAGCACTACAGTGGTAGCTCAGTGTACTGTTCCCATTTTACACCACCTTTGTGAGCTGATAAAATTTGAACATGCATTGAGTTTTAATAAAAAGACCAGGCAGGGATGCGAATGAGATGATTTCAGAGACTGCCATTGTGACTTTTTAACATCAGGATAATGTATTTCCCAATTGTGTAAGAAAGCACTGCCTAAAACTTTCTTCTAAAAGAAGAAAATAACTACTTCCTCTAAAGGAAAATTAAGTTTTATTTTTACAATAACATACCTCCAAACTCATCACCAACAACAAAACAAACTGTGGGCAGGATGTGCAAATGTAGTAAATTTCAGACGTTTCTCCTATAACTTGTTGGTTTGTTTTTGTTTTTGTTTTTTATTTTCTGTACTGCTTATTCATGTAAAGGCAGAATTCATTATATATTTTATTTTGGAATGATGTGAAAAGTCAGTATGTAATATGTCTACAAGTCAAGCCATCCAACTGGACAATTCCATCCCTTTAACCACAATTTCCTACTTCATTTCACCCAAAGCAGATTTCTCCCTCCTCCCCTTCTTTTTGCTTGTATTTGACCTCTGAATTAAAAAAAAAAAAAACCAAGAAAACCCACCAATTATTTTATTTAAGTCTGTAGTTTACCCATCTATAATTTTCTTCCAGGTTATTCTAGAAACTGTCTTGTGGATAATCTTGCTGTCTAAAAGATTTAACTTACTTGTATAATGCACTTAGAATAGACAACACATAAACAGAGAATCACAGCAGTGATATACCAGGTGGTATCAAAGTCCTATTGGTCAAAACAGAACCAGAAAAGAAAATAGAGAAAAATATTTAATAAAGAAAAAGCATTCTCAATGTTCCCCTCCAACCACTCACCACTCTCCCTCTCCCCCTGCTCCTCTTTCACAGCAAAAAAATTATTAGCATGTATTCTTTTTAAGCAATTTCCTTTTCCAGCTGTCTTGGCCAGCCTGCCAGTCACACAGGTTCTCTCATAACATACCACTGCTCTTATCCTATAGGCACACACTAAATCCCTTTCTCCAGGACAATTTGTCTGTAGCTGAGTTACATGAACAAATTTACAGAAGATGGTCCAATGAGAAAGAGAGAATTACTTTCAATGCTTATCAACTTCTCTCAGAAATACACTTGGCTTTCAAAAGCAGCCCTAGTCAATACTCCCAGTAAACCTGCTCCTCCACGCAATTTGTTTTTGTTATTGTGTCTTTCTCATCAAATTATGGGCAAAGTACCATTCCTCTTGTCATAGAGACCTCTGACATCATGGACTGTGCTTGAAACAAAACCAAATTGCCATTCAAAGAAATGCAGCACCCAAAATGTCCAGCCAACCCAGCAGACAACAGTATACCTGTTGCATGCTTTTCCTGAAGCCTTTGCAAAATTATTAATATTATTTAAATTTCTGTTTAGTTCTCATTCTGTGCTAGTTTGTTGAGAGTCTCTGGTTACCTTGGCACTCACTGGTTGGTTGAATGTTTGGTGATTCTGAATGTGGTAATACCTGACAGAGAGCACATCTCAACTGCAGCAGTTCCATGTCTCTTGTCTGCTCTAGACGGACTTTATATTCACTGAATTTTTTTTTTTTTTTTTTTTTTACGAATTTGGAGTGTGGGCCTCTCTGAGGGTATGGTGACATGGTGCTGATTTTCACTTTTCCTAACATTATATTCTGAATATTTCCTAGACAATATGCCTCTATTGCAGTTTTCATGTCTCTTCTTCCATCTACTTGCTCTTTTCTGTTATTGTTCTGTTCAGCTCCACCACAATGTATGCCTAGATGGCACTAACAGGAGCTTTCCAGGTCTACTTTCACCATTTCATATTTAAGTCATTGCAAGATCCCTCCCACCTCCAAATGTTAAAAGGGATGTGCTGCAGTCTCAAAGAGACCAATGCAGTTGTATTATCCACATGCAATCATTTTAATTAAAAAGTGACAGTTTATTTTCATTAAGAAAATAAACAACATTATTTTTGTATTATAAATGCTTATTCCTGCAGTTCTTGGCAGGCTGCAATATAAGCTATGCCAGACAAAAGTAAGAATGAATCCTTATCCAAGTTGCTCAATTAACTCAACAAATCAATTCAGTGGTATTTAACTTATTGTTCTCTTTTTTCTCACCACAACCTCCAAAAAAATTAAATACCAGTTCTTGTTTTATCCAACAGACTAGAAGGGGTGTGATCTTGGACCTGGAAAATCTGAATTTAATGTGTTTTTGTTGGTTAGGGTCTACTCAGTTTACATATCAAATTTTCTCAGTCTTCCTTAGCACGAAGAGCACATCACAGTCCACTGGGGCTTAAACCTGAAAGATTTGAAAATCTTTGGAACAAAGAGATTTTTTTGTTGGTTGTTTGGTTGTTGGTTTGTTTGGGTTTTTTTCCAGCTTGCTATTGAAGGAGATGATTGAAAGTAAAAAATATCAAAATTTTAAAAGACTGGTTGCTTTGAAAATGTTGTTATTTCGGCTAGAGATGGTAATAACTCTTTTGTTACAATTTTTGTGTTGTGAAAAGTGCAGCAGTTATTCTTAAGAGACTTTCCCCACCAAAGTGTTATTTCTATATTTAAAATAAATAATCAGAAAATCAGGTTATTCTTATCAAACTTCTAATAACATTTTTTTGCATTACTCTCTCTGTAGGAAGTAATATTGAATTGCCATAGTAAATGGATATTGCATCTAAATACAAGCTTTAAATTCAGATACTCATAACGAACAGAGAGCAGAAATGTCTGCCAAATTTGCATTTAAAAAGTTCTTAAAGTTTGTTATAAAATTTTTATAAATTCATAAAAAGGTGTATTGTTCTGTTCTGACCATTCACTTTGAGAAATGAAAAGTTTCAGGCCTTGAACATGAAAGTCCATGCTCATTTTTCTGATTTATTGTACTACTGTGTAGCTAATATTAACCTACACTGCTGTGCAGGTTTCACTTTGTTCAAGGTTAGTACAGTATTAAAGTCAAAACATGGAACATGTAAGAGACACAAAAGAAGTCAAATTAAGAAATCTTCTGTTTTCACATTCCCTCATGTTACTTCAGGGAGTCTTCTTCTAGGTTTACACTGACCAACGATATATTTAAATTAGGATTTGAGGTCACTCCTTTCACACTAGTAAGTTCAGTACATGCTAAAAATCTTGCAAAGTAATGCTCAATTGAATTATGCAGTAGGGTAACTAATGTTCATGCTTTGATCTTCTTGAAAGTAGGCAGAGGTTAAAGCAAATGCAATCTAGAATGGATGCAGTAAAAAAGGAACAGAAGCTCTTAAAAACTCAACTTTTCCCCCAAATCCCTAGGTCTCAGAAGAAATTTTTCTATTTCTTATGCATGCCTTAATATCCTGTTGACTTCCTTTACCTATGGATTTTTGGAAGAATAATAGTGAGCTTTTGTTCTCTCATCACACTGGGGGAAAAAACTGGAAACAAAAGTTTTTGGAATGTTTTTTTATGGAAAATATGATGGGAAAAAATTTAGCAGTAAAACTATAAACAGAAGTGGGGGAAATGCAAAAAAATTTAAATCATAATTAAATTATTTTGCACAAGTATCTGATGCACAGGATCTGAGTTGCTTTTCAAAGGCTTGTTGAAAATGTGAGCATAAGCCAATGCTTGTATTCATTTGCACTCTATCAGCCCCATGTTACTCAGGTTACAGAATGAAATGTTTGAAAGCCAACACAAGGTATAACTCCCTGTCATTGCACATAGCCCAAGGACAATCAAAAACTCCCTATGAAAATCCACAGTATGCCAAGTAACTAAAGGCTGAACTACAAGCACTCTGGAGAAGAGGTGGCTTGAGGACTGTGTAATCAATCTGAATTCTGATGTCTCCAAACCCATCTCTCAGTTCTCTTCCTTCTCCTGCTTTTGCAGTAATAGGGTACTTCCAGGCAGCTTGGTGTGGCTGCTTTATACATTGCTTAGCAGTACTATAAACCTGGTCTGTGACTGTGCCAGCATGAATTTGGCACGCAGCCAAAACTTTTTTCCTGAAGAACAGAAGTTAAGAGAAGAGGCATTTCATTTCTTTGTACCTTCAATCAAATGTGAATGTAATTCCACAAAAAGAGGAAACTCAGTCTTGTCAGCTTCAGAGATTTCCTCCCTTCATGCTCCCCAGTCTGCAGCATATAGCAGAAATGTGGACATTTTCAAAAACTTCAAATAGGAAAGCATCAGACGTTTTGAATATATGAGCTCTAACAAGCTACTATTATAATATTCAGGAAAAGATTTTCTGAACCCAGGTCTTGACACAAGAAAGAATGTGTCATTCACTATTAAAAATCAACTAACAAGAAAAAAAGCGTTGAAAAGCTGACAAAAATAGTGCCAATAGATTAAAAGAAGTTCTGTTTTGTCCCTTTTTCTGAAAGCATCTTTATAAAATAGACTTATTTCTTATGCAAACATGCAAGGCAAAAAAATCCCATAACCTAAAAGGAAATTTTATGAAGTAAAAATCCTCAGTAGCTTCCTACATAGGACATAAATGAGGGACTGCACATTTTTCAGCATGTAAGTGGAATAATCTTTTTGTAAGTTATACATTAGACCACTCAAAACCCAAATGCATTCACACACACTGGTGATAGCAGAATAGGCCTCCAGCTGCACAGCTTTATTAGAAAGAGATATGGTAGAGCACTACAGGGCTTTGTAAATGCTGTGGAACAGAGAGAAAGATTTTCACCTGCTGCTATATGGCCAAGCTGTAGTAAGACATGATCCTTAGGAAGGTATTAATACATATAAATACATACACATATATAAATCTACACCTAAGTACATAGGTTGTTTAAAATGCATCAGGAAAACAATGTAAAAGTATTATATAGCTGTTAAATAGATGAGGAAAAAATGAAAAAATCATAAAATTAAATGCAATAAAAAGAAGAAAGCCAGCTTATACCATTTAAAACTTTTTTTACAAGATCAGATCAGAACCAGTAAAAGAACTGGTTCATACGCTGGACCTGCCCATTCAGTTCTTTGCAAAACCCAATCTCTTCATGCCTTATAAGAAAACAGGAAAGTGTGAAGAGACTCCTTTCTCTGACACCACACTGCGACTACATCCTAACAAATGTTTGATTTTTTTGTTGCTCTGAGGATCCCCATTTAGGTTTTCTGAATATCTGGCTAGTTACATGTCAGTGATATTAAGTATATTTTTAGGAGTATTCAGAGGAGATCATCTGTTACGTTGTCTTAGAGATTTGATCCAACGTGACAGTAACCACTGAATACTTGTTAGGAATTGCCTGATTTAGAAAGCCTGAAATGAAAAATACCTTCAACTAAACCTTATGGTCACTCTCTCCTAAAAAACAAATGTATCTCTAGAAAGAATTTTGAAATGGTGAGTTTTCTTTTTAGCTTCATGTAGCACTGTGCATCTTTTTGATGATACATAAGTAGGATTTATATTTTTATGGTTTTCAGTTGGCATTCCTATGTCACAGCATTATGTGTACTTTCTCTATGAAAACCTAATGTCACTGTTTTTTGTAGAGGAATGCTAAAGAACAGACTGTACTTTTCTCACTTCTACAGTGACCCAGCTCTATGTGGAGGCATCAGGAAGTTTCCTAGGACTGTCGATGACTTCTTCATCTCTGGCTGCTTCTATTGCACTCATCTTCCACCTTTCTTCATTAAAAAAAAAAAAAAAAAAAAAAAAAAAAAAAAAAAAAAAAAAGCAGTACTTCTAATAATAGGCAGTAAGTTAAATGCTTTTGATGAATTTCCTTTAAACAGGAAGGAGTGAAAAAGAGACTGTTTTCTCTTCATTGGCTGGGATGGAGTGATGATTACCAGAGCATGGTGTTGGGATAAAGGAAGTGTGCCAGCCTGCCTTTATGAATTACATACTGTGGACTTAAGTTGGAAGTTTTGATATTGCAGAGGAGGGAAAACCTAGTTTCAGATGTCTATGATGCTTTATTATTAGAAGGTAATTTTTTGTGAACATATTTATCTACAGAAACTATTCTGAGTATCAGACTCCCTAGTAATAACCAGTAGTGAACTTGTAGGTTAAGTTTAAAATTTGAAAAATCCCAAAGCCTTTGTCAAAACATAGTATTTTGGCAAAGGTAGAATATTACTGGTTGTTTTAACTCGAAGTGAAATGCAAGACTTATCTGTAATAATAGTAAAGCCATTACAGTCAAAGCTGAACTATACTTAATATTTTTGTGCATGTGTGTAGCAAGTAAAATTGATAGCTTAATGTATTAAATAATACTTTTACAAAGCGAATATTAAATAAGATATAAAGGATACACTGAATGAGTTTGAAGGTCTTTCTTCGAGAGCTTCACCAAAATGGTAATTCTGGGGGTTATATGACCCTCTTTTCTTCCATTAAAGTATGGAAGGTAAACAAGCAACTTTTCTGATTCTAAGGAGTGAGAAGGTTGAATTTTCCATTTAATTTATGCTTAGGTGGCTTTCTACTGTGACTTTCCTTAATAATCTTAATGTGACCAGTCAGGAATGGAATCAGCAAAACTCTGAAGCATTAATTAGGATCTTTTCAATGTAATGTCATCTAGTTGTTAAGGTTATTATCTCACCCACATTTAGGGTTATTCTACCGCCCACCAGGCTCTGAAAACATCACCTACAATCTCATACCCACTATTAATATCTCTTTTTAATCTTGGCAGATGCCTAACCTCCATCACCATGCTTGTTGTCATTTTAAACAGCCACGGCCTTCATAGAGGATGAAAGAAACATGCTATTTGTAGCAAAACTCTTCAGTATGTTTAAAATTAACAAGCTGGAGACTGTAAAAGAGTATCAAACTTTAATTAATAAATATTTTCTAGCTAAAAATTCCTTTCATAAGAGGAATCATTCCAGAAAGTGCTAGTCTTAGAATAAAAATTTCAGATTCATAGGAGGAAGGAAAAAATCAATTTTCAATAAAGACAAAAGCTACTGGAAATTGTGTAACAGTTACCTTTTAAATGAATAATAATGCCAGTGCCTGATTAAAATAATGTCATACTTTAAAAGTAAAACTTGGATCATCTGTAGTAAAAAAAAAAGAAAGAAAAATGCAGGCAGCAAAGAGCAAACATTAAAATCACCTTCTAATAAAAGATGATAGGCAAGTAATAGCATATCTGACAACCACAAATGGTCAACTCAGAACCTTACATCAAATTATTACAACTGCCTGAAAATATATTTAGTACTTCAAACTGGTAGGTTCATGGAGAGTACTCCTCTAAAATTACTGTCTTTGGAACAAAAGAATGAGTTAGGTGCCCAGGTCTGTATAGCTAAATTGAAGCTATAAAAAAAACAACAAAAAAAAAACTGCGGTCAGATAAGTCAGATGCTGATGGATTTCTGGATGGTATTTAAACATTCATAAAATGTTTAACTCCATTTTACACACATATACAAGAGCTTTATTGCACTGTTAGGGCAGGAGAGCAGATAACAGTTCTATTATAGGTTACACTTTGGACTCTATATTTATTTGTGCATGAACACATCCTAACACACATTTAGAGGCAAATGAATGCATGCTAGAGAAGATTTTCTCATTCAGCCTAAAATGTCACAATTTATTTTTTGCAAATGTGATAAGACAGCAATTTTTCAGAGAAAAATTATCTCATCTGAAAAGCCTTTTTTTGAACTATTTGACCTAGAAAAAAAAAATTATAAATTCCATTTTTTCAAAATAATGTCCATCCATTTTGTATTTTTTCAAGCTGCAGCTTAAGCTGCTCTATACAGGGCAAAAAACCACATTAACGACAATAAAATAGTAATAAGTATTAACCTTAAAGGATAAAGGATTGGCAATTAGCCATGTACACAATACCTTAATACTTCTAAAGAGTTGCAGAAACTCTGTGATGTTAATATTAAACCATTCTGCAAAGGTATTCAGGTAAGATTAAGTTGTGAAATAAATCATACACATATGTGATTGAAGATAAATAGGGAAATATTTATGTTTTGCACTGTGCATTCCCTGAAGGGGTGCCTACCGCCTACTCTACCTGATATTGCAGGCAATGGAGGGTGAGGAACGATGATTTGGTAACACATTAAAAACAGCTCCACTTCCAGTGGAAAAGCACATGGCTGTGAAGACTGAAATAGATTTTCCCTCCTGCCACTCCCCACCTACCCACGCAAAGGACCCAAGCTGGAATTGCTGGGGTTGTGCAGAGTAGAGCAAGCCAATGTCAGCCCAGGGAAAATGCAGATTGCACTCATGATTTCTGCAGACTTCAAAAGAGTGATGCTTGGTTTCTCTCTGGATTTGAAGGCACAGCCATGCTCAGGATTATGCAAATGCAGTATAATCTTGGGCCATTCCCATGAAAGTTAAACCTCCCTATGAGCTCCTATTTCTGTGAGTCTCAGTCTTGTCCTGCGAAAGTTACAGGTACTGACAGTAACCAAAGAAATTCTCTGCAAATCTGACATCTATTTCCTAGAGTCAGATACACCCATACAACAGTGGAGTATGCACAGGTTTGGGGTATGGTTACCCAGGATGTTCTCAGGCAAACAAGGGCTTATAAACAGTGGGTTTGTATACTCGTCTGAAGGAGGTTCCTCATCCTACTCTCAAAAGCTTCAGTACATTTTGAAGTAAAGCAAATAATGTGAGATGTGACACTGAGGCAGTGGGTTTGTGGGATTTGCCTCCTCCACCATCACTAATACTGCTACATTCTGAAATATGTGATATCCATAAGGGCCACTCTTTGAACTTGTGAAGATTGTGAATACCTGGAAAGTTATGCATCCAGACACTTTTCTCTGCTGCAGAATCTGCTTGCAGTGTTAGGGGCTGGTGCACTGTCAGTGCAGCTGGATTTTAAATAAGCCATTTTGTGAACAAAACTGGTGAACTCCGAACTGACAGGAATCTGTGATTTTTCTCCTCTATTAGATGTCCTGGCCTCAGTAATTACATCTTAACCACTGTCTCCTGCAACACCTGAACATAAGAAACTCATGCTGTGTGCAGTCCAGAAGGGTGATCATAAGAATTTGCTGAATATGTGAGATTGCCTTTCCTTACTGATAGGACAAGTCACAGTCTGTGTTCTGGACCTGACATCAGTTTCCACAGAATTTCTAAGCTACTACCCACATTTCAATTTTTCTTACTCCCACCAGACTGGTCAGCCTGCAAGGCTGTGTGAAGGATCCTGTGTGTGTTCTCAAGGATGGACCCTACTTAGACATGTTTCCTGGTACCTTCCTGCACATCCAAACAGCTCTGGTTAATTTCTTTCTCTCAGATCTCCATGTCAACACCTTCCAGCTGCTCTAGAGTTCCAAGTGGAGGTACATGTTTGGATATTTTGGAGCACAGTGGGTAAAAGCTGGATATTAAAACATTTGAAGTCCTGTGTCTTAACAATAGACTCACCACAGCTGTTGTAACTAAATACATTAATTTGCATATCACCACCAAGAGTCAGCTTTCCCAATAGATAAAATTGAAGGCTATAAGAATACAGTTTCCTTTAAACATGGAGCGGCAACAGTACGGCAAAAAAAAAAAAAAGAAAAACAATAAGCCAACAAAATTTGTGATGAAGGCTATATTTAATAATAGTTACATTTTGTTCCTCAGCATTTTGGCCATATTCCACTCCTCTTTTTGTTAGGTCAAGGTGAAGTGTTCTTTGAATTTAAGTCAGATCTATCTTCCTCCCATTTGTTCTTGCTGTCTTCTCCCATAGAAATGGGTAGGAAGGGGAAAGGATGGGTTAACTCTAAGAGAAAAATATGTTAAGATATACTGTCCTAGCTTTCATTCATGTTTTGGAAGACTGCTTGTGAAATTTGGCACTGAGATACTTCCTTGTGTCACTCTCTTTTCTCCTCATTCTTAAGGTTCTCCTATTAACACTTCTATCCTACTTCTTCATTTTTTTATTCTTTGGTGTAGGTTGCTTTTTTCCCCTTGTGCATATTTCTGTACATTCATAAAATCTTGTTCTTTCTATTAAAAGAAATAGAAAGGGAATAGAACTCTTCTTTACATTTATCCTCTTTCTCATTATCACATGGTTTATGAAATGAAATTTATCAATTAAATTTATCTTTTTGAAGACTCTATCACAAGATTAGTTTGAAATGCTACCTGAAAGGATAGAATTGATGGAAAACCAGATAGGACAATCAAATATAATAACTTCTCTATAAGACAAGAGGGATGGTAGAAAAAGAATATGCTTAGAATGCATTTGGTAGCTTTTGATCCATTGCTGATCATTAACATAAGATCATTAACAGACTATAACTCTGACCATTTATATACTAGAAAGCCATGCAAAATACAAAGAAAGGTTGTAAATACTTGGAATATTTTTCAATGCAGGACTTCCCAGACTGCAAAACTTGGATGAATTAGAATTCAAGTTTGTCTTAAATCTTAAGCACATTTAGCTATGTTTCAACCTTCAAGTCTTTTAAGGTAATTATAATGGAAAATCATACTTTCTACACAATATGGGATTTCATTCCCTAAATGTTTTAATGAAGTTGTTTTTGAAGATTACTGAAGCATTGTAGGTAAAATGCTAAATATATTATTTTAAATAGAAAGCTTATGTGCTATTGACCATGTTTCATGTTTAGAAATTGGCAGAAGCCAGTCAGAAAATTAATGTTGTTATAGCTATATTTGTTTGCAAGGGGATTAGGTCTTATGGGTTGCCTAAGATTTAACTGCCTTAATGTGAAACATTATTTCCCCACAAGCAGAAGCACAGTACCTTGCTCTTGGATATTACACTTCATGGTCAAATATATCAGCCTAAGCCCTTTATGATAAAGTCAGTATACAAATTCTTCTAATATCACTGCTGTAGGGTGTTGCTCTACAAAACCAAGCTGAGGCAGATATCTGGGGAAAGTAATGCCTCTGGCTGGTGTAGCTATCTCTGAGAGAGCATATCTGCTAAGACAAAGATAGCTCGCCTACACAGTCACAGGGACCCCAGTCAAGCCCACAGTACTTCTTAGTTTGGGGCAAAGTGATAAAAATATAAACTATGATTTGTTTCCAAAGTCAGAATCCTGGATGAGCAGAGATTTTGACTCTTACTGGCCCTCTGATTGAAAAGCAGAGGTGAAAATATTCCATTTTCTGATTTCCAAACCAGACTAATCCACTATAATATATCCCTCCATAAACCAGGAGATGACACTTTTTAAAATTAACCTTTCTGACACAGGTTGGGAGCAACAGAGTAAGATGTAAACCTACATATCTACCATCTAGTTGGAGGATAAAAAAATAGGTACTATTGGTCTGGATAGAAAGCCAGTAATAAATATGCATGTGATTTCATGCAGGAACTAATGGCTTTGCTTTTTACAATGCTCATGGAAAACAATAGTTTTTTAATATTGTCTATCTACATGATTTATATTTCATGCTAGCTCACAAAGGGCTCTGGTTAGTATGTGATTTATGGTTGGAGGAAAATAATTGTCTGAAGCCTAGCTGAAGGTAGGCTTGCAACACATTAATAATACATTAGTTAATGTTTCTTTCTTGGCATTGCCTATGCAAATTTCTATTATCATAATAAAAATGACTGTTTATTTTAGATTGAAAACAGCTTTAGGTGAGAATATGTTTTTTATCAGGTGTCTTGAATAAATACTAACTGGCATTCCCTGATAAACTTTTAACCAGTCTCAGCTGCCATCTGGCCAGGGAACTAGAGGGGAAAACTGGTAGAAATTGAGAGGAGCTTTCTGTGCTCCTCTTTGGCAAGTGAGGTAAAAGTCCACCCTGGCGTGAAACTTCAAACACTGATAACCATCACTGGAAAATGATTCATGAATGTGAATCATTCACAAACAGTGGACATATAATTTCAGATTTAAAATATATACTACATAAATTTACTTATTTTGTCAAGTAAGCAAGGGTGAGGATAATTTCATTCATATTAATTATTTTCTGTCAGAGGCAATCAGCAATACATATTGTCCGTCCAAAATAGTATTACATTTGATTGCACTTATGTTAGGTAGATCAGAAATTAACTTCTCTGCTTGAAATAAATTGTGACTTGATTACCTGCTGAATCATTTCCCTTTCCAAATGATGATTTTACACTAGCAGTCATATAAGAAACATCATATTTTTGCAAATATATGTAATTTATTCATGGCAATGTATTCTTCAGAAGGAATCATATTCTGCCTTCCCTGACACTGCCCACTGAGTTTGTACCTGTTAAGTTTCTGAGACCATTTAACTTCCTGAGATTTCTGAAGAGATAGAACATTTGGGGCGGCTGCTTTGAGGAATCTTTGTGACCTTTTTCAGCAAATACAATGTATGCATGTCATGTGAACACAAGAGTATTTTTATGGGGAAGTAACAAGACAGTTTGTCTGTATTCTTGTGATTCAGAGTGGCCTTGCTATGCATTTGTGCCCCAAGCTGCCCATGGGACTCATATGCAAATGAATATTTGATTATTCTGTCTGGTGCTATCCAAAGCAGCTGAAAATAAATACCAGACTGATCATTTTATAAGCTCAGGCTGGCTAATTTACACTCTGGAGACTGCAGAATGAAAATGCTTTGTATTTTAACCATATTTTCCTTATATTTTATTGGTTTTTATTGTATTTTGTTATAATAAAACATGCAATAGCAATGCAATTCATACACGGATTTTAAAGAAAAATACAGAAACAATATTAAATAATTGGAGAAAAATCTGTTGAAAATTACCATTAGTTTAGATTACTATTATAGTATTATAAATCAAAACAATTTTCCATGCATGTTATATGATAAAGCAGTATACTCAAGAATAAATGAATGATTAGTTTTGGAAATATAGGACTGTCTTCAATTCCATTGGCAAAAAATTTTCCACTGTAGAGTTCTGACAAGACATGCATGCTAGAGGGGTGACAAAAATTTTGCTGTATCCTTACTGCACAAAGTGGAAAACTAAAGAGTACCCAGGAATGCTGTGTGTTCTGAAACTGCTCTTTCTGAATGATAAACAGAGCAATCTTTAAAAAAAATTGCATTAGTTCTATCTCTGTTTGATAGTACATATAATTTTTCTCAGATTCTACAAGTTCATTTTTGTATAGCTGAGAGGTGGTGGGACTGCATGTGAAACCAGTTCTACAAACTTAAAATCATTCAGGGTTAATCTGTAAGGAAAATGTATTTTTGTCAGTTAATTGAATAGGATTATGTACTTTCCTGGTTGGAAATTGAAAGGAAATATTCCTCTCCTTTTTGATCCTTCAAGAGCTTTCTGTACTTTAAACAATCACTAGTCTCATCTTGAACAAAGCTTTTGTTTAATATGTGGTAAGGTGTCTTGAAAGAGTTCTCTTGTAGGCATATCCCACTTTTCTCCCTAAAATCACTGAATGTTCTGATTTAATATATCTTTAAAATAGAAATTAAGGAGGAAGTAATATTCTGCCCAAAAGCGGGAGTTCAGACTCATCCTTTTGACATTTCACTAGAAATATTGAGGAAGCCACAATTATGTATAGGCTAAATATTTTTCTCTATTCCTTTGGATGACCATATCTTTTATTAAAAAAATGCATAATTATATAGAAGATTTTGTTTGGATAAAAATAATGCAGAATCTCTATTCCTAGCAGTTCTTCCAAAATTTGTATAATTGGGAACTGAGTTGCTAGAAAATAAATGAATAGGTAAACTTCCATGTGCTTCACTAATTGCTATTCAACTAAGGAAAAAAGATTGGAAACAAATAATAAGGGTTATTCTTGGGAAAGGGAATTCTCTTGGCATAGTCTTGTAATTTTCACACTCATCAGACTTGAATGCAAAGCTAAAAGCAGTCAATGAAGATGCAAGATCATAATGCTAGGATTCTATTTTGTTTTGCCCTACCTAGTTGATAGTGGACTAACAAAAATAATTTTATACCCAGCAGTACCCTTTAGGTACTGGAAGATTACTACAAGGTCACCCTGTAGCCTTCTCTTCTCCAGGCTGAACCCCAGCTATCTCAGCCTTTTCTCATAGGAGAGATTTTTCATCCCTCTGATCATATTCATGGCCCTCCTCTGGACCCTCTCTAACAGGTCCATATCTATGCTAAGGGCTCCAGAGCTGGATGCACTGCTCCAGGCAGGTTCATAAAGTTACAAAGTTTTTCCTTATAATTCCATCACTCAAGCACTGTAATAATTTATCTAGATTGTATCTTTCCTATTTGCTGCAAGGCTGATCTCTAATGATGTCTATCGATTTTCAAAATCAGAAAGAAATTTAACAAACTTTCAACTACAGAATTACATTTCATTGCCCCAACCTGAAGTACACCACATACTGCAAATTCCTGGTTCAGAAAACTTCAGGCCACTGGTGCAGTAGAATGTAGATGTCTTGCAAAAGAGCACATGAAGCTTTTGTTAAGCTTATCATACCAATCAAACTTTGCCCACTGAAAGCGTTTATTGAGTACACTTTTATGTAACAATAGTCATGCACTATCTTGTCAATTCCATATATCTGTAATTTTTCTTTCTCAAGCAACTTAGGTCCATTCTTGTCCATCCCTAATAATCAAACACAATTTCCTAGGGGTTTTCTTCCCCTTCCTAGAGTCTCCTAAACATTAGTTTTCTTCACAAGTCACTCTTCTGCTAGGTCCACCTCAGTGAGCAGTAATTAAACACATGTTCATCACTGTGGACAGCACAACAAGCCTGTGTGTGACAACTCATTTTTCAACTACAGATGGACTTGTGCCTTCACTTCTGTAGCTTAGATATTTGTTTCATTAAGTTTGTTGTACTGACACAACAGCTCCGCGTTTGCTGCTGGGCGGCTAGGCGGCTTCCCGAATGCACGAGGTGAAAGATGCCCTCCCGGGCCGTGTTTCCGAAGGGATCCGCCACCGGAGCCGGGGCTGCCGCCGCCGCAGCCATCCGCCAGCCTGGAGAAAAGCGGGCAAAGCCGGGGCGGCCGAGGAGAGCACCGCAGTGCCCGGGCTCGGCCGGGCCGAGGCGCCCCTCGCCCCCTCCCCGGGCCCCGGCGGCGGGCAGCGCCGGTTTGGGGCGGCGGGCAGCGCCGGTTTGGGGCGGCGGGCAGTGCTGGCAGTGCCGGTTTTGGGGGCGGCGGGCAGTGCCGGTTTTGGGGGCGGCGGGCAGTGCCGGGCAGTGCCGGGCAGCGCCGGTTTTGAGGGCGGCGGGCAGCGCTGGCAGTGCCGGTTTTGGGGCGGCGGGCAGGGCCGGCGCTGGGGGCGGGCTCCGCGGTCGCGGCGCCGGGGGCGGTGTCCCCGCTCTGCTCCGCCCCGCCCCGCCCGCTCCCCGCCCGCTCCCGCCGGAGGCGCGGGCAGCCGCGAAGGCAGCGCCGGGCGGAGCGGGGCCGGCCGTGGGGCGGCGGCGGAGCGGGGCAGCGAGGGGCCGGCGGAGGAGCGGAGCGGGGCGGAGCGGTCGCCACCCGCCCGGCGGCGGGGCGGTGAGGAGCGGAGCGCGGGCGGAGCGGAGCGGGAGGAGCGGAGCGCGGCGGCTGCCGCTGCCTGGATGCCAGAAGCGCCTCTGGAGCCAGCGGCCGGCGGCACCCGGGAGGGCCCGGGAGAGGAGGAGGAGAAAGCGGCGGCGGCGGCGGAGGACTCCAGGCGCGGAGGCGAGGAAGCAGGCAGCGCTTGCCATGGCCTCCAACTTTAACGATATAGTCAAGCAGGGCTACGTAAAAATCCGCAGCAGGAAGCTGGGGGTGAGTTCTTTCTCCCTTCGCCGGCCCTGCCCGGGGTGGGGGCGAGGCGCTGGGTGTCGCCTCGTCGGCCTGGGGGGCGGTGGTGCCCCGGGCCGGGGCCGCCAGCGTGGGGCGCGGCGACCTGCTGCTGCTGCTGCCGCTGGGGCTGATGCTGGGGCTGCTGCCGCTGCCGCTGCCGCTGCTGCTGCTGCTGCTGCTGCTGCTGCTGGGGCTACCGCTGGTGCTGCTACCGCTGGTGCCGCTGCCGAGGCTTGGACTTGGCTGCAGCTCCGGAGGGGTCGGTGGGGATGCGCTGCCATTGCGCCTCGGGCAGAGCCGGCTGCTCCCGTCCCCGGGAAGGCTCCTTCTGTCTCAGCCATCGCCCGCCAGGGTCACTGTCCGCGGAAAGCCGCCCCGTGCCCCCTCCGCCTCGAGTCCCCAGCCCAGGCCGGGGCTGACACTCCCCTTCGGCCGTCCCTGCGCTCCCCTGTCCCTCGCCTTGCTGCTGCTGGCAAGGGTGGGTAGAGGAAGGCGCAGGCAGGAGCTTTAAACTTTGTGTACAGATTCCCCCTCTCCCTCCCGTTTCGGAGAGGGATGTTTTCAGTCAGGGCAGGGTCAGAAAACACTGTTGGTGCCGGAGTAACAGAGTAGCGGAGTGAAGCGGGCGTGGAGGTGTGGTGGTGTGATGATGCTCTGCCCTGGGGCACGGGGGACTGTGAGCCTGCAGCGCACCGGGGATGGGCAGGGAGGCGGCGGGGTGACAGCCTCCAGAACCTAAAGGCAGATGCAGAAGCTGACAGTGATAAAAACTGTGAGGGTGGCTGTTCGAGGTGCCCACCGGGATGCTCAGCGATACCGTGAGTGTTGTCAGATTGACTATGATCACTTTCCCCGAAGGGGTGCAGCAAATCTTGAAAAGACAGTGAAGTTGGAGCAGAGTGTGTGCAGAGGTCAGGGTTTTCTAAACTTCAATCGGTCCCGGGAATCATCGGTTTGGGCTGTCTCCTACCCTTTGTCAGAGAACAGGAATGTTTGCTTGCACAGCTACTGATGTTGCCAATAATCCTGAAAGGTCCAAGTCCCTGTTGGCCTGAGGCTGGGCGAAGGTCTGAGGTTCTTTGTGTTCACTCTCACTTTTTCTTCAGGTGTGCAGTAAAGTGCAGGGTCTCTACCAGCTCTCCCTTCCAGGGAGGTGGTCCCTCTTCCCCTGAAACCTAACAGCAGGGACGATGTGAAATCTGCCCTCCTCCAAGTTGTGCTCCGTGAGCTTATCACAGTGCTAATACTTATCTCCTCCTCTCTCCCTTCCCCCCCAGATGCTGTGCACTGCTTGCAGACACAGCGTGCAGGATGGTGGGACACTAATCATAAACTGACCTTTGGAGCACTTTGGTGACTTGGCAGGGCTGTTAATTCCAAAAGAGCACAGGAAAGTTTGATCCAAACCCTTAATAGCCTCGACTGCAAATGTTTGAGAGATGGTATAAATCCAAAGAGAGTGGATGCTCTTACTAATGATTTTGCAACCCCAAAGTCACTCTGTGCATCAGTCAAGCATTATTCTTATCTGAAGAAGCAATTTCTAAGCCTTAGTTTGTTTCTGGCAGTCCTCTGCTTAACCTTTGCTCATCAGATTTTCCCCTGCTCATCAGTGTTACTGGATGGGTCCAACGCAAAGCAGAGAGATGATGGTGTCCCGTCACCTTGATGTTAGTAGTTGGAAGCAGAGTTAATCTATTTGGTTTGCAAATCTGGTTTTGAAGTTATCTCAAGTGTCCTTTAAGTGTGAAATTATGTATATGCATGTCTCTGTGTATGCAAATACTTTTATATACCTATGCCTGTGGCGTATGTGCAACAAATGTAGAGTTCTTATCGCAGTAATCTTGGATGACTTGCTGACCTGTGTGAAAAAATTGTGAAGAGAGTGATATTTCATTGCAGAATATCTTATGTAGCTTGAATATTTTCTTTTGAAGACGTTAATCTGATTTTAAGGGAGACACATAAAACTGTTTTTTTGCATGGATATTTTCCATGGTCGTAATGATTATCATACCTCTATGCTAAGCAGAAGGGAAATAGTTCATACAGTGTCTATGGAGGATTTTCTCCTACTGGAGTGTGAGGGTGACAATTCAGACTATAGAGCCTCAGGCAGGTGGTAGTATAAGCTTAAATATGACATATGGAAATGCACATCTGAATAAATCTATTAAATAGAATTTAAAAAGGATTATATTTTATAGAAAATAGCATCAAAATTCAAATGAGTTTGATGGTTGAAAGCTATGAATATGTGTGTATATATCCATAGCTAATTGGATTCTTTTGACTGAATATCTAAATTAATGCAATTTTTATTCACCAAGTGAAACATTAAAGATTTGCCTTTTTTTTTTCTTTATGTCTATCTCCAAGTTCTAATCTTAATAACTTGCACTGGAGACATCATAATGTAGGTGAATACATCCGTTTTCAGGGATCTAAATGTCTGCTAGCAAATGAATATTTTTAACCTCCCAAATGCTGAAAAGAGGGAAGAAAGCTATGGGTTTTGGAAGCTAAGGCTAAGATAATTTTTAAATATGGCAATAGAATTTTATCTCTTGCTAGTTATGTTTCATTGTTGCAAGTTGCTGTTGGAAGTTACTGGCGTAGATTTTTTTTTGGTCGTAATAGTCTACATTCTTTGAATATTTCAAAGTCTCCTGAAAAGCAGATTGATTAAAACTTGGAGAGCTGAGGTGTCTAATACCAATTTTAGTGCTAGACTTGGGCTATAAAACTAATTCTAACCTTTAGGCTGGTATCCAATCCGTTACGGAAATCCTTCCAATTCAGCTTTTATTTTATTTCGTGACTGAGGGAGCCCTGGCTAGGAATCAAATGGAAGATACTTCAATAGTATATTTTCATTTTATTGAACCCACAACAATAAGCTTTCGTTTGGGGAGAACATTCTGATAGAATTTACTTTTTCAATAATTTAATTTACAAAAACCCAAGTAGTAATTTGTCACATAATTTTAAAAGAGAAATCTTTATGATTTTTTTTTGGCAAGGTATAATGTTTACTTCTGATGTTTTACACATATACCTTGCTTTAAGTACTTGCTACCCCATCTGCCTACTTCCCACATACCTTCAAATTCTATTAATAGTATTCATGAAGTCAAGACTCGAGCTGTTTTACCAGCATAATTGATTCTCTTCTGAAAAGTGATTTTAAGACAAAAGTGATGCCTAAATCTTGATGGAAATACATGGCCAGATGAACTGCGAGAATTTGACTTTACTTTTTTTGTTTAGTGATGCTTGATCATTAACTTTTATTTTCCCTGCTTTTCACTGTAATCCTTAAGTGTTTGTTTACAGAAATTCATTAATAAGTAAATAGAGTGGTATATTCCTCTGACAGTCTGGTATTTTCAACTAGACCTCATTGTTCTGGTACCTTTATGGTGTTGAAGCTGCTTTTGTTTAAAGTTGGGTAGTCAGCTGAGAAGGTTTACCAGCCTCTCTGTTTCTTTCTGACTGGGAATATCATGGTTCCTGCCATGGAGATATCAGGCCATGAAGAGAATCCATCCAGTCTGACCACTTTGCCTGTCTCCTTATTTTGGTTAGGCATGAACTGTACATGAAACTTTTCTCTGGTGCCTTGAAATGTGGAGTATATGTTAAAGGCTATGTAGTAGGCAAGCTCATGTGTACGTCACATTTTCATCAAGGTATCACAGTGTTTTTAAAACTTAGAAACTGTAGTCATTGAGGATGACTGTAATTAAAACATCTTTATAAAATCTGTTTCCCTGCAGCCTAAATATGTCTTTCTTTTCAGTGCCCTGGCATTCCCGCATTGTTTGATATTTTGCTTTTCTCTAATACTACATAAAGGAAATACTCATTCTTGCAGCCATTACATTTGACCTGTGTGACCCTTCTTTGTAATAAATTTGATTGTAATGTGGTGTGCTGTTCAGATCAGAATAGGTCATTTGTGTAGCGTGGAACAGGACTGTGCTGCCTTTGTTCTTTTGGAATCTTTCATACTTGTGTCACATTAAAATTCATATGACACAATTTTGTACTGAACTGGCTATGCTTATAGGCTGAAACTTTCTTGTAGCAGATTGGAATCCCTTTGTTGCCTCCTAATAAACTAAACTGTGAGGATTTCATGCTGAAGTGCTGTTTCTTAGAAAAAAACCAATTTGATGTCACATTAGGAAGTCTAATTAAAAATGAACATTGTGTCACTTTGATAGTCTTGTTTTGACCCATGTCAACCTTTGAAGTCATAATCTTATTGTTTGTTTGTTTTTGTCTTTTTGTTTGTCAAGTCTCGGCCATAGGATGAAAGAATCCCATCTCTTGGAAATTTTCACTACGTTTGTTAATAAATACGAATTTTTCCGTGTTTCCACATATTAAGTGGAATTATTTTCGGAGTGCTTTAGTTTATACTCTAATACACTGATCAAAGAGAAAATTGTACTTGCCAGTCAGTTTTGATTGAGAAATAAGTAGTAGTTGCTCTTAGTCACCAAATTAGAAGTTTTACCATATAACCTCCCCCTATTTTTAACCATGCTTTTAGATCATTACCTTTTCTGTAAATGAACACAGTGTTTCTCCTTCTGCAGTTAACCCCCTCCTCAATCAATCAGGACTAACAATGCTGTGAATACAAACCACTGATTGCAGCTTGGTTCCTCTCATAATGCAGTATGTGTCTTAATTGTAACATTCAATTGATATTCTGTGTATGTTTTGGGTGAAGAAAGCAAAGGGACCTGCAAAATTTCTTGGGTTTAAAATTGCATTGATTGATCACATTGGCTCTGCAAGTGGGTCATGATGGATGCTGAGGGTAAAGTAAAGGTTCTTCTGTTTCTTTGAGTTGCCATAGCATGTACAAAGAACAAGCAAATGCTTGAAAAAGTACAGGGAAGTAGTGCACCTGGAGTGGATATTCTTTCCATGGATTATTTTATATTGTTATCTATGGGAAAGGTGCTCAGGCTGATTGTAAGCACCAAGATTGCCTTTTATATAACTGCATCCTCACCGGTGATATAAACTGTGAATTACATCTTGGAGTATGAAGATAATTCAAATAAAACTATAAAACCTCAATTCCTATTTATAATAAATTCATTTTGCTTTTTAAAAAGCTCCAGATGGACAGGATTTAGAGTGCAGATTCCTTCCTTGTAAAGGAGTTTCTTTTTCACGATAGTTCAAGACCATCTGAGATATGGAATTAAAAGGATTTCATCATAATCTATTAAAGAACCTGGTCACATTCACTACTTAATGCTGAAAGTGTCATTTAAAATACCAATAATTACTCCTTTCAGTCTTCTTGTTGCAGTTATGTGAATGGATTTGAAGAATTAAAAGGAAAATACATGGATTTCCAATTTGGTCATTATGGAAAGAACAATCATCTTGAGCTCCTGACCAGTTTTTATTGATTAAGCACATTGTACAGGAAATTGAAAGAAATGTCTTGCAGCCACAGTAAACAAGGACAAAAAGTCCCACAACTTTTTATGCTAATGCTTGTGCTAAAGCAACTTGTGAGTCAGGCTTGTGGTAAGCACTTTGAAGCTGCTCTGCTTCCCAGTTATTTTCATGATGTGCTTTTCCACCTCTTAATTCCCAAGAGGTGTGATAGCCGAAGGTCTAGTAATGTTGTAATGGATGGCACTTACTTAAAGTCAAATAGTTCTCTTTTGCAGATAGCATATCACATCTATGTTATCAATGGATTATAGATGCTTCTATTTTTACTCTTGTGTGTAATACCATTGGCTCAGTGAGACTGCACCTTAGCTACATGAAGATTGCACAAAGAAGTGTTTGTACAGACTCTCTTTTACTTGCATATTGTGACATGGTACAATTTTATTGAGAATTTGTTGTTTCTTATGTAAGGCCTTTTGTTTTTTCATTTAGAAGTCTGTCATTTTTGTCCTATAATGGACATTAAAACCTGAAGACCCAGTGAAAAGACCCTGAACTCAATTTAAGGAACCCATTAACTTTGGTGGCTTTGGTTCAGTGTCCATGTGGAAACATTAGCCACATGCATAGAACATGAATTTCCTTGTTGTAAAATGCCTTTCAAATCCTACTCAAAGGAATTGTCCTTTCTGAAATTGGTAATTAGGGAAGGAACATGTTCTATGAGTCCTTGAAATATACAAGGAATTATTCATGTAATTCTAGTAGTGAGTTTTCTTCCTAGTTTTTTAGAAATAATCTCTCTTCAAATCATTCATTCAGATTTTTGCAAGCAGTGCAAAATGCTTTATAGCTGTTGCCTGGCAACAACATATTCGGGCAACAGCATACGTGAGTCAGTTGTTATATGTTTATATATGTGGCTGCGTGTAGAGCATATATTTTAGATATATACTAATGAGACATTTTATAAAAAGCATGCTATGAAATGCTCTTTTTAAAAAAATAAATTTCAAATAAAGGTTTTGGGGTCTACATTACTCTGGGAAGTTTGTCTTTTGTTTCAGGTTATGTGAAAGATCAGCTAGCTGAACAGCCTTTCACAAATGCCATGATGTAGTTAATATACTTCTATTCAGTCTGAGCAAGCAGTGTAAAATATTCTCTTTGTTGAAGACAAGCAATATTTTATATGTATAGATGTTAAATTATATCCCTCACCATTCTTTAAATTAATAATGTGTTATTGAACCAAAATTTGGGTGTTTTACTGCAGCCTTTCATATATATTTGAAATAATAATTGTAAATTTTACACTGCAATTTTTGTTTTTAATCTTTGCAACTTGCAGTGCAACTGTAAGATTCAAAATGACTGTGGTGTATTATTGCAATGAATCATAGTTTGGTCGAATTTTTTTTCCAGAAAAAATAGACTTCAACTCTAAATACTAGGAAATTTCTTGAAGAAAATCAATAAAGAGAAACAGGGAAACCTTTTGCTACTGTGGAGAAAGTTTTTATGTAGTAGGACAAAATTACCAACTTATAAAAGATTTTAGTGAGAGTAGAGTGTGTGCCGTAAGTATCTTGATACTTGTGCACATAAATGCTTACTTTCAGTTAATGGTTTTTTTTAGTATTCAGAAAACATGTTCACACATCATGTCTAAGGAAAAAAGTCTGTGTAATTGATAAATACAGCTCATGAACCACTATATATGAAAACTTTGTACAAGAGAGTTCCAAACAGTGAGATTTGCAGCTGGCATCAGAATTGAACCTGCTGTCTTCAGGAGTACTCTTACTGACTAGGATAGGGTGGGATTGCTTTCTTGGAAGGAGTTTTGAAGATGAATGCTAATTTTGAAGTCTACTTAGAAATTAAGGGTTGGAGGGGAAGCATCTGTAAGCTAGTAGTGAAATTCGCATCTTTTCAAAAGTGATCTCCTCTGTAAAATAAGTCTTCCAGATTCTGATACTTTTTAACAATTGAAACGTGTGAAACATTGCGTTGCTGTCATACTGAGAGGTTACAAGCCCATGCAAATGGAGCCTCACAGGAATTACTGTTCACTTAAGATGCACATAAATTAGGAAGATAATTAAGGGAAGTGTGTAAATCTTTTAAAAGATTGATCTTCTTTCTCTCTGTTGTTCAGTTGCCAAAATGTCCCTCATCATCTCTGACTTATCTGGGTTGAACTTTGGAAAGGTTGTATTCATTAACACGTCAGTGAGGAATTAGAAGCACACAGCATTGACGAGACCTGGAGAAAAAAGTTACTCTGTGTCTGCTGGAGGAAGGGCTCTTTGGCATATTTCCCCTGCCTGCTCATTGCAAGAAGAATTAATAGCAAAGTTTAATATCGAAAGGCTGTCACTGCTGTAGAACCAAATTACTACCATATTTGAGAAGGAAGCCCTTGATACTTCCAATACTCTTTGTCCCTGGATTTTTTCTTAATTTGAGACAGTCTTGCTCCGAGTGAATTGTATATTCTCATTCCTCATGCAAACACTTTTTTTCTTGTAAAGAGAAAAGAGTGCATGAAGTCTTACAAAATAAGAATACAAGAGTTTTCTGAATGAATGGTCATAATTATTGGTTTTGTACAGTGCCTAAAAAGAAGAGGAAGCTTCATTTTAGCTGGAGTTGACATGTTCAATTATTAATCACTAGATTAGTATGATAATAATGTGTATGATATATATAATACATCTAAAATAGTATGACAATAAGCACCCTAACAGCAAAGGGTGGAGGTTAATTTTTCATAGCTCTAGCAAGGTTATTAAAATAAAATATATTTTCCTGAGTTTTATTTTCTGTAGTTCTAGTATCTTAAATTAGAGAATGAATTCTGGAGTTTTTTGCACTGTGGATGAAATAAACTCTTTTGAGAGACAAAAATCTTTGTACTGACATGTTTGACTCAATATTAGAAAAGTTAAATTTTAGTCTTTTGCAGAAATGTAATTTGTAATCTTGAGCACTTTGATCCATTCCAGCCTTATTCTCAATTATACAAAGCCCACTGTACACTATATAAATTAAAACTAAAGCTGTGTTAAGGCCCCTTATACCAGCATTGTGTAAGTGGGAAACAGGCTTTCTGAGCTTAACTTTTCTGTTTGTAAAATTAATATAATCTCTTTTTAGCTGTGATTGCTGTATTTTGTCTGTCTCAACTATAAACTCATGTTCAGTTTTCCTTTAAAATAGGTAGGTTAGCTAATCTAATGCTGACTGTGGTCAAAATATTATTAGGTGCTCCAACTCTATAAAAAACATTGGAATAATTAATATTCTATTTTTAGTAATTTGAATTTCCTAACCATGGAATGGCTGAGATTGAAAGGGACCTCTGGAGGTCACCTCTCTCTCAGGCAGGGTTGCTGTCTATTTCAATGTTGTATGAAAACTTTTGATTGAAAAGAAACTTTTGGTTGTGTTTCATTTAATTCATCCACTGATTTTTTTTTTTTTTTTTTTTTACAGTCAGAATTTGTGCTGTAATTTATTTTCTATTTTTGTATATAAAGAAGGAAAATATTGTGATTTTTCCACCCAGATCTTACTGATAGAAATGTTTGCTCATCAGTTTTCAGTTTTCTTATTAGAAACAAGTGTCGGGAATAGGAGTGCCAGAAGTCTGAAGCTGATAACTTTGATAGTCATTATGTCTCTTTTTCCCTGAGACAAAAGTATAGCACAGAATCTAAAGTGTTGGAGAATTTCCCTTTTAAAATTAAGCATTGAAATGTTTAAGGTAGAATTACTCACATCTTACTGGTCACAACAATCCTGAAAGCTGAATACAGTACATGAGACAATTTCATAACAGCTTGAGTTGCTGGTCTGCAGTTGTGGGTGTAAATTTCTGACCTCAGCCATGCAGAAAAGCTTAATTTGTCAAATATATGGCACATAAAGTAATAACCTTATTTTAAAGGAGGGGGAAGCATTAAACACATTACTGCAACATCTTTTTCCTTTCCTAGTGTAATGTGTCACTGATCAGATTTGGAGAAGACATCAGTTGCCTCATCTCCAAATTTTATAAAAGGCTTCTTCTTCCACAAAAAAAGTTGGAAACCCCTTACTCTGTAGGCTTATGTGAAGCTTTCTGCTAAGCAATGCAGGTACTTAGCCTTAAGTTGTCTGTTCTACCCATAATATCTTGGAGCCCAGCATGGGGAACATGTATTTGCATGATCCTATAGAGGAAGCTCTGTGGGACTTTGTGAAGGTTGTAGGGTGAATCGGTCATTATAATGATACTAGTGTGAACACTTCCAGAAGATTTTTAGCAATCAATATTGTCAGGGTACTGGTTTGCCTGTAAAAAGAAGAAAAAGTGTTTGTTTTGTTTTTTTCTGCAAAAAAAAAGGAATAATTTTGAGATATCTGAATCACTGGTATCTTCTTCAGTGTGTCATAGCTCAAAGAAAAAGGTTGAAGATGTATTGAGTAGCCTTTGCTAATGAGAGTATTGGTTGAACCTTTTTCATTATTAACACGCTTAGGTGGTAATGTATTTAATGCAGTTGAGTTCCCTTATCATGTTGGGTTTTTCCAATTATTGAATAATCTGGATGTCTGGGATTTTTTGATAATGAAAATTCTAATGTAGAACCATCCAAAAGAAAAATAGGAGAAAGGAAACTACTTTTGGCTTTAAGTGTGAACATGTAGATAAATTAGATCATCTGTTTCAGGTGTAGGTAATAGTTACCTTGATTAGATCTCACTGTTTAGTGTAGGCACATCTTTAATTTATTCTGAGAAGTTGCAAGATCAAACGTTTTTACAGGGGAAAGCTGTGCAGCAGACAAAAAGTTTCTCAGCACTAAATCTGCATTTGTACATAAACTTTGGCTTGTGAGAATTCATTAAAATTGCATGTGCAAAATGCAGAGTGAAAAATTCTGAGATGTCTTCTGCGACGGAGCAGAATCTCTGACAGCTGTTATTCCCAATAATGGCATGTGATGTAGAAAATAGATAAATAATAAAAAATGTAGCAGAAGGAATAAGGAGTGAAAGAAAGGCAGCAGTCTGCTGTAGTGTGATGTTGTTGCATAAAAACAAGAATGGAATTATTTTTATAGTCCCAGAGGTCTTAATAAGAAAGAGCACTGCAGTTTTTTAAAGGTAAAGTAGATACATTAATGCAAAGGCTCTATTTCTAGAATATAAGCTATTACACATTATAAGACCTGTCCAATACCCAAGGGCCAAATGGAATATTTCAGAGTCACAGCCATTTCAGAAGGTTCAGGTTATTTTGAAGAATTAGGTCTGAATGCCTATAGTGTATCATTAGAGATTACTCTTTTCAGACACTTCCTAATCATTTGGGATGAAGATAATGCTTACAAATCATGAAAGGGAGCTGTAACTAATGGTAACAGCTTAGCAGCTGGCAGAGAACATTGGCTAAACTATTGGAATTAGGAATCTGAGGTACACTGAGAATGGAAACCTCACAGTGAGATGTAAGAAGGAATCTCTGGAGCAGCCATGGAATAGATTTACATGAGATTTATGGGCAATGGGAGGAAAATTTATGCTGGTGGACCTCATACGGTATTTATTTGAGGATAAATATTGCTCTAGCAGCTTTTATACAATAATATACCTATAGTGTTTAGATGTATTGCTTTGGGATTTTTTTAACTGAAGGAGAAACTAGAAAAGTAAATGCTACTGGTAAATATTTTTGACATGATTTTGACATGATTATACCATAATGCATTGTTTATCCCAAGAGAACCCAGAGATTAAATACATTTCAAAATGGTTTTGGACGTGTATTTTCCAGAATTATTGATGCCAGAAAATAACTTTTTGCCTGGGTTTTTTTTTTTTTCTCTCTTCTCTGAAATGGAAAATCAGTAATTTCTGTTATGTTTCTGTGTAATATTATTTTACGCTTACAGTCATTTCACTTTTAAAAAAAAAAAGAATATTCAAGGTGAATTTATCCTGTGCTGCTATCTAAACAGAATGGAATTTAAAACTATTGAGGTGGTGCCTCTTGTTCAATTCTTCAGAATCTTTTCTTTTTTCCACCCCTAACTTACCTGAAACATTTCCTAGACCATCATAACTAGTTGATCTACTGATAGCAAAATTAACAGTTTTCTGTCTGTAATTTGGAAGTAACTTGAAAGTATATACACCCATTCTCATTTAAACAAACAATACTTGATTTAGTTGTAGTGATGAAAAGGAACTGAGCTAATGGGCCAAATATCTGCTTGTGGGCAGAAAAGCATATGAAGGATTACAGTTTCCTTCTGCACATGCCAGGCTTTTAAGTTTAGGAAAATGCAAGACGTTGTAAATGATATTGATTTTGTTGACCTGAGCAAGCCTGCAGTGGTGGCACAGTGGCACTGTCGCTGGTGCTCAGGGCTGAGCCGAATGCACAATAGATGAAATGAGTTAGGCAGGAGATCTGAAATGGGGAGTGCTGCTAGCCACCCTTTGAAGTCAACTTTAGAGAGCTACAAAACAAAGCATAGCTGACTGCATAGCCGTGATCTGATCGTGACTGAAATAGTGAAAATGGAAGCTCAACTAGCAATGCATAACTACCAAGAGATGCTTGATTTTTGTCACTACTGTTTGTTCTTTAAGTTAGGCTTGCAGTGAGTAAATGAACAAAAACAGAGGAAAGACCTCTGGTAAAGAGGGCCAAATCTGTCCTTGGTTGTGCTAGTGTCTCTGAAAGTGTGTGTGTGTTTGCAGGTATCACACACCAGCCACAGGGCTCACCAGAGCACAGCTCACCCTGCTTTGGCCAAATTTCATTCTGTCAGTCCTTTGTTACAGCAATTTCATAAAATTCTATCAATCCCAGCAAATGCTATTAAAACCTAAGCCAGGCAGAGCAGTTCCTCATCTTCCAAATTATTTTTCTGGGTAGGAAGGTAGTTTTAGGATTGCATCCCATGTAAATGGGATTTGTTCAGATTTCATGCCTCAGTTTTTCCTCAGAATCAGAAGGGTTAAAGAACTTCATTTCTGAACCCAAAAATTGAAATGCTCGTGTAATATTTTGTCCTCAGGACCAGATGCCTTGGGCATAGGCCTTTAATCCCTGTGCCCTAGTTACAGCAATTAAGGTTCATGAAATATAAATTTTGTTACATATGTATCTTGGTTTCTTCTTTTTTCTTCAGTTTCAAAATCAGTCTGAAGTATTAATGATCATATTAAATGGACTCCATTATGTGAATTGCTTTTAATATTGCATTCTACTTATCCTAAGAGATGCAGTGAATGACATTTTCTAACATTTAGACTTAAATGCATGTTCTCTTGCTGAAGAAAATCTTGTCTTTAATAAACCATGTTCTTGTAGGTATGCCTCTTTATCTGCATTTAAGTAAAAAAGTTGCTGAAGTTAAGCTGCACATTGGAAAACCACAGCTTATAATTGTTCATGATTTCTAGTGCTGCAGTGCCGATTAATCATTGTTGAACTGTTCTGGGGAGAATAGAAATGCCTAACAGCATTGTAGTCCCTGCCTGAAAGAGCTTACACTCCAACATCTGAGATGGTAAACCTGTCCTTCAAAGACTCATGGTGTTATTTTTTTTACTGAAGGATTTCTCTCTACCCAAATCTATCATCCATTCCTGCCATTCTGTCTATGCAAATGGATTTTTGTAGCTTGATTATAACAGTTCCTTTCTCCTCCCACACTGATGGAGAAATGGTCACTCATGTGAATGAAGTCCCCGTCAGTGCAGGTTTTTTTGGGATCAAGGAATGCACTGATAAGGAAGGAGGGTACAGAGGTGGAAAAAGAATTACATTTAGATGGTTCAGTAAAAGAAGTGCTGTCTGCATAGCAACAGGTATAGTCATGCTAGATTATATTTCACTTATAGAGATGGTAGTCCCTTCGGTATGGATATGAAAGCTCTCAAATGAAAAATTCACAGCCTTCTGGGGGGTTTGTTTTTGTTTTTGAAGGCAGAGGCATATGTCACTGTAAAACAACTATATGTACTTTAATGTGGCCAGAAAAGAGGCACTTAGCTATTCCACTGCAAAAAGAATGAGTTAATAAACGTGGCACACAATCTGTCTCTGCTGTAGCTCTTGGCACGCAGCAGCTCTAATTGGTGGAAGCTATTGAGGCTTTAATTGCTGATTTTGCAGTACTGCCATGTTTACTGATAAGGTTTAATGCAAGCTAAAATTTGTTAACTAGAAAAAAACAGTCACACTTGCGTGAAGAGTGTGAGGACAAACAGCAGGCATCTCTGAAGCACCAAGTGACAATGAGGTATTTCAGCACGTGGCATCGTTAGATTTCTCCTTTGAGACTATTGAAAGGCTTTTCTTTGAGCAGAAGAGCAAGAAAAACTTTTCTGTGTTATGCAGCTACTTGAAATAAGCCTATAGTTGAAGTGATAGTGTTCACTTCCCTGATTTTTGTGATGTTGCTCTGCTGAATGGATGGAGGACAATTGTATTTAAACATTAAGGCCTTTAGTTCTTGAACTGAGATATCCTCACATTTTATTTTTAACATTATTATTGCACTATAATACAATAGTCTTTTGAGCTACTAACCTGCTGTTTCATTTCTGAACTATTAAGTTAAAAATCATTGTTACTTGTATTTGAGTTTATGCAGCAGTAATAAAAATACCAAGTAATGATGTTATATGGCTATTCATGTCCAAAAAGCTAAAAGGGAAAATAAATGGAAATGTGTTTTGTCCTTAACACTCTGGAAGTGCCATTATTTTGTGTCTTAGCATGTTTTTTGTATACTGCATGCATAACTTAGAGGAGAGGAAAAAGTAAGATGCTAGCTGAGTGAAAAACAGATGCTGCTGTGAGCTCCTAATGAGGTTTTTTCTTCACGTTTGAAAAATGTGACAGTATTCAAAGAGATTTTGTGCTTGCATATGATTAAGATCTATTTAATATTGTTACTGGACATACTGTATCTAGAGTATATTCTCCACAGTTCATAAAATGTGCATATACATGTGTATAAAAGAGCAGATATTTGAAGTACCTTAACACAGTGCTTTAATCTGATATTTATTATGTTCAGGAGATGAGAAACATCATGTTCATCAAGTGTACTGAGAAAAGTAACAGTAATTAGCATTCTACTATTTTTTTTCTGCTACTGAAATGGAAATTATGTCAAACATACATTAATTATGATTGTAAATTTTCTTTGCTCTCTAGACCAATTTTGTTCCAAACCATATTCGGTTAAGTAAGTTGTAACTCCATGTGGGTCTGTGACAGTATAAAATATTAAAACTTGTGTTACATAGTGTTTTAGATACATAACAAGACAGCTTTACAGACAAGTGGTTGGTTTTGAGTTTCCTCTGGGCTCTGCACTTCTGTAGTAGTCCTTGCTGTTCAGTAGTTTTAGCCTTGAAAGGCTGATAGAGAAAATAAACCTATCATCAGTGAGCCCATGGTTAAAATTTACCTATGTAGATGTGAGAGGCACTCCCAAGTCCAAGCCAGCAAGGGCTGTATCTTCCTGCTTTTAAAAATCTTGGGGGTTTGCAAGTCTGGCTCACAAGAACGACCTTCTTGCCAGTCTGTTTGGCAGACTTGTGTGGATATCCATGGAATGGGTAGCACTTTGTTCTTTAAGCAATCTGATTCAGAGTCTACTGATGTCTACTGATGTTCTGTTACCCACAAATGCAGTAAAATGTACCTAAAATCCTGTTAATTTTACTAAAATTTGAATGTATTTCCAAGAAAATTTATGGAAAATGCAGAATAATTTGCAGTACCACAGATCCATGGTCTTTTTAACTCCAAAGCTGTATGCTTCCTTGTGGGGTTTAAAAAAAAAAAAAAAAAAAGAAAAAAGAAAAAGAGAGAGAGAAAAAAAAAACCAAACAAAAAACCAAAGTGAAAGGAAAAAAGATGTCAGTTACTTTCCTTCCTGTTGCCAAGAAACAGTTACCAAAATATATCTATCTACTCTCTTAACATAGGAAAGGATCTTTTGCCAAATAACAGTGGCAGCAAATCATGAGCTTTCTTCTGCCTTTTCCTTTCACTTCACTGAAGTGTGAAACAAAAAAAAAAAAAAAAAAAAAAAAAAAAAGAGATAGTAAGTTTTTAATAAGATGAAGTGGGAAATAAACTAATACATGCTTAAATTAGGTAACTTTTTTTAGAAAGTTTTTAGAAAGTTTAGAAAGTTCTAGAAATATTAACTCTTGCATCTAATCTGGATGTGAGTGATCACAATATTATAATTTTATTTTAAATTTTCTAACAGTAATGTTAAAGTCAAATTTCCTGCATGAACTTTATGAAGCAAATAACACTTGTGTTGACTCCTGTATATTGCTTAATTGTTAATGGTTTTGTAAGTTTTTGTCTTGTCTTCTATTCCAGTTCTTTTCCTGGATACTTACTTTCTTCTCCTTATGTATTGTGAAGCAGAATTAAAATGTGGAGGACAAAGTTTTAGAAGGACAAAATGAGGCTTGTTTTTATCTTTCTATATATTAGCACAAACATGATGATGTTTTTTCTGCCTGCTGCTGTGCTGAGAGAAATGGTAATTCCAATATTTTATATTAATAGCAAATCAAAGCTATGAAACATAAAGTTTGTAGTTTAATGCACATTAAAATTGTGTGTTAATGTACATTATTATTTGCTTTATATTCTACTATAATAATTCCACAACATGGTCTGTTATTAGGCTTTAGCTGTCCAGAATTTAATTTGCTTTACCTGAAGTAAACAAATTTCAAATAGAAAATTGCCTTTGTCAGTAATTATATGATACTTATATATTTACCTAATCTGAAATCAATGGTGAAATAAACAGATTGTTATTATTCCTTTCCTCACTGCAATCAGTAGAGGGCTTCACCAAGCCAGCCAGATTTTGGTCATGGTGGTTGTATTTCATTGAGGACATTTGAGTGATTTGAGTAAATAGTTAATATGTTTGCAGATGAAGGAGGTTCTTGATAGTTTTTTGTTTAGGTTTGGCTTGGTTTGTTTTTTTTCCTGGAGGAGGGGGTGTTTTTTGTTTTGTATTTTGGTTTTTTAAAAATTAATTTCCATATAAATTAGGAAGAATGCTCATGGATAACACATACAATATAGATATTTCAGGTGTTAATTGCACTTAAATGTTGCACTCCTGTGATTGACAAAGTCATATCTTGGGGCATCCTGTACTAATTTACTTTGAATATGTTTCAGCAAAATACCTTGAAATAAGGAAAATTTCCTACTTTTAAAAAACAGTGGACTAAA
Source organism: Erithacus rubecula (assembly GCF_903797595.1). Lineage (NCBI taxonomy): Eukaryota > Metazoa > Chordata > Aves > Passeriformes > Muscicapidae > Erithacus > Erithacus rubecula. The sequence continues at coordinate 93,707,136 of NC_136689.1, read as the reverse complement.
TATTTTAATTGGAATATAATAATAATAATAGTAGTAATAGATTTAGGAATAATGAAACCATTAATATTTTCATGCCTGTAATCAATTCGGATTCCTCAATTCCTTTAAAAATGTTCCTGAGAGTTCTTGTCCAGTGTATTCTATTTGATATTTTCACTTGTATAAGTAAATGGGATCAATAATAACTTATATTGTTTTCTATCATGCCTGGTTTTAGGGCAGACATCTTATCTAATTTAAGTAGAAATTTCTCCGAAGAGAATTTCTCCAAACTTTCTGTGGACAAAGGAATACAATCCAGCAAGAAAACAAAAATTTAAAAAGAGACAGAAAAAAAGGCTGAAATGCAGAAACAGTTTGTTTCCATAGTTGCATTTTCCCCTTACAACTCTTCGATGCATCATAAATGTAGCAAGCAGGGCTATTAACTTGATTCACTCTCTTTCAGTATACAATGTCGCTGCTCTGGAGAGAGATTTCAGACAGTGCTGGACAAGCAGAAAACAGACGTGGTGAGACAGAAGTAAGCTGTTGGAATGAGAAAATGAAGGAAACTTCAAAAACAGCCAATATAATGTATGAAAAACGTTTTCTAAATGAGGAATAAACGATTATAAGTTGTGTAGCTAAAATTGCAGCTTATAGTTTCTAGCACTGTTACATTTGTTATAATAGGGGTTTTAGCCTGCAATACTTGGTAGTCTTGTGTAGGAGGGATTTTGCTGCAGGAGAAAAGGTCCTACCTGATTCCTTACCTTGGAGCTGGTTTAACTGCACATTAATATAATGGCATGGACTAACATGATAATATATAAAATGCACACGTTCCAATACAGTCATAAATTTTAAATGTTTGGCTAGATCTGCCTTTTGAATTTACTTTCTTGCAACTGCAGCAGTTAATAATGTATTGTTGATGTAACTGGAAAAAAACCCTTTAGTCACTTGACTGGTCACATTTGAAAACATAGGTAAATACATAATGTCAGATACCATTTTCAAAGAGGATAAAGGATAAAGCAAGTCTCAGATCATCCAGTTCACTGATGCTAATCATATATGGTGGGGATACACATAAAAGGGAAAGATTAGGGAAGATAGGTTCATGTTTTTAGTTCCAGGCTTCAGTTGGCCCTTTACCTACATTAAGGCAACTCAACAGTCATCTATGATGAATAATAGAAAATAAGCAGCTACAATTTGTGTTTTACTCTCTCAAACTCTATGAACCTTTTTCTTTTATGCATCTGCTGCCAGTGCTGTTGAGTCAGCAGCTTATTTCAATTCCAGTAATCAAAACTCTGAAAAATTTCTTCCCTGCTTTTGTTTGCCCCACAAAAGCAGCTTCTGTCAAGATAATCTCCTTTCATTTTACAGAATCATAGAATTATTAAGACTGCAAAAGACCTACAAGATCATCAAGTCCAGCCTTTTACTAAACACCAAAATGTGAACTAACCCATAGCAACAAGTGCCACATCCAGTTGGTTCTTTAACACTCACAGGAATGGTGACTCTACTACTTCCCTGCACAGCCCATTCCAGTGCTTCACAATGCTTTCTGTGGAGAAATTCTCCCTAATGTCCTGTCACCTGAATCTTTTCTGGCAAAGCTTGAGGCTATTTCATCTTGTCCTGTCCCTGTTTACCTCTGTTCTTTATCTTTTCCCTTGTGGAAATCTACCTTTGTATGTACAAAGGTTTAATTTCTGCCCAAAGTCACAAGACTTTGGACTTAGCAACCTTTGCTGGCATCTAGAAAAATTACATTTGGCAATATGACCATTTTCTTTGGAGCTCAATGGATGCCAGCACACTGTTCAAGCTTTGCTCTTAGCTAATATCTTCTGTACTGAAGGCCTTGAAAACTGCAGGCAATTAAGGTAATGTTTCTCTTGGTTTCATCTCTGCAAACAGCTATCATACTCCTTTATCAGTGTTGTAAATTCTCTTTTTGTATTAGTAGTAGGTGAGGTGATGCACAAATCACAACCACTATTTCTTAGGACACCTTTTTTTTCATTAAGGCAGCATGGCTGTGTAGTGTCCACCCAAAAACAGGGGACTGTGCAGGTGTGCCTGAAGGAGCTTCTAGTTAGGTATTGAGGAAGAGCTTCAAGGGGCTGCTCATTTACTAGGTCTGCAAATGATGCCACAGCCTCTGTCTGTGTGTACCAGAAGCTGCTTTCTGGGTGGCACGAGCTGTGCAACATCTTGATGTTTTGTGTGCCCATGGCCTTGTCCTTCTAGCAAGCCCCATCAGCATCATGAGTGTAGCAGCTCTTGCAGTCTCAGTGGGACAGTGGGTCTCCAGAGCTTATCAGTCCTTGGGAAACTTTCACATGCTGTTTTCTCAGCACTATTAGAGTTCAAACATGTTTCCTCTCTGTTTTTGCTAGTTTCTCCAATCAGACTTTTAAGAGCCTTGATGGCACTAGGAAGTCCCATGGTTTGATTTGCTGCTATGTGATTCTTGTCTCATCAGTGATGAGAGTAATCTTTTTCAAGCTATGTATTTGTATTTCACACTCCCTTTTCTGCCTGTTGTTTTGGTAATAATCATCAGTATTAGATTAAATCTGAATAAGAAGCTTCCAGCAAGTGGAACTGATGCAAAACTAAGTGCTGAGTGAGAAGACAACCCGTGCAGAGTGAAAGAATGCCAAGGTCTTAATTTGTAAAGTGCAAAAACATGTGATAAGAGTAACAGTCTTATTTATGGAATTGAGAATCAGTGTCCTCTCATGTAGCTAATGTGGCTGTTCAGCAAATTTCACTCTTCTTTTTTTTTTATTTGATTGTGTGTTTATGCAGTGATGCTACATTGATAGAAAAGCAAGCAGGGGGTTGATTGAACACAGCATTAAAAGCTCAGCTTATTTTGAGAAAGTTTGTAAGTGTAGACATCCTCAGAACACACTATTTTTTAAAACAGTTAAAACACTGTAAATCTGTTTATCTTTGTTGTCCTCCCTCTTAAGTTGCTAGACAGATTTCATGATACCTTAATTCAGGGTAAATTAGCTGAGTATTTCTCTTTACTGGTAACATTGTTGGAAAGGTTGTTGTATACCTGAACATGCATTTACACTAATGAATATGAAAGTAATTTTATCCTTTTATCTTATAGTCTGTGGGCTTTCATTCCTGAATGAAATGCTGATTTATTAAATGAATAATTCTTTCAATTGTTTTATGTCATTTCTAACAAAATGTAGTAATTAAAGGGCAATGTTTGACATTTACAACTCCTTGTTGCAGTTGAGTTAAACAAAAATAATAATTTCTTGTTGCAAAAATAAACAAAAGAGAAATTACCTGTGTAAATAATAGTTTCATTAGAAAGAGTTGTTACCTGACATTTTTATCTAAAGTTGCTCACTATAATAGCTGTGCATCTAGATCATGAAAGAGATGACAAAGAGTAGGAATCAAGAAAAGCAATATATTTAATTTTGCCAAAATTACTTTAGACAAATTGTCAAATGCCATTTAATTGATTTGAAAAATTCTGTGAGGTGTGCAACTCTGCTTAGAAGGCCATGCATAAGCCACATAGTGAGAACTTCACTTATCTGAAGCATTTCTGAATTGTCAGTCAGCAAATAGCAAAGTATCATACTGATTTGAAGTTATTATAATATGTATTATGATAGAAACTTCTTTCCCCATATGTTTTTTTTTGTAGTGTTTCTCTGGACTTCTGTTGAAGGACCTCTGGAATGACAGGAATGACAGTATTGGTAACTTAGAGTCAGATCCCAATATAAAAGGAAAATCTTGATTTCAGTCTGTGAGATTTTAAGCTATTTTTATCTTACATAAGATAGGATTTTGCTTCCTAGTGTTATGCTGTCTTTAATCTTCCCATCAAAAGTGGGAACATGTGTGGTTATCTTCTTATGGAAACCTGAATCTAAGAACTTATGAAATAACGCTGTGAGAAATTGAATTATGTGGTTTAAGACTGTCTGAAGTGTGTTAATGTGTGCTGTACACTTGTAGGTCTGGATTCAATATTTTCCTGCATTTACTTGAGGAGTATTGAGGCCTCAGGCATTTCCTGGCCTTTAGATAAACCAGCTTCCCAATTTTATGTTTGAAAGGCCTTTGATCAATTTCTATGCCTGCAACAAGTATTGGCCTGCAACTCTCTTGTATTATCAATGCTTTAAATTCTTAGAGGACAAGTGCTCCTGAAATCTGTCTCCTATATGCAGTTGTTCTGTGGATATTCTCGTTGAAGCTTATGAAATGATGCAGTACAATCTTATGTCAGGCTCTGTTTTTTATACACTATTGCTGGTTCTGGATATTATTTCACTATTCTTTTTTTCTAAATGCATCAGTCTAACACACTGAAATTAAAGGAGAGCTGAGCTGACTTCAGTGTGCATCCAAGCACATAGGTAGCAAAGCACTGAGAGGACAAAAGTATCCTGTGTTTTACATATGATGCAGTATGGTTGGATCTCAGTGTAGAATTCCAGGCCGCTGTTATTGGTCCTGCAGAAATCATACAGGAAGGGATAGAGGTTGTTCTTCCTGTACAATGGATTTGGTGACCATGAGGCTGCAAGAAGAATTTTGAAAGTTTTTTGAAAGTTTTCCTGGTTTGAGAGAGCTTGACCATCCCTTATTTTCCAGTCCTGATAGACATTTAAAGGGCTATGCAGTGGCATTCAAAGACTACTTGCACATGTTATTATGCTGGAAAATGTTTCACATGTTGATTATATGTGTTGTGTGTAATACAGTGTGGCTCAGTGACAAGTCTTGCAGTAAATCACACAGAATCACAGAATAATGAGGTTGGAATAACCTCCTTGTGTGCCTACATGTTGGAAGCTTTGCCTTAGCACCAGGCAGGTCATCCTGCAAGGAGAATGGCAGTCAGATGGGGACAGGCCCATTTTTGGGAAGCATTTTTGTCTGTGTGTTTGTTGTTGCACCATCACTGTCATAAAGCTCTTGGGTGCATCATTTCACATTCCCTGAGACTGCAGGGAGTGACCCCCACTCTCCTCATGGCATCAGGCTGTGAATTGGGCTGGGAAGTCTGTGCTGAGGGTACCCATGGATGCTGGATGTAATGATGTGTTTGTCTGCCAGGCATAATTCCTAAGCCTGTGTATTTCATGTTTCAAATGACTGGCAATCCTCTGTGCTGCTTTCAACAAGGATGACTAAGCCTAGACATACAAAGCTATTGAGACTTCATGTTCTTTTGGGTTAAATCTCACTTTTTCTTTGGGTTTTTCAAGAGGATCTAACCCAAATCCTAAGATCTATAGGATGTGTTTGCTCAGAATCTTTTTAAACCTGTTTTTATGTAAAAAACACAGCTGTATGAAACAAGTCTTCAAGTGTTGCAACTCTTTTCCTTCCTTCACACCCATAATGAAATGCCCTGTCATTTCCTGAGATCTTTTAGAGCAGAGAAACCAATTTGTATAATATAAATTAGTTTCATTTTGTGATGGCTTGTTGCTATTCAATAACAAGATTAAAATAATTTAGCACCTATTTTTAGCTTGGTTAGCATTCATAGGGCTGTTTTAATCAACCTGACTTCAGAAAGATTCCATTATGTTAAGCTTATCCCTGGCTGCAGATGAAATAATTCTGGATTAATGTCATCAAGGTGTGCTTTGAAGGTGGGAGAGTAGGCCTTACATTGATAGCAACTGTATTAATAATTGAACGTATAATTTTTCTTGCAAAAATGGGAGAAAGTTTTTTTTTGTTATGTATTCACATGAGACTGAATCTTTTTTTAGGATGGGTAAGGTGCCCTGAGAAGAGTAAGGATGCTGACAGAAGAATAGGAATCAAACTATCACACACTAGAGATTCGATTTAATATATTACTATTTTATATTAAATTAGTTGCCTCAATGCTAATAAAAGAGTGTTATTTTAAGGGTGACTTTTTATGAGAGTGGTGTACAACTTCCCTAGCAAGTCTGACTGATTTCCTCACTCTTTTCTTCATTTTATCCTGACTTCTCAGTGATGCTTTAACTGATTTCATACCTCCTTTTCCAGGACTCTGTATCATTTTATCTCTGTTTTCCTGTATAATTACGCCAAAAGTTATCCAGAAGCCCATGTGGTCCACTTTATGCCTTGCTCACAATATTTAAAATTACTAGAGTTCACTTTTCCATTTTACTTTTTCATCAGTAAAATGGAGATGATGTCAGCTGAAAAAGACATAACATGCCTTTTGTCTTTAAAAAAATTAGGACCTATGCTTACTACTCTGTCAAAAATCTTGAGTGCCTGACTCCCTTAAACCCTCTGCAGATCTTTAAGCAGAAATGTAGATTTTTTTTATCAAGCACATAAAATTCAGTGAATAAATGTACTATAACAGAGAAAACTCAATCTCTTTTAATGAACAGGTGCATATGCTAATCTGTAATACAATATGTTGGATTTTTTAAATTGTGAAATTAAATTCTTTCTTCCATGACTTCTGAAGGATCTGGCCCACTAGTCACATTTGAGAATGGACATCTTCTACTAGTCTCTTGTGCTTTTGTAACTACAAATTGTTTTCCATAACTTTTTTGTACTGACAAAAAATGCAATTAAAATTTATCCTCCTAGGGAGAAAAATCTTCTTAGGGGATTATGCCACTTATGTCATGGTTAGACAAAGTATTTCAGCCCTGTTTAATGATTTATTCTAGTCATTATTAGGACAGTACAATTTCAGGTGTGTTAAGTACTAAGTATTTATATATTTTACATTATAAATGTATCTTCCCCTTTAGAAAATACAATCTACGTTCTTTACAAAGCTTAGGTTTACATACTACTTTTCTGTAGAATGTAGAAATCCAGCTATGCATAGGGTGATAAAAGTGTAGAATTATAGCATTATGACTCCAATTATTTAATTTCACCGATCTAATTATTTCATGGTGTAATATCTTATATATAAGCCCAAAGCAGAATTCCAGTTTTAAACTCCTGGAGTTTAGTAATTGATCATCATTTGCAATTTGTTCTGGACAATAGATATGTTACTCAACAAAACAAACTTTTCCATGTCATTTGCTTCATTATTGGAGGACAACTGAGGAATAGTCTCAGAAATATGTTCGCAGAAGGCAAAGAGATTACAAAAATTATTTAGTGATAATATTGATGAAAGGCTTCAAATGCAAGTCTAGGATAGGCTACAAAGTTCACAGTTGAAGTATTATGCATATGTTATGGATTTTTTCTGTAGTGTTTAGGAGCTAGAGCAAATAAACTACAAGACTCTGAATGTGTATGGAAAGTGAAAATGCTGTTTGCCTAAGGAGGGAGAATGCTGCCACTAATTTAGTTATAAAAAGTTCCCCCAAAAATTAAAAAAAAAGAAAAGAAAAGAAAATTCTAACATTGTGCTTGGAAACAGTTTGTACTTCAGTTTCTGCTGAATTCTATGCAGTCAGATTATAAAATACTTTTGTGGTGATGTTTTTGTTGTTCCATATTTCTTTTAAGATAGCATAAAAATAACAAGCCTCTGGTGTAGGGAAAAAAACACAAAAATAAGATTTTTAGGATAAAATAAGATTAAAAGTAAATTATTTTAACAAAAATCTCCAGTATTGATTTGATTAACTGCAACACATCAGAGAAAGTAAAAATTAAACCTAGGAATAAAAGCAGCTGTCTAATATCTAGGCACAGACTTCAGACAACTCCATAATTTTAAACAGCATGCAAACATAATTACCTTATTTACAGTAATTTGTATTAGTGGAAGGAGCTTCACTCAGATTTTTTTGTTCTGCTTTTAACTGGAGACCCATCATACACTGTGTCTTTAAAAAGTTTGCAATTAATTACAGAGTAAAAAAAAAAAAAATAACAAGCTAACAAACATTTCCAGCAAGCCTAATACCTATTCAACATTGATAACAACTGCTTTCTGTGATAATGTGAGACCATATTCTACCTCAAACTAATGTTTCCACATAAAGTTCTGTGGTCAGAAAACCAAGTCCCTTGATTTGAATGCAAATGACAGTTAAACACAGTCCTAAAATTCTTATTTTTCTGAATTAGGGTGAAGATAAAATAATTTGTTTTAACATGCATGGTTAGCTTTCATGTTTATCAGATGGATGTCTGTAAAAGTAGAAACCTGAATTATTTCATTTTGAGAGAAAAATATGTTGGAATTGGAAAATTTAAACAATACAGACAAACATTTGAATAATTCTGCAGGATTTGATTCATTAAGTTCACTTGCATGTGCCAGGGAAACATGTTATTCAACAAATACTCTTTTTACTCAGACTGCTTTTTAGATAACTGCCTTAAATTCACAAAATAAGGAAGAACAGTTATGAAATATTAAGATGTCATCGTGACAGTTGAGATGCAGTGCTACAGGGCTCGCTGCATAAAAATTATATCATTCTGCTGCCTTTGAAATGTTTTATGAGGCTTCTTGAGGGCCTCGCAACATTAATTTTAAATCAAAAAATTATTCAAAAAATAAGTGGAATTGCATGTCTTTGCAAATGGCAAAATGGGCTGTTAGAAAAGGGATGGAGCCATAAAAATCCAAATCTTTTCAATTCCCTGGTGTAGTCAATAATGCTTATCAATATACTACTATCAGAGTGTATCTTCTTCATTGTAAACCAGGATTTCCTTTACAGAAGAAATTACGAATGCCATTACAGCTCAATATTAATAAGTATTTCCCGTTCTTAATGATCAATGAAAAGTACTTAGGCAGAAGTCTTTCAAGATCAAATACTGTCACGTTTCCCAATTCCTTTTCTCTCTGCCATTTATTTTCTTCAAAAGCATCTCTCCTGAAACAAGTTGCTGGGGAAAAGACGTGGCATAGTAACAATGGGTGTCTGAGAGTGCCTTTAAGAAGCACAGAATTGATGGGCTTGTTATGAATCAGGGGATGACTGTAAGATAAACTAATTTTTATTTTTTTCTGAAGCACAGCTTGCCCTTTCATTATGATTCATAGATACAAGGGTAATGTCTTCTTTCAGTTGATGGAGGACTTGAATGATATTTCCTGTATGGAGGACTGGTCTTGGTGTGACCATTATGTTCTTGAGAAAGATAGCACCAGCGTTGCTTCTCTCTTAGCACCACCATGTCAGGGATGAATCCTTATCCTTCCTTTGCACTGGTAAGTACAGTGATCATTCATTTATGATCCTCACTTAACTCAGGACTGTAAAGCTGGGCAGAGTAAAAGCAAGCTGTCATCATTAGGAAAACAGCAGGTTCTTGAGTAAAAACAATTCTTTATGATTTGGATGCAAGGTAGAATTGTTGTCTCTTAGGTGAGGTTAAGGAGATTTCTTGCCTCTTGGATGAAGGTTGCACACTCAATTTCATACTCAAAAAGATTGATCCTAGCTCCTCAGAAATCAATGATTTTTAAATTTTTTCTGCCTTAATGGACATTTTCTTGTGTCATAACTTCACGTCTTGAAAAATTTGATTGATTTTTTTAGGCACTTTCAGTAAGTCTATAATCCGTCCTTCCTCATTTACCATAATACATCAGGCAGATTTGAGACAGGGGATATATCTTGCTTTCAATCATAAAATCTTATTTTCTTTATAGAAGTCTTATTCTGATGTCTGTGTGGAGTAGATCCTACAACTGCTTACTTCATGAGTAGTGGCTGTGCAACCACTTGTGTGGGATTCTCTGTAATGTCACAGGGTGGTCCTAAATCCCACCATGCTGACACTGTTTGTTGAGGCAGAAGCCACCACTTATTTCACTATTCACTTATTTACCATGCAGCAAATGGCATGACAAAAAGCACATGTAAAGAGTTCACACAGAAGGGGTGCAGGACTTTGAGTTTGGGTGCTGTGTCACCGCACACAGCATTTTTCTGCTGCTGACATTTTGTATGAGATTTGTATATATAATTGTGAGGATGCTTAGGTGAGAATTTAGAGTCTGTACTGCACAAGAACATTTTTATAAAACTAGTGCCTGCTTTAATACTTGTTACTTATGCCAAAGATATTTTTTAAAGTGTTTATTCAGTGTATTAGCTTAAATGATGGAAAGTCTTTCCTCCTCACAGCCTTGTTCAGTCTTGTTTTTTATTCAAACACTCCATGAATTGTCATGCCTCTGTTTCAATATATTTGTGGAACATTTTATGCTGGGTATTAAGTGATTAATCCTCAAAGATTATGAAGACCTCAAATCTGTGTATAATTCAACAAATCCAGATTAAAAAGCTTTTAGGCATTGAAAATCATGGATCCCTTGGGGACCTGAACAATTTCATTTTTTTTGCCAAGGAAACCAAGCCATTAAAATCATGTGCTGTAAGTGCTCTGACCCAGAGAGTCGAGTGACACTATTGCCTGTTGTTCATTTGCTTCATCAGTTATTTCTTTCCAGCAGGCTCCTCAGAAGCTGATTTTGAAGAGCTCTTCCCACACCAAACATACTCACTCATTCAAGAAGTATTCAGCCAGTTTGCACAGATACCTAAACTTTATGAACAACAGAATAATTTATCTTTTGTTTGGTTACAACCCTTCCCTTCTCATATTTTTTAAAGAACATCTGTTAGAATTAAAAATGTAGTTAACAACTTTAGCCAATTATTTGGAGCTTAGCAACTGAAAAATGAGCGGCAAAAATTATATTTGGCCTAATGCAGAGATGACAATTTTCTGTTTTGAAATATGAATTCTGAATTATGGTAATTCGGATGAGGAAGGCCTCTGAAATGTGGCAAGTTTCTAAAATTCAACTCACACTAATTTATCTAATTTGGTATGTGAATTTTGTGCAAGTTCGATTCTTGTTACCCAGTTACTGACTGGTCCAAATTTTATTTTTAGTTATTCCATGTGTACAGTTCTGCGTTTGCAAATTGATTATTTCTCTCAATCCTCTTTGTTTTAGAGCAGGCTTTTCAGTTGGGTGTTTTGTTATGTCTTTTGTCATTTTGAAAGGGGTATCTTCAAAATGGCTTACAGTAAGAATTGTGTTTGATATCAGTTGGCCTGGACCATCATTTAGTAATGACTTGGAATGACAAGCTGCTCCTTTTACAGGCCACTTAAAAGCCTTCCTAAGGAAGGGAATTGACAGTTTGATCATAAATCAGTGGTTTATCATAGGTGGTATATCATATGTATATATGGTCGCTGAAAATACTTGGAATTATACTAATATACTAAAATGGGTTGTTTTGTTTTGTTTTGTTTTTTTTTAAGGCAGACACATTTTTGTTGGCTGTTTGTTGCCATAAGAGTTTCTTGGAAAATGCAAAATTACAAGTTCTATTTATTCTTCCTGGAGACATAGAATGATATATGGTTGCCCAGGTTTAGGCTGAACAGATCTGAATATTCAGTCCTTTGTTCTTCTCACTGAGCTGCTTGCATATAGTTGAGGTGGGTTAATCACCTGTCAGGAACTTGAGTAAATTTGGAAATCTGCAATCAAGAACTAGAATCCTACTAAAGCAGGACATCCCAGATCCCATGGAGATGTGGGTCACAGTTCTGATATGCTCCTCCTCAGGTATTGCATGGGGAATCCCAGGCAGAAGTCAAGGATGCAGAAGGTGATCTGGGTGATCATGAAATCCTAGATGAAATATTGTTAATAAGACTATGAGACAGAAAGTAAACACAGTAGAGAAACAAAAAGTATTATTTAAAGCTTCTGCTTTTTAGAACTCGTGCTTCTCTAACACGTAAGAATGTGATACTTGGTTAAATACTTCCTTACTTCTCTTCTGCATGTTTCTTGTTACAGTAATAATTAAAGGTTGTTCATTCCCCACATTATCAGGAAATCTAATGGTTGTACCAAGGAGAAAATTTGCCAAGAACAATACCCTTTGAATCACTTAAAAGTCATTAGATTTTTTCCCCCATTTTCTTCTTAAGATTTTTTTTTTTTTTTTTTACGATGGACCCATTTAAAGGAATAAAGGATTTTTGGCATTAAACGACTAAAGGACTTTTTAGGATAAATTCATTAGAGGACTAAGATAGTATTTCTTGTGAAATTTTGGACTTATTTAAGTATATAGCACAGTATATGTCCTTCTGTCTGCAGGATTTCAAACTAAAAATAAATATAATAATAATAATAGTAATAATAATAACAATAATGCAAAGTTTATAATTTTTCCACTCAGATGTGATGCCTGACCATAGGGACATTGCTGTTTACTTCTTCACCACTGACGTATTTCAGTGGCAGGAGGCAGCAGAAATGGCAGAAATATTAATTACTCACTTAGAAAACATATTGAAAACTTTTTTCAAACCATTGTGGGCATTTTTTTTGACCACATATACTGACTATATTTTCCGTATTATCACTTCATCTATTCTTTCATCTTGTCCCAGTTGATTTGTTCTTACATTTCTCCAAGACTCCTGAAGATTTATTGCATGGAATTGAAATATGCTTTTAAAAAAGCTAAAATCCTCCTGAGATTTTAGGTTTATACCAGCTCTACTTTTTGTGTGGTAATTGTGTAAAGAATTCAGAGGCTGACTCAGTCCAGGGTTGGTGCTTTGCTTACACAACATGTTCTCTGCTGGAACGCTCATGAGGATGACAGTACAGGCATGCGAGTGGGTTTAAGTCAGTAGGTTAAGTTCTATCAGAGGGATGCTCTCATTACAAGTATTAACCTGTTCCAGGAAGGAGTGTAGTAATTTATATCATAGAAACAGGGCAGCAAATAAAAATACTCATTTTTCTTACACAATTAAATTGCATTCAATTAAATTGAATTCATAATGAAGGTCATTGTTGATGGCTGAGTGAAAGGTCACTCCAATTCGCAATGCAATGTCAGGATAAGAGGAAACTTAATTCAGGAAGATTTAATATCTCTTCTTTCTCTAGTATTTCTTTTGGAAAGGAGATCTGAAAGTTTCTTAGTCTGTATTAGATGGCAACCAAACTACAACAATAGTAGCAAGATTGTGGCAAAAGATGGCAATCAAGATGGTGTCAGTTTTCTGATGTCTGCAGTGTCTTCTGCTTTCTCTCATTTTAGTTACTACGCTTCATGATTTCTGTACTCTTAACATAATATGAATAGGTTAAAAATTTAAGTTGAACATGTTAAAAGCCATTCCTGGAAGTTTATTCATCATTCTTTACCTATTCCAAAGTGTGTTCTGACTCATAGGCAGCCTGGAAAACTCTCTCTCTCTTAGTTCAGCAGAGCATGCAGCTGTTTTGCATGCAGAGATATTGTAAATCCTTGGGTTCGAAAGGGAAACTTTGATGAGACTCCCCACCACATCACACCTTTTTCCTGAGTTTGACTTCTGCCTGCTTGAAAAGGACGTGGTTGTACTTTCTGCAAATTCTAGCACCATCTTTACTTATTCTACAAGTGCATTGAATTAGTGAATGAAGGGAGAAGAAAACTGATTGGCTCAGTTATTCTTGACCATGTGTGAGACTTAGTCCTGAGGATGAAGTTCAGTGCTGTGGGGTTTTGAGGTGTAGAATGCTGCAGAAAACTGCAGCATCTCTTGCTGTGTGTCTGGGTAGTCTCCCTGTGAATTTTCTTTGTCTGAGGCCATTCCCATCTCCAGGTACTTTCATGTGCATTCTTTCTTTGGCAGCTTAGCTGGTTTTGCATTGCTATTTACAGTTTATCTGTTCATGGGTGACTAGAAATCTATAGGCATTTTGAACAAGAATGCTGATTTGACTTTCTCTTTACGTGACTAATCTATTAATAGCAAGTCTACTGACTTCAAACACACAAATATAGAAATAGTCATTAAAATTTGACCATATAAAGTTTTCTAGATTGTTAATTTTATTTCTTTAAGGAAAGTGGGATGCCTTTGTTAAGTACTTTAAATACATCTAGCCTTTTCTTTAAAGGGCCTGCATTCTCACAAGGGAGCCACTCAGTGCTGTGATTGGATTAATGCAAATTGAATGGGAAGATTGGGCTGGGGTAGGAGCAATTGAATTTGGAAAGTTTATGAGAGCTGCTAGTTCAGGGTGAATAATAAAATAAAGACAGCAGTTTTGCAATTTTGAAAAGCTCTGTGCAATGTAATAGACTATAATTTAATTCTGAGAGACTTTTTTATTAGATTTTTTCCCAAGTAAAATCACAATTCCTATTGTTCCTTATCATATGTCTCATTACTGCTGCAAGTATTATCCTGTTTATATGATTAGAGTGATTCATACTTAGCTCTCTTTGTTGTTCTGTACACAATTGCAGGTAAATAATGGAAGGGATTTGATGCTTCTGAATAGACCAAAAGGTACTTGGGGGTTTTTTCTAAACAGGGATGTATATTTTAGCAAAGGAGTGATGATAAACCTTACATTGAGATCATCAACAGATGCATACCTCTGATAAAATGCCTCAGCATTGGTCAGAGTAATAAGCCTGTGCCAAGCTGTGGTTCTGAGGTTCACTATAAACATGTATGAAGTTTGTTATCGTTCACACCCGTTATCCTTTGTAGATACTTCTGGAAAATATGTTATTATCATTACCATATGATATATTATCATATATCATTCAAATATGTTATTATCACATAAAACTGTTGTAATAATGTACCTAACAAACAAAATATTCACTCTTTGAGGGAAGTTGGCTCTGTGAGAAAAGGAACACTTTTCATGTTCTAGTGAGTACTTCGAAAACCAGACAAAGCCAAAGAGAATAGGAACAGTGAGGTTTCAGTCCACTGCATTGTGAAATGGAAGGAGCTTCATTGGTTGAGCAGGAAAAAAACCACTTGGTTCCAGTTCCTGAAGAAGCAATGTTTTAAGAAATCTAAAACCAGGGCAGGGATGACTTAAGGTAAAAAAAGTGTTATTGGTGAAACTCTATGATGAATTGAGACTTCATTCTTACTCTTGCTCAGTTGTGTGTAGCTATAAGTTCAGCAGGGTGGTGGCAGTATCTGAAGTCATCTTAGTGTTGATTGCCTGTTTATTTTTACTTCAAAAATGTTAATTAATGCTTCCGTGGGGCAAGAGAACTTACATTTTGGCTTTTGGATTTTACTTGTGGATAAGAGCACAAGTTTAAATTCTGCTCAAAAAGTATAGTTAAACTTTCAGAAAATGCATCAAAGGATAGTGGGTATTACTCTTTTGCCTGCCTTAGGGCATCTCGGGAAATTTGGTTTCGTTACTGCATACCCACATTAATTATTGTGTGGTGGTGCACGAACATTTTTTATTTATTAGCTACTCTACCTCTCGAATTTTCAATTTTGAACTGATGATTAAAACTTTACTAGAGCTACTGACTCATATTTTTACATTTCCCTCCCTATTCTCCTTCTCCTTTTCCCCTGTGGATTCAGATAGTAATTAACATAGTAGATGTCAGTCAAACTAAAAGGAAAATCAGTTAAAAGTATAATACTGAGAAATGTTCTAGACTCAGTTATAAACAGTATAATTAAAGTATTGACAAATAAATGAGCAACTGAGTTGTAAAATAAAAAAATCCTACCTATATTTTTTGGTGAAAATACTCATTTTAATTTTTGGGGTATGTAAATAATATTAAGTGATTCATTGGTCTAAATATCTTGAGAAATCAGGCATTAGATTTGTTTTGTAGAAGTCAGTGTCACCTGCTCTATCATGAAGTGATCCAAATGACTGAATCTGCCAGACAGGTTTTCACTGTTAGATCAGACTAGGTCCTAAAATAAGCCCACCAATTCAGCATCAATAATTTGTTGAAGTGGAGACAGAGTTCTGTTAAAGAGCTGATGCTCCTTCACCTTGGATTGTTAATATTTTTTTACTGTTATTAGACATGTAGTAAATCAACAACATGTACAGATGCACAAGCAGATATATATGTCCCCTACTTTTTCTGAAAAATTTAGATACTATTTGTATATTTAAAATCCGAACTACTTTCCAAGGTAGAGGTAGAACAAGGGAATTTTTTTTTTTATGCTTTGTGAAGCATAAGACTCAGACACTGTTGTTGTTTGTGACAGTTTGTCTTTGTATCTGCAAACATCTGCTATAAAATTCAAAACACAAACTACAGTGAAATTTAAGTGGGAATAAAAGTAGACTGCAACAAAGGGAAGATGATAATTATTTACAGTGAGAGAGGCAAGAGTTTGAGAATCTATACATATATATGTAAGTTCAAGGTGCTCTTCATTGGGCTGCAAATAATGTATGAAAAATGCATTACTCTCTAACTATCATTTTTAATTTATTGTATTATGTTAATTTGACTTCATTTCTTATGAAGAGCCTTCATCTTCTTATGAAGGGACATTTTTCAGAATATGTTATCATAATTTTTAGATTTTATTATTTTCAATATTAAAATAAATATTAATTATTTTATTAACCTGAGAAATGAATGATAATAGCAATAATAGGCTCTAATAATGGAAATAATACCTGTTAGAAACTTAGGGATCATCCTTTAACATTTGTGTAGTGTCAGTTAAATGAATGTGAAAACCATGGGTTGGTAAGAATGCAGTGCCATTTCTCCAAGTGGAAGTAATTTTTAAGAACTTGTCCAAAAATTGTTACAGATGTTTTAAGTGGCATTTAATTGTTTTAGCAGGTTAACTGATGTTTCTTTAGGTTTTATTAGCATTTCCACTTCTGGACTGTGGCTTTTATTCAAACCCAAGATGTCATGATTTCAAGATGTTATGACACTGCCACATGTTGCTGTGGAAATCGTTAGAAAGTCATAAATAGAAGGCTTACTTCTGAATGAGGCTTTGCTCTCTTTGCTTTTCCTTATTTATAAATTGATTTAACTATACAGCTACCATGACTATTCAGTATTATTCAGGCTACAATTATGGAAGTATCAGTGCCGAAAGTGCAAGACCATATGTTTTAAGGAAAGACTGAATCAGTAAGAATTTGGTATACTTTTTCTACATGAATCCTGATGTTGAAAACAGTTGGGTTAATATATTAATTCCAAATGTCTTTAGGTTTGTAGCAGTTATATTACTTTTGGTTGTAAGTGCTTTTCATCTGATTGTTTCTAAGCTTTCTTTCCCCAATACGTTAATTAAATTAAAATTAATGTTCTGATGTGCAGTAGGTTAATACAATTTTAGTTTTACAAATGAAGAAACTGTATCTAAAAAGGTCACATCTCATGTCAGTGACAGATAGAGGTACACAGTACTCTTCTGCGTTAGCCACTGAGAAAAAAGAAATCTTTCCTCAATCGGTGCACTTGCAACTATTGCCATAACCAAATATAGTTGTGCAGAAATTGAACTTTTCACTCCAAAACCACCTATTTGCATCAGATGAAGAAGGACAGGAGGTAATGAAAGCTTTAGGAGGTAGCCAAAGCAGAGAATAATCCGTCATTCAGGTGGATCCATCACTAGACTTGGGATAAAAATACGTACATATAATTTGTGTTTATGTGAATAGACGTGAGTGTATATGTTTATGAATTTACATATACTTAATGTGTTTTTAAGCTAATTTTCAAAGAGCTGTGGGAAATATTTCAGGAGATTTGCAGTCTGATTTTATCTTGAAGGATATATCAGAAAGGATCATACTTTCCAAAATTAACTGTTTCCCCAAAGTTTGAAAGAAGTGCTGCTCAGTACTCCAAACCAGAAGCTAATAGGAAGGAAAAAAATCTGTAGTGAAAGGAGTAGCTGCCATTTGCTGCAGAATTGAAATTCTAAATGTTTATTTATAGAGAAAAAATATTTCATTTCAAGCTTGTAAGTAGGCTTTTAAGACCCTCTCTCTTCTTGAAAATCCTACACATTGTTAAATCCAAGTTCCTGGGAGTTCTATCTTAAGAGCATCTTTGTCTGATTGAAGACCTGGTATCTAGGTTTCCCAGGATTTCTAGGTTGTTCCTGAGGTTCTGAGATGTCTGAATGTATTTTGTGGTTGAATTTGAAAGCTTTGATATCTGTATCTCCTCACCAGGCTAGTCCTAGACTGAATGACAAACCTATTAACTTAGGCTTTAGGATGGTTTTAGATACAGGAAGGATGATTTAGGTGACTTGGAACAGTTTTCTAAAATAAAAATGATTTTTAAAAATGAAAACTGATATTTTCAATTGTAAATCATTACACTTGTAAAATACACATTTTCTACTCAAGTCATTGACTAAAGAGTTTGTTCCAGACAAGAACCTCAGCCCATTTCCAATAGAGTTATTAATGATTACTGAAGATACTAGAGATATAAGCAAAGAGAAACTAGCTTTTGTAATTTAATATAGCAGAGTACTTTCATATTGTAAGTAATTTAATTACCTAGAAATGCAGTTAGATACACATTTATCCAAATTTAATTTTTAGCAAGACCCTGATAACTACCATAGTTTGTAATTTTTTCTCTCTATCTTGAGTGAACGGCACCACAGTATAACATCAGAACTTCATTCTCATGACCACACATTCTGCTGTGTTGAAACACTGCTTTGGTCACACTTAACATTTTGTTGTTCACATGCATAGATGATCTTCTGTCCCAGTCCTTTTGTCATTTATGTTGCCAGGGCAGCAAGTTGTGGGGAGGAACTGTTGAGCCACATGTGAACAGCACATTGCAAGTCTCTCCTTTCCTGTACCTGGTTTTGGACTCTGCCTGTGCTGTAGATCACCCCTGGAACCTCCATTTCCCTGCTTGCAGCTCTTGGACCTGTGACCCCCTGGGATTCATGGTCCCACTTGAGTTGCTGGCACTCAGACCTCATCCTGTGCTTGCAGACTAGTCCAGCTGGAAGTTCACTGGCTCCCACATGTGCATGCTCAGAGCTGAGTGTACCCACACATAAGATAGGCTTTAGGAGGAGATAGGATGGGCCATGGTCTAGCACAAGGTTCAGGCAGGCAGGCATGCTGAGCAACCTCTTTACATGCAACTAACCTCTGTCTTTTTTTATTTGTCCAGTTTTGTCCCTCCCAAATCCATCTTGATCTCTCTTTTCACATATCTTTGGTCCATTCCTTAAACATCTCTTTTTAAGTGTTACTGAGTATCAATATTTTCTCTGCTTCATTCCCAAATTCTTTCATAAAAGCCCTACACCCTGATGACCTTATTTAATGAACATGGCTTCCTGGTGAGAGTTTCCTTGTTCACCTGTCTCAGTTGGTGTCTTCGACAGGGACAACAATCTCATTTTTTTCCTTCAATGGCCTTTGGAGTGGCCAGTGGTATGCTCCATTTTCTTTTCTTAGGTTACTGAGGGTCCTACACCCATCACTGCTCCTCAGTGTTTATGGTTGTCAGCTGTTTTTCAGAAAACCTAGCATTTGCCATAAGAAAAGATGACTGTTAATTAAGTTAGTCTGGAGGCCACATAAAAAGTTTTCTCACATTCCAAAAGCAGAGGTTGTGTCGGACTAAGGGTCCTCATGCAGAACTGATCTGCACTAGCCCTTTTCACACTGCTTTGTGTGAATTCTCATGCTCTCCTATGCTCAGTAGAACTTTAGTCCTGAACTTTCAGAAATTAAAATTGCCTCCATTTTTACCTTGGGAAAGCTAGATTTATGAAACATTCTCAGGTCACTTTTATTAGATTGAAGCAGAAGTCACCAATTTCTTTAGCCACTGCACTATATATATCCTGCCCTAATGCAGTACATCAGGAAATTAGTGCAGTTCAGACCTAGGTGCAAACTGACCTCACCTGAAAGTTGCCTAACACAGAGAGGGAGAGGATTTAAAGAAAAGTTCATCTGTTATGTCTTTCTGCAAGATATGATCTACAAGATATTTCTGCAAATATGATCAGGTAGCTTCTTGTGTAATAATTACTTGCATTAAGCTTCTTCTGTACAGAAAATATATTTATAAGACTGTAACCTTCCGCTTAATTTTCTAGATAAGTAGGTCATTTAGTTAGGACAGTTATTTTTTGTGGGATCAAATGTCTAAAAATTAAAAAGTGATGGATAGTCAGAATATCTAAGGAGTTTATTTCTTTGTAGAAATAATGGTAAAATGGCATAATCTAAGTTATGTTTTTAAATAAACTTAATGAAAATTATTACTATTATCTGAGAAAAAATGTAGGTAATCCCAGGAAACCTGAGATTTTCAACAACAACAACAATTGTCTGTCCTTTTATAGCTGGAGTTGCATTTGTAGAGTGGTGAACTCCTGGAACAGTTGCTTTTCCCCCAAAATTATTTAATTCATAAAATAAATGGTATTGTTTGGTGAACTTGCTTGATGAAACTTTATTGGAATAAAAGCAGTGATCTGTAATACTCTATTGGCTAAACTGAACTGCATTTCAAGACATGTAGTTCAAGCTCCTTTTGGAAAACTATTGAAATCTACAATGCCTCCCCCAATTTCCCTTCAAAGTGACTCTTTGTATTTTATTAATTAAAAAAAAAAAAACATACAGAAAAGTAACAGTAGAGAGATTTTTAGTGTTAGATAAACAGTTGTTAATGAGAGATATATAAGGGGACATGTGCCTCAGACAGGTCCATTTTTGAGAGCTTTGTTTTGGTTTAGATATTGATGTTTACTGATTTTCTAGAGTTAGAACTATATCATGCCTCACTGGTTTTCGTGATGTTTCTTCTCTTTGGAGATTAGGAATTCATTTTTCATTTTATTTTGAATTTCTCTTAGCCAATTTCTATTGATGTTCTTATTAATGTGTATTTCATTTTATGTTGTTTTTTGTATTGCAGTTTTCTTCAGAAGCATTTTGTTAGGGTAAAATGTAACTTGTTGTACTAGGTTCACTCTTGCAGAGCTGTAATGTCTTGCCTGATTCCAAATGATGGAGGCATTCCAAATATATGGTAACGAAACCTTTGTGTCTTATGATACTGAAATTTTGTCTGTTTTCTCTGAATTCATGTACAAGAGTAATTATAGTGTCAGATGAGATGGTAGGGTAGAAAAAATCCCACACAACAAACAAACACAAAAGAACATCTGATAATCATCTGGTTACTGCAAACTTCAATTTTGTGACATTTACTGAACAGCTAACGCCATTCACTGATGTGTTTTTAAAAGATGTGGTGTTTATCTTGTCCATATAATGTGTTACTGAGAAAAAGAAGAATTGATATGCTTTAATGATATCATTGAGGAAAGGAGAGGTGACAGAGTTCTTGAGAAATGATTTTGCAGTCAAGTTGCTAATATCCTTGGATATGAAAAGCACAGTGCTGTTGGTTGCATGGAAATTTGTATTGTACAATTGTTATATGATTTTTCATCTCTGTTCCATAAACAGTGTGGTAAGGGCTACATAATATAGTAGAGCATATCACTGTGGGCTGTGTGGAGTCACATAAGGTTCTCTTAAAAGTTCTGATGTTTTACATTAAGTATATAAATACTTTTTTAATTGAGAGCTACATTTACATAGCCTCGTGCATTGAGTTGGCCCTAACCAGCAGCCACTCACTCAGTCTCCCCATCCAGCAGGTTGGGGGAAAGAATAAGAAAAATAAAACTGAAAAATACATTCCTTGGATAAAGGCAAATTAACAGATGAAGGAAAGAAGGAAAAAACCAATTCAAAGAAATCACCTCCTACAAGCAGGCTCTTGTCCAGCTGTTGACCAAGCAACAGCCACATTTGGAGGCAATCTCTCACATCCTTCTTTCTCTATCTCAGTTCTTATTGCTGAACATAATGTTACATGGTATGGCTAATTTGGGTCAGCTGTTCCAGGCTGTTTTCCCTCCCAGCTTCTTGCCATCCCATGCTGGGGACAGAGTCAAAGAAGTAAGAAGAGAAAACCTTAATTCTGTTCAAAGAATTGCCAAAACATTGCAGTGTTACTAATGCATTTGGCTACAAATCCAGAACACAGCACCATGCAGGCTGCAGTGAGGAAAATTAACTTCATCCCAGATAGACAAAGCACACCTTGCTAGAAGAACTAAAAAATGGAACATCATGTACCATTTTTAGAATCATATCTGAAATGAGGAGATTTACAGCAGTAGGATATTTGGATGGTGTGAACAGAGTTGTACATAACAGAGAAGTGATAGTGGCTAGAGGTATATGAAAAAGTTGCAGCCCTGCTTTATTTCTGCAGACATCTTTGCTCATTCTGCACTGTTTTCCATTATTTCTGTTTGAAGTATTTGCTATCGTTTGTTGATGGCAGCTTACAATGAATGGTTTCATTTGATTCTCAGTACAGTCAGGCATTAGATCTTGCTGACCTTCAACAGTGCAGTGTTAGTCAGCACAGTCATGTTTTTAAGTCTGGGTTGAGTAAGGCCAAAAGTAACTGGCTTTATATGTTCTTTTTTTTTTTTTTTTTTTCCCTAATTCATGCCTAATCTCATTGAAAATGTATAATTCACTGAATTAGATCTGTTCATTCTTTAGCTTACAAAGGCAGATAAAAATGCAAAGATAAAGGAAAGGAAAAATGAAGTATGTAGTGAATATGAGAGAATTGTGCAACAGAGAGGGAAGAAATCAATTTTATTATAAAAATTTGAGCTCTGTATTTTATTTCTATCTGCATTGTTATAATAATTTTTCTTTTTTGCCCAGCACATTGCTGGAGCAGTATTTAAGCAATAATTATTTTGTACATAAGCATACTTGAGATTTGAAGAAGTCCATTGTATTCCTGATATAACAAGTTTTATAAGTCATTAAAAATTGAACTTTTTATAAATCACCTCCCAAAAACTTCAAGAGCACAAAAAAAGAGATCTAACACCTAAATTTCAACATTTACCATAAAAAAAGAGAACTGCCAATAAATATTCATGTCTAAGAACATGAAGTGACTGAGGACATACAATGTGTATTTTTGGTATGACTGGTAAATTGGAAGGAGATTAAGGTAAACTAAATCCTGAGGAACTGGCAAGGCACACTGCAGCTCTGGGTGGATCTTCCTGTATGTTTGCAAAAACTAACTTCACTGAAGTATTTGCTTGGTGGTATCTTCAGTTAGAGATACTTTGTTAATCCTTAAAATGTAGCCTGAAAAATTCCAATTCTCCTTTTGGATTTTTCTTTTACCTTCCTGTTGGATATTTTCTCTAAATGCAATACTTTTTTTTCTACCAAAAGTCTTACATAAATACACATTTTTAAGAAGATATTCAAATGTCCATCTGTTCCCTGAAACTAATTCTATAAAAAACTGTCAGTAGACACGTTTTTAAACAATTTTCAGATTCAATTCAGAATTATATTTAAAACTGACTTAATGGGAAGGTTAGAGAAGTCCACTTGATATTTCATAATATTATCCATACTATATTCTAAAAAGTTTTTCTTAAAATAAAAGTCTACGTTTACCTGTTTGTTAATAAGAGAAATGTATTTTCTGATACCTTTGGCTTCTAGGGCGGATTCAGCTCTGTAAAAAATAACTGGTTTATTAGTGGACAAAAGAGCAGGGAGTTACCAACTTATAATTTAAAAACTGAGTAAAAAATTTATTGACTTCCTTGTGAGACATCTACTGGACTTAACCCAATTGCTGACTAGTATGTGTAGTTAATTATTTATAATAACATATATAGAGATTCTGAATCAGAATGTAAATTCTAACTTCACAGTGAGGCTTAGCTTTATTTCAGTTATTAGATTTTTTTCTGGTTATAGATGCAAATATGTTAAATTATACTGTAGCCATATTAGAAAGGTACATTGTGTTGCAGTTGATGCATTCTTAGCATGTAATAACACATACTATCAAGTTCAGTACTAGAAAAATTGAAAAAAAATATAATTGTTGAGTAGTACAGTAAAGAAAGTGTTGTTTTCGAAGTAACCAATCTTGTCCAAAGTTAATATCTGTTCTTCAAAATGTGTTGGACATATGGACTAAATAGTTGATAGCAATGAAAGAATCTTTGTGTATGAGTGTGTAGGAGTTTAGGAGAAGGAAGGAGAAGTAGGTGTTAAACATGACAGTAAAGTGGGAACAAGTGACAATGGGGGAATGAGAAATTTAATGCAGAAATGTATCTTGTGCAAGTAATCCTTGACACTTACATAATTTTCTGTATGGCTGTATCTACAAGCTGTATCTGATTCAATACCTCTGTGTTCTTACTCTGCTGTGTGAGGCAGGTTATTCCTGTCTATTTTAAGGCAATTTTTATACATAAATTTTAATGCATATTCTTTCAAATAAAATAATCTTGTTTACTGTCTTATGTGTCTTACGAGGATGCTGGTAGCCATTGGAATAAGTTGCTTTTTGTGCAAGGCACATAAGACTCTTCAGTTATGGTTTGGAGATCCTTGAGTAATTATAATGAAAATTTGATGTTATAAAGTGTATCTTTACTTGATAGAATTCACAGATACTGAAAAGGTGACAGATTTTTATCTATAAGGTAAAAATTATATTTATCATGTACTTGATACTTTATCTTTTCATGTTACATTCCAATCAAAAGTTCATACAATAATTGAAAAGAATAGTTTTCTATATATTGAAATAAAATAAATTTATTTATAATGTATATAGATTGTAGAATATAAGAAAGAAATTATTTACTCTGATTAGGTTTTGGGGAAAGTTTTGTAACCTTTAACTGCTAATTAATTTAGTTGCTGAGCGATTAAAAGAGCAGTGGATTATATTAAGAAGTTAACAACTCTCAGTAATGACCTGTTCCCCATTGGTATGCCTCTAACTTTATTACTTCTTGTGATAATTAAATAAAAACAGACCTGTGTAAGCTCCCAGGAAACACACCAAAAGCTAAATTGTGATCTATCTTCTTTGTGTCATGCTGATTTTTGTTGCATATTTTATGGTTTTGTTTTCCCTCTGATTGATCACAACAGGTTTTCTTCATTACAAGTGTGTGTTCTAGCATGTGGTACGGGTTTGCATATGGAAGAACTAAAGATGAAAGGTTAGAAAGACTGTGTCAGAAGCTCATTGTTGTAAAATAAACTTGACAAGGGATTAAGTTTAGTTTTATCGATAAGATTTTAAAAAATAACTTGTGGCTTATTGACAGTTTAGATTGTTTAGATCAATGGTTTTCTCTCCATTGTATTAACAAAAAAAGGCAACTAAAATGATCAAGCTCAAACTTGTGTGTATAGATAAGAAAGGATATTTTCAGTGTTTCATAAGAAATGCAGGTTGTCTTAACCTAAAAACAAGTCTCTTCTTTAAAACTCTTATTTCTTCAGGCCAGCCTTTAAAATGTGACATTTTCAGTTTCCCTGGCACATTCCTCTGTTGATAACCATGTACAGGAATGGCACAGTGAGGGGCTCCACCATCTGACTCATAAAGAGTAACTTCATAAAGTGAGCTCACAAACCTGTAAGAGCTGGGAGAACCTGTCACCAAGAGCACCAAAGCATCCTGTGGAGGTCCCTAGATCCTTTTATTCAGGGTGTTTGCATCCTACCATAGTTCATTCAATTATCTGACAATCACACAAAAAAAATTTAGACTTTTTAATGTATTTTAATATTTTCAGTTGTTTTTAGAAATTCTTCCAGAAGAAGCATGGATAAAGAATTGCAATGTTTAGAAGAGAGAATGGGGACAAGTTTTTTGTATCCCAGAGTTAATTCTAGGCTTGTATCAAGTGTGTTCTGATTAAGCTTTTCTTTCAGTACATTATATAACTACATAGAATATCCATTATGTGTGAGAGCTAAAACGTTTGACCTTGGTCCTTTGTCCCACTGCTTTATCTATTTCCTTAGTGTCCAAGAGCTAAGCATTTAAGAACTTGTAGATGAGAAAAAAGACTTTGTGTCCTGCAAACAGGCAGTGTGGGGATGTGGTATATTTTCAGTTTCTTGTAGTTCTGAATATGCTCCTTGCTCTCTTGTGAAAGTGTTCTATATTCCTGAGGGCTGGTGGCTTCATGCCCAGGTGTGTTGCTTTTCTGGAGCTAGGAGGCAGGAAAGTTTACATTATATGCTCTCAGTCTATAATCTGTGAGGATGAAAGTCTCTGTCTCAGCGAGCTATAGATAATAGAACACTTTTTTTACATAAACTATCATAATTCAATATCTTAAATTTAGGAGCAGTTCTACATTCTAGTCTGTGTCGAACAATTTATACACATAAGTTTTTAAACAAAGGAGATAACAATGCAGTTAAAATTATCAACATATTTTCCTTTGCCAAATACAAGCATACAAACTTTTCCCCAAGTTGTTATCAGCCAAACATTATTCATCCAGCCAAAATATTTAACTGTAGTGGAGGTTGTTTTGGGTCAATTTGTTTATGCAAAGGGGTTCTGCAGTCAGGATATACATAACTTGAATATGTAAATCAGGGTTTTCTCACCTGAAACACAAGAGAGGAATAGGACCTATTGAGCTCTTAGTTTAAGCACTGCTGTGCTCACCATGCTTATGCCTTTGCTGACCAGTCAGGGAGCATTTTGGAGAGGAATAGTTGGTACTTGCAAATCTCTGGAAAACGTCTTTTTGGCTCCTATGTGTCTTTCCTATACTTCAGCACTGATGTGGATGACACAAAGTATAAAACTGTCTTATGCTGGCATTTACTTCCTTAAGCCCTTGACCTACTAATAATTAATAACTCCACTTCAGTCTGTAATTGCAGCTAAATTTAGTCAGCTATTTTGTATCTTGCATCCCTGGTACACAACCGGGGTTTGGAGTGAGGGTCGGCTAGGGTGAGGGAGGACTGGAGCTGGGACTGGGGAAAAAAAAGGTGGCAAGTTATAGATTGTGGTTAGTTATCCTTTGTGTATATTTTTTGTACATCATGCAAGTGTAATTTTTCAGACCTTACAGCTCCCTTCACACCTTCCTCTGTATGTGAAGTAGAATAAGGGTGATTGCTTTAGGAAGTTGAAGAAATTTTAGCCTAGGTGATGATCCCTAGCAGAAAATTTCTGGCTTTTTGCTCAGAGCATTTATATACATTCAGTAAATTGCTCTGCTACCATCACCAGTTGGAGTAAGAGTGTCACAGAGCAGCACAGGACAATTAAAATTAATGGATTCCCACCAACCAGTGACAGCAAAGGACCACTAGAAGTCATCCAGTCCTGCAGACTGCCCTGAACCTGCATTATGCCCATCTAAAACTGTGAGCAGGCCTGAAGAACAGGACTTGGTAGATGAGATGAGATGGGCTCAGTGTGTGCTCACAGGCCAGAAAGCCAACTGCATCCTGGGCTGCATCAGCAGGAGTGTGATCAGCAGGGAACAGAGGGAATTCTGCCACTCTGCTCTGCTCTGGTGAGACCCACCTGGAACCCTGCATCCAGCTCTGCAGCCTCAAACACAAGGACAGCTTGAACACGTCCAGCTGGAGCACGTCCAGAGGAGAGCCAGAACAACAGCTGAGGGGATTGTAGCACCTGTCCTGCAAAAAAAACAACCAGACAGAGTTGGAGGTCTTCAGGCTGAAGAGGAGAAGCTTCAGGAAGACATCATAGCAGCCTTTTCATACCTAAAAGAGGTTGCAATAGGGATTAATGCAGCATAACACGTTTATTTTATGTCACGTGTCTCTATGTGTATTAATTCTTCACTAAGAACTAATAGAGAGGCAAAGAATAGCAGAAGAGTTAGTCTGTGGTTCCTAGGACTCAGCTGGCCAAAGCATGTAATAGAAAAATAATTACTGTTGGGAAAATGGTTTAATGTTTAGGGTGAAGTTCATCTATTTTTGTTTTATGGAATCTGACCCTAGATATTTAGGGAAGAAGTTGAAAGTCTGTGAAGACTTGCAGTGTACCTCCAGCAATAAATATGAAATAGCAGTGTCTCAATAGTAAATCTGAGAATATATATTTTTTATATGTCTAAGAAAAATATAGCAGATTTTAGAGGCAATGAAAAGATAACATAAAATGTATAGTGGCCTTTGGGGATACGGTTTCCTCTGTTGTAAGCATATTTAAATAAACTGGTATCTGCTATTCATCTTTTCTGGCTTCAAAAGAAAAGGCAAAACTATCATGTTTCTACAGTTCTAATGCCTTTTCATTGTTTTAAACTTTTTATTTCTCAATTATTATTTGCACTGTAAGTTTTCTAGTTTATTAGTCATACAAAAATTAACTTTCAGTAATACCCTGGACTTTTCTACTTTTACAGTCATTACACTATAGCACTGATTTATGTTACCAGTCGCAATGAAGTGGTGTTGCAGCAAACTAGGCTTGAGTTCAGTTGGAAAGTGTAATTTTAGCTAGGTCCATATCCCAAACTCAAGTGAAGAGATAAAAGTGCTCTCATGTGGATGGATAGGTTATTTTGCTTCCCAGAAGAATTGTATAATCTACTCATTAAGAGCTAGTTTACTCTTTAAGGAGTGTATTAGAATATTGTTTTACCTCAGGTTCTGCTACAGAAGCACAAATAAACAATATGTGTTATTCAGCTTGAGTTTAAATACAAGTCTCTGCTCCTTCATAAAAGGAAAATACAGTATCATTCTCTGGAAGTTCTGCAGTTTGTGGTCTATGGAAGGTCAAATGAAATGGGATCCTTCTAAAAATCTAAACATTTAGAAAAGTAGTTTCAAGGACAATACCTAAGACATTGAACAGAGTTTCTGCTTTTGCATGGTTATGTTTATACAGTAAGATAATATTTTTTACTTCAAAAGGATCAGTTCCTTTCAAACCTTTTTTTTTTTTGTTAGAATTTCACTACCTATAAATAGAAGCTCTTGACATTTTGCATCATTCTCTACCCTTGCTCTTTATATAGAACTCTCATTGATTTCAACTCTGTATATTGAATTAGACTAGGGTGGATAACTTTTCATTTGTAAAAGGTAGGGACAATATTAACCTCTGTGCTCTCAGAAAGTCTGTTAAATCTCCTTTAATTACAAAATGCTTTAAATAATATCTCAGGATTAAATTTTACAATTTCTAGGCCATCACAAATTGGGATGCTGTGAATTTATGAAGGAGAGTACAATGAGTTCTGAACATCTTCATTTCAAATTCACAGTTCCAAAAGTTGTGTGAAATTCTGGTTGTTTTTGCAACGGGCATTTGGAGTCATGGTGTCATCCATTGTCTGTATAAGAATATTTCAAATTACAAAAGTATTGTAACAATCACCTTCTATAGACTCACAAGGACATGTTTGCATTGACATCCCTCAGAAGTTTTCCCACAGTGTTACCTCAGAGAGGAAAAAATCGTCCGTGCAGTTTTGTCTGTCACAGAAAGTGTCAATGAATTTTTGTCAATCCAAAATCTCTCCTGCTGATCTCTTTTCTAGACTGATTTAAAGATGAGTTGAACTATGAAGTCTTCCTGGGCATTGATGTTCCCTGAGATCTGTCTTAAGAGGAAGGTGACAGTGAAGGAAAAAAAGATATGGAACTATTTGATATTTTGAACAGTTATATTGTTCCGTTTTTGTTTACTTCTCTTTAAACAACTTTTTCATAATCTAAGTAAAACTGTTAAGATACTGTTAGATTGCGGCAAGCATGATCCTTGAATATCTGAAGTTCAAGAGGATGCCATTTTTGACTTGAGAAATGAAGGATAGGAGTGGAGTGGGAAAAACCCTATGAAATTCCAATAAAATTAGTTAATTGTTGAGAAATGAAAGGGATTCATTTCTCTAATACTCATTACTTCTGTGTGTCCTAAATCTCAAAAGATATCAAGGCAATATGTTTTATGGCCAAGCTATTTGATATATCCAAGTTGAAAATATAATAATTTAATTCCCCTAACATAAGAAAGCTAAGTTCTTACGATGCCTCAGTGGACAAATACCATGTTTATAAATATAGAGACACTACAGAGGGTGGTTTTTATTACATATAGAACTTGTGATAAAAAAGGTATTAAATTGCTCTTCTGTTGATTGAGTGGATACTGGATGTGCCACACGGACTCCACAAGCAGTAAAGAGAGTACGTGAGTCAAAATAACTTATACACAGACCACAGAAATTGGCATTTCCATTATGTTTGAGTCTCCACGTTCTGCAAAAGGCAAAGTGGCTTGAATACAACCCTTCTCCAGTATGGAAAAAATTACCCAGCTTTAAAACAAAGCATAACATGCTTTTTGCTATTTTGCTAGTTGCTGTTTTATATTTGGCAAGAGGAAGGATATAGCTAGCATCTCTGAAAGCATTGTCTTGAAAGGAGTGCTTGTGGTTTCAAATGAAGCATTCTTCTCTAGTAAAAAAAAGAAGCTGTTGTGAATGTGTTTGAGGGATAATGCACGGTACTCCTGAATATTTATTTAGTGTCCCAATCCTTGATTTTAAAGCTCTGAGTAGCTACAAAATGCTGAAGACCTCTTCTGCTTTAAAATCTATTCTTTAGGAACAGCTCAGTTTTTAGAAACTCTGTTCTTTAGCTACAAACCAAACTGTGTTTTCCCTGCAGGAGTAATTCAGAATTTTAAAGGGCGAAAGTCAAAAATACTGCAAACCAGATACTCAGAAAATGAGGGCCTATATTTGATATATTTATATTCCCTTTTGAAAGGTTGGTTTTTTTAAAACTAGAAAACTTAGAAGTTTCTGTATTATTTATTTGTTTTAATAGTTTTTTTAAACACTGCCTTGAGAGCTTAGCATCTTCTAAAGTTCATTTCTTCAGATATTTCTGAAAAGCAAATAGATTTATTCCTTGTTACAAGAAAACCAAAGTAAGAGAATTGTGCATCAAAATACTAATTGGGATTAGCGTTACAACAAGGAGGAAATCTAACAAGTATATTGTTTAGTAGAGAGATGTCTTTATTAATTGCACATGCTGTTCAGTTTTTCTTTGATATATTTTTCAAAGAGTTTCACAATTAAAAGTCTGGTGGTAAAAGGTCTTGTAAAAGGAATGCCTTAGGTAGGTGGATTTGTTTCTGTTATTCCTGTGAAAAGAAATTATGCAAAAAAGAACAAACAAGGAAATTAATAAAGGTCCTTATTAAAATAATTTAACCTTATCCTCAAAGTGATTTAAAATTTTGTGGCAGTTAGTCTCTAATTCCTTTTGTTTACAGTTTAAGAGATCAGGAATTCTGGCTACTCCATTTCCTCTGCATTGTGGTTAAACAGATAAGAAGGCAGATTGAAATTTGGGGTTTGTATTGGTGGAAAAGGAAAGATGTGCTATATCTTTCCATGCAGGGAGAAAGGATGTCAAGATAGCATTTCATTTAGAAAAGTAGGAAATACGGATCTCTAGTACATAACGCTTGAATTCATAAACTTTCGTGGTTCATTATTTTATTCAGGCTTTTCCTTTCCTTCCAGGCTTAAGCTGTATTTGCTCCATTTTGTCGAGAGAGCAGAGTGACACCTGACTGCCTACTATCTGATGTGTGATATATATTTTTGGGAAGCAGTTGAGGCTGTCTTGAGCATGGGGCCATATGAAACATTGGGCAAACATAGCAAAACAATCCAGAATTTTAGGGTCCATCTGTTAAAAATGTATTACAAAGCTGTTTTTTCCACTGCTGAAGGAAAGTAATCTAGCCCAGTGTGTAGTTTATATATTTATACTTACTTCAATTTATTATAATTTCTTGAATGCTTGCTTTTGCCTTGGGAAGGAAATATAAATTGTTTAGTTTAATCAAAGACTTATGAAGAAATTCAGAAGAGATTGCATGTGTTTGGAATTAAATCTGTTGTTAAGGGGCAGATATAAATATTAATTCAATTTTTTTATAATTTAACTAGGCCTATGGTAAGAATTTTCTTTAAAGAGAAATGAACCTTTCAAACCCCTACAAATACAAATATGCAGACAAGTGATTATGGAATTATGAACAGCAAAGCAGTTGTGTTGGCTCTGACTGAGTGAAGCAACCATTTACCCAACTTCTTTAGCAGAAAATCAAAATCTGGGGGCAAATATGAGTTTTTTTTTTCTCAAGCAAAGACTTCCTTGCAGTCAGTGGTGGAATACTTCAAAAAGGAACAATTAGGTCCAAATAGCTGAAGAGAGGACACTGAAAAATAAATAAAGTAGGAATCAATAATTAAGTCAATTAGCACCTGCAAAGGAGTATCAGAACATTTTATTATATAGACATGATTTTTCATTGGTTTTATTTTACTTTATTAGCACTTCCTGGATTTTCTGCCATTTCTCATTACAAAAATTGGTTTTAAATATTTATAGCTTATAGTATTTTTTCATATATTTTTGTAATACCGGTCAATCTAGAATTTAGCTCTTATTTTGAATTTTTTTTTCCAACATTTTGAGTTTCAGGCTTTTGGAAATCATTGTTGAAGGAAAAACTTGTTCAACTCCATTAAAACAAAGAAACTGTCATAGATTACTGAGTTTAAGAAGATGTGTCCAAGGCTAATAATATGATAAATTCTTTTGGCTTTATATTTTTAGGTGTAAATTTGGTATTGGGAGCATTTCTGACAGAAGTGCAGAGAGGTCATAAGTAGACAATCTGAAGTATATTGAAGACCTTGAAACAAGGAGCTGGAGTGATGAAACAGGAGGATGAAGAGAAATATGAGCAAAAGAGGTTCTGGGAAGAAGAAGGATAACAAACAGAAAGAAATTGCAGAAAAAAGGAAAAGACCAGGATGCTTTCCAAATTGAGAGATTAGCACTGATGTGTAGTGAGCCTTGCTTTTAGGAATAGGTTAGATAGACAAGAAGAATGGTAGTGAGACAAAAACCAGGGAGGCTGGAAATTTAAGTGCAAACCTTTTTTATAATATGTGTACACAAGAATAAATGTTTAAGGTTGAACATGCAGTTTTATTTCTACATGATTACCTAATTTTTTGTTTGTTTGTTTGTTTTTTGAGGGTGGGGCAGAATGCCTAAAAGAACTATAGGAGTTTAAAGCAGCAGGAAAAAGAAAATGGTTTTCTTCTGCATTACAGATACCCACTTTGTTGATCAGATAGATTAGAAATGATGAATTCATGTCATGGGGTACTGCTATTCTAGATATAATTTCATTCATGACAATAGTTAATTGGCATTTACTCATGCTAGAATCACTTTTCTGCCAGAATTTAAAAAGCAAGTGTGGATTTAAGGAGCTGTAAGTTATCTTTTGTGTTTTCAAGACCGTATTTCTCTTATGTTTTGTATCTGAAAAGACCATGTGGTATTTATTGGGATGGTTTTCTTTATATGTCTTTTATTTCCTTTCTTGAGGTTGGAAAATTTCTAGTAGCACAAGCATTCTATGTAGCCTTTTTTATTGAGATAACTATTGCTATGAATACAGATATTGAAAGAAGAAACAGTCTAAAAATGTATGGAAGACCTAATATTGCAATACTCCTAATTGGCATACATCAATTTGTTGGATAATTTTATCTTAGTAAGTGACAGTCCTGGGGATATGGTATTTTATGAGAAAAGAAAGAAATTCAAGAACTGTTCAGAAATGTATGACAGGCTTCAGATAAATCATGGGGGAAAAAATATAATATGATTTGAATATTTTAAGAAGATTAACAAGATTTTCTATGCGTGGTAATTTTCTAAAGTTTAGATAGATTCAACAATATAAGTGAATTTTAATATCCCTAAAACTGTCGATCTTAACTGGTATTTGTGAAATATAATCATAATACTTCTTACTTTCACCATTCAGCATTTAAAGCTGGGGGACCTTTGGCAGAGTTTGAACTGAACGCCCTTTCATTGCTGTGTGAATATTCTTTCAAATACTGTGTATTAAATACAATTTTTTCTGGAGTGTTTGAGCTCTCTTGCATAAAAAATTCTATTTTTATTTTAACTCGTGTTATAGTCATCTTTGAAAACTGAATCACATTTGAATAACACCTCAAAACCCAGAACTTTCTCTGAATAATAGTTGAAAAGTATGCATAATGTGATGCTCATCTGAACACACTTTTTTCTTCTTCATTGTAATATCCTACACTTTGATTATGAAGGGCTGAGGTTGTGAGACAAATGTTTCATTGGCTCTACTTTTATCTTTTCGAAGCTAAGGTGGTCTTACCATCAGACTTTAGGTTGATTTGGTGTGCTGTTCTCACTAGCTATTCTGTCAGGATTAATAAAATATGAGTAAAATAAAATGTGTTTCAAAATGAAATTGGAATTGCCAGAAATGCAACAAGAGAACTGCTGATATGGAAGAAGTGCTCAGTTAATTCATTTTATTATATAAATAAGTTATACTTTCTGAGAGAAATTTAGCTATGTTTGCAGCTGTAGTTGCATGATACTGCAGATCATTAGCATATTTTCAGAAGTGTTCTCTCCCTTCACCATTTTAAATATTTATGAATTATATTCTGATTTGTTTTAGAATTTATTTTTATGAAATACATTTGGCTATAAATAAGTGTGTTGCATCCAAGTTACAACCAAGGTTGGGGTACCAGACACAAACAAATAATTATATGCAGATATATATAATGATAAAAGGTTAAAACTTACTGTACCTGTGTATCAATTCAGGATGTTAGAGTGATCAGTTCTCTAGAATTGATTCTGAAGGTTCCTTTGTAACTAGATGGGGGGTTTTTTTAGCTTTATGCAATCTAGAGACATTTCTGTCAATCATGAGCAGCTGCACTAGTTTGTTACATGCTTCTGTACATGCTTTAGCTATACCTTAAATAACCTTTCTTTTCACTTCTCAGTAATTCTTCTTTTATAGTTTGCATTGATGCTATTAGACATTATGCTTTCAAGGTTTCTCCTATCTTGTATTACTATTTTGTGTCTTTTGATACCATTTCTCTTTTTTTCTTTCTATTTCTTTTTTTTCTTCTGTGAGATGTAGCTTCCTGATAGCATTATATTTATTATAACTATGCCATTACAATATGTCCTTGTTATTCTAAAGCTGCTCTTGGGTAATTCAGTCTACAAATATAATAGGATCATTATGAGGCTTCTCATATATGGAGACAAAGTACATTCATAACTACTTGTTACTAATATTTATTTGTTATCACAATACCTGTAGTCATTTATCAAAATTGTGCTGTTTCAGTGATAGAGTGATACAGTTCTTGTGTTGGTGGGTGCTGCTGTTTTACAAGAAGTAGCTGATGCCTTGTTTAGACTTTCATAATGCATTTGATAGCGTCTTGTGAGAAAAACTTACAGAATCCTACAATCATAAAATGCCAAATCCACCTCAAAAACACATCCCTGAGCACAAAGTTGTCCTTTAAATACTTTCAGGGATGATGACAGCTGCTTCCCTGAGCAACTGTTTCCAGTGCTTCACAACCCTTTTGGTGAAGATTTTTTTCCTAATATCCAATTTAAATCTTACCTGACATAACCTCCTTTGCTTGGGAAAGAGGCTGATCCACACTGCTTTCAAGTAGTTGTAGAGAGGTCTCCCCTGATCTCCTTTTCTCCAGGCTAAATAACCCCGACTTCCCCTGCTGTTCTGCATGGGACTCGTGCTCCAGACCCTTCCCCAGCCCCACTGCCCTCCTCTGGATACACTCCAGCACCTCAATGTCTTTCTTGTAGGAAGGGGCCCAAAACTGAACACAGGATTCAAGCTGCAAATGAAGGCAGAATGGTTCAGGGAACTAAATTATTAAAACAGTGCTTCAGGGAATTTGTAACAAATGAGAAGTCCTTGGAATTGTTATGGATCCAGACTCCCAAAGAAATTCACTGGCGAGCTGAATAAAGTAGAAAACATGCATATTAAACTTGCAATGCAGTGTGCTGCTGTAAATATCTTGATATGTATGATTAGAATCTGATAAACTGAATAAATATTTTAAACAAATATGAAGGACCATAATAGGGTCATGTATACAAAAAAAAAAAAAAAAAAAACCAAAAAAAAAAAAAAAACAAACACCAAAAAACAAGTGTAAAACCTTACTTTGAAAGAATTGAAGAAAGCAAATATGGTTTGATGGCCCTTAACAAAGGTTTGTAATGTAGTCTTTTTAAATTATTGTGAAATTTGTGATATAGTGTGAATGTGCATTCTAGCATGATCCTGAATGGGAACTTCCTTACTGACCTGGGTTGCTAAAGCAGGATGATGATTGAAAAACTTTACAGCAGTAAATTTTGTTGTCAATTCATAGTATCTTAGGGATTTTGAGAGTAAACCACAGATTTTGTCAAGAAATATTTTATACTATAAAGATTTGATAAAAGTTTTAGATTGCAGTAACATAGAACTGAGACTCTTTGGAGTGGGACAGCACAAAAACCCTTTAGGTCATGTGGAAAGTGTGTATTGAGGAGTGATGCATCTTTACTACATTTAACAACATCTTATTTGAATAGATGTGTGTGAAAGCTTAATTCTAGCTGCCTAGAATGGTTTCTGATCTTGTGAAATTACCCATATGCAGGAAGACAGCAGATATCTGTTCTTCAAGCAAATAGATTTTTGAAGAGGGTGGTGATATTTCATGTAATTAAACCTTTAGCTGTTTGCCCTAGGGCTAGGAATGTGGACATTCAGCAAAAAATATATGGCAACATACAAAAGCTGGAAAACCACTTGAAAAACAAAAGGAGGAAGGGATTTGTCACTAAATGGATCTGGCTATCTCTCTCTACATTTCAGTGTTGAAATTTGTACCTCAGAAGACATTCAACCAGTGGGCTGAAGTAAGGTGACTCTGAGGTATTAGATGAATATTGTCTCTAGCCAACTTGGAAAGGTCCCAGAACACTCTTGGTGTAGCCTACTGTTCTGGCTTCAAGAGTGTTTTATTTGCATAGTTTTGGTGCACAGTACAAAGACAACAATAGTCCAACTTTTCTGTATCACAGAAAACTGTGTACATAGATTACTTTTCAGTAAAGAGTCCAGATTTGGACTGTATTTTTGTCATTTCTAAACAATATAATTCTTCCTTTTTAGCATAAAAATTACTGAATTGAGGAAAAGAATTTAAGACAGAGAGATTGATATAGTGTGTTCTGCCAGCACATCTGGAAGACAGTTATTCTCTAATTACCCAAGAGACAGAAGAGAAAACTGGCAGCTTTGCTGCTGTTATAAATCCCATCACTTCTAAAGGAGTTAATGGATGCCCAGCTAATCAGTCTTTGTTATCTTGTAACATTCAGAGACAAAATAAATGCCATAAAAATAAAAAGCAAAGAAAACTTGCTGGTCTGTTACATTAAAATGTGTGGTTTTGTCTTTCCAAAGCAATCCCAACATATCTGTCTTACAGTGTTTCATTTGGTTTTAAAATATGCAAGCATTTAGTTGTTGGGATGAAAATTGGTTCTGTAGATGGAATGGTTGTTGTAGTTACTAACTCACCATCTTTCATCTCATCTTTTGAGTTATGTGCCTGACCTATGCTTAAAATGGCTCTATCAATTTTACCACCAGCTGCAGAGTAGGTCTGCCTGTAGCAAGCTTGTTACTTTCATTCTAAATTTGACTGTAAAAGAAAAGAGAACATCACATGTGAAACCCCAGAGTATTTGTCTCCCTTTTCTTTGAACAGAAGAGCTGAAAATTACTTACCTGTCAGCAGAACTAAATGGAAAAAAACCAAATTCTATTAGTGTGTGGTACTCTCACCGGAACAGATAAGCTGGAAGATAAATTTGCTTAATGATGTAAATAACTACCCAATTTTGAAAGGGTCCTGAATATCATAGGGGACATTTTAACATTGCCAGAAAGTTGTCAAAGTTCACTAACAGAGTAAAGAGAGAGCTTCATATCCCACAAGAAAATTCTACTTATGTCACTTTCTCAGTCATAGAGTGCTTGGAAAATACAAAAAATGTATGGTACTTACAGCACATTCCTCTCTTACTGACAGATGGAGTGAAAAATAATGTTAGATGATCTGTGGGATTCCCTTCTGAAGTTGGTAAAACTGAATTATGTCTCACCAGATCTGAGACACATTACATTATCCTATACTTCATAAAAAGACCACTAGTTCTTCTCTTCAGTGTTCACAGAATAGCTTTCTTCAGGGGTCACTATGTCCTTAGCAGTAGCTGGTCACAGTACAGTTCTACTGTCTTTCTGTATTTTATGTATGAAAATGATCTGATGTAAGTAGATGTAGTCACATATGCAGAGTTTAAGGAGAAGCAGCTGGTTATCAGTTGGTAAACTTCAGTGCCACACCATTAGCTGCAAACTCATCTTCCCTTGGAGTTTGGGATTTTGGACACCCGACTCTAAACACATCCATTTCAAGTTGTAAGGCAGTAATGTAATCTTCTATTATGTATAGAATCTCCTGCTCTGAATTTCACATTCTCAGAGTTCATGGGTGAGTGCAGCCCTGTGCTGAAGAATTCCCAATCATTTGCTATAGTTCTTATATTGGGATTTAGGGTTTTATTCCCCAACATATTTTAGCTGACATACAGGAGTTGCCTGATTTAGGATGACAGCTATAGCTAGCTTGGACTAAGAGCCCCCATCCTACAGCCAGACACTTAGTAATAGATTTTCTCTGCTCAGATACAGCAATATATCTCTCTTCTGAGTGGCCTTGCTGCTCTGTTCTGTGTTTTCATGGGAAGGTGGGGCTGTCAGAGCACAGTGGAGCAAAGCAGCGTGCCTGGGACCATAACAGATCTGCAAGTGCAGCTGAGGTTTGTCTCCCCTGTTTGCTCCTCACAGGAGTGGGATGTGAGTAATAGCCTCACGCTGCTCTGAGTCATAGCAGGAAACTTCATCAACACAGAAAACTGCCAGGGTGTTTTCTACAGTGTACCTTGCCATCCCACCTTGTTACTGTCTCCTGGGAAAGGTGGTCTATGAATGGATGCTTTTTGCTTGTACCCTAAGGTGGTAGGAAACAGCTCTAGAAGACTCTTCCAAAATAGCTGACTGATTTTCAGTTGATCATAAACATAAAATCAGTTGATACTACCCATCCCCACTCAAAAATAGCTAGGCAAAGTAGTCCAATTGTATTTCTCTCTGCTTTGCTGTCATGGGATACTTTTTTGTTGAATTGTTTCAGAGAACCACATGGGGAGGTTTGTCAAACTGCCATTTAGTGACTGTGGCCAGACTGACTTTGGATGTTCTGTTTTCCATTTTGCAGTATTTTTGAAGTCTCCAAATCAGATTTTTTAACAAGCATTATTTATGGCCAACACATGACAAAAAGAAAGGCTTATGTTATTTGAATTTGTAATAGAAAGCAACTTGAGGAGAAAACAAAAGATGTAACTTTTTTTTTTTTTGCCTCATGCTTAGATCAGGGACTAGCTGGGTAATTACTTGAAGTCTTAATTCGTGCTAAACACTCTCAATGCCAAAAAGAATTAGAGAATTGTCTTTGGGTTGCATTAATTGACTTAGTTCAAGAATGATTTTCCTAGATTTGTGTGTCTTAAAAATTCAGAAGTCTCCTCTCACATCCTGGTTTACTAATCTGGGATATTATAGCCATTGAATTCTTAAATGCCCTCAGGAAGGAGAAGTGGAAAGAGTTGCAATTATTTTTTTCTTAATCCACACGGTGTTGCTGTAAAAGTTTTGCATGATAGACAGTACACAGAAAAAATACTGCAAAAGAACAGATAATTTATGCATATTATCTGGAATACCCTTGAGAATTTCAGTTTATCTCTGTCCTATTTGTACTACTATGATCATTGAAATCAACATCGTAACACTATCCCTGTTTTTCTCAATTATACACTAGTTACAAAATCAGAGGTTAAACTGATCACAGTGAAAGAGGTATCTGTGAACTTTACAAACTTCCTGCTTGTGCATCTGAATCATGTCCTTTCTTCATTTTCTACAGATTTCTAAAAGAGCCACTTCTTTATAGGGTCTTCCTTTTGAGCTTTTTGTTTTGTGGTTTAGTATTATGCAAATACACTCTGAACTATTTTCACACATTTCTTCAGAAAAAAAACCAAAAAAACAACAATAGTTCATTTTAGCAGTAGTATTTTCTTTTAGATGGTCACCCACATACATCTTTTTGAATTCTAAAACAGCAGAATAGACATATTTGTTAGCAAGACCCCTGTATTCTATACCACTAAGAAATAGCCTTCAATACTGTGCAAAAGGAAGGGAGATGATTGGGAGGGAACTGATCCACTTGGTAATTAAATGGCTGTGCAGGATTCTGTGGCTGTGGACTGATGATAGAAATGGGTCAGTACCTTGTTGATTTTGGTCAGAAAGCCTCCCTGATTTTACACCTTCCCTGTGTTTTCCTCCTCAGAAAGCAGTAAAGCAGGCATTCAGTTGTGCCACCTGAGACATGGCTGAGGGGAACTAATCTTGCTTTAGCAATACATAAATAATAAATAAGTACAGTAGCCCTCCACTTCCTCTTACCAGCCAAAATGATTTATTATAAGGCTTTAAATCTGGTTCCACAAACAAATATTCTTGTATTCTGGCACCAGCTGTGCACTGAGGTAGAGGTCACAAATAAATGGTTGGAGCCAGGGGCATCTAAAACTAGTTTTATTGCCAAGGGCATCTTAACATGAAAACAGCCTTAGAATAATATTAGGAACAGAAATATTTATACTCCCTGCAGGGAGCTGGATCTGTTTTCTCTTGTGTTTGGTTAAAGTAAATTTAAAAATAGAAAAATGTATGAAACCATCAATGATTGTCTCCATTTGAAACTAATGAGAGAGAAAACACAATTTCATCACAGTTTTTGCAGATTTGAGGCTTGAATTCCAAAGCTTTTTTTTTTTTTTTTTTTTTTTTTTTCCCTAATATTTATTAGGGCTTTTTATTTGAATATTTTAGATTTTAACATCTGAAGTAACTATTTGCTTTGTTAAGACTTTTGTGCTTTACACCCATTCCAAAGTGACCACTGGTCATACTAGAACTGTGGATCAAGAGCAAGGGAATGTGCTTTCTTGAAAGTAAATTTATTTTCTATAAGAAGGTCAGGGCATCCAATTTTTGGGACTCTAAGTATTATGTTGTTATTTTTAGCACCTGCTGTGAGAGTAGAGAAGAACCTTTTATCAGATATAATCTCTAGGAATCACAATATTATCAAATCTGATCAGATTCTTAAAAACAAAAAAAACAAAACAAAACTGATGTGATTATTTCAGATAGTTTCTTATGGAAGATTTACTTCTTGCCAGCATAGATGCTT
Organism: Erithacus rubecula; assembly: GCF_903797595.1. Taxonomy (NCBI): domain Eukaryota; kingdom Metazoa; phylum Chordata; class Aves; order Passeriformes; family Muscicapidae; genus Erithacus; species Erithacus rubecula. The sequence goes on along the minus strand of NC_136689.1, from coordinate 93,666,090 downwards.
AAGGATTCAAAATATTTTCCTCAGAGATACCATTCTAATCCACAGATGTTTATACTCAGGCTACATAAAAGAACATTATTGACCAGTAAAAGGAATGAAATCATAACTTCTTTCTTCATATATTCCATAAGGAAAAGAAAGAGCTTCCAATGAAATGCTAGGTCATGCTTTGTAGAAGTGCTTCTCTGTCTAGCTGTCTTTCACCTCATGAAGGCTTCCAAAGGGACAGAGAGTGAATCACACTCAGTACTTGAAATGAAGCTGAAGTTTCTCATCCACATTGTGAGACTGAGTCCTCATTCAGAATTTATTCTTTCTGGCTGTATTTCTGGATTCATGAGTCCTACATATTACCTCTGGTTTCCAGCAAGACACTTATGAAGGCTAACTTATCTCCTTTATTCTTATGATCCAACAGTTACATGTAGGAAAATGTTGGTGGAAAATTCCAGGGTATACATTAGAGTACAAGATTAATAAAAGAAGCTTCCATGATTTCTTTTTTACTCAGATTTTCTGCTCAAAATTTCATATAAGAGCACAGTTAGATTCCAGACTCAAAATCCTTAGGAGTCAATGAAGATATTTAAAATTAATATAATATATTAATGTATTAGAAATGGCTAAATAAAGACCAGAAATGGCAAAGGAAAGGAATACTGGGGAGGAGGGTGAGGAGTGGGGAGAGGTGTTATGAAATGTGCTTTCTGTAATGGCCATACTATCTCTCCAACTCATGTGTCCAGTGAAACTAGTACAGAACTTCTAAATTATTAGTAGTAAAACATTGGAGGAAACTCAGAGTAATGCTTCTTTCCTTAGGTTGTAATATTTAGTGTTTTCTGACCTAAGGAATTAAGTAGTAGCATCATAAGTGCTACTCCTTTGTAAGCTTTTCCCTTCAGAATTTGTCTGCATTTACATGTGGTACTTATTGCTAGAGCAGTAAGTTCCACAGAACTGTTTTTAAGAATATAAAGAGTACTTCCTTTATTATTTTATTTACTGAAAAATTTTCCTCTCATGCCACTAATTTTTTGCATCATGAAAGAGTGAGCACTTATTCTCTGTCCATCATGGCAGTCATGATTATATGTGCTTGCACAATCTCCTCAGGCATGCCTTTTCCAGACTGAGGCATTTCCATTGATTTAGTCAACCCCATTACAGAATCTGTTATATATTTTGGTATCTATTCTTTCCCTTCTCAGTACATTTCTACTGCACCATATCTTTCCTAAGAAGCAGTAGCCCTGGTTCCAAAAGCTACTTTGACATTTCACAATTTTACAGCACTTATTCCTTTCCTATTCAGTCTGTTTTTTCTTTTGTTTTTGACTAATTTGAGTGGTATTGCAGCCAGGCTTACTGCTTTCTATTTTCACAGTCTGTATCTGTGTCTTGGAAAAACACTTTTTTGTCACATTTCCTACTTGTTGCACTAGTAGTAGGGCCAGTTTAAAGTATTCACTTTACTTAATCTTTGGAATTTGCATTTGAGTTGTTTGGCTCTTGTATAACTGCTGTAGTGTTGTAGTAATCTTTTTTTTATTCATTTTATTGATTATGTTCCAAAGGCTCTTTAATAATGCTTTCACTGAGACAGCCACTTAGTTGATGCCAGGGAAAACCCAACCTAAACCAAAACAGTGGTTTGGATGTCACTCAAGCTCCTTGGTAGATTGATGCAAAGAATTAATTTAATTGCTTGTTTTATTTTTTCTCTTACAGCCTTAAGTTCTTTGAGCATTTATTTTACATGCTGATAATCTTTTGGCATTGCAGGCCCTCACTAGCACCAGATATCCTTATTTGTCAAGATTTTTATGTCTCAAAATGGTCTTTGGCCTGACTTTGCATTTAACATGTTAAAATTTATGCTCATCTCTGTTTTCTTTAATTGTATACAGCTTTTTTAAAGAATGCATTGTAAAAAATACTTCTTCTGGTTTCTGATTGTTAAAAAGTCAACTTTCTTTTGGTCCTACATGTGTCATATATATTCAAACTTATGTTTTATGATAGTATCTATGAAAATTTAAATCATGTTTTAAAAGACTTTAAACATCTTCATTTTATTTCAGTTTACTAATTTAGATACTTACATATATAGCTGATCTCTTTGAATTGGATGTTACTGCATTAATGTTTTTATTTATTAGCCTCAATTATCTTGTTTTTTTCATTAAAACACCATAGTATCACCTCAATTGTTTTTCATTTCTATACTGCAATGTATTCAACTAAGTATTTTTAACACAATTTCCAAGTTGCCTAACATGCCAGTGTCCTCATTTGTAATGACTTAATGAATTTGAATTATTTTTTAATGCTTTCACCTCAGCAGTGTCATGTTTAAAGTCTTTGTTTCCTTAAAAAAAAGGTCATTATTTTTTACCAAGAAGAGAGATTGCCTGTGATAGGTAAATGTTTCTTTACCTCTTTCCACTGAGACATTGAAAACCCATCAGATATAATTGCTCAAATACCTCCTTTTCTGGTAACTTGTGATACTGTTTGCTCGCAGGAAGAGTTCCAGTTCCTTAAAACCCAAACAGATTCACTGTCTTTTTCCATCTCTCTTTTTGCTTCTTACTGGGTACCTAGATCCCACATCTATGTTTCTGCTTTTATTTCTATTACCATTAATTCACCCTTAAAAGAAATACAAATTCCTGCTCATAGAAAATGCAGATTGAATACACAGAGATTTCCAAATCTGGACACACTAAGATTGAAGGGAGAAACCAAGTTCCTGATTTTATTCTGGCTTTTGTATATCATCCAATCAATTACCTCAATGTCATTAAGCTAAACAGCAAATAGGAGTTTTGGGAAGGTGAGAGACTAATTTGGAGCAAAGCAAATGAATTTTCCCACAGGCATGAATTCCTCTCTTCAGATGTGGAGTAAGGAATCTTTGAAAAATAAAGATATATATACACTAATGAAATGATTTAGCATTAAATAAGCATGCAAATACATGCTTAGTTTCTGAACTGTTTCAAAGAATGCCAAAGGACACTGACACATTTTTGGCATTTAATCTTCCTCTTTTGTATCCTGTGAAAATTAGTTAAGGTTTGCTGGCCAAGCCAAGCCAAAGCAAGCCAAGTTGTCTCCCCCATTGTTGCTGTACTTTCTGTATCTCATAAACAGCCAAAACTTGCAACATTTGGTTAACAAACACATTGTTATGCAGGATTTTGTTATATGAATATATATTCATCTATCTCACTGGATAATTTCAGCAAACTCATCAAAAGGTAACATGTTGCTTTCGTTAGTTGAGAGAAAATATACATAGCATCTCTTATAATCTCTTATAGTTTGGAACAATTGTGATATTTTTTCCTTTTTTTTCCTTCTTAAAAAAGATTTTTGTCATTTCTAATCACTTTGTTATTGTGTTTTTATTTGTTTCAGATGGTCACTGGTTTTTTTATGCACTGAGTTGTAACATTCTCAATCTAGGAGAAACAAATAGCAAAATGTCAGCTTCCTTGCATGAACATTCCCTCACAATATATGTGTTGCATACAAAATCTCCTTTTTCAAAAGTCTTGAAAATTGGAATTTGCATGAATCAAGACAATGTCTTGCTTTCCAGATGATGAAAAACACATTATAAAAGATTGAAAGTGTAATTTTTGCTGGTTTTTTTAACACTGTGTGTGTTTTCTAGGTTAATTGTTGGCAATTTGTATTTCAAGAAGATGCGCAATGTTTTTTTTCTGTAGTTTTCTCCCTGAATTTAAAGTAGTCACATTTCTAGTCACAACTTTTATGTATCAGCACTATCATTGTGCAAATAATCTGCATCAGTTATAATTATATATATTAATATGCACACACATATATTCGTATCTCTCTATATATTTATATATATGCACTATCTGCACTTTGGATGTGAAGTTAGGAAAATATCCATGAAAATTATTCTTACATTAAAAAAAAAGCCACCAAAAAAACCAAAACTAAAACAAAAAAACTTCTTACCTTACTGTTTTCCAATCTGTTTTTTATCACCTCCATTTCACTGGAAAGAGGCTTAAACTATCTATACGATTCTCTTTCAGGTTATTTTGCATATAACCAATGTATGAATACCAACTTTCACCATTAAATACAGTAACAGTAATGAGGGACTGTTTTACTCTTTTCTCATGAGCTGTCAGCTCACAAATATTTTATTCTGTGTGTTATTACCAATATTTTTCATGTTAGTATTGTAAATAGACATTTGTGACTTGTCGCTCATGCTTGTCCTTAACTTTAGCTGTTAGTAATGAAAACTTTCTCAATCAATTCACAAACTGCAGTTTTGCTGATGCTGCTCATTTCGTGCTATGAATTTCTGCCAACACTAAGCTTGTGAAGCCCTATGCTAATTGACTTTCCAATTTCACAATTGAAGTAATATTGTGCCAAATTTCTTGGAACATTATTTTATAGGAGTTCGTGCACGAAATTGACCCACATGAGTTGTTTGCCATCTGTTAAATAAAACCAGAGCAAACAAACCACAAACCAGAAGTAAAAGAAATTTACAATATCCTTCATGCAGAAGTTGACAAGTTGGCGTGCAAAAATACCATAGCATGTTACATTCAGAATTACACTTTTAATGACACTCTTGGCTAACAAAGAAAGAAAAATCTGTAGTAATGGTTATAGAATGAAATATAATAGGATATTCTTCCTGCTGGACACCTTTTCTTGTCTCCTCACCAAATTATATCCTGGGGTTTCATGGAAAACATTGTACACGTTCACAAAGGTTACAGTGGGTGTAACAAAGTTTTACAAACAATATTTCCAGCTGGAATAAGAATAGAGGATGCAGAGATATAACATTTTATTTCTCAGAAGCATAAATGCCAGTTTTGGTGTGTTTTTTTAAATTTAAGTGGTACAGTTTGCTGAAGAAGAGTTGGCCACACAGGCAGGCTTATAATTTTGATGTGCATAGTAACATCAACAATACAGTGATGATTAATAGCAAAAATGAGAATCAGATTATTTGCTTTGTTTTCCTATTAAAAATATCCTGTAGATTCATTTTTCCTTTGTCCTTTTTCCTTTGACATTTCCAACAAGCACTTAAGACTGATTTTCTTTTTCTTATTTACAATGAGATTTTAAAATGTGCCTTACATCATATTCTAGCAAGTTGGCAAATTTGAATTTGTGAATTAAGGTAAAATCTACTATTGTATTTTAGAGGCTAGGTCAGGAATTTTTCTAAACAATGGAAAAGTAGCATTTCAGCTCTGGCTTCTGCAGTGTAATGCCAAATTTTAGAGTTAGTTTCATTGGCTTTCCCTTGAGAGGCTTGGATTGCTCAGACTGAGTTCCAAAACATGCTGACTTAGGAGTAGCCATAAGGTCTCAGAAAAGAAAATTGTAGCATAAGAATAGTCCTTGTCAATTGGAGGGTTATTCAGAAACATAGCTTAACTATTTTTAGTTGGAAAAAACATTCAAAATCCTTTCAAAACAAAACTCAGCCTTTTCTTATTTAAAAAAGCATGTAGCTGGATTTATGTTACAGTAGCCTGAAGAAAACATTTCTTTGAAGATCCAGCCATGGATCTCCTGTATCATAGGTATCTCAACATCTACACAATCAAATAAAAAAACAGGAAAGAACAGTTCTATATTTTGCTCTTCCTTAATTATAAGCAAGAAAAAGGTGTCATTCTGTCCATGGAATTGTTGGGTTTTTTTTTTTCCTTTGGAAACAGGAATGGGTCTTGAGTGTTTGCCCTGCCCATATCCAGTGACTCTGTAGGATCAGGTGTTCCAAGGAATTCCCTAAAGTTTCTTTAACTTGTTTAGAAACAGGCTTTTAGTAACTGTATTTTAGTACTTTATGATCAGTTTATTTTTTAGGACTGGGAGGTCTACAGGATTTTTTTAGATCACAGGTGTGGATATATGCATTCATTGCATTTAAGTTTTTTGATTGAAAACTAAGTACTTACTTGCATCTGCTTTTAATAATATTTATTTTTAGATTGTATGGGGTTTTTTCACTTACATTGATGTTGCTGACGGCGTTTTCTTTTGTTTTTTACAGTGTGATGTTACCTTTTATTTGATATGCCTTCCATCTTGTTTTTAAAAAATATATGAATAGATTTGTAAGATGAGGCAGTGTCAGGAATGATATTTTATTTTTTGATGTCAGAAAAATTTATAAACAAAACCATTTGCCTACAGGAAAATTATAAAGGGTTGCCACCAGCTTTTGGTTGAGAATGCACAGCATGCACAGTGGTATTCCTCAGCAAATTTAAAAACGGAGTCTAGTCAGTGGAGAAATATACTTCTGCTTATTTGCATTCTCTCCTTTTGATGTCATTGCCTTCAGTCTTGTCAAATTCTGCAAAAGGTAACATTTAGCACAAGAGGGCACTTGAAGAAAAAAATAAATTACTGCAGAAAATGGGATGCTGTTTCTTTTGAATTGTCGTGGAAAGAAAACCCAGCCACCGTTTTGTCAGAAGTTGTGCTACAAATCTTGATTAAATACAAAACTTGAAGTTTTCATTTTGTTTTAATGTCCCTTTCAAAACTTTCACCAAGAGCAGAGAAGCAACTGCTTGAGACTGACCCAGTTTATCACCAGAAGGTGTTTCATGGGTCATAAGAATAAAAAGTGCGTCCACTTCAGTTGTTTTTCTCCATCAGTGCCCATAGGCTGATATGCAGTGAGCAGTAAAAGCAAAACAAATTTATATGTTTTTCACAACCAGTTTCCCAGCTTCCAGTGGTTTCTCACCCATGAGCTTTCCGTGCTTTCTCCACTTGGTGATTCTTAATAGATCCCTCCTCCAGCACCTGTCCAGCCTTTCCTTGAACCCAATGCATCTGCAATATTCTTTGCCAAAAATACATCCATGGCTTCCTACCCAGTGCCAAACAAACCATCTCCTGTGATTGATTTGATTCTGAGTCTTGCTCTCTTCATTTCATACCCTGAGTTCCTCTGTTGGAAGGGTCAGTCAATAATTTAGAGTTCTCCCCAGGTCTCTCACACCACATTACATTTTGATCCAAGTCATCTGTACTTCATTCATCTTTTCTGCTGGCCTCACACCACTTCTCCAGGCTGAAGAGGCCTTTTTGCTCCTCTGACATGAGCTGCTTCATACTTTTTCCTCTCTGACCCTTGCCATTCTCTCTCTTTGAGAGGAATGGAAGGTGGGTGAGCTCAAGTGTGCATAAATCATGGTCAAAAATGCTCTCCATTTTTCTCTGTTGGGTTGGTGACTAACCTTAGCACTTGATTTACTCTTCTGGGAGCTACTGAGGACCTTGCTATACTGTGCTGAGGCTTGAAGCCCCTTTTTTCCTAAAACAGATGGTCCTGTTTTCCACTCTTGTGCTAACTGATGTGTTTCTATGCTGCAATTCCCCTCTTTCCTTAATAACAGCATCAACAGTGTTTTGGAAACCCAAATATGTATTAAAAATAGTGTAGTATGGACAATTATACTTAGGTATATCACACTTGCAGTTTAGTGTGTGTGTGTTTTCTCCTGGTGCCATAATGTGAAGTAGCAGTAAATGTTCTTTAGTCATGCACCTCATTCCTTCTGAAATGCAGCATCATTACAGGGACATTAAAATGCATTAATGACATACCTATATCAAAGTTCAAACTTCTTATCTCAATTAGAACTGGGAAAAAATGGCAGAAAACTTTGCAATTCAGATAAATCTTTCTATTCTTTTAAGGAGAATGGGTTTCTACTTTCATCCTCTAAGATCAATGAATTAAATATGAGTTCAGTATAAATTTTGTGCCCTCCTAATTGCACGATATTCATCCATTGCATAAGAAATTAATGCAAATTCAGTGTCTCAGGTAAAGATAGTAACCATAAATCTGTCGTTTAGATAGGTAGAATATTCTTACTTTCTCTAAATGATGATACAATGAATTAATACTCAACTGTAACAAATGTTACAGTTGAGTGTTGAGAGAGTTTATTTCTGCTAAACAGTAGCAAGACTTCTAAAAGTTATTTTTAAAAATTCAGTGATGATTCACTTATGCAGTTTCTGATGGAGTAATAACTTTCTTTCATTAAGCTGTTCTTGCAAAACTCATTGTTGGAATTTACCATTTTTGTTTTTGGATCATCCAAATTTACTAATGAGAGTCTTGGTCCATAGTAAACTACAGCTATAAGCAGCTAAATTATGTAAGACATTTTTAAACATAAACCTTCTGAAACACATGATGCAGAACTTTTTTTATTCTGTTTTCTATCTACAGAAAGATTTGTGATTATGTTAAAAAATGACACTTTTTTTGGAAGTTCTTTGGGATTTTGGTATTTGTTTTTTGAACAAACATTTAAATGAGGAAATAGTTTAAAAATTGTAAAGTAAGTCCTAGATGTCACTACTGAAAATACCAGTTTGGACATTTGGACATTGTAGAAGTCTTGAGATGCAGAATAGATACCTCATCTGAAGAAAATATGGAGGAGTGAATCACTTGGCTTGTCTCTCTTGGAATTCAGAGTGTTTCTTCATTATTAGCTCAGAATTTAGCTCAGCAAATACTGCAGTAGTTTCCGTAAATCAAATCCTCAAAAAAAAAAAAAGGGTTTTTTTTCTGTGGAAGTGTTTATATTGCCCAGGTTTGGAATAGAAAAAAAGGAGAGAAAGCCATTTTACACATAGAGGAAACAGCAACAGCATAGGATACCAAGGGGATGGCAGGGTAGCTGAAAAAGTTATGTTTTTATATTGGTCTATTGAGTACTCCTTTCTTCAGATTAAAAAAAAAAATCCCTGAAGTAGAAATGGTTTTGATAAGAGAAATAGTACACAGAAATGTTCATGTTCAGCCAGCTAATAATTGTTATGTGAAATATTTATGTAATTCCATTAAAAATTCCTAGCACCCCCAAATTACCTATTGCAATTCAAAATTCAAATTCAGGTGCTGATGCCTACATGTGAGATTATATTTTATGTATGAATAAAGTAATTGTAACAGGCTGCTCAAAAGACAGGAATTTTGTCCCTGTTTCTGTTGTTCAGTGAAGCGATAAGCAGCAGCAATCACACTCTCAAGAAAGATAAAACTAGTAAAATCCTGTGTACCTTTAAATAATTGGCTTTGTGTTTGTGCATGCACAGCAGCCAAGGACTTAATGAAAACTTTTAAATCCTTCATTCATACAGCCTCAAAGAGTGTAAACAACCAGGTAGAAGACTTTGATAGACTGCCTCATTATAATGGTGCCTGTGCTATTTAATCACAAAGCAAATGGCAAGCCAGTGGCCTCTTACAATGTAGAATGTAATTTTTTTATTTGAAAACTATTTTGCACAAGCCAAACTCAATTGCTTTAAAAATCAAAGCTGAGGTACCTATTTCAACCTACTTATATTGACCTATACATATTTTTCTTACAGCTCAGGATAGGTATGCCTGGATGATACTCAGAGCTGTCAAAATATTAGTATACAACACTAAGTTTATTTATAAAAAAATTAACTTTGACTAGGGAAATTCTTCATAATTTCTCTCTCTTTTCTTTTCTCTTTTATCATAATGAGCATAAACAAAACCTGCATCTTTGGTGCAGCTGTTGGGATTTCTTTGTAAATTTTCTAGAACTCTGTATTTTTTTCAAAATACAGGCCAAAATTCACGGAAAAATCTTTTAGAATCAGATACAATTTAAAATTCTATATTAAAAGTATTTGGCTTTTGATACAAACTGTTTTATCATCTGCATTTAAAGAATGAAGTCCGATTGAAGATATTAGTCAAATTCATTGTGTAATGCTGTCTTGTCATAAATTTTTTTCTTATCAATCTTCATTTGAAAATACCTTGTTTATAACAATATTTGAATATTTGCTAACTACTAAATAATTTGTGTCTTCTTAATCATGAATGTGCTCTATCTTAATTATATTTCCTCTTACCCGTATAATTAAACTGTAAGAAAATATGTAATTAAACCTTCCCTGATGGAATGCAATTTATAATTGTCCTGGTTTAGCACCAGCCAGCAGCTAAGCCACACACAACCACGCACACACCTTCCCCAGTGGGACAATGGAGAGAATCAGAAGGGTAAAAGTGCATGAGATTGAGATAAAAATACTTTATTAGGCAAAGCAAAAGCTATGAGGGCAAGCAAACCAAAACAAGGAGTGAATTCACAGCAGCCCATGGGCAGGCAGGTGTTCAGCCATCCCCAGGGCCCCATGACACACAGTGGTTACTGGGAAAGGCAGAGACACTGCAAACATCTCCCTGTTCCTCTTTCTTCCACCAGCTCTCTGTGTAAGTGATGCTCAAAAGTAATTAGAGCAGCTCTAGGTTATCAACTATTTGCAGCACAAACCCAAAACACAGCCCCATACCAGCAACTGTGAAGAAAATTCGCTCTGTCCCAGTCAAAACCAGCACAGTATTATAATACTCAGCAGATAGAACTTGTCATTAAGTGACACACAATATTGTTAGTAGTATAAGTGACTTTCTTCTATCTATTTTATCTTTCATTTTTTTATTTTTTTTTTTAAAGAAGGATATAAATACTGGACTACAACATCTACAAAGCCTGTTAAACATAAATAAATATACAAATGTATACAGTTCTTCAGACCAAGAGTGGAGTTCTGTCCTGTGAAGGACTGCAATGAAAGTCTGTGCAAGAACTTACATTCCAAGCAGATTGTCAAATGAGACCAAAGAGTCTTGAGCTGTCAGCTTTCTGCACAGAGCTGGGTTCTGCCCTACAATTACAGCAGGTGAAGCATGAATTACTTCTGCCATGATATTTTCTTGCATTTTAGGTGAAAGTTTGAGTCAGCAGATATTTGCACGGTTCTGGCTGCTTTTTGCAGTCAATCTCACTGAAGCTAAATGGAGCCTGGTTATGTCTGTCAAGAGATTCTGTATGCAAATGTATGTATATGAGAAGGATGAGGTAGCTAGACAGACTGAGTGATCATATTGACCTTCTCTATGGCTTCCCGAGTTCCATTGTCTGAGGTGAAATACCTGTTATTAGCTTGATACTTTATATATTGCTAACCATGTGTCAAAGGGAAGCAGAAAAATACACAGCAGAAGCCCTTAATGCAGTTACAGCAGGGGAAAGAGCATCTGTGAACACAAAATGCTGTTGGTGAGATCAGCCTTCTCCTGTAGGGGTGACATGTAAAATATGCAGAAGCTCCCTCAGGTCAGAGTAAATCAAATTGCTAAAGTAATCAGGTTGCCATCCCTACTTTTCATTTTGACTAATTAAATGGCTAACTAAAGACCACTATAATTTACATAGTCATTTCTCCTTGATGTTGTCTTTGTTTTGCTGATTCTTTAAAAAAGATGCCGAGTGAACTATAAATTCTATAGTTATAGGCTCGTCTGTTGTGAAATAGATGCTCAATTTTTTTGTTTCATCTGGACCTAAGCTTCATAAGACAAAGTAATTTCAGATGCAGAAACTCAGTAGCTCCTTTGCTGTAATTTACTTTCTACATATATCCATCATTTTTATTTAGTGCATTTTGTATTATTATTAATTACATTTTAAATATATGTAGGAAACATGGTGCCAGTTTCTGGAGTGCACTGTCACAGAACCTGGCACAGTCATTCTTTGTCCTGTCTTGAAAAATCTGCATTTTTCAGTTTTCAATGAAGAGATTTGTGGCTTGTGGCATGATAAACCAGATTCCTAATAGTAGTCATTTATCATTCAGAGAAGGACATGGATCTGAAGACCAAGATGATTCCCATTAATGCTTCAGAAAATTGAAGCTTGGCTTTTCCTTCCTTTTTTTTTAAGAAAGCCCACTCATAAGCTCTGTAGACTAAAACTCTTGCAGAGTCAACCTTACTTAGAAGGTTTCAGGGTATCTCTGCCTACAAACAATAAGATTGTGTTCTTCTGGAACAACTGGAAGATTTCCCACTGATTTAAATGCAGATGATGCAAAAATAGAAATGGCATCCTTATGCAAGAGGCTAAAGGAAAACCACTGAATAATTTAAATGTTTAAAACCTATATGAAAACCCAAGAAGAGCTTCAAATTTAGTACTTGGAAAAAAAATTAAGATTTCAAATCTGGCTGGTTTTGCTTGCTTATTTACCTTATAAAAGACTACTGCAATTAAATGCTTAAATGGAGACATTTATGGAACTAACAGATACAACAATTAGAGTTCAGTTGGAAAGTTTCTCCTAATATTAGTTTTAAAGCAATACAGTCTTTATAGAAATTATGTTCATATAAGGAATTAAAGAATGGCTGTAAATTTAGGTTTCTATTTTAAAAAATGGACTTTTTTTTTAAGTATTGTTTTGTTAGACATGGGAAGAAATATTTAATTTAGTTCAGTTTCACCTGTTTGTAGGGGAGTCATGCAGTGGGCAGTGTAAGATTCTGACCTTTGAAGAAAATGGTAGCAGCCTGAAATGCAACTGAAATTCAACAGAAGCAGCTCATCACCACTGAGAATTAATTATAAATCTGTATTTGGAAAGTGAGAATTTTCCAGTTGTTTATTTTAAAACTGTCTTTATATAACTTTTAAAAAATCCAGTTTTTATCTATTTTGAAACTAAAACACTTTGCTAGTTTGCTGTTTGCACGAGTTAGTACTTAATTCACAAAACAAAAGTGTATCTGCAATAACTGCTATAACCAAGGGAAGAAGGGCTGTTCATCCAAAGGTTAACAGTAAGAAATCTGGATAATTTAATTTGTAACTCTCTTTGTAATTGTCTTCTTTCTTATAGTGGCTACCTGCACAGCTGCTCTAGGCATTATAGAAATTGCAATAATTTTTTGTACAAACCAAAACGATTCTCTCAGATTCTGAGTACAGCCATGCTAATTATAGTAACTATATTTCAACTGTTAAAATCCTGCTTTAAGAAAAGAAAGCATAGGCTTTCAGAGTTAAAACATGATATTACCATTTTACTTCCTTGGGATTTTTAGATCTAGTGAAAGTAGAGATTTGAAGTTTTGTGCAGGCACGTAATCATCTATATTCAGTGATTTGGCAGAAGCACAGTGAAAATAGAGGTAATTCCACCATCCTATCTCTTCTCAAAGCATGGCTTGGGTAGACTGCTTGTACCAAATTACATAAGCATCTTTGTTGTGTTTTTTAAATCTGCATCTTTGCTGAGATTGCTTAAAGGTGTGCTAATTACTGTCAGTTGGGCACCTGTGAGCTTGGAATTAGGCAAAGACAACCAATTCATTTTATGTAGGACACTGAACAGGGAGCAGATGGTAATAAGCTTCAGTCAACATCAAGCTGGAGAGGATTCACACCACCAAGCTAGATGTGGAAAACTCAAAATCCCTTGGCTAATCCCATGAGCCAGCCATTCTCCCTAATTGTGTCTTTCCATAAGAAGATGTACTTTACGTGTTCCAGTCTCAGCTGAATGAACAAACATGATTTAATGTACTGACTGTAGGATTTTACTAATCTATTTATTAGTTCCCCTTTCAAGGGAAGTTATAATGATGTGTTTTCACTTAAAGCAATTAGAATGTATTTTTAACAGGGGAAATTACTTAGATTATAATTACAGAGCATCATGCTGCACTTTTAATGATTTTGCTCTTTAGAAAAATGAACAGTGAGAATCATTTTGCATAAAGTTATTACCTTGCTCTAACAACCTAATACTAACTTCCTTCTCAGACTGTTGGGTGACCACAAGTCTTGGATCAGGAGTCTATGTCTTAGACTGAAATAAAAGAGAAGAAAATAAATGAATATTTACAATTGCGTCTGTAGCAGCTGAAATATTTGAGTCTTTGTATCATTTTGAGGGCACAATCAAAGATAATTTGTGAAGGTTTAACTGCTGGTTTTTTACATTTATAGTTCCCAATGCTGAATGTTTTAAAATAGAAAATTAAATCTTCTGTTATAGCACCAACAAATCTATGAGACAGTAAAAGCAAGCATGCCTTGGCCTATATGTTTAACAGACAGCAAAGATAAAAGAACAAATACAATTCTACACGTTTCCCAGGAAGAAATTATGTGACACATGGGCTTGGCAAAGAGTTGGTTTAGTCCCATGAGAGAAGTGGGCAATCACAAAATAGTAGATAGGAGTGTGGCAGGTGGGTCTTTAGCTTTATGCATCCAGTGGTTTGCATGCATTGTGTGGTGGCAGCTGCTGTGGAGTCTGGACCAGTATCACAAGAAATTTTCATCCCTTTTCCTCTCAGCTGCAGTGTAGACTTTTCTCCAAGAAGGCTATTTGGCTGAGCAGTTTTTGCAATGTTTTTTTCTCAAAGTGCATTAAGGAAGCACTATATTTTTTCCTAACCCAGAGTCTTTCAGCTGACATAGAAATTACTAAAATAATTGATAGTCAATAAAAGAAAAGTCTCACATTAGTGAGGTTATCTCAATCAATCCCCTGTGCAGAGACCTTGCTGAAAAGTGAACTATTATTCTTCTGTTTAATTCTCTGAAATTACCTCACATCAACAAACCTTCCCAGATCCCTCCTGTGGAAGGTAATTTTCTAAAAGTATGCAAATAAAAAGCAGAAATGACACTGTGTTATAAAAGTGAGAGAGAATACAAAAAGGTTAGAGCTTATGGATTTACAGTCAAATGGTTGGAAACATTAGTCCTTTGACAGTATTGCTATAATCTCTTAGGTGAAGACTTACACTTTTTAGAAATTTCACTGCACAGTGTGCATTAATAAAGGGTGATTTGGGCAGTCTGAAAAGAGGGATGTTCTAAGGTCTAGGTATTTCAATTGAGAAAGTAGAGACAGCTGCTCGTTGCTTTCCTGGACAGGAAATGCATGAACTAGTAAAGTCTGGACCTTGAATGCATGCCTGAAATATGGACCTGAGTCCAATGAGAACAGTAATGTGATTGAATGAGTTCTTAGTGCACTGAAACTAGAAGAAATAGGAGGCTGAGATGGTGGGGAGAAGGCAGCAGATAAGGGGAATAGGAAGGGTACAATAAACATTCATAATACAACTCAAGTATCTTGCAGACGTGCTTCTGATAAGTTAAAAAAAATGTTTAGCTTCACATATGTTTTTTTGTTGAGGTTCCATCACTGTCAGATAAACCATGGGTTATAAATTATGACCTACCTGCATCTCAAAATGCTTTCAGACATCGTATCTGTTCTCTTTTTCTACGCACAGATATTTCTCTTTTAACATACCAGACACTGAATCAAAGAACTAATCAGCATTTTGTGTGATACATAATACTGGAAGATGACCCAAGTTGTTCTTTAAAGCTCTTCTGACTGATACAAATATCTTAATTTGGTTATAGACCCATCTTATGATGTAGGTCTTTCCTTTAGTCACAGCAATTTATTACATCTTCTAGGTGGGGGATGGCTGTTTAAGATGAACTTGCTGGGTGCCACTGGAAGCATTTGGCTGTTGTAAAAGTCTATCAAGACCCAACATTTTTGTTGTGAATCACTGAAAGGGTTAAAGAATTTGATTAAAAAACCCCTGATGCTGGCTCTTTGAGTATGTGAATGAGCTGGAATTTTAAGGATGTGAGGGAAGAATGAGGAAAAGCATGGAGCTTTGATTCAGAGCAGTTCTGTCAAAGACAGGGACTCTGGAAGACAGAGCATGTGTTCAATGTGTTATTAAATTTTCCTCTTTTTACTTTTTACCACAAGGCTGCTGTTGTGTAGGCAGCCTGAAAATATACAATATACTTGAAATTCTCTGATAAGAACAGAGTGACTAATTGAGTTGACTGTATAGAAGATGTAACAGTTTGTAGTCAAATTATTTTTTTGGTCAGTTTTAAAATCTGTTCTGAGAAATATACTCTATGAAGCGATTGTGGAAAAAGACACTAAAATTTCATCAGAGTTCTGATTTCTTGCTAAAAAGAACTCTATGAAGTGCTTTTTTCTTTATTTTCTCTTCATGAATTATGATCATTATTAATGTGGCAGCTTTTTTCCAGAGCTTTTTTGTTTGCTAACCCATAGTGATGCCTTGCTTTAAATGATTCCTCTTCTGTGCCTAAAGAGCTGTTCTTGATAATCATATTTTATTTTGCATGATGCCCATCTTTAGAAGACATTACTACTGTTAGATATTTATTAATGTTCATTATTGTTTATTATTATTATTGATATTTTTATTTAATTACTGTTAGATACTTATCTATTATTAATTTATTGTTAAATATGTACTGTTATTATATACTTATGCATTGTTAGATATTTATTTACTATTAGATATCTGCTGTTAGCTACTTACCATTGTTAGATACTTTTTTATTACTAAATACGTATTATTAGTAGATATTTAGAAGAGAGGTAAAGGCCTTGTCAAGCCTTTGGGAAATGATGACTTGGGTTTTAGCTTTCATATTTTTCAGATTCTCTGCTGCTTGGTGTGTAACTCTGAAACTTCATACTAGATGTTCTTCACAGAGTAGTTAGACAAAACAATCCCTTCCCATCTGGAAAATCCAGGACAGCTGGTACCCAAAAAGCATAAACAATGTGGAAGGGAAGGGGGCAAGCCAGGGGCCTGAGGATTCGTGGCCTGGATTTGTGGTTGGACAATTGACCCCAATATGTAGATGAACCAAAACTTACAAAAATGTGAAGACTTGTGACCAGGATCCATCTTGGATTCAACTTGGGTGCAGCCCTGGCCAGGGTCTTGCACTGCACAAGGAATATCTTTTCAATAAATACCTCTTTTATTCCTTTTGCTCTGTCTAGTCTCTGTTCCAGGTCAGGCTTTACAGGCATCAACAGTGAATCCTATCCTATTGTGAATATCAATTTACTGTTAGTGTTTTTTAATAAATAATGAATAGTGGCAGTGGGCAAAAAAATTTAAATCAACTTCATTTCTAAAACGCAATGTACATTGTATTCTTCTATCCCCTAAGGGATTTGTATTGGTTACTGCTGCACTAAGGCATGTGTGGACCTCATCATTTATTTAGATAAACATTATGTTTTTGTACAAATGGTATAAGGAATGGGAATGGACACTAAAATCAAGTGTCTGTTTTGAAGTATACATCCGTTTGCTGCTGGAGATTTACTGGAACTAAGGAGCTTTGATGTTATAATTGATTAAAAAAAAAAAAAAACAATAAAACACCCAAGGATTTGTTGGTTTGTTTGTAAGTATTTGTGTTAGAATTCTAGCTGGGGATAGTTTGATCCACTTTAAGAGGATACTTGAAACTAGCTCCATGTTTGAATGCTTGACTAACATTTCCTCAGCCTTACTTTTCTCTCAGCTTTCAGTAAGAGTAGAAGCCATGACAGTGCTGGGGAAATTGGTGTGTTGCTATGGAAATAGATGTGATACCACCAGTTTATGCTTCATTGCCAGATCCAATGTGAAGATATAAAAGAGAGAGAAGTATCTAGGATACTGTTTCTATATGGGGAAAAAATTAAAATACACCAATATTAATTATGAGTTAATTGAGGTGCTTTTAATACACCATGATGTTCAGATCTTTTTGTTTTCTATAGCTGATCCATAAAGCACTTGTCTAAATTTTGACACAGTCAGAAGTTCTGTGCCTGATTCATGCTGGTTGGACACAAACCTATTTCAACCCAGAAATTAGGACGCTCCACCTAGATATCAAATTACAGCAGATCTTACATAAATACTCTGTTGTTCTACTGTCCTGGTTTTATCTGGGATAGAGTTAACTTTCTTCCTAGTAGCTGGTACTGTGCTGCATTTTAGATTTAAAGTGAGAACAATGTTAATAGCACACGGATGTTTTGGGTTTTGCTAGGCAGGCCTTTGCTCCTCACCCCACCCCACCAGCAAGGAGGTTGGGGATGCACAAGGATTTGTGAAGGGCACAGCCAGGAGAGCTGACCCCAGCTGATCAGAGGAATGTTCCATATTCTATGGCATCATGCTGGGTGTATAAACCAGGGATGCAGCTGGGGCTGGGGACCACTGCTCGGGAGCAGACTGGGCACTGGCCGATGGTGGTGGGTGGGAAATTGCATTGTGCATCACTTCTTCAGTATTTTAACTAATCACTCAAATTTTGCTCCTGTTGTTTTCTCTTCCATTTCTACCCCATTAAACTGTTGCTATCTAAAATCACAAATTTTGCTTTTTTCCCCCCAGTTTCTCTCCCATCCTGAAGGCAAAGGGAGAAGCAAGCAGCTGTGGTGTGTTTAGCTGCCTGCTGGGTTAAACTGTGACACCTACATTTTCAATTCCCATGAAACAGGGTGATTGTTCTCTAGTAAGCTGAAAATCTCTTATACTGAATTCAAGAAATTAACAAAGTAATTGATGAAGGAACTGCCAGAAATCATGTTGAAGTTTCTGGTGGGGTATCTGTATGTGCATGCAGGGGAAAAGGATCTGTCAGACATTTATTTTGCTTGGTTTGGAAGGATTAAGTAAAGAAATTGGCAGTGGGGTAGGGGAAATCCAGAAGGGGAGAGAAATGGTCGTTTCTGAGACTTTCACATTCTGCTTGTTTTACTGCAAAACAGGAAATATCTGTCCTGAGGGTCTGAATAGGATCATTCATGTATGAGATGAGTGATTTTTTAGAGGTTGTCCTTTCTTGGACCTCTCTTTCTCTTCCATGTTTTAGTCATTGCTGCTTGAAGAGGTGCAAAATTTAAGTTGCAGAGGTGAAATTCTTGCTCATAAATAAGACAACTGAAGTGTCAGCTTTCAAATCACTGTTGCCATTTTCATTGGTAAAATTCCCTTTTTTCAGATTTTGACTATCCAGGAGTCTTCTCTGGAGACAAACTGCTAATTATTTCATTCTATCTGAAAAAGGGTTCTTCAGTGATACGAGATAGAAATTACTTCTCATTTCCATCCAATTCTCAGAGATCAAATTATTTTCTCCAGTTTGTATTTAGTTGTGAATAGTCTCTTCCCTGGGTTGTGGTGTATACCACAGCATGAGAAAAAAAGCAGGGTAACATGAAAAGAAGGATAGTACATTTCAGTTTATTTATGTATTTACCACTATGATATTTTCTTCAAGGATTTGAAAACTGAATTTTTTTTAAAGTATTTTATTGCTTCTGGTGTATCTAACAGTCAGATACCTCTCAGTAAGACTGCCTGTCTTCAGCAGTGCTTGTAGTTGTTTAGATGAGAAGTGAAAGACATAAAGTATAGTTATTCATCCTAGGTGTCATCACAAAGACATTTTTGCCCTGTTCATTCAGCCTGCATTAATTGCAGATGATGTGCAGAAAATCAGATTTTTGGAATGCTTGGGAGTAAATTCTCTTTTCTATTTAACCAGTAATTTACATCTGTGGGATTGCTCCTGTCTCAGACACTTAGGACTCTTGGAATGGTAATGAAAATGTCTAAAATATAACAGAGGAAGATTTTAGATCAATGAAATTTCAGCAATGTCCCTTGTAGTTTGCAAAGTGTTAAATATGTTTTTGAAATTGTCTGAAAGCAGTCTATTTGAGCCTGTTGTCCCTCTATCCTAGGTTGTGATATCATTTCATGATGGATGCTGCCATCAAAACCACTGCTACAGCAGTGGCAGACTGCAAACCTGATATGGAAAAGAGGAGTCAGGTGCCATTACAGAAAAAATTTTTTAAAAAAACCCCTTAATCCCATATGTTGGCCATATGCTATTTCTTCTCTAAAATTTAACAAAATGGTCATACTTAATCTGCAGGATACTGGTTATCCTAGACTGGTAGTAAAAGGTACAAATTCTGAACTTTCCCAAAAACATCTTGGTATAAATGTCTTGATGATGCAATCAAAACTTAAAAAACTTGTGAACAGAGTACATGGTGCAGTGGAAAGTAAAAGCACACATTTTTATAATAGTGTGACCCCAGATAGAGAGTTATTTCTGTCCCTTCATGATTTCAGAAGAATGGAAACCACCATTCCAGTCTTTGCTGTCTAATTTCTATTCAGCTTTTGTTCAGAGCCTGACGTCTGCATGCATCTTTTGATCTGTGCTATGTTTCAACTGAAGAGATGAGGGCAGAAAATTATGCAACTCAGAGGCATAAAGCCTGATGGATTAAAAGAGAATGCATATTCTTACTCTAGACAAAGCAACACTAAACTTTTCTCTATAAATTACTGAACCTTAGTTCTGAGGCATTGTAATAATATTTTACCTCTATATAGTGGGCCAAAACCATTGTTAAAAGACACTTGCTTTCTCTAAAGTTAACAATACATAAGCTTTTTAGAAAAATACATGAGCTTTATTTGGAAGGATACAGCTTGGGAGGAGAGGGACCTCTCATCCTAAATTACTTTTTCAAAAATGTGAATAGAAGTTTTGTTGCTGAGAAGAAGGTAGCAGTATAAAAACTGGGGAGGGAAAAGAGAAAATTAAGGGAAAAGCACAGTGTATTAATGCTTTCTAGAGTTGCAGAAGTAGTCCTTGATAGACAATTGCCTTTGCTTGAGAAACCTGCTTTCAGAGTGTGCAAGTGGAAAAACCTCTTGTAGACTCTGTGGGCCAATTTTGCTCAGCTCATTGAATTCCAGTTTAAAAGATAACAGAGGGCAGAACTGAGATGAATGAAAAGGCTGCGTGTTTAGAGAAAGAGAACTCCAGGTTTTTTCTCTCAGATATTCCTCACAGAGAAAATTATAACTTTCAGAGAAAAATTGAGCATTTAAGGCTGAATTTAGTCACTAATTCACTTACTCACAGGGTCATGGGGGTCAGCTAGTCCCAGGCTGGGACTGTTAACTACTGGTATGTGATTTTAAAATAATCTCAGCCATCATATCAAGGTTTTGCTGTTCACAGTTTGCAGGAATTCTCTGCAGCAGTAATGAAAAGGATACTAAAATGAATTTCTTAAAGTAAGCAGTCTCTTAGAACACATGCACCATCTCTTATGACAGCTCTAAGAAATTCTAATCACCTGTAGCAAAACTGGGGAGTACTGCTCTAGAAATTAAGAACTTCAGTCTGCAATGCTCACAAGTCTTTATATTTTTTAATAACATATACTTTAAGTTCTCTGAGCTAATTAATTTTCCTCTTGAAGTGCCTATAAATGAGTTGTATTTTGACATCCTCTGTGCTTTCGTTTTGAGGATATACATTCCCCTCAGTAAAGCTTCTGAATAAAGGTAAGCACACACACACAGAGACATTTAATCGTGGGTGTATTTTTAGAACAAACACCCACTTATATAATTGACTTGGATCTCTGGAGAAGTGGTGTAGTCGTGTTAAAAAGATCAGTGACAAGTAGAATGACACAACATGCACAACCTTAAAGGAATTTAATATATGTTGTATTGTATTGTATTGTGTTACTGAATTAGCTTATGGTCACTGAGGAATGTTGGGGTTTGTTTTATGGTTTGCCTTGCTTTTCCTGAAAAAAAAATCAAAGACTTATAGTTCAATAAAATAAACTATTCTATTCTTTTTATAGGCATAGGGGAAGGGGAGAGAACTTATAACTTCTCTTTTAAAATAATCCCATTGTAAATAAGTAAGACTCTCAAAACAAAGCATGATCCTGAGTTTGTGCTGGACAAAAAAATTAATATCATAACCAATTAAAATATTCTAGCTAGTCCTAGAAAAAATATTTAGCTAGTCCTACGCAGAATTATGTAGTTTCAATTTTAATTTGAAGTGATTTAAAGACTTCTAGAACTAAAGGTTAAAATAAAAAATATGTGGTCTTCTCACAGTTTCTGGATACTGAAGACCACAGAAAGGAAAGCTGAACATAAGTGGACTACTTGGTGTAAATTCTGTCAGGGCAATTCTAATTCTAAAATATTAATAATACTGTGCCTATAGAAAGAATTTGTCCCAAAGATCAGTTCTAGTATTGATCTGTGTAGGTGTATCTTGTAAAAACATTTTTTCCCTAATTTTCTACTATATTTCGATTGTGAACTTTTTGTTAGCACTGATCAAAAAAAGAAAAATCTGATAAGAAACCAGGAAAATGTTTACACATAGACCTGTTAAGACTTATTCTGATCACCCAACTTAATGACAGTATTTTGAAGCCAAGCTTGGGTCAGTTTTGTGAGATAGACTATTTCTCTCTTTTCTTCTGGTTTCTGCCTGTGGTCACTGGGAATATTGCTCTCACTCCCTTCTGAGCAAGCCCTTCATCTGCAAAAGATGTCTGGAAAAGTTTCATATAAATAAGACATGAAAACCACGCAGTGAACTTTGCTATTACTTTCCACAAAAACCACGTTTTGAAAAAATGAAAACCCCCATAGACCTCCTGTCTTCCAATGCTTGTATCATTGAAAACTACATTTTAGTTTCTACAGCCTTCATAAACAAGGATAGGAACATCAAAAAGATCTACAAAGTATTTTAAAGTACATTACACTAAAGCAAGTATTGTAGGATGATATTTGATAACAATTAAGAATTGGAAACTTCAGCTGTGTGCATAGAAAGATCAGACAGACTCCTCTATGGCATTGCACAGTGTATCTGGTGGAGCATATCCTGTGAGACAATTACTAATGCTAATAATATTCTTCAGTTTCCATGCTGCTAATAATAGAAGATTGGGGACAATTCATAGAAAAAAGGAATTCCTGTTGCATGTAACAATAGAAATAGCAGCAGAAACATAACTGTAGAGAGAGGTAAAATTCTGTGAACAAGTTAAAAAATCACTGTAAATAGAGCTGATCTTCTGTTATAAGCCTTCTCCATTTATGTAATATTTTATTAATTTATGAAGTCTTAGAACTTAAATATATCATAAAACAAGACTGAACTAATTTAAAGTGATTATTGAAAGATATTTAAAAGTCCAGCAGGGCAGACTTAAGGAGACCATAGGGAAAACAGTAGAAACCAGGGACTTGTTAATTTGAAAGGTAGATGAGCCAAAGGAGGAATTACTTATTGTGTGCTGAGAAGAATAGGACTAGATCCTCCTGAAGAAAATGGAACAAAAGCCTCTGCCATCAAAAAGTAAGATGGTGCAGCATCTTCAGCTGCTGAGTGTCACAGTGGCTGTCCTGCTGTGACCTGCTGCTGTGAATTCAGTGGTGAATGCTGCACTGAGCTAACATGTCTTCACCTGAACAGCCCTCTGCTGATAGATTCCTTATTATATATGCTAAAAACACAAAAGCCGGTAGTGGAATGTACTATAACAAGTAATTTCAAATAAAAGGCAAAAAATCCTTTCATGAAGATGCTAGCTGCAAAAATTAGAATTTGTTCTGGGACAAGGCACATAAATTAAATCACAATAAAAACTCTCCAAGGCACGCTGGCTACGTATTAGCCACTGAGCATGTATGAAAAAACCATGAGTATGAAATGTCCAGTATTTTCTCCCCCTGTGACTCCTCAGAAAGGAAATTATTTTGATCCTAATGAGCCAGTACTGTAAGAACAAGAAAAAAAACTGTCCCACTTCAAATATTTCCTTAGATACAAATTGTGTGATGAGGAGGAGTAGCAGGCACCTATTGCATGGCTCTCTGCAGCTGAAGGAGGCAAGGCTCAGTGACTTGCACATTTTCTCTCATTCATCTATGCCCAGTTCTTACCTAACTCACTTTTGGTTCATATGCAGGCTGGGTCATTTAAGTGCACACTTTAAAGCAAAAAGGAATGTGTAGCAATTGCTGCTCTGCAGTGCTGGACTTAGACCTGTCTGTATGGAGGCAAGAGCTTTAATGACCACATACGAAGAGTTGCTTGGATTAATTTCCGAGGTACTGGAAATACAACTGTGATTTTAGAAACCTAATTATGGTCCTAGTATCTGTTGATTAACATGCAGAGACAGAATTTATCTGCTGCTGTCATCATATATTATCTCATCTATAGATAATGTAAATAAATACCTAGTATAAAACACCTCTCAAACTCAGAATTGTTCAGTGAGAACAACTGAGATTTCCGGTGTTCTTTTATTCAATTTTACACCAAAAATTTCCTTGTCCCTTCTCCATACACCACCTCCAAATAAGAAACTTTAATTCTAAGGTATTAAAAATAATTTGAGAATTCTCACCATGACCTTATTCTAGATAAAATAAGTCAAAAAAGTGAAGTTTCTGTGGACTTTTGATATGTAAGACAGCAACTGTGATGACCTAGTCAAAGGCAGCCATAGACATAAATTCTTGAAAGTGCTAAGGGTTGGTCATAATGCTTTTCTTATTTAGGCATTCCAAAAAATATAATAAAGTTGTTAGTCCATTCTCTCACAGTATCTCAATTTACAGAATTATGT
Source organism: Erithacus rubecula (assembly GCF_903797595.1). NCBI lineage: Eukaryota > Metazoa > Chordata > Aves > Passeriformes > Muscicapidae > Erithacus > Erithacus rubecula. The sequence continues at coordinate 93,641,805 of NC_136689.1, read as the reverse complement.
ATCATACAGTATTTGGCAATATTTTTTTTTTTTTTGTAGTTCATGATTCATAGCGTGTTCTTACTTAGAATGGTGATTAATAAAGGTAATGATTTTATTAAACCTACTGGGAATTTTCATAAAGTCTGCATATTTTATATTGTAACCATGGTTTTCTGCTGACTTTTTAAATGGAAAGGTGGCTTAACAAGAAGCTGACTTCTGTGACTTGGGAGTTTCCTCAGTGCTGTTGCTATATGATAAAGCTGTACCTATAACAAGCTACCTGTACTTTCAGTCTTAAACTCTCACTAAGACTTCACAACTAAGATAGAAATCATTACAGAAAACCAGATGTTGCTTCTGGTAGAATTAATACTAGTGAGCAAACAGCATTACCACCCTGCTTCTGCATTAGACTGCACATTACAGCTTCATATCTTGTATGTGAGACCATCTCAGCAGAGTCAGAAGTGAGAAGGCAGCAACACAACTTTCTGCTGTTTTCCTATATGCATTTTTAATACTGCAAGCAAGTGAGAAAAGGTGCTTGTGTTAGCTGCTCTTAAACCAACATGCTAGATGTTTGTACTCTGCTAAATCTGACCAGAAATGCTGCAACTTTTTTTTCTTTCTCTTCTTCCACCTTCAGGTGGTCCCCAGAGCACAGAAAATCAATGTGCTTTCTATTTCTAAGCAGCTGATGAAACTATAAAAATAAATAGCATCAGTTGGGTAGACAAATAATTTTCTTCTGCCCATGGGAAATGGTTGTAGAAGGGCAATCTTAGCTCCTGAAAGTTCTGGAATGCTGGTGATAACCAGTGAAAGTAGGGGGAGGGATGGGAAATTTATTTTGAGAGTGTTTTTTCCTCTTAGATAATAATATTAGCTTAGTGGGATGACCATAATTCCTTTAACAAAGAAATTAATGTTTGATTTATGAAGCCTTGAGTGTTACCAGTTTGGGTCTGAGCCAAAGCACACTAAAGCATGGCTTCTGTGCATTCTCCTGAACACATTTTCAGTAAATCTCTCAATTCATGGCAAATTTTTTTGAGATCTATCACAGGTACAGAGCAGGGAATTCAGAGTGGTCTTAGGAAGTTTGTGTTTGGAAACTGTCTGCTTTTCCTCTGCTTTATTTCCCTGGGGTCATGAGAACGTGGTTCCTAATCCCCTTTAGTAGCTATTTCCCCACAGGACAGACTGTCTGGGAATGTGACATACCAGCTGCATTTGTGTTCTGAGGGAAGCTATTTCATGCTATTTTTCTTTGAGTAAAAGCTGTCTTTAGCTGTTAAAAATTTGCTGTTGCAACAAAAGCTGAACAGAACTGGTGTTGGTAGTTACAAGAGCTAAGGGCTATAGCTTTTTCTTCTAAATCCTCTTAGTTGTGTGTAAAAGCATTTGTTTCCTCATCCTTTTCTTGCTTTGGATTACGTCTTTATTCGTTACAATATTGATGCATTGAAATAGCAGACTGGTAACATCTTTAACCAGAGATTTCCTGGAAATACAGTAAAATCAGTAGCACCAGTAGCAGAAAGCAAATCACTTATACAAATGAGGCAGGGTTTGAAATATGTATCTTTCTGCCTGCATTCATTTGAAAGTTACAACACCCAGAGCAAGTGCTGGTTGGGGATTTTGAGTGTTTGGTTTGATTTATGTTTGTTCTGTTTCGTTTTTTACTTCAAGGTAATTCTGTGCATAAATATTGCAGGAAACTTCAATGAATTACTCCATTTTAGTATCCATTTAATTTCTATGGCAGGGGATTCTAGCTAACTCTAAGCTTTTAACTCTTTCCACTTACCACAAGATGTGAATTCATCTTCCTCCCCTTCAGTTAATTTAAAGTAAGAAGAATAAAGGTCCTTGGGGAATGATAGCATCTCTTACAATTATGGTTCTTTGTCAGGAGGAGATTTAACCTATAGGTTACAGTAATGCAGGTGATCAAATGCCAGAAAAACAACACTGAAATTAGACATCCTCTTGAACATTACTATTTGTATTGTACTACTCAAACCCTTCTGCAGCCTTCATTTTACAGAACACCTAATTTCCTATGTAAGATTAATTATTCCATGTCATAGTACTTAAAGGGGATTCAAAGCGGAATATCTAACAACATTAAAAAAAAAATATTTGGTTTGTAGGAAACCAGCACAATTGAGTCATACAACCTGATATTTCAGAGGTTTATTGAATATGCCATAGATAAATGCCATCTTAAAAATCTCTTCCTGTTCTGTGGTACAGTGAATCAAAATATGTTTGAAGAGCTTTTCTTCTACACTGGCATTCATATATTCATTAGGCTCACTATATAAACATGATGCACACACTTCATGCATACCTGTGTGCCAGGGGGAGTGACCAGGCATTAAACAGAGTCATTTACAGATTACAGTGGGCTTTCACCCATTTGCATCAATGTGGTTGAGTTTGCAAGGTTTTCTAAATATATGCTGAAATGACAAAATGTGTCAAAGAATAAAAGGCTCTAACTTTTCTATTCTACTCTGAGGATCAATTGCTGTTAAAAATTATACTCCTACATAAATATACAGTGGCACTTATAGTCAGCTTTCATTGTTTTTTCTTTACCAAAAATGCTTTAGACTTAGTGCTGTGCTCAGAGCTATGTTAAATCCCAAGCTAAGCAAACTTTTCACTTATTTTATCAGTCAAAAACAACAGCATCCTGAGGACTTTGATGCCTCATCTGCTAAGATGGGTTTCTCTGCAATAATGTAGAAGAAAGATAAATGATCAGAAGGCTGGAGCACCATCCTATGAAGACAGGCTGAGAGTTGAGGTTATTCAGCCTGAAGAAGAGAAGGCTCTGGGGAGACCTTAGGGAGCCTTCCAGTACCCAAAGTGAGCAAGAGGGTCTTCAAGAGGGATGGAGCAGGACTTTTTACCAGGACATGTAATGACAGGAAAAGGGGCAGTGGTTTTAAACTGAGAGTAGGTTTAGATTAGATATGAAGAAGAAATTCTTTACTGTGAGGATGGTGAGATGGAAAAACTTGTGGGTGACCCATCCCTGGAAGCGTTCAAGGCCAGGTTGGATGGTGCTTTGAGAAAGGTGGTCTGGTCAGAGGGGTCCCTGCCCCCCATGGGTTGGAACTAGATGATCTTTAGGGTTCCTTCCAACCCAAATTGCTCTGTGATTCCATGTTATGTTAAAAAATCCAACTGATGTAAACCTGAGGAATAATTTTGGATTCTGAAGATAAATTTGAGCTTGTAATGCTCTAAATTGGAGCTGTAAAAATTATTTGAGTTTTTTCCCCTTGGTAGTATAGAACAGATGTCTGTGATTACTGTTTTGTTCTGAAGCTCTGCTTCATTTTAAGGTACTCTGTTACATGTGTTGGATTTTTTAGCACTTACTTTCACAAATCCCTTCCTTCCTAACATAAAGTACTAAGGATCTGGGCTGATCAATACTCTGTTTCAGTGTGTGTTATTTCAGCTTGTGTGTAATAGTCTGAATTTAGTTTTCTAGAGACATAAATAAGAACTCTATCTCAATAACTTGTTTCTTTCCCAGCATTAGGTTCCCTTATAGATATAATAAATACCTTAATTTTTTCAAGAACTGATGACTGTCTACAAAATATGAGTAAAAGATACCATGTTTCAGCTTAATAAGCTCATCTGTGGAAGAAACATAATGCAATTTCCATTATTTGTATGCGTATTCATAGTATTAAAAATAAAGGAGTCCTAGTTTTCTTTTCTAAATATTGCTTTCCATTGCAGTATATCAAACCATCCTTTGCAGTTTTTCAAATTCAAGAGGACTATGTTTACTTGTAACTCGTTAGGTAAAACATTTTTTAGAAAGTGGGATTGCCACTAAAAAACCCCTTCAGGTGAGTTAAGTAAGGAAGCTACTCCACTTCAGTTTGAAAACTTACTCAATTTTAATATTAAAATATTGCAAAACCATAACTTTCTCTGCTGGTATTTTTTTTTTTTTTCTGATTGCATTGAGAAAAGTACATGTAGGAGGAGATATCAACATGCATGGGAACATAATTATTCTCAAGTAGGTGCTGCACATTCAGCTTAGTCTCAGTGAAATGCTTGAGATTTCTTGAGCATAATAATTTCTTTTAAAAATATTGCAAGATCTGGGATTTTTCTGCTGGATGTGTGCTACAATTTTTGAAGCCAAATTTTTCTTCTGGTTTCCAGGGTGTTTTTTTGTCATCAACTCTGAGGCCAGACAGGAAGTGAGCAGTATTAGTTTTCCTCCAGAAGGATCACTGCAGTTAGTCTTGCCAAAACTGAGTCAGAAATGCAGAAAGCCAAAAGATGTGGCTACTGGAACTGATTTTTTGAATAACCATAGGATCAATTCAGATGTAACTTATAAATTCTGCTGACCTGCAGACTGCTGTGGAGTCAGAGTGTCTTATTTCTGTAGGCTGTCCTTCTGCCTGATGAATTGCCCTGTTGGTACTTCAAAAACAAAGCAACAGAGGTTTTAAACTTTGGGTGCTTAAGGATTGATGATGTAAAACACTTTTCACAGGAATACAAGGTACAGATTTGTTCAGATATGTATCCTCCACTCTCTTTTAAACATACAAAAATAAAAAGTCTTCAGATTCCATAACTAAAGTGTTTGCATGATGCACAGAGTAGTTTAGCTAGTAGAGGAATAGTTGGAAAATTGCTATGGTGTACTTTGATTTCACATAAATCCCTAATAATAAAATAATCCTTTTATGGATTACATGTATAGCCAACGACTATAACACCATAAATTATAGTATATTATAAGCATCTATATGAATCTGTAATGGCATGTTATGGCAGCAAAAAGATGACGTGTGTATACTATAACTGGGTGAATTGTCCCTAATCATCTCTCTCTAACCATCCTAATTGTCAGACTGCAATCAAGCCCACAAGGATTGATCTAATCTTAGATGAAACAGTTTCTAGCAGATGTTTCTTTATTTCTTCAAATCCTAACTTTAAATGCCAGCAGATTTGCAATGTGCAAAATATTAGTAATAAAAAAATGCTCTTAGAAATTTTAGGATTTGAACTATGATACTAAAATTATCTAACACCAAATTCTAAGCTCTGTAAACTAGAAGTTTAACCTTGCTCCCTAATTTGGATGATGAAATGAAGCTCAAGGGTACATGCAAGGTCAACATATATGAGGAATATTTCCCTGCTGGAAGGCATTCATAGCATACCTTCAGACAATATTTCTCACTAAAGACATTATTAGTCTTTTTTTTGGTATATATTTGTGGGATTTCTTTAATCCTGATTTTACAGCTAACTTTACAGCATTTGCTTTTATTGTCATTGCTTTGTGGTAGATAGTTTGTTAGCATTTGAAGAAATTATATTGAAATAGGCAAGAGCAAGTGGAGAGTTAGACACAATTGGAAAAAAAAAATAAAATAAAAGCAACAAAAAAAGCTATCCAGGCTTATTGCATCTTGTGGTAAAGTCTCACCCCACCTCCCAGAGCTGCTGACAGGAGCAGGTAAGCTCTTGCTTCTGAGCAGGGCTATGGATTCATTTCAGCTCTCCTGTTTGGATACTGGGTATCAGATGGCTGTGGGGTATCTCTGCCCTGCTGCTGGGACATAGGTGAGTTCCCAGCAGTGTGGCAAAGGAGCAGGAGCTGGCCTCAATTCCCTGCCCCTCTGCACCCTCTGTGCTAATTTGGGAGCTGAGTGCTGTGCAGCAGTGCTCTGCCTCTCTTGCTTCTTCATAGGAATCCAAATTTGCCAGCCACAGTGCACCCAATTAGTGAAGAGGGAGCTGTATTTCATTTTTATTGTCAAAAAGGTAGACAGCAAAATCAGAGCTGTTGAAGTGTTGGTAGTTCAGGTAAGTGGATTGCAAGGTGAGGTGTTTTGGTTTGTAGTTCAGGCTTTCTTTTTCTCTGCTGAATTCAGCAGTAGCTTAGATCCTGAAACTTGCTCTTTAGGCTGTGGTATGGATCCTCATTTTCCTCCTGGGCCATTTTAATAACTGTGTTTCAATTTCTCCCAAGTTTTATTTGAATGTGTGACAAGTGTTGTTTCATTGAAGCAGTAAGGTATCACCTCTTGTCTCTTTTCCCTTAGCCAAAATATGCACAGAATCAAAAAATGGTGGGTGCCAAAAAAATGATTAAATATGACTTTACTGTGACCGCCTTTTTATTTTTCTCACTATGAACACTATATTTTTAAGTTGCAGCTACAATTTTTAATCTCCCAACAAACTGCATGCCTCTCACGTACCCCATAGAAATATCCATTTTTAATGGAGATAACACATTCATATTTTAGTGTTTTTAATGCATATACTGCAGATGTTGTCTTGTCAAACAGGAGAGCAATGCACATGGCAAGTCAGGGATGAGAAATCAACTAGCCTTTCCTGCAGATAATGAGATGTAAATGCAGAACTGAATATTATTATGTCGTTGTCTTCCTGGGAGAAAATTTGATGGGCTATGCTAACAAAAAGCTCCATGAGTGATGCTTCAGTGCCTGTCCTGGTCAGTGATGGTTTCTGTTAGTAATTAGGAGCTGACTCATTGCTATTTCTCTCAAGAGACAAATGTTTCTACAGCTAGTGGCAGAAAATTAGATGGTTTTCCAATATACCCGAGGAAGCTGCCATTTGTACTGTCTTTTGGATAGGTGCAGAGAGATTTCAGAGCATCTAAAGTGGTTTGGGAAAAAAGCTTATAGTGTTGTAACTTTATATTGAAAAAAGCATGGGGGATTTCATTTTTTGTTTCTGATTTCTTTTGAGTCGTTTGAGTGTGAAATTTCTGGAGTTATGTGTAGAAACTTGTCAATAAAAATCTCTTCTCTAAATATTAGCTATGACTGGGAAAGCTTTATTTGCTACAGCTGTGGATAAAAAGAAATGTGAATTTCAAAAGCATTTATTGTAAATGACTAGGAAAGGCCTTAAATATCTCTGGAAAGTGGAAAATCATGCATAAGATTTCCACTGTAAACCAATTATTTTAAATTATTTTAGAAAGGGTGGAAAATATATTCTTCTTTTGAAAAAAAAATCTAACTGATGGATTTTTTGCAATATGTGTTTTAATGAATTTGTTATAAACAGCCATGACAACAATAAAACAGCATTGTATGATGTGAGCATGAAAAGTATTGACCCATTCAGAGGCCAAATTTTTGCATATATTAGTCAGGAATATTAAAAAATATGATCATGCTGGAAATGTGAGCTGAGAATGTACTATATTAAGAAGAAGAAAAAAGTAGCAAAATAAGATTATGTGGAGATTTTTTAACTAATTGATCTCTTGCAGTGTTTTTAAGAAAAATATAAAATAAAGGATCTCTGAAAATTAATAGAAATGTAGCAGCATTAGAAGTCAAATTTCTGACTGGAAATATTTCAGAAATAATTTTTGGGGGGTGATGAGGTTATATCGTTGCAGGTTCTGGAATCCTGTCAGTAGCAAGATGAGTCTGCTCAGGGTCCATCTTGAGGAAAGAGGCTTCTCCCCACCACAAGCTCCTATTGTAATCAAAATCATTCCCATATGCAAGGGGCAACCTAATCAGTTCTCACCAGACCACAAGTGGGCTGAGTTATTGCCATGGCTTACTGGTACATAATTGCACAACATCCTGGGTAATAGAATCTTCAGGAATATTTTTTTTGTGCTTTGCCCATCTTGTAAAACGGAGATAGGAGGGGTGTTGTTTAAAGATGTTCTGCTATGCCTAAGGCTCTGCAGGTAATTTCAATAGAACCCTTCTCAAGAATGTAATGAACAAGCTTTTGTCCTTCTAATTGATACAGTAATAAAAGAAAACTTTAACCCAGCATGTACTTAATGCCATCTTCCTGAATTTCTCCAGTAAAAAATGCAGTGGCATGGGGTAGACTTTGTATTGTTTGCCCTTGATACAAAATTTGAAAATCATATTTGTTGAACAGCGAGTGCTCACCCAAGGATGTAACCCTGATTAAATGATCAAATATTTGGCATTTCTTCAACTAAGCACATGTGGAAAACAAGTCTCACAGGAAATACTAAATATTATGGAGACAGCAGAGTGAATGTTCTAATTCACTCAGTTCTGAAAGGGCTGATGCTGATTTCTCTCACAATGGCTTCCCCAATTATCTGAGGACTTTAGAAGTCTTTCAGAAGTTTTGATTACAGCCAATGGCATCCTAAAGTAGGCCAGGGATAAAAGAGTATCTCACAGTTCGTGAATAATTGAGTAGGCTTCTGTATAACAATGAGGTGCCTTATGAAAGGCAAATGTTTGTTTGCTGTGTGCTCACATCTGCACCTATTTATTCATATTTATAGGTAAATTCATATGCTAATGCCTTTTCAAACACTAAGATACAAAGTGTCTGTTGGCCTAATAAGGTAAAATGCTGCTGAAATTCGATGGAACTGTATATGTTTATACCATCTTTAAAATTAGGTTGCAAAAAATAAAATTCAAATGCAAGGGTGTATCTTGGCAACATGTACATAGAATATCAGGAGTCCTTTTTGGGCCATTTCATTCTTCAGATCTCTTCTCTTAAAAGTCTGGAAAAAGCAGATGCCAATAAATTGAAGCAGTTACAGTCTAAAGGACAAACTTATGTTTCTCTCCTCTTGCTATTCAGTGTTTTCTAAAAGCAAAGGCTGTTCATTCCTGCAAGCCTTTGAATTGATCTGGGTTCTGAAACGTGTGATATGGAGATAACCAGCATTGAGCCCTGCTATTTGATGTAGTTCCCAACAATAAGGAGGTCAAACCCTTCCTCTAGAATTTCATCAGCTTACCTGCAAAACCTCAAACTCACTTTCACACTGTCCCAAATTGATATCCAGTGAAGAAAAGACTGAAGCCATCATTTGTCAGAACCTGCTCCTTTGTCACTAAAGGAAGAGCTTTGGAGCATTCATTAGATGACCTTTGATCTAGAAAATGTTCTCATCTTCACAGGGGCAGATCTGACTCGATGACTATGATGTCTAATTTGCCTTTTTGAGGGAATATTTCTAATGTACTGGATCTAACTGATACTTCTCATTGCAACAAAATATGACTCTCCCATATATACATGTATATACATATAAAAATGTATTTTAAAAGCCACAAACAAATAAAAAAAAATAAAAAACCAAACAAAAAAAAAACAAACAAAAAAAACCAAACTACAAGACAAAAAACCCCTCCACCAATCTTTGAGAAAGTTCTGTTAATCAACACAAATTATTGGTTTCATTGTCACCAGCTGTCAAGAACTCAGGTCATCTGTAAAATGTGGATCCCCTGGCTATGCTAAAACCCACCATGATTGATGATGACTTGGGTTGGTCTGGGTTTTCTAAAGAGAACTGTAAGAGATTAAAGGTACATAATAAAAAAAAATAAATTGGGAAAACATTTGAAATTAGGATAGTGGTTTTTACCTTGATAAAGAACTTCCTAGGAAAATACTTTCCTCTGAGGAAGAGAAATGAGCTGAAACTGCACAGAGACTATAAAAACCACCCAAGATCCCAGAAGAGTCAGAAGTATTATTAAAAATGACACTTCTATTAAATGAATAAATATGTCTCTTTTGGACAGTTGGTGCTGCTGTTTTTTATTAAGGTCAAAATAGTGTGAATATTCTTTGTGGAGCTTTTCATGCTACAAAATTGTGTAGAGTTAATATGATTAATCAAGAAATATCTGTGAGAGCAGTGCTGTAGTTTTGGTAAAGTCAAGTTGCAACACTGCCAAGACGTGATTTGAAGAAAGATCTAATAAATATGGTTTATGATGTCTCAAAGTGTAATGTCATTTTTTTTCAGGAAATATGATATTGTCTTTGCTTTCCCTCAGGATAGGTGAAGTAATTTCTGAGATAGAAAGTATGGTTGCACAGTTGCCACTTTACAACCTTACTAGAAAAACCTATAAATTGTATGTTTTGTAAGAAGTGTGCTTGCAGAGGATTTAATTACATACCATGTTTTCTACTAAAAGTCTTCATTATTAAACATATTGAGGTAACCCAATGGTAGGGCTTTAAAAGAAAACACTTATTTTGACTGATAACATTCATCTTAGTGGCAACAGGATAGTGTCAGTAGTATTATATCATAATGTGGTTAATTAAGCTTAATTATTTTAATTACATCTATTTTCTGCTTGTTCTCAGTTTAGACAGCAGATTGAGGGGAAAACTCTGCCTGTTCTGATTTCCTTGGTTTTTTTATTATTTAGTTTTTTGGTAATCAGAAGTATGGTTGATCCAAAATTAATAGTACTGTATTTCTTGTGCTGTGTCATTAAATTTTGTAGAATTTATACTGAATTAAGGCTCTTAATATATAGCCAGTGGAATCATTAAGTAATGTTGGGTTTTGGACTTTCTTCAATGTGGTCTTGAATTAATAACATCAAATTGCATCCATTCTTGTTTATAGAGCTGTCCAGGTACTGGAGAGAAGAATTAAGTAAACTGCTGTCATAGATTATAAAACTAGATTGATATCTAATCTCTTACTTGAATAATATAGTCTAGAGGATTTCATTAATCAGCTTCTCTTTGAACTGCTAACGTTTGATTATTTGTTAGTTTAAATACTTTTTTAAAATTCTGGTTGTAGCAATACAATCAGAATGCTTGATAGGTAGAGTAATAAAGTGCTCTGGTTTAAAAATGCTTTTTATGGAAAATCTGATGTGTTTCTCATTAAAATAAAATTGGAAAGATTTTATTTTTTACTATGTGCTCCCAAAGTTTACTAATCTGAATATTTTTTTCTTAGAAAGTTTGTCATTGAACTGAGAGAACTAGATTGTTCACCAGAAATAGTCACATTAGTTCTTACTTCAGCCTTCTGTTTTCTCTTCTGTGTACACAATGATGCTAAAGGTGATTACTGTGTTCTGTTAAAAGCTGCAACAAATGTTTCTCATTGGTATTAATCCTGTCATAGAAAAAGAGGACAGAAAAATGTGAAAGCTAGAAAGGAATGGAGTGATTTCTGAAAGAATTTTCTCTAATGACAGTCTTACAATGCTTTTCATATTCAAAGTTCATTAATTTACTTGTATCTCAGGGATTGCAAATTTTGGCAGTAATGACAGAAATTGAAGCAAAAAAGTTTACAGAGGATTGGAAATCAATATGCATAAATTGACAAACTGGTATACTTGTGTAGAAATAATTGAAGCTCCCAGGATTTTCCAGAGACTCTTAACGTAAAATACTGTCATTTTAAAATTTCTTCCTAAGTCAGTTCTGTAAGTCAATACATTTGTAATACTGTCCACCTTTAAAGAAAAACTAATAGAATCCATTTATTTTGTTCACAGATTTTTAGGCGTTGCTGGTTGGTTTTCAAGAAGGCTTCCAGTAAAGGACCCAGGAGGCTAGAAAAATTTCCAGATGAGAAGGCAGCATATTTCAGGAACTTTCACAAGGTAAGTCATGCCTTCCTCATTAGCTGAAGCATTGCCTGTTTACCACTTTTCCTTGGGAAGAGTGTGTTCTTGCTATGTCTGATTTGCAAATCATACAGTGAAAGGCTTGTTAAAAACCTAATCCTGGCAGTGAAAGCAGAGTAAAACATCCATAAGTCTCAGTGATGCAGGTGAGATGTCACACTTCTTTTTACCCAGATGAGCACGAGACCCTCAATATATGTGAAGCAACAGAATGATGTTTTTTTAGTTAAACACTCGTAGTTTGGAAATGTGTAAAATTGACTGTCTGTTCAAATTTTTAAACAGTAGTTGTTAGCTAAGTATTAAACAAATTCTGAAAATGCTAAATGCTTCAGTTGTAATGGTGACATTCTTCAAATGTGTAAGGTTTTTCCCAGAACTCAAGATTTACAAGCCCTGTCAAGAAAAAGTGGTTTTAGCAATAAAAATCAGGACTTATTGAATGAGGTTCTCTCTGCTTCCTCTATCACTTGCACTTTTGTGATGGGAAACAAGGTATTTAAGCATTTCTTCTTCTTTCTGTCTCATAAGTTAGTTATCAGCTCCCCCTTCACCCCCCCCAAGTCTGCCAGTAGACTTCATGCTCCTAATCCTAAAACAGGCAGGGATCTGTGCTTGTACTCCTGACTTCTATCAAGTCAGCTTTATGACATATCAATATTACATATTCCATTAAACCTTTCAAGTTGAAACACAAAGATGACTTAACCAAGGGCCACACAGCAAGCAGTGGAAAAGTGTGAAGGTAAACATAGGTCTCTTGAAGGCAGGTGAGTTGTTTTCACCATAAAACTACAAATTGGCCTTCAAGTTCCAAGTAGTCCCAGTAACCAGACTGCTCTAGCATGGGTTCCCCTGTGGGGACACAAGCCCTGCCAGCTCCTTTCTCCATGGATCCACAGGCCAGAAGCCTGCTCCAACATGGGCTTCTGATGTAGCCACAGTTCTTTTGCAAGGGAAGAGCTTTGGGGAAGTTTTTGTGTTGTTTTCTTTTAATTGTTTTTAAAGCCTGTTATACCTGTTATACTTAATGTGTTAAAGGACTCTGAAAGACTTTACATGTCACTTGTAAACTGTCATCATTGTAGAAAAATAATATGAAATGCAGGAATTTTTTGAGAAGCTAAGAAGGTAACATAGTTACCAATGCAGCTGCATGTTGTAGTATTGATGGTCCTTATTTGCAAATGGAAATTATGAGTGTTACTCTTCATCATCTGTTTTTTCCCTTCTTATTCCCCTCCAATAGAGTAGGAAGGAAAGTAAAAGAAATGGATACTCTTTCCTGTTCTGGCTGCAGAGAAAAAAATAATTGTATCTGTTCACTTGGATTATATCTATTTTTCAAATAAAGCCATGAAATCATTTCTGAAGGTATATTAATATAAAATAGAAACCCAGAATCTTATTCTCTGGCTTGATTTTTTTCCCAAGGATATTTTATTATTTCAGAGTGATTATTCTCCTCAATTGCCTCCATTCTGATAAATAAAATAGTGGTGAAGTAGATGTGCATGAGTTGTGAATAATCATCAAGCATGGCTATTGAGGGAACAGTGCAGGTTGTTGTAGGATCAAATAGAGTTATGTGATTGCTGGTGTATGAAAATACTCTGATTTTCTCTTCCTTCCTTCCTTCCTTCCTTCCTTCCTTCCTTCCTTCCTTCCTTCCTTCCTTCCTTCCTTCCTTCCTTCCTCCTTCCTTCCTTCTTCCTTCCTTCCTTCCTTCCTTCCTTCCTTCCTTCCTTCCTATCCTTCCTTCCTTCCTTCCTTCCTTCCTTCCTTCCTTCCTTCCTTCCTGTCGCTTCCTTCCTTCCTTCCTTCCTTCCTTCCTTCCTTCCTTCCTTCTTCTTCCTTCCTTCCTTCCTTCCTTTCCTTCCTTCCTTCCTTCCTTCCTTCCTTCCTTCCTTCCTTCCTTCCTTCCTTCCTTCCTTCCTTCCTTCCTTCCTTCCTTCCTTCCTTCCTTCCTTCCTTCCTTCCTTCCTTCCTTCCTTCCTTCCTTCCTTCCTTCCTTCCTTCCTTCCTTCCTTCCTTCCTTCCTTCCTTCCTTCCTTCCTTCCTTCCTTCCTTCCCTTCCTTCCTTCCTTCCTTCCTTCCTTCCTCCTTCCTTCCTTCCTTCCTTCCTTCCTTCCTTCCTTCCTTCCTTCCTTCCTTCCTTCCTTCCTTCCTCCTTCCTTCCTTCCTTCCTTCCTTCCTTCCTTCCTTCCTTCCTTCCTTCCTTCTTCCAGAGCTGTTTATTGGTTTGTTATATTTTGAAGTTGTTCACAATGCATATTTATCTCTAGCCAGTGAAAACTTTTAGCCCTGTTTAGAAATTCTCCATTTCCTTTCTCACTCACAGAATACAAAGAGGGCATATGGTACAAAAAGTTGAAGATTAACTCTGAATAGTGAGAATCATTGAAAAAAAAGTATTAAATATTAAAGAACTGAGATTTTGTGGTTTTTAAAATAAAAAATTAAAATATAAGTTGCAAGCCTGACTCCTTATGAAAGGACAACATGCATAAAGGTACAAATGGCTCTGTTCACTTGCTAATATTCATATAAGACTCTCTCTATGTATTGACCCTGAGTTCCTTTTTGCTATACAACTTTCTTCCTAAGGATTAGAAGAGCCAGGTGTAGGGGGTACTCAGAATACACTGTGTTTTTCTGGCAACTTATATCCTTCAGACTTTCAAATCAGTCTAGGTTACCTTGGGAGAAGGTCTAGGAGTAACACAGAGTTAGATTGTGTTGTGCAATTGTTTGAGCTTTGTTATGCAGAGATATGGAAGAAAATTTTATATCTCAATTGGAAATATACCCAAAATTAAAATCTTTGATTTATCTGTGCTCAAATAAATATTCAGGATCACAAACAGTATCCAGATTTAAGTAACTCATCAAGCTTTCCACTTTTCCATATTTGAGCTTGAAATGAGGCTCAGATGAAATTCCTCTTTAAAGTAGTTTACAAAGATGACTGTATTTCCCATTTATGTAATAAACTTGTGTACTGGGCAATATGATTTATAGAAGAGGCTAAACAAAGGAAATAACCCAGAGCTGGTAACACAAAGCTAAGATAATTAAAAAATAGAGATTTTCTGGTTTACGTATGCTAAATAAATAGTCATTAATGAGTAAAAAAACTGTTCTCTTTAGAAAATTGATTCCCTTCCCTCCAGTATCCAGACTATGTAGGGGTTTATTTGTTATTCTATAATTCTGTAAATTGCTTTTGTGCATTGCTTTGGTGTTGAGTTTTTTTTACTTGTAATTTTCTTCCTATAAATAACAGTAATGGCATTAGTCCTAGACAAGTGACTCCTGACAGCAATAGTGCATATTACATTCATTAGCCAAAACGTGACCTCATCTCTTCCTTGCAGTTTCTGGTACCAAATTAAAACTTCTCATTACTGTAAATTTAGACCATTGCACTCTTGCTCAGGTAAGTTTATGGCTTAGCTCTTCTGTTTTCCCTTGGACATTCATTGAGGAGGTTGTGCAGAACAGCTGTGTTGACTCTCATTGCTCCCTCCAAAGAGGGGATAAAACAGCAATAGCTCTGCATCCATGCCAGGGGTGGATGGATATGTTCTTGGTTGAAACCCCTGCACTGTCAGAATAGACCAAAAACAGACATCACAGCTTTACCAACTTAAAAGAGAGCAAAAATTTAAAAGATTTCTTATTTCTGTTATAGAATATATAAAGTATATAAAAAGTGAATTTTTCATGCTTTGAGGATGTAGTGATCAGGCAGTACCAGTGCCTGTAACCCATTAGGAGAGGCTTTCAGGAGCATTACAGAAAGTCAGCATGGTTAAGTGGCAACATGAAGATTACTAGAAATGAGAGATCAAATGTCCAAACCTAGATGTATCCAAATGACCTAGAAAAAGCATTACACTGTTGGCCAATTAATTGTTCAAGCAGAATTAGATAGAGCAAAGTAGAAGTTGAAGAGCAGCCAACCAGAATAGATTCTGACCCACCAGGATCAAAACCTTGCCAAAGACCCCAGAGCATGAAGCAAATGTGCAAGAAGGAGAGTAGGAATAAACACTTTCCTATTGGGGTTTACTGTAGAGAAAAGTGACATGCTCTGGTGAGGGTTCTGTAGACATATCTTTGTGTTATAAACTCGACCATAGATGCTTCAGGTGCAGCTGCACAGAGAGAAGCTACTCCCAATGTCACTTAAGGATGATATAGCTGAAATACTAATGCTAGAACATAAATACCAACATGGGAATCAAGAAATAAGGATTCTTCCATTCCTTGTAAAATGTCCAGCTCCATTCATGCATTCTTCTTCTTCACTTATAAGCTAAATAGCCTTCACATGAAGTGAAGGTGCTGTTAAGATACAGCTGTCCTGGAGCAAGACAAGCTTGAGTCTGTTGGTGCTAGTGTGCTTACCCTTCAAATAAATAGCTGACATCTGGCATAGAGATCAAGACTTACTGATTTAATACCCCCAATATGAGAGATTTTTCTGTTAAGATTGTGTAAACAACAACTATCTCTAAGGTTCTGAGTTTTAAGTTAGCAAGATTAAAGTAGGATAAGATTTTTAGATTTATATTATTTGTTTTTCCTGTCATTATGTTTGATTATGATGTGCTTTATATAAATCTGCAAATGCAAAAGGAAATAAATTGCAAAACATTTTAGCAATGACTTCTGATAGTGAAAAATGTATATGGGACAGATGGTGTTAAGCACATTATATAATATATGTACACAAAAATAGATAATAATCAAGAAAAAGAACAGCAGTAGCCTTCTAACTGTAGTTTACTGGATTAAATTTGTGACTAGGGCCACACAATGGTAGAAACCTTAATATTTTATTTATTGGCTTGCTTGTCCTGAAGAAACTTGTGGAATGCAATCCCAGTGATTTATGGCAAGTTCTTGTATCAGCTGCAGCGGCTTCTTGAGCACTTCTTGTCAAGGTCTCCTGTGCATGTGTGTGCAGAAATGCACACCCAGATAGTCCTGTTTGGTAAGAGGGAGAAGGGGACAGCTTCTCTTTGTGCAGTAAGACACAGTATGCAGAAACAATAAGATATTTATTTTTCCACAGCACAGCTCCCAGTCTCTAATTGAGATGACCTTAAACCATGAGGTGCTTATTCAGGATAAGTGAATTCCTGGTAACTTTGAAAACCATTGGATTTTGCCACAGTTGTATATGTGCTAGCTAGCTCCCACAATTTTCAAATGTAATTACAGCCCTGACATGAAAAATAAAAATAATTATATATGGTAGCATTATCATAATCATAATAACTTCTCTCTCATTGTTTCCACTTAGTTGCCTTTGGGTTGTTCTGGTTTGTTGTTTTCCTTCATGTTCTCTAGCCATTTCCAAGTTGCCTAAATAAAGATTCTTATTGCTAAAGAAATGTGAAGTATCCTACTGTTTATTCTAGTTTAGTCCTAGCATTCTGCTTTATTGGAGGGTATTTCAGATTCTTATGTTGCTCATGTTCACTACAAAGCAGAAATTGTGTAAGTTTCCTTATGGACTTCTGTAATCTGGCATGTTGCTATTATTTCTCATGATATTTCATTGTTTCTCAGCTGCAAAGGTGTTCTTAAAAAGAAAGGTGGACAGCCACCAAAATGTATGTTTTAGGCCTAGTTCTTGTGCTTTTTGTGATGAGACATTAAAACACTTGATTTGCCTCTAAATTTAAATATTATTTGAATTTCCCTTCTGCAGTTTTTTGTTTTTTTTTTTTCTTGGTATAATTATTATGCTGTCTGTTTTTCAAAATCTCAAATTAAAACCTGCCTGTTTTTCCTCTGTCCACCATTCTACTTCTACTATTTGTTAGCTGATCTATGGTTCCTCAATAAGTCTATTTTCTCATCTGGTTAAATTCACTCAAAAATTCATACTTCATATTTGCTGAAAGCTAAATAGGAATACCTTATGAAGATATGGTCACATTGACAGTTTTTGTTTACTTTGAATACCATCCCAGATTTAGAACACTTTTTCCTTTCCCTCTTCTCTTATTAAGTATGGTAATTATTTTCCCCAGAACCTCTTTCAAAAAAATTCAAAATACTGATCTCAATGTATTATTTTCTAATGAACCCAATGTGTGTGTGTGTGTGTGTGTGTGTGTGACTATGTTAGTTTTGAATAATATATTTTGAGTTTTTATCTGCAAATTATTAGGAATTTAACATACTTTTATTTGCTCTTTGTGGTTGGAAGAGGTGCCCAAATGTACTTTGTGTGGTTTTTATATCCCTATTTTGCCAAGTCTTCCAAAGCAGAGATAACTAAATCTTCCTGAAAACTATATCCTTATTTTTCCTCATTTTGACATGTAATTATCTTCAAATATTTGTTTACAGCACTTTCAAGTAATATCTTGTAGCAAAATCATGTGGCTGGTATGGGAAGGTTGTGAAGGACATTGCTTCCATAGGCTGCTATTACTCAGCCAATGAAATTAAAATGAACCCTATTTAAATGAATAACTGTTAACAAAATAGCCACAGTTCTGTCACCAAACAAAAAGATTTGCAGTAATTATCAGACACATCTTAAAATATAGGAGTATTTGAACAACATGGTTGTTCAAAGCATGCATTCCATGTACCAGAAGGCAAATTGCAGGAATAATTGGAGCTGTGCTGGTAATAAAGCTGTTAATGGAGTCCCAGCACATCAAAGGGCAGCATACAAACTAATGAAACAAAATCTTTTTCGACAAAAATTGTATCAAGGCAATAACATCTTCTTTCCTTAACAATGTAATGAAGAAATTCACAAGTTGAGCATGCTGAGAGGACTTTGAAGTGCTACAAATAGAGACCTAAAGTGCATAAGTGATCCTGAGTCCCTTCCTGTAGCCATTAATCCATCTAAACCTTTAAGTCACAATGTATTAATTTGAAGTGTAAATTCATGGGTTAAATAATGAAGCAGTGTCAATGTGTAATGTTGTATTCCTCAAAAGTGCATCAGTGGCTGAATCTAAGTACCAAGGAGGGAAATAACAGTAGGAAAAACTAAAGATAATCTTTCCTTGTGACACAAAGCAACACCCAGACCTGTTAGTGGTGGTTCTTATATGAAGATCCATGTACACTTTAGTACAGTAAATTCATAGTAGTAGTTGAGTGTGTGTGTACAGTTTGGCAGCATAGGGGACACTCTGCTCTTACATATCAGCTGTTTAAATAGAACAATATATTCCCATTATATTAAGTATTAAATGAAGCTGGAAGACCAAACCTTTTTCTTGGGAAAATAATGCTGGATAGGGGAACATTTCAGCAGGAGGAGAAAAAGAAATATAATGTAAAAATTCTAGTATGTCATCGAGCCACAGAACAATTCAGGACCTTTGGAGCCCATCTAGTTCAGTCCCCTGCTCAAAGCAGCATCAGTCAGATCACATTGCTCATGGCCATGTCCAGTTGTGTTTTGAGTATCTCCAGCTCTGGAGGCTCCATGACCTCTATAAAGCTAAACAAGAAGTCCCACATCTGCAGCCTGATTCCAAAGCAGTAGAGGAGGCTGGGAACAAATTTTCTGGAGTACAGCTCTGCTGCAAAGGTCCTGAGGATCCTGTTGGGGAGGGAGCTGAGCTGAGCTCAGCAATGAAGGCAAACCATGTCCTGGAAAACCTCAGGAGGAGTATGGGCAGCAGCGTGAGGACTCAGCCTGGAAGGCTTCTCCATACTGAGCCAGCTCTGTAATATTGTGCCTAGTTCTGGTCCCCTCACTACTCTATTCAAGACTGGAAAAAACTCCAGAGAGTGTCAGTGAGGAAGCTGGAGGCTGGAGAACCTGTGGCAAGACTGAAGGAACTAGATTTGCACTAGTGAGGAAAGAAGGCCTGGGGGCAACTCATCACAGCCTTCCAATTCTGATAAAGTGGCTGAGATGTTCTCAAGGATCCTCAGGAGAAGGACAAGAGGCAATGGGCAGAGGTGCTTCAGGGGAAATAGCTTGATATAAGGAATAGAAAAAGCATAAACAATTGATGTTTAGGGCAACTAAACGTGTGAGCAGGCTAAGCAGAGGTCAGTGGTTCCTCATTGGAAATCTAGAAGACCTAGCATGGCAAGACCTAGCATGGCAAGGCTCTGTAACCTGATTAAGAATCCTGCTTTCAAGGTGGACCAGATGATCCCAAGGGTTTCCATCCCATACAGACTTTTGTGTGTGCTATGAAGTTTATGTCACTAAAGCTGCTACTATAGCTCTTGGTGTATCTCTGTGCTGCATTTTGTGCTGTGTTGTGTCAAACTGGTCTTGCCTTCTCCTGAGTATATTTCAGTGGTAGAGAAAATATCCTTAATCTTCCTAGTGTCTCTTAAAACAGTCTCAGGAGAACTTTTTGTTGAACTGTTCTGGTGTTACTGCTTTACAGTAGAGGATATAATGGTCCATGTGTCAATTATGTATATTCTGCTTTTGCCATGAAAATCTAGCCATGTTTTAGCAAAGTTCAAAGCCTTCCAAACCTGTGTTTTGTGCATATTTTTGGAAGCACTTCTGACTTTGACAGCTAAAATGTTTCAAGTCATCTGTAAAGCTTTGAATATGATGGAAATTCACATGATTTTCTCTCTTGAGTAAAGGAATATGTTTCCCCCAATTCATTCAGGGCTAAAGACTGGTATTCGTTGTAAGAACTGAACATTTTTATAGACCAGTACAGGGATGAGGTGAGATCATGGAGTCATTCTCTGTATGTATATCCCCTGGCACTTGGTGACATGGAAAGGAAAATTGGTGAGTTAAAACTTAAGAGAAGAAACAGACCAAGTGTTAGAGCATGGGAGAAAAATAAAGGAATAAATATTCTGGCACTCTATGAAGCACCTTATCCTTTGGATAGCTGTGAGAAACACCAAGGTCAATGGAAAGCTGGCTGCCCAAATAATTGCTATGAGAAATGCTGAAGTGAAGAATAGGATGGTGCAATTTTGAAGAAAATATATATTATTAAAGGTAATAAATCTATTTTAATTGACTGCACAAAGCCAGGGAGACTTGTGCAGAGATAACAATCCCAACAATGAGTGGGAGGTGAGCAAGCAAGCAAAGAGCATGGACACAGTCTGTCACTTCAACTTGACTATACCAGGTAAAAAAAAAGTCTGCAGAAGGACAGGTGCACATTAACAAAAGCAAGAAGAGATTGTTCAGGTTTTTACACCCAAGTAAATTGCTCTCCAATAACACTACCTCATTTGTTCCAGCAGCTGGGAGATATTCAGTTGTGGCCCAGGAGAGGCCAGTTCCAAAATAAGAAGAGCATGTGTTTGGAAGAGAGAGTTTCAGTATCAGGGACCCTGATGAAGCTGGGGGAGAGGCACTTAGGAGGGGAGAGACTGGAATTGAGGTCTCTGAAGCAGGTCCTTATTGGTCCTTGGGGGGGAATCAAGAAGAATTGAGCTAGAATAAAAAACAGCTGGGCTTGCTGTGAAGATTTGCACTAACCAAACTTCCCTTTTTAATCCAAGTGAAAAACAAATCTGGATATCTTAAATTCAAAACAAAAGTTTTAAGGACATTTTTTTGACTTTCTTTTGTTGCAATTCCTTGTTTCTTCCCTATCAATATAATCCACACGTTTCAGAAGTGAAGAAGGTGTAAAAAAAAATTAATATTTGTGAAACCATCTATGTGAAATATACTTGTGTGATGAACATTACAGAACAACCTTGAGAAGTCAGGTCGTACCATTAAGTCAAAAAAACATTATGAATTTATAACAGTCAAACAAATTTATAAAGCCTCTACTTAGCTGAATGGCATTCATCATTTATTCTGACTGTGGTGAAAAATAGTTATGGAAAATCAAATGCAATCATATATTTATGACAATGTGTATCATGATACGAGTAGAATAGGTGCCAATAAACATAAGGGTATTTATTTGTCATAAGATACAGGCTAGGAAGGCCATAAATCAGACCCAGTGGGGCCCACTGCCATAAACAACAGAAAATGGCAAACTACACCTATGGAGCTACCAGTCAAAGTAATATTCAGTTCTTCTTTTCCTAGCCTTCAGCCCTTGGCTCTGCATTTGTATTTTTTCCAATATTTTGCGCCTCTATTTTCACTATTCAAGTGTAGAAAGTAGGTATACTACATAAATAATAAAAGTTCATGATGAAAGTTAAAGACCTAATTATCTAGACTGCAGTTTATAACACTAGTAAAAAAATATGTTACATGAGGATTTTTTTTTTTCCTAATGACACCATTTTCCCTTGAAGCTACTTTTAATTATGTGTCTGTGTTGCTGGGGAATGTTTACCATATTGCTGTGGAAATGGGAAAAGACTTGGACCCTTCTGCAGTTGCTATAAAAGGAAGCAGACAGGTAGAAACAGCAGGTTATGGTGTATGAGGGAGGGCAAACAGTCTCTGTAATTTGTTTGTTCTTAATAAAGGGAGATGAAATATAATAAGTCTTATGAGTACTGAGTTTCATTTAAGGTTTTGGTTTACTTGGAGTAAGGGAGGCTTTGCAATGTAAATAAAGGGCAATTTATTATGAAAATTAGCATAAAACTATCTAATTTTTACTTCTTCATAGAGGGAAATTTGAAATTCAAATCACTGGCTGATGAAGGTTATTAAAAATGCATTAGAGTTGAAAATGTAGCTGTATGTAATTGTCATAATAAATACTCAAAATTAATTTATCCCCAATGACAATTAAGCTAAAAGAATTTTCAAATTAGCTAACAAACTTCAGTTAATTTTAGAAACAAGTAAAATGAAAACATTTCAAAAAGTTTGTAAAAAATCAAAATTATTTTTAAATAATCCTAAAAAAGGGTTACATTTCTGTTTAGAATAATTCCTTTTCTTCTTTTGCAAATTACTTCACTCTTTCCATTTTATTTTACCTCAGTTTCTCTCTATTGCATTTTTGTCTCACCTTTTTTTCTCCCAGAGAAGTCTGAGTGTACATGCACAAGCATGAAGTGAATTTAGATTAAACTTTATTCATTCATTTTCCCTCTGTGCCTGGTAGTTTTTCATCTAGTTGATGCATTTTTCTAATGAGCATCCAGGGATCTCATAGGTAGTCTGGTGCTATTAATACTTCCTCAAGAATTTCTGAAGTGCTTATACTATATATGTTTATATTCAAGAACAACACTAAAATGCCCATTTTGGCATTGATGGACTGGGATGGGAGTTATTTTTAAATAAACTGAGGCATATTTACAGCCTTTAAAAATCAACAGAGGGGAAAATTTTTCCAAATAATACTACTTTTGTGGCGGGTGTGTAGGTATTAATGTTTTCTAAAAGCAAGACAAACCAGAAGCTGTCAGCCTGTGGATGTGTCTGTGGCTGTGTTGTGGATGCACACATGGGCTTGCACCATGTGCTGTTGTCCATGGCCAGCAGTTTGTCTGAGCCCCCAGCTGAGTCCTGTGCCTGTGTGTGCATTCCTCCCCTTTGGCATAAGGTGAGAAAAACAAGAATAAGGAATGCAAAGGCAAAGGCATCTCTTCTCTATTCCTGGCTAATGTAAATTATTTTTTTCTGAATATGCCTCTTCATAGTTCAGCAGATACTCAGTATCTGAGAGATCCTTAAAATCTTCATCTTGAGTTTGTACTCAGCTGTGATTTTTCCCCTGTGAGTGTTATGTTAGAGGTAAGCCAGCCTTTGTCACCTGCTCCTGACCCCTGTCTCTCCCATGATTTCAAGATCTGGCTAAGGGGAGCTACTGCTGAAATTAAAGGCTTTCACAGATTGAAACAGATAGGAAGAGGAATTACACCTGGGGCTTAGCCACTGGCATCATGTACAGCATAGATACAGGCAAAATTATTAATGTGCATTGAAAGCCTACGGTTACTTGGATCCTCTAACACTCCTGACCCAGTTTGTCAATGCACTGAGATTTCATGGTGAGGGTTTTAGCCTGCAGTTTAGCAGGAAGAATTATATATACACATCACTTACTGCATCCAAGTGATTACTCCATGTAAGTGATTTGTTTTCAAATTTAGTCTATGTTAATAAACACTTTTTTTTTTAATTGAGCTGATCTAACAAGATAATTTTGGAAACTAATGCAAGTCAGCTGATTTAAGTAAACAGAGAAGAAAATTTAAAGGAAGTTTTGGAAACGTATGTTTTTCCTATTTATCTACTCAAAGACCAGTAACTTATTAATTTTAATTAACCAATACCTTTGGGCCAAAAATATTGCAGATTTGGATGTCATAATGTACTTTGGGAATGTTAAAAGTGGAAACTCTGAAAACCAAAAATTATTTCTAACTGTCCAGTGTATTTTAGTCACCTCACAAGGATATTTTTTTTTGTAGTGAAATATTGCATAGGTATTGTTTCCATGCCTATTAACTCCAGCAGGAAGTTTGGTATTGAAAGTTGGGGTTTTTTTTATTTTTTTTTTTTTTAATTGCAGCTGAAATTTGAAAGGATAATTGTGAAACCTATTTTATTTCAGTTGTGAATCATCTTCCCCCTCTGCCATCTCTCTCTAGCATGTTATTTTTCAAGTGTGCACCTGGGCTGGAAATGAGAAAATTTGTGGTGTTTTTGTATTAAGGCATTAGTTTAAATTTTGTTAACACTCACTTTTACAGAAGACTGTATTTTTCCCCTTTTATTTTAATGCATACACAGTAGCCTGGTATTCAGG
The DNA here is from genome assembly GCF_903797595.1 of Erithacus rubecula. NCBI lineage: Eukaryota > Metazoa > Chordata > Aves > Passeriformes > Muscicapidae > Erithacus > Erithacus rubecula. Next base: position 93,617,651 of record NC_136689.1, on the reverse strand, counting down.
TTACACTTCAAAATGAAAGGTTAGATTGGAATACATATTTCAAAGGATCTTTAGGATAGCAAGGAAATGGGATTGAGGAGAACTGGGATTTTTGTTCTGCAAATAAACTGGGATATTTGTCTGTATAAATACCCCGTGAAGCGTGAATGCATTTTTTTTCAGTATGTGTTTAAAAATCCTAATTAAAATGTTTGTTAAGGGAATAATTCCATGTGCACATGAACTGATCAGGTTTTAACTATCACTTTCAAACACCAGGCTGCCAGCCAGAACCAGAATAATCCCAGTGGGTTGGTTGATTTTATGGGTTAGGCAGCAGCTCAATCCTGACAGTATTACAGCAGCATGGCTTGAGAGAAAGTGACTTGGCTTGGAAAAATCCTCACATCTTTGCTAGTGAAGGCAGCTGATAATGACTTTAATATGCTTACTCTGCCCTGGTAGGTTTGATTTACTAACCAATTTAAAAATGCTACTTCAAAGTAGCAAAATCTAGTCAGGAAAGATTGTTTTCCATCCTTAATTTTTTTAGATTTAATTGAGACAATATTAAGAGTTTATAACTGCTTCTGTGGTAAGTGATCAGTGACCATGAAACTGGGTACCCAAGTTGTAGCCCATATGAAATTCAGATGTTCTAATACTTAGAAATAGTAGAGAATTAAAGAATAGAGAGAAACCCTTCAAAATGTTGAGCCTGCTTTGACCTTATTCCAATCCTAATCTCAACCCATGAGCTTTATTTTAGCTGAAATTTTCTCCTCCTCTGCTCCAATTATAGCAGAGGAAGATGAGTAGATGATTTTCGTGAGTGCACTGGCGTATGGCCAGTGGTCAACCCACTGCAGTTAAATAGTAGTAATTTTTCTTTCTCTTCCATTTATTTAAATTTTGAGAAATTAAAATAATTATTTTATTTTGTATTCAGTCTAAATTTCCATAATGTCATCTAGGTTTTCTCAAAATGCTGAAAAATCACAACATTCATTTTTTTAAATCTCAGTTTTATCTGGAGGATAAGAAGGAATTATTCATTATCCTTCTACTATCATACCTACACATATTTCTTCCCATCAAAGTTTTCTTTTTTGCCCATCATTACTGCATTATACGTAACCTGATTTATTTTAAATATATTCATTAATTCTGCCCAGTTTTGTTTTTTTGTTTTTATGATGTACTTTTCCAGTTAACAGACAGGATTTTTACTGTTGTTATAGGCGTGGTTTCCTTTTAGTACTTAGAGGAATGAACATTTACTTGGTAGAAGTTTCTTAAACACTTACTCCTCTGAAATAGCAGCTGGAGACCTGCCCTAGAGGCATAATGTGGAGGTTGGTATGCCACTCCTTGGCAAAAGTTCTGGAGAGTGTTGTTACCATAACAACTCATTTTCCAAGGGCAAATCCACATGCAGAGATGGGGGAAACTCTTCTGTTCTCTTTCTGAATCGTTTTTGCTCTTTTATGATCCATTCTTTCACTTCTCTAATCTTGGGATTTCTCTTTTCCCTTATTATGCTCCTTCTGTGATTTAAGATTTGCCATTCTTTCATTAAAACAGTTTTCTTTCCCTTTTTTTTTTCTTCCTCTTAGTACATTTTAACCTTAAGTCCTGTTCTCTGGTCTCTTGCATCTCCTTCTCCTATTGCTGCTTTTGTGCAATATATGCTGATGTTATGGAAATGTGTTTCATTTTAAATACTCTGAATGACCTAATCCCATAAGAGTTTGCCCAAACCCACAAAGGTCCAAATATCCTTACAGGTCTGTTAGCATCCCTTTCTTAGATTTAGCAGCTATTTCTTATGAAGAGTTCTCTTGCCCAGCTCCTGCTCACAGCAGAGCCACCTCTGAGGTCCAAGGTCTGAGCAAACATGGTTGTGCAGGGTGATGTTCAGCTGAGTCTCCAGGGATGCAGATTGCAGAGCCTCCCTGGGCTGCTTGTCCCACTGCTGGACTGTCTTTCTGGTGGAAACATTGCTTCTCATATGCAGCCTTGTCCCAGTTTATGCCTGTTATCCATCTTCCTCTCCCCAGGCACAGCTGTGGAGAGCCTGGCTCCATCTCCTGGATAATCTCCCTGCAGGCACTGAGGGGATTGCAGCTAGATGTCCCCAAAGCAATCCCTGCTGCAGGATGGAGCAGCTACTGCCTTCAGCCTCTCCACCCCACTGGGCAAGTGGTCCAGCTCTGGCAGTCCTGGGGACCCTCTGCTGAACTCACTTTGTCATAGCAATTTCGTTGGAGATCTAAAACTGGGCAGAATATTATAGATGTGATCTAATAAAAAATAAATAAAAATTCACTTCCCTTGATTTATGGCCTGTGCTTCTGTTAATGCAGCCATTTCCTAAGTCCAAAAGGTCTTTATGTTTTTCAGGCAGCACAGTGCCTTTTCTTAAGAGCTCAAATCACATCCAGCTCTGTCCAAAGCTGTAACAAAACTTCTTCTCTGTGGCAATTGGATTTGGCAGTGTTGAAGGAGCCACTGCTAGCTGCAGATAGTATGACTGAAAGCTGAGCTAGAGGCAGGTGCTTAGATGCTTTGAGATTCTGACTGTGGTCCTTTGATCTGTAATGAGCCAACATCTCCTGTTCTCCTTTTGCAGATTGGAAGCAGCATATTGGTTCTTTCTTTGTCCTTTTCTTGCTGTGATAATTGACATGGCTCTTGCTTTTCATAACACTTTCTTATTGTTCCTGTGCTGTGTCTGATTTGGAGTGGGTTTTTACTCTCTGGGTGTCACTCACTGGAGTCCCTGCTCCTTGCCCCTGTGTTGGCTTTTGCTCTGTCACATTGCTTCTTGCATGGTATTATACAACAGATGGTCACATGTGGGCCATTATTAAGAAATAAGAGGATAAATGATTGCATTTCATAGCTCCCTCTTCTGCTTCTATTTTTTCTAGTTAGAACTTAAATGACAGGAAGGTAGTGTGCAATGCAAAACAGAAACTCATTTATGTAAATTCAGACCTTTTCCTCTGCCCAGGCAATTTCCAGGACTGTGCACAGTGGAAATAACATTCAGTAGATGGAATTGCAGAATCATTTTCCTCCCAGTTTCATAGGGGAGGCACATGTTTGGAAGAATTCAAATAAGATATAATCCAGAATAGGGCACTATCGATTTTATTCATTATTTCTGTGGTTTTCATCTCTTTTGGACCTCCTTTCTTATTTACTGTAGAATTGTAATTTTTGTAGTGATGCAGATATAATAAGTGATTTGGAAGTAATATTTCTGTAATTAAGGAAGAGTTATCTCATCTATTTAAATGTACGAATTGAGCACCAGACCCCATGATGTACAGTCTTTACATTTCCATGTAATACAGAAGGAAATCCTGGATCTTCAGCTGCATGACTAGATTTTTAGTACAAGAAGCAAACAAAAAATGTCCAATGTATGTCAATAATGACGTGTGGTAGATTAAAGAGAAAGTGTTGAACTTTTGAATTGAATTTTTGTACTTAAAATCCTTCCCCTTTGAAAGAGGTAGATATAGTTTCAAATAAAGTAATCAGAAAAGAGGAAAATTATATTTACTGTTAAGAAGCAATGCACCTCTGTAATATGAGCCTTTGTTTATATTAAATGTCTTTTGGAATTTAATAGCTTTTCACATTTAAGAATATAACTAAGGTACTGAAATGATAATGAAACACCCAAATATTTTTAAGGATAGGTGTTTTAAAATGCACTGACAGTAACAGTTTCATAATATAAAATATTTTTCTAGTATAATGAAATTGTGTTCTTGTAATTATTTCTTGTTATTTACCTAGGTAACAATTCTCACTCAAAAAGACTTTAGGTTGATAGACGTGCAAGGGCTAAAGTGTTTTAAGAGAGACCAGATGTTTGTTACTAGAAATCTATTATCTGAACTTTTCTGGCTAGACAGAGGCAATTGACTACTTCAAAGCCTGGGTGTGCTGTTCAGAGATTTTATTTTCCTTATAGCAATCCTAAATAATTTCCTTGATCATCAGCCTATACCTGTGTATCCTGCTTGGATTGAGTCTGTGGCTGTCTGCCACCAAAGGCTTTCTTATATTAGTAGTTTTCCTGCACTCAAATTATTTGCTAGTAATCTTCAGTGTGACTATTGAAATTAAATTACAGTTGGTGTAGCCGGAGACAAGTGGAGTTAGACTACTGAAATCTGACAGGATTTCTTTTGGATGGTTTTCTAGTCTCTTGGCACAGACATGCACTAAAACTAATACAGACCAATCATTTAGTATTTCTTGTAACTCAGTCCCCTGGCATCTGACAATGCTTGCACATTCTGGCATGGAGTAGGGAGTTGAAGGAATTTGGTATTAGAGTCAGATTTAGGATCTTCAATACAGAAAGATTACTTCAAGTTTCTGTGAACGTCTCAGATTAAAAATTACTGTCATAAGGCTTCAAGGAAATGAAGATATATTTTTTTTCAAAGTGAGGACATAAGCTAAGTTCTTCTTCTGATTCTCTTGCCTTTTTGGCCATATAGCATGAGATTTGTTAACTGTTGGTTCCTTCAGAGGAGTCCTTCTTAGTATCTTCTCTTGGTTTTAAGGTTGATGCATTGCTCTATATTTTATTGATTTATTTTTTGTTGGTTGATTCACCCAGATGTGGCTAGAAAGTATTTACAAGGTGTTGATAATTATGGACTTTATTATTCCCATGTCACATTTATTAAAGGAAAGAAGTGGAAGCTCTGAATATGGTATTCTTTTAGATGAGATGTTGCACCAACACAAAACAAAGTTTTGGGCTTATCTCCAGACCAAGATAAAGAAAAACAATGAGGATGAGAGGAAGGTATTGCATTACTTGAATCAACATTTAAATGATTCATGAGTGATCAAGATATATGAGCAATAGTGTCAGAAAACTTATTATAGGATCTTTCGTGTTCTTGTTCAGGGCTTGATGTATCTGTAAAAATGTATTATATTGGTGAACAATCCAAACATCCCAAAAATTTGTTTCTAAATCAAGTGCATTTCTTTTCATCTGTGCTTATAAGGAATCTTTGAGGTGAACCAAATTCCTGACTGTGAAAGGAACCAAGTTACAGTAACCAACACTGGTGTGTAGCCTTGAGACCCTGATGCAAGCCTACCCTGGTATAATTTTGCAGGTGTGAGATGATGTCTTTATCAATCCTAAAAGTTATCCTACCTAGCAGCCCTTCAAGGCTATGTCCTTTAATCAAATATAAATGAGAAGTAAAGGACTTGCCTATCTCTGATAAAGCTATGTCAAGCCACATCTCCCTTCCTCCAAGAAAGAAAGAAAAACAGTGTAATATATATATATATAAAAAAAAAAAAAAAGGAAAAAAAAAAAAGAACCTAAAAGAAAGAAAGACACCATGTCAAATTTTGGTAGGATGTAAGCTTAGTAACTCATCCACATATTTTCATCAATCACTGTTAAATTGTCTTTCTAGAGAAAAAGCAAAAGTTGTTTTAAAGACTGATTAAAAATAAAAAACAAGAAGCCAAATAGAAAAAAAAAAAACAAGCTAAGAAATGTATGTGTGGGCTGCTGAGTGATGGACACATGAAGCAGGAGTTATTGATGAAGAGTAGGAGAACTGAGAAATGGTCCAGGTGCTAAGAGTCCCTAGCACAAACCACACAGCTACATATGGAGGACGGCTCTAAATGATAGCACTGATGTCTAGTAGAGAAAAGAAAGTCTCAGCTAACATGCTAGTGGTAGTGGAAAGTTGTATACTACATAATCATAGATTATTAGAAAAATATTTGTTTCACCAAATTTGAAATAAAAAACAAAGTATAAAAAAAATCAGAAAAAATCTATTTGCAAATTCGCTCACAGAACAGGCAATATTAGGGATTTTATTCATTGCTGAAGTTAACTTTTTGGGGGAAATAGGAAAACTGATTTTCAAGGTTTTTGTTGCTTTGGGTTATTTTCAACGTGAACAAAGTTTTAGGCGAAGTATAATCCCACAATGCGAAAATGCTCTCTCTCTTTTTTTTTTTTTTTTTTTTTTTTTTTGGTAGAAAGTTTAGGTAACACTCTTACATCTGTAATGGCACATAAAATTTTCCCTTTTTTATGTTTTCGTTACTGATACAAAGCCATCAATGGTCTAGGTAATTTCAGAATAATATTTTGTTGTTGTGGAGAAAAAGAATATTTTTAATGTATTAGACTGAATTTTGTCAACAAGTCTATTATAATACCACAGGGAGCAAATTTTGGTATAATGTTCCTTGCTTTAAAAAGATTTACCTAATGTACTATACATAAAAACCAGGGACTTTGAAATATTTTTTTCAATTCTATTAGTCTTTTAAACCTTTTTTAAATCTGCAAAATGATGTTTTAAATTATTTCAAAGTATTATGATTTTGTAAGTTTTCTTTTTGCCTTTTCATTGCATTGATACTTTTCCCCTCTTAAAAATGCTTTCTCATTTTTGTGGAGTTTTTTAAAATAATTAATAAAATTTAAGTCACAGTTTCAAAAATCCCAGAGATAAAGCAATGGTTGCCAAGGCAAAGTTCATTTTTCCTTCATACAAGATAATATACTCTCTAGTGTTTATTTTTTAATTGCACATGTTCAGCAAGTAGAGAAATGACTCACGCTTAATTGGCATTAAATCCAGAATTCAGAATTTCATTAACTTAATTCTCTATCAATGGGAGGATAGACTTCCACAGTTTTGCCTTTATCTTTCTACTCTGACCATGAAGGGAAGCATACAGTACAATTTGAAAAGATGAACATTGAAGCAAATATTCATCTCTATTTGATATTGAGAATTACATAAACAATAGGAATACCGAGGGGCTTATTTGACAATATGGCCTTTCTAGTTGTGAGTGTCAATTTGTGTTCCCAAAGTGTTCTCACTTCTTTTTCTGTTAGCTTGCCAGTAAAATTATACTTCCTAAAATCTTTATAAATTTCCTATGTCCTCAAAATGTTATGGGTAAAATTATTTCCTTCAGTTCTTGTAAAGAAAAGCATTCCAAGGAGACAAATATGATTTTTGAAAAAAACGCTTTACTGGCAGAAATACTTTGGCCACCCATGTTAAACCACTATAGTGTTTGACTAAGGAAATAAGTGTCTCACAATATCTCATAGTAGTTTCAAATAGGTCAATTTTTAATCCAAAGATCTACACAAGAGGGATATGATTCCTGTGTGAGACTACAAAAAATGGCTCAAAAAAACTTTGTCTTAGAGAAAGAAGGTAAAAGTCAGGGAATTTGGAAGAGGCAATTCATGTTAATTTGTCACATTGGAGTTATGAGAATTTTTGTGCTGTCTAGGGAGGTCCTATGATTCCAGACACATAGGAAAATCGAAATATGTTTAAATTAAATACCCTTTTTTCATGCATGGAGACTATTTTTCTTCACCTGCCTTGCATGTTGATCAACTTAATCTCTCATATGGGTACCAAAAAGCAGCACATAAGAATTGGAGGCGTTTTCATTGTCTTTCAGACATTAAATTCCCACCAGCAAATAAAAAGAATTCTGTTGTGTGTATATTTTGTGCTGACCATATTTGTGTGTGTTGGATGTTGCATATGTAACTATATTAAGCAAGGCAGGATTAATTTACTGATCAGTAAGATGACTCAAAAAACCATTTTTACAGATGGCCATGTGTGTGTACTCAGGTATGTCTGTATTTATGTTTCAAATAAAAATTGCCATCAAAATTTTGTAGTGCCAGGAATGTAAGATTTTTTGCTCTATTATTATTATTATCTTATAAGCATGGCAGGATCTTTCAGTAATCTCTAACACTCAAGTCTTAAGAAAAAAGAATAGATCTCTATTATATGAGAGACTAGCAGAAGGCTTAATATGCTTTGTTGCCATTACTAAAAGCAATTCTATTTCCTTTTCTGCTATTCCAGAAAGAGAAATTTTCCCTTTTAAGTACGACAAGATTTGAGGCACCTTTTTCTGCATGGGGTGCACTGTCACACATGCACACACATGTGAAAATATCACTTTCTGTGCCAATTGCATGTGTAAGAATCACTGAAGCTTTTTCCTTCTATTAGTTTTTTTCCCTTTCCTGTTGCACTGCCAGCTATATTTTTAATTCTCTTTAATAATAACCTGAACAGCTTTGTCTCCCAATTCCTCTTAAATGTTTTGCTCTTGTATGTTCTTATTTAGCAAGACTGATAGATCTGTACTCTGTCTATGACTTTGGGGCCTTCTGTGTCTTCAAAATTCAGTAATGACTTATGGATTTGGTATTGTTCCCTCGGGTTTTGAATTCTAGAGTCTGCTCTCTCCTCTGCCTACTAATATTTTCTTTCCTCTTTTGGGGGATTTCCTTGAGATTAGTGCTTTGGGTGAGTCATAAGAGCCCTCTCACACATTAGTTCATTTACCATGCATAGATAAGGAAATCCAACACATATTTCAGTAACTTCTTTAATGGGACATGGTTATTTGTGGTATTCAGCTCTTCTCTTTTCCCCAAGCCAAAAAGTAGTGAAATATGTGGATTTTTACAAAGCCCTGAACATGTATGACAAAAGTTACAGTTATAAGGGATTAGGAACCAAATGGTTAGGCAAATGTTGCTCCTGTGTCCATAAAAAGGCCAAAAGGTCAACCTGGAGAATACAGAGAATTCTGGCAGTCAACCAGAGGTCAACCAGGAGAATTTCTGGCAATCTTCAGCCTATGAGAAGAACTGTGGAGTGAAAAATATCAAAATATATTTCTGTGTTTCAGAAGTTCCCAAAATATATTTCCAGACGTGATGGAAAAGGTAGTATTTGGGAAAGGCATCATGGATTTACCGAGGGTAAATCATGCCTGACCAGTATGATCTCCATCTATGATATGTGATGACAAGGGCTTTAGCAAGGCTTTTCACATTTCCTCCCATGATATTCTCAAACTGAAGTCAGGACATTATTATTTATGCAGGTGGATGCATAGATGATGTAAAGCTGGTCAGCTGGTTGGACCCAAGAAGTCATGGTTAGTGGTTTGTAACCTATTGGAGGTGTGGAACTGCTGTGGTGTGTACTGGGACCTCTCTTGATATTGTTATCATGGACCTGGAGGAAACAAGGGAGCTGCAAATTGGGAAGGATCAATCAATATGCTTTTGTTAGTCAGCAGCCTAAACAGGCTGGACAAATGGGCTGGCATGGGCTTTGTTAAACTGAATAAGGACAAAACCCAGGTGCCAGCCTGGGGATGAAAGGGCCCCTGCTATGGCACAGGTTTGGCATCAGCAAGCTGGGAGCAGGACTGCAGGCAGGGCCCTGGATCTTGGTGCCTTAGCAAAGCTCCATGGGCTGTATGGACAGAGCCATGGCCAGTCAGCACAGAGAGTTATAATTTCACACACATTAGACTGTTTTTATAGTTTTTGGCCCATGTGTTACAAGAACAATATTGACAAACTGGAGTGAGTTTTGCTCAAGACAGACTATAAAGCAGTCTTCAGTTCTGGTCTCAAGTTCATCACCACATAACACATTCCACTTCATGCTTTGTCTCAGTTTCTTTTGTTGCCTTGATGCCTCTCATTGCTTATGTGCTATCAATATTTTATTGAAGTGTCTTTGCCCCAGCATGTTCCATTTTTTTACTGCACCATATAAAATCTCTTCTGCTTTAAAAGCATTATTTTCAGCATGTGAAAAAAAATGCTGGAACTGTGCACTAGGAACATGACAATTACAAAGCAAAACATTAAAAAAAAAAAAAAGACAAAACCCTCCTGCATTCAGTCCATCTTTTTCTGTAGTCATAAATGCCCAAACTCATGGATGACATTTTTCTAGAAATTAATTCTGCCTGAGGCAAATGTCCTGCCTGAAAAAAACTAACTCTAAACAAATAAAGTTTGCCCGGAGTTCCAAGAAACTGAGTAAAAGGTTTTATAATATGAAGTGTTAGTTTAATATAGACTGGGCCACCAGATCTAGTTGGAATAACATATTTTTCTTCCATTTTTGTTAATTATAGTTATATACCTGCATCAAACGAAAATGGAAATATATTGGATTTTTTATGTTGTAAATTTGTTGCAAGAGTATTGTATTGTTGGTAAGATTTTCAAATATTTAGAAAATAAAAGTTTGAGTTCCTTTGAGATGACAGATACATTTCAAAGACATATGAGGATGTATCCTTACAAGTGTATTGATACTATTTGACATATTGAGTTACCTCTCTTAACTAATGAAACACTGTTCTTCCAACATTAGGTTTTGTATTTGATGCAGACTCTGAAACTGATCCAAGTTGTATGAGTATAGAAACTGAAAAGTAGATTATACAAAATTCCAAGGCTGGGTTGATGTCATTTTAAACTGTTTTCACATAGGACTTTATTAAAGAAACAGAGTTTTGTAGAAATTTATTAGAGAAATAGAGTTAAGTTTTGCAACTTAAGACTCTACCTATTTATGTTTTTTTTAATCAATTACAAAGCTTATAATTATAAATAACCGTAGGGGTTTAGGGATGGTACTCCCCAGTTTATTTCTCCCACAAGGACTCAAAACCACACTGCTGCTCACTCTCCCCCATTCCCCTCCCCTCCACACTCCATTGGGATGGAGTTGAGAGTTGGAGGCACAAAAGCTGAAAATCATGGATTGAGATAAGAATGATTTACTAGAACCAGCAATAAGACAAGAAAATGAACAGTAACAGCAGCAATGTAAACGGCATAAGGTATAAGACAAAGAAACAATTTACGTGGAAAAGCCTGCAACAGTATCTGGCTCTTCCCCACCAAGCTTTCTCCCCACTGGAAGAAGAGAGAGTTCCTTACTCCTGCCCCTGGCAATGAGTGAGGTGGATGGGAATAAGATCTGGGACTTGCCACACACCTGTCCTGCTTACTGTAAAAAATTAACCCTGTCCTGGCTGAAATTAGGACAGGGGGAAAACAGTTCATAGTAAAAATTCAGCAGTTAAGGTTAATATTTTTATTTGTACTATTTATACACTGGTCTAAAATACTTTTCTTCATTTTAAGGTAACTGAGCTGCACAATATCAAAAACATAACCAGATTGCCTCGAGAGACAAAGAAGCATGCAGTGGCAATTATCTTTCATGATGAGACATCAAAGACATTTGCGTGTGAGTCAGGTAAGCAATGGGTGCTTCATCTCTAGCTTGAAGAAATCAAGTTACACATCAAAGTCTGGCTCAGATGAATTAACTCACAATGACAGATAGAAATTCTTAGCTAAAGAAAATTTGTGGCAAACAGAAAACCTTGGAGTTTGGGGTTCATGCCTTTTGGGGTTTGGTAGGGAAGTTTTTGATGTGATGAGAGGTGTTAGGGGTGTTGCAGAGCTCTTTTTTCATTATTTTTCTTTGCATGCAGATGGTCTAAAGATCTGGAGGTTTCCAGCTAAACTTGTAAATCCTAGTAAAAAATAACCTGTAAGATGTTATTAAGTCAAGATGTGAAACATTCTTTTTTTAACAAGCTTTGCTATAGGCACTTACTAAAGTAATAATTATCATGCCATTGCAAATAAGTGGCAAATACCAGCTAAAACCTCAGGATATTTTAAAGCAGGGTGTCAAGCAGTCTGTGGTTTGACTGACTCCATAATATAATGAGTAGACTAGTATAGAACAAGATTTGGGCATTATGGTACATAATAGCAGGTACTTACTTGTAAGACACTGAACACTGCACAATTAGACTGCAGAATTTTCTTGTTTGAAAGTACAGTTGTACACATCTGTGTTCTAGGGTATGTTTTAACAGAAAAAAAAAAAATTAAATAGTATGAAAGTCTTTAATGATAAAGTTTGTGCTTTTTTAGTGACATATTTGAAACAGTGCATTTTAAAAATTTTTATAGATAATACTATATATATGTTGTTTTAGGTTTTTTTAAATATGTATATAACATTATGAATCTATGGTGAAGGGCTAGAGGAAAATCCATATGAGGAGTGACTGAAATTACTTGGTCTGGAGAAGAGGAAACTGAGGCAGGACCTCATCAGAGTCTACGACTTCCTTTAGAGAGGAGGAGGAGGGGCAGGCACTGATCTCTTTTCTGTGGTGACCAGGGACAGGACCCAAGGGAATGTTGGGTCAGGGGAGGTTTAGATGGAACTAGGAAAAGGTTCTTCATCCTGAGGGTGTTTGAGCTCTGAAAAAGGCTCTGCAGGGAAGTGATGACAGCACCAGCCTGACAGAGTTCAGGAAGCATTTGAAAAATACTTCTGGGCACATGGTGTAACTCTTGGCACTGTCCTGCACAGGACGAGGAGTTGGACCCAATGATCCTTGTAGATCCCTTCCAACTCTGGATATTCTATTATTCCATATCAATATTATCACATAAATATTGCATCATGTACAGTCTAAATAATAAATTTAAAACAGTGAAACAAAATCTGAGAATTGCGGAGGAAGTTAAAAGTGTGCAACATCATGAATTATGTAAGTTTTAGATCAAATATTGCAAACAGTTGTAACTAAAGGCACAGGTACCTTAAGGTACTAACAGGATGTCAGTATGAGATTCTCTCCCTGTAGGACCTATACAAAGGTGTGTTTTGAGTGGACTGAACCCTGGGTAAAGTGGCAAACAAGTGGACAGAGATCAAAGTTCAGACCAAGACAGGTGATGTAGTTGGTGCCTGCTCTAGACCTCCTCATCAACAAGAGAAGGGAGATGAAGCAATCTTAGGGCAGGTAGAAAAAGCCTCATATTCCCAGACATTAGAATTCTTGGGTGATTTTAACTTTAGGAGCAACTACTGGAAGGCCAGTAAGGCTGAACACAATCTAAAACAGATTGAACATAGTTTCTTGCTACAGATGATCAATAGCGTGATGAGGGGCAATGTTTTTTCAGGGACATGCTCAGCAGGATCCTGTAGATCCTTGAAGGGCAAAGGAGCCCAGGAGAACTATCCAGTCTGCAAAGACAGCATCCTCTAAGCACAGGAACTGTTCTCCCCATTCTCAGAAGACAGGCTTTACAGAAGACAAGTATGAATGGGCATGGAGCTCCTGACTCAGCTCAAACACAAAAAAACCGTACAGTGAAGCAGAGGCAGACTGCTTCAGAGGGATACTTAGGCATTGTCTGTTTACATAGGAATGGAGTTGGGCAAGCTCCAGCTCAGGGAAGTGCAAGATAAAAAGGGTTTCTTAAAGTACATCAGGAGTGAAATAAAGGCTAAGTGAGCATGTCGGGGGAAGCAAGGAGAGGAGCCAGTCCAAACATCAGCCCATAACACCCTATTGCTTGCTGCAATGGTCAGTGTAGAGACAAGGGTCATGAGACAGGCTAAGGTACCTTTTATATTGTGGTTTTCACTTGCAAGGTTTGACCTTGAGCCCCTGAACATGGTTCAGGGGAAGGCATAGTCAGGCATCACCTAAGTCACTTGGATTTCTTAGAAAAGTTAATGGAACTTGATTGTCAAGAGTGACGAGAAGGAGGATCCAGATAACTGTACTCCAGTCAGCCTCACCTCAGTCCCTGAGAACACTGTTGGAGCAAATCGTGTAAACACAGGAAGGACAGCAAGGTGAATGGGAGTAGAAAAACCATTTCCCATATGCAAGTCATGTTTGCCATGATGAGGTGTCTGGCAAAAGAAAGACACTGTTACTTATACACCTTGATTTTAATGGTCTTGGGCATCCTCCGTAGCTTCCTCCATAGCCCCCAAAATTAGTGGGGCATGGGATGGATAAAGACACTATAAAGTGGACAGAAAATAAGCTGGACCTAAAGAAACAAGGTTGTGAAGGCAAACTTGCATCCAGGGGGTAGTGGATCCCTCAGGAATCAGTGCTGGGACCAATACTATTCAATGCCTTCATTGACAATCGACATGATGAGGTGGAGGGTACTCTCAGCCGGTTTGCAAGTGGCACCAGGTGGGGGTGACCCAATTTGGGAAGGCAGGGCTGCTGTCAAAGGGACCTGGACAGGCTGGAGAAATGTGCTTACATAAACCTTATGACTCAGCACAGTATTGACATACAGGAGTGAATCCAGGGGAGGCACCAAGAGTCAGGAGCACATGACATGTGAAGAGAGGCTGTGGGCTTGTTCAGCCTGGAGAAAAAATAGTGCAGGGGATCTTATTGCTTAGGTGATCTGAAAATACACAGAAGATGGAGCTAAAAAGTTTCAGGCACATTACTGTTTCTGAAACACTGCAAATCTTAGCTGTGAGTGTGGTAGAGTTTCAATCAGTTTGCCTTTCTCCATGCTTTCAGTCTAAGCAGTATAGACTGCGTCACATCTATCAGATGAGAAAGATACACTTTTTTGTTTCACTAAAATCTCTTTAACGCCAAATCTTTTGTGTTTTCTGAACTAGAAAGATGTGGACCAAAAAAAAAAAAAAAATTATTTCCCAAGTCATTTCCACAGTGAATTCTGTCTTCTCACAAGGAACTGCTATCATTTTTACTGCTGTTGAAATGTGCCTGGCTTTCCTGTATGAATCAACAAAATTTAAGGAATATTCAGAGAGCTTGCTTCTTATTTAAGATGGATTCTTTTTCTTCTCTTGTTTAGTGGCACTGGTCTATATGGGAAGATACAGAGACTTTTAACAGCCTCACAGTGTATAGTGATGTACACACAGTGGTGTTTATTTTGGCAAATCTTCTTGCCACTTCTTTGGTTAACAATAACTTCACTAATCCCTCTTTTTTCCCGATGGCTTCAGTGTCAAAAAAACACTCAAGTGGATTTGACTCAAGGCAAAATTTTCTATAATCATAACTGATTTTTGAATATTTTATGACCACAGAGTTTCAAATATGTCCAAAATAATGTGGACACTTTTCTACCGTGAAGCCTCTGAATATACAGAAGCAGATACCTTGTTTCTTATCATCTTGACTTCCAGAGGATGACAACATTAAACCCATTGCAAAAGGTCTGCTGAGCATAGAGTCAACAATTTTTTGGAGACAAGAAGAAAAGGATACTTAAAGCTGAGTTGATTTTAGGGACTGAACAGTAGGGATTTTGTCAGTGTTGTATCAAAAAATGATTTTACTTAATGGTATCATTTTGGTTTTGATATTATGAGCTGATGTCTGCTCTTCTGTGCCGTCTTAAAGTGCCAAAAAGCAGCACATTTTTCTGGCACACAGCTTTCTTAATTGTGGAATTAAGCACAATAAAATACTATTCTGTTTTAAAATAGGTCTCTAAAGATGCAGAACACTTTGGTTCTCCCCAGAAAGCCAGAGAGCTGTGATACCAGCCCACTGGGTGTGCTGGCTCAGAGCCTGTGGTTTTTTCCTAAGCTCCTGCAGCTTCTAGTGCCTCATCTTTCTTATTGTCTTCAAGGCAGCTGCTGGCAAGTCTGAGCTCTGGGTGGGCTGTAATCCCTATATTTCCATTAGAATTTCAGCAAATTAGTAATCTGACATGCATCTAATTGTTGGTAATCTTCATTTGCTAATGAAAACATTCTATAGAAAAGAGTCAAAAAATCAGAGTCCTCCATATGCTTTTGTTATCACCTACCCATCACTACCACCAGTGCTCCCAACATCTGCAACAGCTGAAGAAATGTGTTCCATTCTGAAGCCCTATTGAAATATTTTGAAGAGTAAATCAATCTTACATGTAACAGTTCCCTGAATAAAAGCATGGGATAACAAGTCTTTAAAGAAGAATTATCTCTCTTTAGGAAGAAAGGGAAACTTCTTGCTGCCACTATATCCATTTCTGACATCTCTAGTGGACTTCAGTGATTAGCAAGCAACATTTTAAATTTCTCTGTTACCATAAGAATAGTTTCAGTGGAAATAAACTAATGAGAAGTCAGGGCTGATTAACTAACATGAAAAGTAGTCTATAACTAAGTGGGCCTACAAGAGATTTTTGAGCATGGGAATTCTTCTTCAAACCGTGGGAAATTGCTGCTGCCCTAACAAGGCACATGCTATGATCTCAATTTGAGCCTTCCTGAAAATTGTGTGAAAGTTATTGCCATTAAGGGAATTTTTGTGATTTTTTTTAAATTAAGAATTATGAAATTCTGTTGTTTATTTTTTTTTTTTTAATTCATTCTGGAGTTTATAATCAGGCAAGTAGTCTTTTAGCTCTGGATTCCTGCTGCTGGGTTTGACATATTGATTTTCCCTGATACCTTTGCTAAAAAAATTGTTGGGGTGGGACTTGTTGGGTTGGGAATTTTTGTTACTGTTGTTGAGGTATTTTTCTTGATGTAGGTGTGCTGTCACTTTTTGTGTAGTTACAGCCATGCCTAGATGCGTGTATCTGTTAAGATGCTTTTCTTTCTGCAAGCCTGATATCTGTAATATGACTGTAAGACAGGTGTCTGAACTGAGACAGGTGTTCTGAAATGCCCTTTAAACTCTCACAAAACTTGTAGATGTGATGCAGTGAGCAATGTACAGGACCAGCAATAAAATGAGATTGGAGAGCATAAGTAGTGATTTAATCTAGAATTTTATGGTGCTGTTCTAGAATTTGCTAGCATGATGAGGATTGTGCCTGAATAATAGCCAGCTTTCAAAGAATGCTGCTTCTGATTTGCACTAGTCAGGGACAGACCATATGGGGGCTTGATTTTTCTTTTAGTGATGACAGCAAAATACTAAGTGATACCAATCTCTGGGCACTTTATGTTTAGTGGCCCCTCCAGCAGAGGTTTGTGTAAAATCTATTTTGGTTTCTAAGTGACAGAATGTGATGAAAACTGATGAACTTTTAAACCTAGTGCTAAAAGAAAAAAAAATGTATATATAATTAGAGGATTTGAAAATATTATGGAGACAGAGAAAAAAGAGACAAATTAGAGCTGAGGGGTGATTTTGGTGATTTGAGAATAGAATGAGTTGTAACATAAGGGGCAAAACCACATTTGTAACAGAAGGGGCAAAATTAAGAGAAATCTTGAAATTGCCACTGTTAAACAAGTGCTGACACCCATGGGATACTGACATTTTTCTGTGTTCTCTTCAGTACAATGTCCCATTCTGCATACAAGTAGAGGAATTGAAGGGGTTTATTTCTTTCCAGGCATGCAGGAACTGCAGCTCTGGAGTCATTACAACCCAGAAACATCATCATTAATTTTAGGTGGTTGTACTTTGACTTTCCCTTAAAACTTTCTCTATTCAAGTCCTGGGGAAAATAGAATTGGTTTATTACAAAGTGCCTATCAGTTACTCTATTTGAAACTTCTGGTTTAGGGGTTTATAAATTTTTGTGGTTGTTTTGGCTCAATTCAGCATTTTAATTTCTTGAATGTCTTGCTTTGGTGATGGTTACCTTGATAAAACTCTTTTATACATCTGTAGCATAAACAAGCTTTTTCTTCTGTATTCTTGTGTTTCAGCTTCTTTTGAGTGCAGTCAAACTGTGATAATCAAGTTTTGTCATAATTATCCAAAAAGAAGCATTTCTTTGTTGAAATTGAGTCTGTTCATGTCAAGTGGCAATGTGAGCATCTTCTAGATTCATACTTTTTTATTTTTAAACCTGTTGTCACCATTTATTGGTCTTTATAAAAAATACAGTGGTGTTATCATTTGAAAAGGCACAAGTTCATTTTATGTTTGTACTGAAAAAGTTTTTAGGCTATAGCAAATTACTGCTGATAATGATTTGGGCTTTTTCTCCTTGATAATTTTCACAAGCAAAACTACTATGTTCAGAAAGAGTTTGACAGATCTCAGTGGAGTAGTAGGTGTAATTCATATTACTGTATCCTTTGGCAGTTGAGAAGCCTAGAGGTTTTGCATTAAAATTACTGTGAAACTTTGAGACTTTAAGATGAAGCATCAGTGCTCATCCTTGCTGTTGTGACTAACAATACAAATGGCTACATAAGCTTTAAAAATAAAGCTTAAAATTATTAATATTGATATTTTAAAATAACCAGGTTGAAGTTCCCATTTTTTCTGTTATTTTTGTGGCTTTAAAGCTCCAGGATCATGGAGGTGGTGAAACTGAAGAACAGCTTCCTAAATACTGTTTGGGCACTGGAAAGAGGAATACAAAGTTCACATTTTGGATGCAGAAAAATAAACCTAAGTAGTTGAAACTATTCTGAAACATGGTATATTTCACTGTTAAGGTGTCAGGGATTTTATATGAAAATTTATGTCTCCAGCTTTTCTATTTTCTGGTTTTGTTTGTTTATATGCAGAGAGAAAGGAACCTGCATTCTCCATAAAGCAAATGGTTCATTGGAAATCAGATGCATGCTCTCACTTCCATATCTAACACCTGAGATCTAACAAAGAGTGAAAAGACAGGCATTACATGAAGATAAATATGTTGTTCTGGTTTCTTACATTCTCCCTTTTTTATCACAATTTTTGAAACACTATCCACTTTCAGGGAAAAGTTCAGTCTGAGTAATGGTAATGTTAAAATTTACTTCAAATGCATATTCTTTTGGTCTGGACAAATAGTTTACTTATTAATAATGACTTCTGGTTTCTTTTTTAGTTTTATTTTCTTTTTTTTATTTTGCCTATAAATAGGCATCTCTGTTCTGACTTTAATATATATAAATTATTTGTATTCTTCCTCTCATTGCTCTTGGTTGCCAGTTGATCTTTATTTTTCTTGGTTATCTGTCTGAACTACCATTTTACAATTTTCTGACACATAATGGTAATATGTATTCCTGGCAAAGGGAATGAATGTAGAAAACTATTCTCCATCTTCTGGACACAGCTGTTGATGGAACAGGTTCTACACTGTTGCTTTCCATCTTTTTCAGTCACTTCTAGGTTAGTAAGTAGACTTAGTTCTAAAATTATTTAGCATTTAAACAGTATTGTGGGAAGACAAACTCTTTTTTTTTTTTTTTTTCTAATAATACACTGCTAAATTTGAAAACAGTAGATACACAAAATGATCACCATCTCTTCAGCCCTTCTTTCTGGCATGTCCCTGAGCTAGGAATGCTGCTGCATTCTCAATTTATAGGGAAAATGTGGGACAGGAAAGACATAATGTTAACTTCCAGCAGGAGCATGCAGAGGTGCTGTGACAAAATAAGTAGGAAAGCTGTAACATTTCTAAATAGAGGAATTGGGAAAAGTAAACTTTCCCTAAGACTGCAATATGGGAAACCCTAAAGTTTAAACTTTGGGTTCATTCCCTAAATTTTGATTATGGAGGTGATAAGGATTCAGTTGCCCTTGCTGTTCACATATTGTAAACTTGTCTGGAGACTCTTTAATAATGTCTAACATAGTGGGTCTATGTAAGTGCTCTCCATGATACTTAGAAAGTCGTGGCAGTTGAGTCAAGTCCCAGACTTGAGAAGACTGGGGGAAAAAAGAAACATAGTATGGATCTTTCAAAAAGGTAAAACTGAGGATCCTGGTAACTATTGACCACCCAAGCTATTCTATGATCCTAAGTAGAGAAGTATTATTCTTTTGTCCTGGACAAATATATTGAAGCGTAGACACTATCAGTTCTTTCCTTATTACAGTTTTACTTGAAGGTATTGAAATTTATATGAAATATAAAATGTTCCCATAGGAACAGAAGCCAAAGAAGATAGCTAAGATAATGATGAGTTATCTATTTTAGAGTGTATGTAGAACTTCTTGAGAGTAAAGTAACATCTTCCTGCCTGAAGAAACTGAGCAAGTTCAGAAGACAAAGAGAAGAGAGCAAGAAGATTTCAGCTTCATCTGGTAGGTGGTGCAAGGTCAGCACCACCTTGAATAGTGAATTCAGAGTCACTAAAAGAAATGCATTAATCTCCAAGCCTCTGCCCTGGAAGTTCAATGTGCAGTTGCCTGTCCAAGTAAGCATGCAGTGGAGGTGGGTTAGTGAGGCTGAGGTCTAGGATGTCAGGCATGTGAAGAATTGTTTGTTGGTTTGGATTTTGGTACTATGGAGGGGGTGGGGGTTTTAAGCTGTTTAAAAGATGTATTAGTGACATGACAGAAGTCCATAAAAATGCAGGACTAACATGATCTAACATTCGGGAGAGAAAAAAAAAAAAAAGAAAAAGAGTTTTTTCCTTAGCCTCTGGCTGTTTACCTTAAACTGAAATCTGAAATTGCTAATGTGTTGTACATCTCTGTACAGCAGGATTTCTTTCTGGTCTCATTTTATATTCTTAGTGGTTTTGATAAAAGTACTGTGCCATAAATAGCTTCTAGTCCTATGAAACAAAGATATGGAGATCCTTATGTATAATTCATGCCATAAATTAAGTTAGAATAATTTTTAATCATATTGTAAGTGTGAAAGTCCAAACGTACTTCTTCTCTTGTAAACACATTTTATTATAAGGTAAAGCAATAAGACACGACCTATTTTAGCATTCCTTCATGCTACCTACATCTGGTTTTTAAAAATATTGGCCTGCTCTACACTGCCAAAAGGCATTCACATGCAATAATTAAGGGATTACAGAAAACAGTCAGAGAATCTTGATGAGTTCTGTGCATAAAATTTCCTCATATTCTAGTTGTAATTGGTAGTTTGCAGATGAAGGACTGGGATAACTTCATTAACTGGATGACAAATGCATGTGTCAAAGTCTAGAAAAAATCTCAGGCAGAGGACTTTTCTCCATATTAAACATTGACTCTATATATATATGTGAATATAGAATCTAATTTTACTGAAATATCCATGTATGGGGTTGTGATACAGTCATGCCATGAAACAACACATGCTTGAAAAGGATGAAATTTACATGCAAATTTTATGTCTTCATTTTAAAATTAGGTTTTAAACATCCAGATTACTAAACACTCTGATGTTTGTAGAACAGACCACAGTATTTGTTTCTGTACACTAAGCAAGGTAATTTCTTACTTGCTTTCCACAACATAAAAGGCTGTGGGATTTTCTAAAAGGCTTTTTGCTATCATCATTGTACTTAAAGTTGCTATTTCCACATGCTGTTCAGGTTTTTAGGTGTCTTACCCTGATTTTATTAGGCTGGTTATAGAAGTCAATTCTTATCAAACAGCACATTTGAATTTCCAGGGATGGTGATTCCACCATTTCCCTGGGCCACCTATTCTACTGCCTGAACACCATTTCAGTGAAGAAATTTTTCCTAATATCTAATCTAAACCTCCCCTGGTGCAATTTGAGCCCATTTCCTGGTGGATTGCATCTTGCCTCTTCAGGGTTTTTTAACATAATTAAAAGAAACGAAAGTATATCAGGAGTTCTATATCAGGTTGAAAAGAGAATGGCATAGTTGAATCTAGAACAAAAGCCTGTCTTTTCCATCTTGGTTTGTCTATCTCATGCATTATGCATGTGGTGTTCTTTAATTGAGTAATTTGTTATAAGGGCTCTGCTGTGATATGTACTTAGGGAAAAAAAGTGAATGAGACTTAGTATTTTAAGGAGTGTTCTTTTGTAAAACCAGGAGGAATGGGTTTAATTTCTTTCCTAGACTGATACTTTCTAGCACCCAGCACTACAAATGTAATAGTGTATGCTTTCAAATGTAATTTGTATGCTTTCAAATCTATAACTTCCTGTGTTCTAAAGACTGAAATTTAAAAATGGATTTTAAAAATATTCTTGTAGAAGGGAAATTCAAACAAGATGTTTGCCTTCAAAATTCAAGACTACTAGACTGCAGAGCTTGATCATCAGGATAGTTATTCTTCCCATCTTGAGGCTTCTGACCCTCACCAACATGATACAACTGTACCTGATGCTGAAGTTGAGGGTTTTTCAGCAGCCTGCCATGCAGACAGGCAGTGAGATAGGTAGTTTCCTGACACTGCATTTAGGTCTTGATGCATCTGGATTTACTCAGAAAACTCTCAACCAGTTCTAAGAAAAACACATTTTACAGCAAACGGTCACTTGTCTTGATCCCTTAAATCTGTGAAGAAATGTTAGCACCTTGTTAAGGTATGTCAGCTACAAGGGGTTGTAGTCTTTATTGCCTGATGATGAGAAGAAACAATAAATAATTATTTTTTTGGTTATATCTTCATGCTTAGAGATAACCAGTCTTGGCTGCAAGCCAGCTCTAGTCTGCTAATAGTGCAGCTTTATGTTAGGATAGCATCACATCTTTGCAAATTCCCCTTGATTCTCATCTGGTTTGCTGTAGAGTCAATACAAAAACATAATCACCTGCTCTTACAGGGAAGCATGATGACAGACCTGCAAGGAGGCAGGGCACGTTCAGTGGCAATATCCAGGCTATATTGCTGGGTAAAAGGAATCTGCATTACCTCTGTTTCCAATATCCACATCTAGGACACAGATAGGATGTGGTTATGTTGTAGTGATTTGACCTCGGCTGGCTGAGAGGTGCCACTAAGTTGCTCTTCCACTTTCACTACTCAGCAGGACAGGAGGAGAAAACACAAGAAAAAGTTAATAAGTCAAGGTAAGTACAGGGCGTTGTTTGTGAAGTACCAGAACAGGCAAAACACACTTGGGCTGACTAGCATCAGAATAGGATAGTGAGAAGCAAAAATAAAAGAAAATATCTGAAAACACCTTTTCCCCACCTCTTCCTTCACAGGCTCAACTTCACTCCCAGCTCTTCCCTGAGCACCACAAGGGAATGGGGAATGAAGGTTGCAGTCAATTCATAATATTTTGTTTCTGTTGCTCCTTCCCCATGTTTATTCTCTGCTCCATGACGGGACCTTTCCCATTGTATTCAGTCCTTCACAAGCCTGCTCCTGCAGGAGTTCCTCTCCCTGGGCTGCAGCTGCTGCCAGGACCCTGCTCCTGCACAGGCTCTACATAGGTTCTGCACAGGCTGCAGCTTCCTTGGTGCATGTGCCCCTGCTCTAGCATGGGGTCATCCATGGGCTGCAGGGGCACAAACTGCATCACCATGGTCTTCACAAGGGTCTGCTCTGGCACCTGGAGCCCATTCTCCCACTCCTGCTTTCACACTGCTGTCTGCAGGCCTGTTTCTCTCATGTTTTCATTCCTATCATACATTACCATACCTTAAATATTTTTTCACAGAGGCACTACCAACATTTCTGATGGGGTCAACTTTGGCTGGAAGTAAGCCTGCCTTGGAGCTGGCTGCAATTGTCTCTGTTCAACATTAGGGCAGCTTCTTCTGTTTCCTTACAGTCACTACTTCTCCAACACACCTCACTACCAAAACCTTGTATGTAAACCCAATACAAATATTTAAAAATATTAATGCATCAAGGAGTTGTTAGCAAGTTTAAGATAACCCTATGTGATTGTGTGTTACTTTGTCTTCTTTCTTTTCTTTTACTTTCTTTCTTTCTCTTTCTTTCTTTCTTTCTTTCTTTCTTTCTTTCTTTCTTTCTTTCTTTCTTTCTTTCTTTCTTTCTTTCTTTCTTTCTTTCTTTCTTTCTTTCTTTCTTTCTTTCTTTCTTTCTTTCTTTCTTTCTTTCTTTCTTTCTTTCTTTCTTTCTTTCTTTCTTTCTTTCTTTCTTTCTTTCTTTCTTTCTTTCTTTCTTTCTTTCTTTCTTTCTTTCATCTTTCTTTTTCTTTCTTTCCTCCCTTCCTCCCTTCCTTCCTCCCTTCCTTCCTTCCCTCTCTCTTTCTTTCTTCTTCCTACCTTCCATTATTCCTTCTTATTTTTTTGGGTTTATTAATTATTGAGACTAGCAGTATTAAGGCTCTCAGGTTTTTAGCATATCTGTTCACTTTGGTTATCACTCACTCAAACTTCTAATTCTTTCAGTCTTGTCTTCTAGAAAGTACTGGTATGGGACATTATTAGCTTGGCACTAATATGCCAATGGAGATGTACATAGGTAGTGAAATTTTAGACTGTTTCCTTTTTCCATTTTTTTTTGCCACTTGAAAAATTTCTCTAAAGATGATAGAAGATATGATTGCTTAACTAATAACTATTGTGTTTGGGTATATTTCTACTTTCTTTCCCTTTGGAATTAGTGTAAAACCCCATCTGATATCCACAAGTTTGGTAAAACTGGAGTGCAATCCAGGTATCAGATGAGGTAAAAAGCTTCTGATCATCTACGTGGAATATAGGTCAGATCTCCTGGGATTTGTGAATATGTATCATCTCATAAAATTAGATGATTTCTGCAGTTCCTGACCTCTCCTGAGAATAGCATACATTTAGTGACAGCACAAAAATCATGACATTAATTTATAGATTGAATTTGGAGTATTGACAAATGATGTATGGTTGGCTGAGCCTGGGGAGAGTTCAGTGAAGAACATGATAATTTACTGCTCCAAACCTAAAACACACAATCTATTTTTCATTCTCCATCACTATTCAGCTTGCATTACATTTGGCTACTTATGGTGGGTAAGGTATATGAGACTGTTGGCAGGTTAACTGTTTCAGGTCTTTTGAAGCACTTTTGTCACTGAATAAAAGCAACCTTAGAAGACTAGTGTGTGTAAAAGACCACAGAAGTCTTTGTGTATTCAGCATTGGATATTCTACTTCATGTAGTCTCTAGGCATGAAAACCTTGGGCAAATTTGTGCACATTCAAAAAAATCAAACCAGACCATAGCAAAACCAACTAAAGCATTTGGTGCTCACTGTCCATCCATCTTTGTAACATTTTGAGAGGTTGCCTCAAGCTCTCGTGGTTTCAGCATTAGCACAGCCCCATGGGCTGTTGAGCAATCAGAATGGATTGCAGAGTGGAGTGCTGCAGAATGCACCACTGCAGCCAGGGTGATCAGTAAAGCTGCCACATTGGCATTTCACTGCTGCCTATGTTGAGAACTAAAGAATTTTAAGACTGAGCCAGGTGTTGGATTGCTGCAGCTATGTAAAGGCAAAGATAAGGTTTTACGTGACTCTTGTAAGATTTTTCTAGAGCTGTCCCAGATTTTATACCTGCAGAGCAAAGCTGCTTAATGCATTGTCACAGCCCATTCAGTTTTTTAATCTCTCTGCCAATATTTCAGGGGAAAACGTATTAAACTATGGCTTACCTTTAAGAACATAAGTAAATAAATTTTAGGTAGAAATAACTCTGAATTTCAATAATTTCAATAATAGTTGTTCACTTTTCCTGTGTATTTTAAAGGACTGCCACAGATAATGGTAGATACCTACCACTAGTACACCAATTGCTGATATTCCAGTTACTAACTAGTGTATTCCCAGACAGCTGAAATTCCTGTTTACAGTAATTTATGATCTTGGGTGTAAGTTCCAAGAAAAACAGCAATAAATTTCTCAGTCAGGGGTTGTTCTTTTCCCTGGTAAATAAATAAAAATTATTTCCTGAATTGATTTTACTGCATGAGTCAGTTTGGGACATTCAGCCTTAAATTCCTGGAATTATTATTTTAAATGAGGAAATTCATCTAAGGCCAAGAAGCAAATTGTGCTTCAGATGTCCAAAAAAGCTTAATTTAAAAAATCCCAATTTATCAGTCATAATCATTGCTTAATGTAGTTTTAAAGTAGTGTGGTTTTGAAAAGTGCCTCAAAATATGTTGTTTTTTTCAAATCAGTATGGCATTTGGTGCAATTCAATCTTCTTTATATGAAGATTGCAATAAAGGAGGAAAATATTAATGTATTTTCTGTAATTGCAGTTCAAGTACCTTCATGCAATGTTCTCATAATCCATACAGATAAATTATCCCATTTGCTCTAAAAAAGGTGGTTTTTTCCAATACCTTTCATAAAGCATGTCTACTTGGAAAGTCTTGTTTTAAACAATTTCAACTGCTTCAAAATGCTTTTAAGTTTTCCTTGCAAAATCTGAGGTTAAAGCTGAAATTATTCAATGGAAAAGAACCACAAAGAAGCTGCTGTTGCCTTTTAGCTTTTAGTCATTTAGTTAGATCTGTTTCTCAATTTGTTTTCAAACTTATAAAATAGTGTATTAATGGGAAAATAAGGCAAGTAAGGTGTTAATGATGGCAAATATATTAATTTCCCCCTCCCACTGAACCAACTAAAATTGGTGCAAAAAAATTTATATAAAAATAGAGAAAATTTATGTTCTGATTTGACAACTGTTTAGCATTTTGCTTTAGATTCAGTTTTTATCAATTTTTAACTGTTCCAGAAGGCAGAATAAATATCATACTGGGTTTGAATTTTTCAGGTGTTTGGTAGATCAAACTTGCAGTGCTGTTCAATGGGTTTTGATGGCCACCTATTGTGGCAGTTTCTGCTATAAATCAAGCAGGTTTAGGGTTGCTTCCTATTAGATGGAGTTTTTTCTTAATTCAAATCAACCTATTTCTCATTTCATGCCATAGTGAAGTCAGAATCAACAATTCTGTTCACAAAAGCAAATACTTCAAAAAATGTCCAAGTATATTAATAGCACATTCATTAAGCATTCTGGCATATATTTATGGGTTTAAGATTCATATTTAATAAAATTTATAGGACATGTACCAGTCTTCTGATATCTAATGAAGATTAAAACCTTACTTTGAAGCAAAATCTCCATATTAACTGGAATTAGGAGGTCTGCTTCTAAAGGACAGAACATTAGATCCATTTACTTTCAGGAAAGCTGTACACTTTGAAAATGTAGGAGATTTCTTCTTTTTTCAAGAATAAAAGGATCTGTATTTTTACTTAATTTTGCAATTAATTTTTTTAAATGCATCAGTGTAAAATTACTAGTAACTCTTGTGAGACTATCATTTTATGGGGTAGCATTAAGAACTGTTTAGCTTGCATTTTCATGATCATGTAAAACAAAGTTGAAAAACTAATCTAAAGTTCCTTGTTTGTTTTTAAACCCAAGCCTTTCCTTAAATATGTGTGTAATTTTAAAGTTAAAATACATAGATAGTGTTGGTATTTTCCTAATAATATTAAATGGTCCATTATAGATAATAATTTGTTTGTGAACTAGACATATTTCAAAATATTCCTGTATTTAGGACAAAATCATAACCCTATATGGCTAGCAGAAAAATTAAGCAAGCTTAGAATTAGTGGTGTGGGAAAGGACATTAAGACCATTTACTCACCCTCCAAATAAGAACAATGGCTCATTAAATAAATTTTCTGTTTCATAAATGTGAAGTACTTTATAAAGTGTTCCCCAAAGGTAGCCCTTTGGAGTGCTGTTGGAAAGCAGTCAATTCCATTTCAGAATTCATTCATTCATTGCTCACTGAAAGTGTGAATTTGGCTCTTTGTAAAGTTCTTCACTGGCCAAACCTCTCAGTAATGTAGCTTTTGATTTCAGTTTCAAGGGGAAAACCAAAATTAATCCTGTATCTGAAGTTTATATTCCATAAACAAAACATGAAGTCAATATTACATCTGTTACTAATAATTTTGACTGGGCATAGAAATTGAAATAATCAAATCAGAGAATTTGCTGTGGACAAATAAAATAAATGTCAAAAAAATATAAAATTAAAGATATTTTGAATGTGCTAATAGATAAGCCTCTAGATAATTAAGTTAACCTGTCTAGGAAAGACAGATACATGTTAAGTATGTTTCTATAAAAATGAATCCAGTAAGAATGGCAAAATATCTTGCTGTGTCGCTTCTGCTTTATATTTTAAACATCAACAGTATTACCATGGTAAATTTGTTTAAATGTTTAAGGAGGTTAGCCTAACCCTTTCTATAGCTTACAATCACCTTGCTCAAAAAATAAGAAGGGAATTAAATAGACAGGCTGACATTTATCTCTGCTTTTCCCTCTAGTGATGGGAATGAATTAATGCAGGAAACTCAAAAAGCCAATGTAATTTCAAAATGCTTCTGCTCAGTGACAGTGTGAATCTTTTCCAAGTTGAGTACAACGTCCATGACATCTGTGTGATGTGAGAAGCAGTGCTCCCAGCATATGTCACTGGATACAGCAGCACTGTCCTGCTAATAAATGCTGTCCTTGCTGCTGGTTCTCATCTGCAATAAAGCAGAAATCAGCAATATTCACACATGTATTTAGCCTCTACCTTATGTTTGTCCTACAGTATTTCCTGTGTGTGCTGGGCATAAATAGTTTTCTTCTCATATGGCATTTCATATTGACAATCATGTTTGCTCTTGTTTGTTTTTTTCTGGGAAGAGTTTATTTTTCTGGGAAGTGTTTATTACTTGTCTATACAAATACAGTTTAGATGAAGATATAGTTTACTATGGTTAAGAACCAGCTGAAAAGAAACTCTAAAAATCATATGTCACATTAACTAGTCCTTCAAATGCAATGCCCTGCTATGCATTTCTTGATGTCTGGATATATCCTTGGGCTCATATCCTATCAATATGTGTAATTTTAATTAAAATGTAGACATGATTATAATAAGAATTAATATTGTAAGATAGCAATCTAAGGCTTGATAAAACACTTAATGTCTTAATATCTAAAGGCTTATTTCTAAAACCTATGGTCACAGTTGGAGGAGTGTGAGGAAAAAGAATTTGGAAGGAGAGTTGTATGTTTCTGCATGTGATTATGTCAATCTACTTTATAGGCCATTTGTGACTGCATGCCTGCTAAGTTAAGAAAATACTGGTAGTCCATGAATTATGAGATTTTCAATAATTTTATTTTTTTAGGTTGTCACAGCTATAATTTTAATCTTCTTTTTGAGTCAAATAGCTGACAGCATGTGAAAAATTGTATGTATGCTGATGAAGGCTATTATAAATTCTAATGGGTATTATGAATGCTTTCTTTAATGGAGGTCATGATGAAAATCTACAGATTTATAACTCAAAGTAGCATATTTGTAAAAATCTTCATTCAGATTTGGGAGTTTGTACTTAAAAGCATTATACATGCATTTGTTGATATAAACTTTGGACTTCATGAGAGATCAAATCAAGGCAGTAAATGAAGTTGTCAATTTTTTTCTGACATAAAAATAAAAGATTTCTCTCTTTTTAGCTCAGTAAAGCATTACTTCTCCAAAATATCACTAACATTTGTATAACAAGTGGTTTTTTTTTCAATCATGCTTCAATATATTATATTGCAATACTAGTTTTGGGTATGGAAAATGATTCCTTAATTATACATGTTATCGCAATTCTATGCAAGGGAATATGTTAGGGTTTATTGTGAAAAAGTAAAGAAGAATAATTGTCTGCCTACCCTTATCCCATTCCAGGGGGAAAAAAATAAAAAGAGGAAAGAATTATGTGTGTAGTTGCTCTGTATTACTTGCTTGCTATTTTCATCTCAATGTAACATTGTGATTCAGGAAAAAAATCTCTATTGTCATACTTATTTGTTCATGTCTAAATTAATAAACCCCTGCTTACCCTCACTTATCACAAAATTAAGAGGGGCTTTTTTTTCATTCATTTTTTAAGGCAATGGAACTTAGGAGGAGGCCACTCCAAGCAGAAGGAAGGCAAACATTTAAGTCAGTCATTTTTTCGTTTAAAATCATTAATGCAGAAAGTAGGAAAGGCATATGGCAGCATAAGATTTGTACTTTTGCCCATTAGTTGAGTGTGCTGATGGTGCTGAATAACTCCTTTTTAAATGACAGTGATTAATTTTCTCATCCCTACTGTTAAAACTCATTTCTCTGTAGAATTTGTTTTCTAGATTGCTTTCTCCACGAAAAGGTATCAGACATGGATTTGAATTTAGCTTAAGTCATGAGAAATTTGGATCTTTTGCTTAGTCTCAGTGAGAACAGACGACCAGTGTTTGCCAGTGTGGCTTCAACTTCTCCATGAAGAGAAGGATATCCTTCCCCTCCCCTCTAGTACCATGTGTGCCTAAAATTCCCTTCACATGCAAGTTGTTAGTGGGCAATTGATCACCAGTGTGCATTAATTACAGCTACATCTTCTGTAGATACTGTTTCTCACTGTAATCAGCCCCTCTGATTTACAGACCTAAATCCTAATCTTTTGCAGCAGTTCTTGCTTTATATGGTTCAAAATATTAAATTTAAACATTCTTTATACTTTCATGGTGAGTTGTTTACCCTTAAATAAAGAAGAAAGATTTGAAATAAAGCAATCTTTAATCAGTTAGTCTCCAATTAACATGCCATAAAACCATTTAAACCATTTCAGCAGAACCCTTGAAGTTTCCAATCATTTAATCTTGGTATGTTCTGTAAGATTACATTCATCACAACTTATTTTCTTGGAGGAAAATGACACATAATTGAAGATGGATATATTTATTCTTTTCCTGGTTCAGCAAAGAACATAGTTTTACTGTTCTGGATCTTGGAAGTCTACTGAGTTAAAAAAGAAAAAATGTCATATTAGCTAATGATAACTATGGATTATGAGTTTCAGCTTCAAAAAACTTTATCTTCGCAGGTAGTCATGTGTGTCACTTATTGATCATGATGTAGAGATCTCAGTGGTGTATAGTCAAAACACAGGAACCTAAAATTTCCTATTTTAGACTCATTTTTTTAGAAGACTTATTTACAGGAGTTTTTTTTTCTGATTGGAAAGTATCTACTTGCATAGACATTCAAAGGATGTCTCTTTTCATAAAATATTTTCTAATTTAAATAATGTTTACGTGTATCAAATGTAGAAATCCACTTTATACTGGCAATAAAAGATACAAGTTTGAAATGAGAGTAAGAAATTGATAATGAAAAAGTAATCTCCCTTTGGGTTTAAATTCTGTAGATGTGAAATTTGAGAAAGACTTTTTTTAATTATATTTCCTTTGATACTAACTCTAGACTATGAACTTTTAGGATTTCTTTCTTTATGGTAGCACCACATTAAAAACCCCCAAGAATAAAGTGGAAGACATAGAGTCATTTTGAGCTAATACTTTGTTCTGCCTCAGAGTAAAGTTTTATGCATGAGAACAAAGTAGAGCACATACTGCATGATGATCTTACAGATGGTTTCAGTCAGAAGTTCTCTGTAATTTCTTTGAATTAGTTTCTCTACACTTCTAATGCCATCAAAACTTTCTTAACTCTCATAGTAGCAAGGACTCACATCTTCAAAACAACAGCCTTAGAGTTTGGGGGAAAAGTTTGCATTTGTTGGACATTGGAAACACAGAAAGAAGAAATTGTATTATTTCAGGAGGTTTGTTATTATGAAAGTAATGTACAGAACCATGCAGGAAAAAATTCCTAGCCCCTTTATCTCAGAAGAGGGCAACAATAGCACTGCCCTCTGTGCTCACACAAAATTGCACAACTTTTAATAAATCTTAAGTATTCATAGCTTGAAATCTTGCTTTAATTAGGTATGTTTAGCCAAAAAAAAAAAAGGGATGTTGCAAAAACATCCAAATTTGTTAGTTACTGTCTGCTCCTGCTGATTTAAGGCAGAAGATATTCAGATGGCTGGAGAGAAAGTCTCATGTTTAAAGGCATAAGGGCAATGAAGCATATAGTGACAATAGTATGCAGTTTTTCTTCTTGAAACTAATATTTTCACCTTGGTTTTGTAAAGGTAACTAATACTTTTTAAATTATTTATCTTACCTAACAATATTTCTGATCTTCAAGTAACAAGATTTGTCAATACTTAAAGTAAGATAAACCTGAATATTTAACATAATGAAAAAGAAAAGTGAAATTAACCCTAGGATTTGTACCAGTTTATTTGGGTGTTGGATTCTCTTCCTAGATCATAACTTAAACACTTGAAAATGAAAAGGAGGTGCACTTTACATTTCCACAGAAGGTATTAAATTTCCCATGCTTTTAAAAAGCAGCACTATAATTTTCCCAAGAGGAATAAAAATGTTGCAGGAGTAGACTAAATCTGAAATACTACCAATTTTTAAGATAGAAAAATGCTTTGCTGACTTTCAGTCATGGGGTAGCAGCAAAAGTTGATGTGATAGCATCCTCTGTGTGTTATGTTCATGGTGACAGACCTTTTTTGGACACTTGACTGATGGTGTTTATGCCATTCCCACTACAGACATGCTGCCTCAGGTTATTTTACTTTCATGCCATTGCACTTTAACATTAATAACAGTTGAAACAGGTATGAATTGACAGTCCTGGGGAACTGTATAATTCCCACGTCAGATTCCTGTTACTGGACCATTAGTTTCAGAAAAATTGTAAATGTTTATTCTATGTTTAAGCAGGTGTTCATAATTCTTTCTTTGCACTTTAAAGAAAGTTTGAATGGACAGTGAAATTTTCCTGGGCATATTTTTGGGTGATGATGTCAGCTCACTGTTGATCTGTTGAACGCACTAAGACTTGATAAATATTTGTGATATAATGAGAGCTGCTAGTCCCCAGCATGATGTAGAATGCATAATTTTTTAAGAATACCTATAAATCTACCCTCAAGGACTAATTTATGCACTGAATTGCGTTTTCTTCCTGGAATGGCATCATTCATTTCTGTAGGATTAATCACAGACTGCTTTTTAATAGCAGAAATTGCCATTTTCATAAAGAAAAAAGGAAGACAGGTAAGTGTCCTATAGTTACATTAGTAGTAGTATCGAGCAAAGGAAATTACTTCCTTGTAGGCTATTCATTTTTCCACACACTCTCCATTTTTCAAACAAGTCTTTTGAGCTCTGTTTCTGTATGAAAACTACATTCTCAAGCAGCATTGCATATGGGGAACTTTTCTTCTTGCTGCTTTAGGAGACAAGTGTTTAATGGGCACTAACATCAATATGGTAAATCTTTAAAAATACTTTTCTTGCCTTCAAAATTATTGGCTTAACATTGTACATGTTTATATTATAGATAGGACAATAGACAGATTAGTAGCTGAGTGCTTGTTATTCAAACTGAAACTTCTTATCAGACTTGCAGGAAAAAATGGGGTATTTTTATGAAAATGTCAGATTTGATACATCTCAATAAATACAGACATGTACAGCTGGATATTTGCAAACACAGGTACATAATTAGATAAATCTTGCATCTCCAGATAATTGTGGCAGAAATAGCAGTTTTAAAAGCTCATAAATGTCCTTTGGTAATCACTGAAATTAACTCTACTGCTCTTATGCCAATTCAAGTTTAAAATAGCAAATAATTGAGAAATGAAAGTTTCTTTTTGTATATATATATATTTATAATACTTAGACAATATCTAACCTATTAAAAAAAAAATCATTAGCAAAATATCCCAACGGGTAAAGTAAAAGGTTACTGAGTATGTGTTCATGTTCTGTAATTTTCATTTCTCTTGATTGCTGCATTATTCAGTATTTTTTTAAGGAAAATATATAATGCTCAAATGAAAGGTGTGTATGCCTTTAAACTAATGGTATAGTCAAAAATATGCATGATTTTTAATAGCTGTTATTAGTTCAATAGTAAGAGTGTTATTGTATTAAAAAGTGGCAATGACAAGGTTTTGAGCAACTTGACTCACCAACAATTTTTTCAAAGAATATTTTCAGATTTCCCTTAACACATTTTGCCACTGCTAAAATATGTAGCATTTTCAGCAAATTAATATGACTAAAAAGTATATGTGGTTTTCTGTCATGACTTTCTTTTGTCTTTTGGTTCAATGATTTACACTTAAATAATAGCAGAACACCTTACTCCAGGTGAAATCCCCAAAAGTCACCACTCAAGAAAAATACTAGTTTCCTTAGACACAGTATTATTTGAAACACAAGGAAAAATTCTATATATGAGTCCCACATCATAAAATACCTTCAAATATAGTTAGTCAATAAAAGAAAATTAATAAATCAGTTGCTGTCAGAGTTCCTTTCTACTTGAAAGCAAGTTTTGGTCCACATACAGACTGATTTTCTGTTCTTTTACAATAAATAGAATGTGTGTCCCCTTTATTGCTTCCCAGCTATCACTTAATGAAAATTTGCCAAATTCATGTGTAGGTGCTGTTAATCAATAATACATTATTATACAAAATAAGCTCTATCCCTCTGTTCCTCTGAGCAAAGATGTGAAATAGTCACATTGCTTTTGATTTGTATCTGTGTTTGTGTGTGTGATGTGCTCTAGTATTAGTACCCTAAGCAACAGAGACATGGTTAGATAACATATTTTAAATATTTATAAAATCAAATTATTTTCAAATCATCAAAGGATGATATATATCCTGATAAAGGGAGATGTTTTTAAGGTATTATTGATTTTGATAAGAAATTACATGCCTGCAGGCAATAGTATTATTTGCTAGTGGAAGAAAAAAAGGATTAAGGTGCTTCATATATTTTATGTGATGCATATAATAGCACATCAGTCCTGTGGGAATTCTATAAAATGTTTTCTTATTAACTTCTAATTAAGCCTGAGTGATTTTTAGAAGAGATAAACTGGCACATTTTACAGTATCATCTTTCTTTCTTGGTTGAGAATATCAGGCCTAAGTCCTATTGATCTGAACAGGAAAGATCCATTCAGGGTAACAATATTTAGTTGGGTTTGTGCCTCTTGTAGACATAATTTTGAAGGAAGAAGAGCTAAACAATTTGTACAGGAAATACATAAAAATGTTTCAGAAATTAAGAAACTACCATGTCAGATTTATACAGTTTAGCATCAGGTAAAGTACAAAGTAAGTGAGGTTTTTTGATTCACACAAGGGCAATGTTTGTTATCCCCCTCTAATATTGTACACCTGCTATTTCCAAGCTAAATTCTTAACCTCATCACTTTATGTGGGCTGCATGACAAGGGTAAGAGGCCTGTCTTTAGGAGGTGCATATAAATTGGGCCCTTTTGTTTACAAGTTCAATAAACTGCTGCTCATGGTGATGGAATGGATCTCCCGAAACGGAGGGCCCTGGGCTGAGCAGGAGGGGTCAGAGCAGTGGGGCTTTATCTCAGCCTAGAGGCATCCAGCTGTGCTGGCATCCAGCTGTGCTGTTGGCTTTGGTGGTGGGAGATGGAATGCTACTGTAGGATTGTGCCATGTGAACACAGAAGGAAAATGTGGAAGAGCGTGAAGCTGTCAGGATTCAGAAGGTGTTTGGTTAAGTCCACACATAAAATGCTTCCTAAGTAAGGAGTCTGAAAACAATCCCTCCACTAGCCTTAGAGATCTAGAGGATCTAGAGGCCAGATAGAAAGATATCTAGGGGATTTCTGTGGAGAGTGAGTTGAAATGTGTCCATATATTTTTCACTGACCCTCACCCCCTCTCTGTAGAGAATGTTGTGTATAGTAATTTCTTTCAAAATGTAAGTAGCAGAAGAACATTTTTGCTATGACAAATTCCTATCTAACACAATTTGCCAATATTGTTTCATCATTGTTATTATATCAATAAACCCACATCATCCTGTGGTATCACCTATGTCCAACAGAGTGGTCAGACTAGGTACAGCCCCACTGTAATCACTAAACTAAAAGCAGAACTAAAGCAGAAATGACATATAACCTCAGGCATGACCTAAAACTCAGATCAGCTGCAGGAAAACATTGCCAGTAGTAAAGCAAGTTGAGTAACAAGTTTACAAATTTCTTCCCAGTAATATTTCTTATGCAATAAACAGTGCCTATTATAGGTCTCCCATCTCATTGTATTTTATCTCACCTCATGAGATCTGTACTGTAGCATTTTATAATTAAATAACAGTAAAGATAAAAGTGCAAGTATTTTGATTTTATTTATAGTTGTGAAAGCATGCTTTACAATTTATCATTCAGTCCAGGAATTCAGTTATCTTAAAAGGAAAATAAATTGTTCAATGACAAGTACCAGTTATGACTAAAAACTTTGCATTTACCACTAATAAATCTAATCTACATTCATTAAAGAGGACAATTTTGCTGACACTTTTTTATTACTTGGTTCAACTTTATATTTCATCCCTTTCAGTATATGCATGTAATCAAAATAAAGAAGTAACTGAGATATCCCTGTTTTCTGACATGATAATTGGCATTCTTAAATATTGCTACCATGTCACATTTATGTACTGTAAAGTATAATAAATAATTCTTTATATCATAAGTAATATTTAATTTGTTCCCCAAAAACAAGACATTCTGTAGACATTTTACAAAAGAATGGTGAACTGCTTTATTGATGTGCATGGTGAAAGGAGAACCAAGGCTTTGGTTTTGAAAAGTAATTCACCTGCTTCTAAAAAAAAGGGTTTCACATGTCCATCAAGGAAAAGGTTGAAGGCAAATCTCTGTAAGTAAGCAAAAGCTATCAGAATGCATTAGGCAGGACTAACTCATACACTACCTTCATACCCTTGACCTTCCAGACACATTTGTAGATAATGTTGATTCTTCTGACAGCAGACACAAATCCTCACAGGTCTGTGGGAAGATATTTCAGCTCTGCATTGAAACTGTATATCCCATAGCATGAAGTCAATCATTTTAGAAGATTGACAAGATAGAAATTTTGAGTTACACAGCAGTACAATGCATGCTATAGCCTACACTTTGCAGAATATAGCCGTGATCTTATAATGTTCATACTAAGATAAGTTTCTTCTGTATGGCAGTTGTAGAATAGTCTAATCTGGGTCTAATCATCAGTATCTGGCAGCAATAAGGCAGCAGCTTAAAATAAACTGCCAGTTGAACACTCTGAAAGGGGGTTTCTGCATCCAAACTTTCAAGATCTAGATGTTCCTGTAAAAGAGAGAAGCAAGTAGATTGAGGGGACAAAACAAGGACACATGGAAGAAACAGCTTCCTAGAACACTTCAGTTGTTTGTTTGTTTCCAAAAACATCTACTGGAAATTTGGTGTGAGAATGCATATAAGTTGAATTTGTTGCTTTTATGTGAGTCCTCTTGAATACATATTGATACTAAGATGGATTTATGGAATTACCAGTGTGTTTCACTTTCTTCTCAGTTATTTTTAATACTTGAAAGGTTAGGTTTGTGTTTGTTTACCTTCATCTCATTCTAAATTTTCAGTACAAGCCCTTCAGTCTGGGTGCAAGCACAATGAAAAAAAGTAATAAAATGCAGATTTTGTAAAATACATAAAATATTATATCCTGGCCTCACTCGAGGAAAAATTGCAGGCTTTATGTAGAGCTATGCATTCTGTCAGCATACATATTGTTCTGTGACACAATTTAGTCAGAAAAGAAGCAAAAACAACCATGGGAGCACTTGCCTAGATTTGCACTGTCACCTTTATGCTACCAGCTTTGCCCACTGTAATTGGAAGCAGATGTTGTAACTCGATGGCACCTAAACTCTCTTACCTGTGTGCCCTGCTCCCTTGTCCCATCCAAATGCTGCCAGGATAGGGAAGCATGTCTTGGGTTCCAGTTCTATCATCCATCTCCCTGGCATGAAACCCTGTCCACAGAAAAGCAGGATTTATAAGGCATGGCTTCAATGCAAAGGACCTCACAAGTATCCAAGGAAATGGCAAACACTGAAGGAGAGGAAGAGAATATATACAGGAAATTTCTTCATGTATTAGTAGAATAATTTTGGAAGTAGGTGTTTGAACAAATTCATCTTGATTCTTTTAAAAGCTGTAAATTTTTACTGCTGTCCAGAGATAAACCTATTCTCTCTTACTTCTATGAGGGAGGTTGCATCTGTAGCAGTGTTAAAAAAACAGTGTCCTGTTGCCTCAATATTTTTTCACCTACAAAGCTAAATATCATCTGTATGTTACTGACATAATATTCTGTCTCTTAACCACTAGAAGGTGAGGATGTTATCAGAAGACCAACTTTGGGAATCTGTGCCCTGAGACAAAGATGCAAAAAAGCAGGAAGGGTTAAGGGACACCATGTTCCTCAAAAAGCTCTGAAGAAGCACCCCCAAATTCTTGTGACAACAACCTTATTTGGCTCTCAAAAATCCCAAAACAGGCTCTGTTATTTCAGCTGTTTGTCTGGAAACTTCATCAGCTGCTAGCCAGAATAACTCAGGAGCGCTATGGATCCCTTCCTGGATTATTCAAGACACTGAACAAAGGGAGGTATCCAAAGGTTCCTGGAGACCTGGAACTGCATGTCTGTCTCCCTTTCTTGTCCAGCAAATGTTTCTATGACATCTATGTCTAACCAGGCAGGAATTTGAGGACTGTACCAATTAGGCTTGGAGGAGTTTTTCTCAGATAAAACATTTCATTAATTCCAATGATTCATCATCACTAAATGCTTTGGGGCTCTCATGCAGTATTTTTCTCTCTCAAAGTTTCAGCAGCACGTTGGAAAGATTGTAAAAAAAAATATTTTCCCAATGTCCCAAAAAAAGGACTGAAAAAACTGGAAGTTTGAATGTAGCATTTCTAGATCACTGGAGTCGTTCACTGTTAAAATGATCAGAGACTGACTGTGACCACGGGTGCTCAGTGAGTGCGTGGTACTGAGCCTGCTCTCCAGGAATTTTCCCTTGGGTGGAGTCTTTCCTGCAAATAAAAGACAGGGTAGTTGCATGATTTTTCTTAGTTGTAGTTGCACACTATGTTAGCTCCATCTTGAGATGATGTGTGTTTAGTCTTTCATTACAGCAGAGAGGGAAGTTTGGTATTTGAAGAGCATTTTATTACTGTTTTTTCTTTGCTTTTAGAATAATGCTCTAACACCTTTAGAAAAAGAAAGTACCTTAAGAGTTCAGACTTGCCTAAAAAGCTGTAAAGAGTATTTCAGTTATTATATATGAAGTTTTTCGAAATTGCATTTTTTCTTTCAGAAGGCCCACTAGAAATATGCTGCCTCAAAAATATATTATTCCTCTTCTTTGTTAACTCCACCTCCTATCCTCAAATTTGAGGATGGAAGATGCAGTCCTAATAGTGGAACCCTTTTTAGAAGTTGATAAATTGAGGCAAAGAAGTTGACGTGGCATTTTATGCTACTAACTCATGTTTCAACACAAGCATATTGTGATAAACCTTGTCAGTAAGAAAGTATTGATTTAACTTCACACCTTTTTTTTTTTTTTTAAATATCAACATTAATGAATTTTTTTTTCACTTTCCTTAGAACTAGAGGCAGAGGAGTGGTGCAAACATCTTTGCATGGAATGTCTAGGGGCCAGGCTCAATGATATAAGTCTTGGGGAACCAGATTTGCTTGCTGCTGGAGTCCAGAGAGAACAAAATGGTAAGTAACTTTTCATTTGCTCCTAGATTAGTTCTTAGGTGTTATCCCATGTCATCTTTGCTTGTGCCTGTTTCTGTGAGGATTTTTACTAATAGCTGGAAGCACATTATTAGTAACTAAACATTTGGATACACTTTTGAAGCTCAAGCCTATTTTTTTAACAAATAAAGATGATTAAATTCCATGCCAAATAATACAAATAGAGTGACTTTGTGTCTTCATTGTGTTCAGACTTCCCTATCATGGGAAATGATGGCCATGACCCTTCTGTTTCTGGAAATGATGGCTCCTGAGGAGAGGGATAAAGCAGCAGCTGTTGTTTTGCAGCCTTTTAAGGACAGCGATGAACTTACCAACAGCAATTTGGACTGCAAAACACATATTTGCTTTAAATTCCTACCTGTCTTGAATATTGAAGTCAGGATCATCTAAATGCTGTCAAATATGGATGAAAAGGGCAGTGACAGATGTTAACCAGCACTAAGCCTGAGTTGTAAGTCTTCATCTAAAGGCTATTTGGATTAGACACATGCACAGGAAGAATGCTAGTGGATGGAATAGGCAATAACAAAACAAAATCTGTGATTACCCTGTCATTTAATTCCTATTAATGAACACGAGGGCAACACAAAATGTGCTCATTTAGTCCTCCCTAAATTGCAGCTCTCAATGATTATTACTGTCTTGATGCTTTTATAAGATCCAATAGCTTTCAACAAAGTAATAACACACTCCCTCAATGGTCATAAAATATCAAGCCAACTATCATTATAAACAAAATTACGTAATGAAATTCTAGAATGTATGGCACTATATTTATTTTCTTATTTCTCTGAACCTAATAGCACAAAGCATGAAATATACAGAAATCTTTAAGGAAACTTATTCAAAAAGCAGACATGTTGAAATGGGATTTAAAAGAAATCTGAATGTCCATAAAGTTGTTTGCCTGCTATGAGATACAGAATTCAATTTGTACTCTCAAACTACTTAACTAAGGGAGAGCTACTAATGTTGGAGGAAAGTGATAAAGATCAGACAGCACTCAAAGCACGCCATCTGCTATATGTTCATAGGCTATAGGTATAAAACTCATCTGCATGCTACTGAAGAGAGAACTGTGTGAACAGGTGGAGGTCTTTCACAAATGTGAAAGGAAATGAACCTTGTCAAAAGCCTGGGATGTGAACAGAAAAGTATCTTGAAATTTTTCAAGCTCTTTCTGCAGTGAATTCATGTACTCTTCAGCAGCTTTTGGACATAGATGACAAATATTACATTTTATCATGCTCCTGGAAGAGATCCAGTTAGAGACACATGACCTCCAGGAGGCATATATTAGTTCTGTTGTACGAACTAGTCTTGATTCAATTGCCTTAGTCCAGAAATTAATTGCAGTGTTACCAACCAGCATATATGAACATAATTAGCATCTTCATTGTTCTAAGTAAATAAATGAAATGAAACAAAGAGGCAAAGCATGTATTTGTTATACAAATCACATGAATAATAATGCATGGAGGGTATCATTAGCTGTATTCTTTTAAAACAAGTGACTGAATACATATAATCCAATATTTGACGAGCATGCTCTGCTAAATCATTAGTTACAGTATCTCAAACAAGTAATTCTGATACCTATCCTCATCCTTCCCTCATCCCCTTGATGCACAACTTTGCATTTTAATAAGCATGTTTGAAATTCAAAGTTATCTTGTTCAGAGGCAAAGCAAATTCTGTTGTGGGTGTCTTTTAATCAACTTGGAAGCCAAAAAAAGTGCAAAGATTCTTGCTACAGGTATGAAATCTGACATTTTATTCATTTATCTGTGTTGTGAGAAGCTGCAGTGGCACTCAAATTCCTATAGCGGATTTCTTCATTTGAGTGGAACCATGCCTTCAGTTTACACTGGTTATCTTATTCTGCAAACCTGGCAGTGTCATTCCCCACATGACAGTGTTATTGGGAAGGTGACTAGTTCAAGAGTGAAAGCATTTGGTGATTTGGGTGGAATAATTTCAGATTTTTAGTTTATTCTCTTGCACATTTTCCCCATATTGCA
The DNA here is from genome assembly GCF_903797595.1 of Erithacus rubecula. Taxonomy (NCBI): domain Eukaryota; kingdom Metazoa; phylum Chordata; class Aves; order Passeriformes; family Muscicapidae; genus Erithacus; species Erithacus rubecula. The sequence continues at coordinate 93,576,680 of NC_136689.1, read as the reverse complement.
GCTTTTACACACATGCTATCCAAAATGGTAGTTCAAAAGATACCTCAAAAACTTTTGAAAGTCTACTGAGCTTTTACTTATAAATATTCCTGTTGAGCTTTTGTTGACCTGAAACTGAAAGGTCAAAGTTAATTTTACATTTGGAAATTCAGGAACAGTGGCTATGTGTATGATGGGTCTAAAATATTGCTCCTTGTGAAAATGGCAGCTGTGTCACTCTCTGGATAATTTTATTTTTTTGTGTTAAATGAAAATGGAATAACAGTGTAGTACCTTTGAATGACATTTCTTCAGAACATATTGCATGTGTCAACTTCATAGAATTCCTCTTGAGTTAGTCAATTTATTAATGCTTACTTGAAACAGAGATGTGAGAGTACAGTTTGTAAAACATTGTTATAGGCTCGCAGCCTCAGCATCTGATTTTATTCAAGTTCTGTTGCCTGACCCATACAAAGGCTTTCTTTCAGGTCACTGAACAAAAGATGTCTCTTTATTGTTCAAAGAAGACCACAGATTGTAATAAATATTATAGTGTTGATGGTTTTCAGTTTTGGATGATTTTTTTTGCACTTTTAAAGGCTAAAAGACATTGAATAATGGTGTCATACTGTTCATATCTCTATGATATAATGTAAATTAATCCCAAAAGAACAGGTGCATTAAGCATTAATTGCATCCCATTCCACTGAGGTTTTTTCAAATAATTAATTTTCACCAAAGATTTTCTGAAATGTGTAAAATTTGGTAAAGATATTTCTTTGGACTAGAACAACTAGCCTAATAAAGTGGGTTGTTTTTGTTTTTCATTGCCTGCTTTACTTTTTCCAAGAGATAATATTTTTAATATGCATATTCTTCATGTATTCAACTACTTGCCCATTCTTGTTCTTTAAGTACATTTCAATGATGCAAGGGTATTCACCAAACACTTCAGATAAATAAATTTGCTCTCTTTTGAAAAAAACCCCAACTTTCTGATGTGTAAATTTGTAGGTTTTTTCCTGTATGTGACCACCAAAGACACTACCCTAGTTTGCAACATTTGAAATAATTTTCATAGTTGTTATTGTATAGGCCCTGGGACCACCAAAATTTCTACATGCTATTTGTATTTTTATACACAAAAAATTACATTTCAGAAAATACTTGGTAAAGAAAATATGTGTGATTTCTATCACTTGTTTAATACCTCTTTTTATTATTTCTGAGCCTGTTTATCCCCCCAGTCTCACTCTTGTAGTTCTTCTGAGATGAGCTTTACATTTGAGAAGGGATGACACCTGATTCTCTGTGGCAGGAATGCAATATGGTTGGGAAAACAATTTGCTCTGAAGGCTGTTTGGTGTGCAAAGGCCAGAGAATCAGAAGGCAGTTCTGTCACATGGCAATAGAAATTCAAGGTACCTGAGAGAAGCATTCTTTCATAGTTTTGGGTTAGTCAGTAAGTGCCAGTGAGATCTGTTTCAGCATAGTTGTGCTGCTGTTTGAGCCTCCTGCACCAAGCAATTCTGCAGTGGTGACAGGAAAATGAGACAAACTGTAGACCTGCTCTGCTTACAGCAGAGCTCTGCTGCTGTGCCTTGCAGGAAGGATAAAGACATCTGAGCAACTCTTGTGCAAAGCACATCAGTAACAGGAAGCTTCTCACTGGATTTCAGCTCCATTATTGCTTTCCAGAAGTATTGCCACAAGTCTTGCTGTGTAAACTCTGCTGCAGAGAATGACTATTAGGTGGTTTTCTTTTTAAATTTAAGGCTCACAACTAATGGCTGCTTAGCTTGGAATGATGCACAAATTCCAATTAAAGTGAGATGTGAAATGAAGCTTTTGCTGCTCTCCGAACATTTTACCTTCTCTCTCCTGCAAATCTAAATGATTTGTTGGTATACCTCAGCCCTATAGCAGCAGCCTTGTTTCTGTTTAAATTTCTTCTCACAATGAGCATGGTTTCTTGTGTTTATGAATTTCTTTTAGATTATTTGCTGAAGAATTAAAATACAGTGTGAAAGCAAAAGCAGTAAAGACCTCACTTCAGAATCCTATTCAAGTAATTAATTTAGTATAATGGCAGTGAAACCTTATATGCAATGATAAGACAAATAATAATACAAAATTTTAACTCCATAAGAAAAAATCTAGACTAAGTTGGATTACACTGTTGAAAAATCTTCTAAGCAATATGCTGTGATTCTTGCATGCATATTTCATACTCCTTAGGTTTCTCGAGCTGCTACTGGATGAAGTTGTTGTGAATGTAGAGTGTTGACTTCATTTGGAAGAATTGGAAGCTTCCTTTCCAGCTTTCAATGCATTTGGAAGTATTTGCAATGCAGCCCAAAACATAAGGACAGAAACAAATTTTGGGGTCCTATATTTGTGTCCCTATTTTCATTCTTTGTAGAAGGAAGGAATTTGAAAGATTTCATCCAAATGGACAGTATACAAATCAGACTATATGTACTGTGAAAATGAAATCAGGATATTCAAAATAATATTAGTTTAAAAAGCATTTTGTGTAGACCATAAATAATTTCACTTTTTAGGAGCAGGTGCATCTGTTTGGTGAAGACTCTGTTCCTGTCACTTTTGAATACTAAATAATAGCACTAAAATAGATGAACACTTGTGCTGAATACCTGTACTAAACAGTTTTCTATTAAACTTTACTTGTAAACCTGATGTGAAACTTGAAGAAAATAGGCAAATATTGAAATACAAAATTTTTAAACTGAAGAAAAGGCCAGATCTATCTTTTGCTGCTAGATCTTATTTACTCCTAACTCATTCCTGTTATATCAATATGAGGACTTTTAATTATATGGTTTGAGGTTTAAAAAAAAAATAAAAAATTTACTCCATGATAAACCTAATTTTAATTTTCAAAGTTTGAAAGATAATTGAATTGTTGCTTTTCCTCCTTGCCTAATATTTAAATTAGCATTTCATAAAATTACTTCCTTTGTAAGGTTTTTTTCTTTCATAACATTGGGTTTACCTTCCTTTTTTATTTAAAAAACTTCCACAGGACCTGCAGTCTTGCTTCCTGGATTTTAATTGCAAGAAACTCATTAATTCTTGTTAGTAAAAATGTAGCTTTTCATAGTGAACAACGTCCTTGAATCCTCAGAAGGGGATTATGAGGCATTTCTTTGTGTTGCATATTGAGATTACAAGCTACAGCCAAAGCATAGAGACTTTGTAATTACGTTCACAGAGCTGACTTGTTTTAAGGCATTTTCTGGGGTCTGTAGAATCTCTGTAATTTAATACATAAAAGCACTTTGCATGTTTTTTCATTCATCTTCAGTTATCCTTAATCTATTTTTTATACAATAGATTTGTTTGTTGGGTTTTTTTAAATAAATGAAACACAGACAGCTTTATTCAGAAAAATAAGGTGTTTACAGTTTTAAGTTTACAGTTTACAGTTAATCCAATGCAACTTCAGATTCTTCTCTACCTTACTACTTACCAATGAAATAATTTGAAGCATTTATTTACCTTTATATTTTTTCTTGAAATGTTTACTTTTTTAATGGAAGTAAAGCAAAATATTTATAAGCAAAAGGAAAACAAAATTACTCTGAAATCCTGGTTCCTCGCTGCTAACAGCAGAAGGGAAACATTCTAATGTCCCTGAGATATGAGGACACCTTGATATGAGCACCTTCAAGGCTTTAAGCTCTCTTTCCACCTGAAAATGAGCCACAGTTGGTCAGCAGCAGAAGTCTCATAGGTGGAGGAGATCCTTTCACATATAAACTGAATATATGCTTTCAAAGCCTCTGCTTATTTATATAGATGCCACCAACCTGTCTCCTTGTTACCCATCATTGAAGCTGAGATGAAATCAAGCATCTGGATTGCAAGATTGCAATGTCATCTGGTTGGTTTTCCAGCTGGGATGATTTAACTCAAGGAATCCATTGATAAAATGGCAGAATCAGGATCACAGGGCTCAATTTGTTCCCCCAGTACAGCTGGAAGGCTGAGAACATTTTGGGTTTGCTGCCAAGTCTCCATCTCGGTCAATATGCTGATTTTCATAAAGACTCTTATGCTCCTATGCCCTGGAAAGCATTATTAAATGTGGTATTCTTGCCAATGCCCAAATACTAGACACCTTTACATGCACTAAATGTAAGATGAAGCATTGCTCTGCTTATTCAAGGAGATGGGAAAGACCAGTCACATTGAGTGGAATAATAAGTGTAGCAATATATCAGCATTTTTTTCTCATCCTGGGTCCCCCACTCCCTGAACTTTGCTCTCGCCAGTTTAGGAGAGGGAGGAGGACAGGAATCCTGAATGCTGAGGAACTGTGCTTGTTCAGTCCCAGTCTTATCTTGTCCAACAAGGTTTCTTCTATCTTCCTACCTTCTAGGTCCCTTATTAACTTCTATTTGCTTAATCTTACTAGCCAGTGAACTGTTATTAATTCATCCTACTCATATGCAGATGGTATCTGAACCAAAGAGAAGCAAAATAATCTATTCAATGTCATTCAGGAGATTTGGTGTCAGAATTCACCTGGGATTCCCAAATCTGGCCTATGATGAATATTCAGTTTTGCCTCAATAAATGTAAGAGCAAAATATGCCACTAAAGATGAAATGACTTTATTACCTGTTCAAATGTTTTCTGAAATGGAAAAATTGAACCCTTCCTGTTAATTAATAGAACCATTTAATAGTATCAACATCTTTCCATGTATAGCTGCTCACTATTCAAAAGTAGTTTTTTGTTCCAAAACCAAATCTATCCATCCTCAATCTTCTCCAGCACATATGTTTGTACACTTCTTTTTCTTGCCAATTTGATTCAGTTCCAAGGGTGCTACATTTTGCCCTGCAGCTGATGTTCACTTTAATCAGACATACTTCCTTTAATCCCTGACACCTCACCTTAGACACTGACCTCACATGCAAAGTCAGCAAATGTCTCCTGACAGTTTGAGGATACCATATGTCCTGAATGCCCTTCATGCAATAATATCCTCAAACACATCAGAGAAGTTGAGCATTTCATGACTATCCTGTTAACATCTAAAGCAAGTTGAAATATTTTGTGCCTCCACACAGCAGTTTAATGTTTACTTCAAAAAATAATTGTACCTTTTCATTTTCTCTGCTGTCTGAGGCATTCTGTCGGTGAAGATGGGGAAAGAGGAAGATTTTCATTCTGGCATAGGAGCCCCATCCCCCCACAGATACACTGTGTTATTTTGTGTCATGCAAGAGAGAAGGAGCTGACAGGCCAGTTACTGCTTCTTTCAAATAGAGGAGGGAAGCAGCAATAACTGACAGCAAGGAAATGCAAAGCTGGAGTCTAATATATGATAAAAGCACACCTGCACAGTTGTGAGGAATTTCTGCATGATGGTCACAATTCCATATGGATACTGAAAGGGTGTATATGCATATAGATATAGATATAGATATAGATATAGATATAGATATAGATATACATACACATACACATATACATATACATATACATATACATATACATATACATATACATATACATATACATATACATATACATATACATATACATATACATATGTAATTCCAGTGCAAAGTGAAAGTTATCTTGTTCCCACCATTCCCTTCCCAATGCTGTCTTTGACCCATTGCTCCCAAGTGTGAGTCCTTCCATTTAGTTTAGTAGCCATTACATGTGACCCCTGCCCCATGCACTCCTCTGAGCACCAGGGGAAATTCTCCTCAGTGATCTCAGCAGCTTCTGCTAATCTATTTGTGCTGTGTGTCACAAGCCTTTCACAAAATGCCTGGAGTTTCACACATGGGATCCTAGTCATAAAATTAAACTTTTTAGGCTAAAACCCATTAGTGTAACTAATGAGAACTTGGGCCTGGGAGAAGAGGTTGTGACTAAATGAGTCAATTGGGGAGTCATTAATAGGACAAAATTAAATTGACTGAAACAGAACAACATTGGAGATGACAAGTTTACTTATAGCTATGCAGCAATTTTTATTGCTCAGCCAGCAGTTCCTTGCTTTCTCTAATTCCTCAAACTTTTGCTACTTTATTCACAGACACACAAACTCATGCACACTTATAACATTTTATATAAACTTACTTGCAGTATTGTAACTGTTTTGTGAAAAGCATATATATACATATATATATATGCACATATATATATAAATGCTTAGAAATTAGAGACATGGTATCTATAATACTGAATTTCAAAGCTGATTTTGAGTGTTGCAATAAATTTCTCTTACTTATATTTAAATTCCCTCCTAATTTTTATGAGGACAGTGTGAGAAAATTTAGTTCCAATGGTGGATTAAAAATATTCCACTCCAAACCCTTTTTACTTTATCAAGTAATTGGAGGCAGTTTTTCTATCAGTTGTCTCTCTAAAGAACATTTTCCTAATATTGTTATTGCATAAGCATTGCTCATGCTCATACTTTAAATTGTTCTCACCTTTTTGTTGTCAACACCCTTCAGGCAGTAGAATTGACATTTTGCATTTCTACCCATTTCAAAGATGAAAAAGAAATGGGAGAGGAAATTTGTGAATGTACTCTCATATGATGCTATTAAGTCCTAATATTGCCATGCATGTCCATTAAAATCCATACTGACACTTCCAACTGTACCACCAGAAATTTAACTGCGTTTTTCGTTCTTTTTAGAAGCAACTCATAGAAACATTAGTTATTTTTCAAAGAAAATCACATTTTTATTTAAATTTATCTTCATAATTATGTTTACTTCCTTCCTATGAGTTAATGGTGTTTTACATCATCTTGGTTTTCCCCTTTTTTTTCTTTCTTTTTTTTTTTTTTTAATGATTTTTTTTTTCAGTGCTTATTAAATCAGATGCAATTCAGGCACTTCAGAAAATTATTAATGCCCTTGACCTCCTACTGCAATAAGTGCACTTTGCAAGCAAAGTGCAGCTGATAGTGATTGATGTCATGACCATAATAATATATCACATTGAATCAGATGTTTCAAGAAAGCAACAAAGGATTGAAATTTTTATTAATTTTGCAAATAAGAATGACTTTGGCAAGTAAACAGAAACTGAATGCAAGAAATGTAATTATTAACAAGCTGCAATAAATAAACTTGGATTTGCAATTTTAAAGGCAGCTTTTCTAAGAGGCAATGGTTGCACATGCATATTTTGCCAGGATACTTTTAGTTCTGTTCTTTGAGAGAGGAGTCTCTGTCAGAGTTCTCATCATTGTGAATTTGGATTTGTAAAGAGTCTTGGACCTTAATGTGAGGGTAAAAATGGACTTCAATAAAGGTGCTGGGAACATATATCCAAGAGGACCATGCAGATGATCTGTGAAAGATGTTTCAGACTACTGCATTGTTTATAAGGAAAATGAAATTATGATTCTCCTCTTACTCCTCTCTTATGCCCTGGCAGGATTGCTTCAGCATCAGTGGATCCTCACCTCTGTTAAAGCCAGAAATTTGGCTTTGATTTCTGTATCATCTAAAGACCTAAAGACTTCATTTCAATTTTTTTTCACCAGTATAAAATCTTTCTTTAACCTGTGCTTACTTTGTTGTTGTTGTTGTTGTTGTTTTCCAGAACGATTCAATGTATACCTAATGCCTACACCAAATTTAGATATCTATGGGGAATGTACAATGCAGATCACACATGAAAACATCTATCTCTGGGACATCCACAATGCCAAGGTCAAGCTGGTCATGTGGCCTCTGAGCTCTTTGAGGAGATATGGACGTGACTCAACGTGGTTTACATTTGAGTCTGGAAGGTAAGAGCTAAGGAGATGAAAAAAAAAGAATAAATAAGCATTGGGCTTTTTTAAATAAGCAGTCTGATATGTTAGATAAGTCTCTCCTTATAAAGCAGGACAGAATACATGGCCTCTAAACTATTCCCTTTGCTGAATATTGCTTTTCAGTATATCCAGGACAGTGTTTGAAATAAACATTAATATGTCTCATATGAAAAATGAGCTTAAGCTCCCTCTGACTTTTATTTAACTGTGATTGAAATGTCTTTCTTAAGGTTTATGAGTCTCACTCTGCTTAAACACTAGTGTGGTATGATTTGAGTACTTTTGATATAGAAGAAATTAATTCCAGATCATGGGAAAGGCTCATGAATGGAATAACTTCCATTACAGTGGATATTACTCTTTTTGGATGTTCCTGATGACTGATTGCCACTCTAGAGTATAATTGCAAGCAGGAGTACAGAGAACATTGTGAACCTATAAAAAGGCTAGCTCTTTTTCCTGCCTGCAGTTTTAATCCTCATTGTCATTTCCATCTTCAGATCAGTTTTACATTTCCATAGAGCTCTGTTTTGCCTCTCTTTCATATCTTTTTAATGCATTTCATATCTTGCTGTAAGGTTCACTGCCTTTTCTGCATTTCTGCACAAAAATGATCATGCATTTAACTCTCCCTCTGGTGGTGTTTCAACTTGTATTTTATGGTTCTAGACTATTTTTTTTTGTGGTTAGGTTTGGGTTTTCCTATGGCTCATCATATTCCTTTATAAGGAGCCTGAATTTTCTGAAGCAATCTGTGAAATTACATGTGTCTCTACACTCTTGGGCTAGACACACTGTCCTGTTAAAAAAAATCTTCATATGCCTTTTGATGTTTACTTATTCAATACCATTAATAAATATTCAGAAAAGTTCAGATTGTGATCAGAAACAAAACCATGGATCAAATGGCCCCTACTGTCTAGGGGGATAATGGCCAAAATTCCTCTACTATTTCTATAGCTGGGAGTTACCATTTTACCAGTAATTTGTATATGCAGACTGCTGTCACTAGACCATTTTGGTTCTCTGTTAGTTTTCTGTGATGAGTTCACATGAAGACATCAGTGGGGTTTTTTTATTTAATATTTTTTTAGTAAAAACAAGCAAAGCTGACCCATGTTTCAACTTGATTTCAGTGATTAAGCTGAGGGGCTTATTCAAATATACAATTATAGCATTAATTAGCATTTCAAGCCTCCTACAGTATTTTAATTCCATTTCAAGCCTCCTACGTATTTTAATTCCATGCTATTCCATTCTGAATATCATCTGTTCCTACAGTCCATGAACCATACAACCTGATGAAAAGTGGATTGTTTTCCTATGCTTTATTATTATGAGATAGCTCTGCCTTTATCTGTCACTGTCATGCTTTATTGTCTTTGATCTGATTCCTCCCTTTTTGCTTGCTTGGGAGTACTTTATCTATCTGATTTGGAAATGCATAGAGGTAAAAAGACAGGGTTAGAGAAAAGTTGGTATCTTCAATAAAATCTGAAGGCTATATAGGGCAATAATAGCACTCATTTTAAAATCTGTTGTTCATTTGCTTGGGGTTTTATTTTTATTTTTTAATCAACAAATCATCTTTGTCATCTTTCTGAACGTGATTTTCTTTGTCCCCTGATCTGCTAGTACCTTAATGCAATAAATCCCTGATGCATGTTGTTTTATCAGAAGTGAGGCACTCATCCATGTTTTATGAGAATGTTATGCAGTAAAAGTGTTGTTGCTTTAATTTTTCCCTAAGGCTTAAATATTAAATGTAGGCAATTGCTTTAAAGGAAATATTTTTAAATAGGTTATTATGTTTTAGTGTGTTTTAGCAGATATGCAGTATATGTGTATGAGGTTTGCATGAACATTAGAAGCTCAGTTTTATATATTTATTTTCCATCCAGAGTTTTCATATTAATTTGTTTTAGAAAATAAATCCCTTCAATAACATAAATGGACATATTCACAAATAGATACTGTGTTAAATAAACTGATCAAATTTAAGCTTTTTGACAAATTTATCATTCAATTAAAAAATTTTATTTAAAATTTTCATTTAAATGGAATATGAACTTGGATCTATAAAACTGAAGTACTCATTTGTCTAATGAAATGCAGTAACTACACCATTTGAAGAATGTCTAAAATATGGAAGGAATGAACTCAGATTCTTTTTATCTACTAGATTTTTCTGTTTAGTTTTACACTGAATTGGAGTTTGCAAATATGTGTCTTTGCAGTATGTATAAAGCTAGATTTGTCCTTATTCTTTTATTATTTATTGAACCAATGAAAGTAAGTATTCCTTGCTCAGTCATTTCCTTAATCTGTCTTCTTGTCTATCAAAACCCTGCTGAGATGTGGGGAAAGAACAGTTTTGTGTGGCTTTGTTCAATGCTGGATGGAGAGATTCTCATTACCTAAAGTATCTGATTAGGGCTAATCCCATGCAATCTCTTCACCCATCAGAAAACAGTCATTCACAGCTCCATTAGGCACTACAATAGCTTTGTGTGGATTAATGCTGTTTATCTAACGCAGCACACATGATCACAGCACATGAGGTAAGAGCACAGCATTTATGTTTTTAACATCTAGACTTCCCAACTAACCAGTCTTGGACTGAACTGGGGAGTTCTGCTGGATTTGGAAGGGTTAATTTTCTTCACAGCAGCTGGCATGGGGCTGTGAGTTTGGGATGTGTGCTGAACACAGGGTTAATAAATAACCCAGGGGTGTTTCAGTTGTTGAGCAGAGCTTGCACAGAGTTAAGGACTTTTCTGCTCCTCACCTCATCCCACCCCACCCCACCAGGAAACAGGCTGGGGGTGCCCAAGGATTTGGGAGGGGACACAGCTGGGATAGGAGACCCAAGGGACAATCCTATAGTGCAATGGCATCATAATGAGTGTATAAAGCAGGGGGAAGGAGAAGAAATAGGAGGGACATTTGGGGTGATGGTGTTTGTCTTCCTAAGTCATTGTTATGTGTGGTTGAGAGTGGTTGGATGTTTGGGAATGGTTGGACACCTGTCTGCCCCTGGGAAGTGGTGAATTAATTCCTGGTGACATTTTGCATGTGCACACAGCTTTTACTTTACCTATTCCACTGTATTTCATTATTTTTACTCTTCTGATTCTCTCTCCCATCCCAGCAGGAAAGTGAGAAAATGGCAGTGTAATACTTTGTTGCCAGCTGGGATTAAACCACAAGTGGAGTCTTAGTGTTTAATCAATTATTCACAGGATTTCCTAAGATCGTGGATGTATATAATATGTTCAGACACCTCATTATCCAGTTTTTCTATATATATTGGATACATTGGAGGCACTGAGGAGTTAACCTGCATAGGTGCACTTCCTTCTCTTCAGACTTTTGGAAGTTCTGCTCAATGTAAATGGGCTAAATTAGTCCTTGATTGTCTCGGATTTTAAACCTTTGAAGAGAGAAGAGCGCCCTTACAGAGCTGCCCACCCTAAGTGTCCAGATGAAGTTGCTTTTAATTTGCAGGGGATTGCAGTAAGTACATGCAATTTCAGAAACATGCCAGAAAAATAATAAAACAGCTACAGGTGAAGCATTTCATAGTCCTGATCTGGTGTGAAAATATCCTTTCAGTCTCTTATCCAAGTTACAGTGTTCATTTTGGTGATGGTGTGAACCAAACAATCCACAGTAAAGGCCATGAACAATGTTTAAACTCCACTCTCTGGTGACTACAAAAGGCAGTTTTCCAAGCTTTCCTTTAAGCTAAACAAGCTGTCTGAGGCATCTTTTTAGGAGCATAAGAGGAGACTCCTAAGTATTCAGAATTGAGACACATAAAATTGAGCATATATGGACTCCTTATTCATTTTGAAATGTTTTTTCTTTTGCTTTACTGTAATTTTGCCTTTTACATTATTTTCTATGTGTGGAAGCTGTCTGGTCAAGTGCAATAACTGGCCAGATGTATATATATAAAAGAAAAAAAGCTTAAGTCAGACATAGTGAGAAAATAGGGGATGGGCTGTGGAAGCTCCAGCCAAAATTTGTCAAATATTGTGAGTTTTCATCAGAGTAGACAGTTTAAGGCAGAAGGGGTTTTTTTTGATTTTTGAAAGCAGGAGTCACAAATCTATTACACATTCCTTTTTCTGAAATACATTTTCTTTTACTTTGTAGAAAATATGTTGAAATTTAAACAATTTCAAGTATTTCCAAGTTAATTCATGCTGTGCATTCAAAGAGACTGAACCACACTAAACTATTCCTTCTTTATTTGCCTTTGATTTGGGTTTTTTTGTTCATCAGAGAAAATTTAATGAAATATGGTCTTCTCTATCACTTCTAAGATCTGGAATCTGTTTCTTTGGTTAAGAAAAATATTAAGCTCAAGCATTACACAGTGGTGACATGAGAATTTCTCAGATTTTTTTTCCCAAGACTGATATACTCATTTTCTCTGTGGTAGATACACAGATGCTAGGGTTATCTGAAGCAGAAAGTTCACTGTTTGCTTCAGGCACTACATCTGACTGAAATGTTTCATTTGTCTGTCAGTCCTCTGTGGTGATTTTTGGTGTTAATATGAAATGTATTAGTCAATTAACCCTTAAAACTCAGCCACAGGAATCTTGCTCTTTTTTGCTTATATGGGAAGAGGCCCTTATGCATGTGCCTCATGAGACAGCTGTCATGGGACTTCATGCACTGTTGTAAAGGTCTATACCTCCCTGAAGAGAAGCCTGCAATTCCTCATTGCTGGTGGGTTATCTAAATAATGGATTAAATTTATCTATCATGAGTTTACGATAGACTTATAAATCATATATTATACATCATTCTAAATATCATTATAAATCATAAGCTTGGGATAGAATTTGTGAGTCACTTCGGGTTGAGTAGCAGTATAAGCACATGTGCAGCTTCAGTAAATAATTTATCATTTCACATAAACATTAGCTCAGAGCACTCAGTATCCCACACTTTAAATAGTTAATTTTGCTAGGATCTTTTCCTTCTTTTACACCTTTGTGATATTTTTAAAAAGCAAATTACCCATGATATAAATTTTCTGTGGTTTTATGTTTCCTCATGGTCCCTTCATTTCTTTCTCATATCCTTTCCACAAGTGGCATATATTGCTAAAATCTGAAAATTAAAAACTTTCCTGAAAAGGAAACATTAATCTCTTTTATGTATCCTACCCTTTTCTCAGGAATGACGCAGCTCTAATTTTAGGGAAAGTGGCATTTCTCAGCACTGAAAAGGTTTCATTAGTTCTTGCTATTTAGCAGTGCCAAGGTTATACTGTAATATGTTGTAATTGTAGTTCCATTCCTACTTTTTTCCATTCCAACTTTAGTTTGCCTCTTGCCAAATTCTCGACCTGGAATAAGTTCTATGTTAGTAATTTGATTCACTTAAACCCTACTTAAAAAGGAGTTGTGTGTTTAACTCATCTGCAGGACTCTTACTCTGGTTTTGATCATGGTTCCTAATCTAAGAACTGTTTTACTAGCAGAAGCTAATATGGCTCATTGTAAGTGATTTATAAAGTGCTCATTGCATTTTCTCTCTGCCCAGGCTCCTCTCAGACTGCTCTAGCATTGATAAGTCAGAGCAAGTGCCACCAAAACTCACATAGCAATGAAATTCTTCATCACATAATTGACTATGGGAAGCAGAGAGAAGATTGGGTTGCATTGTACCTTCTAATGCATTCTGCTTCTTTTAACCCTGTTTTGAAAATTCACTCATGATGTACAAAGCTACAGAAGATATTCCCCAATTGACAAAGAATGCCTGAGCCATTTCACTTCACTGTGAAAGCTAATTTTTATGAGAAAACCACTGTCATCTTAAAAAGGACAATATATGACAATAAAATCACCTTTATTAATTTTAAGAAATAGATTGAGAAGTCAGTGATTCTTAGGACAGAGCACCAAGCTTCACAGATGAAGTTGTTTAGCATAATAATGAATAAATTTATAAATTGTCAATTGATAGTAATGAGCACAACACTAGTTCATTAATTCAGCATTGCTCAAGCAGTAAATTTTCTTATGAATTTGTACCAAATGAAAGACATGCAGTTAGAAAAAAAAGGTCACCTGAGGATGCACAGCTCAGATAGAAAGCCATCATCTCTGAGGTGTCTGTAGAAGTGGCTTATATTTGCAGATCACACAGGGATCAGTTGTGAACTGATCACCAGCTGTCCAACGTCCTTTGTTTATTTGAAATGTTGCAAAGCTTTTTTAATGAAATCAATAAGAATGGTGTTGTGTTTGACTAATGTATTAGCACACGGTGTGTTTAGTTCCCCCTGATGATCCTGACATCACATGAATTGTACCTTTCAGCTGAAATGCCTCACTTGCTTTCTCCCTTCATAAACACAGGACCTCATAGTCAAATTGGGTCTTGTTTGGAGACATTTTGAGATCAGCCACCATTTTTCAGAAAATTTTAGGTCCATGTGTGAGCCAAAAAGATTTATTTACTTACCATATTCCAATTGTCTTTTTTCATACCTATGCTCTCCTGTAGGCATGCATTGTTGGATTAATGTTCCTGAAGCTGAATATGGCTAACAAGGTTATTGCTGTGTAATGTGTGAGTGCAGAAGAAACAGACAAAATAATTCATACAGTCTTAATCACATTAGGATTCATTTATTGTTAGAATTCTGCATCTTAACCTTTGAATTACACAGTCAGCAGCAGCAATAATTAATCTCATATGGCAGGTCTGGATAACTCAAGATGCCCCAGCAGCAGGCTGGCCATCTTTTATCTCCAAGAGGCATAATAACCTTTAACTTACTACTGCAAGAGGACTAAAATAACTCACATTTGAAACCCAAAACAATTTAGTTTAAAAAAAAATGATGCCAAAACTCAAAAGCTTTTAAATGCAAAATACTAATAGGTTTTGCAATGTTCTTCATTTAATATATAGATACCATTTACAATAACAATGTCTATTTTAGCAGTGAAATACTGTTGCATCCCCCAGCAAGGCTATTTGCATGAGCTAATTAAAAATGCTGAAACTTGACACCTAATTATCTATATAGACAGTGGGAGAGTGTTAAATGCTTCACTAAGGGCAATCCAGAAGACGAGGTTTTGCACTGAGAACCATGGAGCCAGCAAGAATGCTAAGCACTAATAAATCCTTCTTTTCTCCAAAGCTTATGAATGTAGGATCATCAGTTGAGGAGGAGGTTTGAAATATCCTTTATGCTAGGGCTGTGTACTGTACAAACATAGAAGGAAGTAATCAAAATGCAAAGGCTGGAATTTGCACAACAAAAGAGCCTTTTTCATGAATATGTAGGAACCTGTGCAAACCCCTGCCTGCACATGCATGCATGGAGCATTGCAGAAGCATAAAGGGCACCATTTTGTACATTTGTGGACTTCATTGGTTGTCAGGAGCTCTGGTTCCTCTGCTGGCACATAGGTTTATTCTAAAGGTCATTTTAGTGTTGAATAGCTGCATCTTGTATGTCAGTTGCAAAAGCAATTGCAATGGAAGTTTTATTCTTCTCTCAGGCTTGAGTCTTCATTACAATGAAATCAAGTTGAGCATAGGCTGACAGTTGTTCACTACTCTTGAACTGAGAAAGCTGCTTTAGCAGGCTGCTATTGGAAAATTTTGACTAATATCTGCCTAGTTCCCCCTGCTCTTTCAGGCAGTGTTGATTCATTGTTCTCAGAAATAATAAACTCACTTGTAAGTAGCAGCTGAGGCTGTTTGGTCTGTTTAGCCTTGAGGAAACTGAGGGGAGACTTTCTTGCAGTCTTCAACATCCTCACAATGGGAAGAGAAGGGACAGGTGCTGATCTCTTCACTCTCATGACCAGTGACAGGACTTAAAGAAACAGAATTAAACCAAGGGGAGGATTAGGCTAGATATCAGGAAAAGGATTTTCACCTTGAGGGTGCTGGAACAGGATCCCCAGGGAAGTGGTCACAGCACCAAACCTGACAGAGTTCAAGAAGAGTTTGGACAATGCTCTCAGGCACGTGGTGTGTCCTGTGCAGGGTCAGGAGCTGGACTCTCAGATCCTGATGGATCCCTCCCAACTCAGCATATTCTATTATTCTATAAAATACCTATTGGCATATTTCTGTTTTGCTTTTTTTTAAGATGTATTTCTGAAAAATGTGGGTACCCAGTAGCTTCTTTTCTTCCAAAAGAGGTCAGTAGAGTGTTTTTGGCCACCATTGTCAGTCACAGATGGAGAGCAGTTCCAGAAATACTTCTGTGTTCCGGACATAGTAACAGTGTGAGAGCAGAAATTCTAGCATAGAAATTTCCATGGTGATTCTTTTTTTCAGTAGCTGTATGCTAACTTTTCATTAGTAAGTTGAATGTCCTTACCAACAGAGCTTTATATGTATGTGAGTTATATATACACACATTTCACAACATATTTATGTTATATGTGATCTCATGGCATCCAAGGCTGCATTGGAATGTGTGAGTAATTGTGGAGGTTACTAACTGTTTTCTTTAATTTGTGCAGTTTTTTTACAATGTTTGTTTTCAAATCTCAATCAATAATCATGAAAATAATATTTCCATCCATTGATTAATTATTAATTTAATTAATTATGGCATTGATTAGGAAAAACCTACTCTTCTGTAAAAAGCTGTTTATAATTAAACCCAAGACAATAATATTGAAAAAAAAACACTAATGAAGACGTTATTTTGCAAACCAGACAATATTCTAGAACTGGTGAATAACTAAGATATTTTGGTTAAAACCTGTAAAACATGGTAAACAACTCTGATAATATATATTCTTCACCACTTCTCAACAGCTGCACCCTTAGCGAAATCCAAGTTACTTTTTGTGAGCTTTCACTACTAAGACAAATACACACACAGAGAAATATTTCAATAACATGTAAAATAGCATAAATATTTCTTCCCAAAATATGTATACAATATATACATATACATATGCATATACATATGCATATGAAGACCTGAAAGAACTATCCAATTGGCCATTCATTATTGATTATTTTAATTTTTTAAGTAGTGCCTGAATAAAAATCCGTGTGCAGTATTTCAAGGGGGTTTTTTTACACAGCAATTTGCTAAGGAGAAAACAAGGCTAATAACTTAAAACCATGTCACAGCCCTCCCAGCATTACCATACGTTAACCCCCCCTCAAGTCTTTTATTACAACTAAGTGTCCTCTCACTTTAATTTAAATTAACTAAAGAACTATTAAAATATTGTCACATAAGGGAGATGGAGAGCACTTTACAGGCAGTGCCTACTCAGTGGCATTCTGGAAAAGTCAGGCTATTAGGTCCCACCAGCTCCTTTAATCTTCCACTTATAAATAAGGTACCAAAGGAAGGTTTGCCCCTTAGCCCCTAAAGAGGAAATGCTATTAGCTACTGTGTCCCTCCTAATGGTACTTCTTTGCTATCACAGTAAGTTATTACTATTATTGTACTATTAATAATGCTGTACTGTGTGGTGTGTGATTTATTTCTGCTGTGAGTGGTCATTTGTCACATATTTTCTAAAAAGCTTCCATCTTATTAGAAAGAGGGGAGGGAGAAGTAGCATCTAATGGAATCTCTCAATCTCGGCTGCTCCAAATATCGTTTGATCTTTCTGACTTTTTGGAAGAAAACTCAGTCAGTGCTATAATTCACTGAAATCCTTCATCTACTTGATTATCCTGTCAGTGGCCAAAAAGTCAAATATAACATTGTATTCACATGGCTTGTTTGCACCAGTATATCTAAGGAGATTTTCACATATTTTTACTATTTTTTTAATAATTATCTGTCCAACTTGAAAAATATCCCCTCTTTAAAATGATACTTTAAATGGTTTCTGATACACTTTCTGGAAGCAACATTTTGAGATGAATGACAGGAGGGATTATATCTACCTGAAATGGCTGAAATTTCATCAGGTTGATTATAAAGGTAAACTGAAGTTGCCATCATCATTTATTGCATTTATTTCTATGCAATACTTAAAAACTCAAAAACATTTGAAACTGTCTGACCGTTATCATTTACAGTCAGGAATGGGATTAAGGGCAGAAAACTGCATAGTCTTGGGGATGATTCAGTGGAAGATGCTGTAGTTCTTTCAGATGAAGGTGCCAACTATTTATTTAATAATATAACCCTTTATCTAATGATAGAAAGTCTGGTTTATGTGTATCTCTGCTCCTCTAAGAGTGCTGCCACTGACACCAGAGAGCAAAGAGCAGCAGCAGCAATGCAAGCCAACATCTGAAGAGGACCCTTTTGCAATGCAAAACAGCAAGTGGAGCAGCTTGCTGAGACTAAGAGAAACTGAAGAGATTGGGGAAAACAAGAGGGAAAGTTTGTGGGGGTGTGTGGGGGCTGAGCATGTGGAATAGGAAATAGGAATGTGGTAATTAAATATAAATGGGCTGGTAAGATGGAACTTGATAGGGAGATACTTCCTTAAAAAACAAACAAACAAACAAACAAACAAACAAACAAACAAAAAAAACCAGAAGGTAGCTGGGTTTGGAAATGTGTATCATTTAGGGAGCAATATGTTATCAGGAAGTGTGGAAAATACGAGCAAAAGGAACAAGAAGACATTGTCCAGGATAGGTGTTTGTCATTAGCAAAATGTTGACAACACAACCTCAAATACTTCAATTCAAAGGTGTTTTGCCTTATTTACCAGATGCTTCTTTAATGCCCATGAGACCAATTTCTCAGGGAGGGGAGAGGGGAAAGAAAAAATCAGTATGATTAGCTCTCAGCTTTAGAAGCACAGATGAAATGGAGAACAGCCAAGAAAAAGTGTTCTGTGCACGTGGAAATGGTGTCAAAGCTGGTAAAAGGGACCATCAAAGAAATAAAAGCAGAAATAGCAATCTACAGAAATGAAAATGTATAATAGCATTCATCTGGAGACTAAGATTCTGTCTATTATATAAAGAATCCCTATAATATAAATGTTCCAGATTGGCAAAATGGGGAAATACTGTAAAATACTTCTTCCAATGTTACGAAGGATATTCAAAGTGGTTTTAATGGCATGTGTGAAATAGCCACAAACATGACCTAGCTATTTTTGTGAAAGTGTCCGGGAAAGGCAAGGTCACCTTTTGCTACATAAGAACCACGAATATGCATTATGTATCATTCTGCACATAAGGGATTCATACCAAGGGATTTAGAGCCCTTCTCTTTTGCCACCAATTCTGCTTTCTTTTTTGGGTAGCTGTATATAAATTTTTGTTGAAAAGAATTGAAGGTATTCCATTTATAGTTCATGAGGTTTTTCTGGTGTACAGAATCATGGACAATAAGGGATTGGCACATTCCAGTGTTCTGAGCAGTTCTATGGCTGTTATAAATTTCTTATAAAAGTATTGCTAAGTCAGTGTAGAACAGTCGAAGCCTAAACTCTGAAATATTGAACTAGACAAGTAAACTCCAGTGTAAAAGAAGCTTGTTAGTATTTTTTTTCACAGCAAAGGATGATTGCTTTTCTCATTTTGCTTTCAAACAATGCCCCAAGTTCCCTGGGCAGAGAGCGGGCATGCTGTGCTTAAAAATCTTATGCATTAGACAAGATGGATTTCATACTTTTAGATTATACTATCCCAAATATGTTTTGCTGTCTCTTTTTCTCCTTTTCTGGCAGACTTTTAAGGGTGCATTTCTTGTCAATTAATAGTATCTCAGTGCTCTGCAGAGAACTGGTCTGAGGGAATATTAAATGGTGGCATATCAACACAATGACCACAATTCTCACCATTATTGCTTAAACCTCTTCAATTTAAGCAAAATTCTCACTAAAGATAGCATAAAATGTGTCGTTAGCTGTTACAACAACAGTAGTTTCACACAGGACTTACAGCAGATGCTCAACAAAAAGAATCTTATCAGCATAACTGATTTATATTAATCAGAGATTAAATGCACATTTATCAAAGCATCAGAAAATGGCCATTTCATTCCATGACATTTCAGACAGGAGATATTACATGTGGTACTATAGGAGAATATGTAGGGAGCCCAAGTATGTGACTATAAATAATGCTTTCTGCTTTTTTTTTTCATCCTTTTACACTCTTTTTCTGTCCTTTTTCAATATGATCTAAGATATGTGATTATTTGTGATGATTTCTTCTTGCAGGACTCTGTACTTCCATTTTTTTTTGTTTCTATACTTCTTTTATCCACTTACAGCTTTTCCTTCCCACTTACTTGTGTAATTGTAAGAAGTGCCTGTTTCTATGTAACGAAATTTTAGGCAACTGTTTTGAGGATGTGAAATATTTTGAGGATTCTGAAGATGTTATCAAGCTGCCACTTACCTGAACACAAACTAAAATTGATTTTAGCTATCAGGCTAATGAGAAAACCTTGCAGAGAGTTTTTCCACAGAGAGGTTTTTTTTTGTGCTGGAAAGGACTAGCACAAGAATGTCTTATACACAATCAAACTTGGAGTCAGAGATGCCAGGTGAATGCAGTGGGAGTTGTTTGAGCCATAACAGAATTGCTGGTGTTTGCAATTGACAGAACAGGGAAAATCTGTCTGCTTCACTTCTGCCTGGCTTGTGTCAAAGAGGAAAAGTTAAGGCAAGTGGGAGTGAAGTCATGTTTCCTCACTAAATTAAATACCACACGTAGAAAGTCGGTGCAAGTTCAATGGATTTTTAATGCTTGTGGTGGAGGTTATAGGTTTTCTGTGATTATATTTTGATGTTATTGCACACTCAGTTTGCTGCTGAAGGCATTATTTGACCACTGATGTCAGGCCAGAACCACAGCCTTCAGCCAAGATCTTCAATTCTAATTCAGTAGCTGACAGATACAGCTTTGGGATTTTTAAACAAATCCCTGCCTTGTCTCATCCCTGGTGCTATTGCCTATCCCTGGGGTCATGCTGTGGAGGATTCTTCCAAACTGGAGGTGACAACCCACCACTTCTGACATTAGTGATGATGTCATTAGCATATGTTAATTACTCATTAGTGTATGTACATAGCATGGTGAGTGGACAGCCATGTGTGCCCATAATATTTGCACATGACTTTCTGAAAATTCCTCTGTGGCCACAATGGTCAAAACAACATCTCTAATACCTTAGAGGTGGGCTGACATTGAGAGAAGACAGCAGTGCTTAAATTCCCACCAAAATAAAATCACAATGTAGTGAAAGCTTCAGAGAAATGGCCAACCATAAATGCTTTAATGGCTGAAATCACTCTTGATGGAGCATTAAAATGAGAAAGTGGTGGGAGGAACACTTGAAATGCTTATTTTGAAGTAGTCAAAAAACATAGAATGCTCAGGGTGCTCCTTTCATCATTTCTTCACACTTTTTGTGCCCCAGTTTTGAAATGAGAGAATGCAGCATTCACTATTCATAAACTGGGAAAATTGATGTTTTGGATGCATGTTAAATTATGCCTGTGACTACTTCACCTTTTTTTCCTGTTTCTGTGGCTCTAAATGTCACTCTGTATTAGTTCCTTCATAATTTTTACATCTATTTTTCTGCTATTGTTCGTGAATCAAAAATATTAATTGCATTAGTTCATTCCTGTTCGGCCCTCCATAAATTTTTCTTTCTCTCCTTATGTGGATATACTTTGAACAAAACACAGGAAATACATACTTTTCATGCCAGCTGTCAAAATAAAATGTCACAAACACAGCATCTGCCTGCATCACAAAAGGCACTGTTTGTTTCCAATAGATTCAGTCCCCAAATAAGAGGTCAGTGACACATTATAGAACAAATGCACTTGTAGGTGACTTCAAATGTTAAATTCTTGGTATCCTATTTATAGGTATGTGCAGATGCAAAACTAGGGATTATTGGGCATGACCAGCATAATACTCCATAATATAAATATTATGTGCAGAGTCACAGTTTCTAAGCATCTCAAGTTTCTCAAAGATGAGATAAAATTAACAGATATACCTATGCAAATTTGATCCTTGGCTGTTACTGCTCTAACATCTATTAACTGGCAAATGTCTTTTTAAAAACAATAGTTCCTTCCTGAGAGAGGATTGAGTTAACTTCAGAATTATGTCTCATTGTGTTCAGAATTAATGTAGACTCTAGGGAGTATCATCTGACAGAATTTCTACCCCAAATACCAATCCTGAATATAACAGTACTGGAGGGCTCCAAAATAAAAAAATTAAAAGGGAGAAAATAAAGACCTTGGGTCACTAAGTTTTATTGCTTTTCTTATAGCAAGTAGTGATATGCTTGCTGCCACTGGGCTCCTGTACTATTACACTATAACTTATTTTAAACAGTAATGGCCTTCTTTGGGTTTCATACTTAACATTTTTATATTTGTCAAAGTCAACAGTAGTTATGCAGATTAAATGCTGTTTCCCCTCTGTACTGCTCCTAAAGACACCAAAAGAAACTAAATGCTATTGTTGTGGGATATTTGTCTTTGTTGGGGAATAATAGCCCTTAACAAGATTGCAGAAGTCCTATTGAAATATCTGTGTTTGCATATGATTCCAGATTCCAGGATTTGGAACTTTCTTATTCAAAAGTGAAATGAAAAATAATAGCCAAACCATGATCACTGAAAATGTTTAGTAGCACAAATTCAGCTTAGTAATCTTGGCAAACTCTTTATCTGACCAGCGTTTTTCATTGGTGTGTTGTAAAGCCAATGATAACTGCTCCTTCTGTACTAAAATGATAATAGTAATGTAGGAGTTTTTGGTTTATCTTTCACAGTAAAACAGTATTAATTGTGTTAAATAGTATTTCATCATTATCAACAAAACCTGAGCTCTTTGAATTAACAGAGCTAACAGCATTTTCATGTCTGTTCTATTGCATAAACTGTCAAAAATGCAAATGTGTTGTGTATTTAAGAACCTGTCAACAGTTGGCTTTATTACCCTCTCTCTTTTTTTAATAAATGTGACTTTTTTTTAAAGAAAATCTCACAGTGTCAAAAGTCTCCATAAAGTGGGTTGTTTAGTATATATATATGCATTAATTACCTGCACTGATTTCTTAAATAATGTGAGCTGAATACTAACGCTAGAATGTAATTGCATGTGCAACTTGGAATATTTCTTACTTCGAGGTAATGAAGCACAAACAGCATAGTTCAGTTGCCCCCATCAAAATGTCTAGGTCATATTTTATGAAAGTAGTCCATAAAGCAGGAAGAGACAAATAATGTATTTATGGTAGGATGTTTGGATTCTACTTCTTAGACTCCAAAGTATTGATTCTAGTAGATCTTGGATATGGGGTGTATTGGGTTTGTGTGACAAGGCTTTGGCAGCAAGGGGACTACAGAAGTGGCTGCCAGAAGCTTCCCCCATGTCT
This sequence comes from Erithacus rubecula, assembly GCF_903797595.1. Classification (NCBI taxonomy): domain Eukaryota; kingdom Metazoa; phylum Chordata; class Aves; order Passeriformes; family Muscicapidae; genus Erithacus; species Erithacus rubecula. Next base: position 93,553,506 of record NC_136689.1, on the reverse strand, counting down.
GACAGAGCCAGTGCCATGCAGTTCCAAGACAGACCTGCTGCTGGCCAAGGCCAAGCCCACCAGTGTCATTGGTAGCCCTCTGGGATAATGTATTTATGAAGAGAGGAAGAAACTCTGAAGAGCAGAAACTGCAGCCAGAGAGAGTAGTCAGAATATGAGAGATACAGCCCTGCAGACACCAAGGCCAGTGGAGGAGGAGAGGCAGGAGGTGCTCCAGGCACTGGAGCTGGGATTCCCCTGCAGTGGTACAGACTATGGTGAGGCAGCTGTGCCCCTGCAATCTGTGGAAATCCATGATGAAGCAGAGATCCACCCGCTGCCCATGGAGTATTCCACAGTGGAGCAGGTAGATGCCAAAGGAGGCTGTGACCCTGTGGGAAGTCTGGACTGGAGTAGGCTGTTTACAGGGAGCTGTGTCTTAATGGACAATGGAGCCCAGGCTGGAGCAGATTGCCTGGAAGGACCTTTGACCCTATTGGGAGCAGTCACACTGGAACAGTCTGCTCCTGCAGGATACCTATGGAAGGTATCTATGCCAGAGCAGTGAAGGGCTTGGCCTGTGGGACAGACTTATATAGTGTAAGTTCATGGAGGACTGTCTTCTGTGGGAGACCTTTCCCAATGCTGGAGCAGGGAAAGAGTGTGTGGAGTCCTCCCACTGAGGAGGAGGGAGCAGCAGAAACAATGAATGGACACTGACCTCCTTTCCCCATCCCCCTGTGCTGCTGGAGGGAAAGAGATAAAGAGTCAGGAAGAAAATTAAGCCCAGGAAAGAAGAAGAAGAGGGTGGAAAATATTCTTAAGATTTGGATTTACTTCTTATTAGCCTATTCTGATTTGATTGCCAATAAATTCACTCTCCCCAAGCTGTCTGCTTTGCCTGTGACAGTAACTGGTGACTGATTTCTCCCTGTCCTTATCTCAGCTCAGACACCTTTCCTTATATTTTCTCTCTCCTGTCCAGCTAAGGAGTGAGGAGCAGGTATCCAAAGGTGGATACCTAGCTTCACACCATAGCTTAGTTTCTAGGATCTAGGAAATAGAAAACAGAGTCTCTGCACAGCATGTTTGCTATTACCTATGGACATATTTCATAATTGCACTTCAATTTCCACATTCTACATTTATGCATGACTTCAAGTCCAATTTGCTGCTTTTTATATTGTAACCAGCATTGAGAATTATTTGCTGTCTTTAACTCTTCAGCACTAGCTAATTTTATTCTGATATATCAATGTAATGAATATAGAAAAGAATTTTAATGATAAGAGTCAGGATGGTTTGATTGCAACCAAATAAAAGTGTTCTGATATAAGTCCCAGATAGAATCCTCCTTCTTGTCAAAACTGAACCTCAGGAAAAAAGTCTAAAGTATACCTTTTTCCACTGTGTCCTATGATAGACAGGAGTAAACCCCGTGGGAATGAAATAGAGGATTATAGTGCTAGTGGACAATCATTGATGTAGTCTAGACAAAGTCACAGACCATTTTCTGCACTTCCATTATGCAAAAAGTGGAAAGCATCTGGCATGCAGAAATGGGTTGGTGTCTCTTGTATGGCCCAGTGGTCTAAATGTGCTGTCACAGAGGGCATCACAGAGACAGTGGATGTAGAGGCAGCACAGTCAATGACAAAAAAAGAAGTATCCCAATAGGCATAATTACCATCAGTACTGAAATGTATCCTATTGGACAAAACAAAGAAAACATTTTTTCATGACAAAATTTTTGTTTCTGGTATATTATACTACTTAAATTGTTTCTGGTTTAGGCAGAAAAAGAAATAATCTTATAATGGAAAAGTAGTATTCACTCACAAAGTGAGTCACCCTTTAAGTCTCCCTATAAGAGGGAAAATTTTTAGGTTATCACATCTCTGCTCAGAAAGACTAGCAGGGTATTCATCAGACTAGCACATAAGATTTTTGTTACCATGACTGCATAAAAGATCTTTAAAAGATTTGCAACTCAGAATGCATTAAGATCCTCTAGGTAATATTAGAGAAGGACTGCTGGATTTCTCTGAGTGGTGGAGTTCCACCTACCTGCCAGCAAATCATCATCAATCATTCCCACTCTATCTGTGAACATTTTCCTTCTCAGAATTGCAAAATGTTTCTATAAATGGCCTTAGTAGGAAAGCTACACTGATAGCATGGATATCCTTTAGTGAATTTAGTTGAAAACACTGAGGATGACTCAAAAAGCACGAGATCTGACCTTGAACAAATCTTTAGGGCTAAACTCCATGATCAAGTTACAGAGCCATATCAGAGATGTGGTAATATTCAAAGTTGTTTCTTCATATATATTTTTGATATATATTTTTTTTTATAATATTCAAAATTCCCTGTATTCTCAGGCCAAATTTGAGGACATTCCACAATCTATATCTCATAAGTATATTCAAGGGCAGTATAAAGTTTCCCACCTCAGCTTAAGTACAAAGACATGACAGTAAGTGTCATAGAGGGATGTCTATGGCAGGCAATTAATAGATAGCATGTGTAATTGCTTTTTCTTGTTGTATATTCTTGCCAGTAAATAACCATGATTAAGGGGGGCAGGCAGACACCTCATATATCAGAACATTTTCATTATTTACTTCTCAGATCATGAAAATTTCAGGATGTCCTTTTGACACTCCAGATAAAACTCTAAAATGCTGACAGCGAGGCTTGGCAGTTTAAATCATTATTCCCATGGAGAATATGTTACATACCACACTCAGATTCTCTGTTTACTCCTTCTGGATGTTGCACTTTGTATCAATGCTGTGCTTCACTCTGGTGATGTTCATTTCCCAACACAAATTTTTCACAGGACTTTTTCCCTGCTTTCACTAAAGCTTGTCCCAGCTTTGGGTCTTTCTGACCATGTCTGTTGCCAAAGTTGCATGCCTGAATAGTTTACACTTTGTGCACATTTTCTATTAATTGTCTTCTCTTTGCTTCACCCACAGAACTTTCCTAGGTCCCCTACATATCCTGCCTATGAAATTACCTTATTTCCTTATGGATTCCCCCAAAAAGTATACTAGTTTGAAAGCAAACCAGTGGGAGATACCAAAGCAGAACTACAATTTAATAGGAAAATTAAGATAAAAGCAATAATACAGAAACATAGGTTTTAACAGCTTAAGGAGATGGTGATAGAATATATACTTTTGGCTACATTGCAACCTAAGACACAAAGTATCCCTTTTTTCCCTGTTCTGTAGTTAGTAGAAATTCTTAAAACTATTTCTTTTTCCCGCCTTTGTTTTTCTATCCTTTCAACATAGATGTTGATTCACAATTTCATAAAAACATGCATAGTTTATTTTTCAGTTGTCTTGATAAGTATTCCTTGGCAGAAAGGAAGCTTTTTATCTAGATATGCTCCTGCCACAAAGAGTTTATTTGCTTTCCTTATCTTTTTATTGTTTTGTTTTGCTTTGTTTTTCTCAGAAAAGAACAACTTTGGCAGAAAGCAAGCTAGCATGTGTTGAAGGCTGGAATGAGCAAAGAATTTGGACCCTCAGGGAAGATTTACATTCATTTTATAGTGAGGTCTGCTGCTTAGCTGGCCTGCCTTTAGTGTATGCTATGTGTATCACCCTTGCACACAAAGAACAAACAGGATTTCTGTCAAAATGGCTTAGCTCAAGTTAAGATAACAACAAACAAGGAAAGAACAAAAGTTAGATATCCACAAGAGAGATAGTGTTTGTGTGTATCCACTGATAATCTAATTAAATTGGAGGAAAAATTGCTAGTTTCCACCACTTTTTAAAAAAATCAGAGCTGTAGCAACACAATAAATGTCTCAGTTCAAAGTGAGGTAGTGCATGCCAATTAGTTGGTTGGGGTTTTATGTCATGACTGACAGCCACACCTTCAAGGCTTTAAAGAAAGGCTGACTTTTAGTTACTACTCATCTTAGAAGTAGCAGGCCTGGTCCCATATGTGGCATCTGACTGCCTTCTTTGGCACACAGGAAATTAGCTAGCTGAGCACTTGTGAGGTGGATCAAGGCAGAGCCCAGAGGTCATGATCAGAGGAGTAGAATCCAATTGGAACTGCAGTCAGTGGCATCCCCAGGGATCAATGCTGGCTCTGGCCTTATTCAGCTTTTTTTATCAATGACCTGGATGGAGGGATAGAAGGTACCCTCAGCAAGTTTGATTAATGGTGATGGTGATGGTGATGATGATGATGATGATGATACAAACCTGGGGTAGTGGCTGATACAGCTGAAGGCCCATTCAGTGGTGCCTTCACAGGCTGGAGAGTTTGATGGAGAGAAACCAAATGAGGTTCAGCAAGGGCAAGTGCAGGGTCCTGCCCCTGGGGAGGAATGACCCCAAGCACCAGCACAGGCTGGGCTGACCTGCTGGAGAGCAGCTCTGCAGGGAAGGACCTGGGAGTCCTGGTGGGGGACAAGCTGGCCATGGGCAGCAGTGTGTCCTTGCAGCCAGGAGAGCCTTTGGGATGCTGGGTGCATTGGGAAGAGCATTGCCTGCAGGTCGAGGGAGGTGATTCCACCCTCTACTCAGCCCTGCTGAGGCCACATCTGCAGTGCTGTGTCCAGCTCTGGGCTCCCAGTGCAAGAGAGAAGGAGCTACTGCAGAGGGTTCAGAAAAGGGTCACAGAGATGATTTGGGGTCTGGAGCATCTCTCCTATAAGGAGAGACTGTGGGAGCTGGGCCTGTTTAGTCTGGGGAAGAGAAGACTGAGAGAGGATCTCATCAATACATACAAACATCTCAAAGCTGGGTGTCAGGAGGATGGTGACAGATGCTTTTCAGTGGTGGCCAGTGGCCACAAGGAGCAAATGGCCACAAACTGAAACTCAAGAAGCTTCACCTCAGCATGAGGAAGAACTTCTTTACATTGAGGGTGGCAGAGAACTGGAACAGGCTGCCCAGGGAGGTCATGGAGTCTCCCTCTCTGGAGACATTGAAAACTCACCTGGACAAGTTCTTGTGTTATCTGCTATAGGCAACCCTGCCTTGAAAGGGTGAGTTGGACTAGATGATTTCCAGAGGTCCCTCCCAACTCTAACAATTCTGTGATTCTGTGATTTTATGAATCTAATTTTTGGGCCTCAAAGTCTCTGAGTAAACAGCTCTTCTAATGAAACCACATTTCAAACTCTAGCTGTGGAGTATGCAACAGCAATTACATCCAGTTTGGTCCTGGTTACTTGACATGATCTCTTTTCATTTAAGAATTTAAAGTCTATTTCTATTTCAAGAACTAGAAATGCTGAAGTAAGATAGTTATTTATTACCTATTAGTTATTAATATCTATAGTTATAGTAGCATTTAGTTATTAATAGTAACATTTTAATGATTTTTTCGGTTTCTATTTGAGAATGCTTACCTCTTTTTAGCTATTTGTATGTGACTTGATACACTTTTGAGCATATAAATCAGCCATTATTTCTTTAATCCTAAACTATTTATTGATAAAAATAAATCAGTCAAATTCATTAAAAAATTAGGCATAGATATATGAAGACCTGAAGTTTTTCTACTTACTTAAGTTATCCTTTATTTTAAAACAGGAAAGAATTTTTCTGGGAATTTTAGTTTTTATTCAGCTTTCATTTTTGTGAAAACACAATTTATCCTGAATGGAAATAGTGAAGCTGGTACATCAAATTCTTGTCTTCTCATGCAGTGGCTAAATATTGCACTGTTAAACTTTTAAAATATATAATCCATGACATGACAGTATGAACTTCTGTCTGGGAAAATGGTGTTCAAGTCAGCTAATTTTCCTTTTTTAGGGGAATTATATATGGCTATTATAAAGTATTGATTATTATCTAAAAGGCTGAAGTTAAACAGTAAGCAAAATCAGTGGGAAACCATTGTATGAATTTGGGAAATGTTGAAAAATATTTGGCAATAGTGGTGGGAAAATCTGCTTGGATTGAACAGAAATTCTACCTTCAATAAATGCAAGAACTTTCACTGTTGACCTCTGAGTCCACTTTGTCCTAGGCCAAAAGCTGAGCTCTCACAATCTCTTTATTCCTTCTCCTAGTTCTTAAGCCAGATCTGCTAATGGTGACAGTTGTGAAAAGCTTTGCAGTATTTAAAGAATTGTAAAAATTGCAACTATTTGCTGCACTGTTTATCTGGTGGTGTCACTATCTGTCCAGTTATATCATTCTGTAATAATATATGAAAAAAAAAATGCACTTTCCTATTTCAGTCAAAGCACTTCATACATTTTAATGCATTGAATCCTTAAATATCTTAAGGCATAGGTTAATGGCATCCCCATTTTAAAGTTGAAAAACACAGAAATAGATCAGCATTTTTCAATGCACCCGCAGACTGCAAAAATCTCATAAAAAAATTAAAGTATACAAAATCAGTGACATTTTTCTGACAGTCAAGGTCATACTGAGTTGGTAGGGCTGCAGTACTTAACTGTGACAGCACCAGGAGTAAAGAGGCCCAGACCTTTGTCTTGCCTTTTCTCCAAAGTGATTTTAGGGCATGTAAAAATTATGAAAATGTTATTAAATTGGCAACTGATCAACCATGTGTGCTTTGAACATAGAGAAATTAACAACACATTAGCAAGGCTAAACCTGAAATTGAAGCTTTATATCTGGCATCTAGAAGGGCCATAGAGATAATAGCTTTTTGTTTTACTGACTTTGGCTATAAATAGAGCATGACAAGTCCTGTTTCAGCTCATGGGCTTGTCTGCTCCTGTTGGCCAGATATGTAAAGGTTTTGCTTCTGTGGCAAAACCCTTAAGCTTCGGAGAGCACCCTTTCTCTGTTCCCATCTTAGGAGTGCTTCTATTCTAGTCTATGTTTTCTTCTTCTAGAAAGACTGAAACTAACCCTAATGAGGCTGCTGATCTTCATTTATGACTAGAATAGAATAGAACAGAAAAAATAGGCAGGACTAGACTGGACTAGACTAGACTAGAAGGTCTAAACTCAGATTTTCACCTGAGTAAAGGAATAATGCTCTGAGGAGATGAACAAGAAAACTTTACTATGGCAAAGGAATTAATCTCCTTGGAACATAGATTATTCATAAAAAGTTTTTATGGAAGAAAGAAAGTTTTAGGCTAACAATTTTTGCTGCTTTCACCTGGTTCAGATGCGCTTCATTCTTTGGGGCTTTAAGTCCTATTAAACTTCAAGTCGAGCTAGGGGAATTCAGCACTTTAAAAAATGATGCCCATAATTCTCCTTCACCTCCAGTTTAGAGCAGCTGTGTGCATACCATCCATCATTAGCCAGGGCAGTCCTCACGGGGAGGCTGGTGGCAATGGCTTTCCAACACTGGTGTGACACATGCACCCCTGAGCTGAGGCTGGGAGGCAGGGCAGGGTCCTGAGCAGGGGGCAAGGGCCAGGGCAGTGCCACAGCCTGCACCAGAGCCCCCACCAGGGTCAGACCCCACTCTGGCAGCACTGGGGGGTGGCTGCGTTTTGCGTGGTGGAAACAGGCAGCTGAGTCCTGACATTAATCATGCCCCACTGCCTGCTTCCTTGTTTTTCTCTCTGTAGGATTTTTCATCCTCTGAAACCAACAAAAAGATCATATTTTCCTTCAGTTTCTGAAACTCCATCCTTTTTTCCAGACTTTCCATTTCACGCTGTTTGAATTTTATTAAGATCTCTTTACACAAAAGCAGAGTACTGGCTATATGATGCCCTGAGGGATCTGCAAGGCTGTTGCCATAATGTCACAAAACTCTGGGGACATTTTATTTCCACCAGAAGCTCTTTGGAGGACTGTGTCTAAGGATATAATATATCTTAAATGTTTACAGCAGGGATCTTGATCTCCATTGGAATTTAATACAAAAAGCTGGTTTTTTAATCTCTTAATTAGCATATCACATTAACACTGATTAAATAATACCTATCTATAAAATGGATTTTATTTATATTTTTCAATTAAGAAAACTGGTATTATTCCAGAATTATGGATAATATTGTTAATCATATAGTCTTAAGATTATGAATTTCTTTTCAATACCTCAGTTGATCATTGCAAAGTATTTTCACCAGGTATTTTCCAGAAGCCTCTCTGTTTCCTGTTTCTGCCTCCAATACTTTCTGTTCTTCCCAAAGACAGACACACATAAATTCTTTGTACAAGGCTTTCAGTAGCAGGTCTCCTCCAGTGAACAGGAAAAGATTTTGTAAGTGTTAACAAGGTTTTGTTTTCACTGGGCAACCTTGAAATCAGAAGCAACTGCTGAACGCCCAGCAGTCCCTTCTATAGCACAAGAGTCCTGTTCAGATGACTTTTTAAATGTAATTGTTTAGGAAGCCATATTCTAATTTGGAAAAAAGATAAGTCTCATGAAAAAAGCATGGTCTTTTCAAAAAGCTGCAGTGCAATTGTGTGTGTGTGTGCTTGCAATGTAGTAGGACATATATTTAAATTATTATTTAATTAAAATAGATCTGTATGTTCATTTGATAGGAAATTTTTTTGTAGAATTTAATGCATGAATGATCACACAGAATCTGGGATGCAAATTCTAAAGGTTTTGTTTAAAAATCCATTTGAATATTGAACTGTTTGGGACACATTTTTCGAAAGTATTTTAATTCTGTGTGTTTTGGGCTTTCTGGGACCATGCTGAAGGTGCTGGGATACTAACAAAATTTGGTTTTCATAAAAATAATGTGAACATCTGAAACATTAAAAGAATGTGATTTTTTAAGGCAAATCAAAATCTCTCTATTGTTGATGCATGTTATGCATCAGTGACTCAAGTCAACAGTTTTCTGTCACAGATAACTGAAAATCTTTACAGGAGGTATCAGACCAAATAAAAAGGATATTTGAAATTCCATTTCTAAAACTGCAAGTAGTCTATAAAAAATATGTAAATCAGATACTGATAATACAATGGAACTACTAATATAAATACAAGGAATTGCACCACTGGTTAACAGCATGTACGTCCTCCAAGTAATGGTCACACAGCAATCTAACATTATTTCCTACTGCTATTTCCTGTATTTCCCAGACCTTTTTGTCATCTTTTTGTCATTGTGTTTGCTATGTACCACTCTTCTTTCTCAGAATAATGCCACACTGATATCACAGATAAGGATAACAGCAGCTGCTCTCTCAGAAGAATGTAAATATTATTTCTGGAGGATTTTTTTTTTCTTTATTTAATCTTCTTTTACAACAGAAACTTTTCCTATTCTCAAATGGACTGAATGACTTTTGTAATTACTAGCTTTGGATGCTGTCTCACAAAAATGTACTGATAGTGATAGTGATAATTTAACCCTTTTAATGCTGTCTTTCAATACATCATCTTTGTAGTGATTAACCATAATCACATTTTCAGTTTGTTAGTATTCTCTTAAAATACCAGCTTTTCAAAGTCAGAATGAACTACGTATTTCTAGTATCAATTGGTAAAAATAATCAAAATTAAAAAATAATCAAATTTAGCTTCTATTACTAGTGCAGACATTTGGAAAAAATGATGGAAATAACTGACTACTGCTTCAAGCTTTTATTCCATGCTAAAACTTCTTTTACACTATCCAGATGATAATTAAAACTGAATTTAAAAAAATGTGTTAATGAACTTCTTCCCATCTCTTGGAATATGTCTCTCTCTAATGGTAAAAATAAATTCTGTAAGAATTGCACTTTTTATAAGAGTTAGATAAATTACACAATACTTACTTTTTCTTCCCGTTCTGCTTAAATCTCCCTGCAGGATGTGTGACACAGGAGAAGGGCTGTTCACCTTTCAAACACGAGAAGGAGAAATGATTTATCAGAAAGTCCATTCTGCAACACTGGCAATAGCTGAGCAACATGAAAGATTAATGATGGAAATGGAGCAGAAGGCAAGGGTAAGGTCCTTTTACCAAAAGTCTTTAAACTTAATAAACCAAAGTCATTGGATTCATCTGTAATGACAGTTATCAGCTGTGTGGCTGAGACAAAACAAACTTTCAGATTTATATATTTTCATGGTCAGGGATCCTCAGTGTAGGTGACTTTTTTGGAACAGTGGACACCATTAGACAAGAAATCCATGGTCAACTTCTCTGAAATTCTGGCTCTGTTATAAACCTTTAGCTGTTGTTTTGACCACTGATGAATGAGTTTTAATTGCTCTTCATGGCCTCACAGGTGGAAAAAAGACCCCAATATAAACACTTCTAGGTGACAGCAGATATGTTGTGTTTTTCTTAACCCTTGAAAGAAATTACGTCCCCTGCATTATAAGTAGCAGTGCAATTGAGTTCAAACAGAGCTATTTTATTATTTTGTGTTCAGAATTTCCACTTTGCACAAGTTGTGTTTAAGTGACTATGATAGAAAAACTTGGAGTACTTTTAAGACAGCAAGAAAAATGCTTTCTCTATATGCTTAGAAGTAGAGATGGTCTTTAATGATTGTTCTGGAAAGCTGACTTCCAGGCCAGGGTACCTAGTCTGAATGCTTTTCTTCTGAGGTGACCATGATTGTCTGCATGTCTTCTTCCCTAGACAGATTTCAGTTTAATTGTGTCACTTCCTTCTTTTCCTCATCCATTGTACAGGGCCTCCAGTCATGCAGACAAGACTTATAGGGATCTATCCCCCACATTCCAGCAGTGTCAAAATACTTTTCTCCCTGTGCTGGGACAAAGGCTCTTGCAAGGACCAACCTAAGACCACAGTGTTTAACTTTTCTTAATTACTCTTCAGATAAGTCAGAGAACCAGTCAGAGAATGTTAAGGGATGGAACTGGACCTTAAAAATCGTCTAGTCCCAACTTCACCCATCATGGGCAGAGACACATTTTTCCTTATTCACTAGAAAAATATTTCCATGTGAAAAGTCTGCTGTGTTGAGTGTGCCTCTCAGACTTTGCATATCTGTTATGAGAACCTGAATTGGAAAACCATAAAAAAGCCTGGTTTTGGTGCTTTATGAAAAAAAGAAGATAGATTTTTCCATAAAACCAGTCAAAATAGGAGCCTTTGCATAATAGTTGAGGTGCACAAACTTTAGATAGGAAATGCAGGAAGAGGAGAGTTTACAGTCAAGATTAATAAGGAGCAATTGCTGCTAAATCCAACAAAAGGTAGAATAAATGGAAGACTATACGAAGTAGTAGATCTGCTGGCAATAAAGCCACTGCATTCTGCTGGGCAGAAAGTAGTTGAATAAGGGGAAAAAAGCAGGAAAAACACATCATTATTTTGTAATGTGTTTGCTTTTTAAGTGTCTACACCAGTAACAGAAATTTGAACATTTTCATGCTGCCGTAATAAATGCTTAGACCGAGATCACACAAGATTTTCCTTTCACAGAAGGAAACACTTTCAGCTCTTCCACCCATCAATTAGCAGCTTTGCTGCTTTGCAAAGCCATTTCCATTCTGCCATCAGATGACTTCCTCGAAGCCATATTTATGAGGGCTGTGGCCATATGGTACGTAATATCAAACTGGGAGCGAGAGCAGGCTGAGAAATAGAAATGACTCATCAGCCACACTGTGTATGAGGTACTTGTCTCCTGGATGAGGCTCTGCTGTGATCTACACAGGGACATCAGGAGAGATTCACACAGGCTGCTGTGGGCTGTGTAAAAGAGGCTGAAAAACCTGTTGATTTTGTGCTTCAGCTAATAGACTGATGTTAGTTTGGATTTGGAAACTGCTGCTTCTGACTGGTGGGGCGCTGAACTTTTGAGGCATCATCTGTGTCATCTGCAACATTTGAGTTCTTTCACATTAGAAACAAAATCTAAAACATCAAATAGATTAAGTATGTATTACATTCCGTTTATCAAGTCTTATGGTATCCAGTTCCAACAATTTCACCAAATTCCTGTGTGTATTTCTCCATAAGATATAAAATTGTAATGCAAGCAAAAGAGTATTTTAAATCAGGAATTTAGTGGGTCTTCCAAAAGTTTGATGTTTAATCTTTTTATCTGTAGATCTTGGGATACTTGGGAAATTTTGCTCTTTCCTGACCCTTTCTGTAATGGGCAGCTCAAGTTTAACAGTGTTGAATTAAATCTTTTGTGTGTGGATATGCATATATATTTATATATATTTATATATATTTATATATATTATATATATATATATATGAAAATGAGAGAATTCTTTTTTAAAAATAAAGAAAGGTGAATGCTATATCTGTTATTGTACAAATCAGTAAAAAAAAAAAAAGATATGCAACAGTAATCATTGCCTCTTCCTTCCAATTGTTAGAAGTCATTTATTAAAAAGGACTCCTGTGAATAGTTGTGTTCTGTCCTAAACGCTAATATGTTTTCAGTAATGAATACACTGAAGTTTCCTTTAATTTTTACCAGATTATAATGGGTTAGAATCTAGTATAAAAAAATGAATATGGCTTATAAAAGAAATAAAAGTGAATTTTTATACCAGAGCAACCTTAATGAACTACATAGATTGTGATTAGCTTTCAAAGTAAATATACAAATTGCATCACCTTGATAATACAAAAATTGAAAAAAACCAAACAAAAAAAAAATGAACAAAAAAAAAAAAAAAAAAAAAAAAAAAAAAAAAAAAAAAAAAGAAAAAAAAAAACACACGAATAAAACCCAAAAAAATTTACCCAGAAACAAATTCTGGTATAAGAATAAAGGTATTTGCAGACAGCCACAAGCCACATTTACTCCCTTTATAGAGGTCCCTGCACCCAAAAATTCTGTTTCAGAATGCTAAAAAATAGATTTGGTTTTGTGCTAAAAAATCTTTTGCTCAGGCCAAGCAACAATGCTGGATAACTGTTAATAAGAGAGAGACATGAGAAGGAAACTAATTCTTCCCATTACCTTTAAAAGTGCATGGGCTGGAAGCAAAACTGTTCTGTGGCAGCTTGTACAGGATCAAATCTGCCTCTTTGCCACCTCTAGCAGGAGAAGCCAAGTCAGTTCAAGCAGGCAGTCATGTGCACACTTTCATCTTCTGCCCATTTTCCTTTCAAATTATAACACTGGAAGAAAGGCTTGAAATATGAGATCAGTAGTCACTAGCATAGGTGTGGATTTGAGCTGGTTATTGGTTTTACTGAGATCAAAGCAGACTGGATTTTATTCAAAAATTCAGCAAAGTGGACATTGATCTAATTTAGCTCAGGTGTTTTTCTGGGTTGAATTTGAAATGTTGCACTGGCAGACAGAGAGTGTTTTATGCTTGCTTTGTTTGGGACAATAACAAATTTGGGCCAATGCTAGTACTTAAATCCAAATTCTTTTCAGGGAAATTTTTACCTGTATATTCACTTCTTTCAGACTTTGCTTTTTTTGATGGATCACTGTAATACAGGTGATAATTATGTTTTGTAGTTGTTTTGTGGGAGAGAGGGCAATATTACAGTGGTTTTTTAGTGGTTTCAGTTGCAAGATAACAAATTAAAAAGAACAGTGATGACAGTCTTTCTATTTACATGCTTTTATTTCATGCTGCTGTGTTACCCACATGAGTGTCAGCAACTTCCCTTTTATAACCTGAACAACCCTCTTGTTTTTTTCCTCTCTCCCTCCACCTCTCTGCCCTCTGACCCCTTGTTTGTTTGTTTTGATTTTTTTTCTCTGTAGCATTTAGAAGCCTGGTTGGATTGCTGGTCTTGAAATTACTTTGCAAAAAAAGGTGTTAGCCTCAGGAATGACCTGTATCTCCCACACCAGCTGTAGTCTGATGTTGAACATGGAAGATGCATTTGTGGATGTCTAAGAGCCAGCTCTATCATCCCTTCCCTGTCCCCAGAATGACTGCAGGCTCCTTCCACTTCCTTTTCTCTTAACTTGGGTGCTTATCTGACTAAGACAATTCAGTTTGCTAGTTTGGCAAAAAAAAAAAAAAAAAAAAAAAAAAAAAAAACAGAACGAAAAAAAAAACCCAAAAGCCCCTACCTAAAAGGAGCAGGCTTCTTCAGATTTTGTTGTGAAGAGAGAGAGGAAAAGAATAACTCATCCTCCATGAATGCTTAGTGTTAAAGAAGGATGAGTATTGAGTATCTCACTCTTTGCCATTAGGAGATGATGTCAAGTTTGGTGATCTTTTCTTAAAGAATCATTATTCAGATGGTTCTTACACAGGAGCATATGAACAGCTGTTCTCAGCAGCACTTGTCTGTCTAACCTCCATAGCAGGATGACAACATGGCATTGGAATTTTAATCTCTGATTTTCCTTTCTAATGCCAGCTTTGATCTTCTACCATTTAACTTCCAATAAAAACACTTCTGATGTAGCTTTTGCACTCACTGTTGTTGAAGGGTAGAAAATGGGAGGTTAAGAGATGTAGATTTCCTATGTTATGAATACACATATGAGGGAGGAATTCTGAGGAAATACTTATACCTTTGTAGCTCTATAAATTACTTCTTTCAAGAGCTGCCAGTAAAAACTCACTATGTAATCTTGAAAGAATAAAAATTTACAATGTGTAAAACAATAAGCCTAAATAATATGGCACTAAAGTGGTTGTTAGCCAGCTGAACTTAATCAAACATCAGTAAGATTGAAGTACAAATGCAGGAATAAATGATAATGGCCCAAGTTTCATAACTTATTATCTTTGGAAGTTTTCTATAACATTTGTTTTACTTTAGACAGCAGAGCTAAAAGTCATTTTAGACTGTGATCTTTTTGACTTTTCCCAGAAGATTAATACCTATATGAAACACTACATCTGTATATTTCTATTCTCAGTATTTACAAGTCTTGTCCTTAGAATTCAGCTTAATATGAGAGAGTCATCACAATAGATTTATCTTGTTTAAAAAAAAAATAAAACAGATAATATCAATGAGTTTATGTATTATTTCTTTAAAAGACATTAGCATGGAAATAATGAATGTACCAAAGAAGGCAAATATCAGGCAATTAAACTGGGCTTAAGGAGATGTTGAAGAGGAAGGTAGTTAAAAAATAAGACTGTAAGTAATTTTAATTTTCTTATAAGGAACAGGATGAGGAAGTTATTTCACATGAGTAGTCTGATAAATATAAATTACAGTATTGTCAGTATTAATACAGTATTAATAAAAATGTAAATAAAGTTAAAAATATTAATGTAAATTGTCTTAGAAACAGGCAAAAAAACAACTGTGAGGCTGGAGGAAATAACAGCATGAGTTAATTAGTGAACTTTTTCTTTGCTCTGTGAGTCTGTACTATCTTTATCTTCACGTGTTTTAAACCTGGTCACAAGCTAAATGCATAGTCATCAAACATTACAGGCCAAATATCAACAAATACATCAAATATTCTAAATTTTAATTTTAACATGATGACATCAATTTGAAGTATAATACTTTTGCCACTGCACCTTCAGAGCTTTGACAGGTTTACAGTTTTTATTGATGTCTTTTTGCAATGGTGTGCCTATCACCTACTATTTCCTATTGTGAAATAGGGGAATTTCAGAGAGATGTTACTGGATGCAGCTGACCCAACAAATATATGAAATATAAATGCATTTTATATATCTTTTGGGCTTAATTTCACCACTGTAATTTACTTAGCATAAAAAAGCTCTTTTATGTTGTAATTCTGCTTAAGTGTGTTTGAGTTGACCCAATTCCTGAAGGAGAAACAGGAGAAGAAAATTCTACAGTTCATCTAAAGACTATCCCATGCCATGACACATTGCTCTCTTAGTATGTTTACTTCTCTTTCCAAATTATGTCTAAGCTCAAGTACTGAGATTCTGAATACACATGATGATTCACTAACTCATGTACTTTATGCAAGTTAAAGCATAGCCTTAGGTCAGTTATTCAGGCATGCTTAGCTGCATATTGTTCTGTACTTCCCGTCTGAAACTATGTATGGTGTCTCTGTATAATGTGTGCCTAGAAATTTTATAACCCTGTAAAAACCTGTCTGCTTTATTGCAATACAGAGCTGGTGAGTTGCTTACTTGATTTTCATGTGTATTGTGAAGCTTATTTCTATAGCAGGATAGGATAGGATAGGATAGGATAGGATAGGATAGGATAGGATAGGATAGGATAGGATAGGATAGGATAGGATAGGATAGGATAGGATAGGATAGGATAGGATAGGATAGGATAGGATAGGATATTTCTATTGGAAAGTATCTACAGTGGTCATATTCTCCAATTGGCTGATCACTTCAGGGCTGACCAAAATTTAAAGCACAATTTTGAGGGCTTTGTCCAAATGTCTGTTAAAGATTGACCATTGACTGCCTCTCTAGGAAGCCTGTTCCAATGTTTGACCATCCTCCCAGAAAAGAAATGCTCCCTAGAGGCCAGTCTAGGCCTCCCCTGACACAGCAGAACACTCCAGTGGCCAGTCTGTCAGTGATCTATAAATTTTGCCAAGATTACCAACATCAAGAATTTTGAATTTGTTTTGGTGAGTCAGAATCTGCATATTTTTGAGTTTAGTTTTGTAAACCCAGTTCCCACAAGTAGGTAATTTTCCATAGGATTCTTGGTTCATTAGGCATATAATCACATTTTTCTTAACTCTGATTTCCATGAGAATTTTTTTAGAATTTTTTCTAGATTTCTGTTAGCCTTCAGGCTCAGAAAGCTGTGTGTATTCAGATGAAATAATCCTTAAACTTACACTGCAAGTTTATTTTCAACATTCACCACCTCATATGAAAGCAGGAAATTTGTGGATAGTTAGACTGTGTGATAGTCAATGATTCTTTTAGCTGGATCTCTTTATTTTCTGATTTTAAAGAAAGTATTGTCTTGAATGTAGACTTATTTCAGGCATTTTTGGGGGGATTTTTAGTCATATCCAAATACTGGAGCATGCAACAACTATGCCAAAGGTGTTATTCACTTTGCAAAAGAAAATACTGCATCCCACTATGAAATTCAGATTTCCATAGCCACGAGTCTCCTATTTATCCTTTCCTTATTGAGTCAAGACCTGTTTTACCCCTTTCCTCTATGAACTGCAGGGTTTCATTGTGCCCCTATGTGTCACCTTTCTGTCAGCAAGTAAAGATGAGGTGTAAAGTCCAGATTCTCTGAGGAACTCCATAGGTGGTTGGTGTTCCTGGATCTTTGCTGTGTGTTTGAATGGAGCCAGGGGATAGAAAAAGTCTTTACTATGGCAACGAGGGGTTTGTGCAGCTGCTCCTACAAAGTGATGGGGGTGGGACAGAGCTGTTCCTCGTGTCACAAACACTGCAGACAACATAAAGGTTTGTGGGGTGTGTAGGTAAGCGGCGTGGGTAGGTGTGAGAGCAGAGCTGGGAAATCCTTACATAAGAGTGTGTCAAATATTTTGGTAGCTGGTGATGTAATTTCAAGCTGTATTGCCATTTGGAAACTAAGCTTGCCCTGGAGTTTTGAATGTTTTCAAAGTGATAGTAGTCATGAGGGTTTTCATTCAGAGTATGATAGGAAAAATTCAATTCTTCCTTTGTCTGACACAGTTTTGAAATTTCTCTTATGCATAGCCATAGGGCTGGATGATCTTGAGTGCAATAAAGGTACTCTAAATCCCTCCTATGGACTAAACCCCAAGTAACTGAGCACATATATGGGCATCCTTACTGAGAAATTGCTCTCATTCTTTCTCCTTAAAACAATTCCAAAATTTTTTTTAGTATTTTGTATATTTTTGCCATGTTCTTTTAACTTTTTGTTTGTCATGCTACCTAAGACTTAAAATCTGCCTTCCTGGTAATATAAACTAAGGGCTCAGCCAAAGTTTGTATTAAAATCTTCACAAAAGTGTCTCACAAGTGAGATGATACATCTTTTAATCTGCATGGAGCCTGCTCCATCCTATGAATCCATCCTGAAGCTGGATGAATCCTATGAACACTGTCCCCTGTTCTGTTCAGCTCAGTTACATGTTTGCATGAAGATGGGCTCCACTGTGAACATTTCTATTTAAGTCACCACGGTCTGTTTAGCTTGTTTAAATGCAACAGGGCAAAGATGTTTTCATGGTATGGTATCCAAAGATGCAAACTCTCCTGAGAATTTAACATGTGAGAACTTTAATAATCCCTACAGCCACCTATCTACCTTTCTGGGTTCTTTTTAAAGAGCTATTTCTTAAAAGTCAGATATCATTTATTTCAATTTTATGAAGTTGCATTTGAATATAAGAGGTTTTGAAGGTTGGTGACATGACCAAATTTGTAATCTTTTTTTTTTTTCTACTTTTCTTGTGCTTTGCAAAATATTGCATGTTTTCAGAGCTAACAAAGTGGTTGGAAGGGCACTGGCAGGCTGAAATTCATATTTGTTTCCAGAAATTAAGAAAATGAAGAGCCAAAGAACTTTTCCCTAAACAAAATTGATGATTTGTTTAGCAGTTTTATTTGCTAAAAGCTGTGGGTGATATGAGCTATAAATTAGGAATGGCTGCTGTAATTATGTGGTGGTTGTTGCATGTCTGACTGAAGTCCAGCCCTCCCCTTAACTAACCTCAGGGAAACATTTAATATGGAAAGGATGTTTTCTTTAGTATTGTGTGCCTTTAAACAAGCTCACTTGTGTAACAGGGCTGGTAGGCTCACATCACTGAACTCTCTCAACAGAGAAGCAGGTTATGTTGACTTCAGTTTTACTAAAAAATAATCCTCAAACCACCTCACCAGGGGGCTTAATGTAGTATTAATCTCATATCTGCTGTTTCTTATAAAATGAAGCAACTATAGAGCTTCTATTATTATTAGCAAAAATAATAGCTGATGAAGTTATCCAGTGCTCTCATGAGACAGGTATTATTATGATGTTAATAGTAATGAGTAAAATGAGGCACAGAAAGATTAAGGCCAAACTCAGCTGTATATGAATTGCCCAAGGTCATGGAATAATAAGCTGTATGCTAGGCATAGCAAAAAAACAAAACAGTAACAAAACAAATCCTGAATCATAGTCAGTTGCTTATTCACAGAAGAATTAACTTCTGAAAAAGATGTTTTTTCACATGGTTTTCATCAATCTTCTGAATTATAGCATCATTTTGTGTCTCTTGTCAAGCAAGGCCTTCCTGTGTTGCAGTAACTCTGTTTAGGAGTTCTTTATATCACTCCAGGGAATAGTTAAGGCTTTGTCTCTGATAAATAGAAAACTTCTTTATGAATGATTTACAGAGGGGCACAGTGCTTTTCAGAGAATTGGAGAATTACAAAAAGTAATAATCTGAGAAGGGATCAAAAATTCTCATAACAGCCCTAAAGTTATTTTTTAATTCTCTCCTGTGCTTTTTGTGCTTTGGTTCATCAGGTACTTGTTGGTAGGACAAAAATTAGGTGAAGTTAACCCTATGTCTTCATTTTGTGTTTTTTCTCCACTTCTATTGCTTTTTAGAAAGATGACAGGGATTTTAACCTGAAAATTATTTGTAATCTCTCTGATTATATCTTTACTGAAGACAAGAGATACTGAATATGTAAAAAAGCCATATCTGATATACAGAAACCTTTCCAAGTACATGCAGTCTTTTAATATGTGTTTATCAGAGCCTATCCAGATAGAGATTGGTTATTTCTTTTTTTTCTTTCAGCTGTAGGTCATTGTTTATGTGCTACTGATGTCTTATATGATGCCAGCCATGCTAAGAGTTTTTATTTATCAGCTGTGCAGCAATCTAGTTGAGGAGAATTGTTAGGCAGTAGTAAAGACTATAGACCCTGTGCTGTTGCTTTGACATTATTTCATTAACCACACTAGTGCTGCACAAAGATGTGCTGCTACTGCAGTCAGCAACATGTCAGTTTGACTCAAAGGTGCAGCACATCTCTTTAACTCTCAAGTTTTCAAACCCATTGAGTACAGCATCAAAAATGCTGGCATTGGAAGGGTGGTCAGCTCACCTACTTGCCTGTTCAAAGCAGGTATAACATCAGAACTAGTCAAGGTTTGAGTATCCCCAATGACTCAGATTGTGGGAGCTCGTTCCAGCACTTGGCTGCTCACACTGCAAAGGATTTTTTTCTTAAGTTTGTCTAAATTTTCCTTGGCACAGCCTGTGACCTGTTGACTCTTGTCCTTTCACTGTGCATCTCTGGTAACAGTCCTCTTTGCAACATATTTTCAGAAGAAAGAGAAAAAAATTGGTTTAGATTTGTTTTAGCCTTTGCTTTCTCAGGGTGAATAAACATTAGACATTTAATCCAGCATCACTGATATATTCTGCTTCTTAAAGGTTCTTTGCCAGGCTTTCTCCAGTTTGATATTCATCATGTGTCTGGGTCCAGACCTGAAGACTTTTTGAATATAGCTAAACTTCCAAATGTAGTTTCTCAATTGCCAAATAAGGGAGAAATGTGACTTCATGCTTTCATTAATGTGGTCCAGTGTGTCATTAGCCCCCATCACTGTATAAATACACTGGTAATATAATTCACATTATCACCAGGACAGCTAGTTCCTTTTGGCAAAGTATTTATCTAGCAAGTCAGTCCCCAACTTGTGTGCAGTTGCCCTGGCCCAGTTGCAGCATTGGCATCTGTCATTGCTGAACTTTATGACAGTCTTGTCAGCCTTTCCCTCTGCTTTGCTGAAATCCCTTTGAATAGAAGCCCTCCTGTCCTGGTGTTTGACTATTCCCCCTGATCTGATGTCATCCCCAAATTTTCTAAAAGTAAGTTCTGCCCCACTGTCCATGTTGGTGATGAAGATGTTAAATGTAATGAAATACTGTTCCATCTCAACTGCAGGAATAATTTTTTTAAAAACATTTCAGTTCTGCAGAATTCAGCAGCAAGGAATTAATGAAGATTTTCCATGCTATGGCAGAAGTATCAATTTCTCTGTTTCTTATAACTGTCTCAGGGTAAAAGCTGCTAGTCTCATAGCATATTCAGTCTGTCAGAATCCATTTCCATAAAGGCAGCTGCCAGGCAAGATTCATGTGGATTCATATGACTGGCTATTGAATGCACATCTCTGCAGTCTTCATGATTCAAAATTCATTGATAAATCAGCAAAGGTTCTTCTTTTCATTATTCTTAATCATTTCCTTGTAGAATATAGTGGTAAAAGTTGCAATTGCTGCTACCTGAGAGATTTTGTAGAATCCTTTGCAAAATTGTGCTATTTCTGTGATGTGCTCCCACATACTGTTTGGTGCTCACTTTTACATACATTTGAAGGAAAAAAGCAACGGAGTTACAGATTTCCATGGCAACAGGAATAATTCTATTTCCTTTGTTTTGTGAAGCTGAAACAGGCAAAGGATTTTTTCATTAAATAGCAACTAAGGGTATGAAAAGGCTTGAGTTACATAGCATGTGGTCATGCATGTACAACTTCTACTGGGTCTGGCAACTTTTGCCAGCAGAGAAAACCACCTTGTTTTTGTCTGAAAATGAAATTAGGTGAAGAAATGATCCTAATGGTAAGATTTGTTGGGCTGATGCAAGTGTATGGAAAGATGAAGCAATCTATGGGCAATTCTCTGTATCCCACCTTTCCAAAGTGAATTCCTGATTTGCAGCTACTTCTGCTATATTAGTAAATACAGATCAGTAGGGAAGCAAAAATTTCAGCCCCAAATATTTCCAAATATACATGATGTATATTTATTTAGAAGTGTATGCATTGCTTTTTAATGATCACTTATTTCAATTTTAAAAGAACAATTGTCAGGAATGCTCTGGCTGTATCTATCTATATATATGACCATAGTGTATATAGATAGATGTATATGTGAGGGCACACAGTGGTAAAGAATAGCCCTTTATTTTCATATATCAGCTTCTCAGTTGATTTTAAATCTGTAAAAACTCATGCAGCTATTGAATTAATAATTTAATTATTAATTCATAAATTGCCTTAAATTAAATCAGTGGGTTTATTTGTGTGTTCATATGTGCAGGCATATACCTACCCCACCCCCCCCCCCCCCAAAAAAAAAAAAAAAAAATACAGGATGTTTGAAAGCTAAAACTTAATAATTTATATACATGTGTATTGCATATATATAACTAGCCCCAGTATGTGTGATCCAAGATACATTTTAAGTGTCTAAAAATAACTAGTTAAAAGGAAGGAACTGTATTATTTTGGAAGATATCAAAGAGTCATCTGAGAAGACTTTACCACGTAATAGTAATTTTAATGTATTCTAGGTTTGCTATTTCTTGTTTTTAATTGAAATGTCTTTGTATGACATATAAAACTAACTTCTGAAAATGTCAGAAGTAGAGGTCAGCCAGACTATGTGTGTTACTGAATACTGGAGTCATGCACTGATAAGCTTAATGAGGAATATTCATGAAAAGTTACTGATGATTACTGTTTCAGAAAGTATTCAGAAAATTGTCTTCCTGTCATTTTATTAAAGTTCATTGGTCAGCAATTTCTGTGTACTGAAATGAAGAAGCTAAAAGAAATGTGATTTCCACAAATATGTGTAATTGGAAACGACTGATCTGTTTTAGACAATAGAAGAAAAAACTTCTTGAGAAATCTCATGAGGTCCAAGTCATTTGCTTTATCTGAAATAATGAAAGTCAAATAACTGTGCAGTGAACAGTGAATATAGATTGTAGCATTTTTTAGAAATCAAATTTTCAGCCCCAAATTTATTCAAGTGAAGTTCTCCCATCTGGAGACAGTCTGTGTTCATCCATATTTCACCTTTCTTGCTACATGCTACAGAGAGATTTTCAAGTCTGTTCTCTACCGAGAGACATTTTTCATACCATGGCTTCTACCACACCAGTTCTAAAGCAAACTTCCATGAGGTCAGAAAGGCTGTCCTTCTGGTACTCTCAAGTAAAACACTGAGACTTCAAGTGTTCCAAATATCTGTTTAGATATGTCATGTCTTTTGGTGATTCCATGGAATAAATCTCATACTTTGAAGTCTTTGCCGGAGCATTTCAGGTCATGATGTCTAGTCGCTTTTTAAGAGAGAGGAATACTCAGCAGAGCAAGGAGAGTGAAAAACACAGAGGAAGGAGGACAAGGCTTGTTTGTCAGCACTGAGAGCAAGCCTCTCTATTTCTAGGTCTTGGTGACAAACCTTATGAAAGAGCCCCTCCTGGAACTCTGTAACTCTCAGGCTGAATTAATCACAAAACAATTGCTCCAAATGGAGAAGATGAGTCTTTGCTGATGGTCTCTTTCTTTGATCTCTCTAACTGATGCATTTCAGTCCATTCTCCTCCACCTCAACTTACTTATCCTTACACTGTTCAGAAGACAGATCTGGGACTCTCCCTATTCAGTAGAATCTTCTCTATAATTTTGGAAATGACAGTCACAGACTGGTTGAGGATGGAAGGGACCTCTTGACCACTCCCCCTAACTCAAGTATTGCCATTGAAGCTGGTTGTCCAGGACCCAGTCCTGGATGTCTTTGGAATATCTACAATGTGAGAGACTTCACAACCTTCCTGGGCAATCTGTGCCAATTGTTATTCAACCTCACAGCAAAGGTGTTTCCTGATGTCCAGCAGGAACCTCCTGTGTTTCAGTTTGTGACCATTGTCCCTGGTCCTGTCGCTGGGCACCTTTGTAAAGACCCTGGTTCTGTCTTCTTTGCACTCTCCCATCAGGTATTTACAAACACTGAGAAGATGAAGCCTTCCCTTCTCCAGGCTGAGCAACCCCAGGTCTTTCAGCTGTCCTCATAGGAGAGGTGCTCCTTCCCACTGATATCTTCATGGCCTCCTCTGGACCTGCTCTAGTAGGTCCCTGTCTTTGTTGAGCTGGGCCCTTAGAGCTGGATGAAATGCTCCATGTGAGGTCTCACGAGACAGAATAGAGAGGGGGAATCACCTCTCTTGACCTGCTGCTGCTCGGGTGTGGCTGGCATTCTTGGCTGCAAACAGACTTAACTGGCTCCTATTGCATGGCAACAGAAAGGACAATCAAAATCTGCAAGTAATTTCTGTGCAATAGGGGATTCTCTATTATGCATACATATATACATGGATGTGTTTCTTGAAGAAATTAGCTCAGTTGTGTTTGTTTCCACTAAGACCTGCCATATAGTCAGGCTTGAAATAGTCTCAGCTCAGCTGTTGGTATTATCTCCCATGTTATTAGTAAATGGTTTTACCCAATGAGAAATGGGTAAAGTGTTTCTTATCTATAGCAAAATGGCTCAAACCTTTGAAAAATGTAAGAATCTGAGCTTCTACCATCACACTAATTATAATAGTTTCCAGAAAACTTCTTTCACAAAAGGAACAAACCCACAATTTTGTGACAGAATATGAGTAAAGACACGCACCTTAATGACATTCAAAAAATATAATCTCAACATGCTATAAAATGTATCTAAGTATCCTCCAACATTAATCCATTCTGTCTGGCAGCGTTGATCTATTATGAGCTTCTTTTAGACAAAAGAAAAAATAGAAGAAAAAACCCAACACACTTCCATCAGAAAAGGAGCAAAATCTACCAGTCCTCTATATTGTGGCCAAGAAGAATGTAAAAACACAATCAGCCCTTTTGAATCTTCCTTCAAAATTCTTTTCTTCCATGATTGTTTTATTATTAATTCTCAATGTTATTGCACCACCAAAGAATAATTGTCTGGCACACAAAAAGGTGTTACTATTTTGATGGTTTTTTTGTCCATAATTGATTAAGTAACTCTTCAAAAGGGAAAAGCAAGGTTGGAATCGCTACTGAAAACCTTAAATCTAGATATATATTATAAAGGCTGAAATCACTGAAATTGCTTTTGCAGATAGCTTTTCAAGTTTTCAGGTTTTTTTAGAAGACTTGTGAGATTGTATATTGGTGGGGGTTTTGCCAATATTATATATTCCATCAGGAACAGCAAGCTGGATAAAAATGTAAAAATAAATATTAAGCACTGCATAGCAAATAAATAGTAAGCTGATACCTATAAATTTTTGTACTAATAGTAGACATATTTAAGTAATGAACACAGTCCAAGTAACATATATATAAATGAATGTAATTATGTTCTAAGCAAGCTAAGTGATTGTGTACAAATAGCTACAGAAAAATTATAACCAAAGACTATTAGTAACACATCACCAAAGGAAAAAATTTTCTCTCTGGAATTTCATAGGACTATATCTTGCATTCGTTTGTATTAAGTATTTTCAAGGAATGATCAAGACTCAGTGTAGTTATTATACTTCCAGTTCTTACGTTTATAACAATGTGGAAGTGGATCAATGAAGAGACAGAATTCAAAATGACAGATTGGAAAATTGTTTGGAACAAAAGCATTGATTAAAACAGAAACATGGGCAAACCTGTGCTGAAGAAGGAACAGTCTGCTTTACAGTACTGGATGAGAACTGGTTTTTTGTAAAATAGATCTTTGTTTCATAGTATATTCCTACAAGTTGAATATGGGACAATAGTTAATGCTTTTGCAAAACAGACAAACATTATACCCTTAGTTTGGTCATAATGAGAAAACGAGAACACTCTCTTTAAAAAACCCAGAAATGTTTCTCCTTCTTGTTCTGTAGTTTGGGTGATATCTGAGCTGATGCTGCCTACTAGATTGTGGGATTCTTAAACTCTAGTATTTTTTTACAGTGGATGTCAGTGAAATGAGTCTCTGTCAGCAAATTTACACTTGTGAGGTAAAGTATATTTCCTAAACCCTCATCCTCCTCAAGGCATAACACCCAAAGTAAACTTCTTTCAAGTTAGAAAGAAAAAAAAAATCTAAATAATGGTATTGGATTCATATTTCTAGACTACAATTCTCGTTAGTCTTCTGTGACCTAGTTCTCTTGCTATTTGTTTAAAGACACTAATGAGAATTTGAAATGAGACAGAAGGTTTTATACATAATAAACTAACCTATTTTCAGAGCATATCTGTAAAAAGAAAAGTTGTCCTTATTGTAGCCTAAAAAAATTAAAAGGAATGAACTGTAAATTGCTCAGTTTTTCTTCTCAAGCCAAATGTATTTTCTGTCACCTTCAGTGTTTTGACTTTTTAATGAAAAAAAAAAGGTGAGAGAATAATAAGTTAAAATGATCAAAGCTCAGAACCCTAATACAGTTAACAGGCTCCATTTTTGGAATTGTCTTCATTATTGATATCAGAGTAACAAATCTATTGAAGTCAGTGGAGATGGTCTATGAGAATTAAAAGAAAATCTCTTTAAGCCTTTCATAGAAGAACAATAATGAAAAATATTGGAAACTTCTTACAGTGACAGTCTATTAATAGACTTCTTTTCTTTTGTTTCTATTTTAATCAAATAGACCTGTAAGAATAATAAAGTTGTCACTGGCGAAGCAAAGACTTCATATGGCTCAATATTTTGGGTATTTTGGCTTTGGATGTTGAATTTGTGTACAGGAAAGAAATGTAATGTTCACCGTGTGAAAGGTATTTTATCAGACAAATTTTGGAGTAAATGGATGCAGCCTAACTACTAGGTGTTCCATATGAGATAACAAAAATGCTTCAGTGGTGTTTGGTTTTTTATACCCCCACCACAAAATTCCCTGAGTTAATGTGGTTTTGATGTATGCATTTCTACTTTTCACCTAAGTTCTAATTCTGTTCTTACTTTCTACCTCATAAACTGGGGAAAAAATTCTAGATTATGTTTTAATTTCCAGAAGTCTCATCAAATTTGAGAATATTTGTAGCCAAGGCATTCTAGGTGCATGTTTAATTTGATATATTGCTTTTACTTTCCTCTGTTAAGACCAGTACATAGATGCAACACAGCAGAACAACTCTCAGTGAAATCAGGGAATGCTTTGGGTTGGAAGGGGCATTTAATGTCCAAATGAGAGGGGATATCTGCAGCTAGACCAGTTTGCTCAGAACCCAGTTCAATCTGGCCCTGAATGTGTCCAGGGATGAGGCATCCACAACTTCTCTGGGCAGCCAATGCCAGTGTTCTACCACTCCCATAAAAAAAAAAAATTTCTTCCTCAAGTCCAATTTAAATTTGCCCTCTTTTAATTAAAAACCCTTACTTCCTTGTCCTGCTACAACAGGCCCTGCTAGAAAGTCTGCCCCATCTTTCTTATAGGCCCCTGTAAAGTATGGAAAGGTCACAATAAGGTCTTCCTGAAACCTTCTGCCTGAAACTCCCCAGTCTGAACTCCAGGTTTTCAGTTTTTCTTCACAGAAGAGGTGTTCCACCCCTCAGATCATTTTTTAGTCCTACTCTGGATCTCCTCCAGCAAATTCCTGTCCTTATAGTAAGGACACCAAAGCTGACACTCTACTCCAGGTGGGACCTTCCTAGAACAAAATAGAGGAGTAGAATCATCTCAAATTCATTCCCAGATATAAAATTTTGTTTCTTCTATGTGTCTTTGCTACCTTTGTCATTATGGGTCCTTTCTGCACAGTTGATGCTAATGCATCTGAGCCTGTTTTGCCAGCTCCTGAGAATATGTCAGTGTTGGAAACAACAGCTGAATATTTGCCTGTTATGTAAGAAGAAATCCAGACTCAGAGATGTTGTTTTAATTTTCTGCATGATAAACAGGCTTAATGAGATAGGTGAAATAATTTTTAAACATAAATTTAACTGTTACATTTCTGTTAAATTGAGGACAGTAATAAATCTGTGCAGGATGGTCTACCTGCTTTGAGAAAAGAAGAAAATTTAAAGGGTATTTACTTGATTTTCCATAGTGAAAATTTCTCTGCTTACATTAGCTGCTTCAAAAAAGTGTAGAGGAGAAGCCAGTTATTTTTTTAATGAGGCATAGTAAAAAGACAAAAGGGTGTGGAGGACAAAGTCCCTGAACTTATGAGTGTGATCTCTCTCATTGGTCTGGAACACCAGAGGTCTTGAACCTGAGTATCTAATTTTTTTAACAGTTAAGCAGTTCTGTAAATCCCTGATTTATAAGTTGTTTGTTTGGTTTCTCTATTTAAACTTTGCTAAGTACTAGAATTTCATGTACAGTTGGGGAAAAGGGATTTTGAAATCATAGATCTCTATAATTAAATATTAGTTTAACCTGTAATTATTAGTATAGCAAACAGCTATCTAGTAGTATATAAACAATTGATCATATGGATGTTTTTATGTGTTTTCTTCACCTTGGTTTGAAGTTTTTTATCTGAAATACCCACAGTGTAACATATAGGATGTTCTCTAGACAAAATGGGTTTCTGTCAATATATTATTCAATTTTCTTTGAACACAGGAATATTTTTATAAACAGCAGTTTGTGGAAGTAAGCATTCTGACATTGTCAATTGCATTTGATCAACAATGTGATTCTTATATGGATAAAAAAAAGATTAAAAGAAAAGTTGTAGCTGATGGTAGTCTTCTATTCAGTAAGAATAACTTCATGGACAAACTAATGTCATCATCCTTTCTATGATATTCAAGGTAATAAGGTCTTCAAATCCATAGGTTTATGCTTCTATTTTAAAATCTCAAATTAAAAACAAAATTGATATTTTATTTTAAATTTTTTTTTTTTTTTTTTTTCCTGAGGATGATATTATAATAAATTAAAAATTGCATATTTTTCTCTGCGGAGTCCCCAGAGAATTATGGTTCATCTGGTCCTCTTGCAGTTAGCATATGGTGATAATTCTTACCCAAAAGGTGATATCAGAAATTGTACTTTAGTTAGAGAATCTGAGGAAACAAAGAATTGTGAATGCTTGCAGTGCAGCCTTCTGCACTAGAGCAGTTCTTATCTTATTTTACAATGAGAACAGGTTGTTTTTTATTTTATTTTATTCTCCTAAATCTCTAATTTGTGCAAATTAACTTCTTCTGCATCACCATTGGTGAGATCAGGCCTCTTCAGATCAAGAATAATGATATGTTTAACCACTTCCATTCAGTCCATCGATTTAGCAGTCAAATAGGTTCTATTTATTGGAATTTTTTTTTCAGAATACATACTAAGAAAAACTTTATCATTTGAGTAAATAAATTATGAATAAGTCATCAGCAAACTGAGATTAGGTAATTTATGTAATTTTCTGCTTCAGCAAAATTACCCTAGTTACCCTTACTACACAAACATGGTAACATAATATAGAGGGTTTGTTACTGTCCTGATCTCTACAATAAATTCTGTGTATCAATAAGCTTTAAACCCCCAAGTCTCCCTAAAATTGGAATTCTTGTGATTATGATTTCAAACTTCTTTTTTAATGGACTAAATGCTTCTGCAAGTTCTTTACTTCATATCAAGTAGCTTCTAGTGATGATCTGCACCACTAACAAATGAAATGTAATACTTGTCTATAAATGAGCAGAAAAGACAGCTGTAGACAGGGAGTTATTTTGGTGACAGTTCTCAAGAAAACAACAACAGAAATAATTACAACAGATTGATCTGAAGCAAAATATATTGCATAGATCACTTTGTGTTAATATTCAAAATTTAAATAATTTTAGATCTTTGAGTAGATACTGTCTCTTTGGGGTTTTTTTTGGGGGGGCAGGGCAGAAGACGTTTAAACTACAGAATGAGTTTGTACAATTAAAAGAGGCTTTTTTAAATTCGGTATTATGATTCTGAATGAGGAATCCCTAGGAAATGATGACTAGACCTGCAGTAAATGATCCAGACATTGAATACCTTCTGCTCTGTAGCTGAAGTCTCTGCAAATTATTTTCTAGGCCCACCCTCTCAGAGTACCATTGTAGTTCCACCTTTAAAACTAAAAGATTTAACATTCTAAATCTTCAGACATAATTGATCCTTCAGTATTGATCTTTTCAGACATCCCCTGAAAAAATTGTGCTTTACAATGTTATGGTGGTTTGTTAGATTCCAAAAATTATTGATCACGTTTTATATTCTGTAAAACCAGAGATACAAAAAATTTGCAGGTGCATTCTCTTTTCTTCTAGACACAGAAAGTGTAGCAGGAATATCAAAAGAGGTTGCCAGAATGCACAATTCTTCATCTTTCTTTCTTCTGTGTAGTGTTGTCTTGTCTTTGACTTACATGAATAGTTTGTTGGAGACGGAGATCTCTTTAATAAAGTAGATATTCCTCCTGTTAGGTTTCTGTGCTGTAGCTTTTGTACACAGGGACTTACCATGCAATCTACAATTTCAATCACATAAAGTCCCCCAGACCAGGAAAATCTGCTCTTGAAGCTGGAGCCTGCTACTGGTGATGAGATACCTCCCCTACAAAGGAGGATTAGGAGATTAATGACTCTCCATTGCTAATTCTCTGCTGGTTGTCTCAGATTCTCTCTTAGCATCTTTCTGGGTATTCAATCCAATATACAGGCTAAATGGTCAAAAGGAAATGTGATTGCAGAGGGCTTTTAGAGTTCAGGCATATGTTAATCCATTGTTATAATAAAGAAAAAAATAACAAAACCGTGGCAGCAAGAAGAATAGCTGTAGATAAATAGAGACATATTTTGATGTCCTAATATTAACCTTTGTTAATGAACCTATAGACCCAGACACACTTCTGCAGCTTTTTCCTGAGCATTCACAGTGCTGATGCTTGTAACACAGTTAAATGATAATATAAAATCTGACATAATTCAGAAAATGATAAATTCATGACGACGTAGGTTCGATTTAAAGTTTTGGGATTATTTATCATTATTAGGCCTATTTGTGATTATTCATGCTTATGTGTGACCTTCCATTTATGTTTGCTTTGTCTTTTAGCTCCAGACCAGTCTGTCTGAACCAATGACTTTATCCAAGTCGATCTCACTTCCTCGTAGTGCATATTGGCATCACATCACCCGGCAGAACAGCGTTGGAGAAATCTACAGTTTACAAGGCAAGTTGCTTATGATTCCATATCCTTTAGCTTCTTTCCATTTCACCAGAATTCATGCAAATTGCTCTTTATTTGCACTGGTTATTTTCCCTCAATTTCATTTTATCAATTGTCAAGAACCTCAGCAGGATTCCCAAATTTACATTTCTTTTAGTCATTTTGTAAACTAATGGTGAAAATTATTTCCAGAATCACCACATAAAACTGGATAGACAATTTGGCTCAATGCAGCTTCTCAGTAGCTAATGAACGTCAGGTTGTTTTAGTATTTTCTACCAATGAGATGGGGCAAGTATTTGGGTAACCTCAGGGTGCCTAATTAAATCTACATAAAGTGACTATATGAGTTGCAAGATTAAAACAAAGTAATTCTAGGAAGAAGAGCTATTCTTGGTAAATTTGCTTGGCAAATCATATATGTGAACTGTTGACTCAACCAACTTGCAGGCCTTCAACAAATCATCTTCTTCTCTCTATGGTTTTCTTTCAGATGTTTAGATTTGCTTAAGCCTTTGAGTGCTATAATTAGCATAACTTGATGATGATGATTCACTCCTCTTAAGCTGAAATTGATTTGTATCTTTTAGGAAACTGAAATTATTGTTACATTTAAAGTGCAGACTTTTAAAAATAGCCTTTCATAAACATATCACTTTGTATTATTTTTAAAAGCCTTAAGGGTTTTGTTATACTTTTCTCTTAATAATCTGTGTGCATAAACAATTTACATTTAGATAGGAGATTAGAAACTGCTCCCAAACAAGAGTACCCAATGCAAGGTACATGACATATTTTCATGGAAATAAGTGAAATGCAGTATATAGATGAAGGACATTACATGTTTTGTTTTGTAAATTATCACATAAATTAAAACCAGCAGGTGAACTGCTCATTCCGTGGGTGAGTCATTAAAGGGGATAACATTTGTTTCCCATCTTTCTTCATGGAGCAAAGTTATTTTTTAATCATGATGATAGTCTTACATTTATATACCAATAATGGAAAAAAGAAAATAATCTTCCAGAAGATTATTGTACATCACCCTACAAATATTCACCATACCACTGATATTTTTCATGGACGCAATTTGTAGAGATGTTAGATTTCCTCTTCTAGTGCTCTTGATGTGTCTTCATCAGCAAGATAGTAAATGTGCTATATTCACTCTCTGCAATCTTTTCGTCCTTATAAATGGCCTTCAAAATACAGGAAAGCAAAACTTTATCTATAAAGTAATAATTAAAATATCTATACCTCCTAGCTGTGCAGGATTTAACATGTTGGAACTGTATTACTAAAAATGCAAGAATTTTATTTTCTGGAAGTATGCAGATTTTATTCACATTTCCACTGAAACATGGGACTAATAAATATTTCAGAACTTAACATTTTCATTTTTCCTACATATGGTATGATGACTGAAGCTTGAGAAAGTGTAGCTGATTTCAGGAGAGACTAAGTCAGTCTTACCAGTGGGCTAGAAGTGCATCCAGAAGACTCTGGTTGCAAAACTTTTCCATGTGAGACCGCCATTCATTATCTGTAATGAAAATCTCTTTGAACCTTCTGCTGAGATGACTAATTAAAAGCACTGAATTTGCACAGAAAGTGAAGCAAGTGCCAAGCACACCTTTCCCTCCTCATACCTTGTCATACCAATAGTCTGCACTGCAGGGTTGTCAAAGCATCAGCCCACAGGAGCTTTGTAGGTGTGGGTGGAAGGTGGGTAGCAAGGAAGCAGGTTGCAAGCATCCCTTCAATCCTCAGTAGAGCAGCCAGCTGAGAGGAGCTGGTGCAGAGGGAGAATCTCCTCTGAGCTCCAAAAGGTGAGAGGAGGCTCCAAAAGATACCTTCAGAGAGGAGACATTTTCTTTAGAGAAGGTCAGTTGAACTTAGTTCTGCACTTCATGGGTATTTATGACAAAGCTTTGAACCTTAGAGAAACAAGGTTCAAATTTGAAAATTCCCCACATACTTCTAAATATCTCACAAACTCTAAAGTGAAATAAGCAGAGTGGTGTCTACCTATTTCCAGGTACAATCAACATGAGAAGAGTAGCAGCCCAGCTCACTGCTACACACAAGTGTTTCCACAGTGGCAATTATTTCAAACTTGCTTTCTGAAGTGACTACAATTTAATTAATAACAGCTGGTGATGTATAAGGAGAAATGAATATGTGCTCATACTACCTTAGATAAATTGGCTCATTGGGAGTTATTTAGCAGTCAAATTTAACTTAATTAGTAGTGTGTGTTGATCTGATAATGAGTATGCTATGGAGTAAGAAGGTAGTGGGTTTTGTGATTTTTGGGTTTTTAAAACTACATTTCAGGGAAAAAAGACACTCCAATAAATGGGTGTTTGGTCTATTATGCTCCATTAGCCCATAAAAATACTTACATGTAAAGATCTGTAGAGATTAATAGACAGAACACTAGAGCTTAAGTAACACAGGTTGCACAAAATATTTGAAAATGAGATGGGTTAGTTTCTATTAATAATCCAAATATTGCCTTTATTTACAGTTCAGAAATTAAATAGTGTCCTTAAATATTTTTTATCAAAGAGAAATTTAACTAACAGAGGAAAAAAGAGCTCTACACCATTTTTGTGCATACAGGAGTATAACACACATGAATTGCATATTTTCATAATAGACATCTCTAAAAAATTTGAGCCCAACAGAAGATAAACATTCATTTATATGTTATGCTATCATACATCAAGATCTAAAAAATGATAAAAATGAGAAGCCAAGAGTAAACTTATTAAGTGAAATCATGGTTAAGAAGGAAAACATGTGAGAGCCATATAAACATGTAAAAAATACTCTGTATGTTCCCTTGTAATTCAGTGTTTATTATTAATACCTACCATGAAATTTAGCACCATTGCACAAGACATTAAAAACTGACTAACAAAACATGTGAGTTTTTTCACAACAAAATATATTAAGAAGAATTTGAGGTTTTTGTTTGGTTTTTTGTTTTTTTGTTTTTTCTTTTTATTTTGCATTTCGGGCTTTGAATTTGCTTAGAATGAAAAAAAAAAAAAAAAAACAAAAGATTGCAGACTGAATTTTTAGCTATCTGAAGAACTCTAGTTCTTGACCTTTAGAGTCTGGATGATATGAATGTTAAACACAGTCAGTTTGTATATTATTATATAAATAAGGCCAAATAGAATTTTGGTATTGAAACATTAATTTGCTCTTTGTATTGCAGTTATTGAAATCCCTGGGGAAATTATATTCAGAAATCTAATTACAGCCTGGCCTTTCTCCAAGAAATTCAAAATTAAGAAATGCTTTCAGCCACTCTTGTTGTGTTTGATCTGGTTTGTTCTCATTTTTGGACTTGGGTTTTGCCATCCATACTCAAAATAATGAACACCTACCTATGATGGCCATGCCACACATTCTATGAGGGTACTCATGTGAAGGACCATATATTTATATAAGAATTTTATCAGTAGCATCTTAAATGTTTCTTCCAAAAAGAGAACACTAAAGAGTTGTTTTGGGTTTTTCTCCACAGTATTGCTTATCACAATTTGCTTATAATGAATTTTATTTGCTCTGTTACAAATTATTACTACAATTTGTTGCAAACCTGTACCAAAGTAATCAAATTACATGGAAAAATACTAAGAAGCCTGCTAAGAGTGATATTTTTAAACTTTTAAACTAGTGAGGAATTTTGAGAAATAAAACTATCGTCTTCCATGAAACAGGACTTCATCTTGTAAGCTCATGCCAAAGCCATAACTAGACAGAAATAAAAAATGGCCCCAATGAAGACTGAAGGAGTTTTGTTGTTGATATACAATTATCTTTTGTATGTCACAATAAAAATGCAAGGAACATAAGCCTGGTTTTGCAAACCAAAATGGAGGGAAGCTGTGGTTCCTCTGTGGTCTTGGTAAGCAAGCCCACAATGCACATTGTCTTTTGTCTTGTTAGGTGACAACTCACCCTTCTTTTTTTTTTTTTTAATCTGTTTTAAGCAGAATAACATGTAGTGTTACGTACAAAACATTTCACCCATCTACATAGTTTTCCAGTCTTTTCAAAGTAGAAACTCTGATATGTCACTAAAAATAATCAGAGAATATTCAAGTTGCTAAATATTTAGAGGGGTTTGAATCATCCTGTTCAACCCTCCTTAAGATAATCCTGCAGAAATTTCTGATGTAGGCTTCTGCAGCTTTCTGCAAATTAAACTATGTAAAATGAATGGGAGAGCATTCGTCATTTTGGCATTTCCATTGTTTGTTCATATGCCCAGCAATAGAGTACAGAATCCATTTCCCCATCTAATCTTGGTGCCTGAACAATGTGAATAACACAAAATGTTAGAATATATCTGTTATATAAACCTGATTGCTCAGTAATTTCTCAGTAAGTGTCTACCAGCAGCTAAAGCTGAAATGCTTTATAGCCTTCCACATTCCCATTTCCTTTGCCGAATCTCATCAGGACCTTCACATTAGTAAATGAAGCCTGTAAAAATTGAGATATGAATAGAGGACACCTGAAACAAGATACTTACTGAGTAGAAACTGTGTAAGAGCTATATTATTTAAAATGCCTGTGTAACGTGGCTTCTCAAGTCTTATGCAGTAGATTTGATCCTTTCCTTCTGAGCTTTGAATTTCTGTGCTAAGTAGTGCATCACTGGACTGATTTTAAAATGGCATGGAAGTGGAATGTGTCTTACTCAGAAAGCAGTAAAGAACTTCATTTTGTTCAACAGGGATTGCTGCCTCTAACCAAGGCATTACTGACAAGCTCTAAAGAGTATTTTGACATATTCCCATTCATTCTGAAAAATCATTGCTGAGTTAAGAGGTTGTTGCAATTATAAGCCATGAAAAATAGAGGAAGGTGGAAAGCCAAAAACGATTAATAAAGCATATTTTGTTGTCAAATTCAGACCTCCTGATTTCATTTAAGGCAAATACTTTGATGTCCTTTCTCTTCAGTGAGATCACTTGTCAATGGGGTTGTTCTGTGCCAGACCAGAAAGCACAGAAGTCACTGTACTCTCTACTTAAAACTGGCAGCCCAAATGGTGCAAGGAGAGCAATTAAATATTGGCTGATTGCCTCCTCTTCCCTCCAAAACCCAACAAATGTAAGTTCTTCAGTGCAAACTACACAGATTCTTAGCTATAAATCTCTTCTCTTAGCTTCATGACTTCATAAATGCATGATGACAATAGCTTCAAACGCTATTAGCAAATTAGTGAGCTGCAGATCAGGCTTTGCCCCCAGCTTAATGTGACACCAGGAGTCTTTACTCTCACTTACCAGAGACTCGCTCGAGTTATGGTGCAGCCATTTGATCTCTCTGCTGTATTGTAAGATTCAAAGACCTCAGTGTGTCATGAGAGCTGCAGTGCAGTGAAAGAATGTGTGTACTGGCAGAATTGGCATAACCAGCTCCATGGATGCTTCCAGCTGCTACTGGATTGTCTGAAGAAGAATGATTTGCACCATTATATCAAAGAGAAAATTGAAATACTTGTCAAAGATCAATTTTGCAAAAATTACTTTTTTCTATTAAATTGTTTCACCAATAAATCCAGACTGCTTTAGCTATGACTATCTGATTTTGTGTTAAGTATGTTATCATGGTTAGAATCAAAAAGATTGTCAGTTCATTTTTTGTAATTTCAAACAAATTGAAATACTTTTATGCTGACAAATCACTCAAATTATTACTCAAACTCATGGATGATTAAACCCCCTTTAAGACAACTTGGGGTGAAGGGAAGCCTGCACACATGTGAAAAAAATACCTTGACAAAAAGATGTGTTTTCTTTAGTATTTCTTTGCAGGAACAGTTCATATTTATTTTTCTTTC
The DNA here is from genome assembly GCF_903797595.1 of Erithacus rubecula. Lineage (NCBI taxonomy): Eukaryota > Metazoa > Chordata > Aves > Passeriformes > Muscicapidae > Erithacus > Erithacus rubecula. The sequence continues at coordinate 93,516,964 of NC_136689.1, read as the reverse complement.
ATTAAATATTTTTATATAAAGCAAAAAAATATTATTGAAATTGACACTTCAGTAGAACATGTTCATTAAATGTTTTATAAACCAGAAACAATGTAAACTTGAAAATAGGCTGTGTAACAGGAAGAATGGGGGACTGTTAATGATACCAGTTTTGCCAGCTGCAACAAGTAAAGAATCCAGGCCCAAGTATGTCAAGTGCAATCGATTGTGTTCTACTTTAGTGGAAAAAAGATCCTCCCTTCATGTTCTAAACTTTATGACATAAAATAGGATCATATAAATGCATACTTAAGGGCTGGTTTAAATTGACGTAACATTGACCTAACTGACTCTTGTTTGGTTATTATGAAATTTTAAATATATATTTTTATAGAAGGGGCATCATAGGATTTCCAGTACATTAACCTTAAGTTAAAAAAAAAAAAAAAAAATCTTTTACATGTATCTCATTTTGCTAGCAAACAAAATCATGTGACAATATTTGTGGCACATGGCATATGGTCTGTTGCTAGTAAAGAACTATTTGTTTTCCTGGTAAGGCAAATTTAAGCACAAAGAATGCTCTAGTCAGTATGTTCAGTTTAATCAAGCCATAAGAATATGTTCTTTATAACTTCATAGTGCATTTGAGCTGTGCAGAACTGATTAAAAAATCATAGTATTATTCAGTAGAAACAAAAAAAATGTTCAAAAATCTTAGAATGTCTTTCATTCTCTATTTGTTATAAAAAGCCTTTTCATCTTGGTGAAGTTTTATATCCCGCCAACTTTTTATTTGATCAAAATGATACATTGTAAGAAACTAAGATAAGTTTCACAGAAGAATTATAAATAGCAAAGGAAATATCCTCCCAATGCAGAGTTATCAAGATTCCACCAAAGTAAAAGTTTATATTTTCAAAAGCTGAAGTCTGCAGCTCCTTGCAGTACTGTTTGAAGATTAGAAACAAGTTGGCTGTTTAGTTGCTGGATACTTGTTTATCCTTCAAAATTCTTTGTCAGTTTCCTTTTGGGGAATGGTTTTAATGAAAAGTTCATTTTTCCTGCATTTAAGAACAAATGGAATGTTCTGTTATAAATTTACAGGGGGGGAAATGCAATACCAGATTTGGAGAGAGATAAGAGCAAAAGGACTTGGTAGAAACCAGAGTTGCATGTTCTGGAATTTACATGTTAAATATCAAAACAGAGCGAAGATAAAATTATAAGATTCCTACTACTCTCTTGAATTATTCTATTTTTTACATTTTTGTTGGTAGGTCAAGTGTACATGCAGAGGGACAGTGCCATGGTGGTTTTCTCTGACCTGGTTGTAGTGTGTGTGACATAACACACTTAGTGTGGCTGTGTTCCCAGCAGTGTCCTGGTAGGAATTTCCACTGCAAGTACTAAGTTTCTTTTTTTCTCTCCAAACTCTGTTGAGTCTAATACAGCCACTGCAGGATGTTTCAAAGCTACTTGATATGAGTTGAATTGGTGCCACTTCCTTATAGTCACTATTATCATGCACTCAGGGTAAAACATCTTCTTTATCACTTGAAGATTTAGCTGAGAATTGTGCAAAGCCATTTTAAATTGTGTTTTCAACCTGAAAAAGAAACATGGCTAGTTAGTTATAGCTATACCACGTTTTATCTCTCCTGAATTAAATGTAATTAAAATATAATTTTTATCAGCCTTTTGGTTTCAGCTTCTGAGAAAAATACTCTTCTCCTGGCTTGCAACACTGCTCATTGTTTTTGCATTTCACTAATTAAGCATTTAAGCTAACAGCCTTATTCTTTGCTGAAATTCTGTAAAATTGTCATTACTGGGTATGGCTCTTCTCCATGGAAGTTAGTAAAAACTGTGTGAAGCAAGTTTTCATTTTTACCTCATTTTGCCACTTTTCCCCACATCTTCTAAAATAGATAACAAAATCTTCCTAATACTGATACACACATGCCAGAGTAGCACCTGTGTCTCCATACACTTGCCTGCCTTTTTGCTAAAACAAGAATGAGTTTTTGGGTTTTTTAGTAAGATTTCTGTATGCTGCATTATGGTTTCTAATGGGGGCTTGTCAGATTTCCTAGTTTCTTGTTTGAGGACGGATGACATCAAACCAGGAATGTAGGTATCCAAATGTGCTTTCTATTTCCTCTAAATATGTGGACATCCCAGGCTTTGGGAATATTCACAAGTAATGCTGTTGCTGAAAAATTGTTTCAGAGTCAGCTTATATGTGTTGAACCTTTTAATTTTAAAAATCCTATTCTCATGGTAATAGTTATAATGGAAGCATCAATTTAAATGATTAGTTGTTGACAGACTGTGGCCATTAATTTTTATTTGTTGTTATACTGTTCTGGGACACCTCAGCAGGTTTGCAGGGCTTCTGTTTATGAGGTGAAAGTCCTATCATCACCCAACATTTGATGTCACAGGCATTTTATGATGGAAAAGATAACTTGTTCTGGGTTAGGAAATGGAAATGTGTTTCATTCAGTCTTGTCAACTGTCTCATTATTCCCCATTCATCAGAGCAGGTATTTAATTCTGAGACATAGCTCAGCAGTTTTTCATCCCCTTCGTGCCTCTTGTAAAAACACTTGCCTCTGATCAAACGTGTGTGTTTTGGTTTAAATGTCAATCTGTTTCTGGAGAGTCTTGTTTTTCTCCTGTCACCATGTATCAACTAACACAACCCAATTTTAACAAGGGGGAAGGGCTGGGTCACAGGCAGAAAATGCCAGACATTATCTGTACCAGTGTGTCATTGTTCACTCCTAATATGTCCTGGTTTTCATGCACTAGTCATTTTTACTCTCCAGGATACCAATGAGATCCCTTCTCAATGCCTCTGGCTGCAACATTTCTGTAACTTCTAGGCCACAGATCTTCTCTTCATCTAGTGTAAGAATGAGGAAAAGCCATTTTTCTTGAGCTTTTTTTATCATTTTGTACCTGATTTCCTGGCCAGCATTTCAAAGCAGAGAATTTCTCTATCTTATGCTCATCTGGATCACCTCAAGATCCCTCTTAACATATTCTTTTTGCCTTAGTTGTACTCCAGATTTGTCTAGAACTGTGGCATCAGTCATGTTTTTCAATGGTGTTTATCATGCAGTAAAACACTAAAGAGGGCGACACTTTAAGCTTCTGTCTTAGTAGTGTGACTTGTTTTTTGCCTAGGTTGCAGTAAGCAGGAATCTTGCCAGGGACATGAATGACATGCTAGTGCATAGCTACTATGAAATGTGAAAATATAGAGAACTTGAATAGTATCATTGCTATGAATATAAGATGCTTATTCATTTTGTTTATTTAAATATTCAAAACCATGCGAGATATAAAAGAAACCTTCCTAACTAGACAAGAAAGAGAAGTTAGGTTGTTGTTAAGGCATTGGTCCTCAGCTGTTGCAAGTCATCCTTGCTCATGAAAGAAAGCGCAGCCAAATTCTGCAGACCTTACAAGATGAAAACTTTCTCTATAACTCATGTCCACAAGCACTGTAGCATAAACAGAACCCCCAGTTCTGAGCATTTCTTCAGTGGCCCACGTAATCATGTAAAACCTTTTTGATGGAAGTTATGGATCTCAATCCATTTTATGTGATACAATATCTGCACATTTGCTTTGGCCTTAAAAATTATCTTTATGAAAGACATTTCTTTTTCTTACTTTTTTACACCAGTGATGTTAGACCAAAAAAAATTGACAATATCTTTGCAGCTGTGGAAATAGTTAAATGGTTTAAGAAAGCCTTCTCAGTACCATCACACAGCATGAAATTTTCCCAATATATAGCACTGCAGTATAGGTTAATAACTAGATAATGGGTCTATACCTTTAGACTATCAGTAAAGCAATATTCAGCCTCAACAGTAGGGGAGTCATGATGCCCTTATCTCCCTGAAAACAGCCCCCAGTCAGTAGGAGCCAAATCAAGTGAGTTGCTGCTTAAAGCTATTTTTCATCCTGAAGTGATAGATAGAATCAGATTTGAACCCTGTTTTTGCTGACCTCAGAGGAGTAAATTACCTTCTAGTTTGAGGCAGCATGACTCACTGTCTGACTGTTTACACAGCACTTGCAGTTTTCACCTACCTGGGAAGGAATCATTGAAATCTGGCAATTATTGTGGCATCTCTCATCTGACAACCAAGCACTGGTCTCCAACTAAGATGCTACAGTTTATGTACCTACCCTTTGAAATCTGGTCTTTCTCTAAGTGGCCACTAAAACTATCAACACAGAGGTTTGGGGTTTTTCTCAGAGACTTTTTCTGGGACAAAGTTATTCAGAATTAGTTCATAGCATTTTGTCTGAAATGGAGATACTTATATGCATTTTGCTGACACATATATACTTAGAGGACTTTTTATTTTTCCAGATAGTTACAGTTGGGGTGGGGAGTTGTCTGGAGTTTTATTAACAGAAACAGAATACAAAGCTCATGGATATAAGTGTACCAGTCATCACATGTCTCCCCAAACATCTTATAGAAAAATATCATACAAAAATGTTAACAGGATTTTTTAAACCTTGAAAACCTTTATAAGACATTACATAGATCGAAATTCAATGTATAATAATAGATAAAATTTGAGTTTCATATATTATTACACTACTTTTGGATAAATTATTGTAGCAAAGATGTTATTTCAACATGAAATCTTTTCTAAACTGTATAGCTGAAATACCTCTAGATGTGCTAAACCCTGCATGCGTTCATTATATGTCTTGTAAATTATATTCAGTTCTAAATGTCTGCAGACTTAAATAACACACATCCAGGAACTTTTCCTCACAAAAATGAACATTAGATCAAAAATATTATTCTGTCAAAACTGGACTTAAACAGAAAGCCATGCTACCTATTGAATTATCACATATGTTTATTTTTGTAAAGTATATAACCATGTACAGCATCTCATAAATCTCCTTACACTGTCTGTGTGACACATTCATCTTTTTGAGTTGCTCAATGAAGGTTATATTGCTGTTGAAATATTTTATCAATTCTTGTCTGTGTAACATTGTTTTCATTTCTCATAGATCATACAAGATTATTATTCCCTATTATTCAGGTGTCTCTGGTATACAAATAGTTGGTGACAATTAGGTCCAGTATTCTTGATCATGTGTCAGAAAAAATGAGTGCAAGATCCCAATCTGTTCTAGGTCTTCATAGCTTTGCCAAAGAGACCTCCAAGTGTTTTTGCTGAAGAAATACATATTTTTTATGCCCACTCTACATAACATATCAAAAGTCTTTATGTCATTGCAGTTATTATTATGTACTTGTAAGATCTGATATCATAAAGTCAGTGGTTCATAGTTACCATTTTAGTGTGCTAAAAGTGGTTTTCATTTGAAACTCCTTACCATTCTAAAGTTTTCTTTGCTTAGCAGATGTTTTGTTTTTTATCCCAAGCTGACTTCATATTTTTTATGTTGGCATTACGGCCATGTGCAAAACAATATCACTAGTGTCTACTGTGCATTAAATCTAGTGTCTTCTCAAAGTGCAATAGACATATTTATTGCCACATGATAAGTGGAAGCTTCTTTCCTGAGGACAGGCACTTTGAACAGAAAGACATAAAGGAGCAGTTTCTGACCTGGATGATCACAATGGAAGAATTATGGTTACCACACAATTGCATCATTACACCAACATGTAGATGCCTTTGACAAGTTTTCCAGAAGGTGATAAGCAATTCAGGTCTTTCATATTCACTATGACCATCAGTACACTGAAAAGTGAAGTGAAGGGCAAGAAGAAAGTCTGTCTAGCAGCCCACATTCAGTGGTGTTAATGAGTGTTGTTAAGTTGAAAGCCTTTGTATCTTCAAGTTTTAATTCAATGAAAGATTTTTGTGTCTGGATTTTTTACTTGCTCATTTGTAAAAGGAGAAAAATCCCTTCATGGATTTTGATGAACAGCTTAGACATATAATTTATTATAAGTAGTAGCAGTCCTGATTAGGATGTTGCTTTGTTTCCTTATGATCATCTTGATGTATGGAGTAGGACAATTGTGATTTGACAGATCATCAAGGCCAGTTTGAAAGTGCTACTGCTTAAAAAGAAATGTCATGGCTCTGTGATTCAGAATGCTGAGCTGGGACATACTCATTGAAATAGTTCACATTTGTTCAAATATTTTGATAGGTAGCTTTGTGAAGGCAAACTTTATGCCAAGTTAGGCTTTCTTTGAACATAATAGCAAATCAGGCATTGTGTGGTCTCCAGTTGCTGGCATAGTGCTGGGTTAAGGCCAGCATGAACACCCTGCTGTGTGTTCTCACCTGCTCACTGTAAACAAAGCTCATATTCTGAGGCCTGATCTACATTCAGTCTGTGTGATCAACTCAGAGGTACCATAGCACCATGACCCAAATCCCCATTTTGAATTTTTCCCCTTGCTGTGGCAGCTGTGAGGCTTGGGTCAGTGTTCAACACTGAGACCTCCAGCAGGGATGCAAGAGCCAACACACAAGTTTTGGAATAAAAATGTAATTGGATCCTGGCTCTGAACCAATCTAACGTTTAAATTGGCCTAAATCAGTCAGTCTACCTTCCACATGCAGATTACTGCTTCCTCAGTATTGCAGGGGGTATATTTCCTTGGGATGCTGGAAGCTTTAAGTCCTTAAATAAAGGCAGCACTGATACTGATATGGTTATAGCAGTTCATGCAAGCTGAAGGTGTGACTCCTGGGAAAGCAGATAAGTGCCCTGAATTAACACCAGCTATGAGAATAGTGTTGGTACAGGAATACTTTAAATATTGCTGCAAAGCTCTCACTCCTTCTCGAGACCCTGTGTCTCAGCAAAGGCTTCATAAAACAATATGAGTAGTTCCAAATACCCATACCTATGGGGAACTTTTAACAGACCATGTCCTTGAAACTCCAAACATTTTAAAAATTTTGTGGGATTTTTTTTTTTTCTTTAATTAGGACTTTCTATGATAACATTTCTTTCTCGGTTCTCTTATGTGGTGAAGCAGGATCACTGAACTGGCACAGACATAAAACAGTTTCTCGTATTATGGAAGAGAGTGGTATATATGCTCCCATGGAAATTCTTTGGTATAGCTTTTTTATCTCTGAAATGAGGTGGGTTTTTTTTTCCTCACTGAGAAACAGGATGATTTGGAAAAATATTATGCATAACCACAACTGTATTTTTTTCTACATGAGTGAGATAAAGGGTGTTATTCATTAAACATTCCTAATGTCTGATTCTGAAACCAATCAAATAATTACTATTTAATTTCTTATCACAATTACTTAGATTATGGTTAATATTAATTGTTTTGCTGTTTCATTTTTACTACTAACACTTCTTTCACTAATGTGAAATCTCAGTTTCATCATTTTACTTGAAAACCTGTTTCCTTTCAAGAAGCCAGAAATAGACAGAAAATAACAGATACCTTAGGGTAGCAGGGCGGGAGAGAAAGGATGTTATCTGAGATTCTTATCAGAAAGGTCAATTTTCAGAAAGTGAATAATCAATATTGTTGTGTGTCCCTCCCACTAAAGCTGTGTGCCAGGATTTAAGCTTGTTTTAAATAGCTGCTGTATTTTCATGGCTGGAGATTTTCAGTTTGGTCTTGAACATGAGCATTTTAGGAGAAAAAGGAAATGATTAAAGTCTTCCCTTTCCTGATTATCAACGACTTAAATACAACACATTGTACCTACAGCTTATCTTATAGATGCTAACAATGAGCAACTTTACTTTTTGATCATATTGTAGCAGGGCTCCATAGTCTCTTGTTTATTTGACCTAGGGGAGGGAGTTTAATATCACAGACTCTTGAAATCCTATGGAAAATAAAGAGGGAAAAAGATGAGGTTTTATTTTATAGTGGCTCAAAAAAAAAAAAGAAGCATCTTGTTCTCTGCCCTGGAATGTTAATAAAAGCACTGTAGTGACAATAACACAGCCTTTTCCAGGATGGAAGGAACAGAAACTTATGTTCTGCCTTCTGGCGAGAACAATGGTGAGGCACTTTATCTGTCAAATCTATCTGTATGTGCAATAGAAACATGGTATCTGTGTACTGGAATGGGGGAAATTTAATTTAACAGCTTTACAAACCAAAAATGAAGTAAACAGAAAACATATTCCAGAGTATATGTGTAGATTTTAGGAAAAGGAAGAACATCAGAAATGGTCATTTTATATCCATTATCTAAATATTAATTAGTTTTTTAATGTGAGTATATAATATAGATGTTGCCCAAAGAAGAAATTGGCTTTTTTAAGACACTAATTAATGGATCAATTTTGATAGAAGTTTTTGCATATTAAAAACTATTATGGTATCTATTCCAGTAAATTAGAATATTAAATACAAATTTTCCAAATTGTTTGGGAAACCTTACTTTATTACCTTGATATGAGATAGTGGTAACAGGTAATATCACACTTCCAAATATTTTGAGAAGTACAGTCACTGAAATCCAATAATTTAACACACTGTCGGCATTTGAAAATTATATTACTTTTCTAAAATGTTTTATTTCAGAGAAAAAAATCTAGGAAAAGGGTTTTTTTATTAGCATCATTTGATTTGTTGACTCAAAATTAATTTATTAATTTTAAAAATATAATAAATTTAATAAACTGTACGAAAATTTACTCAAAACTGCTCTTTAGCTTGGGAAACTTTGTGTGATATGCATCTGTTCATAACCTTATTTGCTCACAGGCATGCATAAACGAACTCAATTCTGCATCTGTTTTTGATTAGACTTATATTGCATTGTTACCTTGCTTGGTAAAATAGGAGAATACATGTATGAGTGGTCTCATAATTTTACTTTGATTTCATTCACATTTTTTGTCTTGCATTTCTTCTAGCAACAACAATCAAAACCAATTTTAGCCCTCTGTACAGATGGATATACTTAGTCTTTTGTTAGTATATTTTCTGGTGATATCTGCTTTGTTATTTTCAGGATTGCATTTAACATGCCAAGGAGATTAAGCACTTTTATCAGACAAGAGCAACTAACTGTGTCTGTGAACAAATTACCTTATCTGTAATCATTCTTAAAGGATTAGATCACACGCATAGATTTTAGTGAACATCTGGATCATTAATCAGCTTTGGTTTAAATACTTTCATTATTTTATTTTCTGCTTGAAATTTCCAAGCAAAAAGGAGAAAAAGTCATACTGACCTTCAGCATATGTCCTCACTATGAACTGAGACATGTGGGCCACCAATCTATTCTGTAATTTTCTGGTAACGTAAATATAATACATTATAGAATTATAATTCTGCTCACTGTGTTAGCAAAGGCCATCACTGTGTATAGGAAAATTCAGGCAAAGACACTGGCATAAAAATAAAAAGACACATCATAGAATTGTCACAGCACATTCAACTCTTTTAAAGAGGAAATAGAAAAATACTCAGATAAAAGGGTGAATGAATGTGGGAATAGTCATGCTCATTTATGTGCAAGTTTTATCTTAGCATTTAGCCTTTTCTTCATGGTAAGTGTACTTTTTTTGTTGTTCACATTAAATAGCCATGCAAGTAACAGTTAATTATTTTATTTTATTCTTATTTCTGTCATTCTAAAAATAAGATTACAATGAGATGATACAGTATATTCCTAAATGTCATAAAATCATAAACTGTCAGTGGTTTTAGACAAAAATGTAGAGAGTTCATATGATGACAACATTGGATTGTATCAGTAAGTTTTATTATACTCTGAATTGGCTGAAACAAGTGGCACACGTATTTTACCTAAAGCACAGGGATATTCTCACTCACCATGAGACCAATAGATATGAGTTATTTCTAGGAAAAGGAACATTTTAGCTTAAATTAGCTGAACACCTTCAGGAGGCATTCTAGTTTCACAGTCCCGTGTACAGTAGGTAGCTATGGACTGCAATAAAATTACTCTAAGAGCTGTATTTATTGTCATTATTGCCACTGAATTGCAAAAAAGTATGTGTCACTGCAAGGAAATGTTTCTTGCCCTTAGGAGACTTCAGATCTTCTGTGAATGGAAAAAGGCCAGTATTAGGTCAGACCTGAAATATGCTTAATTTGGGTGGAAGTTCTTTGATTTTTGATGGGAATAAGAAGGAATAACCACTATCAGAGACTGTAGAGAGAAGTATTTGAAAATGCAGGATCAGTATAACTTCTTAGTCTATGGCTTATCACATTACTTTTGCTAGCAATGGGCTTGACTACTCATTCTCATATTTAAGAGGGTTATATTTTTCTCAGGGATTTTATTTTGTTTCTCAGCAGCTGAGCTGGTTTCAGTCCTTTACTGGAAGATTTTCATTAAAGATGACTTGAATTAAATAAGTGTTAGCTGTTTCCTTTGCTCCCAACTGCTCATGAGTAAGGCAGGGTCCTAAATAGTGTCAAATATCTTAGCCACCAGAACAATGTATGACACAATTTCTTAAGCCTGACTTGGTAAAAACCAGTTGACTTGTAGAGCAAATGCCATTCTGTGGTCAGCAAGGACAACAGTTACAAGACTACTTAGGTGCATCCCTAGACACAGCTAGAGAAATAGGTAAGTGACATAAATACTCTTCCAGACATGTCTTAGTGCCACTAGGCACTAAGTCTTTAAAGGAAAACAGGATTGGCTAAGCCAGGGGGAAAATAGCAGATCTGTGTGTGTGTAAGTGTCCAGAAGTACATTTACCAGCCACAAATTAAATCTATTACATGGCAGTGGAAATACTGCAGTGCAGAAAGTTCTGCAACTTCTACTTTGATTCCATATTAATCATTATTAATCAGACTGATTCATGAACTTGACTGGATTGGTCTGTCTAGGATACTGAAAAAAATCGTGCTGATGAGTGTGTGCAAACCATTTTTCTGTCTGCCCCTTCCCAATGACAACAGGAAACTTCAAGGCAGTGCTTTGGCACAAGGATACTGCATAAGAGGAGATAGGCAGTTCTTGCTAAAATGTTGTGATGGAAGAGCAGAATTTTTAGAGTTACTGGTCTAACAAAATTCCATCCGGACCCCTTCAGCTAATTGAAACAAGAGTATCTGTTGAGATGGGCTATGCCTCATGTCTGTACACATTTTGAGTGTTTGTAAGAACTTTTCCATGTGCATCTTTATACTGTACTTCTTCTCTTTGTCACTGTGATGGTCTAAAATGCAGCACAAATTCCTTTTTCCTGAAAAAATTATTTACTGTGCATTTTTAGATGAAAGTAAGCATTTCTTACAGCAGCCTTATCATAGTTCTGCATGTAGTCCTGACAGTTGGTGAACTGTTATTTCCTTGGCAAAATTAAACCTACAGAGCTGGGTTCCTTTTCCATAATTTTAGCATAGCAGCAGGGTGGAAACATTAATTTGCTAGTGAAACCTTCAGAAGTTTAAGAATTTCTTTCTTCTACAGTTTGCAAGTTTGGTTTAAATTCAGGAAAACAGAGCCTAAAAGCAATAATTTTAATTTCTTAGCATAATATTCCTTCTTTTAGTTGTGAAGTTCTCACATGGGGCTAAATAGGGGCTTTGTTTTATTCCCACACTGTTAGCAGACAGTGTCACTGTTGTAGCATTTTGTTTGTATGTGTAGCCATACAGTGATCCTGCTTCAGAGTTATTCTAAGACAAAGTATATAGGGGGGGAAGCATCTATCTACCATTCATTACTTTCCATTTACACAACTCATTATATTTGTTCTTCTTGCTTGTTTAATGGTAAAAAACAAATATTATTATGCTGTCAGTCTGTACTTTTATGAAATATCTGATATCATATGGCCAAATTGCTGTTCATAATATTAGAAAATGGTAGGTTTAAATGTCCTCCTTATTAAATATACTTTCAGACTTTTTAGCATCTTTCTTTTATGCCTGATGGATGAATCTGCGTATGCCTAGATGAGAGAGCGTGTCCTAGAAACATAAACATATTTTAAATTGGAATACTGTGCCGTGTAACAAAAAAATGAACCGTTTCTAGACTTTTTTTTTTTTTAATGGATCTAACTAAACTCAGTGTGGCTTCAGAGCCATGGAATTAAGATTTGCTATTCAGTACAATACACATTGGGAGGATCTGAAAGTATCCTTAACATAAGCAGAAGTTGGAGCACAGCATCTGCTGTCTTTGAAAACAGTCCTACAGCAAGAAAACATACTCCCATGCAATTTCAGTTCATGTAAGTTAGGTTTGGTAATGTAATGCCTCCAAAAGTGGTGATTTGGAATGGGGGAACACAGAAATGAAGGATTCCCATGCCCTTTGTCTTTTTGTCTAGGCAGTGACCATCATCTTGGGAATTGCCACATGAGTAATGGCAAACATCCTTTCTGTATGGTTACAAATCTTCCAGCATGCTCACTACTTTACCTGTTAGGAAAATGGCAGCCTGAATTGTTTCACTGTCAGTGCACTGTGCCTTCTCTGAACCAGCAGAGCTGGCCAGGAAGGAGTAAAAGGTTCCCAGTTTTGTTACTTTTCTGTGTGGAGGGAATCTTCATTAAATTGGATCCCTGGGCAGCTGCCAGCTGCACCAATGTATCACAATGGTATAGATTTAGTGCACAGATGTATCATTTTTTTCAGACTATACTTTTTCCCCGATGAAATTCTCAGAATTATCTCAAATATACCATTCTCCCTAGCCTATTCCTGATGGAAGGGTAGTATTATGTCCAGCTGATGCTGTTGTTATAAACACAAACTTCTGCACCCACACTAGTAGTCTGAGCATGTAGTAGCTGAGTAAATAAAAGGTGTTCCTTTGCATTCAGTGGGTTGTGTGAAATACAGGTGACTGCTCACCTCAATTTCTGAAATGAAGATTTCCAGAAAATACATCACTGTGAGATATATCTGCACTAGTTGTTGTATATGCTGGAAGTGTGAGAAAATAAATGAACATTTTAAAAATAGTTTGAAGATATAGTTCAATTTATTTTTAAAAGTCTTCCTGCATTTAAAGAGAGATGCCCTTCAATAGTGGATTTATTCCGTGTTCCTTACTAACATATCTTTGAGCTTTTCCATAGGGACACTACTGAGGAAAAAAAAAATGTAATTTCTATATAATAACAGAACTGTTTAATAATGTGTATGCCCCTCTTGGGAAGATATTATTTAATTCCTTGAGTGCATATGACTTGTATGATATATCCAGAAAGGAATTCAAAGTCCAGAGGCTGCCAAGACCTGCCTATACAACTGATCAGTCAAAGCAAATCACTTTGTCAATAACTTATCCATTAAACTCCGTGTAGGTTGATTGTCCATTTATTTGGCATCAAAACAGAAACAAGCTGGGGTTTGGCCTTTCTTGTTTGTTTGTTTTAGAATGGCTATAAATATCTTTGCTGAATCTCAAAACGGTGTTTACACTTTTCCTGCAAGCTAAGCTTCTAAAGAAGTATGTTTTCAAGTATTTCCAAAGTGAAAACATTCTTCACTTCTGAATGTGATCAAGTACATTTAACAATGACCAAAAATGTCAGTACATCTTCCCGCTTTTGAGCTGTGATTCATCAAGTTTCACAGTCATATTAGGCAGAAATCTTTTGCAACACTGAGGAAATTGACCAGAACAAATAAGCCAGATACAAAAGAAAAGAAATTATTTCTAGCTCTTTCAGAGAGAAGGATGAGTCTTCACTCTTTAATAAGCAAAGAACTTTTTTTTTTTTATCTTTTGCATCTAACCATTCCAGCTTGCTTTGTTTTTCCCAACAGTCAGCTTTCCTTCACTTTATAAGCCACAGCACTAGATATGTGGGATAAACAGAGGTGAAATCTTGTGCTGGTCTAAATGTGTGATCAAATTTAAACTTTTGCCAATATACAGAAATTTTAAAACTACTTTTTCTACATAACATATTTCCAAAATCATAAATTGGCTGTGATCACAGGATTCCCAGTGAGAAATGTTGGGCAGGAGAGGGGAGAGAACCTTGCTGGCAGCTTGTTTTGAGACTCAAATAACAGGTCACTTACCTCTTTTAGCTTCTTTCTGTCAGTAGTGTGGTTGTACCCATCCAGAACTTATCTTGCAGCTACATCATGTAGCTGTCTGTGCTTCAGCCCTTAGAAATTGTGTATCAACCCCTGAGTGGATTAATGCAAAGAGGTCTTTGATTAATTCTCTGTCACCTTCCACTCTTTTCCAGGACTCAAACAGAACTAATAGGTTCCACAAAATATCATTCAAAATCTACAGCTGAAAGGAGAAAACACAGCATGGTTTTAAAATGCACTTATGGCTTTTCTGTACATTAAAAAAAAAAAAAAAAAAACTATAGGATATAAAGAATAATAATAAGCAACTGAGCAGGTGCTGAGTCACATGTAGTGGAAGGAGTACTATGGCAGTTTCACATCCAACAAATCCTCTTGTGACTGAATGCCAGCCCTAATGTATAAGGTTAAAATATCTTCATGTGTTTAGTATTGTGACTCTGTTTTTAGAATTTCTGTAGTCTCTTACATTTGTGTTTGAAGTATATTTTCGCAGAAGGAAAGAAGTAACTTTTATGGTTCATGCATTAGATCTGTGGTTAGAGATGAGGCTTCAGAGCTGGATTTCATGAGCTTATGAGCTCATTTCTTCTGACAACTTATATGAATTGTGGTATTTTTTTCCCCCTTGTTTTTTGTCAATGAAAACCAAGTTACAAGCTACTTCCTCAATCTGCAAGAATCACCTATTCTTTCTTCTTCCTTATTTTTTCTTCTGAACACAGTATCAGGTATAGTTATTCTTACTGAAACAGGGTAGAGTGCTTCGAACTGCAGGACTGTTATTCCTACAAAATTCCAGCAACCTCTCCAGTGTTGCAAAAGATTTTCACCTGATACAGTTCTGCAGCTCAAGGCCAGGTGGCATATGTCTTGTGACTATGCATTCTCATAAATACAGTATGGCAGAAGCCTAAATGGAAACACATCTTTTTGAAACCATCTGTTCTTACAGATATCTGCAACAATAAAGAAAATAAAGGCTTTAAATGCTGCAATGCTGCTTTAAACCTTGGAGGCATTTCCTATTGGTCTTTATTCTGAGATGCTCTCAATTCATTTCACTTGGAAATAGATCAGCTGCCATGTTTGTTGCTGTTTTGTTTAAGAGCTGTGGAGAATCTGACTATAGATGGCTTATATATATATAAATATTTATAAAACAGAACATTCTCCATGGTGGAAAGCGTCAGGTTGCCCTCTGGTGAATGTAGCTTGTCTTTGTGCATTTTATACTAGCTTACAGCCTTTCCCCTTATTTCTTCTTTCTTTATTTGAGGGAAGTTGCATGTGATCTGTTGAAAGGCAATATTGCAGCAGCTCCCACAAAGTTGATATTCCTTAACTGCAACTTATTTAATTTCATCGCATCACTCTTGTCATGTCTTGACTGTAAAAATGCTCAGTTGGAACAATATTCCTAAGTTTCTTACTTGAATTTGTTGAATTTGTTGTCTTGTGGAAGATATAATTTTTTCTTCTGTTACAAGCAGAGAATGTTCAAAAAAGAAACACCATGACAGGTTCACATCCAACAAATCTTCTTGTGACTGAAATTTAATGTTAAAATAACTATTTGTGTTTCATATTTTAGCTCTGTGTTCAGAATTTCTGTAGTCCTTTACATTTCTATTTGAATATAGAGATTCTCCCAAAGTGAGAGATGAAAATTCTCAGAAATTCACAATATAAACAAATAGTGAACCTGAAATGCAGTGATACAAGTTGTGCCATTCCTCAAGGACTAACAAAGAGCAAAAATGACAAAGGAAGAACCAGCAAACAGAGCTACAATTTCTAATCTAGAAGGTCACTATTATCCACTGGCTTATCTGAAATAGTTAAACCTACGGGCCACATATTTGGCAAGAAATTCTGCTTAGGCATCAAAACGGGCAGGAAGGAAAGGCACCACAGGCACCATCCCTAATTATCCAACTGGCAGGTTTTTTTCTGCGTGTAACTACCTAACAGCATGAATTTGCAGGAAACACATTCAGTCTCTTTTTCCATCGTGTCTCATTGTCAGCAGGGTGATAGAGAAGGGGAAGGTTGCTCTTGACCAGCCTGGAAAAGGTGTCAGCCTCTGAACCGCAAAATGTAATTGGCCTTTTTATTCAGGGCTGGAGGCACGGGCTGGAAGAGAGAACTTTCTGCCCGAGCGTCTTCTCCCGGCAAAGGGAGAAATGAAATGTCACACCAATTATCTGGGCAGTGGGCAGTGTAAGGAAAGCTGGCTGCAGCTGTGTGGAGCTGCAGCCAAGCCCCAGTTACTGAAAAGGCTGAGGATGTTCCCTGTGCTGTTGGCTGCCCACAGCAGACCCTGGCACACTCGGGTCGAGGTGTGGCTGCAGCACCACGAGTTCTGAGCCTTCGGTGGGCATGGAGCAGGCACTCGGGGCTCAATCAGCTTTGCTTGCAAAACACAAACTCATCTTGGTGCCATTCAGCACCAGTACCCCTGAAGGAGGTGGAATTGCATGTCTGCACTGATATCTGAATAGTGATGGAGCTTGGAGTGAGGCCTGGGTGCACAAAAAGCTGTGCTCTGCTTCAGTGTTGTTTTGGTGGTGGGATGAAAAAAAGTAACTCAGCACATCAAGAATGTTTAAACAAGAAAGGGATTTTGAAGATTTCTCAGCAAAACTCCATCTGGCAAAAAGTACAACTGAATGTGAAATGTAATAGACTATTGTTTTATCAGGAAATTAATTATTTTTGTGGTAAAAAATCCAGTTTTTAGGTCAGACCAGGTCATTCTCATCCAGATGCTTTATATCCAAATTATAAACTTTTCTGGTGCATGAAAAAAATTTGCATTGTGTTACAGTGAATTAATATTCACAGTTTTCAGCAGGTGTGCTAGCTTCTCATATGACAGTGGGACATTCTGCTAAGTGCTGTGACATGACAGCAGCTGTGATAAATGGAGCTGAGATATTAAAATCTTTTAAGTAGCAATGGTATTCCAGCTGATTAAGCACCAGTTCAAAAAAATGGATTTATTTAGAGTTTCTAAGGCAGGTAAACAGCCAAAGGAGTCCAGCAAGACACATTACAGGTGATAAAATGGTTAACGGTGTGTCACAGCTTACTATACTTCCATATATTTCTCTTCATTTCCCTCAATAATATTTAGTATATGCTCCATAAAGCATCCTTTTTTATCAAGTACCCTTTTAAATGTATGGGCTCTTGAGGAACACATAGTAGAGAAAGAGGGTTTTTTACCTGAGACAGTCTAGGTGTATGAAATAAATCCAACAAAGAAATAAATTCTACCTTCTAAAAAAAAGTGAAATAGTAACTACAAAAACATTCAAAATCTACTACAATATTTTTAAGATTTGTGACATATCTTACATTTTCTGCAAATCACTCTTTAATGCTTAATGAAAAACATTTATGCATGATATTGATGAGGAACTTAAAAACATGATATGGAAATATGAAAATAGGGGTTGTATGAATCTTTAGAAAAGTTATATCCTTTCTTCTCATCTAAAAGTTTTCCACTATCTATTGTTTGACAATATTTAAATTGTTAAATTAAAATATTATTTTAATTTAATGTTAAAATTAATATTCTTCAAAATTTTAAAAAGTCAACTATATCTCCTTTTTAGCATTTATCAAATTAATATTATTTGTAAAAATAATTCTTATCTGCACATAATATTTGGGGGGATTGGTTCATTAGTTTTGTTATTTGGTTTTTTTTCCTAAAAACAAAACCAACCTTCCTAACTTAGTAAATGATATTAAATGTTGTATATAGTGACAAAAATAAATTAAATAGCAGACTTCAGAGAGACACAAGAAGCAGAATTTGAATAAATACTTTATATCAGCCATCAGGATTTGAAAATATCATCATAAAATCTATCTATATTTGGAAATGCACATTTACTATCATTTAATTTACAGACAAGTCCTACTGTAATGACTCTGCTTTCTAGTTGTTCCTAGCCAGGCAGGAGTTAGAGCCATTACAAGATGATGCTAATGGGAGGAAATAAAAGAGGCTGTGTTTGAAGAGGACTATACTCCATCCATGTGCTTTTACCTTTGAGCATCACGGAGTAAAGCAGGTAGCACAGTAATTGCTGTTTCTACAGAATAATGAAAAGAGTGTTTTACCCTCTACATGACTTTCCAGGCAGAAAGATTAGAAGGCTGGAATCCTCCCAACCCTATTCCTACTGCATCACAGGTGGACTGAGCAAGGGACAGATCATCTTAGTGATTTGATATTGATCATAATTTGAGGTTATTCTCACTGGTTTCATAGCTTTTAGTTGGTAAATTAAAGATATGTGCATATTAGGCCCTTTTTAGGCAAAAAAAAATAGGGCATCAAAAGAACTGGAAAGCATTTTGTGTGAAATCACAGAAGTGACTACAGTAGATAAAAAGTCTTTGATCAAAAGGTGATACTCAGTAAATCAAAACCCACATTCTACTTTGAGGAAAGGAGGAAAAGCTTTCTGTCAGATGGTGCCACTGCTCTTAAACTTAGCAAAGAATGCTATTTGCCTGCTTTACTCAGTTCAAAGTTAAAGTACTATAATGCTTCCTTTTCCTCCAACCCACTTCTTGCAAAGGTGCTGTCGTATAAAACATCATGTCCTGTAGTGGTTTTCCTCCTTTTCTCCTTTTCTTTTCTTTTCTTTTCTTTTCTTTTCTTTTCTTTTCTTTTCTTTTCTTTTCTTTTCTTTTCTTTTCTTTTCTTTTCTTTTCTTTTCTTTTCTTTTCTTTTCTTTTCTTTTCTTTTCTTTTCTTTTCTTTTCTTTTTTCTTTTCTTTTTCTTTCCTTTTTTTTTCTTTTCTTTTCTTTTTCCATTTCCTTTCCTTTCCTTTTGAGGGAAGGAAATTTAAGATACACATCTTGATACATCTCTGCTGCTTTCTCAAGGCAGTTAATTTTAAAAATGAAGACAAATAATAGCTGATTGCTAGAAACAGCCACACTGCATTTTACAGTGTGTTACTTGCTGCTAATGCTTCCTTATTTTTGCTCTAAAAGTAACAATTTAGTAGGGATAGGATGGGTCTGTAATGGATCATGACAGTCCAGTTGCCTGAGTCATTGCTATTTAGTAATTCTACCAAAGACATAAAAATTGGATTTCCTCTTGCTCATTGCTTCTACTGAAATCCCTAGGTATTGTCTGAGAAACACATTTATAGGCACAAAGCATATGGTTCACAGCCCTCAGCAGCAGGTCTGAATACCTTCTAAAATTTAGATAGCTCCCCAGTCACATTTTAAATTCAGTTCCAGATTAGCCTCTAAGGTAAATGGACAGGCAGATTTCACATCCCAGAAAATTTCCTTTTTTTACTATATAGTTGCTCTCAAAGAGCAAAAAATGTTTGTTTCATTTTGTTTTTTCAGAGTGAATTTATGAGGCCAGGTATTGTTATACTGACTGGCAGACATTTTGAGGTAATAACTCAATTTCTGAGCTTCTTTAGAGGCTTCTGTAGCCATTGCTGTATTTCATTAAATATTCATTGCAAGAGACATAAGTGGATGTAACTAACTGGATCCTATTCTCCCAGTTATGTAGGAAAATATAAAATCTTAAAATAATGCAAAGATCATGTGAGATACAAAGCTCTCCAAGAATCATGGAATGCTCCCTCTTCCGTGCCTCAGTAGTGCTCATATCTGCAGCTGCAACACTACATAAAGAAAACTATTTTAACTGCAAGTTCTAGCAATGGGATGTAAATATGATGATTTTGTGATGCAGACTCAGTGTCCTGAATAATCAGGATTGTGCAATTCACTGGTGTGAACTATAACAAAGAATATTATAATTCTTTTTCCAGTTGCTCAATAAATACCCATCTATATTTTGTTGATAGTATACCTATTCTATAAGAGTTATCTCACACCTCAGCCTGAGGAATACACATTGCTGCTTTGTTCTGTTAAAAAATGATGAGTAAAAGACCTCACAATTTCTAATTTCTAATTACTATTGCTCTGGGGAGGAGTAGGCTATAAAGACATAAATTGAAAAAAATGGTAAAAGTAATTTGCTTTATGAAATTGTTTTTTAGGGGGTTTGGGTTTTTGTTTGTTTTTTTAGTTGTTCCCCTTTAGATTGTCCTCAGTGTACCCTTAAAATGGAGAACATAAATGTTTGATTTTAGCTTGGCTTTACTTTTGCAACCTGAAGCCAGCACCTCATACAGCACAGTTTTGCAAGCTGCCATTTTGCCTTAGTGTAAAGGCATGATATCATGTTTCACCAAATATGGTACCTGCAGAGTTGTCATTTGTGCTGAACTCATACTTTAACTTCCTTTTAAATCACTGCTGACTTTCAGCTCTCTAAATTCCCATATTTTTGTCCAGCCAGAAAGCTACTTGTATTCTATTATTTACTTCCCTTCTCCTACAGCTGTACTAGTAAACCTAAAAATTTACATGCAAGGTAATAATTTTAGCAGTGTTCATGGAGAAGTAGTACCATAACTCAGGAATACTGTCACATATTGTATGCTTCCACATTATATGCTGCTCTGCTATAATAGGCACTGAAAGGAAGAATAATAGCACAAAAGGCAGCAAGCCGTGGTGGTAGAAGCTGGTTTGAATCTCTCTTGTGTCTGAGCTGCAGTTTCTGGGTTTCACATGCCACTGTGTGACTGCCAATAGCTGCAAATGACTGGAACACTGGATGGTCTAGTCATCTCTAAGAAATTCCAGAGATTTAATTCAGGAACTGTGAAGTTGGTCCTCTATATTCCTTTTTTTTCCATCTGCTGCTGATGGCTCTATGCTATCCATCTTGCTGTTAGCTAAACTGCTACCATCCACCAATATCTGTAGCATTCAACCGTTCTGGGAGATTAATTCATCTTTGTTCACCTCAGCATCTCTTACCTGTGTGCTACAAGTGCAGAGATTCACAATGAATTTAAAATCTGTTCTTTCCAGTTAAAGCCAATGGCAAAATTGCCATCAGTACAGTGCCTTGCTTAAATGTAACACTCTTTTCCATAAGTGTCTCTATGAAGTGTAATTGCTTTGTACATGTCATGTTCTGATATGATTGCTGCTTATTGTCTTGTGCTGTGGGCACTTTTTTTGTCATTTCATGGCTTGCTTTAGTAACACTTAACTAACAGGCAGTGAGATAGACAGGATGGATGTCATTTAGGAGGTGATAGTTCTCTGCCCCTTCCTGCTTCAGCAGATCAGTCAGTTGGGTTTGTCAGGACTCTCTTCCCAGCTGCTGGAATTAAGAAAATCTCTTGAAGGGACTGCTGCTGTGCTGCTCCAACAGCTTGTGTGATTTGAGAGGCCACAAAAAGAATACTAACAAAAAAACATCCTCAGCTAAAGAATGGAAAAATGCAAAACACAGGACAGAATATTTACAAGTTTAATAATGAATTTCCAGGGAAGGCACATGCGTGGTAATTTCAGTATTTTTTGCCATTACCACTGGTTTTTGTGTCATATTTATTTGTTTATTGGGGGAGGAGGTGGGTGTGGAGGAAAGTGCCTTGGCTTAAACTGTTTCTTCTGTTGTCTGAAAAAGGAAAAGGGGCTCCTCCCATCTCCAGAAACAAGCAGATCAAGCTCTTTGATACCCTTTACCAGATTTACCTCCACTCATTTCCTCTACTGTTACACAAGTCTGATAAAAATGGCACAGTTCGTTCACACTGAATCACAGTGAATTCCCTTTCAGGGGAAAAAAAAAAGCAAAAGAACATCACTTGCATACCTCAGTGAATTAGAGCCATTGTTTTTGATTTCCTGGTGGGTAATTGAAGGCTTTTACAGCTAGAAGAAATTATTTATAGAGTCATGAAAAATGGATTAACTTTCCTGAGAGCTTCATTGATGTTTCAGACATCTACTTTATTCCAATTAAACTTATATAATCTAAAAATCAATAAACTTCTTTATTTTAGAGAATAAATTATAGAGGAAAATAATTTGTTTAGTCTTTGTGAACTGCCATATTGCCACATATTTTATATATGCAATCTCTGCAAGGAACTATAGACCTCAGAGTGCTCTTACACTCAGTACAGACAGAAACCTTTCCTTTATTCCATCCATTTCATAAACTGTTCAACCACTTGCAAAGGCTGCTCCCAAACACCTCAAAATATACCTCAAATACATGTCATAAAATCAATTTATGTATTTTTTGTGTACTGTGCCTGCTGTCTCAAATCTTATTAAGAACAGTCTATAATTTCAAATTGCACTTTAAAAAAATCCTTTCTCCTTTAGAATTGGTGAAGAGGTATGTCTTTCTGCCTTCCAGTGTTTCAGGAAACATTATAACATTTCCAGAGAGCTAATTACCATCTAATACAATATTTCACTTTGACATGGCAGCTACTATTACTATCTAGTTGCAGCTTGAAATTACATTAAGGTCTTCTTAAGAATATTTCTAAGGACAATTTCATAGAAAATTATTTCTTAGAGAACCTAAATCTGAATAACAAATGGTTTAATAAATGCTTTTAATATATGGGTTAAAAAGTAGGTTTTGAAAGGTAGGAGTTCTGAAAGCTGTGTTTCACCTCTGCATATATTAATGGGAGATCTCTGAATTTTTCTGATGGGTGGCAGAAAGAAAAAAAAAAAGAAAAGAAAATCATTAGTCAGTTTAAATAACTTATTTTACCAAACTGGGAAGATGTTTTTATCTTCCACAAACCACCCTCCTCCTTCTTTTCCCGGAAAAAACGCACACAAGCAAGACTAATTTCCTGCTTTAGAACATAAATACAAAGTTCCTTGAAGGAAAAACACTTTACCAGAGTCCAAGACTTTTTCCTGTTCTTGGATGACATTGTCTGAAGTTTGAACAGCACTTTGTCCTCAGATACTTCTAGGGAAGTGCAGTAATGGGATGACTCTCAGTTTTGTAACAGAGGTAGAAGAAAATGATCAAAAGCAGATGATGAATTTTGCTGCTTTTGTGCAGCAAGAAGCTCTAGCAAGGCTCAAACTGGGCTGAATCTGCAGTGCAACCATTTGCTGAGGTGATCTCAGGCAGAGCTGATCCTAAAATATGGTCCTGTTACACCTCAGAACCATTTCTAACAGCCAGGCATTCCTGCTTTTCTGAATAGCCCAGGAGTGGAGCATATCTGCCTGCACAGTGGAAACCAAACATGCATAAAACATGTTTTGCAATTTGATTTGCCTGTTTGGTATGTTTGTTTTTGATAAGGGTTAGTCTTGCTGACATTAATCTCCCTATTTCCCTGGCTCTTTGGGTATGCAAATAAACTGGCTGGGAGTGCAAAAGGAAGGGCTCAGATGTACCACCTGAATGTCTTAGATTTTATGTTTTATATGTGTTTAACTTTCACATTCTACTCACACAATAAAAGTGTCATCAAAATATAATTTTTTAGAATACATATCCATTTCCTCTGGCATAAATCCTCCTTTATCCCCATTTTTCCATATGTTAAGCAATGTATACTATACTGCCTGCCAATTTTTTCACTATTTTTAATTTTTTTTTTTCCAGTCAAGGCTACATTTTACTTACATAAAATGAGGTCAAAAACATATTCCCTTCCATCCCGTCAGACCAAATTTGCTCTCTGACTTTGTTCTCAGACCTGATGTGCTGAGTTTCATTTTATGGCAATTGTTTTATAGGCTAGTGATAAATCTTAGTGAATGGAGTGTTTATAATGAAAATACTACCAGGCCAGGAAATATTGGCCACATTAAAGATCAGCAGAATTATAACAGCCACAAGATTAAACAATACTGATCATTCAGCCCACAGCAGTACTCTCTTTTGAATGGCAGTATACTTTCTCCACACTACACACTTTTTATGGATATAAGTAATTTTTTCCTTCATTTTGCTTTAGATATTCTAATATTAAATTAGAAATTCACTGTTTCACTCCATCTCTGTAGTATCAGTTGAATTTCATCAGGCCTGTATAGTGTTTTCTAGAATAGTGTATCCGAAGAGAAATGTCAACATGATTTGAAATGCAATAAATATTTAAAAGTGACATATTCCATATCATCAAAGTGATATGCAATGTATAAATTTGCATTTTTACATTTAATTTTTCAGTAAGATGCTTTCGGTTACATCAGTGGTAGATTTAGGTGTTGATTTTTTAACAATCTATCTGATAAAATCTCTCTTTTGACTGGGCATTTAGTTTGACTGTAATAAAAAACAACATAAACATTCTTAGAAAGTGAAAAGTGAAAACTGAGCTAACAAATTGGTAAACCAGGATGATAACACTACAGACATAGCTTTAAATTATTCTAGTACATGCACTTTGCAAGGATGTAAAAAAAATTATACTCCAAATCAATTTCTACCCAGAGATCTACCATCAGTTGACTGTCATAATGGCTTCGTGCTCTACCAGGAGTCAAAAGCAGATAGCAAAGTATGGAGCTCTACCTACTCAGACACAGCAGAAAATTATTTAAGAAGAAGTAACTCAATCCACACAACTTTATCTATCCTTCACATTTGTTTCTGTTTTCACTAGCTTCATATTCTTCCAGCTTTTCAATTAACCCAGGAGCAGGTTCATTTTCCTGAGTATTTTCTTTTGTTTTTTTTTTTTTTTTTTGTCTCCATGACACAAAATAAACACTAAAAGAATTTTCTTGTTGGAGTGTTCCCTAGCTGCTGTCTTTTCCCTCCACTTTAGCCTTTCCCATATGCACTTAGGATCAGAGCATTCTTTTTTCTTATTTCTTGCATTTTGCAATTGGATCTCATTCAAATGCTCCTTGAAGTGAAGGAAATAGTCACTTGCAGAAATTTCTCCTCTACCTTTTTTTTTCCTTACTATTACCAACATGGAATGTCTGCTTTGTGAAGGTTCTGTTTAAAAAGTTCATTGAGTTTTGAGCTTGAATTGGAAAGTGAAACTATATGTATTATGTATTAAAATGCTTAGTCTTTGTTTACTTTTGTGGTGAATGAAATAAATTTACTTGGCACAGGCACAAGTTCAGAAGCAGGTAGTATTCTCATTATAAACCTTGATTTTACAACTTATGTGGAGATGTTTTATATTAGGTTTTACATTAGTTTCTGGTTGACTGAGCCTGTGGTTTAAAGGATAAATTAGGCCAGGGATGTTAGCCACCTTGGACAAAGTACTCAACCTTTTCAAGTGGTTTTGTTAGGGCACTCATTCAAGATTTTATTTGCTGTTAATTAGCTTGCAGACATTTTGATACATTTTAGTATTAAACTGCCCACATTTCCTCTCAAAAGCTTTTTTTCAAGGTCATGATGCCTGTATCTTTCAGTACTAAACAAAATCCTTGACCAGAGTCATTTCTCCATACATATAAATTTTGGATCATCTGTGTAATGATTCAGCAAAACCTATAACTCTCCTAACTTAGTGTGAGTCAAGAAGAGCTGGTCAAAAATGTCTTTAACTGATTTTTTTTTAATAGAGGATTTTTTCTCTCCCAAGAAAAATGGCTCAAAAGAAAGTATTTTATTGTATTACAGAAGAGTGTGGGTTGCAGAATGAGGCCCCTCAATGCCAGATTATCAGGGTTTCCTGAAAGATACTTTTAAATCAATAAGGTAAAAATTCAAAGTATCACTGCAGAAAATTTCACTTCTGTAGAATCCATGAAACCAAACTCCCTTTCTTCATCTGGAAAATTATGTTTGTTTTGTAGCAAATTTGGACCTTAGCCTTATTTTGTCTCAAGTGGGAATATGATTGAACCTCCTTCAACTGTTCTGGCATAGTTAAAGAGCTGGACAGAGGGTGAGAGGAGACTTGTTTAGTACTACAGCATTAGCACAAATGCAAAAAGCTGCAAAGACAAAATGAATTAATCTCTGCAAGGAGAAGGAAGATAAAAAGAAAGCTAAGTACAGGCTTATTATGCTTACCTGCACATTAGTTCAGAGCACAAAACTACAAAAACTGCTGTTCCACGTTACTCAATCTCCTTGAAGTTCAGGCACACAGGCCTACGGTTACAGATAGTAGAAGAGCACAAGTCAAAGAGATATAATATGCAAAATAGATCAATTTTTTCAAATATGTGTCATATTTTGGCTTCAGAAACACAAGCAAGTAAAGAAAGGACTATTGGGTAATGTGAGTTGTGTAAATAACTTACTTTTCCCTGCCCTGGGTGGAGATGTTAGGTGGTAGGGATTTATATACATCTCCTCCCTTTATAAACACATGTAAATACATTATTAGGAAAAAAAAAATCCTAAGGGAAACCAATTAAAAGTAGAGACCAAGATAAAACTACTTATCCTTGAGAAAGATGTGTTTGATGTTCTAATATTTCTACCACTTCTAGCTTCTAGAAGCTACATCAACTTGTGATAGTCCAAGCACGTGGTTCACAGGTTAAGTGCAGCAGGACAGCAAGTATTTAAAAACACTTCCCAGAAAAGTACAGCAACAATTAAGCTGACCTGGCCTTCAGTCAATACTTTGACTTTAATTACATGTTTCAAGATACTGCTTTAAATACCTGCTATTTTAGGTAGGGGTGCAGATGAAATAATGCATGTTTTTCCTGTGCATAATATTTACAAGCAATTCACATTGTAGGTATTGAAACAATTTTTCTGTGTTTCAAAATATTGACATGTAGACATGATTTTTGTGAAACTCCAGTATTCTTGTGCCAAAACTGGAATGTTGAAATTCAGCATATTGTAAAGTTACTGGTCTTAACGTGGCAATCCTGCAGTCTCTTCTGCATGCATATGTAAAGCTCCTTCTTTTCTAGAGGAGGACTTGATGACAATGCCAAAGGCTTTTAAGTTAAATAATAGTCTTCCACTTCTGGAAAGTGATATGGCTCTGTAACAAATATGTATCTACTCAGGCACTTACTAACAATAAACATAGTTACTATTTTTATGTCAAATTCTCAGGAAGATGAAAATGTTTTTCAATTAAGAATGGAAAAGAAATATTTTAAAGGGGGACTGAGAATTTGTCATTCACTCTCTTAATATATTTCCTATGTATTTTAGTCTCATTTTAAATAACTTTTATTCAAAAATATTTATAATAAGCAAATTAAACCATTTTCTTAAAAGTCTGCCTCAAAAATTAGGTTTCTTGATATTCTTTCTCCCTTCAGAAAGATATATGCATGTGATTAAATTAAATCCAAAATCATTTTAGACTGTATGAAAGTTGGAGCCCAGCTGTGCTCCCTGGAGTTTTTATTCCAACTGCAGTTAAATTCAAAGGGAAATTTGTATTTCTTTATATGGAACTGAAACAGGCCCACAGTTTCACTTTCAATAAGTATATGGAAATCAATATGCTATAATGCAGTTTACACTATTTTTCAGTTTCCATCTGCTGCCTTCCATTGCATCTTTTTGTGAGTGACAGCATAATAATTGCTGTACCAATTAATGCCCTTCCAATTCAACTGCATCATTACTGCAAAATAAATGTTTTGCTTTGTAGCAGTTTGTCCTGCTATGAAACTTTGCTTTAGTTATTCCAATCATCTAAGAGCAGAAAAGGAAAAGCTGCTTTGTCATCAGTAGCTCAATAGAAGACACTGTATATTCAATACAGAGAGTTGGCAGAATTTTAGCAAGTATCAATTTATAAATAGGATAGCAGCAATCATTTATTTTCTGCCTTAAATGAAAGTATCCTTTTTGATGCAATAATAGCCACTTAACTGATTTGAGACCAAAGTAGGGGGGTTTACTGGAGAAAGGTTTTTTCTTTATCCAGAATAAAATATGGACTCTCTTTCTTTGCAACAAAAGCTCTTAGAAAATAAAAGCTTCCATCTGAAATAAGCAGTCATAAAAATTTAGTTCTTTTCAGTAAGAGTTTAATTTTCCCTAGTGGCAATTCAATGCATAGCTACAGTGTCTTTCCCATTCTGTCCTGTGTCTCTTAACAAAAATGCTGCAAAGAATATAAGAGGTTGAAGCACTTTGGGACAAGCTTCCCCTTTCAAATGATATCCTCAGTGCAGTCTCTGGGCCTCCTCTGGTATAAACAGGAGCTTGCACTGCTGTTAGAAAGTCCTTAGAGAATGCAAATCTAGATTAAAGTCTGGTACTAGTTTTGGGAACTTTTCTGGCTCAAGAGTTGCATTTATGTTGTCCAGTGAGAATTGTGTGAGGAAACAACATAGAGATAACTCCTTCTTACTGTTGTTCCATTCCTGGAACATCTGTTAGCTAATTGGGTTTTTTCCACCTTCTTGCACTATCCTTTTGTGCAGTGATAAAATATCATCATCTCTGTTTCCCTGCTTCCCAGACTGTTCTGTTTATTTTGAACAACAAAATTTTTCAATTAATATTTCTAAAAAGAAGCTGCTGCTTTACAATGGAACAATTGATTCACTTTATTTATTCTTAGCTTGCACTGATTGATTCATAGAAATTTCTTTTGAGCCAACTTGTTTTTCTATAGCATTTATAGAAACATTTATAGCAATCATAGAACTCTTACAATCCTAAAGTCTCAGATAAAAAACATAACACTAAAAAGATATCCAATTGGTTTTAATATAATGACTTCAATTTTGTGTTCATAATCTTGGAAATGGAAATATCAAATTTTATTTTCAAAAATAAATTTATTATTCATACCAAGAAAAATAGAAATGCATTGGAAGCACATCCTTCTGTTTGTAAAGTCATCTGTTCAGATTAAATCCCAGATGAAAGCTTGCTGTGCAGCTGCAAATGTCTTTATTTTTTACCTAATGGCTATCTCATATAAGTTAATTAAAGGCCTGCAACAGAGACTGAAACACAGGAGTCTCTGGTTCTATTAATTTTTAATCACTGTACTGTACTGCAGAAACATAAACTTATATTAGATCTTGTATGGGAAAAGCTTAGTCAGAGGATTTCAAAAGTGCTCCTGCATCAGAGCTGTGAGCAGCCTGGTGGCAGTGGCACTCACCTGCATTTGGTGGCACATTCCTCACAGGTCATCACTCACCAAACAAACCATCTGGCAGGGAAACCAGCCTGAGAAAAAAACCTGCCATCCCTTCCCTTTGGCTGCTTGTTCCTGCTCCTCAGCTTTGCCAGAGCAGAGATTTGTAGGGCTCTTGCAAACGAGATGACCAAAGTGCTTCAGTTACAAAGCAGCTTTTGAGTCTGAATGGCTCAGCTGAGGGACAGTGAGCAGCAGTGTCAGTACAGAGCAGAAAGGAACATTTTCAGCTGATTTTCCACAGAAAGTGTAGTGTTGAGTCTTACCCACAGGCAGAGGGGAATTTTAACACAGGACTTGTACATCAGAGATGAGTGCTTTAACCAAAGAACATCAGATGAGAATCCCTTGAATTCTTGTATTGGAAAAGAAGAGAGTGACCTTTATTTCATTTAGAGAAGAAAAAGAGTTGGCACCTTCCTTCTGGTTAAGAATTTGAATTCAGAGGCTAAAACAGAAACATATCCCAATAAGCAGAAGTAAGGGAGCTTTTAAAGCTTATCCCTGGATCTCTTCTCCTCTATTTTTTTTTCTTTTCATTTAGCTTATTACTGCAAGTTTTCTCTCAGAAGTTGTGATCGATCTACTTATATGTACATCAGTCACTGCTGTTACTAGGAAACCATTGGGTTTTTCCTCTAAAGAATTGTTATAAATAAGCACCATGCCATGAAATAAGATCCTTGTGTATACTGCCTCTCCTTCCAACATAATTAAGATCAGGAAAAATCTAATTTAATATAATTTGCTGGGTTACATTAAATTTTCTTGATGGATCATTCATGCCTAATTGCTTTGGACTGCAGCTTCATTGCATCCTATAATCCTGAGAGTAAATTTGAATAAAGGATGAAGCAGGCTGAATAATACTTATATTTCCAAGGTCCTGTCCTGCAACAGAAAAAAAAGCAATTCTTCTTCTGTAAGCCATGGTGGGTGAACCTCCCTCAGCTCTACTGGTGTCATCAGGTCATGAAATCTGTGTGAATCAAATTCATCTTATGCTGACTTCAGAAGAATTGTAGGGAAGAGTTAGTTTTGTGTACTTAAAAGCAGCTGTAGCACCAAAGAGATGCAAAATCCACAACCAGTATTCTTCTCCTTCTCCTTCTCCTTCTCCTTCTCCTTCTCCTTCTCCTTCTCCTTCTCCTTCTCCTTCTCCTTCTCCTTCTCCTTCTCCTTCTCCTTCTCCTTCTCCTTCTCCTTCTCTTATCTTAACCTTTTAAGGTCTAAATATGGCTGAAGCAAGAAATTTAGAAAGCTATGGAGTTGTAATTAATCCTTTATTGCAAAAACTTTACCTGTATCTTTAGTTTCAAAATCCTTACTGCTGACAGTAAGTTCCATTCTTTCAAAATTCACCAATTTTCTTTTACCTATAGCTTTCTCATTTCATTTGAACCAATGTCTGCTATTCTTTTTGTTATTATTTTTGTAAATTGAAGTCATACTCTTCAGCTTGAGCCTCAACCAGACATTTTAGACCTCTTGGCTCTGTTAAGTGTGCATTAATCTTTTCCATCTGTTTGTCTCTCTCTCTTCTCTTTCACTACATATCTTAGAAGCTAGGAGAGAACTCTGCTCCTTAACCCCTTTGGTTACAGAATAGCAAAAACTACCCCTGTTGTGACATTAGCATCTACAAACTTTATTTTAAAGAACAGCAAGGGATGTGCTGGCTTTTGGTGCATATATACAGGAAATGAACACCCTGAATTTAATTTCATTTTTAATCATTATAGGTTCAAATTCATCTTCCATATTCTAAGAGATTGCCTGAATTCCTTAGCTAGAAGTTAGTGTATTAAGGGCACACTTCATCACTGTATTAAAACTACAAAATTCTACTAAAGCAGATTTAAAATAAATTATACAAGATACAGTACAAGACACAAATAGGTGTGAGTTTAGGGAGCTCTGTGGTTGGTAAGTCTCTTTACTCCTGCTCGTTGTCACAGGGATTGTTTTATACTCTTTGGATAAAATACCTGAAGAAAATGAAGGAAAATTATGCCTTGACATACTTTATTATGTTTATGAGTAGGAAAGAGACAAATTTTACATAGGAAATCATGTGCCCAGTTTAGCAGTTCCTTATGGCATTTAAAAGACATATGATTCTAGCTTCTGGGTAAAAGGAAAGCAAGATCTTACATCCTGAGAAGGAAATGTGGCAGATTTGGAACAGAAAACTTAGTCTAGAATCATTCATTTTCTCATGTTTAGGTTTGCATTAGATTAAGAAATAAAGCTACAGTAATTGTCATGTAATCCCAAATAAAAGTAAAAAATCAATAAAGGCCTTATTTAATATCGGTAAAAAGTTGGTCAAAGCAATAAAGTCTTTAAGAATATTTGCAAACTTTATCAGCTACTGTGTAGCTCAGAACTCACAGTCACCATAAACTTTAATTCAGCTTGATGCAAAAGCTTCTTGAAGCAGAAAACATTTAAACCTTTCACCTCAGTCAAGTTTTGGTAGCCAATGTCAACCCAATGAATGAATAGTAAACACACACATAAAAAATTCATCCTGTTTGCTTGTGCTGTGAAAGGGATTTTATGATCATTAACAGTGTATTAAGACATTTTAAAAGCATTATGTAAAAATGTTTTGAATCCAAGATTCAATACACATTAAAAAAAAAAAAGATATATTGCATGAAGATATGCACTTTGAAAGTTTATTTTTTGTTACTAATTAAATTTCAGTTTAATAAGGAAATATGAGGTAGGAAAACTATCAGGTTATAGAATTGGGTCATCAGGTTTCATCACTGGCTTTTCACATGTGGTTTCCCATCTTACTGATTAAAGCAACGGTTATATGAGATTCACAAGCCCATCTGAAAAAGTGTCAGGCACATCCTCTTCCCAACTAGTATTCTGCCATCTGCACCATATCCCACCTCCAGTTCATTTCAGAATGACAGTGGCGCAGTCCTTACCTGACAAACTGGCATCATGTTCAAAGGACAGCAGGTAAATGAAGTGGCATTTGTGGTACTAATCCTTTTGAAACCCCTGGCATTACTTTCACGGGCAGTGCTTCAGGTAAAAAAGTCCTAACTGACATAACTAAGACTTAGTAAGTAGAAAATACACAAATAGGATGCTCTAAAATCTTGAAAAGTAATTCCAACCCTAAATTATGCCTGAGGCACTGTCAGCCACTGGTGCCCTCTTCTGCAGCTCCAGAAGGGCCCGATGCAGCAAGTCTGTTCTCCAGGCACCGTGGGTCAGTATGAAGTTAATCTCGAGTCTGTCCATGGTGAAAGGCTCCACAGCTCAGTTACATCTCTCGTGTCCGTGTCTCCCCGCTCAGGTCACAGCCTCGGCTCGGCGAAGGTGTCCCGGGCGCAGACATTTCCCAGCTACCCATCGGAGCAGGGCGAGGAGCAGCAGCAGCCGCTGTCGCTGGCCAGCAGCTACACCTTCAGCTACGGCTCGGGGCTGGTGCAATGACAGCAGGGACTGCTGGCCAGGATGGACACTTGAGCCTGGAGCCTCCCGCCGGGACCGGGAGCCGCTGGCCCCTCTGCACCCACCATTTGCCATGAAAACTGATGGCTACCAGCTCCAGCCGGGGCACCGCCCATGCGGAAACCTGGAGAGGCGGCTTCCCCGGAGCAGAGGCTAAGTCTTTATTTATTTATTTTGCCGTTCCTTTTGTCAGTATGTTCGGAAAGGAGGGGGTTGGGGGGAGGGAGGAAGGGGGGCCACGTCTGTGTTGTAAGAAAGTGGTGGAAACAAATGAAACTGTGTTGGTTGGTGTAAAGGTTTCTGCATGACCGGAGAAGGTCCCTTCTGGGGCTCCATTGCAATGGCGCATCTGACACTGGGGCCTTGCTGCCCGACCCCAGCAGTAGGCCAGCCTGTCTTCACCCACAACCTCTGTAGGTCCTTGCCACAGCCTACAATTCCCGCTGGAGTCACTGAAATGTCGCCAACTCAAGATGCAGCATCAGCGCTGCGGGGTCACCTTCAAATCCGAGTGGGTTCACCCGCTGCCCTGGAGGGTGGCTGGGTGTTTTTGAGCCAGACGCCAACAAATACTGGAGTAGCAGGCTGATATGTTCTGTTGGGAATAGCGTTTGATGCATTAAGGTAAGGTTATTGCCTGGTCCAGCTCTAATCTTAAATTCCTGGGGCACAATTCATCCCTTACTAGTGCAATTCTCATGGTGCCCCTAAGAGCTGTGAACATCCCTATCAGCAGCACAGTTTTGTCCTCAGAACTGCTGCAAAGTCTTCTTGCTCGCAAATTATTTAAGTAACCATGCCTGCAAGCATTACTTTAAAAAGCGGGAAAACTGCTCTTGAAACAAAAATAAAGTGGGCCACTTGCCCAGCTGGCAACCACTTGTGCCATGGCTGGGCCAGACATGGTAGAGCTGAGCTCTGGTCTTGTCTTTCTGGTCAGCGTTACTTTGATTTTCTGTGTTTCCTTCTCAGATTTCTGTTCTAGTTGAACATTGTATCTTGTATGATCATGTGTCAAGCATATGTTTACTTTCAAAAGGAGGATGAGTACCTCTCAATGGAAATTTTTTGTCTTTGGAAGACGTCTTTAAAAAATGAACTGTAGTAGGTGTTTGTAATCGGTAAGGAGAGAATAAGTTGGAAGGCATACCTGTAGGTGGGGAATGAATTTTATCTATCCTGAACATTTAGATTTTTGTAACTGTTATCAAATATTTATGTACTCCTTGTGATGCCCTGAAATGTTTGAAATTGTGGGGAGAAAAATCTGCCCCCTTGTATGATCTGAGGAGCCTTGTGTTCTGTTCCCAGTGTGAAACTATTGCCATGATTACCAGAGGGATTCAGCTAATTGGTTGTTTCTCAGGACAGGTTGAGGAAATGTATCAAGGAGGAGACACACAGACTCTTTTCCAATGAAACAATCGGTTTTATGTACTATAATTTAACTGAAAAAGTGCTGTTGGGTTGTTTTATATATGCACATTATATATATATGTATTAAAAGGTATGGAAGAAACTTCTGCTTTGATTAAACATTTACTAATACAGTATGGTCAGCTTTTCTCCAACCATCTTCCCGGCTAAGAGACCTTGCAGACTTACAGCTTTCTACACCTCAGTGAACGGCTGCTGAATAAAAAAGCTTTGTGATCCACTTAAATGAAGCAGTTCTACCCCACCACAATCACCTTTATTTATTTTTCCAGTTTATCCTTGTCTCATTCGCTACCTCTTTTCCTTCTCACAGTGCTGCCATACTCAGGAATAGAATGGCTCCCTACAGAAAGCATCTTGATGGGCTAAAATGAAAAACTGCTCTCCCACGCTGTCAGGGCGCTGTACCTAAGGTGCTCTCAGAGCTGTACCCATCAAGGAAGCTTCTTCATTCACACTTTCATTTAAGAAAAAGATTCGCTTGACATTTTGCTTAGGGAAAATTTCCAATTTGCAAACGCTAAATGAAAAATGTGATTCAAAAGGATAGGTATTCTGCTGGTATAATCCTGTTACTCAGTGCAGCTTTGCCAAGTATTTGCCTTTTGAGGAAGTGGTCAGTTATTTTTATTCCTTTGCAGCTGAGATTCTTTCACTTGCCCTAAAATTATATATATTTTCTTTGAAACTCCTTAGATTAAGTTTTCAATATGTTCTACAGGTTTCAATGCAGTGTCCAAATAACTTTTTTCCTCTGTCACTTAAATATTAGTCATTTTATAATTGCATATTCTACATAGTCCAAAAGTGGATAAAAGGCAAAACAGGAGAATATCATAACTGCTTTATAGTTCCAGTGTCCACATATTTTAAGAACCTATCTAAATCCTCAACCTAGTAGGTCAATCTCATTTTGATTAAAAGCATAAGGTCTATATAATGTTCTCTTTTTGTTTCCTGGGGAACAATTCCTGTATGTGGCTTTGCCTTCCTATGCAGTACCTGAGTATTGTCAAGTTAATGAAAATGTAGATGCTGTTTTCAAAGAAAACTCACAAAAAGGGAGGGAAGGGGGCATTATAGCAGTTTTGGCTATATATATGGCCATATAGGGCAACTTTGCTGAATATTTTGCTTTCATTGCATAATGCAACCATCTTCTCAACTCATACATTTATAAAATACCTGTGAGGTCTCATACAATATACAGAAAATTGAACAAAGCTGCAGAACACAACCAATCTATAGCAAATCTGACCTGTTGGGAACCTATTTCTTGTAGAGATCAAATATGAGCACACTAGAATTTGAAAATGAGGATGCAACTTTACAATGTACTTTAACACAGTCTAAGACAACTGGTAACCTGAAGCACAGAAGTATTCAGGAGCCAGTGGAGGCTGCCATTAGTGCCACTCCAGAAGAGCAGATGACATCACTGTAACATTGGTGTATTCACACAGCTTCCACAAATGTTCCTCAGAAAAGCTCCATGAGAACCAGGCAGACGCTGTGACAACAGTTTGCCAGAAAATTCTGTTTTCATGGAATTGCTTTAATTCCTGGCATAAGTTGTTGATAACCTAAGTGATGGCCCACTGAGACTACTTTGTACAGCTCCTAGTGCTTCCATGAGAAGGAAAACTCTCTTTTGGAACACATGGTAGAGCTGCCTGCCTAGAGACTACAGTGGCCTTTAAATAAAACCAGGGACCCCCTGGGACCCTGTTCCAGTCTCGGCTTTCTTCCTGTGCAAGGCACACAGATAATACATCTACTCCTGACCCAAGAGTTGCTCTCTGTTTTCAGCTAATGAGCTGTGAAAGGATGGAGGGCAACAAAATGTCTTCAGTGGTAACCAGGTGCAGCTGGTACAAATGGAACTTAGCATTAGTACATTATAAAGTAGAAGAAATAAAATAAAGTTTTCGATTTTATTTCTGTTTCTAAGGATATGTTATGAATATACAACTGTAACCGTGATTTACATTTTCTGAAATCACTCTCTGATAACAATATACTTACCCCTATGAACCAACAATACATGGCATTACTAAATATAGTTACTAATATATCTTAACTGTGAATATTATAGATTGATGCATGCTGGTACTTTTGATTTTGAAGTCACTTGGTGCAGAAAAGGTGAAATTGAAAGAGACTGCTAATAAATCATCAAATGGTGCTAAGGAACTTGAACAGTCCCATTTTTTTAAACAGCTACATGTCATTATTTATAGTTTAAATTGTGAGTGTAGTCATTTGAAACAATTTAATCTGCTTATGTAAAGGAAAAAGAAGGAGAATCTCTTGTAGCAGGGAGTTTGCTGTTTTACTGAGTAAATATTTAGACATTCCTTTTTGTGGCAGGCACATGGTCATATGTATCAAGTTCTGTCCTTGGGAGGTTTTGCTGGGTTTGTATTCTTTTTTTGTTCAGAAAAAAAAAGAAGCTACAAGTAAATCGTGAAAATATATTGACAAACCAAAGAAGTTTGTTGAGACAGTGACAGTAGGTGCTCTCTTTTTTTTTGTTGAAAGTCTAGCATGACATTTCAGGAAAATACTTTGTTCCACAATACAAGTAGAGAAATTCTGTTGGGATGCAGAAAACTATAATCAAGTTTTGTTCTAAGTTAATAAGACTTTGCTGGAAGAGGGGTTGAAATTGAGTATCTGAGGGCAAAAGTGTTTTAAAGTGCTCTCTATAGCAATAATTCAAGTACAAAATACAGCCTTCAGGTACCCATTTATTTAGAAGTTGCTAAGTGCAGGCAATCTGTGACGACCCTTAGCTGCTTACGGCAAAGAGAAAAAAAGGTCAATCATTAATCATATCTATGTATTGCATTTATCAGAAAAGGAATGAACTTCATGCTTGTTCAGCTTTCCAGTCTAAAAGGCTATGCTATGAGGAGTAGAGTTTTGTGAGATATTTGATTTTTAGGAACTTACAAAGACCATCAGCCTGTAGCATATAAACCCTACTCAGACTTAGCTCACCAGCCACATGTGCTAGTTTTCATCTAGTAACCTGGAAACTGCAGAGTGGTTTTCCACTAACAAATATAACTATCTTGACTGTGCATTTTAGCATGAAATACAGAACAATTTACAAAATACTAAGAAGAAGGAGTAATGAGTTCCAATTAATTTCTGCTTTATTGTTTAATATCAGTGTATTTTGGCTCCTTTTGATACCTGCTGCAAAGGAGTAAGTGTGGCTTTTATCCACGCACAGAGTGGAGTGAGCAGTGGGAAAAGTGTGAAAAGATGCTCTTTGATTATGAGGATAGATCCAACCACACCAGAAAATGTCTTTTTTCCACATCATTCAAATACTTGGACTCTTTCCAAATGCATTTATTACACAATGGGATATATTAGAATTTTACATTTTTCACCATAGAGAACTAGTCAGAATGCCTGCCATTGTTTTGTAAGTAGAAGGTAATGACTGTGCAACATCACTGCAGTGACATAACTTTAAAATCAAAGGGCTGAATGTATGAATTCTGCAGTTACAAAGTCTTGCACTACATTAAGGGTGCTGTGTTTGTTCTTGATATTATACCTAAATGCTCTTCACTTTTTATTTTAGATAAAAAGATGAGGTACATTGGAAACAAGGATAGGCTGATGGTGCAATGAAAGAAACTGCAAAGGATATT
The DNA here is from genome assembly GCF_903797595.1 of Erithacus rubecula. NCBI lineage: Eukaryota > Metazoa > Chordata > Aves > Passeriformes > Muscicapidae > Erithacus > Erithacus rubecula. The sequence goes on along the minus strand of NC_136689.1, from coordinate 93,479,368 downwards.
GACTTCCTTGTTAAAACAAGAAGTTTGTCTCCCTGTCCAGGTCCTTAAAAGACAGTAAAAGGTGATGGGTTAAGGTGCTGTGCATTCAGCAATTATTTAAATTGCATTGTGCTTAGAAACCTAAATATTACAATCTGCTGGAGAATTGGTGCTATTGAAGGAAATGGAAGTTTCACTTTGCAAAGACTTTTACATGCTTATACAGTTCAACAGATTTTTACAGACACAATTAAAACATATATGAAAGTAACTGAGGCTTAAGTATGATTAAATATAATTAAAGGATTTGACAATGTCCATAGTGTTATGAATATTGCAAGCTGTAATGGATACAATATTTTCTTTTTAACTGAATTCAAGCTCAAAAACTAATAGGCTCTCTAATATGAAGAAGTTAATCTTTTTAAATATCACATTTAAAGTCCCAAAGAATTAATTTCATTGGGGTTTTTTGTTGCTTTGATACAGAAATCCTCAGGAGGTTCAACAGATTTACTACGTTCTCTTACAATCCTGATATTGTCAAGTGCATTAAACTATTTTACAGTCGATTTTTTCCTGTGAGAATATTTGACATGAATGAAGTTAATTTTTAGTCAGCTGACACATTGTTTTCAGTCTCTTTAAAAATTGTATGATAACAAGATAGAGTGGGCATAGAAAATATCACAGAATTAATTGGCTGATTTGGCAATTCCTTACCAATAACCAAAGAAAAAAAAAAGGTTTCAATTTAACATTTATTCTCATCACTGCTCCTATACTTAAAACAGAATAATTACATAAAATAAAATGATCCTTGTGGATGCTAATGGCCACATTTCCTGAGTTTCCATATATGCTGTGACAGGAGCTATCCAGAACCACTTTTTTGATTTTTTTCTGAGTTGAGACGGTTACAAGGAAAAACAGAAAATACGTGGAAAAATTATTAGGACTTCTTACCAAAGAATGTTACACACTAACCTTTTATTTCTTTGAAAATCATCATTATGGAAAGGTAGAGAAATTTGTGAAAGGAAGTGAAACTGTGGTAAGAAATCAACAAAAATAAAAAGAGATTCTGTAATCTTTAAAAAGGTTAGGAGAAATTGACAAACACTTAAGCACACAGCAATGTGCCAGTGTTGAGTATGAAACAGTTTCCCTCAGCATTCAACTTCTTTATCAGGAGCTGGAAGCAATGTCATATGTTCAGTCTAATTCAGAGCTCCAAGTTGCTCAGTAGGAATGAACTGAAGCATGATGGGCTCATTTTCCCTAACCTGGTTGGAGGAACCAAGTACCAGTCTGCCTAACATGAATTGTGCAGTACAGAAAAGCCAGTATTTTGCACAATGCACCTCCATTGTTATCACACAGCTCTGTGGAACTCACTGCAGCCAGATATTGTCAAAAGTGTGATTTAGAATATTTCACAACTCATTGAATTCTGGGTGGTATTTTCCTTTAGGATCCATAAAAATACATACAGCGGTGCTCGAACTTTATTCTTCTAATTGCAAAATGTTCTGACAGAGTTCTGTAAGAAAGTTCCTCTCATTCTACCATTGTTGGGTAAATTGTAGACATTTCAAAGAAAATAATAAATGTCTGCTTAAGACAGTTTTATTTCAGAGGGGGAAAAAATGGTACTAAAAGAGATTAATTTTAATACATGCAAATATTTCTGACATACATTCCTCTTATATAGACAGCACAGAGAAAAGTATTGGAGAGAAAAGAAACATACTGGGCTTTTGTTTATATCTTAGTATGACAACCTATTGTTCACTTAAATAATTTTATAAAATTTTCTGTTTAATGCCACAAATGGATTATTTACTGTAACAATCTAATTGAATAAACTGTTAAGAGAGGTGTTAAATACCCTTTAGAACCACTGAGATTTTTTTTTCTAAAACTGCAAAGCTGTCTTTTTAAGTAAGCATAAGGTTAGAAGAACTATATCAGCCATGGCTAGTAATTCATATTAATTATTTTATTTAACTACACAGGCTAACAGTGTGGATAGAGTGGAAATAATCTTTTGAAGCTTGTGTTAGATAGCTTTGTATACATTTCCTTTGGTATTTCTAGCTCAAACATTAAATCCTAAGTTATATGTATATGTTGTATGTAGCTGTAAGACTATAGCACAGATAGTAAGTTAAATCTACAGCTTTATAAATCAAGCCTAATCAAGGCCAAGAAATTAGTCAGAGCAGTGGCACCAGTCAGTCCTGTAGCATGGTGGCAGCGTGCCCCAGTAGTATCTGAGGTCACACAGCTGAGTCTATCTCAATGTTTGTGAGGTTCCCCTGCTTTAAAGGAAGTGTTGGCAAACTCATCACCTGCCTATCCCATGGTTATCCAGATGTTCTTCCTCTTAACTCCCAATGCATTGTACTATTAGAAAAGATAAAAAAGGGGGGGAGGGGGGAAGGTAGGGGCAAAAGCAGAGACAAGTGTCCTACCAAGCCCTGCAGGCTCTTCTTCATCCTAAAAATATTGTTTCTGTGCAGGAGCCCAAAAGGCAGGGCAGAGAGCAGAGGGCAGGGGAGAGAGTGTGCTGACTTGTCTGATGCAGGCTGGGAGAGAACTGGGAAGGGTCTCCCATTTCTGAGTGATTTGGGCAGGTACCATGCTGGATGAACCAGCATTTCATGTGGCAGTGAAAAGCCTGGTCCAGTTTAGTGTTTGAAAGGCTGCTGTGGGTCTCTAGCCTCGGGATGGAGCCTTTTGCCTGAAATATAAAAGGAGCAGTGGTCCCCTGAGCCCACAGATACCCTGACACCACAGCCCAGCAAGGCACAGCTGTGAAGGTATGCCTTGTGCTCCAGCCCAACACGGTTCCCCAGGAATGTGTGTGTTTTGGAAATGTCTTTTTATGTTGCCCTACTTACACCTTGAACAATAACAGTCTGAGAGCTTGGCGGACAGCTTCTGCTCCTGGGGTCTGCAGCCTAAAAGAACATTTTAGCACCTATCTTGCAGACAGACGGGCTGGTTTTGGAAATAACCCTTAGTGTCAGACTTACACAGCTGTTCAGAGGATTAACTCCTACTGAGCATCTCAGCTTTGAAGGAAATTGCACTAGGGAGTACTCACTGAGGCAGAATTTCAGCTACTGTAAATAAATACCATTGATTTGAACTTTCACAGAGCTCCATTGCAGACCATATTTAAAGGAGCATGATGCACATAAGATTTAAAAATAAATTTGAAAAATCTGAGTCTTAATACCCTGGGATTGCTGAGGTCCTCTCACTCTCTGACCTTTCTTCTGGCTAGCTCTAGGTCAGAGATGGAGGGGACTCGGCATGGACAAAGCAAAAGACCAAAGGAGGCTCCTTTCCTAGGTAATCCAAAGTTTATTCCTGGACAGGGTCCAGGGAAAAGAGAGGGAGCATGGAGAAAGCAGGGAATTTCAAATCTTGGGTCAGGGGAGGGAAACAGAGCTGCAGCCAGTGGGGTTGCACTGGTGGGGATCAGCTAAGGGGGGGCTGAACCAATTTCACAGAACTTCAGCAGAGCACAGAACAAACCATTTTTCTTATTGAAATATAAACCGTATCAGTGAAATACAACATCTCCCCATTTCTTGTTTAACAAAGTTAAAGGAAGGTGTCTGGTTCATTGTGATTCAGAATGTGGATCTGCCCACCACTTGCAGACAGGTTAAACTGCTTTTGGTTTGTCAACTCTACATGGTTGACTGCTGAGGTAAAAGAGATGAGACCATTAATAGCTTTGAAAATCAAGCAATGTAGGATTCTGAATGCCATTATTATAAGGAAAAGAACAGCAAAAAATAACAAAATTGTTTTAACTATGGAAGTCCACCACCCCGTGAGTCCCCAGCCCTTGAACAGCCAGCCCACTGAGCCAATCCTTGGATTCTTGCTTTACTTGTCCGATCAAGCTTCTCATGTCTCAGAGGGCTGTGTGGATGCTGGGAGCTTTCAAGGTTAGATTCATGCAGCAAAGTCCTTCAAATTCCTAGCACTCGTGTGCCTGCAGCATCAGGAGATCTATTGCAGCACAATGTTGGAGTGTGGCTGCCTGGTAACTTCCTCATCCTCTAGGAGGGAACTGATGGTAGTGGATGTTAAGTTTGCCTGTTTGACGACTAAGCACTCTAGGTGGCCCAATTCACCCATAGCTTTGACTGCTGAGACCCATGAAAAGAACAGGGACACAGCAATCTTTTCTAACTTGGACCAATGAAAAATTTCAGAATCACAATTTTGGTCCAAATTGTCAGCACTTCTCATTTGAATTCTGTTGGCCGATTTGTTTTTATGAGTCCATTCACCAATTAAGGTTTGGTTGGGTGCTAAGAGGGGCACCTGCCCGAAGGTACATGGCCCTCCTAATAGCCAAGAAGGGATCCATGCCCATGCCTGATCTCCACAAATCAAGAACAATCCCTTAGGGAGGCTTTTTTGGGACTTGAATGATATGGGTTGTCTTCTGCAACATGACTCAGAATATTACACCACCTTTTGGTAGGGAATTCCTCCCGATATTGCAGTATGTTGTGGAAGACTTTGGTGCTAGAAAGCTTTGGGCTGAAGACAAAGTGAATGCATGTATGGTGCTGGAGAGGAACCCAATAGTTCTAATTCTTGGGGTTCCTGAGCTGCTTTGGGCAAATGTGGTAGCCACTCCTCTATGGAGTTCTTAATCATTACAGCTTGCTGCCAACGATTTCTGTGTGGTCGGCTACTATGTGACTTAAGAACTTGTTTGGGCATATGTGTGTCAAAGTTGGCTGGGAATTCTCCAGCCTGCAATGGGATTTCCTACTAGGCAGGTGGACACAGGGTCTTTTGCTGCTGCAGTGGACAGGCACATGTTTTCCTGTTGGAGCATCCATGCCAGGGTCACCCAGATGTTTTAACGTGGCTGAGGGATGATCCACGCAGCTGCCAGACTGTTCAGCATTAACAAGATGACAACTTGGAAGGGGCTCATCACAGGGTCGGGTGGGATGTAGGTCTTCCCTAAAAGGAAAAAACAAACATTTTTAAAGCATTCTGTGTCTGCTGGAATGTAGCCATATCTTAGGAAGATTTTCTCTCCTCTTTCCAGCGGCGTCTTCTTTTTGAAGCAGCAGCCACTTGCATCTCATCCCCTTCTGCAGGAGAAGGAGCTCTGGGGACAAAAGGTTTCATGCACTTTTGGGGAATCCACCGAGCACCTGAGGGGGTGGCTATGCATGCATAGACACGTCCCCAGGTAACAAGCTCGTAGGGACCTTTGGTTTCCCAACTTTCCAGGTCCCTAATCAAAACTGGTGGATGCTGGGACAATTTGAACTGATCACCATTGTTAAAGTGACCTACCACAGGAGGACTCATGTTTTCAAATGAACAATTCAGCAGCCATTTCTCCTTGGCTGCCGCCAGTTTCTCTTGGATCTCCTCTCACTGCCGCAGCGCCAGGGGATTGATCACCTCGACTGCCACAGGGTCCTCCTTGGTGCCAGTCTCTTTCTTGGCCATGGTCGTTTCCAGCAGTTTCAGCCCCAGCTTGGCCCGGCGTTTATTGGTTCCTTCCACGCTCAAGGAGGACTCGGCTGCCGTGGATTTAGTAGGAGCGAGAGGAGCCTTCCTCTCCCTGGCTCTCCGCTCGCTCTCGGAGCGCCCCCGGCCACGGCCGCTCCTCCCGGGCCGGGAGGAACCGGAGCGTCCCCCGGAGCCGCCGCGCTCTCCCCGGGAGCGGCTGCTCCCGGGGTCTCCTCGGTCCCGCCGCATTCCCGGTGCTTCTTGGAGGTGCCCATGGCTGCGCCACTGCCCCGACCACGATTCGGTTCGTCCCTCTCAGCAGGAGCTGTGCATTAAACAGCTCCCTGCTGGCCGGGCAGGTGAGCAGTCCAAAAGGTTTATGATCCAGCCAATGCGGGGAGTCTCACCTCAGGGGAGGCCCCACGTTGGGCACCACCTGCTGAGGTTCCCCCACTCTCCGACCTTTCTTCTGGCTAGCTCTAGGTCAGAGAAGGAGGGGATTCGGCATGGACAAAGCAAAAGACCAAGGAGGCTCCTTTTCCTGGGATAATCCAAGTGCTTACTCCTGAAGGTTTCCAAGAGAAAGAGAGACAGAGCATGGAGAACGCGGGGAATTTCAAATCTCGGGTCAGGGGAGGGAAACAGAGCTGCAGTCAGTGGGGTTGCACCAGCGAGGGGCAGCTAAGGGAGGGCTGAACCAACTTCACAGAGCTTCAGCAGAGCACAGAACAAACCATTTTTCTCAGTGCAATATAAACCAAATTAGTGAAATACAAGGCATCTTTATGGATACAAAAATAATAATCATCATCATCCTTAAAAAAAAAAAAGAATCCACACAAAAAAGCACATATACAAACAAAACAAAAAAAACCCCACCCCTAAAAATGAAACTGGTAGTGAGATGAATCATCCGAACAATCCTCTGAATCTGAAATCTTTCCTTTTTCTGAAGCAAGGTTTCTTATTTGGGACTCTCTGGACTAAACTAACAAATGCTGGTAGCAGCTATACATCAACTGTTCTGTCTGCTGTTTTTCCTTGGTCCTCTTCTCTTGTCCCCTAGTCCTGGGATAAGACCTGGAGAGGAGGCAGGTGGTTAAGTTGCACAGTATAGTTGCAACAAGCTATTTCTGAGCTTTCCTGAAAACATTTGGGTGCCTAACAGAGAAGGTGGCTGGGAATTTAGGTCAGGTGGAGGTCATGAAGAGGGTTTATTGCTGAACTACCCTGCCAAAATTGAGGGTGTGGAGGAGCCCAGCTTCTTGTGTTCCTTGGTGGGTCCAGCCCTTCAAACAGCCTATTTCCTCACAGGAACATTGTTTTTACCCCAAGACGCAGCCAAGGGAGAGCAGAAGACTAGCAGAAGGAGTAGTATCATGAACATATTACAGTCAGAGAAGTTCTTTAAGGTAAAGGTGTCTGAAATGAATAAAGAAAATAACAGGCTCTAACTTCCACCTTCTTTCATAAACTGTCAGTTTCTTTCTTGTCCTGTTGATCCAAACTCTGGTGAATGCCTTTCCTACGTTCAGAAGTCTTTTTCAATGAGATGTGAGGTTACACACTTTAAAGACTTAGTTGTACTATTAATCAATGAATATTCATTTAAACATTGAATTTAAACCTTTCCCTTTTTGACCTGATGAAAAAGATTAATTTTATTATTATGGAAAAGGTTTTACTTTTCTTTAATCTCATATATTAATTTTCAAATCACACAGACAGCAGTCACCTGAGAATATCCTTCAAGGTAATCAGCACTCAGTTTTTTTAATGACAACACATTTTATTATATTTATTTCCTTTCAGCAAAGTTTCTAAGACCTTAAAAACCCCATAGAACTATTTTACAGTTTAGATGGTATGCTGAGATGGTTGTTTTCCATAGTTGTGTCATTTGCTTCGTTGATTCTGGCTTCCTCCCTCTTAACTATTTTAGTGAGTGATACAGCATGAAATAGCACAGTAACTGTTCAACACACAATATCCAAATTACACTTGTAGTTTATTCAAAAGAAATTTAAAAATTTCCAAAAGGTAATGACAAATCTATGGGAAATATTGAAACTAAGCAGCAATAAACAATGGTTTGTTTACACTGGAAAGTCTATTTACATAATCCAAACAGCAAACAAACTCTTACTGGGTCCCAACCTGCCAGACTAATAAAATATTTAAAGAGTTCTAATATTGCATTTCAAATTGAGCTTTTGGAAGTTTCTCTTGTGTGTAGCTTACTAGTTTTTAGACCAATGAAAATAGAGTTTGGGGTTGTTTTCTTTTTGGTTTTGTCACTTGTTCAGCTGCTGTTCACTGATATTACTATGGTCTAAAGATGGAACTGTTGTTTTGGGATTGTTTTTTTGAACAAAAAAAAAAATTGTTTTTATTATGCTATGTGTGATGTGATTTTCCATGTGGATTATCCTGGTAGAACTAATATGTTTACGAAATTTGAATTAAAACAGATTACATACCTGCAAAGAAGTGCACTACAGATTTTGTTTTCTCTTCAAATCTCAAAACTAAGCAATTGTTTCAAAAAGACAAACTGAAAGTACCAAGAGAGAAAAGAAATAAGGGCATGTCATGGTTTGAAGGATAGGTGTTTGCTAATAAAGGCAGAAGCTTTTCTTTGAAATGGAGAGTGTAAACCCCTTTCTTCCAAGTTATTATTATAATTTTGAAATTAAGGGGCTTTCAGAAAAAGATATGGGAATTAGGAATAACAGGTTTTTACTAGGAAAGTTAAAATAGAAATACAGTATTAAAAAGATCAATCTCAACCCTGACAGAGTCAGAACACAACCTGACACCCTGTCAGTCAGGGTGTTGGTAGCAGTTTAATTAAATGGTGGCTGCAGTCATCCTGCAGTGGCAAAAGTGGTTTAGCTGAAGTAGTGGTTCTGTAGAAGGGTGCAGGGTTTTTTGACAGTTTAGGGATGATGTAGAAAAGGTTTGGTTTTCCTCTGGAATTTAGTGGAAAGATGGTAGTTTGCTGCCCAAAATTTCAGTTTTTTATCTAGGTAGGAAAGACTTGGCTCCTCCCACTGGCTGGAGCATCTCCCAATGGGATGATGTAATTTTATCAGTCATACAGTGGAACTTAATGGCCCAGCAGCAGATGATATCTTTTTGGAGGGAAGATAAGTTGTACAAAAGATAAAGATGATTGCCCTGCTTAGTCTTAAAGATGACCTATTAGTAGATAATATGTGCCATGGAGATAAGGAACACTACCCAGCTTCAACAGATAATGATAGAATACACATTTCTGGCCACATCAACTCGACACAGGGCAATGCCACAATCAAAACAGTCTGGTATGCCAGATATTTAACCTCCATCTCTCCCCTTTTTTTACCCTCAGTAAAGCAGGCATGTATTTTAACTGTCCCTAAAAAAAGCAGTAAAACAATACCATCTTCTCAGCTTATGGATGTTTGTACATCAAGATTCCAGTTGAGACCTTCTGTGTAATCAAATACATTACATTGTTATTTTGGCATTTTACTATCAGGGGGATCATAAGAAATGACCCAAGGTTTCATTTGTAAGGCTGTGCACAACTTAGAATTATCTGCTATGGCATTTGATAACTCAGGAAATAAACCAGCTTGTTAATAGTACAGTTCTGTGTTTCCTCATCAATTTAACATTCAAGCATTTATATATCTGAAAACCTTCAGCAAGTGAAATTTAAAAACAACCAAACATCCTTTGCAATGTGTCCTTGTTCAGGAGTACAGGAAACCAAAACAAGGTGTTTTTAATGGCATATGGTATTTTAAGAAATTTAAGTCTTCAGCATAAGTTGAAAGGACACTTTAGGATTTTAGATTTTTAGCTGAAGTGTAGAATAACCACGTGGTACTCTTATTGCTCAAATACTGAAGAGAAGCCTTGTGTCCATGTTATTCTCAGAAGAACCTAGGCTCCTATTTTCCTGTGCATGTGAAGAAAACTTTCCACTGGAGAAGGCTGCACAAAATGTGCTTTTCACTGTCAGGCTGTGTTGCTCTTCCTAGCCAGCCAAGCAGAACCAGCACCTGATTTGTAGGCAGGCTCACGATGCCTCCACCACTAACCCTGTTAAAAAAAAAAATACCCTAACAAAAACCCATGAACACTGTATCCAGCAACATTTTTGTGTATGCTTCAAGAGAAAAGTGGAATCAGGCATAGGTGGGCCAGGCACGCCATTAGCAGTACGCAGACATAGATGATTATCAGCTGTCATGGTAACATCTTCATTAACTGGGATTCTGTCCTCAGTAATTCAGCAAATTTGTAAAAGGCCAAAAGACTCATAGATCCTAACTCTCAGGTCTGCCTTCTAGTTCTGTTTGTTTAAGGATTTATTTTTTTGTCTGTTTGTTCAATTTGTGTGATTTCTTCTGTAGGTTTCAGCAGAATATATACATATGCACACATACAACTACATATGTATGTGTATTGTTTTGTAAATGTTCTCAGTCATGCTTTCTTCCGCTTTGCGTCATTTATTCATATACCTTCCATATTCTCATTTATTTTTTGCACAATTAAACCTTATAATAAATTATTAAATATAACCTGACAGTGACAGAGTCTTCCTCTTTTGTTTTCTTCTGGGCATGGGGGAGGGGGGGAGTGAAGGGGGTAAAAGAGTGGGGGAGGAGTGCAGGGACTACACTTCAATTGCATCCCCAAAAAGAAAACACTGAAATTCCTGTGGAGGGTGGCAAGAAGCCTGTAAAACCACAAAGCTGTCAGATACCAAGCTGCTGTTCATACTTTTAAATCTAGCTACAAGGAGCCCTGATACATTTGCTTTTGTCAGCTGAATAACACTGTTTGCCTGGCAGCAAAATAACACCTCCTGTGTGGAAAATCATGGGTATTTATTATTCTATAGAGTTCTCAATTTGAGATGCAAAACCCATGAACATAGACAACATCAAATACATTTTCTTTCTCACCCTGTCACATAGGTTTTTCATTCACATAGATTTCTCAGACCAAATTAACTTTATGTAAACATATGCAGCTCCATTCAGCATAATAAAGCTGTTCTAAAATTGATACTTAAGAGTCCACCTAGTAGGTAAAAGTGTTCAATTGCAGCAGGACAAATAGTCTCTAATCCTGCATTTGAATTACGGATAAGGTAACTCTGCAGGCTGCAATACAGCACCAACACAGCTGGGATCACTCACATCACTGTCCTGCCAAGGCTGCCCAGGCCGTGCCCAGCACAGCCAGTTTGACCTTCCATGTCTTGTCAGCACATAGAAAATAAAGTCTGTGCTGCAAATAAAAGGCCTGTGCTTTGATTATTTCATTCTTAAGAAAGAACCTAATAGTCTTTTCTTGTGTTTGTGTGAGACTTTTTGCAGTTGACATAAATCTCCTCTGTCTGCCAGAGTGATGATCCTTCTCTTCTTTCTCTGCTGTGTATGCCATGAAAATGGGATCTTCCATAACTGTTAGAAGGAGGCTAGAAGGAAAAAAAAAAAAAAAAAAAAAAAAAAAAAAAAAAAAAAAAAATAAAGGACTTTTCTCAAAGCAGCTACTGCTTTGAAAAAGCAGAAAAACTTTTCTTCAGATGCTGATTTATTACTGGGAAGTAGGAAACCATCAATAAAAAAGGGGTTTTGTCTTCTCATTTTCTGTGAATACATTTCAGACTTAAGTCATTTGAAAAAAAAGAAGTTGTAGCACGAATATATTTCCCAGCTGTCTCGCATCTGGCCCCTGATAAGGCACCAGTGACATTCCCCCTTCCCCTTACAAACACTCTTCAGATACTGATGCAGTTTCTCCTACGTCCAACTTAAAATATGAATTATTCTGGAGCTATTGTCTATGCTAAGGATTAGTCATTTCCTTAATACGACTTAGTGTTACAGTGCCTGGGTGAACTGGTATGGAGGAAAGGTGGTTTCTGGAGCAAAAGGCTGGTCCCTAGCCTATGACCACTAGGAAGAACTTCATCCTGGTACAAACAGTGACCCAGCTGTCAGAATGAGAGAAATCAGCTTTATGAGGACATATTGACAGTGGAGCTTATCACTGGATCACACAGGAGTGAGGTCTGAGAAATGTGGAAAGCCAGAGGCTCACATCCACTGTGGAAATGGGGTCTCATATCCACTGTGAAACACACCCCCAATTAAGGGTGTGAAGAGCTAAGACAGAAGCAGTGAAATTGCTTCCTGTCTTTCTACTTCTGAACTTCAAGGCTTGAATAGGACGATTAAGAGGGAAAAAAAACAAAAACAAAAACAAAAAACACCTCAGTGTTCCAAAACATGGACTGTTACAATACAAAAAACCCCACAGAATATATTTTTTTGCCTCAGTTTTACAAGTGATGACTTGAGGAAAGACACAGGTAATAAAAAGGCCATCAAACCAAAAGAGGTAATTTGTCAATAACATGGAATAGAGTATCTAAATGTAACTGTAAAGCATTAAAAGATATTCATCCAAAAATAATGAAAAGTAGTAATCATGTTTTAAAACCTTCAGTTTTTCCTGTCTATATAATTTTAGACAATAAGGTTCAGAGCATATAAAGACTAGACATAGAAGATCTCAATAAATATACAGTACAAAATATAAGTAAGCTTCATCTCAACAGGTGATCTTACCCAGATCTGAGTAGTGTACAAAGTTTTTGATAAAGCCTCTGTGGTCCTCCTTTCTGAAAACATACATTTAGTCAGAAACATAGTGGAGGAAACTGGATCATATGTGATAGTATAGTCTAAAATATCTAATTCCAATGTAATGCTGATATTACTTATTTTCCTTCTGAAATCAATAAATACAATAAAAATCCAGGTGGATTTACAAACTGCAACATGCATAAGATTAGCACTGTGGCATAAAAGCCTGAAAAGATCTTTTGATTCAGGGAAATATAAATATTTTGTCCAAAATTCCAGCAGCCTCATATATTGTGGTAGGGAAAGGAATACATTTTCTGATCACTATTTTTTTGCTTTGGAAAAAGAGATATTCTCCATCAGACCACTAGAGATATTTGGGAGGGAATACAGCAACTTTAGATAGTGGTTTAAACTATTACTTTGGATCCAGCTGTAAATCTGGAACACAAAATCAGAGGACAAAAAATTCTAGAAGTTGTAGAAAACTTCACCTGTCCTCTGTGCACAAAACAGGAATAGCAATGCCTAGCTTGATGCTATTCCTGACAAATCACCTTTAGCATGTTGTTTCAGCTAATGCCACAGTAAGCATTTAGCTGACAAAGGAACTTGAGTAAGCCATTTGTTTTCCCAATGTGAAAAAACGGGGGGAAAATCAGAATATGTCGCTTTTTCATAGGCTGTAGAACTGATAGGGTTTTTCAAGTTTAAAATTTGGGTGAGAAAATTCAATTTTTTATATATACCCTCTTAATCTTTTTCGTTCTGAGTGAGATAGTAGGATGAGCTATTAACACATCCATCCTTATCTGCTTCTGTATATTATGCAAATTGATTTGTTACTCAGTTTTTTGTGATAAGCAATGGTGATGCAGAAGATTAGTAGAAAATCTAACACTGAAACAGCAGCAGAAATCCCTTCAGCTATGGTAGTAATAAACCATTTGTGATCCCAAGTTGCTAAAATATGATTGCAATAAATACAATTGGCATTTTGTAGAAATATAAATTAGCATGAACTTTTTATGATAAACTAAGCTGAAATATCAATGATTATACAAAGACATTTTTCCATGACAGCTCATGCTCAATACTCAGACTTTACAGCAATTTCCTCATTTCTAAAAAGCCTTTGATATGCTGAACCAGCTCTTGAGAACGTTGTGACTGGGATGACCAGAGATGAATGAGCACAGAACAGTGGTATTAAAAAAGAAAAAAAAAATCTGTGCTTTGTATAATCCTTTTCTATCTCCTTTCCTCCCCTGGTGAGAAAGCAGTCCATACGTAAGAGACTCAATCTATGGTTAATAAAAGTTCTCAGTCTGCTTAAATGAATGTTCTTGTGGAACACAAAGCTGTGAGGAGTGGCTGATACCCCAGAGGGCTCTCTGAAAGCTGCCCTTCAGAAAAACCTCGATGGTTCTCCAGAGAGATGGGCAGAGAAGTGACTGAAATTCAACAAGGTCAGATGCAGAGTTCTGCACCTGGAGACAAACATCCCAACACACCAGCACAGGCTGGGCTGACCTGCTGGAGAGCAGCTCTGCAGAGAGGGACCTGGGGGTCCTGGTGGGGGACAAGCTGGACATGAGCAGCAGTGTGTCCTTGCAGCCAGGAGAGCCTTTGGGATCCTGGGCTGCATTGGGAAGGCTGTTCTGCCTTTAGAAGAAAGGACTGAGAGGAGATATCAATGTCATGGGATCACAGAATGAGCTAGATTGGAAAAAGCCTCTGAGATCACCAAGTCCAACCTATAAGTCCACAAGTATCTGAAGGGAGGGTGCCAAGAAGATGAATGAATCCAGGCTTTTCTCAGTGAAGCCAAGAAATAGGCAATGGGCAGGAACTGATGCACAGGATGACCCATTTGAGTATGAAGAAGAGCTTCTTTACAGTGTGGATGCCCAAGCACTGGGACAGATTGCTCAGAAGGGGTGTAGAATCTAGCTCACTGGAGATATTTGAGAATCATCTGGACACAATCCTGTGCCATATGCTCTAGGACAACCCTGCCTGAGAAGGGTTTGAACCAAATGACCCACTGTGGTCTCTTCCAGTCTGACCCTGTGGTTATCTGATTGTAAACATTGTCCCATAGGAAATACCAAACAATCATTCAATATTTCCATGGGCAGCAAGTTATTTCCATAGTACCTGGAAGATCATCTCAATGCTCAAGAGATTTTCCGTTCAGTACTGCACACAATGGCATCAGTTATTTTCTGCTGTAATTCAAAAAGAAATAAGGTCTGTTCTTAACAAAAAAAAAAAAAAATAAAAATCACAAAAAATTCTCCCATTATCATCCCCTTTTTTTAATCACCTAGTATTGTACCTGCCTTGGTGATGGATGTCAGGAAACCTGCTGCATTTGTTCTAGCCTCAGCAAAAAGGCTTTCTTTGAAAACTGCAACCTAGGCAGGAAAAGTTAAACTTATAGTATTTACTTGAAGTGCATTGATTTCTTTGGAATGGAATCATATCTTCAAATGAAACTAAAGAACAACCTGTAATAACTAAGGTAGAGACAGACATGAAAACGGCTTCAAGGTATAAGCCAATTTATTCTTATAGTGCTCAAGTCTGTGTGAGGTAGTACTTATTTTTTTGGTGAAAAGTATTGGAGGAAGGAACAGAGGTAATATAATCAAAGTCACACAGGTAACCCACAGCTCAAGTTCTCAGCTTTTCTTTGGTGAATCTGTCTTCAGGTGTACTCCCCCTAATGTTCTGCTCACTCTACAATGAAATCACAGCTGCCCCAAAGGTTTCCATTGGGGTAGACAAGAAAGCTATAGGTCACAAGCCAAGGAGAGCAATCAATGTCACTAATGACAGTAATCCCAGCTAACCAGCTGCTGAGCCATCACCACATGACTTTCCCCACTGGAATCAAAAGGGTTTGCATCTTCTTATCTGGCTGTTCTGAATCCTGCCTGAGACTTGCTCAGGTATATCTCTTTAGTATTAATGTGTTCATTAGAAAGGATAACAAAAATACTGATTACAGAGCAGTCTTATCCTTGAATCCAATGCTGTTTCACTGGAAAATAAAAATAAAGAAAATTCTCTCAGAAGCTTACACTGGTGAAGGTATGTGACATGATAGAGAAGGCTGCCTGATAATACAAACCAACACCTTTTGTGTTATAACTGTGTATGAAATCACTCTGCTGCCAGAATGGTTTCACCTCCTGTGTACTTTAAATGACAGGATGGTGCATATATTTACCTCCAAATTCAGGAAAAATTATAATGTCTTTTTTTACCAGATGTTATGCTACCCACCAGAGAAAGTCATTGTCTGTGCAAGTGAGTAAATTTACAGAAATACAACAACAAAAAAAATCCTATAAATAACAAGGGAAAAAAATTAAAATCTTCAATTTGATTGTCATCAAGGATGGGTGAGTCTGGATAGGGTTGCAGATTTCAGCAGCAACCCCACCCTTCCGTTTAAATGCTCCAGACTTCATTTTTCTTTTTCTGAAGTTTCACCTTCAGTTTTATCAGGTCAAGATAATAATCTCTGAGTTAATGAGTTTAAGAGTTGAGATTATCAGCTGTCAGTTAAATATGGATTAGAAAAATAATTTGATTATTTTTCTTTTAACTAGCAACAACTGAAAGCCTGTGTGCCTTTTCTCATTTGAAGTGAGCAAAACCTTCATTAGGCATTTATTTTCTTTAACTGTACAAAACCTTTTGTAATTACTGACTTTAACATCCCAGTCAAGATTTTGCAGAAACATGTCAGAGGCTTGTCATGTGTCTCTTTAGTTCTTATGTTCTCGACTAAGGTGTTATGCTGACAGAAGGTTATTAAGTATATTTTTGGCATCAGTACAATTTTAAGTATTAGTATTTCTCTCCAAGTTTGGGAAATTTTTTTCGTAGGACACTTTGCAACCTTCAGTACACCAACTTCGATTTTGAGGAGGAAGCACTGATGGGCCAGAGAGTTGTTTTAGTGAGAGATTTGGACTTCTCTGTCAAGACCTTCATGTATTTTGGCACATGCCTTGTTGGACTGGCATGTATTGTATCCTAACTGGGTATCACTGAAATAGTTTACCCATAGCTGAAAGGCAGAGATCCAGCATGAATGCCTTCAAGCCCAGGGAATGGTGGTTGGTTGAGTAGAGACCCACAGAGATGGTTTGATACCTTGTGTTCATACTGAATGACTTCATTAAGGAAGAAGGAAGTTAATTCACTCCTATCCTCATTCTCTTCACTCCCTTACTGCAGTTCTTGTTTTCTGTCTTCTTCCCATGGCCAAGAAGCACTGCTGTCTCCTTCCAACTCTCAAGGAATGTATGATGCCCTCAGCAACTGTACAAGTATTTCCCTACTTTTCATCTGGGTGCTAGTGAAGGTTATCCTGCTCTATTCAGCCATGGCATGATCTCACCCTGAGCACTCTGTGCTGTTCTGAGCCCCACAAATTTGGAAGTGGGTGGAGGTATTCAAATGTGTCCAGAGGAGGGCAACAAAGCTAGTGAAAGGCCTAGTAAAAACTGTAAGATAACTTTGAACCCCTAAACATGCATGTAAATACAACTACTCTGACCCCCTAAACAAGCATGCAAATGCAACTACTAACCCTTTTTTCAGATCTAGTGGGTCCACACAAAAACATGTTTCTGATTTACTTTGCCTAAGATAACTTGCTACCCTGTTTTCTGCTAAGGCAAGAAAAAAGTTATTAAATCTCTAAAAATGTCTGTGTCTTCAGGAGGGAAGCCCTGCTAATTTTTCCCTCTTTTCATATGACATGTTCCATTCTTTCCCAATCATCTACCAAAACAATATGTGGATTGCAAGTCTGCTTCCATTCTTCAAAGACTGTCTCAAAGAAAAAAACATGGTAAGAAAAGCACAGAAAATGGGTTTAGATGAGGAATCTGGTGTCACAACTGGTCTCCGTATTCATAGAATTTTCAGGAGAGATATGGTGAAGAACACATCAGAAATTTATCCAAAATTTGTTTCTGTAAGAGTCATCCAACAAGAACTACACTACTTTACAAATACATTACTTTATATGTTCCAGGTTTTGAGCTCAAAAAACATTTGCAGAAGTCCAATTTAACCTGTAAATTCCTGCTTCTGGAAAACAACAGCCACAATATTTAGTGAGATAGAGTGGATAAACTCAGAGATATTGAATTAGTCTCATGTTTTAACTTTTACTAGCATTGAAAAACCTTAAATGCAGCATGCTGACTTTTCTTGATTCAACTACAATAACTGTTTTCATGATACTTGAATGTATGTATTGAATCTATGTATTCCTCCCTCTCTCCCTTTTTACTTAACAAGGATTGCATGCTGTTTTCTTTGCAAAAATACATTCACCTTTAGACAAGAAGCAAGCTGCTTCTTTCTACCATATCACTTCTCAGCTTTAATAAAAAAAATTAAAAAAAAAAAAAAGGGGGGGTGTTCTTATCTTTTCTCTTACTCTCTCAACCTAAAACTTAAACATCAACTCTCTTCCTCTCTTCCCACCTTCCAGACTCAGTATTTCAAAATAACTCTGGAACTAGGCAAGGCGAGAAGAATCGCTTCACCCATGCAGAATCACACCAACAGGCTTAAAGTGCTGGAAGAGTTTGGTAAAATATCTGAGCTGGAGCGTGGCTTAGCTGTAATGCTAAGCTAAAGAAAATGACATGACTGAACTGGTAGAACATACACAAAAGTGCAGCAAGTTTCTGGCAGCAGCATCTTTATTCTAGCCAGAGCTGTTGGATCAAGCAGAGCAAGTCACTCATGACTTTGTGTGAGACTTCACTGTCTGTCCCACAGGGTGCAGTGGGAGCTGATATCTGCCCTGCTGTTCCTCTCCACTTACTGTTTTTCCATATCACTCCAGAAGTATTAATTGTGTGATATAAAAACGTTCCAAATATTGAAGAGAAATAATAGGGAAATCCTGGATATTTTACTTGCTTTGAAATTAATGAAAACACAACAAAATGCACTTAATAATACAAGGCAAGGGCATAAAAGATACAGCGGGGCATTTTCTGAATCATTCTGTACTTCATGTTCTTCAATGTTGTCATATTGTTTTTCTCCAATAAACAGCCACAACTATGCTGCCGCTGCTAGGACTAAAAATCATAAGTTGAATTTGTTTCAAGAGAGAAAGAAGCATAGAAATGAAACTATCTTCTTTTGGTGAAGAAATATAGGTAGAGCTGATCATTCTGAAGGTTACTGTATTTTTTGTAACTATATGTATTCGTTTTGGTGTTAGAAGACCTGCAGTTAGAAATAATTCTATTGCTACACAATTAAGACATGCTTGATTATGTCAATACAGTCACAATTTTGAAATTTGAATGTTTAAACTTGTTAGCAGTGAGGACTTTTTGTCCTGTTTCCTATATTTTTATCATATCCTGCTCATTTTCATGGATTTTTGTGGTCAAGTATTCAAAGAAAGCAGGTCACCATGTTTTTTTTTACCAAGCACATTCTCCACTTCTCAATTAACCATATCACAGTTTGAACATATTCTGGAGTTTTAGTCCATGCCACAGCACTGCCAAGCACTCTGTACCACCAGGAACAAAGGCAGAGCAATGAAAGCTGGACTGAATGAATGCTGCAACAGAAGAAGGTCTGGGGTGGTGTAAGAATTAGGTCTTCAAAATGCATTCTATAGAGAAAAAACAAAACCAAGTCCTTTTTGTTGGGTTTTTTTGGGGTTTTTTTTGGTTTGTTTTTTTTTTTTTTGCTTTTTTGGGTTTTTTGAGTCATAACAGAAAATAGAGGTAAACATGGAATTCAACCCACAGTTTGAGAAATTTCAAGTGTCTATTTGTTGGGACATGTAGCTCCCATTATAAACAATCTGTGACAACAATAACAGCAAAACCTAGAGAGCTTCTCAGCTCTCCATGAGGAAAGTCCTTACCTGAATAAGGTGGAGCCCAGTTTACAAATTTTGACATTACAAATACAACAGTGAGTGTGCTCTTTGCCTTTGTTGAAGGGCAGGTCTCATCCACAGGGTTCTGCAGTACAATGTGCTGATGGGGAATTCTCCTTGTGCCTTCTTTGGGAGAATTCCCACCTCTTCCTGCAAAATCTCCTTCCAAAGCATCACCTACTTGTAAGTCCTATGAGGAGCAGCTGAGAGAGCTGGGGCTGTTAGCCTGGAGAAAAGGAGGATCAGAGGACACCTTACCACTCCCTACAATCACCTGAAAAGGTTGTAGCCAGGTGAGGGTTGGTCTCTTTTCCCTGGCACACAGTGGCAGGACAAGAGACCCTCAAGCTTCACCAGGGGACATTCTGGTTGGACATGAGGAAAAGGTGGTCAGTCATTGAGAGTCTGCCCAGTCAGGGAGTGAAGTCACTGTCCTTGGAACTGCTCAAGAAACAGCAGGAATTGATTGGTTGAGAAGGTGGTGCCCACTCAAAGGTTGGGCTTGATGATCCTGGAGATCTTTTCCAGTCTAAATAATTCCATTATTCTATTCTATTCTGTGATTGTTTCTCACAAAATTCTAAAGTCCTGTAAAGAGATCAGACAAACTTAAACTCAGCTTATTTTTGAGAAAACAAGATAAATTTTTATCTTTGATATATTTTACATGCTGCTAACTGGAATGTGGTATTTAAGTCCTCACTTGTTCCCAAAGAGTTATTTTATTTGGGTAAAAGTACTAATGCCTCAGAAGGTCCTATTTTGAAAACATTTACCATTTTCTCCTTTACTGACCAGCCACAGTAACACTCATCATATGGCAGCTACACAGAAGTGCATCACAAAGTCAGAGGCTGAAATGTTTTAAAAGAAAATCCTGGAGTTTTCCTGATCAGAACAATCCACTGGTGTACATTCTTTGAAACCTGAACCAAAGCTTTGCATTCCTGACAGAATGACAGTATCAGCCCAATCTGCTTTAATCCTTTCCCACAACGCTCACTGCACTGAATCTCCAATTTTATAAGGGCAAGTAAAAGTAACATTTCCTCCTGGCTTGGTAAACATGGGATTATTTTGTTTTTCAGACACTTCAAAAGCATCTGTTGAAAAACACAAAACCCAGCAAAAACCTGCTTATAATTAATTCAAGGGAAGTTTAGTGTCCACAATTCCAGTACAGCAAATATTAATGAGATTGGCTTACAGCATAATGATATTGAAATAATTTGAAATGCTGAAAAATATAATTTATACCTATCTATGACTTTATTTTTGTGCACATTTAGACAAAACAGTCCTTCTAGAACTGTGAGTCTGTGATGACATTGCGAGAAGGCTATTTCTGTAAACTCTAATAACAGTTCCAGCAAATATTCAGCAGCATAAATTATGGGGCCAATCTAATTAAACTCAGTGTAATCTTGTTCTTCTTTCACACTAGTTACAATAAGAAAATGGTTTGATGTGACCCTCAGGACATGCTTTAGTAAATTATGTTACACGACATTCTAGCCTAAGAACTGCAATTCTCCCATTCACAAAACTCATGCCAATATTAAAAAATATAATTATCCATTCATGCACTCTACTTGGGAAAAATCGGTGTGATAGTCTATCTGAGGTATGAAAGAAGACTTCCAGACAAATCCAAGACTTCAACAACATGTAAACCATAGATATATCTTAAATAATTTTAACTGAAATCTCTTTGCTCTGAGTTATTGTTTTTAGCAATATAATTCATAAATGTCTATAAATAAATAAATGCTTAAAAGTCTACAATAGAAATACTATCAATTTCTCTGACATTCAGAGCCACTTGATTTCTAAAGTCAGCTTTGTAATGCCTGTGTCTCATAAGCTAGGATGAGCACTGTCAACTTGTTGAAGACTTTAATATGGGAAAATATTAATGATCACTGTTTTTCTTACACTGTAAAAGGATCAATCTTTCAAGCTCCTCAATGAGATTTCTTAAAAGTTAGATGCTTTTAAGTAAAAAAAGTCACTACAATATATTTTTACTGCGTTTGTCTCTATCTGTGGCAACAACAGGAAGGTAAGTAGGCTCCCTAGGAATTAAGTGATTCCATTCCTGTTGACAGGATGGAGACTCCTTTGTGGGAGTCTGTAACTTCAGAGAGTCTCTCAGGCTCTGTGAAAGAGAGTGAAAAAATCTAGCCTGCAATGTTTTTATCAATGGAATAGAGCACAGAAAAATTAAATTTTCTCTGCCTTTGGAGACTGGAAATATGATTAAAATATTGAAAAGTAGAAAGACGAGAGAAAGTGTCTAATGAGTTTACCTAAAATAATTAATGAAGAACTTGAAGATCCATGTAGACTGCAATCAAGGAGACTGAAAGTTAATGACAGGCAAGGACAGAAGAGAGATAAATTCACTAAACTAAACTGAAGGTACAACACAGTGGAGCTAATTAACTCCTTGCACAGCTTGCCAAAGACAGCTAAATTTCTATTACTGAAGTTGACTGCCAAGGCTGGATAATCATTTAAGTTATCATGCAAATTCCAGCAAGAATTTTCTCATGGAAGTCTAAGTATTATTCAAATTAGTCTGAATGACTGCTGTGATGGGACTCTACACTTATAAAATAGGTTCCTTGAAGTGCAGTCCCTCACAATTCACTACGTTAAATTAAATCAGGCAATTTTTTTATATATATACCTTGCAGATACAGATCTGCAGATTCATTCAGTTCTGCTAGGGAAGAGGGGTAAATGACAAAGTGATTGAAACTCATCCTCTCCCTGGAACACCATATTCGTAGAGGTCAGATCCTTTCCTCAGACCACTGACTTCCAGCTACAGCCTGCTTTGCAATAAACCACGTATTCTTGCCAGAGAAGTCTTGCCCTTCACTGTCTTTGCTCTGATTTTCCACTATGAGCAAGCCCGGCTGCTACCCACAGGAGCATTGACATCTCCCCATCCTCTCCTGGGTACATCCTTGCTGTCCTAATTGTTTCATTGCAATGCCACCCTGACCTCCAGGTGACCTCCTACATGAATATGCTTAATAGGGAATTTTGTGTATGTGTTGTAATGAGGTAAGGGGAATGATTCAGCATACCTCTGTCCATCTCTTCCGGTTGGTCCCTGGCTCCCTGTCCCTCTTCCTGTCCTGTGACCTTCCCCTGTGACCTTGTAGCCCACCTAGAGTTCCTGTATTACCCCCTGTGTCCTTACCCCATTGGCTGCCATCCAAGGCCACTCCCATTACCCTCTCCTGAATACCCCTCTCCCGGAGAGAATCTTTCTCTTTCCTGCCACACCATCGCCTCGGAATAAACCTGGGACCTGAAAGAGCCTCTTTTGTATCCTTTCTAACCATGCAGATACTTTGTCTGATCCCAAGTAATTAGGAAAAAGACACAGTTATTTTTGCATGTATGGTGATGCTACCTCCCACCTTCCAGAGCATTTCCACCTGACCCAAATGACTGGACCTTATAACAACCGGCCTTCTTCCCTGCTGCTTTGCCATATATTTCCTAGAAAATTGCACATTACACATATGGTCAACTGGGAACAAAGAGAGAAAACATTTTCCACCAAACAGACGGAATCCCTTCTGTCGTAAAATTTCTAAGTGAACTCATGTGTTATATTTACCAAACAATATATCCCAGTTGCTTGATAATACATGATATTACAACACTCTAGTATACTATAACAGGTACATTACAAAGCTAATTTGGTGAAGAATTTCCATGTAGAAATCTTGACAGAATTGTATAATCTGCATGTATATAAAAACTAAATGTTATGTTAATAGTGAGAACAAGGTACAAACAGTCAAATTAAAATAGAAACAGTTTGGAGATTCTTGGCTGCTCTGCACTCTATCATAACCATTTTCAAACACAGACATCATGACTTTTTGTTTGTTTCTTTGTTTGCATATATATTTTATTTAAAAGTAGGCAGCAACATTAATGTATTTTCACTTTTGATGAATAATGTAAATATCTCCCCTTATTACAATATGATACCTTGAACAATTTTTGTGATTATGTAAGGCACAAACAGTGGCAAATCAGGCCTACGTAGTTCTAATTAAATCTTCTAAGTACACTAAAGTATTCCAGGCTTTTGTTTTAGGCAATTGTCCCATTTTATTTTGACAGCAGCATCTGCATAATTCTTTCATCCTCCTTCTCCTCTGTTCAATCACTTACTTTATTTAGCACCTTTCCAAACACAGTTTCTTTGCTTTCAGCCTGATATGTGTGGGATGAAAACCTCCAGCTCTGAAAAACCCTTCTAGGAGAGAAAAAAAGCACACCCACACACCCTCACCCCTGCACACACACAGCTCCAGGTGACACACCACGTGTGAACATTGCAGAAATGCTAAATGAAAATTTATCGCGGCGTCCGACAAAAACAGACTCTGCCTTCCTGCTGCTCATGCCAGACACTGGCACTGCTGCCTGCTCTGCCCATGGTCACATCATCCTGCTTCCTGAGCAGAAAGTAGTAGGAGGTGACAGCTCTCAGGACAGGACCACAGGCCTCTCCTTAGTAAGAAGTGCTCATATGTTAGTTATCCTCCACCAGCCTCTTTTGGCAGTATCTTCTCATATTTTGCAGTTGTACCTATGCCTATCTGATATTAGGTGTTCAAAGGAGAAAAAAATGCAAGGTTTCATATTTTTCTAATGTGTAATCTTTCAATGTTTTTCTTGGAAAGCAAATATGAGGAATATAGAGGTATAAAAGAGAGTAAATGAACTCTCCAGGATCTAAAAAATAAGCAACTAAACTAAAATTCTGCAGCAGGGAAACAGTTGAAGTTGAGAAAATCTTTTGAAGGAATAAAAAAATAATGGTACAATTTCCCCCCCCCCATCCACTCCTGCCCTTGCTATAAACACTTAGAAGTCAAAATAACTCTTACGTGAAAGTTTGATTTTAGTTTGGCTTGGTTTGGTTTGGTTCAGTTTTTGGTTTTGATTTTTTTGTTGTTCTTTTGGCTGCTGGTAGGATTAGTTGATACTGTTTCTTCAGAGATTGTTTCATTCCTTTAGAAAGTAATGCTCTTTATCAGAAATAACTAATGACCTTAGCAAACTTTCCAGAGCTGCAAAGCTAACTCAGCTCTACAGCAGAGACAGGTTCCCAGGTCCCACTTGGCTTGCTGAAGCTCCACACACAAACACAGTTTTCTTCCTCTGATTGGAATAAGCAGTGACAAAAAAAAATGGTTGCACGCACAAAGGAGATTTAAAATTTTAGGAAGACAAACTTTCTCTGGAGCTCTTCCTTTTATCAAGAAAATTAATTTTCAGAAGAGAAGATATTTTAAATGACCCCTTCATCCTTCCTGAAAGGACTAAAATAAGGCATTATATTTAGCTCCTAAACTAATGTCTTCCAACTGTATTAGCACAAACTGCATGATTTTGTTGAGTTTCTAAAAACACAGATTTGTCTCATTTTTTCATTTTTAATGAGTTAGTGACACCAGTTCTACAATTAGACTAGAAACTATTGTGTTTGAAGAATGCATTTTAGTAATAGCAGCTATTTGGATCATAAAAGTTAAAATGAAAGTATTTATACTCCTGTATCCTTAAAACATCCCTTTAAATATATATTAAATTATATTGTGAAAAATTTGGTGAATCATTGTGTACAAATTATTAATTCTGCCTTATACACTAAAAATTTAGCAAGCTATTGAATTCACCTGCCAATTCCAATTTGTTTGTATATATTCAATTACTCTTTGTTGATTTTTTTCCCTGCTGCAAGCTGAACTTTAGTTGCCTGGAGTGCAAGGAAAGAGAGAAGTCAGAGAGAGGAAGGGAGAGAGAAAAAGTACAGTTCTAATAAGGATGAGAAAATCATTCTCTCTGCAGGTATAAACACTCCTGAACTTCCAGCAAGGTGAATTTTGTTGCTGGGGAAGAAGTCATCTGCTAAAAGCATATAATGCAGTGACAAGATTTACCTGCAGAAGAGCCTTGAAGACCTGAGAGGTCAGATTGCCAGACTTTCAGCCTGTCCAGGAATTCCATTGGTTCAGGATGAAGAGAATTTTACCAGCAGCAGAGTTGAGTGAGCAGACAGGAGTGAGACAGGATGCAGGATACAGCCTGTACCTACTGCTGATGACCTGTGCTGTCTCAGGGTGGAAAAAAGAGAGAAACGCTGTGCTGAGACACTGCAGGTCACAGCCTGTGTGTGTGTGTGTGTGTGTGTGTGCCCAGCTACTCACACCTTGCACAAGGCTCTTCAGGGGTGCACAACAAGAAGGGAAGGGAAGGGAAGGGAAGGGAAGGGAAGGGAAGGGAAGGGAAGGGAAGGGAAGGGAAGGGAAGGGAAGGGAAGGGAAGGGAAGGGAAGGGAAGGGAAGGGAAGGGAAGGGAAGGGAAGGGAAGGGAAGGGAAGGGAAGGGAAGGGAAGGGAAGGGAAGGGAAGGGAAGGGAAGGGAAGGGAAGGGAAGGGAAAAATCAGGCTGGGTCCTAAGGATGACTATTGGAACCAGTGTTTCTCAAGAGTGAAAGCCACAGGTGCAAGGCAATGGATAAGGTAAAAACTCAACCTGCCCAACCCCAGAAGTCATATAACACCCAGGAGTGTACCATGAAGATATATTATGGGGAATTTGCTGTCTTCCTTCTCAGATCCTTTGAATGGATTGTTTTATTGGCTGAAAATATATTGTAGAAGAAGGAAGTACCTAATTTGTTTCATAATAAATTTGTTATGCATCTTGGTACCAGGTAAGAAAACATAAGAAATCAATATACCATCACTATTTTTTGCCTAAAGTTTTCTTCACACTTCTTTTTGTCCTTATTAAGTTGTAAATTATATTCCTGTCTTACAGGCCAGCTGAAAAAAAGGTTCATCAGTAGAAATATATGCTGCAGCAAAAGATTTTGGAGATAGGAACTTTTCAGACCTTATATAGTAATCACCTGTTATTGATTTCCTTTAGAGTATTTGGAAGTTTAAATATCTGAATCTGTAATTACTTTTATCCTCTACTTTTCATCTCCTCCTGTTAATTCCATAAGTAAGCTTGTATTTCCTCAAAAAAATATTATTCCATATGTCCTAGACAAAACTATCTTCTTAATTGTGAATACTTTAAAGATGTCACTGTAGACTTTCTATTTTCCCATGCAATTGCATCCTGTGATGATTTGAAAATTGCATTATCTCAAAATTTCATCCATCACATTTGCAATGTGGGAAACAGAAAACAAAGTTACAAAATTCTTGGATCTGGATTTAACTACTGGATCTCACAGCAGTTATGTTGGATAGTAGAGATAATACCATATTTTATTTAAATTGAATTTCCAAGTGGTGACTGCAGTGGCATAAAATTATGGAGGAGTAGCTGAGAAGATGAAGTATTTTTGGCTTATAGAGGTAGCAGAATACTTGCCCTCAAAAAAAATATTTAACCCATTAGATTCCATTTTGCCCCATTAGCATTTCCCTATTTGTGTAGGCATAATTGGAATGGTCACCCTTGTGCCCTGTTTTTTTGTTTTCAAGGTGTTTCCTGTCCATATAACTGCACACCTTTTGCTTGTCAGCCCAGACCACTTCCTCTCTCACACGTGGGCTGTCATCTCACTTTCCTAGTGCAGCTCCCCTCTCCAGTCTGTTGTTAAGGATGCTTTCCTCTCTCTGCTCAGGTGGATCAGGTCTCCTTCTAGCATTCCTTGATCAATAAAAGAGCCCATGGTGATAAAAAGAAACTTGCTGTTGACACAGCCATGCAACTCATCCATGGAATTGTCCTTCTCTTCCCAAGACTTTTCCCTTCTTCAGCAGAATCAAGAAGAAGATAGCACCTAAGTTCACTGTGTCCTTGATCACCCCCTCTAGCATCATGTAGTCGTGCCTGATGGGCTCCAGGTCTCTCCTGGGCTGATCTTTAGTGTACATGTGAAAAAGCAGCAGGGCAACCCTCAGCAGACTCACTGCAGCTCTCTAAGATCTACCCTGGGAACAGCAAATTCCCCAGACAGCAGGATGTGTCAGCAGATGAACAGACAAGGCATGAGGGTCATCTCCAAACTATCACAAAACAGATGAAGGTCAAGCAGTAGCTATAGAAGCTATCTGACACATGTTCAAAGCAATGCTCATATGGAACATATAAAACACACTTCAAATTTTATCTTACTTTGGTAAAAGCACAGCAGTTCTCATGGGTACTGAATGTTACTTTTTTTCCTTAACATAGCACACTCCAATGCAAACAAAGTAACCAAGAGAATCTAATGGCATCATTATTCTTAGTAACTAACAGAACATTCAAAATGGGAGGAATTCAAAAGAAGAAAAGAGAGAAAAAAAAGTAAAAATAACTCTCCAGAGATGAATAAAAGGATCTGGATGCTCTGACTGCTAGCTAAATAAAATCAAAAATGCTATCACGTTGTCTGTTTCCAAAAGACAAATTTTCTCAGGTATGTCAGCAAAGAGTTATGTAGAAGACAAAGAAGGCATTTTTCTGCTTCCTTTACCTATGGTAAGACCTTTAGGTGGAATTTGACTTCATACTATTTATCCTATTAAAATAAGGGTTTACACAAATGGGAGAAAATTGAGATGAGAACAAGAACTGATTAAATTTCGAACCATGAACTGAGAAGAAAATTTGAAAGAACTGTGTTTAGTGCAGACGTGTCACAGAAGCATAGAATCATAAGTGTCTTGAGCAGGAAGGGAGCTTAAAGATGGTTTAATTGCAACCCCCTTGCAGGGGCCAGAGACAATTTCCACTGAACCAAGTTGCTCCATCCAGCCTAGCAATGAATATTTCCAGAGATGGGAGGTCCACAACTTCTCTGGGCAAAAAGGTGAAGGATGAAGGCTGGTAACATGACACTTTCTATTTTTTTAGAGGATTACAATTAATAAAGTCATTATTAACCAAGAGATATCTAGGTTAGATATAATGGGGGAAAAAATCACCTCCTAAGGCTGGTTACATGACCTCACGAGAGTTTTATGCATTTCCAACATGGGAATTTCTCAGACACATTAAGGATATGCTTCTCCAGCCTCAGAAGGCAAAGATGGATGAGAGGAATTTGGAATGTCTCTTCCAGCCTGAGTTTTCCACAATTCTTTAACTCCTTTTGATCTAAGCTTTTCCTTCAGAAAGGAAGAGGAGATATCTCTTGTACTCCCAACAGGGCTGGCTTGGTGTCTTCTTTTAGCATTTTATACTGAAGGGGAATCAAACCCTTAGTTCATCATAAAAGATAAAAGGTAAGAAAAGCAGCATTTAACAGGTCAATAATCACAGCAGAAGTGTGAAAAAGGCATCTTCACTTGTCTCTGTCCTCTTGCTTTCTAATTAGGTGCTAACAATGTGGCTGACACCGTGTAAGATACAGAGATAATTCTGACTCAGGGGAGCTCAGCATCTAAGAGCCAAAGAATGAAGATCCCTCAGGATCAGTCCTTGCTTCCATGTGCTTTAAAAGTCTGATAATTTTTCACTGTAGACCTATGAATCACATTCTAAATTGAGACAGAGATAAATAGAAAGCAAGTTATTTCAGGTGAATAGGGACTCAAAAAAAAAAACTATGCAACGTGCTGCTTTTGGCAGGCAGAAGAGCATTAATATAGAAATCAGTGCTGAGTGGCATGGATATCATCACACCAGCCAAGAATAGAAAAGCTCTGTCTCTGCTATCACCGAAGAGGTTGATCACTCTATTTAAAAAATGGGAGTTCTTCATGGTACATCTGGCATTTAAATACTCTATTAATGAACTTCCATTCTTATTCTGAGTTCCTAGCAAAACATATCCCCTGAGAAAATAGTCCATTGTCACTGATTGACAGAAAGAACAGTTGACCCACAAATAAAAAAAATAAAAAAAAATTAAAAAAAAAAAAAAGACCAAAACCCAAACCCCACAGTTTCCAGTTAGAGATCTGGGGAAAAAAAAAAAAAAAAAAAAAAAAAAAAAAAGAAAAGAAAAAAACCCAAAAAACCAAAACAAACAAACAAAAAAAAAAAAAACAAAAAAAAAAAAAAAAAATTAAAAAAAAAAAAAAAAACCCAAAATGAATTATGCAACTCTAAATAATTCACACCATGGATATAAAAGCCACTACATCAAAATAATATTTTTCCCATTCTACTCAGAGGATAGCATGGAAATTTTCAAGTCAAACTAACACCTAACACTATTTTAACATCTAACTGAAATAAAATTCCTGAGAAAATAAACAGAGTTTTCCAAATATATAGAAATTCTTGTTAAAATTAACAGTTCTGAAAAGGCAAATATACAAACACAGGACCAAAACATTCCCAGTAATTATAGCTTAATTTGTTTCTAATATAAATAAACATACAACACTGTTCTGCCATAAAGTCCAATTTTTAATTTAATAGCTTATTTATAATATAATTCTTCACTGCTGAAGACTTTCAACTTTCTCTCTAGATATGTAGCAAAGGCATGGTACATAGTAGATCAATATCAGTTTATGGTCTCTCTAATGATGCTTATTATATTTTAAATTAAATTTGCATTGTAAATTTGCTCATGGTCCATTCTAAGATTTCTGATCGAATTTTAGCTGATTGAGTTCTGCCTCACAAAGCTTTTCACAAATCGTTTAATAATTTCTGCTTCTGTTAAATTTGAAATAATCAACATTCTAATTACATTTCAGTGAAAACTTTAAAACTCTTAATTCAAGGACTACTGCATTTTGAAGCAATGCATCTTTGAGAGTTAACCATTAGTAGGGCTAAGTGGTTTTGGAAGGATGTGTGAAGCACATGAAGCCAGATGAACTTATCAGTACTTCTCAATGCAGCATGAGTCAGAGGATAGTTTGTGGTTGTGTAGGAGGCACTAATATGGTGGTCTGGAAATGAGAAAATTATTGTGCTGAACAGCAGCTGACAAAGAAATTCTTCATACTTTCAATAAGGGCAAGACAGAAAAGGGTAATATTATCATTATGGGTAATGACAAGAGAAAGTTCTAACCAAGTAGTGATGGTACATCATGTATCATCACAGATATGAGAGTGCAATAGGAAGAAAGTTTTGTGTAGTGTCTGTACAGGGAGCTTAAAATATATCCATTAAATTCAACAGAGCCCTGGACCTGGAAGATATTTCGCATGTAAATTATCACAAATTTATTTTGCCAGATTTGGAAAACGACAGGAATACATTTCAGATTTGAGAAGTCTTAAGTTCTAGATGTATAGATATTAATGGAAATAGCATTTTTAACCCAATATTTGTTTGTTGACCTTGCCTTAGATTTCTGTTTATATATCCTCATTGTAATACTCCATGGAGTGAAGTGTAGCTGAAAAACAACAGACTAAGTACTTTAAGGCAGATATGTAGATGACATGACAAAACCTGAATTTCCTGGCCAGAATAATTCCTTAAAGTCTTTTTCTGTAAGTTGATACTTTATTCATACTTCTACAAAAACCCATCACAGATGAGTAACTTTTACAATTTCTGGCTTTAACAGAATAGAAAAGAACCAAAGGACTAAAGACAGGTTTGGAAAAGGATGAAGTAAATAAATGTATCCATACCTCAAGTAGCCAAATGTAAACAAATACCAGAAAAAGACAATGCACGTTATGTGAAGAGAATTTTCTCAATACTTCTTCCAACACCTTTATGAATTAAAGTAATTCAATTTTTCTTTTGGTGTGCCAAAGACTATAAATATAACCTTTTTCTGTGTACATTTCTTTGCAAAAGTTAATAGTTTAAAGCAAAAGAAAGAAGGATTGCAGGAATTCCTGGGGCTGCTTTGGTGCTGTTAGATACATGGCTGGCAACTGGTGAAATGTCACAATTGTTTGATGTGTTTTGAGTGGTCACCCTTCATGAAAAGTAAAAGGTGCACCTCCAAACATCCTTGTCCCAGTGCACTGCTCTCTCTCACTCTTCCATTTGAAATTAAAGTTTCAAAACCTGCAGCTTCAAATACATTTTCTTCCAGTCAGCAAGTTCATGAATTAACATCTTCTCAATGATCAATGATTCCTGTGTGATATCCCCAGTTCTAATGCTTCTATTAATAGTGACTTCAATCTCTTCTCCTCACATTTCATGCTGAACTTAAAATCAGTCTTCAGACATCCATACCTAAGTATTGTACATAAGAAACTACAGATCACTTTTAAACTGTTCATTAAAAATGATGGAATAAAGTTGCTGACTACTCTTACATAATCAGTGTATCTTAGAAAACATGTAAAGAATTTTTCTCTGAAAGTATGAGTTTTGTCTGCTTAGTGCAGGAGAATTTGTGACTCATAAAATGTGGGAACATTGAGGATTTAAAAAAATCCCTTGAATTCAGTTCTGAAAACTGTTGGATATGTGCTCACTCTGCAGGAAGGAAAAAAAACAAGAAGCCTCAGATTCACCCAGCTGGCAAGTACCTTCCTGTGGGATAACTAGAGTGTTCCTTACCCATACATTCATGTGTAAAAGAGGCAGCACGAACTCTCAAGTTCCTCGTAATTATCCTGCAGGATTTCAGCACTGCACCCACATGGAAGAATATCCTGCAGCTACATAACATGTGAAGTTTCTGATATAATATCCTGAATATTATTTCTTGTCTGCCAGTCTGTTTCAGTAACTGTTTCAGCCATGCTTATAAAGAATGGCTAACTGTGCAGTCTGCAAGAGTTCCCTCTCAACTGTTTCACAAATGCCATAGGGAACCTTCAGCCAAAATTCAATATATGTCTAAGATTTTTATTATATATTGTGATAAATCTCCAGGGCTAAGTTAAGACCACATCTAGTAAAAAAAAAAAAAAATATTAAAAAAATCAATCACTAGAATGACTGCATCAAAAATTTTATACAAGTGGTGATTTATCACCAATTTTAGGGTCTTCCATCTACCAACAAGGAGGACAGAACACCAAGAGAAGATCTCTGTAATGACAGTTGTAGTCTCCTGTGTCTCCTAGGATCTCAGGTCCTTATGCCAGCACAGCCGTAATTTTTTTTTTCTCGCTTTTGTGTCTGATTGAAAAATAACTATGTTCACCCCACTCAGACCATGGTGTGGAGAATTGCTGTTCTGTGACCAGAGACTGAACCACAAGAAGAGTTCCAAATAGAGTTTCTCCAGTATTATTTTTACACCTCAGACACTATAATCTGTTGTGATCTCTTATTCACTCAATAGCATCTTTACTGCATATGAAAGAGTGCAACCACCATGGACATTCTTTCCATAAAGATATCTTTACTCTAAAGAAAAATAGAGATACTGTCAAAATGCTAAGAAAAATATGCTTAATGTTTTCCAAATATCTGATTTCTTTGTTCTCTTTCTGTTTTTGTTTTTAAAAGCTAGCCATGATCCTCAACATTTTTAATCATCTTGATCTTGCAGTGTCAGGGCTTTGTAATCACTTGAGTTTCTGGATCTAGTGACACTGCTGTCACCATTAGATACTCCTTGAAATCTTTACTCATTAAGGATCAGCACTCAAGGATTCAAACTATGCAGATTAGAATCACACTAAATTTACTCACTTTGTATCCGTACTTTTAAAAATTATATAAAGCACATGGGAAAGCAGAATCAGACTCACAACCTCTGTTGATTACCAGGAATGAAACATTAGAGCAACTTTGAACAGATTGAGTGCAGAAACATTCGTTGTTTTGCAAGACAGCAAAAGTTAGTCCAAGATACTTTATTCAAATTTATGTAAATGCAAGCAGATATGATTGACATGTGAAGAACATTTCACATTTAGTCTAGTTAAGAAACCTCCATCATGAGCATAATGCCATATGGCATTATTTCCATTTATTTCTGCTATTTCCTTTCAATGGAAATTTTGAAAGCAAATCATATATTCTATATCTATATTCTGCTGTCAGCTTTCATTGAAATATGCACTGCAGATTCCTCAATGGCATAGTTACCTGCTTAAGTTGGTGCAGGAATGTCTCTGTGTCCAACAGTAACAGGCCATTATAGAGAAATCCTGATGATTTTCAATGCCTTGGTGGAGTGATTTAAATTATAAACCAGGCTTCAGTTCTGATTGACACAAAAACTTCAGTAATACCTATTTAACTTCACTGTGCCAATTCACAGAGCAAGCTTAAGTTTCATTTTGAATATGTGTGTCCACAAAGTTGCATGCTTTTACAGGCACACACTTCATAACTTTGGCTCAGCCAATCAATATTTAAAACTAAAAGCATCATGCAAATCACAAAAAAAAAAAAATTAATCCATTAAATTTTTGTTGATTAACTGAAGAAGAAGAAATGGATTGTGCAGTGAGTTGTTTATTTGTCTGGGGAACTGTAGATAAATTAATGCTTTTAGAAAAGTAATGTCTATTGGGAATCAATAACTTATAAATCCTAACCAAAAAAACTCCACACTTTAATTGGAAAAAAAGTTTAATTACCTATAAAGTGATCATTCTAGTATGTTGGCCAGATTTCTTTATTCCATCAAAAAAAGAAACATTCAAAAGTATTTCATATACCAGGACCCCAATTATTTTTTATGTGAATCTTTTAGAACAAGACCCATATACAGTAAAATATGAGACTATCACTCAACTTTCTCAATACTCTTACCCTGGTGCAGAAAAAAAAAAACCAAAACACTTTAAAGATGAACATCAGTGTCCTAATTTTACAGTTTGGAAGACAAGAAAAAATATGTATCTGGTGTCAGCTAAAATATTGTCTACATTGATGTGAATTTGAAGTTTACTGTTTATTTAATCACAGCAACATGTCATCCAGGAGTTGAAATACTTGGTACTGACAAAATTGCTGGTGAAGTAAGATAAAGCCAGACTGACACTGTTCTACTATGAATACTTCATAAATAAATACTTTCTCTAGAGTCTGGTTTTAATAACATATTTAATTTGCAGTGTAGATTAAAGCTTTACTGGTGATACAGTTCATTCTCATCAGATCAAATTATTTTTATACATATCTACCAGGAGCTGAGCAGGATTGTTCTCAGAAATCTTGATTCTTTAAATGGAAAAGGATTATTTTCTATTCAATATTCTTTTATTATCTACCTTTGTAGCTGATTTAAATGGACATACTTGAAACATGAGGGAGTTTCTGTTGATTAAGGTTTCATTTTTAGTGTGCTCAAACCAAGAGGGAAATCCCACATGCTGAGAATACTGAAATCCCACAATACTGAGAACCATACAGAATCACTCAAAAAAACTTACCTCTGGTACCAAATCCACTTTTTGTGTGGTTACAGGGTACTCAGATCTGTAAGGTGATTGCCTGATAGAGGTGTTGGACTGAAGGGGTTCATCCCACAGGAAGGTGACTGCCTTGTTTCTTGCAGCATTCACGATTAACTCTAGCAGAGACATCCAGGAACAAACGGCTGCCTTGGCCAGAAGAAGGACTAAATGAGCTTCCAGATCTCTAATTTATCTGACATTCAGAATTATATAGAGAATGAACCCCTTGTGAATAAGGGCTTTGCACTGCCAGAAGACAGGTGGGACTGAACCAAGTAAGAGTTCTGTTTTGCCTGTCTTTTATTTCCTTGCTGGGAAATACAATCAAATGTTGAATGGCATCTATTTTCACTCTGGAGAATGGGAAAGAGGAGTATAATCTTTCCACATTGAGACTAACAAATCAACAAAACAATAAAACCAACTGCTGCTTATCTTTTGAAGGCTATTCTGTCATATGTACATAATGATTCTTCAAAGTTTTCAGTTTTCAGCTGACCCATGTTGAATAGGCATGCATGGAAAATTACTAGAAGAGAGTTCTTTCTCCTCTTAATCATGGGGCTGAAAGGGAAACCAAATAGGACGAGTAGTCAGATGATTACAGAGTTTTTGGAAAGTACATAAACAACTACACAGAAAGTACATGGGCATAGTTAGATCTTTTTCCCTCCTTCTTCCCTTTTCTGTTTTTAAAAAGGTTTTCGTTTAAATAAAAAGTTGCAATGCCAGATCTCCATGAATTGGCATAGATTTCTGTCTTGCAAATACCTGATTTTTTTTTTTTTTAATGGTCACCTGAGTAATTTCTATTACTCTGACTGAGTAATTTCTATTACCTTTTTTAAAATTCCCTCTGGGTTAGTTACAATGGAGAAAATGCTATTTAGAATGGAAACCATCATCTTTCAAAGTGCTCTTGATGAACGATAATGACTATTTTCAAAATAAATTCTTCTATTGTATTTCTCTTTGGTATATATGCCATAAACTGGGTGCAAGACAGCTGTATTTTCCTTATGAGCTACATTAAGTTTCATCCAGGATGTCTGGATTATCACAGCTTTTTTTTTTTCTTTTTTTTTTTAATATATATGCACTGCAGTTTCACTTTCTCAGTAAGTTTTGCAGATGAATCTGCAAACTATGCTTCCATGTTACCTAAGTATACACAGAAATTCCATTTCAGTATTAACATAACTGAAAATTAAATTCATAGAGAAACCCAGAAAAATCTTTGGTAGCACTACAAGCAAAACACTGCAAAAAAAGTTTGCTGAAAAAACACCCCAAAACCTACAAATATTATTGCTTCTAATTTGTGAATGTCACTGAGCTGTTAAAATTTGTCCAAGCCCCACTCCTGAATTGAGATTATATCTGTTGTGATATGATAAAAACCAGAAAGATGCTAGCTAGGAATAGGAAAGCAACCTTGCTTCCACAAAGCTAGAGGCCAATAACAAAAAGAACTCTGTGGTCCCTTCCAAAGAGCATGGAATCAGTTGTGATTCACACACATACAGTGTGACATGATTTTATTCAGTCTCTGCACATCCAGTGCCCCCCTAACAGGATATGTTCACTTTATGAAAAACACCATGTGCTTTTTACTTTCACATTCTGAGAAACATCAAGTTGGAGGCATCAGTGCAGTTGCATCAGAAATTGTCTAAATTCCCACCAAAATCAATCTCAGAGTAAGTTTTCATTACCAATGGATCTATAGCAATATTCATTGGTACTATAATAACTGATGAAGCAGAGATCTTCAGGGTTCATCACCAGGAGAAAACAGAATTTTTCCATGCTATATATCCAAAATGAACTGTTTTTTCAGACACCACACTTCAACATTTATCTATTATTCAGGAATTTAAAAATCTAAAGAGAAGATAAAACAGTTTCTATGGGTCATAAATTGGTGACTAGTAAGAAAAAGTAAAATCTTAAGGACTGAAGATTTATTTGTGCTGATAAGTATGAGGTATTATTTTGGGATCAAAATGATGCATCTTGAAAATTCTTATTCAAAGGTGTAAGAATCCTGAGTATTCATGACTCATGTTGAAATTTGTCAAAACAAGGCTCCCTCTTACATTTTTAATGGATTTTTACTGGGACAACTGCAAGCAGTTTTGCACTTGGGCAAACGGTATTTTTATGGAGCTGCTGGAAATTGGAACAATATGATTAATTTGAAGTCAAAAATAAGCTTGAATCAATCCATTAAAATTCTCTAATGAATAAATAAGTGTAATTTGCACAAAAGCTGGCAATAGAAGTTAATATTTCAGGTGACTAATAGCCTGCACAAGCTTGAGAAGGACTCGATATCAGAGCTGCTTAAAATACCTTCCACAATGCCACAACCTGACTAGAAGTCAGAATCTGCATATATTAATCTGTATAATACTAGGCATCTTTTAAGATACCACAACATACAGTTCTTTTCCAACCTAAATGATTCCAGAATTTTCAGTGTTTCCAATGACTCCATTTTGCCACTGTAATTCCACATTGTTACAGTTACATTTATTTTTACTTCACTTTAGCAACAAATAGAATTCGCCGAGTGATGAAAAAGGAATTTTTCTCTATACAACTTTTAAACTCAAACAGCTGTACTACCTGAATATACTTACTTTTAGAAACACATAAAAGCTGACATACTTATATAAATACATGATTAGTAATATCTTCTTGTCAAAATTTAGAAAAAAATTATAAAGGATGTTCTTCTTAATCTCCTAAACTGACATGATTCTTGTGTTCCTGTTATCCACAAAAATCTTCAAAGAAATTTCAAGTATTTTATTAATTTTCTTCTTATGGAGAGTGACTTTCTGGGAAAGAAATAATCTGAGTTTCAGTGGGAGCTGTCAATAATTCTTGCCATTTTTTTTTTCCTTTTGTTTTCCTTGTGATTTTTTTTTTTTTCCTTTTACAAGTGATTTCCTTTTTTTCTTCCCCCTGCATGGGAAATCATGTTCACAGTTGTAGGTAAGTGAAATTGTTGCAGATACTGTATTCCTCTGAACAGGACTGGGTTTTTTGTTTTATGAGGAGGTGGTATACTTTGAATTCATAGAATCACAGAATCACAGAAAGGTTTGGGCTGGAAGGGACCTCAAAGACCATCTGGTTCCAACCTGCCTGCCATGGGCAGGGACACCTTCCATGCTCAGAGCCCCATCCAACCTGGCCTTGAACATTTACAGGGATGGGCCATCCACAACTTGTCAGGAAGGATTACTCCTCTGCCTCACCACACTCACAGATTCACCAGATATGTTACAAATAAAAAAAAAAAATCTTATAGAATAATATTTTATGCAAAATATTTTCTTAAAAGCCTGAGTTGTTTCCCAAATTATTTTTAAAAAACAATTACAATTGTTATTGACTTTGTTTCTTCATTTGTGTAGTTTTTATTCCAGTTACTTCAATGTTCTGTGAATTTCCTCAATTACTGGAACTTCACAGAAGTGCAGGCTTTGAGGGTTAATAAAGTCTTAAGGGAGGACACAGTTTTTTTAAGCAGCCGTATATTTCCTAAGAGTACTACTTACATTTTAATTGAGCAAGTGAAATTGTCATGGACAATCCAGAATCTGGATTCACAGGCTACCTAGATAGCCAGTAGTCCCTCTGATGCTCAGTATAAAAATCTAAATGGAAGAAAATTGAACTGGAGACTGAGCCTCATTTTATTTGCATGAGAAATCAATTCAAACAGATCAAAAGATTAACTTACATTTTACTTGTCTCAGGAAACACAGGAGCATTTTACTGATAAGAAAAGCAGGAAATGGGAAGCTTTAGATACTATACTGCAGATTTTGTATTTGTAAGGATTTGTGAGTTAAAATTCCTGGATGCTCTGTGGCATTACAACCTGTAAATCTGCTACATTGGAGCTATATGGATCCCACACCTAAATCTTTAACCTTCTGGCTGGCAGTGCTCACACTGCAGTTGCAGAAGAAGAAAAAAGGAAAATACATCTCTAACCTGAAATATTATTCTTTATGCAGCAATGCATGTGCATATAGCGGTTTACAGATGAGTGGTGTTCCACAAAATCTAAAGTGGAATGAAAAATATAAACATATGTTAATTTCTTTACTACTGTTATTACAAATGAATTTTTTCACACATCTGTTTTCTCAAACTAAAACTAAGATATATTCAGGATGTTTCCAAAATGAAGACATATTCCTTTAAATGAAAATTATTCTTCACTTATCTGTCTATATAGATAAATTGCAGTTTTATTGCTCTGAATTTCTTGTTCATTTCTCTCCATCTGGCAGTGAAAGCAAAACAGAAGTTAAGAAATAAATTTCTAACCCCTTATGATGACTAGGTATTGATGTTGATGTGTAAGGACATTTATTTGCTCTACAACAGACACAATCACTACAAATGTCAGGAATTCTTGGGCAGCTGGCCCCAAGGACAGGATCCCTCATCATACCTGCAAAAAAAGCACCCTATAGCCAGGGTATTGCTGGGTCTCCCCTCTAAAGGCTGCAATTGAACTCCCCTCTGGACACCAGTACAAGCCCCTTAGAGAGACAAGGGCAACACATCTGCAAAACATAATTGAGAAAGCTGTAGGCAGTGTGAAAGTGGATTCCACTCATACAGTTGGAAGCAGACACACAAAACATCATATTTTTACAGGAGATGTAACTATGAAAATCCATATCTACCATCTCCACACTACCTACCCGGGCAGTTAATGTAAGGAAAAGCCCAATGTGCAGCTCCCTCACAGCCTCTCCTCATTCCTCCCTTACGTCTAACCCTCTTTTCCCCCTGAAAGGCTGGAAAATCCATGTATCTGACCATTTGTGGATACAAGACTCTCAACAGCAGCAGCAGCACATCTCACAGTCACTCCATCACTTGAGCAGTTATTTGGTCTCTGCCTCTCCATTTCTCTGCCCATCATTCCCCACAGCCTGGCTCTTCTTTCCCAGTTATCCCACTTTCTCTCCAAGCTTTGAATCCCAAAGTAAAGGGAGGGAATGCTCACAAACAAGTTGCACTTAACTAAAGTAATTGGTTAAATGCCAATTACAGTTTGACAACAAAAGCAGCACAATGGAATTTTCCACTTAATGTAAAACTGATGTGGTTTAAAGAAAAAAGAGAAACAGCAAAAAAGATTGTGCAGCAAACACAATACAGATCTACAGCTTGGATTTTAATCATGAGTTGAACATACATCTTCAGAGACCCTGGGTGAGTCGTTTCATTTCCTGGTGCATTAATTTCCCAAATTCCAATACATAGATAATATGTAATGAATGCTGCTGTTTCAAAGCATGTCACAATAATCTCTGTAATGATGTTTTTAATAGAAATTTCTATAAAACTGTGAAGAACAAGACACACATATAGGGCCAGCAAATATGTTAATACCCTTCTTAATGATTCATTAGTATTTAAGATTTAACAGATAGGCCTGTAGCAATAATGGAGAAAGAGTGGCATACATTCTTGCAGAAGGCTGTTGCCACCAGAAAGAAAGGCCTTGAGCATGGCAATGGAGGAAGCAGGAGACAGCCAGAAGGGGAACCACCCCAGCTACCACTTCTTGACCTGCAAATACCACCAACTGGAAAATGGCCAGGGCAAAAAGGCTCTTCAGTTTCAATGGCTTTTCAGAGAAGGTAATGAACCAAGTGGGCTGTGAGGAGAGAGGCTTTAGCAATTCCTCCTCTGCTGTGAGCACCCCTGTAGTTTAGCACTAGCCCTGTAGAAGTCAGATTAACTAATCCAGAAAAAAAATCCAGTGACAAAGGATGTCCCTTTTACTCCATGGGTGAGGGTCCACGTGATTTTTCCATGCACCATTCTCTCTTTAAATGGGATGGTTGAGTGTAGAGATGGATAAAGGCACAATAATCACTTTGCTTTTTCCTATTCTGCATGTATTTCAATTGAATAATCAAGCACCACAAACTGGATTAATCTATAGGCATGCTTTATTCAGTGACATAAGGGATAGAATTCTTCAGTATGTATTATTTAACCTCAAAGGAGAAGTTAAATGGACATTAAACATTCCTACCAAAGGAAATAAAATATTTGTAAATTAAACATAATCACATTTTGGGATATCTTGATAAAGATGATTCAGAGAAGAAAACAATTGAATTTAAGAGACTTTTCCAAATGCAAAAAAGTAAACAAAACATCATCTACCTGCTCAACTTCTCCATAATTTTTTATTCTTAAACATACTGGCCTGCAAGAGGCAATGTTATATAAATCATAGTTTTATGATAATATGCTTCAACCAAAAAGGAAAAAAAAATTGCAAGAGGATATGAATTCAGGAATCTTAAATATTTCTGCATTTTTGGAATGGGAAAATTACTTATATTTTTGGCTATTCATCCAAACATAACAGTGAATATTTAAATGTGTCAGTGTTGTGGTTTAGGAATGTATTCTCCAATTTAGTGTTCTCATTTCCCCCTCCCCTGCATTGGGCTGGAGAGGAGAATTGTATGCACAAGAGGTGAAGATCACAGGTTGAAGTAAGAACAGTTTCCTGGAAACAGCAATGAGATAAGAAAATAAACAGTAGCAGTAAAAATATTAATAGCAAAAATGTGCAAGAGAGCTGAGCAAATTCTGTGCAAATGCTCAGCACCACACCTCCCCCTGGGAATGAGGTAACACTCAGACAATAGCAGCACCTTCATCTTATCTCCAGTTCCTGTCACAGCAGCACAACTTCCAGTCTGAGTTCCAGGTATCCCCAGAGGTACATTCAGGGTGCAGTTTGGTGGGTGCAGATGCCATCAGTCCCTCACAGCACTGTGAGGGCCGCTGTGGAAAAAATAACTCCATCTCAGCCAGACCCAATGCACCTGGAGAGGGCTGAATATGCCTGCCTATGGGAAGTGGGGAATGGATTCCTTTATTTCCTTCGCTTGCACACCCATCTTTTGCTTTTCCTATTAAATTCTGCCCTCTCACACCACGAGCTTTCTAGCTTTCCCACCCTTCCAGTTCTCTCCCTGATCCCACTGGCTGGGGAGTAATTGGCTGTGTGGGGATGAGCTCCTGGTTAAGCTGTGTCACTGCTGTCAAGGTTAGAGGGCACTAAGAGAAAAGTATTTTCACAGCTCTTTCAGGGAGATTATACATGTGCCATCTGAATCTGTAAAAGATGCATTTAGTGACAGATGGCAAATGGAGAGATGTACTAATGGTAAAAACGTCTGATTTGAGCAGTGGAAGAAGCACCACTGCTGAGCAATTTTTGAACACCATGAATCACCACTGCTACCAATTCTCAAGTGAAAGGTGTGTTGGTAGGAGATAAGAAAGTTCATGGAATTTTCAAATTCAATGCATAAGTAACATTCCTTTGATGTGTTCATGGCCAGAGTGTCAGCCTGTGAGGACTTGTGGAACTTGAGGGAAGTTCATCTGTCTGAGAGTGAAAGGGAAACCCTTAAAGCAGACATTCAGATTATTCCTCTGCTTTTGTATAAAACAAAAGGGAAAAACAGGATGGAAAAGTGAAGATACTTGTGAAAACAATTAAAAAAGCCAAGTTGATCTACTTATAAAAGGGAGAGGAAAGCCCAACAAATAAACCAAATCAAATATTCATTCAATTTATTTTGTTTATATTTTTATTTACATGATTGCTAAATGATCAAAAATTGTCACCACACATTTTCTTCAATCTAAACCTTTTCTGTTCAGTGATCTTGGCTGTAAATGTCTGCTACTGATTAGGTCAATAAGGTATCAGAAATTTCCTTAGAAATATGTTATGAATTCTTCTATTTTTGCAATAGGAAGATAGTTTTGCATTTGCATTCAAAATCTGTTGACAAGCAGCCTATGCACTTCTATCCAGTAACAACATGAAAGAAAACATTTGAAACATATGAAAAAAACCTAATTCACAAAAGAAAGCAGTAAAATACATTTGGGCCTCAAAGTATTTAATGTACTAATATTGCATAGTTGACTGTGTTTATTTCTCTGAATTTAATTTTTGCATTCCTGCTAAAATTTCTGATTTTATTAGTTTGCAAAAAAGTGATGCTTTTTTCAGAAACATTAAAGTTTCATTTTAATGAAATAAAAATCAAAGCAGGAAGGCTTCAATGTTCTTACAAAAATCTGGTTTTGGGACAGGAAATGGAACTTTCTGTTTCAGAGTACAGTCATCCTCATACACCTATTATTCTTCCTGAATTATCCTTTTCCTAGTTCAACACTTCTTTTTATGTCCACCACGCTTCTAAAAACACCCTGTTAAAAGTCCTTTTAATGAAATGAATGTTGTTGGACTTGTTTTCTCTTTCTGGCAGAGGATTACAGAGCTGTTTCCTAAACAATGCCCTCAAATACAGCCTGGATGGGAAAACTTCCTGCAGAGGCAGTTCACTTGAGGTTGAGGCTATCCTTAATTACAGGATGTTGTGAGCTCAGAAATTTCTCCAAGAAAGACCTCTAACTTTTATAAGGCAAAGAAGCTTATGAGTTTTTAAAGAGCCTTCAAAATTGAGGCAGAAAGGAAAAGAGAGCAAACAAGGCATCTTTCCTATACCCTTATCCCTTAACCCTTTTTTGTTGATGCATCCAGGACCTGACTTAGCAAAGTTATCTCATGCATCTTCTTTTTCTTAAGCCCCTTTTGTTTCCCTTTATTGGGAAAAAGCTTGGAAAACAGCAAGGTGACAGTTAATAATTTTCTGATAGTGCACATCTCTCCTACAAGATCAACTCAAGCAGACAATGCTATCTCAAATCTCCCTTCTACACACACAAACACACACAAAGAGAAAAGAAAAGAAAAAGCAAGTAAGACCACCCCAAACACCAAATGCCAAACACAAATGTCTTGGTTTCCAGACAAATGCCTTGGAAGAATGCATGACCACTTCTTTCTTTTCCAGTTTTTGATCTTGGACTGGCTTTAAATGTTGGAAGAGGCACAAAGCCAACTACACAAATGCCCCCTTCAAAGAAGCATTGTTCAGAAAAAACAAGTGATGTCTTCCCCTGAAACTGCCCTGCTTAGAGATATTCAAAATAGAAAACAAAAACACATTTGCGAGCAAATTTTTGAATGAATCATGAACTAAATTCTGCCCAGTCTAAACCTTGGAAAGGGTTTAAGAATGACACAGAAAGTATGTAAAGATAACTACATCCTATCAAATCTTTACATATGTAATAAAACAAAAAAATAATCAAAATCTGAAGAAAAAAATTAAAATTCTATTCTATTGTAATGAATTAAAGTGGATATTTTTGGCATTAGTTTGGGCTTTTTTTACCTTTCAACTCAAAGTACACTGATAAATAAAATCCTCTAGTAAAATTCCCTTTCCTACTAAAATTAAGAAGAGATATTTCTTATGCATGTTGTTGTTTTGCAGAACTTCATTGGTTTAGACAAAGCCAAACAAAACAGTAGAGCTTTTACAAGAAAGGTATCACAGTCAACTAAATAAACGGAGCCAAGGAATATCTGCTGCAATCATTTGTTTTAGTAGAAGTAGCATAATTGTGCCATAAACTCCTGCCTGATCCACTGCAACATATTACATCTGTTTTATGCTAATGTAGTTCTAAAGAAATCAATGATATTTATACTGACATAAAGCTGTGGTGAGTCATATTCTCAATTAGTGTCTTCACTTTGAGAAGGAATATCAGAGATTTTTCTTGATTTTCCAAAATTTAGCCTATAATTTTGTCCACTGATTTCTAAGAAACTGGAAGTGTAATTACATCTATAGGGTTTCAGACCACGCCATGAAAAATTATTACAAGTTATTTTAGGCTTAACTTTTAAATTGAATTATTGTGACTGCATAGAGCTTTTGTCTCATTGGTATGTTCATAAGAAGAGACACGTATGATCCATAGGAATGCTTGTGAAGTAGCATATCTGCTTTAAAAAATGCTTATCAACAATCCCAACATAACTACCCTAACATATTGATGCTGCCATCAGTCAAATATATGATGTTCTTATTTTGATGGTTGAATTTAACTCCACATAGAAATCACCTGTCAGTTAAAATACAGCACACACAACTTCTAGACACTGGGCCAAGCAAGAGCAGCTGAGGGAGCTGGGGATGTTTAGCCTGGAAAAAAGGAGGCTCAGGGGTGACCTTGTCACTC
The DNA here is from genome assembly GCF_903797595.1 of Erithacus rubecula. Lineage (NCBI taxonomy): Eukaryota > Metazoa > Chordata > Aves > Passeriformes > Muscicapidae > Erithacus > Erithacus rubecula. Next base: position 93,434,787 of record NC_136689.1, on the reverse strand, counting down.
TACAACTGTCTGAAAGGAGCCTGAACCATCTGGGGGTCAGCCCCTTCTCCCAGACAACTAGGATGAGAGGACATGGCCTCAAACTGCACCAGGGGAGGTTCAGGCTGGATATCAGCAAGAATTTCTCAATGGAAAAGCTTGTTAAGCATTGGAACAGAATGCCCAGGGAGGTGCTGGAGTCACTATCTTTGGAAGTGTTCAAGAACTGGATGTGGCACTTACTGCCATGGTCTAATTGACAAAGTGGTGACTGGCCAGAGGTTGGAGTTGATGATTTGGAGGTATCCTCCAGCCTAAATGACTCTGAGACTGTGGTTTTGAATCACTCAAAGTGGAAAAATTGCAGATATTTCTTTCTGTACAATTTTGTCTTTCTATTTTTAATGGATATTTTTGTTGAAGTGAGAGATTTTTTTGAAAGGTAGTGATCTGAATTAATGATGTGCTAGTGTTCAAAGGCTTACCAGAATAATCTGATACATTAGGCAGACAGGAATTTCAACAGATAATCTGAGGTAAACCTTGCTAGGATAGTTTTAAAGAGCTGGTTGTCTGCATTTAGGTTGATCAGAAATAACCAGAGACCTTGATTTAGCAGGCATTTAATTCCTAAATATCTAATGGGAGAGGGCTCTTCTTGCACATAGGGGACTGTCACACACACAAATTCAGGTTTTGGTTTATTCACACTAACATCCTGGATCCAGAGATCCAAGATCAAAATTGCATTTTTCATCTTACTTGCATCAGTGTTTGCATCCATTGCAATCCATATCTATTTTGTAATGGGAAATGTGGCTATATAGAATTACTGTATTATTTTAGAATGCATTTTTAATAGAATTATTTTATTATTTTTCAAAACATAAAATTAAAGGTTCACTGTGTTGTTGTAGCTGTATTTTGTCCCTGGATTCCTAGGATTGAAAGCTTTGTGTACTGTTTTTTGTTGTTCCTGTTGCAGATAACAGTAAATTATATTTCCTGGACATTATTTCTCCATGGTCTTTTCTTACCCAAATGAATCAACTGCATTTTTTACCAAGCCTGAGACAAATACATAGGTGTCCCTCTTTCATTGAAGTAGAAATTCTATTGCCTCAAATATACACATATAAAATAATGCACAGAAGATGGCTGCTGAATGAATTCATCAAAAGGTGAATAAATATTCTGAGAACAAAGATACAATTTTCTGGCATTCTGATATTAGTCATCCTTGTACAGAATGGGTAGCATTAAAACATCGTAAATAGTTGTCAGTTTGCTTTGCTGAAAAGATTTTGACAGTATTAATTACTTCTGCTAACAGAAATTTCTGACACTTACATGACCTCCTGCTGCACATGAAAAAGGCTGTCAGGGTTGGTGTAGTGATATATGCAAGAAAAATCTCAGGAATTGAAATTTAATAAACTAGACAAATCTTTATCCTTAACACTACCAAGTAAGAATTTCCAATGTGAACTCCTTCTGAATGCAGCAATAACATGCACTGATGGCAAGAGAGAACTAGCCATGAGCAGCCAGCCTGGCTCACTGTTTCATTCCTGTCTGAGAAGGTGAACACACACATGGGAGTCACCTCTTTGGGGTACATTTGTAAGAGAGTCACTGTTAATAATGTCACACAGGTATTAAAAAAATAAACCCACCTTAACCTATTGTAACCATGTTAGCATAAAAAGATGCAACATTAAACATTGGCACAAAATTGCCATTTCTAGAATAAAAATTTCTAGAACGGCAGCAATGGAAGATCTCTTAGGTTGTTGCTAAACAAACAAACAAACAAACAAACAAAACCCCAAAACAAAACAAAAAAAAAAAAAAAAAAAAAAAAAGAAAAAAAAAGGAAACTAAAGATTAAATAATTGAAATCCAAACAAACAATGATGGCACAGCAAGCTGCTGTTTTCACAGGTGTTTATAGCTACTGTCCCAGGTTATTTTATCTGTTCTAATGTTTCTTTTTCTCTCTTTGTCTCTCTTACTTCTTCTATCTCTTTAAGTGTTCAGTTTTAGTTAAATTTCAAAGCCCTAGTTTAGCACTTACCACCTAGCACTCCTTCCAAGTGGTCATTTTGCCTCTAACTGAAAATGAAGTTATTCCAGCACGTTGGAGGGAAAGCACAGAACATTTTTGAGAACCATGTGAAAAGGTATGTAGGCTGTTAAGGATCTTTCTTCTAATCCATAATGGCAAATACACTCCCAGCACAGGATAAGGAGATTTGTTACCATTAGAAGGTATTTCAGTTCAGAGAGAGAATAAAATAATCCACCCCAAAGAGCTGTGTTCTGGGTGATTACATTTTGACCTCAATTCCTGCTATATTCCTCAGTGACTTTGTCCATACAATAATATTTTCCCTGCTGGGACCTAGTCAAACACCACCTAAAATTAGGTTTTTCTATTGATTTTTAGGGTCATTTACTTCATAAAATCAGTTGTTGTCACTTCAAAAAAAAAAAAAATCCATGCTCACTGTTTGTCATGCTATATTTTGAAAAGCATATTGAAGAAAACCCACAATGTTAAAATGCATGTTTAACCACATACAGACTCCATAATTCTCATACAAGAACATAAGTCCTTATATAATCCATTGTTGTGACACAGTTTTTTTTCTCGTTTCATTTTTACAGTAAGCAAACTTCCTGTTGGTAAGAAAGTTAGCTTTAAAAACAATATTCTAAGGTATTTTTGTGACTCCTCAATTATACTGCCCCATAAAACTGTGTAAAAATGTTTGCTTTATTCAAAATAGAGAGGGAGGATTGCTGTCATTATATGATAAATGTAATAAATAGAAACAATACAATGGCAAATTACTGTCAACAAACACCCAAAGTGAGCAGAGAGAATTTTTCTCCTAGAAATCTGAGAGAGGCAGCCACAGGCTGCACAGAACCCCAAAAGCTCCCCACAGGCTGTGCCAGCTGCTGGCAGCCTCCTGCTGTATGGCTCCACTCCTTTTTTGTATTAATATGCTTCTTTCTCAGGGATGCCTTGCAAACCTTTAATTATTGCAGAATAATTCTGGACAATGCAAGATTTTTCACTCCAGAGTGGCAGTTATTAGGTCAGAAATCAGCATGTGGGTGAATTTAATATTCCTTTTTTAAACTTATTTTTAATGCTGGAAACTGTACATCTTGCAGGCATGAAGCAACAACAACAGAGATTCTAAGGAACAGTCTGCTGAGCTGTGGACTAATGAGCAGCTGATGTTTTAATTTGCACAAACAGATCAAAAATCACACCAAAACTTTCAGAAAAAAAAAAAAAAAAGAGAATTCCAGTGACACTGCTACTACCTGCAGGAGCAGTTTATGTTAGCCCTTGAAACTTCACAGTTATTTACCATTTATGAAAAACTTTTAAACCTCAGAAACCTCAGAGCATTTAATCATATAGACACTATAGCCTGTTAGTAGATCTACAAAATTCACAGAATCATGAAATTGTAAGGGATGGAAGAGAGCTCTAAAAATCAGTCCAACCCCTGTTCACCAAACTTGAGATTCAGATAGAGTAGTTTTAACTGGAAGTAACTAAAAGTTTTTATTCAGGTACTGTTACTTAACTGTTAAAGACATTTTCTGGAAAATATCCGAATGGTCAAGAAAAACTCTGGCTGAGGAGGAGTGAGTCACTCTCCAGCTGCCACAGCAATGCAAGAAAGTCCTTCTGTAAATCCTCAGTTACAGAGTCCTAGAATGGAAACCAAGAAGAAAGACAATTTTTCTTATCCTGATTTGGAGAAATCCACCTCAGAAGTGTAATCACTTTGAGCTTGTCTACAAGACTTTAAGCTTGTATTTATGTGATGAGCACTGCTATGCTGATGCTTGCACATTGATTGGTGTTGCCCCAATTGAGAGCACATCTTTCTCACTCACCTAGATGTCAATACAGATGACAACTGCATTCTCCCAAGAGTTATTTTTGGGTTCATTTGTTTGTTTGGTGGTGGTTTTTTTGTTGTTTTTTCAGATAACTAACTGGTGTCTGAAGTCAGTGACAGCCTGTGATGCAGCATAACACAGAAAGTAAGCTGCAGACCTATTACCTTGTTGTTAAGCTCAGTTAGCAGACATATGTAGATTGGCCAGAAAGTTCCTAATAACATGCATTTTACTATCCCTTGGATTTAAACATAGACACAGGTGATCCTGTATTTCCCAGTACATTTAAGACATTGGGCTACAGGCTGAGGACATCCCCCCAGTCTTATGTTCTGCTCTGTCTCTATGAAGCTCTGCACTGCCACTTAGGGTTAGTGAAGGATATTCTGGTGAGAGTATTTGGATTTAAAAGCATTCCCTGCTGCTGCTGATCTCATTTCTATTTCAACTCCAGGTCAGTATTCTGAAGCTATTCTCAATTAGGAAGAATTACTAAAGCTGAGTTTTTAAAGAAAGATGTGCAACACCAATGGCAATTTGCAAGTCATGTATGTGAACTAAATAATGTATTACCTACTGTATGTGAAGCACTGAAAACTGCCATTTTGTGTTCTCCTCAGCAAAGACATAGTAAGTGCTAAGGACTGGGATCTAAAAGCATACAAATTTATATTATAGGCCTGTTGGCAAGCAATCAAGAAGTTGGAATGATGACTTGTGAACCCTAGCCTGTAGGTTTGCTGTAAATTCAACACAGACTGACACTCCATTTTGGATGTGTGAAACTGGGTGCTATAAGAATTCATCAGTGAAAATGCAACCAGTTTTTCCTTTTTATTTATTTATTTATTTATTTATTTATTGGGAAAAGGTGGTGGCTTAGATAGGATTGGAGGAGGAATGGAAGGGAACATACCCTGAATATCAAATTAAATTGTAAAACTCCTACTGCTAATGTTCAGTGCCTAAAATATGAGTTATAAAAATAAGATGTGCCCAAGAACAGCTGGAACTGAGGCCAGAGAGCCCACACTGACCCTCAATCATGGGGCCAAACCCTTATGGGTTACAACACAGGGGGACTAACCAGGTCTTAGGAATGCTCTGAGGCCACACAAAATTCCTGAATGAGGTTAGGTAATCACAAAAAGATGATGATGATGAGGTGATAAAATGTCTTTCACAATGCAGCCCAGGAGCCAAGAGAGAAGCCTACAACAACTGCAGTGTTGTGAAATTGTATTTACCACAACTCCTCTGTCCTAAAGCAATGGCAGTACGACTGCTACCTCAGCAGTGGAGCTGTAAATGATTACTTTAGGAGCCACCTTGAAGAGAGCTGAAGGAATCACTTGTTTTGCACAATCAGGACAAACCTCAAGTGAAGTGTGGATGCCCCCAAACTCGCTGCTAACCATTTTTTTCTCTCCTAGAAGACATTAAAACATTTCTCTGAAGTAAAAACAGATTTAAGAAGCTGTCACAGCAGCTTCTACTTTATGGTGAAGGGAAATCCTTAAAAAAAAAAAGCTGAACTGTAGTGTCAGTAAAGAAAACTCCCCACCCCAGTCTGGCCAGAACTGCTGCCACAAGCCTGTAATTGCTATAATTTGCAAGTTTGGTATGTAGGGGAATCAATGAAAAACATCATCCAGGGATGTGTAGTTGCTGAGTGAGGAGAATCCATAAATCCAAATTGCTGGAAGAGCAAAAAATAGTCCCTTTCTCATAAATGAAGTATTATTCCTGAGGATTTTCAAGTAGGCTTGAAAACCTATTACTCAAAGGTTTGAAAACTTCATCAGTAAGTCATGACTAAATGTCTCTATTTGCATGAACACACACAATCAAAATGAAATTATTTAAGCTTAATCTACAATTTTATACCACTTAAGTGAAAATTATTTCTGTAAAAGTTTTGAACATGCACTAGATGACACATCCATCTTAAAAAAGAATCTGAAAGCCTCATTTTAGTGGATTTTATGCACTTACCTCTTTTGAATTTAATAACTTCTTTCTTGATTACAAGCTTATCATAAAAGATAAAGCAACCAAGTAAGAGTATGATATATCTGCAGTTAGTGCAAATGGTAATTGAATTCTCCTGGATAAGGATTTTCAAGAGACTCCTAGCTTGCATGGCTGTGCCTTTTATTAGGGAAACTAGATGAAAGTTGAATATTACCCTTTAAATTCTGTAGCTTATTCAGGAAATCCATCTTGACTTTAATTGCACTTTCCTCTGTAAGGTAAAAAATTATTTTACAGCTCTTAGTATTTGAAGGTATTTTAGGGTTTAATTTTCTTTGAAAACACAAACATGACAAATATCCTGTGGATCTCCAAAATTTGGAAATTAACTGTGAATGAAGTTTAAATATGTAAATCATTTTTCATGAAAGCTATTAAGACTAAAAGTTATTGTGAGGCTATTTCTGGTAGTCTAAGTGCCAGTGAACAGGAAATACGGGGTCATTCACATTTTATAACTCGCTTTGTTAATATGCAGGAAGATAGGATGCAGCCACTCTACGTCCCCAGTTTTTAAGAGAAAATGTGATGGAAGGAAGTGCTGTCCTTCAAATAAATAAATAAAGCCCTTTCCTTCATCTTGAAAGAAGAAAGCTTATTCACAATGTGAACATAGATTTTAGCCCTTCGAGTTAATAGAATTGTTTTAATTTTCCAGAATAGCAACACCAAACATAAGTATTTACTTATGACATTGCTACAATTGCTTCCCACAACTGTAAATTGTTGCAGGATACTGAGAAAATAGCTCATTTTGGGATAAACACAGCACTAAGACTTACTGTAACAACAAATATATTAGCAATTTGCCCAGATTATTCAATATGAATAGTTTCTTCAAGAGCAAGCACAGCTTCATAGAACAGAAATGTTTAATAGAAAACAAGCATCCAGATCTTCTATGGCCTTATTATATTGTACTTGCACTTCATGAAGTTATGCAACTGCAGCCCTCATTCCCCTCATGAGATCCATGTGTAATTTCTATGCTTTGAATGAGCTCTTGCCATCCTTGCAGGAGTGGTTACTTCCATTAGAATTCATTTGGCACTAAGTGCTCTCATTTTTTGTCTTTCTGAAACAGAAAAAAATGGCAAACAATCCGTATTTTGATTTAGTGACTGATTTATGAGAAAGATCATTGGGGTGAGTATGCTGAAAGATAAGTCTCTGAAGAGGCTCAGCACTTGGTAATCTGAAGGGAAGAGACCTCACACTACCAAGCCTAGTCAGCAAATGCTGACTTGCAAAGCTGTCTCCTGCCCTGCAGCTGAGTATTTGCAATAATTACCATGGGATGAGCATGACAGCATTTGCTTTGCAAAATACAGTAATTACACAACATAGTAAGTGGAAAAGAATCAAGTTTTGGTGGTCCATCCTTGCTCTTTGGTGAAAGGGGTGGGAGAGCACAATAACTACATTTCTAATAATGATTTAATCCAGCCAATAATTACATTTCTAGTAATGACTTACCCCAGCCATAAGCATCACACCTATGGTCAGCTGAATTATATCAAGTCACACATAATTTACAAGCACTACTAAACAAATAAACCCAATTCCCCTCTGTCAGCAGAAAATACTTTCATCACCTGGTTAAGAAGAAGAGACTAATTACAGGTAGACATGGCCTTGCTATAACTCTTAGAGATGTTATTTGGGTTTTGCTTTGAATTAGCTCACTTCTATCTGACTCTGACATAAAAGCCTTATGTGTTGAGAGAAATTAAAACACCCTGTTAGATACTCTGAAAGCATGGCCAGAAAAAACTGTTGTGCTCAGACACCAACGCATTTTTCTCTCAAACTCTTTCAGCATAGAATACTGAAAAGCTTAGAATAGTTACATAGTAGCACTTCAAAGGCAACACAGGCCCGGATAATGGGGAAAAGGGGGGGAATTTGCCCCAAGCAAAAGATTCAAAGTCTTTAGAAGCCAACATATTTTGCCTCAAATATTTTCTACATTGTTGTAATGTAACTAAAATGGATGCACAGACCCCATATCCTGAATAAACTGCTATGTTAACATAATTGTCACCTCTACTATCAGCAATTGAGAGCTCTTTTTCAATTGTTAGCATCTTGGGAAACATGCAGCAATTTGAATTGAGATCTTCTTCAAAACTATAACACACACCTTGCTGTTCTGTATCTAATATGTGTAAGACACTACAATTACCAACATTTTCAGTTTCTGAATCTGAGCATACATTGTTCACTTCTGCAATCTTAAAAATTCCACTTCACTCACAGCAAATGCTGATCTCAGTTAAAAACCCCTTTATTAAGAACAATCCAAACCAGAAACTCTAATACTTTATAGTAACAATTTCAATGCATAATTTAAGAAAATTACTCATTTTTCAAATCTTTTCTCCTGTACAGTCCTTCTGTGTACATATCTTACATAGTAGTATAGTTGTAATTTCCCATTGGGATTATAGTACAAACAGTTTGAACCAGATACAGTCCAATTTCTTTCATTCAAAGTGATGAACTCCTTCCTTTAAGGCTTCATAAATTTCTTCCACAGTAGATCTGCTGCTGCCACAGATCTGTGAGTCAAAAGTGCTTTCTTCAAATTTCAGGCTCTCATTGCACAAGCTGTTTCATTTCAACATGAGAGTTGACTGATTAACAATCATTAACACTGACCATTAACTATCGAGAAGCTGCACTATATTCTGTAAGCATTTTACATGGTAGGCATGCAGTTCATTTTCTTCTGGCTGTAGAGAACCTGAATGGAAAAAAACACCAAGATTTGAATTTCTAGTTGATTCTTAATATAAAATTACTTTCCCAAAGATTGCATTAAATGCCTTGCAAGAAGTCATGCTGGTTTTATGACCTTACCCTCTGTATTAATGAGCAGCAAATCAAATACTAATACTTAATGTTGCAAGGTCTGCTTTGGTCTTTTCCTTGGGTACAACAAAGCAGGAGATATAAAATAACAATAGCCATGTTGAAAAATTTCCCCCTGTGTACTCAGAATAACAATCTGGCATTTTAGCCCAGTAATCACTGTTAAGTGATCAAAGCTTTACAAGCACAGACTAGTTGAGACCCTTAGTGCAGGCATATTTTAGTGACAATATTGATGACATATTACAAAACTGTAAACTGTAACAATGACAGTTGCATAAAATCTTTTATACTCCTTATTTTGATATGTAAATGATTATTGAATTAAAATGAATAGTTCAGTCTGGGACTTCATGTTCTATAGCAGTACATAAATAAAAGGGGATTAATGTTATGACTTCTGTAAAAGGTACATATTTCTACCTTGATGTTTCAACATGGTATTTAGGAAAGTCTCTGATTAATGGTAGTTCTACTAAAAGGAACAATACAAACTCATATATCTATTAATATGTTACCAGTATATGAAATGCTGTATTGTTATATTTAAGGATCGACTTAGTAAAAGCTGAGTTTGAAACAAAAGTACATTCACAAAATGAATGAATTTGGGTGACAGCACAGGAAAAATTATCATGAGATGTTCTATTAAAAATAAATCTCCCCCTTATTAGGATACCAACAATGGCCAATGTAGCCAGAAAGTTTGTGGTAAATCTGTTATGGAAATACTATGTAAACCTGGTATTATAAGCCCCTTAATCAATAAACCTATTTGAGTACATCCATAGAACAATTTAAATTAGTAGGAAAGCTCATTAGCTTAAAAATGAGACATTATCATGTCCTTTCAAGATTAGACTAACTTGATGTGACTAACAATCAATAAACCCATTATTAGCTACTGAAGCTCTAGCTACAGACCAGTGTTTGAACACCTTTAATATTGAATGTTCTTCAGCTGAACCTATTGCAGCCATTCAAACAAGTTATGTTCAGTTACTTGAGCAAAAATCTCAAGCTTTCAGAGTGTCACTAACCCATGCCACAATACTTTAATGTGGGAACAATGCTCTGTTCTGATCCCTTCACTACAAAGCTCAACACTCTCAGGCTGAGCACAGTTAGGCAAAGTCAATGCTAAAACCACAATTTTTCATATCACTAAATTTAAGATTTAAAGATTCACAGAACTGTACTGTGACAAGGATTTTTAGTGCAAGCATGATGAGACCTATGCTTGAAAACTAACCTTGGCAATTACCCAAGGTCATTACCTAAGGCATTGCTCTCCATCTGCATTTATAAGATGCCATAAAACCATAAGTCCCATTGCTAATTGTGATGTTAGGGACTGAAGTATCCTTTCAAAAACTTGTAGCACAACAAAAACTTACTGTGATGATCAAAACTGAAATGCTTTAATGATGGAAAAAGTAAGAATTGGCATTAGGTAGAAATAAGACCTACTTTTCTTCACTAAAGAATAAGCCTCATCTATTCTTCTCCTTATGGATGGGTTCTTCAAAGTCACTTTTGCCTGCAGCATAAACAAACACACACAAAAAAAAAGAGTTTTCTTGCCCACATGATCACACCTTAACAGCAAAGCTTAAAAAAATTACAGTAATTCATCAGAGCATGAGATGCAGGAATTTTTAGAATTAATATGACTACACCATCATATAGACTGCATTTATATAAGTAATCCCAAATTACTAAGGAAAAGCTGCTTCTATACCATGTTGTTTAACCTCCCAGCCTCAGCAGCTATGCAATTAAAATAAAACAGAATGACTATTGTAAAGTTTATTATTATTTACTTAGAGATTACTGTATTGTTTACAGCATAAAAGTATAACATTACAGTTTTTTCACAGATTTCTCAAGTACTAACCTTCTGATAGTTGTGAAGCAAAGCCCAAAGCGAAGCTGCTCCTATTCTCTGAACAGCAGGACTGCTACTTTCCAAACAGTCAGACAGTACTGCAATGGCTTGATCTAATGAGACAAATAAAAAAAAAATGAAACCAAATGCATCTAGAAAATATAATCAAGAGCAATGTAAATATGTTTGCATGCCTCAGTAGATTGATGCTTGGAGTGTACTTATTTTTATGACAAGTACTGGTATGGCAGAGGAATTACAGAAACTTTATAATCAATTAAATTTCAATATGCTCATAAAATCAGCACAGTACATTGAAAGAAGTGTTAAAAAAATACAGCAAAACAAAATCAAGTAATGCTGAAAAGTTAAGCCGCCAGTAGTAAAAAATGAACATTATGTATAGCTATCAGCTATGCTTAGGGACTGAGTAAGCTGTGAAACTGTTTTATAACTCCCAGTAGCCACAATTAGAGCCACATCAGGATGGATATTAAGATGTTTCTATTTCCCTTCATACTTATTATGCAGATGATTTGCAACCAATGAGAAATATTTGCCACACCACCATAGGTGCTTTAATTTTCTAGCATTGCTCAGAAGCCAAACTTTTCAACTTTGCTTGTTCACTTCATAACAAAAATTCATAGATTATGTAACTGAATAATGTATATTTAATTAAGGCAGTAAATCCACATCTTAGGAAAAATAAAAAGCATGGACACTACGGAAAACCTGCTGAGAACTTAAAACAAAGACAGAAGTATTCTCTCTGCAATTAAATGAGGGAAAAAATATGCCTTCCACAAACAACCAAGAAAAAAGTTTTGAACACATTGTTGCATTAAATATATATCCCATGACATAACTTTACCATTATCATCAACATTTTCTGTACATGACAGGACATAAAATAGTTTGTCTCAACATTCATGATTTACACAAACTAAGAAAAAGTTTTGTCCAACGGAAAGATAGGAAGGTCAGTTATTTCAAACTGACTGACACAAAGAATTCTTCAATCCTCCCTGAAAAATTAGCTGAGAAAACTGCAAAAATCCTTTCATTCATAATGTGTTATTATATCCAAATGATCTGCCTAACAATGAATCTTGATTTTATTTGCTTTTCCTAATATTATGCATTACTGTAATTGTCTCTCTGCCAAAATATATATCCTGTAATTACTTCTAAAAAATTTATTTTCATAAAAAATGTTTTTCTAAAATACAATATTGAGTTCTTGGTCAGTAACCCAAACTGCCATGAAAATATAGTCTCCTGGAAGCCATGATATTCTCAGAGAACAGCAGTTTGCCGACCCTTCAGATACTTACCATTACCTAATATCTTTGGTTTATTAGCTGGACTAAAACATATGTTATGTAGAATAAGAAGTGCTAGATGTTGGCTGCTTTTGTGCTTGTATTTACACATTTCAACAATCTGGTCTAAAAACCCATTTATCTTCATGACCATCTGTTGTCCATCTTCTCCAAAAGATATGTTCAGTAGCAGCTTTAGCCAGAGAGTAGACACATTACCGGAATTTTTATTACTTCCTTTTGGCAATGAAAGAGATAAAAAGTTCTGCAGGAAGTTACTCTGTTAGAAGGAAGAAAAAAAAGGTATTTAGAATTTATAGTAACCCATTATTAGTCAAGGATTTTTGAAAAAAATATGAAAAATAATCTATTGCATGGTTAAAACATTAATATAGTAACACATACTTTCCTCCATAATCATTTCTGCAATATTGATACATAAAAGTTGATCCAACACAATGTATTTCTTTAGAGACTTATTTCTACCACTAGAAAAGCTTTTTGCTTTGCACTCAGTGTTTCTACCCAAAATTAAACTAGTGACATTTGAAGTGAATTAATTCATTACTTAGATAATGTATTCTTGATTCCTCACTTATTATTGCATGCTATTAACAAATGTTAAAGGTATCAGAATAGAAAAGGTCTCAACTTGGAAGTGACTCGTAGGAACCTACAGCACCACTCCTCCCCTTCACTGACAGTCAGAGGAATTTTGGTAAGCTCTGAAGAAAAAGAACTGTGCGCTGATACTACAAACACTATCTCAAGGTTTGCCTCCACTTTAAGGAGATCCTGAGTAAAAATTAAAATCTATTCCCCTGTTGCAAGAGGGATGTGTTCTAACAAATTCTTCTAATGAAAAAGTCCTTGACTAAATATTCCTAACCTCACTGAATCTTGACAACATATACAAGCATCTGGTTGAAAGCAAGCAACCCAGCATACAAACTCATTGTGGTTTTCTTCATGTGAATATAATATTGGTAATTTAATTTTCACAGAGGGAATTGATTATTCACCATTGCTTACACTTATGGAAGCAGAGCCCAAGAGAGAGAAGGAAGTACTATCACACTAGAGTAAAACTCTGAAGGGTCTTAAAGCAAAATCAATTCATAGAATATAACAGCTAGTACAGAAGAGATCTCAAACACTGTTTCCAACAAGAAGTACTAGCACTCTCTAACACATGACCATGCTTTACATAATTTGCATCACCAAAAGATCTATTTCCCCCTGCATTTCTGACAAGCCATTAGGTCTGAGAACAGAACACTGTTAATGGAGATCAAAAGAAATTTTTGCAATTACTATAAATTACTATAAATTATGCTCGAAACAAACACACTTTTTATAATTTCTGCTGCATTAGCTCATCTCATCACGTCTCTACTACAGCTGACTTTCTACATGATCTTTCTTCTTTTCTCAAGGTTTGAATTTATTTAAATGATCAAAGTTTAAGGGAAACAGATTTTTCAAAGCACATTTGATAAAATAGAGTAAGGATCATTCTATACACAAAATATAAAAAGGAAAAGACATTGCATACATTTTCCTAATAAGAATAGATTTTAATCTAACATTTGATCACTGCTTTTTTCCTAAACTTTTACAAAGGTCATGTTTCCCACAGTACACCTAATGATATACACAATGTTTAATTTCTTGTTCATTCAGGTAGAGTTTGTTCTACAGCATATTCACTCTCACAATCTACTAAGTGATTACTATGAATATATATGGGTATCAGAAATGTTACAGCCCACTGAAACAGAGAGGTTACAAAAATCCCTAGTAAAAATTGTCCAGACCATGACTATAATTGAATTACACTCTGCCCTCAGAGAACAGTAACACAAGTAACTGAGAAGACACAATGGATTTCATTCCCACAGAAGCATTTCTATATGATCACAGGACACTCCATATTAAAATATAAGAGCTTATGAAAAAGGAAACTGTATTCATTCAGGTTGCCATTTACTTACCTTCTGAATAATGCCTTTACAGTCATGAGACAGAGCAAGGTTAGATATTAGACAAAAGACCACCTGCTGAACTGGGCTGCTATCATTTGACACATGGGAAGCCAATTTCAAGATGTAATGCATTAATGAATTGCCAGCTGCACTTCGTGCAGATGGAAATGATGATTGTCCACCACTGGCCCAACAAAGTGAAGCACAACCTTAAAGCAATGAGACATTTATCATATTAGAAATACAGACATGTATTAAGAGAAAAATCTACAGAACGAACAACACAACTGCTCAAACACTGAGATGGAACCTTTCCAAAGGATTTGTTAGGTATCTTTTCTCTGAACCCCAGTGAAGTCAATCAGACATGCTTTGAATAGAAATGTGCCTGAATGTGGCACTTTACTGGAATAGGCATCTACTGTTCTATTGTTCTAGAATGTAAGAGGCAATTCTGCTGCTAAATAGAAGCCACTGCTCTATCTCAGAAAGTCTCCTTAAAAACCAGAACATATATCTAATTATACGATTATGTGGCAGTTGAATCTGAAGGGATTCTCTGAAACTGGTTCAGAAAAAGAGGTTTCTGTAATAATCTGAAAGGATTAATAAAAGTTTCTTGGAATTTTTCTGAGAAATGTCTGCAGCTGTCGTGTACTACAGAAGAATGCACAATCCTCTGCTAGCAGAGCTACACGTTTGATACAGCAGCAGGGAATAACTATGTTACCAACCTAATATAGATAAATACTTTCTGCACAAATATAGATGCCTTTTTTTTCGTGGCATTGACCATCAGCAGCAACAGTTAATTTCTTACATGGCAAAAGTATACCAAAATGAGACAATGTTTAGCTGTAACAAACATTTACATGCGTTTCTCTGACTACATGGAGAAGTGGTTAACCAGTTCAGAGCAGGTAAATTTGGGACACCTCATATGCCAGCTATTCTGAACAGAACGAAAAACCATGACTGATCAGAGAGCACTTGCTCTTATCAGCAAGGAAAATTAAAATGCAGCCTACATTCACTTCAGCTTGATTTCTTGCACATGGGCAGGACAATACATTTTTATTTTATACTCTGTAGCTGACTAATACACATCTTTCTTCAGCCCATATTAAAAAAAACATCTTTATGAAAAAAAGTCATTGCAAGCTCATTTAAGGTCTGGAAACATTAACTTTACATAAACAACAATTATAAAGAAGTGTCATATTTTAATCATGTTAACTCTTTTATGGTACCTTAACAAGGAGAAAGGAACAGATACTTTTGTGTCTCTTCAAGCAAATCATTATCTATTATTTGCTAAATCTAAATAACCAGGATATGGAAAGAGAAATATCCAATCTACAAAAAGTTCTGGCTTCTAGTAGTGGCGATAATTATCAATGGAAAAAAAAATGGTTTGCTCAAATGAAAAGGAGATTCCTTATGAAAAATATCCAAACGCAATATATAGTATATACTTAGTCCAAGGCATAAATAAATTGAAGAAATTTAATAGAAAATTGAATCAGTTTGACTATTTCAAAACCACAATGTTCTCAATAAGGACTGAAGCACAACCCTTATAAAAAACTGATACACTGGCTCTCTACTAAAGAATTTCTAGAATAATACTTCTGTTATATACTACTCAGCTTGGCAGGACATTCAGCATAACCTTCAAATATAATGGTTTGAATTAAATGCTATTTAATCTTTTATTACTATTACACTCCTGCTAAATCCAACACCTTGAAACCAGATCTGAAAAAATGTCTTGAATGTATTAAAATCAAAACTCTTGCTAGACTTTGATGGACCTGTGCTTTGACAATTTCCTCCTATGGCAGCAATAAACATTCTTTTCCCTTTATTATGCTCTTCTGTCTTAATTATTCTGGTAAAATATTTTGATGTATTCCACTATGGAGTGATTTTCATACCTGCAGGATAGTTTGCAGTGTAGACACAAAGCAAATGCAGAGCTATTTGCATTGAGGAATCATCTGCTAAAAACCATGGCCACAGAGAATGCAGAACAGGAACAAGATGAGCTTTGAGTGCTGCCATCTACAACAACATGAGGGAGAATTTCAAACGCTATCAATTCTTTGAAATTAAATATAGAATGAGAAAACCATATTTTTATGTAATGTTTTATCTTGTGGTTTAAGGAGCTGGAGAACTGACATCATTTCAACTACCAATTAATTTAACTCTATGCCTGTCAAAAACAGCACGTATCTTAATTACTGAAAAACATGCAAATGTAAAGATTCATTCCAACTGCTCTCGTTTGAGAGCTCTCTAAAGTTTTATTCAACTCCTTCTAAAGTAATTATTTGAACTGAAAAAACATGGAAATACAAGAGTGCAATTGTATACAGAGCAAATGATAGAAATCTTCAGTTATCAACAGCAACCTCCTTCAATCCTCCAAGCAATTCTTTCTGCAGATCCTGATAAAAACAAGAAAAACATTCCACAATAATCTTAGCTGAGATTATGGCACAACCAAGTTATGGGAGGACTTCAGAGATAACCAGATGGCTTATTTAGCCCCAAGTGTTCTGCATAAAAAAAGGATGTTAATATGTGCCCCTAGAAAAGGGGTACTCCTGGAAAGTCAGGAAATCTTGTAGTTCCACCAATGAATATGCTACAAGTAGCCCAAATTGTATAAATACTACAAGTAACACAATGCCAAGAAAATTAAACTGTGAAAGTAGAAATAAATGTGTGAATGGTATCAGCAATAAGAAAGAAGAGCAGTGATCAGAAAGAAAAAACACAGGAAAAAGTGAAAACAAGCAACGTAGTATTTTCCCCATGGAAAAAAAAAAACAAACAAGTAGGCAGAAAAGAAGTTGAAAAGAAATTGACAAGAACAGAGAAAATGATATTCAAGATTTTGAGCATGAAAAATAAGTTTATAAAAAATGGATATGAAAACAAAATAGTGTTTTGGAGGATTAGTACAATTTAACTCAGATAAAGAAAAATAAATAGCAAATTATTATTTAGAGTTGGGGTTTTGTTTGGTTTTGCTTGTTTGATTGGGGTGGTTTTGGGATTTTCTTGTCTTTCAGAAGAGCAAAAAAAGCAAGGAGAAGAAACAACTTTCTAAGATCTGAAATATATTTCTGTGTGCCTTTCTGGTGGCCCCACACTTTTCTCCATATCCACTTTTCTTGTTATATGCATTGAAAATTAGATTTATTGACTGACTCCAAGCAGAAGTGGATATAAAAGATAACAGCCATCTGAAACCATTGGGAGATGATGTTTCCATAAGAACACTAAGTTCCTAATAGATGTGTGCAATATTCTTAGGAAGTGGGAATAATAATGAAATATGAAGTATTTCTTGCCATTAATATCAAACTTAAATTTAGCCAGCTTGAAAATAACTTCGAAGTAGAAAAAAAAAATTTATCTTCATTCAGTAACTAAATGTGCTCATATTACTTCAGTAAAAGAATACTTACTTTGCATTCTTCATTTTGAAAGAGGCAGTTTCTAAGGAGCTGCATAGAACACCTTAACTCCTTGATAAGGTTATCCTCCTGTCCAGAGAAAAATAATTGAAGATCATCAATGTAAGACCAAAATGAATTTTGTACAAGGAGGAAAGACATTTCAAAAGAAGAAGTGCAAATCTAAGGTATCGTTTGGGTCACATCTGTTCAGCAGATTTTTTTCTGATTTCAGGTAGAATTCATCTCAGCTAGCTTCAAAGACATTTACTAAAGACATTTATAACCAGTTACTTATTATCCTTATCTCTCTTTATAACCCACATATACTATTTCTAGGGGCTTCAACTGACCAAATGAGAAATCTGTAATGTTGAACTCCATTTCTCTTACAATTAATAAAGAACAGGTGGGAACTTTCTGAGTATTTGTTCCATCATAAAGCACACATCTAAAACAAGTCAAATGAATCATTCCCTAGAATCATTTCTTTTTCTTCCTTGGATAAAAACAAGGTTAAATTAGCTCTGTCTTTCAGACCCTGAGATGAGCTCAGTTGGAGCATGGTGCTAATAATGTCATGGTTGTGGGCTTGACCTCTATATGGACTATTCACTTAAGAACTGGATTTCATGATCCTTTAGAGTCCCTTCCAACTCAGAATATTCTGTGATCTCTACAGCTGGTCAGGCCAACCCACCCTTACAGGCCTAGGACCTTTATTTCCTATCCTTAGCTATAAATATAGAAGCTATAAATAACTTCCAACCCTATAAGAATATTACAAAAATAAATACAGACCTTTGGACAGTGAGGTGCTACAATGAGATTCAAGTTACAAGTGAACCAAAAATCTATCTTCATGACAGAACTGTGCCACTACAGGGCAGTGACAGCTGACCTAACTCCTGTAAGGGTGACACACTAAACCACTTCTTAAAGATTACTCAGTTCTAATAAGCTTGCTCACCACAGGATACTTCTGTCTTATCAAGTGTAAAGGAACAAAAATGTAAAATAGGATTCATACTTAATCTCAGACAAAGTGAAGACACAATGCATGCTTATAAATCATAATGTGCTTATATATCATAAATTACATATTTGATGACATTTAGAGATGAAGCAACACTACTCCAAAAAGGTTAATGAAAAGCCAGGTGTAGTAGATCAGGAAGAACCATACAAGTCATTATTGCAAATACATTTAAATAACTGGTTTGTCTCACTTCTAGCCAAATAAAATGCTAGCTCTAAGACAAGACTCTTAAGACAAAATAAGAATTCTTTCAAGGAATTGAAAGGTATGTATTAATTTAGTTAATAAGTAAAATAGCATTAAAATGACACAACATACAACTCCTATTTACTGTTCAAACTTCTAGGAGGTTGAAAAAGTTATGGATTGCATTGATAGCACTGTTGGTATTTATATATTTTATATCTGCTTTTTACTAAAAAAATATATTAATGTGATTTTTTGAAAGCTTGGCTACTTGTAAAAACTTTTAATGCTTTCTATCAGCATCACACTAATTATTGTGAAAGAAACAGAATATCAAATAAAACACCTCAGTTGACCTGAGAAATTAAGCTAGTTCAAACACATTTTTCCCAATAATTAGGAGTCAGAAAAAGGAAAAAAACAAAAATAAGAAGCTGTCATGACCTGAAGTAGGTGAAGAGCAGTTTTGTGAATCATCAGCTAAATCTACTATGACAGCAATGTCTCAGTGTCCCTCACGTGAAACTGTCATTATGTACCACATATGATGAACAGCACACTTACACATGATGCAGCAACCTACAGTCCTAGCTCACCAGGGAAATCTGCCACAAAGCATTTTCTATTAAAAATGAACAGGTTTTTTGAACCTTCTCAGAGGCTCCCTTTCTCCAATTTATTTCAAATTTTTAATTTCTCCCCAATCCAAAAGCTACAAAGAACCAGCTGATTTCAACTTTACAAGACATATCTAGGGCAGGACACCTTTCAGCCGCCAACACTTGAAAATGGAAAATTAATGTGTTTAGGAGATCTCAAGAAAAAATATAATAGCCTTCAAATGTCAGGGTCAAACTAAAAATTTTTTAAGAGTTCTGTAATAAAACAGAACTCTATACTCTCACAAATCAAGGCTAATGTCTGTATCAAAACCTCAGAGAAAAATACTATTTAGCTGAAGCAACGCAGAAATATCCTATAAGAAGGTGTTTTCTGTAATTTCTGCTTTATGTGGGAGTGGACAAGATATCAACCTTGACAGCAGAGGTTACTGCCTGTATTTTATTAATTCTCTTAGATGAAAGTGGCAGAGAACAAGCAGATTGCAACAAAAATCTTATGAAACAGCTATATGATGGTAAGATGTAATTTATATCTAAATGTGGTAAAGAAGAGGTAGGTGACAGGAGAGTCTGGAAGAACTGGAAGGGAGGTTGAAAAAAAAAAGGCTAAATAAATAAACTGTGAATGGAGAGAAGTTACACTGGGAATGCAGGCAGTGGAAGGACCACAAGTATGAGGTCAAAAAAATCCAAAACTGACAAGAAGTTAAAAAAAAAGGGACAATTGAGTCTAGTGACAAGAAACTGAGATATCCAGACCAAGTTTGAAGGAGAAGAGAAAAAAAAATAAAACCAAAAGCCAGATAATAGGAGAGTAAAAAAGCCTTGATTTGCATGCATAAGCAGAATGGAACTAGTTTTGAGATGGGAGGGAGACTGACTGATGCAGGAACAGACAAAACCAAAATAGCTAGCACTATTGAAAGTTGAAAGACACTGAAAAAAACAACCTACAAAACCCAAAAAATATTGTGGAAACAAGATGAAAAAAATTATCTGGATTAGATAGGGCCATAAAGTCAAGATTGGAAGTCCAATTAAGTTCAAAAACTAAATACCCTGATATTGCCGTAACATAAATACCATAAATTCAAGCACTATAGATTACAAAATTATGATGTGTATGTGAGTGGATGTCTGAAAGTGAATTCTGAATTCTCAATCAGCCTGTTATTTGATACTTTCAGCCAGGATGGGACTAGTTGCTAATTCTAATAATCTGGACTATAAGTGGGAAGTCCTAAATTCTCCAATTAATGAAAAGACATGAGACAAAACCAGTAATTCAGAGGCTGATGTGTTGTACTTCACTACTGTAGACTACTGAGTCTAGGCAGACAGAAGCTTGGAGTCCTGGAAAGAAAAGTTAATGGAAAAAAAGATTCCTAAAAAGAGATAGCCCTTGACAGAAAAAAATGAAAAAATGAAAAAAAGAAGAATGTGAAAATCCTGGCTAGAGGCACAATCTGGCAAATGGGAGAAGATCCTGAGGACCAGAGAGATGCATGGAAAAAACCACCAGGACATGCCCAGGGGCTTTGTCCAGTGAACATCCAAGACTGAGCAGCTGCAAGTATGAACCGACGTGATTTTCTGCTTGACATTCCTGAAGCAGCAGTCACCTCTATATTGGAAAAGGAAGTTGACATCTAGTGAGACATCTGGATGGAAGAGTATGTGAGCTAATTAAGTTAGTAAAAGCTCTAGAGTCATTGAATCTCATAGAAGCTCAAGTATCTGGATCCATTACAAGCTGTCATTTACTTTGTGTCATCTGTGATACACACAAGCAGTATCTTCCTCTAGAAAACAAACAAACAAACAAACAAACAACAAACAAAACAAAGCTAGGAAGTGCCTTATCCTATCAGTGTTCTGGTTTTTATATCTACCTTTTTTCTTTGTACTTTCCCAGGCTTTAGGGAATCCAAATTCAGCTGTGCGTGAATGTGTTTCATGTCTTCTATGCAGCTGTCTATCAGGTCAGCTGGAAGACAAAAACCAGTAACATTTATAATTACATTCACAATCAAAAATGTTTTATAAAAAAACAAAGTATTTTTCTGGCAATTATCTTGTGGTTATCTTCTTGATATCAGGAAGTAACAAATGGTTTCTGAGATCAAGTGCATCTAATTGAGTGCTCTCAAGAAGCAAGAATACATTTGAGTCCTCTTGCAACAAAGTCCCATGAGAGGAATGCCCAGAAGAAGGGCTGGTAAGACTGAGAGGAGAAGATGATTTGGGTGGTGAGGATAGTAACTCATAATTCTTCAGGATATCTTCAACAATGCTGCTTAGAAGCGTGAAACTTCAAGACACTAGGACATCCAGCCTTTCCCTGACAATAGCAGATTTGCTGGATCTGTGGTGAGACAAAGGAAGGCAACTGTTCAAGTGACTTAAAGGACAACATGTTGAGTTAGGCTCTTTTCTTTGGATTTAATGTCTTTAAGCCACTATAAGATGATGAAGCGACTACGAAAGTGGCTAACGATAAGTCTGGACTTCTGTATGGATTCTGATGTGGTCCTCTACAGCATCCTTCCAAAATGGAGAATTATGTAGTTGACAGATGGACTGGATGGTGGATGGAGAATTGGTTAGGTGATCACACCTTGAGGGTACCAGAAAGCAGCACAGAAAAGATCTGTTGGAGCAAACCCAGAGGCAGATCACAACAATCCTGAGAGGGATGTAATACATCCATGAAGATAGGCTGGGAGAGTTGGGATTGCTCAGCATGGAGAAGAGAATGCCCCAGGAAGACCTGGTTGCAGCCTTCCACTTAAAAGGAGCTTAAGAAAGATGGGGACAAACTTTAGCAGGGTGTGTTGCAATAGGACAAGGGGTAATGGCTTTAAACTAAAAGAGGACAAATTTAGAATAGATATATGGAAGAAATTTTTTACCATGAGAATGGTGAAACACTGGAACAGGTTGTCCAGAGAGGTGGTAGATGCCCTGCCCCTGGGAACAGGTTGGGTAGGGCTCTGAGTAACCTGATTATTGCAGGGGGGTTGGCTAGATGGCCTTTAAAGGCTCTTTCCAATGCATTCTATGATTCCATGATAATGGGATAATTCAAGTCTGAAGAGATGGCTCCCAGAGGTCATATACCCAACCTTCTCCTTAGAGCAGAGCAAGCTCTAAGAAGGCAAGGTTTGTCTGCATCTTTATCCTGCTGGGTGTTGAAAACGTCCAAAGACAGAGACAGCACTGCTTTACCACCTTCAGAGGGCAAATGTTCATTTACAGGCAGTTTGACTCTCATGTTTCAATTTATGCCCATTCTTTCCATTCTCCTACACCATGCACTGCTGCAACAAATCTGTCTCCAACTTTGTCAAAATCTCATAGATCCCCCCCAAAACCTTCCTTTCTCCAGGTTGAATATAAGTCAGCTCCCTCAGTTTCTTCTCTAATAACAAGTGAACACAACCACCCTGCTGGGCCTCTGGTGAACCTGCTCCAGTTTGTTGACATTTGTTGTACTGGATCAAAACTGGATGCACTATTTTAGATTTAGTCTAACAAGTGGTAAGAGGAGGGAATAATCTTTCCCCCTTGATCTAAAGGCTGTGTTCCTGTATTCAGCCCAGGATGCTGTTAGTTTTCTCATATGCAAGCTTGCTGCCTACCAGGCTCCTTCAACTCTCCAGACAGCCTCTACTGCTTTAAGGGCTTGTACCTTTTGAGGTGCAGGACTTTGCATTTTTAACTTAAAGTAGTCCTTAAGAGTTGAGCAGGTGATGGTAGAGCTACAGGTATCCTTAGAACACTGCTTTGAACTCCAGAAGTCCTCTTCCTAAGGTCTGTGTTGCACAACAGCAAGGATGACCTGACAGCTGCTCTAGCACAGAATGATGCACTTCCTACAGTGTAAGTGCCTTCACAGGAAGTGGGAACTTAGATCATTTAGTAAGTCATCAACAGAAGAAGAATCCTGACTGAAGCAAGGGCTCATTACAGAACCAATACACTGGGAAGGAGCAGAAAGCATTAAGATCTGGGAGACTTCTACCACTACAGGGTTCAGACTCTGAGCAGATCTGTCTCAGCTATCTGTTTTGGGGTTTATAAAGTGGAAAAAAAACCAGAGATGTAAGTTACAGGAAAACACCCAAGACAAAGTGCACTTGGACAGATCAAAAGGTGTAAAACACATCATACATGAGAAATGCAAATTCACCACTCTCCCTTGTGTTCTAGAGGGCACAAGAAGCCTTTGATTAGAAATTGGTTTACTATTGTGAAGGGAAGAAAATCCTACTTAAACTGTAAAATGGGACCAAAGAAACATAGTCAGGGAAGAACAAAGCTGAGAAAAAGAAATCTCCTTTTGTCGAGGTACAACCAGAACTGAAAACACAGCATATATTTTCACCTGCAAATGTATTGGAAGATACTGCCAGTGAAAAATCTCCAGTTACTAATGGTGAACATGCCATTAGTGGTAAAAAGCTAAGAGGTCTCTTCTGACTCCAGCATAGAGCTGTGACTTCACCTTAGAGTTTTAAACTGGCTATAACATAATACTTCATCTGCGGCTGAAAACTTGAATTATTAATAAGATTTCTTAGTGGAAATCTAAAAAAAAAACCCTGCCACTGAAACCTAGGTCTTCTGCTTTGAAAAAAAAAAATACAATCTAAGGTAATTTGTAAAACACCTGCAAGAATTTGATTCATATATAATTTAACATATATTTTGAAATGCTCACCTTTCAAAGCACATTTCTGGGCATTTTTACTGACAGCTAACAGAGATAACAGTGCATTTGTAGCAACTTCTTTCAGCACATCCTTTGAAGATTTTCTTTCACAGACCTACAAAAATGCAATTTCATTACTGAAATGAAAAAGTAACCATATTAAAAGTTGCATTCATAGCTATAAATAGGTTGTCAGAGTCTATATTTTCATTTGGATGATTTATCACTGTATTCCTATATAGCATTTTCCCTCTCTATAAACATGTTTATAGTAAGTCTGCACTGAAGTGTTTCGTGTTCTTTTGTAACTATTTTTTTTTTAATTAAATCTTTCTTCTTTTGCTCCTAAGCCCATTCCTCCTATTCTTTTCTTAACATTTTATTTTTCTAAGGCCTAGATTCCAAATCCTGGCATTCCATATTTTTCCTAATATTCAGGAATAGGCTTGGTATTGCAGACAACTCACTGACATACCTTTAATGCAACTGCACTTTCCTTCTACATAATGATGATGAAGAGATTAAATAGAGTGATATTCCTTAAAAAAAAATCACTGATAATTATTTTAGATACTCTTACTAACCAGTGAAAAACGGTAGCTTGTTTTAGTTTTACAAGGCCTTTGTGAGCATCACCACATTTCTAACAACCTAAGTATATCCTCTGTGTTTTCAAAGGAATATTTATTTGGAGTCATATAACAAGATAGTTGAAAGACAAGGAGCAATCTGTGCTTCATATATTATCCACTAGAGAATTTTGTCTATCCAGCAATTTTCCCATCATGCCAGTTCTGACACCTAAGATAAAAGAAAACATTGCATCCATTGCAATCAGAAAAATATATGATCCAGTTGCTGGATCATAGTAAATAGAAAAACATGTTTTGAAGTTAGCTAAAAATACATCTTAAGAAAATCTTAATACTTTAGACAGAAATCTGATGAGTACCTATCCATAGGGTCTCATAGATTGCAATTCTACATACACCACGTATTAATGGACTAACAATTTTTTCAAATTTTCATATGCAATAAAATATCAATGTATGCTCATAGGTCATCATTTATTGAAGTGTCCACTGCAACCAGGGGTGTGTAGTAGGTTTAGAAGGCCAAAGAATAAAGAAAAATCCCAACACCTCATTGATAAGGACAAGTGACATCAAATCAAAGCACCAAAGTATGGACAAGGTTCTGCGTTTACAACCAACAAAAAAGAACTTTACATTTAGACTACAACTGTTTTTATTACAACTGGTGGGAAATCTCAGATCTAACAGCAACCCAAAAATGTTCAAAGTAACTGAACAGTTTTCCTGTTCTAACAGGTGATGGTTCCTTTTTAAATTAAAAAAATTGATGTTTGAGTACTTAAAAGCTTAAACTAATTGAGACAAGCCAGGAAAGAAAAAATTGTTGAGTTCCAGCAATCCTTCATAGCCTAAGATGTAGGTTTTCTGACTTATGCACTCAAAGACTTTTGCCCTATTAAACTGTAGATGTTTTTACTTTTTCTTAATATTCATGAATATTTTAGTAAAAAAACCATATTTGCCCATCAGCCTCTTGGGTATTTTCCTGTATCATGTGGCAGACTAGAACTGATCCAATAATTAAGGTGAGTTGTCTTATACCTGTATCTTTTTCAAAAGCTTTAATTTCATCTTACTATTTTCTAAGTTTTATCTTGAACACTAGCAAAATTCCATTCTTCCTTGAAGCATGCACTCTTGTGCATTTTTTTCTTACTGTGCCATCAAAACTGCAATCCATAATAAAAAAGAAAATTTATGTCAAGCATAGGGAGCACAAGTAATTAAGAATTAATTAATGATTAACTACTAGTTGAATGGAAAAAATAACTCAAGAAATTTATAATGCCTTGTGCCAACAGATTCTTTAGTCTTAAACTATTATAAAAGTATTAAAATGAGAATGGACACTTAATTATTTTTTGAAATTATGCTGCATAATATATTTAAGATGTCCCATAAATCCACAACAGATCTGGCTGTGTTAGTCTGCACCTATTGTAAGTTAGTTGAACGGGAGATCACAGTCTTTCTAAAATACTCTAAGTTTTATATCTAGGAAAAAAAATGTTAGGGACAAAGTTTGAGAGTTTATGTATAGATTATGACTTTCTTCTTAATTTTATTTCTGTCCTTAAGCACATGTACAGAAGGATTAACATTTAAGTACACAAAACAACCAAAGCCTTTCAAAGTTAGCATGTGCATTTACTAGATTTCTTATACGTGATAATGAATTCCAATTTGAGACTTGGTCAACTAATATTCACACCTGTACACTGGGTAAGAAATTAGCATTTGCCACTGCATATATCAGGTATTCTGTAGATTTTATGTATTTAGGATGATTAATGGAGATGACTGTTTGTTTGAAAAGTCTCCCATCCTTTTCTATGTTAGCCAATTACTTGCTTGACTGCTTCTCTTTACGAGTGCTTCTCCTGAAAAACGTCCTAAATATTTTGGGTTGGTTTTTTTCATTTTTAATGGTGGTTCTGTTTAGGTGTTTGTTGTTTTAACAGACTCCTTTACATCCCATGGGCTAATTCCACTGTCTTCTCAATGACCACTGTGAGGGGGTATAAACACATACATGTACTTTGATCTAAAAAACTGAAGCTGTTTCTTTCCTAATTCTGTTGCCCTTTGGGGGAGATCATAGCAGCCCTGTAAGGACCCAGAGAGCATAGGCAATTTTTTAAACTCTTTTATGACGAAAATTCAATGTCTGTTTAAATCTCTGAAAGTTAAAAAAGCATGTTAAAAGTTGATGTCTCTTACAACACTCAAACTACGTATAGTGTCCTTTCATTGACCTGGCTGCAGTTCATTCTTCATTGTATCAACTTTTTCTGCTCTCACCATAAGAATTGTCCCTTTTTGCTGGCACAGATTGATAAACAGTTCTGTACACTTGTACAAAGAGAGAAGAATGTTACAACATGTCTTTATCAGACATACTGTCATGCAACCATACTTTTTGTGCCAGAGCCAAGGAGTTTTGTTTCACATCTGCAAGCATTAATACAGAAACCTAACAGGCTATCAGCAAACTCTGGGATTTGAACGAAGTGCCCCTGTTTCACTTGAGTCCCTGAAAATCGTTTCCTCACAGGAAAATGTTGTGCTCTGAAATTATCTGAAATTACTTGCCAAAGACAGAGAGAATTCTCCGTTTTCAGTGGCCTGTAGACTGACCAACAAAGACCCTATTGGGAAGTTTTTCTTCTTTGAAAGACAGCAGGTTCTCAGTGGAAAAAATACCATGCCCCAATAGATATAACAGAGCCACAGTGCTGCAATGGAGCAGCAAAGGAACACAGGGTTTGTGACAAGTCTGGTGGGAGTAAGGTTATCCCACAAGAATTCAGCATTCATACTAAGAGGAGATGAATGCTAGGAGAGATTCTTTTGGTCACACCACCCAATATATGACAAATAAATGTAAAAAAAAAAAATGCTTTACATGGCAAAACAGTACTAAGATACTTATTAAAAAATATTTATAAGATGATGACTTCAGAACAACAGAAATCATAAATGACCTTTTATATAATATGCATCAGAAAAAACACTAAACTTCTAATCACAGATTACTATGATTGTTATAGTGACAAACTGCACATAAATTAAAGAAGGAAAATAAATATATAGATAAGACAACTAAGTTGTGAGAGAAAACAAGACACAAACTTCACATATAATTTTGCTTCCTATTACCAACTTGCAAATAAGGGAAGGATTAAATATAAAGGAGTTAAAAGAAATAAAAATGGAAAAATACACCCTGCAATCACATTGTTGAATTTTAAATACCTGAATAATTAATGAAGTAAGCTGAGTTACTGGTGCCTTGCATCCTTCAGTGTGATCCAGAAGAAAGCTAATAGTTGGATTCTGACATACACTCTCTTTATCCTCGAGCTGTTTTCTTCCTTCCTCATTCAAAAGGACAGAGAGGAACTGCAAACTAGCCACATATAAAGCAGGATATGTGATAGACAGATGACTACAATCAGAAATGGTATCTAAAAGATTAAACAAAAAAATTAAAATTTTTACATTTCATTATGAATAAAGCTCAAGTATACTTTAGAACACAGAAAGACTTATCAAAGAGAGCATGTGAACCCAGAAGCAGTTATACTATGCACTGCCCAAGGAATTCTACAAATTCTATGCATAAGTCTTCAAAAAAATCTAAGAAAGAAAAGTTCAAGTTTTATAGGGGTTGAATGAATTAATTGCTCTGCATTAATTTGACTATAAAACAAACAAAAAACCCCCTAATCTCCATTTCACTCAAATCACTCATTTGTACAGTAGTTTTTTGAGCTCTCCTCATTTTATCAACAGCCTACATTATAAAACCAACAGTATCCCTTAGCTGCTTTATTTGCAATTGGACTTGGATTCACTAGATCTCTTAACATGCATAAGCTTGTCTGAACTATGTTCATACTTCAGTATTGAAGCAAGTCACAGAACCTTGCCTAACTATGTAAGCAGCTAATGTAAGAATAATTAAAATGCAATAAACAGACTCCTGTGTAATAATCTTGGATTTCTATATCTCACATCTCCCCTCAAAACTTCGCTTTCCTTTTATGCAAGATAGTTAAAAAGAAAGTGGAAAAATTAAGTGCTAATGGATTATTTCAGAAATGCCACATTTGGTTAAGGTTTACAACTAAAATCACTCATCCATACAGGTGAAGAAAACAAAACAGATCAGTCAAGCCCTGGACACATTGTTTTCCATTGTGGATATCTCATTAGTAATTACTTAAGAGCATCTAAAGAGGAATTACTCTCTTTCTATTTATTTCTTAGTTGCTAGGAAAAATACCAGCCAGGAATAGTTATTACCAATTATTGCTGTACAGTGATTTGCAAGGGCTGCTGTCACAGATGGAAAAGATATCTGGCCACTTTTCCACAGTAATGTAGCTAGAAGGCTGAAAGAGTCCACCCATGTTTCATGAAGTACAGATCTTAACTCAGTACCTGCAAAGACAACACAGAAAAAAAAATCAAACCATTTACAAATGTGCACAAACCTGGAAAGCTGAGCCTGACCACACCTGTCCATTTACATCAAGGTGGTACCTAAATGAAGACCTGCCTCTGCCTGGATGTAAAGGAAACAAAGAACTTCATTACCTAAGCCATCTTTGGGACGTATGGTGAGAAGCCTGAAGGTATTCCCCAGGAGAGGTTTCAGCAGTTCATCCTGGCTTACAAGATGAGAGTTCACCAATAAACATGATTTTAGAAGTCTGGACACAGATGATAAGTATTGAAGTAGTAACAAGACCTGTTAAATATTTATAGAAAGATATGAAATAAAGCCATATATTTACACCTTCCACATTATTTTAAATTTAATCACATTATGTCAAACAATTAATAACATTTTGTATTAATATACACCACTTAAATAATAGGACATGAATTGAAAATATTTTTCTTAATTTTTACTGTAGATGAAAAATAATCCCTAGTCTGGAAACATGTGTGCAACCAATTTTCTAGAAAGAAAGCAAAAGCTCCTCGTGAGAAGGTCATGACTCTTGCTGCATGTACAGCAGCATACTCATTGGAAGGTCACAAAGAAAAACATTACACTGCTCATTAATACTGAGGGATACTTGTGCCTTCCAAAAAGCAGAAGCTGATATTTTATTTGTTTATTCTCATAAATTTTCTGAAGAAACACATTTCTTTAATTAGAGGAGTAACTTTTTCCAAAGTAAATCTGAATGTAGAGCAGCAGAAGGTATGAAATGACTCTGTCATGAAACACGTTTGATGAATTGTACATACAGATTTAAACTTCATAAAAAGGTAGTTCTATCAGCAGTAACCCTATATGGTTTGCATACATCAAAATTAGTTGAGAATTATGTAAGTGTCTGCAGTTCAGAGACAAAGCAAAGGAGCCGGGTTTGTTACATACAGTAAATATCCATTGTGTCAGTAATTGTATCTGGCTCATACTTCAGTAACACACAAAAAAATTCTATTAATTTCTTCAATGGCTAAATTTAACTTAAACTTTAAAAACACAATTAATTTTCAGTTTGGTCATTCTAATTAGAGTCCTAACACAGAAACTAATTCTTCTATGTTGAATCAAATGGTTTATTTTCACTTAAGCTTTGTCAAAAGCATAAAGATTTGCACGAACGTAGCCTTTAGCAGTGTGTCTGGACTATGCCAATGAATATAAATTATGCTAACATAACTAAATTAATGACCTAAAAAAATTAGGAAGTAATAAATGCTTCTCTAACCTGAGCTTTTACATGTTCTATATGACATCGATGACCCAATGGAGTTTTCAGTTCCAAGATGCATCTTTCAACCAGACTAGCACTTACAAGACTAAAACAAAATATATTGGTTAGAAATAGAGTGAAATAATTAAACATTCTAGTAACTTAACATTCCATAGAAGAGATGAACATAAATAGAGTAAAAATAAAGTAAGATACAATTACTGCTAAACCTCACTGTTTCAAGAAAGTCTAATGCAATGGCAACTATAGTAGCAGTAAGTTGTTTCAAAATAGCTAGAGTAATATAAATTCCAATAGCTGTTACTGCACTGACAAAAATCAATTTTTTCTATTTGATTTCTTGTTTCTTTTCCTCTAGAAGAATAAACATCTCTGCAATAATATAAGCTGTATTCACACCAGGGTGTTGGGGTTTTATGTTTGTTTGTCTGTGTTTCATTTTTTCCATTAATTGCACTATGAAGAGCAACCACTCATGTTCTTGAAAACTTCTACCTAAAAATGAACTAATTTGTCATGCTGCACTTCAGGACTTCCAAAAATTTTTTATAGACAAAAGAATTTGCTACAATGGAAACAGAAGCATGCCTCACAATCTGAAGACTTCTTTAAAGTGGTTTCTCTTTTTAAAAGGAAGTAAACCACTGGGATCTACCATATAAATTTGGCAAGTTTTATTTACTCTCTTTTAATGTGATAATATTCGGTTCATCTTCAAAATTTTTCACACATTTCAAAGAAGAAAATTATAAAATGAGCTGAAATGATCTGCAATTCCAAATACTTGACAAAACTCTAAAACATGAGAGGAACACAGTAGTCCTGTATAAGACATAGATCACAAATGGAATCACCAATATGACTACCTATTCTATGAAAAAAAAAAGAAATAATTCTGATTTTCTTCAATTGATTGCAATTTTTATTTAAAAAAGCAATTTTGAACACTTCAGCAGCAAGAAATGATCAATATGTTTAACAGTTTCAGTAAGAAACATGGGTAGATCTCATTAAAAATATTTTTTAAAAATCTTTTGCTACACCTTGTTTGTAGTTCAACAGTTATCGATCTCACACCTGCTGAGAGTTGTTAGTAAATGTGTTTGTTGAAGAGCAATTCCAGTATCTTTTGGCATGACAACCAGCAGATTTTGCAGAAGGCTGCAAACAGCTGACAAAAGGGCAGGTGTGATTACAGCACGCTGTTTAGACAGAGCAGCAGACAGAGGAGAATCATGTTGACTTGGAGATTCTGTTATGGTTGTATCGCTTTGACCTAGAATGAGTTGAATTAAAAAAAAAAAAGAAAAAGAAAGAATTAAAAAATATTAAATTACAGCAATTATATAAACCAAGTTTATTCGTATTTTTTCATAAAAAATCCAAGTTCTCTCTACATTAAACTGTATATTCAGGAATGAATGAAAAAAAAAAGATTAAATCAGATACAGGAAATAGTTCCAAAATAAAATGCTTCCTCTACCAGGCATTAAATAAAGATAAATAAATATAAATAAATAAAGATAAGGTGATTACAAATATATTTTTTATACTATATTAGTTTTTAATCTTTCTATATATAAAGAGAATTATATGCACATCTTTGTGTATGTGTGTGCAGACACACTCCTGTGGGCATGTATGTATATGACAGCTCTACCATAATTCGTGTGTTGAAAGCATGACTAGATGCCAGAAAGAGAACTTAAGTCTTGAGTTACATTTCAAGCAGTACCATTTTCACTTGCTTCTGTCAGATTTTGTATTAAAGAAGTGTTTAATGTTTGTCTTAAAACAGCCACTAGGAGAATCAACTGCTCCAGCAACATGCAAGCTGCACAGTGTACAGCACTGACAATACTGAACACCCTGTATTTAGCATCAGGTGTACAACTCAACTCAACTTACCTTGTGCCGTAAGTCGATCAACCACAGTCTCAGGAACAAAACTGGCCAAACTCGGAACTGTTGCCTGAAGCTCAGTAACACTCCCCACTGATGGTGATGCAGACAGAATCTAGAAAGCCATAAAATGGAAACTAGTTGATTGCAGCTTTTACAGACTAGTCTTTTATTTATATTCTGCTTGGGAAGGAAGAACAATCCATCATAAATAGCAAAATCGAATACGATGTAAATCTTACTGTTCAAATTCAATTTGATTTGATTTTTACACTATGTGTGTGTATGTATATGATAAGAACCCCAATAATTGAAACTATTAAAAGATGGGCAATAGGAACAGTCTGAAACATTTCAGTTAAAAACTAATCAATGCCCATGTTACTGGAAATTCTCTCTCTTCATCTTTCTTTTTCATCCATATAATTGACTCAACCTACATTTGGATAAAGATAGAAAGACATTACTGAAGCATTTAAACTCACATTTTTCATGGACTATTTGCTCTACTGAGAACACCAGCACTTGTCCCTTTGTACCAGAACACACTCAGATAAAAATAACACAAGTGCATTTGTCATCAGTCAAAGTTGACGTCCCTGAGTCTTTTGAACTCTGAGTACTTCTTTTAATCTTAATCCTGTGATCCTTAAATGTATTCATTTCACAGTGAAGATATGAGAGGTTTAAATGACAGTAGACATAATACCATGCTCCTCCTACTAATTTTGCATTCACACTATGAATTTCATGTGTTTTCAAAAGTTTCTAATGTCTTACTACTGTGTTTAAAACCACAAGCCTGAGATCAGAAGACCCAGAATCCAGCTAAATTATGTGCTTTAGTGACATAACAAGACCTGTAACCTCTTTCACAACACAGAACAAGTATCTATCATGCCAAGTCATTCTTTCACTTTTGGTTTTTGTATTTTAGATGGAAAATTCACACCAGACCATTTTCTTCAAGAGTCCCTATACAAAGCAAAGAATACAGAATGCTGGAGAATCCAATGAAATCTCAACAGAGTTACAACTTGAAGAAGAGTGTTATTGAACTTTTCCTCATAGGGAGCTTTCTAAGGAAGACTGAAAACAAAGGTTTGGATTTTTTTAGAATTTTCATTAGAATAACAGTTGGAATATATGTTTACTCCAGGAGATGTTAAAAGTGACTTTACAGACAAAAAGGGTGCAGGGAA
The DNA here is from genome assembly GCF_903797595.1 of Erithacus rubecula. NCBI lineage: Eukaryota > Metazoa > Chordata > Aves > Passeriformes > Muscicapidae > Erithacus > Erithacus rubecula. The sequence goes on along the minus strand of NC_136689.1, from coordinate 93,401,296 downwards.
GGAAATCACAGATCAATCTGTTCCTAGCTATTGTATCCTTGCAACCTCCACATTGTAACTTTATTTTCTCCCACATTTTCCTCTGATCCCCCACTATTGTTCATCCTACAATCATGAGTCTTTCTTCGTAAGCCTGCTCAATTGTGCCTCCAGAAAAATCAGAGGATTATTGTAACACATAAAACAAGTAAGATCTGGGGGTGTGTCCAAAACACAGGATTCACACACAGCTAGGATTACATAAACACTAGGACAGTACTTGGCTAAACTATTTTTTTATTAGCAAAATGCAGTGCTAAGCTGTACTGAGTGATGGAAATTCAAAATTCTATTTTGATTGCACAACTAAAAAGCATATTTGCCAATTAAAATGTTACTTGAAGTTCTATGTTTGCTAATTTAAATAATTACTAAAATCCATTATTTATATTAAATGAATCTATCTTGACACATGGCAAATTCTGCATTTATTCATCACTATACATCAATTCCAAGCATTCTAATAGGTGAGTAAAACCATAACACTTTTCCTAAATAGACCAAACCCACAATGTAACTTCTAACAGTCCAAATGGTTCTTCTGAAACAAGTAAAACCCTAAAAGGACTTTACACTGGGAGTCATCTTACAGATATTATGAATTATACACTCTTTCATATATTAGTAAACAGTATCAGCTACTTCATACAATTGTTCTTTATCTTCTACAACTCTCTAAATACTTTGGGAGAGAAAATAAAAATAACTTCACAGTTATGGTAAAAAAAAAATTTAAAAAATCAGCAAAAGTTTTTTCTGGTTAGAAAAATATAATCTTCCTGCACTGATGGAACATATATTGATTATTGCTTCACAGTGAGAAATAGATTAAATCCCCAAATTTTCTGTTGTCATAATAGAAAACATTCAATAGCCCAATGAAATTGTTTCCATACTGTTCTGCCTTTCAGAGGGAAAAAAAAAAGAAAAGAAAAAAATTATCACTTTTATAGATCACCTTTGATAAGGATGAACTGGAGGTCTGGGACACAGCGTTTAGTAAAGGATATTTACTACTGCCACCATATTGTTTCTGGGAGCAATGCAGCATTGTGTTGCTTAACAGTGAAACTTTGGAAGAGAATGTAATAGGAGAAAAGGTTCTGTGAGTGTGGAGAGTGAGATGACAACTGCAGATTAGAGCTAATTCAAAAGAATACAAAAATTGTCAGAGTGGAAACACTGGAGAAATGTGAGGGTTTTGCCATTTATCTGCTAGATAGGAATAAAAGGTCTTTTCTTAACCTCTAGTACAAAAATCCCTCTGGCATTGCTTTAATAGGCTTGCAGTGATTAATTCTATTCAGTTCCCTTTTCAAAGGTTTAAATCACTTAACTGTATAGCACTCTGGTAACCACGGTTCCAGAAAATAAAGCACACACTTCTATAAAAAATAGCAAGAAGATTTCATAGGCCATGACTTAAACACTCTGGGAAATGTCTGTAGATCTTTAACCCACATCACTTTTAGCTCAAGTTTTTAAATAACTTCTCATTTTGTTAAGATGTCCTGGACACAGAACAGCCCCAGAATATTTATGCAGTGTAGAGCAAGTCAGTATCTCCATACAGATTGGTGATCTCTTATCACATGTACTAAGCACAAACCAAACATGTTGGTTAAAACAGGACTAAGGATTTGTCTTCTCTAATGATAACCTGAGTTATTATTTAAACTATTTACTCTATAAAAGACCAAGATTATTAATTATCTCAGAACTGGCCTTTTTGCAGTATCGACATTCCAGTTCACAGAAAACTATAGATAAATTTGACAAAAATCTGTAATCCACTGGGATCTCAAAGACACAAAATACAGTGCACACAACTTAAACCAGTACAGGCAATCCAGCTCTACTGGATTTTTCTATTACAATGAATCACTGATTTCATCCCTACATGACTATTCTTTATTTAATAAACAAAATTTTACTTATGGACTTAATTTTCTCAAATTTTCTTTCTGCAAATTCGGGGAAAATAATTGGGGAACAAAGAAAAAATATGGTCCTATGACCCTATATGAAATCAGCTCATGATAGTAGACAGCTCAAATAAAGTACTGGTTACATGAAATCTGGAAGCTGAGAAAACTAACAGAATGTTAGGAATAGGAATCAATATGGATGTACCTAGATAATTTTTAAAAAAATGTTATTAAAACATCAGAGAAGAGTTTTCAATAGAAACAATTCTACTTGGTTTGATTGCTACTCTTAAGTGTTTGTGGGTTTTCTCATCAATTCTGTGGCGTGCACCTAAGACACATTTCTCCCTTCAGTGCGACTGGCAGATTCCTTTCCATCTGTGATGGGGAAAGCGCGCCATCTCGTGGGCTTGGAATAACAGTATCTTCTGGCACCATCATCCAAAATCTATCAACAAACTTCTACAAACCTTTTGTAATTACTTCACTAATATATTTCTTTAGTCATACATCAAAACAGAAGCTGGGCTAAAGTGTCACTCAAACATTCGAAGTTAAATAAGAATAAATTACAAATGCTTGACATATCAGGACAAGTTTGAATTTTCAGAAGTACTTCCTAACTTCACTAGATACACATTTCAAGTAACTACTCTATGAAAAACAGTTTGCACTCAGTCTTCATTAAAGTTACACTCCTTCATCTATTTCCTCCTAATTAATAGTGGCACTGGAACATCAGACCTCTATATCTTGCAGCTTGGAAATTTTCAATGGCATGTCGGCACTAGTATTTTTTTTAAGGTAAGTAACTTAGTTAATTTAAAAAAAAATAAATTTATAGCTGCTAAAAAATGAAGAATAAATGCAAATTAAACTAACTTCCAGAAATGACAAAGTCTCAGTGTCACACCTTCGTATGTGTCAGGGAAAAAAGGAAAACAAAGCACAAAATTTCCATAAAACTCCAATGGTTAGAGCCTAATCCTAGCAAGTATGAAATCTACAGTAGGTGGATGACTGATATAAATTAGTATAGCTTAGTATTACACTGTACTTTCCACTGTTAATAATTAGTTGTCTATCTGTTGAATGGAAAAGTAGAGCTAAGTCTTTGTGTTAAACTATGATGCCACTTTACAAATATAAATATGATATATTAATTTGATCTATAGATTCCAAATTTTTTTTTAAACTACTGAAGCTGAAGAAATTTAATGTAATGAACTTGTCCAATTCTTCATAAAAACTCAAGCACAATTTTAAGTAGATTAGACACCCAGCCCTGATAAGAATTGCTGCAATTTAATTTTGTCTTCAAGTAACATGAACAAAACAAGATGAAATTTGTTCAACTTTCATTCCTCTATGTAAGTGGCATTTAATTTATTCGGTAAAAAGTGACCTGGGAACAACTGCTTTTAAAAAACCTGAGATTCTTATTTAAATGTTTTTTAAGGAGCAATCATGATTGCATGCACTTCTTGATTTACATGCACTTTCATTTATTTTAATTTTAATTTTCAAATTTGAATATTTGTGTTTAAAATAACGCTAAGGGGCTGGGGAGTTGTTGTTCTTCATTAATGAAAATCAGACTAATTAATAACATTTCTGAAAATGAGAGATCAATTTAAAGCTAAAGTGTACTTTTTCCTCAATTATTAAAAACATGCAAGATAACATTATCAGTACTAGATAGAAATAAATTTATAATGAAGAATAAAAAGAACAAGGAAATTATACTTGTGCAATACTTCAAGACAAAATTTCAGTACTGGCTTTTCTGTTTTTATTTTTACCACGTTCCACAGCAAAATTGAGCAGAGAAATTTTAGTCAATAAAAAATATAGGATCTTGTGATTTATCAGCCTTTTTCATTTCAACACATGCATCTGTTTAAGAGAAAACAAACTTCTAAACAATGATTTTCTGGCTTCTGTAATAGATTAGATGACCAATTATAAATGAAAATTTTTTGAATATGAAACTCAAAAATGGATTTCAGTGCAACATGTCAGAGTTCTTTGGATCTATACTGCAGACTTAAAAATACATGATTTTCATCAGGTAACTAATGAATATTATAAAAAGCTTTCTCCACAGCCTGAACTGATACTACAAATCTCCTCTGGAACTGAAAGAATATATTTCAATTTCACCACCTTTGCATCTGCCATCTTGAAAGACAGCACATGTGTACAGCTTTTAATTGCCATAGTCATTCCAGTCAGAAACAAATCTTTCAAGCAGCCACCTGCTTTCTGTTCTCCATGTCTGTTTTGGATCCTGCAAACACTTGTGCCACTTTTAAATTCTGCAAAAGCTTTTTCAGAATCCAGAGTATATTATGGCTTAGAATACCCAATGCATTTCTGTGCCTTTGATGGATCCAGTTCTGTAGCTGTGTTGTGTAAATACAGGTTCACTCTGAATGGACAATTTGGAAGTGACAACCAGAAATGGAAATGACCACATTTTGTCAATAAAGACAATTACAGAGTAATCTCTAGAGAATATGTCTTGCTGTGGGAAGCTATAGAATTCAGTACTGTCTTATGCATTTAGCTAGTCAAGGCAAACTACCTTATCTATTTTTGCTCCGGTTAAGAATCACGAAAGGGTTTTTCCAGAATATTAAAATTACACTGGAGTAAATTTCAACTTAATTTTACAGCTAACTTCTGATTGATTTCAGGTTTTGTGTTTTGCTGCAGTTTTTTAAACAATTTTAAGAGTGCCAGTTTTCTTAAAAGCAGTGCACAAATAATTTTTGTATTTAAAATGAATAGAATACTCTGCAAGTTACCATAGTTTCAGATGTTGAGTGAGAATGTGAAGATTTGCTCTGACTAGGTGGAGCCTTCCAAAGATTGAGAGAATCATCCAAATCTGTATGGCAACAAAAATAAGAATCAAAATTACTGTAAGAACATCAGAGAGTATAAGAAGCTTTTTAAAGGATTGTTTCAGCAAAAAAGTAGCCAACCACAGCTATCCTTCTGAAGATCTCAGAGCACAAGTTTTCACACTTTGTACCTATGAAATCTTACACATCAAATTGCCTGAATAAACAGAAATAAAAAATTTCATTGCAACATAAAGTGGTCTAGAAAAAGCTACACTTCCTTCAAACCGCAGTTGCATAGCCTTTAATCATTTTAAATAGTTCAGATTTAGTTTTACTTAAAATGCAAATGTACAAAAGTACTGAAGGACTATAATAGGGTCTCAAAGAACACACACAATAAACACACATAATGTCCTTGTCTTCAAAAAACTTCAAATTTGCATTTTAAGAGAAGCAGTTTCAAGAGGAACCATATTCATAAATATAATGAAGGTAGAATTAGTTTGTAAATCTGTTTCAGAATAAAAAGTGCCAAAAATTTTATAGCACAAATCTGTCAGTAACGAATAGTAATGTTGATTTTTGAAGCTGTCATATATTTAGAAAGAAAATAACAAAGACTAAAGCTAGACTATACAGTTTGTTAGTGCAGACCCCACAAAAGTAGATTTCCTATATGTATCCTCACTAATTACTAAACTGAACTAACTATTTTATTTTTTAACATAACATTGCAGATGTTTACATTCCTAAAAATGTGAGAAAAATACATAAGGAACACCCAACAGGGTTTAGGTCCTGTTCTTCCCTTTTTAAAGGAACAAGAAAAATTGTTTCTTATTCCTGAAATACTGTATTTTCTGGCTTTGCTTTGCAACGACTGATAAAATGTATCTCAGTTGCTCACAGAATAGTTATACCATTGTACATTTTGAGTTACTCTTAGATATGATATTATATCAGCTAACAGAACTACTAAAAGGCACAAATAAAGAGGACTATGGGAGTAGTAAAATGCGTTGGATTGAAAAATTACACTTATAGATAAATAAAAGCAGACACTGAAGAAATTGAGGATTTTTTATGACTGGAATTTTGTGTACTGCCAAGGCATTTCTCTCAGTGAGTTAACCAAGAATGCTTCTTTTCCTTGGGTCTGTCATAAAATCATAACTTAGCTGGGGAAGTAACATTCCTCTTCTGTTCATGCCTCTGGAGCAGGTTTAACAAATGCAGAAACCAGCAGAATATGAATATGAAAAGAAAACTCAAACAATATTTTATATTGCAAAACTATAAGTGGTGAACTGAGAGGGGGTATCATGCAGCTTTTGGTGCAGTCTGGCTCAGAAACCCCAAAAGTTAAATATCCTGATAGTGAGTTGAAGGATACTTTATCATATCTGCCACTTCTTAACTAAAAATGCTAAGGCCCAGCTGGCCTGAGACATATGACTGACAGTCAATCACTTTAAGTTCTGGAAGTCCAATGCCAGTTTCAAACAGCAGGTTTTTCTAAAATGCTTCTTGGTGTGTGTGTGGCAATTCCTTCCTGGAGTGGGGATGCCCCTCAAGGCTACTCCAGTCTGAGTAAAAGAGATTTGCCCAAGGTCATTGGTACAGGTAACATCAATCTCTACTTAATTGCTTCTTTTTTGACAGGTTTAATATAGCTGTTTTAATATAGTACACTATAATACACCAGCAATTTTAGCTTCTATACCGTAAATAATTCTGATTATTATATTTTTGTCTAGTCCTTTATCATAGTAAGTAATTCATTTTTTTATAAATATATATGGTTTGTCATCCTTAATCCCACAGGATAAAATCAGACAAAGGTTCAAACACATCTCTGCAATTCCTTAAACTACTGAAAAAGTCTGGGTCTAGGACCAAATCCAGCTGCAGCCAGGCTCCTCTCTGAGAAGGCATTTAGAGAGCAAGGGGTCCTTCCTGCAACTTGTGACTCAGTGGGAGGGGTTCTCTAAACAACTTTGCCTGAGGTTCCTATTCCATCCAGGACACAGACAAAAAGAGAACTACTCAAATCAGCTGCCTTAAAAAAAAGATGGAAATACAGGAACTTAGACCCACAAAGGTAAGAAATGAAAAAAAAAAAAATCATTAATTTTCTGCATCATGAAAGCTTTCACTAACTGATCTCTAAAAAAAATCCCCTAGCTTTCTAAACTTATCAGATGATCAGATATATCATCAGATATATTTGGACAAGGAAGTGTATTCCCATAAGGCATAGTGAGCATAGAAATATTGTTCAATAAATGATTAGTCAATACAAAAGTTAGATCTGAGATGTTCCAAAGGTATACAGATTAAAAATAAATTAAAATTTAAAAATATAAATAAATAAATCCAATCTGAGTATTACATTTTATCAGTCTGTGTATTAAATTATATCAGAATGTCTTAGAAAATAGCTTAAATCAGATTATTAGAGTTCATTTCTACTCATGTAGGCTTGAAGTTGAACACATCAAGAAATAGCAATCTTAAAAAGAGTTCATGTATTTCTTCTCCCCAAATTTTCCCTGCATGAAAGTTGACTGGACATCATAAAGCGGAAATCATCAAAAGTATTTTACCCCCAATATTTTGCAAGAAAATTTACTGCAGAACCAATTATATCTCTTCCATTTTCAACTTGATCAAGATGTAAATAACAACTTACAACTTTTTCTGAACTATGTTAAACTAGTGACTTATCTACTTAAACCCTCACAGCAATATTTTGACTTCACAACGTATTTAAGCGCAGGGTTCATATATTTTCCATTCCCTTTATTAAGAATTATTGGAAATAAGCTACTCAAAACTACAATTTATTTAAGTAAGGTTTCAAATAACAGGAGGTAACATCAACATCGTTTACCAGTTACACCACCTTTTTCTGCGTTGAGCTTGTCTTCCTTGCAGGAGTTCAAATCAAACATGTAACAACCTAGGTAACAGTGTTTCACCATCTGATTCACATGCTCATAGAACTGGCAGTGATACAAAAGGGCTCTAAGCGCAGGTATTCCTGTCTGGGAGAGGCCAGATTCTTCATCGTGTACGCAAGGACCCTGAAGACATGAAATTCAGACATCATTACTTTGAAGAAACGTTTTACACAGAATAAATTGGAAGAAAAACCCACCTTAACTAATGCTAATGCTGTCTGTGTGTGTGTACACTGGTTTACAGACTGTAACTAATAAATTCCAGAAATGAAATGCAGATTGTAATGTTGAGCTAAATCATAATATTTTACAAAAGCTGTCATGTCTTAGCAAAATCAAACAGCTATTTATCTCCTAAAAAGTGTGCTAACAGTTAAGTAGAAACTCATGAAAAGCTGTAAATGAGTGGCTTCAAGATAATAAATGTATCAGTACACTTCACAATTTTAATGTCTCATTTAATTCTACTTACAGATATTAAGCAATGAAAAAGTTTTCCTTAGGCAAAAAGCACACCTGTAGCCAGAAAAAGTCATCCTGCTCTGAAGGATACTGTCATTATACTACATTCAGCTATGTCAATCTTCTATGAGAAAAGATTTCTTTAGAAAGCTGGACATAAACCAAAACAAATTCTCTTTGGTGCATGGTTTCCAATTATTTCTTATTAAATACTGACATCAGGGAAAATTTCCTAGAGCAGTGGATTTATACCTTAAGATAATAGATTCTAGCCATATTTCAGATAGTTTAAACTGACTGCCTTTGTTAAATGTTTCTTCAGTGTTCTCCAGTGTTTTCTTCAGTTGTTTTTTGGTGTTGTTTAACATAAACAACCAAGAAGTTTTATTAAGATACACATAATCTGGTTTAGACTGACCATAAATTAGAAGTGCAAAGAAGGCAGAAGAACTCAGAAAAATCCAAACCAATTACATTCAGAAAGGAAGTTTTAAAGGTATTCTGCAGTAGTTAAAAAATAAACGAGTTAAAATTATGGAAATAAAAAGTTTCAGTATTAATTAGAAACTTTCTTTGGCAGTCAGGAGAGAGCAGAGCTGGATCAACTGAAAATAAGTAATTTTAATTTTAATAGTAAAACACTATTTATCCCCAAGAGGCTCTCCCCAAACTCCTTCATTTACACTGAATACAAGTTTATTTCCCAATGGGTTGATTTAAAACCCAATACAGTAGAAGCAGTAAAACTATTTTGCATTACAAGATAAGTTATCAGTAAAATTTTAGATGGCTACTCTCAGTCTTTTTGGATTCTGTAATACAGAAACTATTTTCACTATTTGCCTTTTACACCAACTAGTGGAGAACAATATACGATGAACAGTTTGAGGCAGAATGCAGGATTTCAAGTAAACTATTTATGATGAATTATAAAACTCTACTCATATACTGTCAGCAATAGGCTGTATTGACTATGACAAGTGCAAACTTAGGAAATATTGATAAATTTAGTCCAAATTTTACTAACCAGGGTTGTCTCTGCCAGTTTCAAAAGCCTTATCAGACACATTATCGTACAATAGGGGCCTTGAAAGAGTTATTCCTCAATTACAATTGACAGAGTGCTCTGACTTCAGCAGTCTTTATACAACAGAGTTTGCTGCACTCAGAGTACTTTTCACAGGTTGACTTTACTTAAGACTAAAGAGTGATGTAGGAAATTTTTTAAGTGACATAGCAAAATGAAATACTATAAAGCAGATCAACTAGACAATAACACTAGAGACATTCTCATGAAGATACTGGCCTACACATTCTATATTTCCGTTTCCAGTCCTTTTTGCCTAAGGGATAAAATGGTAATATTCTAATTGGGCTATGGCACAGTATTCCTACTATTCACCAAGATCCACTTAATAGTCATCCTCTTCTTCCTGGCATTAAAGGAAATAGACAAATCACCTTATTCAGTGCAAGGGAAAAAAGTTACTCTGAAATATATAATTTGATCCTGGTGGTATCTTACATTTTTAATTGTTGTTTTTATTTTGAATAGTTTTAATTTACCAGTAACCATGAAGAGTTGTTTGATAATATCTTTCAGCATGAACACTTATTAAGTGATGAGCAATTTCCATTAAATTGCAGTTCTTAATAAGAATCACATTGACTCAAAGCTTCTTTTAATTGCACTGGAATTGATCCAGAATTGTACAACTGGATTCAATTTTTGTCACTTCATCATAGTCATTGAAATTAAAAAAAAAAAAAATACTAAAAAGCAACTTTTAATAGAGTCGATATTGACAAGTGACAATGGCTGCCCTTTTGTAACCCTCTATTATTATGAATTTAAATAGCTGCTATTTATATTCATAAATTAGAAGTAGTAAGACTGAAACAAGTTCCAGATTTGTAAAATTGCTTCCTTATGATCACATGTAAAGAAAAGATGAGATATTCTGTAAGATTGAACTCTGCAAAAAATAGCATAATTGATTTTGGGTGCAGCTGAATCATAGATAACTTATCCTAATAATCCTAATAAAATAGCTGGAATACCTGTCAGCAGATCTTTTGCAGAAAGGGACAGATTAAAAATTATATTGTTGCATCAGAAAATTTCTTCAAAAACTAATACACACTTTTCCTATATAGGTATAATCTCACACACTGAAAGAAGCAAGATAGACATTAAAAACAGGTCACAAAAATTTAAAAAATTGCAAGCTAAGATCCAAACATCCTGATGTACAATGAATCAGACTTGCTGAGAGTAAAATAAGATGACTGATTCAAGAGCAGAATTGGAAAAGTTTCCATTAGATTTTATCAGTTTGACTTCTCTCATCTGATGAGAGAAGGCAAAGGGAGACAGACTCCTCTCACTATTATCAAGTGACAGAAAGCATTGAGCGAAAACTAAAATACAGGAAATTCTGTTTAAACCTATGAAAAAAACTTTTTATCTGAAGGTAGACAAACACTAGAACAAGTTGCCCAGAGAGATTGTGGAGTCTCCATTCTTGGAGAAATTCAAGCCAGTCTAGTCCACCTAGTTTTGAGCAAGTGGTGGTCATCAAGAAGCATTTAAATTGACCTAAGTGACAAACTGTTTCATCTTTCTTTTTAAATATTTCATAAACATCACATTCACAGAATTTGCTCTTCTTCATGCCCCTCAAATAGTGTTTTACCTGCATTCCAAGTGCAGGTAAAATAAATTATCAATTTATATCCTAAAAAATTAATGATATACCATATAAGTACACAAGTTTCCTAGGAACCCAAAGATAATACATTCATGAAATGCAACATATATGTGGTCCAAATTTGGTTGTTTTATTGAGGTTGCTGGAAGTTTGAGAGAAGTTTGTCTATTAATTTATTTCTCTTTCCAAAATATAACCTTAGACATGTAATTTTTTAAATTGATATTTTATAGGTGTTCTGACAGAACTTTTCATATCAAATAACATCTTTCTGCAACACTATGACTTTTGTCATCAAATGTAATAGTCACTCACTTGCCAAATACAATCTTTCGTGTCTTCTGTAGGGATTGGAATCACAAGTAGATTTTGTAGAATAAAAGCAGCCTGAAAGAAATTAAAGCATCAATATTGCCATCTAGCCTTCACAATTCAAAAAACTACATCAGATTGAATAGTGCAGTCTATGTGTTTTTCCTCTGCTTTAGATATATGCTGAAATACATAGAATTCTCATGTTCATGTTGAGAAAAATAATTAGAAGAATTATATATTAGAATTATAACTCCAAAGCCCTCAAGCTTCACTTATAGGAGCATTAGAGCATGGAACAACAGCAGGCTGGTATAAAAAAAGATAAGGAAAAGATAGGATATGTATTTATTTATTTATTTATTTAATGTATTTATTTTAATTATAATTGATTTATGTATTTATTTATAAAATACTTCCATCACTGTTGCAGTACAGTCAATCCTACAGAATAAGCATTACAAGTATAGAAAGTACTAGGGGAAAAAAATTCCTGAACAGAAAAACCTAGATAACTGTTTATGACCCCTCACTTTATTGTCCTTACGTTTTGGAGTTTTTAATTATTATAAAATAACTGGGACAATGTGATGAACACATTGGACAGAGACATGTTTCAAACATTTTCCTTTATAAATACATGGCATGTTTGTTTTTCTAATTTATATTACACACACTTCACGTGATGGTGCACGGATTGAAATTCCTTTTATTTATATTTTATCAATCATGTTAATCTTAAGAGACAATAATTTGGAGTTAAGAACACATTATTAAAGGACACATTAAAGATAAAATTTCAAATATTACTTTGAAAATAAAATTAGTTAAGCAGTAGAGCTGGGATAAAAACCAAGTCACTGAGTGTCAGAATTTTTATTTCTTATTGATTGGAACAGAAGGAAAACCTTACAACTAGAACTGTAAAACATTGGAAATAAAGTGCACAGAGCTTAAATTCATCAATATATAATTCTATATAATGTGTTGTTCTATCATAGCACAGATTTTCAGTTCTCACCAGTAAACTTTAGTGCCTAGACAAATTAGATTACTTCATGTCTGCAAAGAACAGATACTTACTGCAGATCAGGTGGTGTATTTGTACCAAAGAAGTCACAAATGTTACAAAGCAGCAGTTAAAATCAGGCTAATTATTTATGCTTTAGCAATGTATTTATCTAGCTGAGTAAGCCTTAGGAGTTTTTAAGAGTTAACTTGCATTGTTTATATTATCTCTGTTTTGAAATAAGTAATCTGTGTCTGTTCCTTGTGCAATTCCTAAATAAGCAGCTAAACATTTTAACATATTACATATTAATCAGGCAGTGTTTAACTTAGAAAGCAGCAGGTGTTGTGCAGCCAACAGGTAACAGATATATGCTATAAAAATATAAATTTTTTGTTCTCAATAATCAAAAAGAACTTGACATTCTACAAGAGCAGAAGGACACAAGAAACATACCTCCCTGCGTACCATGCTACATTCAGATTGATCCAGAAGGATGTTTATCACTGTTCCCCACAGGCCTCCTGAAATATTCTGGCAGCTTTCTGCTAAAGCAATACATCCTATTTCAAGAGATGTAAGAGCTGATCCTATTCCAAGTGCTGTAAATCTGACCTAGTACATATAAGCACAACAGAAAGTGGTATTTCTCACAGTAATTAGCAATACATTTTTTATTATTATAATGTTGAGCTTAAGGGAATAATTTCAAAAGTAACAACCTCTTTTCCTATATTTCTCTTGCTCTCTACTTATAATCACAACTAAGAGAAAAAACAAGATTATTCTTAAGTATTCAAAAATAAGCAACATATTATTTAATATTCTTCATATTTTACCACTTGAAAATAGGTCCATTTAGCAAATACATAATTTAACGGATTCAGATTAAATACATTTACTCTGAAGTTTTAGTTCAGGTAAATGTTTCTGCTTTGCAGTTAAGTTAGAGCAATGACAATGAAAATTGCCTATGAATCATGATAGTGAGTGACTAATGGAAGTGTAGAAGACAGAAGATACAAAAGGAAGGATTTCTTAAATGATTTTTATATGGAAACACTCTCCCTACTGTATTATTACTGCTATTTAGGAAATAGTCAGTAACATTTAAAATAATTCAAAAGCAGTTCTACTATTAAATACATTAATGAATCAAAAACATTTCAAATGCTTAAGGATCAAAATAAGATATGACATTAATACCACAGCAACGAACCTCAGGATCTCGATCCACCCACAAAGGAACCAGCCACGCCAGACCCAGGTGAGACAGAACTTGTTCTTCACTGTTATCACACGGCAAAGACCAAAGAGATATCCAGTCCTGATTAGCAAACAGAAAACAATTAAGAAATTATTTTATAGATCTTTCAATCCATGCCAGTGTACTAACAGTGTGAGCTACCAAATATTACTAAAATATTTTTGTTTAACACTAATTGTGCAGAGGAAGGATAATTCTGTACTTCTCTTTCCATAAGGATTTGACACTAAATCACAATTGTAAACAACAACTAGGTTTTAAAATTTCTTTTAGACTCAAAATTACGAGTCCAGTCTAAACAGTAACACTGTCATAACCACACTTTATGACCTAGAAACAAAATAAAATAAAACTTACCATTATGCTACTATACTCATTACTTTATAACCATGATACTAAAAAATTCAAGTCCACACCTTCATCTACATATTTATGATCTAAGTCTTCAGAGGCTGCTGTTTCCCTGTAGTGTACTTAAAACTGTCCCCTCCCAGTTTTAATAAACTCTTCTAGTACCTAATATCTTGAAAAAGGAGTAGAGAACTGAAAAAAGAGACACCTGGAATTTGGAGAAGCAGGCATACTGTAATTTCTAGTTACATGCATGCTTGATCATAATGAAAGAGTATTTTTGTGGCTATCACAGATATTAGTAAGACTGGATTTTAATTCTCTAAAATAATACTTAATTCTTGAATTTGCTTCAGCTGCATCAGGATAAAGTATCTTTTTACTAAACTGCCAGAAATCTAACTCTCAAAGATGTACATGAACACAAGGCACAATATGAATTTTACTAGTATGTAATGATAGCTTTTATCTGGCAATCCTTTTTCCATGTACACACAAATTCTTTCAAATATATATACATATATATACACACAATTGTGAAAGTCCTAGTTTAAACAAGAGTTTAAACATAGGTTAGAAAGCCTGCTGTCTGTGAGGCTGAAGAAATAATAATGTTATAAATTCTTAAATTTATTAATCTTATAGAAAATCCTGATTCTTCATTTATTTATAAAATGGAAATTATGCTTATGCTGAAAGAAGACCTTTCAAAATCCACAGAATTATTTACAAAACAATTTCATTATAACTAGAACTGATTCTTCAGATTTTTGCATACTATACTCTATCCTGAACATTTATCTAAGATTATAGACCAAATGAGATCAATGTGGGGTTTTTTTTGCATTTTGCGCTTCCAGTTGGAGGGGAAGGAAGCAGTAGTGTGGTTTCACCAGGACTACTCAGATGGAGAGAACCATTCCTAAACCACAACACAAAGTTATAATTGAAATCAGCAGTTGAAACCTGTGTACAGCCCTCCCCACTGATGAGGTAAGGACTGTATGGATTGTGATGGACTCACCGTATCCTTGGCTTGAGCCATCATTTCATGAGATAAGTGAAGCAAGCAAAGGACTGTGCTTTTTGTTACACCTTTTCCCATGAAGGACATGGCATTTCCCCCCCATTCAACGTAAAACGATGAGATGACCTGAGTGGGGATACAAGTTCATAACAGCTTTACTGCAAACAGCACTGAGTACAAATTGTCTTACACACTAAATCATAATTTAAACTCATGAAAAGATGAGAGATTTCTAACTGAATTGTAAGAATTTCTTTATTTCTCAGACATTCGATCATGATGGTTTTCCATACATTTCAACTTCTGAACATCTCTGGTTTTGATTTTTTTATTTAAATGAAGGATACAGTTAAGCTTAATATTAAGCCCTAATTTGAACAGAAGCCTGAAAGTTTCTTTTCACTGACCTGAAAGTTTATTTATTGTACCCAGGGTTTCTTTTGCTATGCCTGGAATTAAAAATAAAATTTCTTTTCAAAATTCAGTGTTCAAGAGAAAGGGTCATTTATACATTTTATTGTGATTTGAATAAATTTATCAGCTTTCTATATCAAATACTAATAAACAGAAATAAAGGTTACTGGATCATAACATAAAATATGACCAAATATGTAACCATACATATTAAAAGGCATGCTGCTTTCAACAAAACATGCCCCAAAATACTTTTTAAAAAAATAATGATTTTAGAAGATACACTTCTTAATTTACTTTTCTCCACAAAACATGGTGATTGAAACCTCTGCATTTTTGCTGTTGCTTTTTCTTTCAGAGTCCCAGCCTGCAGAAGTTTTTTTATACCCACTTTCTCCACTCCTCTCCAAAAGAAACCTGCATTTACTTTCATATTTAGGCCAAATAAAACTGCCTAATTCTTCTGAAGAAGAGCTTATCCATCAGTAGTTGAATTCATGCCATAATATTTATTATTATTTTTTCCAGTAATAATCTTTCTTTCACATGATGACATTTATAACCTTATGCCATTTTTAGTCTAAACTTCAAGTAACAGAACTCATCTAAACAAACAGGTCTAAAATGTTTATTTCTTTCTACTCAAAGAATCTTGACCCCTAATACACAATCTTTTTTCACCAGATATATTGGTATTTCAAATTAAAAACTTCTAAATATATATTACTGAACGTGTGTAAAACAAACAGAAATTCAGAACTTTGCTTTTCCTTCTAAGTTTTAAGAAGACTGGAGTTTTCAAAAGATATAATCTTAGGAGCAAAAGCTAGCTGTCTACCACATCCACAGACCAACCAAACATACAAAAACACTGAAAATAAGAATGCAATTCTGTCTTTCCAGTAACCGCAGCATCTTGAATTATCTCTTTTCTGCTTTCTCTGTGTTAACAACCTACCCAACAAGCTAATCTTCTCCCAGACCACCCTTCATATGTGGATTTTGCCTGGGGGAAGTTATCTTGGATTTTTCCTCGTGGAGTTTCAGTTATTAAAAACATCACATATATTTTTTATCTTCCTTAAAACTACAGTCACTCTGTATTACCTCTTAAACCAATGATGAAAGCATATGCAGTACAACCAACTTTAACAACTACACATACACATCACTCAATCTAGTCTGTATATCATTCCTATTCACTTAGCAGGAAAAAGCATCTTTCCCACACCTCTTGCTAGTGATGACATTCACTAAAAGTACATTGTAAAAAGCACAGTGTCATTAGTTACACAGTTCTTTACCAGCATTCAAACCAAAAGCTAAGTAAGAACATAAGCTACTTACCTCAAGAAGACCTGTTAAGTATTTTTTACGAATTGTGACAGGTTCAACTGTAGCAGAATAGGTACTCCAGCCTGGAAGTGCAGTAACATGAACCATTCCTTGTAATGTTCTCTCCAGTGAAGGAAGTCCATAAAAATGTGGTGCATCTGTCAGCCTTAAGCACTGAAGCAGTTTCAGAGCCAGCTCTGTTCTGAAGGAGCCAGCAAGTTCCAAGCCCTCTCTGGTTTAATTGTAAAAAGAGATGAACCATCAATAAGAAGCTGTTACAAAGAATCATTCTGAAAAAGGCCAATGCCTCATTCTTCTTACTGTTAGCCTGTGATGCTCAGCATCTCAATGACTTAATTATGCAAAAAGTAACATGAAATTCATTGTGACATGTCCAGCATCACCTAGGTTCTGAAAACATAATATAGCATCTGATTTCAACAAAGTTGCTTAACTAAAAAAGGATAAATGAGATATAGCTCATTATTAAGGAGAATGCTAAATAAAGAGTAAGACTAAGGACAATGCATGACACAGTAATAACTGCAAAGCTCAGAAGCACCAGAATCACACAGGACCTAGAATATTCAAAGTTGAAAAGGACCAACAAGGATTATCAAGTCCAAGTCTTAAGTGCATGGCCTATTACACTTATGTTTGTTCTGGTCCAACAGACAAGTTCAAAAATATTTCCTGCAAAACACAATAAATCTAGAATTAAGCAAATAAAAATACAGGAGTGTGAGATACATAATTAGCAGAGATTTCTAGAAGATGCCCCTTTTCCCACTGTCAAAATTTTTAGAAATAATCAAAGTGGAATAACGAAAAAGGTAACATTTTGAAAATATTTTCACAATTATATTGTGACACTAAATAATCAAATGTTACTTTAAACTGCAATTTTAGTAGCTTTCAGAATACATTTGGATAGAGAAATTTAGTGTGGGAAAGGTTTTATGAGAAACTTGAAGAAAAAAATAATGTAAATTAATTTCTGTGTTTGCACAATTGACAGAAAAAGGTTGGAGTTTCATGCTAAAAGTATCTGCTGCAAATACCCCAAAAAGGTGCTGAATGAAAATAGATATTTATTTCGATTTCAAATATTTGGATGTTTTACTTTGCTATAAATACCTGTTGCAAAATCAATGAAGTTACCAACTGCTCATGCAATTCTGCAGCAGTGAAAGAGATACACCCCATCTTCTCCATGCTATCAATTTAAATATCCATTTGCTAAGTGACCACTAGCATATTCTCTTTTAAGTTTCCTGGTTAATTTCCTAATTTTACTGTGAAAAGGAATATCTAATGCTGATTTTAGTTTCAGGAGTGGATATTCAGTTTACATGGTTCAGAGCAATTGCATCATGATGCAATGATATTCAAATTGTGACCCAAATTCAGCAGCAATAGGTGTTATGATGCCCAACCAGAATGACAGAGGCAGGTCCATTTGCACTGTACCTGTCACTCACTGACACAGAACAAATTAACAACGTGTTAAAAAGACGAATGAGCTCTTTATCCAGTCGTTGCCTGACAGTAGCCTGTGTTTCATCCATTTCATCCTGCACTTGGGATTCTGGTCGCCCCAGGAGGCCCAGAAGGGATTTTGGTTGCTAAAACAATAAAAACAAAGTCACATAACATATTGCTTAAGTCCTACTTTAATAACTTCATTAAAGCCATTTTTCTGTTGAAAACTTACAAATCACACACATCATAAATCAGAAACTCCATGATTACTTAACTAACAAGTAATTGCAAAAAGCACAGTGAAAAATTCCTATAATTTCCAGTAACTTGAATCTTGAATCTACTAAATGCCATAAAAGAATCCAGTGTTAAGGCCTTTAAAATACTCTGGCATTAAGAAGACAGTGTATTTTGAAGCATGAAAGAAAACTTAAATTATATAGCAATAACATGGAATAGAAAATAGATCACAAAACAACAGAAAACATATAGTAACAAAATTAGTTCAGGTTGCATTTCAGCTGCTTGAAAGCCTTAATATCAAATTACTTTAAGGTTATATATTGATTTATTTTATATTAATATTTATATTATTGAATAGGCCATATTAAAAATTACAGGCATCCCAGGCAGCAATATAAATTGAAGTACCTGTAGTCTATAAGTAATTAAGTCTACTAGCATTTTTCTCTAAATGCTTAGATGGTATTGGTAAATAGGAAAATGCTAGTGTATGAAGGTATTTAACACAGGCCACCTGTTGTAAGACAATGGATGCTCTTGCATGTTACATAGGTTATCCATTTGTAGATAAGCATACCCTCATGTAGCTCTGCAGTTATGTACATGTATTTGCAAGTAGTTATATAGTCAATCAAATCATCTAAGTATATACAATAGCCCCATGCTTACATTTTTAAGTAATGATTTCAAGATCCACTTTAGATGGTCTGAATCCAGATTTGATTTCTGCTCTCTAAGCAGTTTGTTTAAAAATCTTAGGACATCAACCAAAAGCTTTTCATCTTCCACAGAAGCTGGAAGCACTTGTAGAAATCTGCAATACAAATAAAAGCTTTCATACTAGTAGCACTTGAAAATAGCATTTAAAATCTCAGGCTAATAGGACTTGAGTCACCTGCAAATATAAAATTACATGGAGTAAATATGTAGATTATACATACAGAAAACATGGCATTGTATTAGGCTATGATACATAGAATATGCTGTTAGCATTGTTATTGATATTATTATGCAAAATATTTATGCATGTTTTAAAAATTTATTTGCATATGATAAACATGGAATTCTGTTTAGTAAACTGTAGAGAAATATGAGCAGGGTCACATACCGGAAATAAAAAGATAGTTATCTATCAAATACTAGCATTTGATAATAATAGTAAAGCTTACCTATGCATTTCAAATAGCCCTTATTTTATATGCAGATTTTTTTTTTTTTTAATATTTGATGGTTTTATGAATACAAATTGGAAGGTTACAATCTTTGAGAATGGAAGGGACTTGCAGGGGTCACCTGGTCATGCCACCCTGCTTATGAATGGACAATTGCAGCTTCTTGCTCAGGACTGTGTCCGGGAATTGCTACAACCTCTGTGGGCAACCTATGTGTTTAGTCACCTTCGCAGTAAAAAAGTGTTTCCTGATGTTCACAGGGATCCTCTTGTGTTTGTGGCCATTGCTTTTCTCACTGGACACCACTGGAAGGAGCCTGGTCCCACCTTCTCTCTGGGTACTTGTACACTGATAAGATCCTCTAAATCTTCTTTCCTCCACATTTATCAGGCCCAGCTCTCCCATCCTTTACTCAAAGGAAAGACACTTCAGTCTTCCGTTCTCTTTGTGGTGCTTCATTGGATTCTCTCCAGTGTGCTTCGTTAAGATTATCTCTTATGCTGGCAAGGCCAGAGCTCTAGACCAGCACTGAATAGAACAGAAGGATCACCTGCCTCAACTTGCTGCCAACACTCCTCCTAAAGCAGCCCAGGATAATATTAGCCTTTTTTACTCTAAGTAAAAGCTGCTGGTTCATATTCCCCTTGGTGTCCCACCAGGACCTCCAAGTCCTCTTCTGCAAAGTTGCTTTCCAGCTTGGTTCACCCCAGAGGCATGGGCTTGCTCCTCCACAGGTGCAGGACTCTGCACTTCCCCTCGTTGAACTGTCTAAGGTTCCTGTTAGCCCAGATACAGATACATAGACTTATAATATATAGATAAGTGTGAGTGTCTGTGTGTGTATATATATGTATATATATATATGTATATATATATCAGAATCAGAGATGCATTTACAATCAATTCCCTAAATTTAAAATACAAAAAGTAGAAATGTTGCCATTTTTAGTACATGCATTCCTGTAGTCAATATGCTCACCTGTTCACTGCTTTCTGCCAAACAAAGCTTTTCAGAGTGGTTCCACAAGGCCCAGAACTGCATTTTAATGCAAGTCTGTCATTCAGGACATAGAAGCTAAGCCTAGTGAGAGCAGTTCTAACATCCCTGTGGGATGCTGCCTGAATGATCAAAGTAAGACAGTCCTGCAGTCCATAGTTTGTGTGAGTTATTTTCATTATAAGAATGTCTTCTGAGAAAAGTTTTAGAGAGTCTAAAAATCTGGAAAGGCATAGAGAAAAGTTGTTAATAGTCAGTATCTGTTTCAGAAAGTGTTGACTTCTTCTTCCTATTTAATTGAGAAGATAAAACAGAAATTGCCTTAAAACACTATTTTTGTTAGCCAATTCTTTTTTCGCCAACCCTTCAAAAAAACCCCAAGCCAAACAAAAGACTAAAACAAAACCGAAAACAACACCACCACATGTAAATTATGAGGTGTTTTGAGTTCTTTGGAAAAACAATACCTAAATACTAAGTCTCGGGATTACCATCAAGAATATTTACCTGAAATTTAAACTTTGAAGAAAACCAAGAAATAGTAATGCAACTTTATAGCTGGGGTCTACACAGTAGTAAAAAAGAGTCAGTTCCCTAAGAAACCACAATGACTATTAAGAAAAACAGACACTGAGCCCATTTTAAATTGTTTGGAATTGGCCTGACCATCAATAAGAGTTAGATCAAGCACTACACCTTCATGTATAAATGCAATTTAGGTAAAACATTAGCTGTGACAACATGCCTTCATCCTATTGGGATGTGATCCTTTACATTTAAATGACAGCATACTCAAACAAGTAACAACTTGAACTGGTGTTTGAAACTGAAAACCTATTTAAACTTCATGAAACACTAATTTAATTGAGATATACTGGTACTTAAAATGAAAGAAAAAATAGCTCACATTTCTGCTTCCTTCTCATAATTTATCAGCTGCAGTAGGTTTTCAATCCCATGGTACCATGACAGATTCCAAGCTGTCTTAAGCATATCTGACACAGGTTTCATAGCCAAGCACTCAGAAGACAATGGCACCACAATAGTATTAGGGCTAACTACATGATGAGCAGTGATCCTGACTGGGAGGTGATACCTAAAAATACACAAATAACAATAACAATTTTTGAAAGTGGTTGGTGAGAGTTTTTGTTAGCTCATTTTTAAAATAAATGCCCTATTACAACCAGCTCGTAAGTTTGCAATTAAAGTTTTCAAAACTCCTTCACAGAGATCAAAGACATGGAAGAAAAAAAATCCCTATTTAAAAATGCTGATTGCATCATCAAAAAAATACTTTGATCAAGGTTTCCCTCTATTCTGCCATTTCCATACTTCAGGAAGGACAGCAAATTGAAATCAATAGTTAACTGTAAAATAATCAAAACCAATGAACCAACCAACCAGCCAGCATCCCACACGTACCTTCTAACAACAGCAACAGGTAAACTGAAGGTGGGTACCTCAGTATTATTACTGGCTATGCTACCAGCCCTGCAAAAGATAGTAAGTCATAGTTATTATGCTCTATTTTAAGATTTTATTTTCTCCTAACACTACACACATTATTTTCTTATTACTTGGCTACAGATGAATTTCTCCCTTTAGCTAGATCTTCACTAACCCATTGATGAATAATTTGTAATAATACTTCTGGCAGATATACTGTACACTAAAAACTTTGCATACTTGCTTTCTTTTTTCTGTTAGAGAAAAAACACACATAAGTACATTCAACATATTTCATGTGTGTGAATTCTAAAAGCATATTTTTTCATGCATATGCAAATAATAAAATATCATAAGCTGAGGTTTCCTGCTTTAAAGGCAATGGCTACACTTAAAAGCCAAAGTAAATAGAAGAATTCTAATTAAGTTAAAATAACATGTTTATAGCTAGCTATTTGATTTGTGTAGTTTCTATTTATGGAAAAGATGGATTACAGACCAATCAAGGATCTTTAAAAACTAAAGCCAGTTACCAAAACAATCTGGACTACAAATACGCAATTTTGGATTTATAAAAATTTAGTGCATAACTTGTCTGGAGATATATAAAAAATATTTCTATTAAAACCTTAAAATTTGTCTAGAGAATATGCTATTAAATAAGTGGACTTTCATACCATGTTTCTGCTCTTGCTACTTCATCAAACAACAGAAGACAAAGCAATACTGTAGTTTCAATTAAAACAGCATGATCACTTTGGAGTATCAGGGAAACTGAATAAATAAAGATATAAAAAATGTGTTAGGAAGAAACTGATACCTCCTAGGACAGTAGTTAAAAGCAACTGCTTTCCACAGTTTCCTGCCAACATCTTTAACACATGCCACAACATAGGAAGACTAGCACACAGTGATTTATCTTTTAAATATCAGAATTTGAAGTGATCCAAAGTTCTTAAGAAGATAGTGAGTTAAACATCTAACCATCTTTTGACAGGGATATTACAGTGGAAACACAATCCTCACCTCTGAATAGCAAAAGCAGAAAAGAAGGCTGCTGTGCTAGGGACAGGCGAACAACTGGGTCAGCAGACACAATTTTACGCAGGAGCATCAGACATGGGGCCACTATGGATTCCATAAGCTGCAGGAACAGAGAAAAAGACTAAATAAAGATAACTATCAGTATAATTTATCATGATGAACTTAACCAGACTGTCACACAATTAAGTAATATAGTCCATAATTTGTAAAAGAAAATCCTAGAAATTTCTTAGACAAGCACATTTCAGCCAGATGACAACTGCAAATTCATAAAAAATTATTTACTTGTTGATTTTATTATTAATTGATGGAAATTTTATTCATCTCTGATTTCACAACAAAATTATATTTGCTTTTAAATTATACAATTACAAGAAGAATATAGGCAAGCTTAAAGATTTAAAAAAACACCAAGTATTTACAACTAAGTTTATTAATTTTTCTAAAAAGTAAATAGTTTATTATATCCCATTAATTTTCTGGGTCCTGGCCTATCTATGAGAATGGAAAGCAGTTTGCTAAAAGTATCAGTGAATAGCCAAAAATACAACCAATGTCACAGCTCCTAAAAATGAAGATAGTATTTCTTTCACAGTATCATTACTTTACCTATGAGTTCCTGCCTTTAAAATTTGTTTCATAAACAGCAACAAAAATTTTATTTACATTTTATTTTCATACTGCAAGAACAAAAGTCCTACTTATTTAGTATGGAAAGAATCTTTTGCACAGTTACATGTGAAGCCTAATTTAGATACTGATTTTTATTTCTACTACTTATTTTATTTTCTTTTCTCTGTGGCCACTTTTTAAAGAACATATAAAATTTTTTGTTGGTTTTTCTTTGCTATTGATTTTATGATGAAATAAAAAAAAATCATTCAAGGGGAGAACCAAGAATCTGGACTAGATTCCCTCAGGATAGTGTCCTAATGTCACAGGCCCTAAAGAGTTGTTGCCTGAGCTCTTCCTGGATTAAATTGAACTTTATAAAGGGCTAAAAATTTTATTTTAAAGTTCTTTCTAGACTCTTACTTGACTGTGAAGAATCTGCTTAGGGCAATATATTTCTCATGCCTGTTCTTCTGTACTATTGAGCAATATCTACTCAGTACCCAAACCAACAGTTGCATTACTTACTATTCCTAAAGAGGATATTAGGAAACTAACATTTGAAAAACAACCCCAACATTCAAAAACCTGAGAAACTCAGTATTTCAATTTCTTCAGCTGTATCAGAACAGTTTACTGAAGTACTTGTGTACAAGCTATCATAAATTGGACACGATATTCTTTAATGCTAGAGAGGTAATATAATCTTAGATACTGATAATCTAGGGTGAAAAGTAATTTCTGAAGAAGAATGTAATTTTCATTAGTTTGGCAAAAAAGAAATTAAATTCCACTAAGTAACAAGCAGATCTTTTCTCTAGAACATTTTTGGGAATAGTCATTACTACATAAAAATTCACATGGTTTCTTGAAAGAAAGCTTTGGACTGCTGGAATGGAGTAACAAGACTATGCAAGAAAGCAAAAAAACTTAATCTACTGAAGTTACACTGAGCACCTACCCTAAATACGCTTGCATGAAATGATTTCAAAGAAAGAATTCCACAAAAAAAAAATCAAGCATCAGATTACCCATGTATTACAAAACCAGAAAGCTCCATCAGCTAGAACAAGAGACCCTCCCAGGTGATCAGAAAATTACTCATACCTGAAATTCAATCTGACATGACTACAACAGCATGTCATACAATTATATCTCATTTTTAATTATAATTTGCTCAGAATTTAAGTACAGAGATTATTATATATAACATAACATTTTGTTTTTACAAGGTTACTAAAATTTTTTCTTCTCTGCTGAGAAAGCTTTTTTCAGGGAAGTTTTGGTACATTACAGAACCCCACCATACACAATTCTCTGGCTAACTCTTCTCATAAGTAAGAAAACCAACCTTCTCTCATTAAAAGGATCTTAGCATTATCCAAACTAGAACAAAATACATATTGTAATTATAACTGTTATTAAACACTTGTATTCAGCGCAGCATTAATGCACAAGACCAGTATTGTGAGAGCAGAAAAAGGCAGACTCTACTACTGTCATGCTGTGCAATGCTTGCAGAAGAATCTCTAACAATACTTTTACCTTGCCATCCACATGTACACACTCATTAAGGTAAGCCAATATCTTTTCTATTACACCCAACTTTTTCACAATGTCATGCATTTTGGTATCTGTAGGAAAAGCAAAAGATAGTAAGAACAACTGGTTCTGCACTAATTTAATATTAAACAATATTAATACTAAACATTTTGTAAGATTACAAACTTTTGCTGTCTAGAATAAGTTTGTAATATTGCCAAACAACAGAAGTATAGATCTCTAGCAAGGCAAGCCTACTCAAAGTATTTTTATCTGACTATAGTAGGCTCTTGAACACTAGATTCTTAAATACATTACATAAATTCTCATATGAATTTTACAGTGAAAAATTACAATAATCCCAGTGCAACTCAATTTTAGTCAAACAAGGATGTCACTTCTAATACATTAAAAGACTTTTCCAGTTTACTATGGAATTGAAAATGGCATTTACTTAATCACCATGAGAGTATTTTCCACTGATATCACTCTTTGGAGTATCTGGTTTAAGAATATTCAACAAGATAAACAACAAAAAGGTATGTCACTTGAATTGATTAGGTTGTTTATTTTATAATAACAAAAAAAAGATCCTTCATATGAAATTTGTTCTGATAAAATGGCATTTTTTCCTTCACAATTTTATCCTTCATCCTATTTCCTTCAAAATTTCGCCTTTGTTTCAATTTTGAAACATTTGAAAACTTTTGCAGTCACTACTAAATGTATCTTATGAGACAACTAGATAGACTCCCTCATTTTTGTGGTAATTTTTCTGACAGTATTTTTAATATTATCTAAGATTTCACCTTCCCATGCCAAAGAACTTACGTTCTCTCATTAAAATTCAAATTCCTTGAGGAAAACATTATTGAATCAGTGTGAGCACACAAAGTAAAAACATCAAGGTTTTAAGCTCTACAGCTCTGCACCAAGTGAAATAATGCTCTAAGATTGCTTACTTTGTAAGCATTGTAATTCAATCACCTCTCCTTTTTACCAGAATTCATAAAATAAAAACTACAAAGAGTACCCTTAGCACAAGCATACAGACAACCTAGAAATACTTCAAGCTCACAAATGACCAGCACATAAACAAACATACATTTGCTGAAGATTTTTACCTTCTAAAATGACAACCAGCTGCTCAGCTGCAGACTTCCGTAAAACTAGGTCAACAGCATCAGAAGTCAAAATATCATACAGCTTTTCAACAGTTTCTGCCTAAAAGTAAAACAATATTAGATTTGCATCCAGTATGTTACCATGAAAGGAGGTAACCAACCAAATTTCCTTACAGGAAGTAGAAAAGGACCTAAATTCCTTATTAGAATGTATTTGATTAGAGCCCACATACATGTAAAAGAAATTAACTAGGTTATAATTTTTTGCAACAAATCTCTGTGGAATATGAAAACCAAACAGTTTCTAGTGCATCATAGCTGCAGACTTCTAACAAATAATGCCTAATTTATGTAGGACTACAGAAATCTAAACACTATACAGAAAGGCTAGAACTTGCTTTTAAGTCTGTAAAGAGGAGTGACTTTTAAACGTCAATAGGGTCAAGTATCTCAGCATTTGCTTATCATATTGTTCATCTGAAAGTATTGAGGGGAAGGAAGAAAGGAGAATGGAAGGGAGATGAGAATACAGAAAGAAAAAACAGATGTAGTCCTTTTGAGTCATACACTCATGATTTGCTTTAAACTTTGCAACAGCAGCAATATTAAGTAACACAGACAAGAGTCTGAAATCTGTTTTAAAATATTTAATATTAAAAATTATTTGTGCCTGTTTTAGTAAAAATTGCTTTTGTGAGGAAAAAATCTATGACAAAAAAATCAGACTATCTGCACTGAATGAAATTGTTATGAACAAGGTAGGCCTATGTTCTCTGCAATCAAATCTTTTCTGCAGAGAAGAGAAGAAGGAAAGGAATTTTTTTTTTCTTAGTGTTGCAAATGGTAGCATAAGAACTACTGTTTCCGTGTACAAAGAAAGAATACATCAACAGATTTCATGAAGCAAGGCAATTTGTACGAAATATTGCAACATTCTGAAAGTGGAAACTTCAGAGACTGGACAGGCACAAGAGCAAAATGTAGATAGTTTACTAACCTTGATTATTGAGTTTATCTTATCATCCAATTTTAGCTCCATAGCTCTTTCTATAATAAATAAGTTTGAAATGCTGGAAAGGACATGACCATCCAGACATGGGCGTTTCAGGTTTGCCCCTTCCTCATTGAGAAGATGGAATGCTAAATGTTTAGCTGCTACAGAACGAACCCTAAATGAAAAAATACTTAAAATAAATATATAAAGCCCTCATACTGGAAAATTTGAGCGGTATAGTTAGAAATTAGTTTTAAAATTTAATATGGGGTAGAAGAACCAAATTCAGATATGATTAATCAACCTTTCAAATCAAGGCACAGCATAACATTTAGGAGAAGACATTGTTGACATCAACATCTTGATGTCATCTTAACATCAACAAGAGGTGATGTGCTGAAATGCTGCAGAGCACTACTTACAGTTGCTTTTTTGAGAAGAGAAGGCGCAGAGCAGCCTGTAGTCTGGGAGTTCCTGGGAGAATGCCCTCTCCTTTGTCAGAGGTTGTTTCACTCAAAGACAGGATGCATTTACCTAAAGTATCTTTTGTGTCAGCATAACCCTAAGTGAAACAAACAACAAACAAAAATTTCCAAAATTATGAAATTAGACAAAGTAATAAATTCTATTTTAGGGGCTAAAGGGAGGGTGCAGAAGGCATAACATAAAAAAATCCCAACTATGCAGTTACTTTTAAGAAAATATTCAAATTCTGCAAATTAATACTCCTCTGTGAAAAAAAAAAATTAATAACTGATACTGTATATAAATGAAAGTAAAGATTTCTTTACTGGCCCAAAGGTGCTTTGACCCAAAACTTCACCCTTCAATCTGTTAACATGATTCTGCTCTGTAGCAGCCTCTACTTCAATAAATAAAATTTAGTCCCTACAAGAAAGTTATTTTAAAACATTAAATTCTACCTATTTTCAGATCTTCATCAAATTGTTTCTGCACACAGACAAAGGGGAATCAATTATGTCAAGTAATGATACTGCAAACATTTCAAAAGTAGAGTAAAATACAATGAATTTTATATGCATCCAGTAAACTCAGACCTCTGGTAAACCCTATTCTGGTATTATTGTACAAAGCCATTATAGGCTACAGAATAGAGGGAAATTCTACTCACAAAAATTTCTTACATGCTTAGTCTATAGCTTATATTAAATCCCAAGCTATTTAATCTTGAATGTCAATCATATGTAAGATATATATGTAGGTAATATAAAAAAGCTCTAATGACTAGTGGAGAAGGCTCTGAAATAACCCTTCTCCCACCTCATTCAAGTTCTCAGTGCATTTCCTCTACACATTTTTCATTATAAGCCATCTATTTCATGGTCCATCTTATTTGCAATTTCTCCCCTTGATTTTTGTGCAACTTGCATACAGAGTGAAGTTACATAAGCTGCTTTTTCTACTTATGGCAAT
Source organism: Erithacus rubecula (assembly GCF_903797595.1). Classification (NCBI taxonomy): domain Eukaryota; kingdom Metazoa; phylum Chordata; class Aves; order Passeriformes; family Muscicapidae; genus Erithacus; species Erithacus rubecula. The sequence continues at coordinate 93,372,533 of NC_136689.1, read as the reverse complement.
ACTGAGGTGCAGGCAATTAATGAACATATAGCAGAGAAATAAGTAAGCTGGTATAATTATTGAGAGTCTTATTTTTGGAGACAATGAAGACAAAATGTATACTTGAATTTATTAGCTAAGAGAGAAATAAGGAAAAAAAAAACCAGATACCAGAGAAATGCAGCAAAATATCTAATCAGCAAGACTATGAGCAGAGCACAAAAAAGAAATTTCAAGTACTAGTAAAAAAAGATTTAAGAATCCAGATGGAGCAATTAGGCTGAAAATCTGACTGTGAAAAGCAAAAGCTTCCTTTAGATCAAGCTGAGAGTAAAAATAATGAACATCAAATTTGTACATCATTGGAAACATGAAGACTAAGACTTAAGGCATACTTCTATAATACTGAAAACAAAACCACCAAAAAACAAAGATCAAAATATACTAAAAATATAGCTTAGGCTAATTGCTATTTTTTGATCAGAAAACTATTAGCACAGAGGAGCTACAGTTTTCAAATTTAAGACATGGGGGGCATTCTAGTAATTATTAACATATTTTAAAATAAGCATAAATGCATTAATCTGTACTTGTATTATCCACTCATATCTTCAAACCTTTTAATCCCCAGTCAGTACTGGCTCATTTGTACTACATGGAATTTCAAATTCCATATACAAGTAATACCAGGATAAAATGTGTCTACAAATTCAAGGTACTGACAAACTTTTACTGGTATTAGGGCGCCTATAAAACATTTCTCCATTTGACCTGATAGAACAAATCTGTATGTATGCTACTGTTAATCTATTTTCCTTTTGTTACTTCTATCTGTTATTTAACCTGATACACATGATTTCATACATCAAATTCAGATTAAGCACTTAGAAGTACCTGCAAAACAGGAACGACAGGACAGAGGGCCTCAATGAACTTGTTCCAAGTCAATGCTTCCATCATTAATCGTCCTTGCAACAGATGTATCAGAATGGTCTTGGCTGAAGAGTTCACCTGCTCAACAACAAAAAACACCAAACCACTAATGCAACCACCAATGTGCCCAAGTCAGTTTGTCAATGCTGTAATTGGATATGTGATACAAAAACATCTCAAAGACAAAATATTGTTACTGTAGAATGCTACATTTAAATTGTCAGTTGCACTGAATATTAAGTTGTTAGAAAAACCTCCAAGAGAGAAAACAGATAATTCTGCCTAAACAGCACTCAACCATTTTCTTCTCAGAACACTGGTATGTCTTTTCTGAACTAAAATAAACCATTACTTAAACTTCTAAACCTACTGGTCCCTCTATCCTGCAGGCAAAAGAAATTCTGTTTCTTTTTTTCCTGACCTTGCCCTTCTGGGACATTTTATTCCCAGTGTATGACATGCTTCTGAAGATAGAGAATGACAAGACTTAAAGTCTGTTATGTGGCCATTTCACTTTCCTGAGGCAGAATCAAACTAAGAAAGCTACTAAACATTTCCAGCCATATCATAATTAATCTGAAATTCTCTATCAAAAGCAAAAAAGCTATATGATACAGCACTTTTACTGTAATAATGTATACAATCTACATAATCAGAATATTTAAAAGCTAAAATTATTGATGCAGTGGGAACAGAGGAAAAAGCCCAGCTTACCAGAACTAACTCTTCTTTACATAGTATGAAAACACTTATCTTCAGCAGCTAAAGCCCTGCATTTTATGCCAGAGCTAAAAATCCTCTCACCCCAGGCAAAAAGGACATCCTTTAATAATATCGCTCTAGTCTATCTTTAGAGAAAGACTGGCTTTATACAATCATATGGCAAATATCAAGCCTAACCTTAAAATACAAGGTTCTTCTCAACTTTTTCCACAATGTCACATGCCAAAAAGATTAAACTGATGCTTTACAAACACTTAAGCAGAAATTATACAGCAAGAAATAAAATAAACTTAAAAATACTTGGATACGATGTTCATTATCTATTTTGCTAAAAATATAATAAAAATGCATTATAAGGTAGAGAACAAAAGGTGACAAAATTGTAAATAGGCACTATCTCTGATTTTTTAAATTCAGCATCAGTTGAAATCTATTTCTTTTGCTTGACCAATCACTAACGGAGAAAACTGTCAGTCTTTTTAATAACATATCCAAAGGAGTAGCCAAATGTTTTCCTTGCAGAAGATAAATTACATTCAAAGCATAAACATGTAGCACATTCTCAAAGATATATTACCTCTCTCTATAAAATGCTCACATCTAAAAAAATCAGTTTTAAATGGAACAGTGCATAGGACTGAATTTAAAACAAAATCTCACTCCCAAAAAGAAGCTAAAAATACATAAATAATTTGTTAGTTAGTGTTCTTTTTGACTGTAGGGATGTTATAGATCAGCTATAAAGGAGTTATGAAGAATATAAGTAACTCACAACTCCCTCCTTAGCTCTACAAGCTAGAAAACAGTGGACATGGATTAAGCAGTTGTGTGTAAATGATCCCAATGGAAATTTGGTCCTACTCTATAACATTATAGAACACTTCTATAATACTCTGCTAACTTTATTTAAACAGATGTTTGTGGTGGGGTAATACAATTTTATAGCAAAGACTTGCTAGATTTAAAATAACTTTTTGCTATTTCAGAGGTTACCCCACTTTTACAAAACTTGAGACTTCAAAGCTCATGTTTCCCATAAATGTGAAGCACCATACATACTTCTTCATCATACACACATTCTACTAGGGCTGAATATTACAGGAAAAAAGCAAAAATCTTATCTTCTTTCATTTTTCATTGGTCTTTATTACAGTTAATAGCATCCTATGCATATAATACTATCTTGTCTCAGAATTCATTATACTAAAAAAATTCTTCCATTTACTACAACGTTACTATTTGCTTAGCTTTTCTGTATGCAAGAAACCATACTTAGTCAAAACTTCAGGTAAGCATTAGACCACTATGGAGAATATCAACACCTCCTCTGAATGCATACCAACTTACAAACACAGCTAGTAAACACAGTACCTCATTCTTATCTTCCTGAAGGCCAAATGTACAGATTTCATATAACACTTTAGGGTGTAGAAGAAAATGTATTCCTTGGCAGATTGAAGGCATGGGCTTTGCAATATTATGAATACCTAAACAGTCCTTCAGTAAAAATAAAGTTGGTTAGTTTAAAAATTCAAGACAGTCTCCACTACCACATTTTGTTTTACACAACACAGCTCCAAAACAGGGAAAAAACCCCAACAAACAACATTTGGAGTATATAAAAGGATTTACATGTTCTTGGCATATCATTTTTAAGTGAAGTACCTGAAGTCTAACCTAACCAAGCAGATTTAATACTCAGAATGCAACAGCAAACTGCAAGCCCAGGCCTATGCTGATTTTTCAGCATATAACACGGTAAACAGAATTTGTATTAAAAATGCTTCTAATGATAAAACCATATAACATGCATTATTGAGTGCAACACCAAGAGTGTTCAGCAAGCATTGATTCAAACCTTCACCACTTCCAAACAGCAGCGATAGGCTTCAGCTTTTATATTCAACAAAGGGTGAGACAAGAGATGGAGAAGCATCTTCTGGCCTTCTACCTGCAGCAAGGAGTTGGCCTCTGCGGACTTCCAACTAAAAATGAAAAACAGTTAATTTAACTAATTTATTTTACAGTACCCAGAGATGCCTTCAAAAATTTTCTTGTTAAATTTCAGGATAATATTCTGAAAAACAGTAAAATGTTCAGAGATCACAACGCATTTGTCAAAATCATATCTATCAAAATCATATCAATCTTTGTGTTAGGATATGTTTATTCTTTTAAAGATGTAGGCAATCAAAGACCATAGTTTTTCAAAACTCTCATCAAAATTAAGAGTCTGAAAAACATTGATGTTCACCTGAAAACATAAAATTCTACTGAGTTACAGTAGACACCTTTGAGCATACATATGATTATAAAAAAATCTGTGCTTTGAGAATTTTTTCATTAAAGAGGCTAAAATCCATCTCTCTATCATGAAGTTAATTGATATTAGTTGAAAATAACTGGATTTCCTATTGCCTGAAATGATAGCCAAACACTAATTCTGAAATTACATTACAACACTGAAAAACATTTTGACACTTCGTAATTTGACATCACTTACTGGACAGCCCTTAAATGCAGTTTCCTGTGAAAAAAATTCCTAAAGTCAAGTTCTGAATCAAGTATAAAACTAAATTTCTGTTGTTCAAGAACTTTTCCAGGTACGATAAGGTAACTTATTCTCTAACTAGAGACATGGAAAAACTAAAAAAGTAAAAAAAAAAAAAGTTTTAAAGTGAGATGCCATATTGTAATATAAAGCATCTACAATAAAGGAAGTCCTTTTGGATTTCTGAATGTAAAATAAAAGTAGGCCATACAAATATACTCAGGGCAAAGGATTTTCAAGAAGTCTGAAAAACAAGTCAAAGTGTTTAAGACTGTTCCCTTATACATCACATACTTTACATTAAAAAAATCATAAAAACTTGTACATAGAATGCAACATTAAATTTTTAGCAATTGAAATTCAGTTTTTAAGAAATCCATCATAGAATGGCACAAATCAGTTAAAAGAAACTGTTCAATGGCCAAAGGAAAGTAATTGTTCCTACAGGGACTTCTCGTATTTGAGAAATCTTATCCACAAAAACCACAAATTAACAAACAAAAAAAACAGCACTTTTTTTCAAGTAGAGTTTGAAATAGTAATATACTTACATATTTGAGCATATGTGAATGCATTCTTGAAGCAAGGGAAAGTGTAGGTGGAAGGGTAGACTACTTAAAGCCTGATCTGCCAATTCTAGTAATTCAGGAAGATTCTTCTCCCCCTGTAAAGTAAAATTAAGAGAAAGAATGAAAATAACAAAATTATTAAAAGTATCCAATATTAGTACATAATATCTCCAAATGTATCATAATTGAATACTAAGTAGGTTTTTGTTCAATCATTCAAAGAGAAGTTTATAACTAATTCAATACATTTCAACAACAAAATATTTAGAACCTATTCAAGGGAGCAGAAAGCCCTGCTGCTGCTGAGTCCAAATAAACCTCTATCAAACTCAGTAGGAATAATGCATGTCTAACATTTCACAGCATGAACACCATAGCACTATTCAAATTTCTATTTTCTTATCAATATGCATTTTACGTGAGAGGAGTATAAAAAAAGACTGAACTATTATACTTTTAAGATTAAAGAGTAAGTTAGATTTTTTTTTAAATTTAAGTACATATGTCTTCATCATATTTGGCTACCAAATACATTAAACATGAGCCACTTAAATTTGATGGAGTTAACTTTGTTGTAAGGAGCATTTTATGAGGAAACTATTATTAACTTCAGAAGCTATCAAGACAAAGGAAAGATCAATTCTGATTTAAGACAGCACTATATTTATATTCTGTATGTTATTAATTTATTTTAGTATCAATGGAATCAATATTGTGCAAAATTGCTTATCCATTTGGATAATGGAGAATATTTCAGTACTGTGCTAAAATCTCTTAACTAATAAAGCAGTTGTCTCCATAACAAAATGAAACACAAATCTCAACCAGTCTAGTACTTGTTTATTACAGCTGTAATTGCCAAAGTACTTGGGATTTAACATTTTCTGAACTATATATTTAACTCCTGGACAACACACATACACCCACACTATATATTTTAATAGATACAAAATAAATAGTGTATGATATAAATTTATAAATATGTACAGTATATAAAGATATATATTTATATACATGTGTATGTTTCTATAAATAAGCAGAGTATTTGCTGCTGCTTCCTTTTTGTCCTATAAGAGGTCCCATGTCTACTTTCAATTGTTTATTTCTTTGCTTTTACTTCAGATAAGATTTTTTACCAACATCATGACTAGTATTAATGAATTAACAAATGAAAATTAACTACACCTTGCATCATACAGAATACTCAATACTTGGGGATCTTCCTCTGCTATGCTAGACTTTAATTTTTAACAACGAGAAAATTAAGTGAGGAAAGAAATTTGTCTACAGGAAATATTTTAAATAATAAAGTTTCACACCTCCTTACGAACTTCAACCATAAAGCTACAAGTGCATTCAATTGAATATGCAGCTTCTGAAACTTGCTTATAAATACTGTAGTTCTCAGTACTCATCTGCTCCAGATACGCTGCTACAGATTCATGCACGCTTGGGTATTCCAAGGAGAATGACATATCCAGTGAGAGAAGAAACAAAGCATTCAGCAAACTCTTTTGTGTAACCTTACTTGCCTTTGAAAAAGAAAGCAACTGTCAGAATAACAGCCTGAAAATACAGTAAAACAATCAATAGCATTTGCAGTCATACAACAAGTACAATCATTATTGCTGCTACTTAAAATCTAGAGAAACGCATTTCAATAAATGAGTTTTATGTGAAGCATTATTTTTTCTTCATTAAGTAATAATTAATTAGGTGTCACTTCTAATATCAGACCTGCAACCAGTAACAAAAGTTGTGTGTGATCCAGGAACTGCACATTGCTGGCCAGAGTCAATTCACTGTCTGACCACGAGATGGCAGAGAATACACAAACCACGATTATTTCCGTATTTAAAAAAGCTGTCCACAATTCCACATGGTCATACTGCAAACTAAGAACCAGGATTTTTATTGTTGTTTTGGGTTTTTTCTTTTATTTTTAATTGCAAGTGAACATTCTCTCAACTTAAATTTTGACCTCAACTACAGTAGCTTTGTTCCAACTGTTACCCACAGAATGGAAACTTTGCATTAGGTACACAAGAACATAAAAGACAAAAATGATGAAAAGTCATTAGATTAGTATATCCACACTTATATTCAAGTATGAGACAATATTTGTGACAAAAACCCTGCAACTCAAAATCAATCTTCTACTCCAACTGACTAATGTCTAAGAAAAACTACATTCCACTAAAAACTGGTACAAAAAATTAAAACCCTTTCTGGTATAAACATCTAACACTTTCCATCACACAGAAACTTCATCAGATCTTCCCAGCTGAAATAAACAAAAAAACCCAAAAACTTCTCCACCCTAAAAAACAACACCCCAGCCCCAAGAGCTACAACAGAATTTTAGAAGAGCACTGAAAACAAAAAACAATTAAAATCACTCCAATTTACAAAACATAATTGCTTACTACATTCCATCAGATTAAGAGTGATGATTTTACACGTTACATAATTCTACTGTTCCTTGCATGCATACTACAAACGACCAGGGGGCAGCAGAGCTTTGCAAACCATACATCATATCAGAAAAAAAGAGTTACAGGAAGAAAAAGAACACTGAATAAAATGTTTCAGTTTTTTTTAAGATTTGCAATCTGCAGAATACACTGGTAACTGAAGAATGGACAAAGTTGCCATCTGTGATCATTCATCACCCAGTGTACATCAGATTCATTTCTCTGTCCAAGGGGCTATTTTTTCAGTATTTATCCCTGAGGAAGTGATCTCTTTCTGCCTTCCTAAAATGCAAAACCAAGAGACAATCACTTATAATTAGTGATGACATACCTTTTCTACGGGGAGAAGTATTTGGAGCAATCTAACAGTGAAGAGTGAAATGCTAATAAATGCCATTCTGTGATGCACCAGCATCACCTTGGGCTGTTCTGCACTTATATTGCTTTTGTGATATAATATAGTTTCTCCAAGCAAACCCAAGACCAGAAGCAATTTGTCCTTCTGAAAACAAAATCAGAAATACAATAATTAGAAAAAAAATGAAACATCACTGTGTATTTACAGTGTTTACACACCAACTGCAGTATCATTAGCACAATTATGCCACATAAGCTAAAATTGCAAAATGCTGCAAAATACATAGTATTGTGTTTGTCACCTAGGCATTAGTCTTAGACCTAAGTCTACTTTCACTATTAGTTCTGAATACATTGCTCAATAACTATTTATTCCTGGTTGCTCCTTTCTTCCTCTTTTCCACTTTTGTCTCTCCCCCCACCACCTTAATTTCTGCTCACTATCCTTTAGACCTTCTGAAATTTCATCTATTTTGAAGTTCAGTCTTAATAAGGAAATATTAATCCTGGTTTGAATCTGCTAATAAGCTTTACCTTAAAATTAAAAAAAACCAAAAAAACAAAAAACCCTTTCCAAATCAATTCACAGTAAGTTTGAAAACATCAAAGAGTTTTTTACCCCGATTTATTCTCAAAGGAAACAGAAAACATTTTTCTTTCTATTCCTTATTTTTAAAAATCAATACAACTATATGTCATTACCCACCTTATTTGCAGACGTTTGGTTGTTAGTAGCCTGGAAACAAACATTATCCTACTAATAATTATCAGTATGGTATACATATGATATATTCTACTGTATTTTGACAGATTTACAGGCAATGAAACATACTGATCCAGATCATAAAACAAGTAGACAAAGAGATATTAAGTTTCTGAGATTAAATATTCTGCAAGGAATCTTCAGCACTGATGTGACATTGATCAATTACAATACACTTTCACAGACTGGCAGTTTAAATTAAAAGAAAAAAATTCTCATTCATTAATAGGTCCCATAAATACAAATATTAACATTTATAAAATAGAGAATAGGAAAGCCTAAAGCAGTATTTTAATTAATTAGTATTGCAGCTGTCATTGTTTCCTATTCAGTGGTATTTTCACAAATTCTAATTCAAGTCAGGTGCATTTAAGACATTTAATTCAAGTCATTAGACAAGTTTCAGCCTGCAGCTCTGGTATGTTTGTTACATGCCTGAGCCATGTCAGCTTATACTTCAGCTTTCACTTGTCTTCAAAAAAGCAAGTCATAATAATTTTATCTGTTATTCACTTATTTTACAATTCATGTATATAACAACTCTCAACTGTGCTCAGCAATTTTTTTAGTCAACGGCACCTTAATGCTTTGGATCTCTGCTGGGCCTAAAAGGCTTCTCCTTTCTTTTGCAGCTAAGCAACATTGTTAGGATATCTGAAATTTGTTCAGGGAACTACAGGTCCTGTGTAGGAAATGGATGGCATGTATGCATCTTCGAATTTCAGTCTCGGATATTAACAGTTATCTCCCTAATTTTAAACGGATTGTTTATAAGGAGCAAAGAAATGGAAAGTTGTTATGTACATCAGATTAGTATCCAACATTTGTAGTCAGTATTTCTCCCTCAGATTCCCCTCCCTACATGTATTTCTTTCAATGGTTGCTTGTTTTCTTGAGGTAAAACTGCAAGTATTGACTGCTAAAAGAATTTACAGTTTAAAAAGTGTCCTCAATAGAACTAGCAATAAACTACTTAAAATGTTCAAAAGCACAGCTCAGCAGAAGCTTAGATATATGAATCACTGCAGAAAATGTCAGAAGCTTATAAAAGGAGACCAATATGGTTGATCAAAGCCTGAAGAATCTTACCAATTCCAATGCAAAAAGGCTGTCATCTTCCCAAACATTTTCGGAAATAGCATCACTAATAAGGGACATGTCTCCAACAAGCAATTCAAGAACTTCCATTGTCACTCTTCTACTGCCTACAAACACAAATGAGAGGATAAATTCAAATATAGACAAAATTTTGATATTCAGAAGACACTACTGTAAACAAGAAATTGTTTCTCATACAAAATTCTGGTATTTCAATTTTTCTATATGCTTCTACAAAACTAATGCTAACTGTCCTCAACGAGTAATAGCTCTGAATCAGAGAGGGCAATAACCAGCTAAAGTCATAATAGATTAAAGCAATTGTATACTCAGAAAAAAATCTGAATTTCCTTAGAACCTATTGCAAAATTATTTAAGAAAATAATCATGAACTTTACTACAGTTGTAAATCTGATCCCTGAACTTTTTAAAATTTCATAATAAAGTCATATAAATAAATAAATAAATTTCTCCCATCCAGACAGCTATGTTATAAATCTTCTGCATACAATACTCATTCCCATTAATCTGCATTTTTAGTATAGGAGTGCCTTTCTTCACAGATTATTCTGTTTGAGAACTTTTAAAAGACAAAGAGATGCATACCCACTTAAGCTACATGCATTGTTCTCCATAACAGTTTCGCCTTTGTTTTTAGGCTGGTATATATTAATTTTCATTTCTTCTTCTGGGTGTCTCTTAATAATAAGGCTAATTTGGTCTATTAGTGACTTTTATCCTCTGTGCAATTTTGAACTTGAATATGTGGCCACAAAGAAACTTGGCCTGAGCTTAGAAATCTACAGCCCACATTTACTACAAATATAAACCTCCTTCTATGTCCCCAGATAATGAGAAAACAGAGAAGTTAGAAGGTTTTACGAAGAACAAGGCAGAATATCTGGAACCAAACCAAATATTTTCAACCTCACACAAGTGAGGATGCCAAAACTGTCTGACATCTTAAGGAACCATACGGTGACAGTTTCCCTTAAATATTCAATGTAGTGCAACTGTTGGCTTAGTTACTTGTTGATGGTATGTTTCTATTTTAAATCATAGATGGATTTCACACAACATAATTGAATTTTCAATGTATCTTTTAACTAAGATAAAAATTCTGCATCTTTCAAAATCCTCAAACAAAATCTGCTTAAAAAAGATAAAGCTCTACTTGTTTGTTATAATTAAACATTAATTTCTTTGTGTATTTTTCTATCTCTTGTAAATTTTACACACTGCAGAAGCCTTGCTGATACAGTTGAGGAAAAAATTTTTATCTCTGTATGTCACTAGAGATGTAGTGATAATGACCACAGCTTCTGCAATTTGCAGCTTCAGTGATCTACTTTGGGTGAGAAATGACAGAATTGCACAAGGCCTTTTTGGAAGCTTGCTTTTGCCTATCTCACAGAAGTTCTGTTTTCCATTGATGTTAGGTCAATTTAACTGAATAAAGTTCTCCATCTTAACAAAACAAAAAACGAAAAAAAACCCCAAAACAAGCCCACACCACTATTGATTTCTGCAGTGACTTTGCTCACAAGGTAGGTCACCACAAAGGAAGAACAATGCCAATTAACATCTCCACATTGAACAGAATTTAAGCTTAACTAAAATACACATCATATTGCAAAGTAAAAGGCAGCAAATTTTACAATAAGCTTACCTTTTTTCCCTTTACCCAGTGATTTAAACATCTAGAATAAAAGTTACAATATACCATATAAGTTGAAAATAATGTTCATAAAAATGCCTGTTGATTTTACTAAAGATAAAAACCCAAAATATAACCACATGAGTAACTGTGTGTTACTGTCTCACAATATCACACTGTCTCACAGTGTGCTTTCAGATCACAGGCTTTCAGATCAACAGGAACAGGATAAAAATATAACTTTGCTTACAATCTGTGGCTCATTACAGCACAGTGGAAAAATGAAGAAATATCACCAAGGAGAGTTTAAAAAGTGTAAAAAAACTTAAGGAGAAGATAAACAAAGAGAGGTCCACCTTTTCAGAAAGTAAAACTATTTTCATTCTATGATAAGATTGAAAGAAAGAACCTTGAAATGTAGAAAAACTGTCTTTTAACTCTGCAGATTTGAAGTGACAGGCACTAGAAATGGAAAAGATAGAAAATACATTTTCTGCAGTTTTACATTATAAATAAAAGATGCTAGAAGTCATGATTATGCTTGTGAATAATTAATATTTAAATACCACTATTCTGAAAGGGAAAATCAAAACTTTAATTCATTTTAGTTGGTTTATAACAAAAAAGAAAAAGGAATAATTTTCATACATATTTCATAGAATTTTTATAAGTTGAAGCCTCTAACTTTTAGTATCCTAGTCATAGATAGATGCACATTTCCAGCTCTTATATTTGAAACCCTGATCACATTTACCAATACGTGTTTTGAATGACATTATATTTTACAACTAAATACCATTTTAGACTACCTAGGAGCAAAAAAGGTTGTCCTCCAACAGGGCTTTGCAGTTTAGAAACTTTATAAATTAAAATTCGAAATTAGGCTATTATTACTTATGTTCCTTACACCATTTGTTACTGCATTTGTAAAAATGAAAACAAGCCTTTCACCAGAATTTTTATTATTTCTTCAACAGGAGGAAAATTGTGCTTAAATGGATCCTTTTGAGAACAGCTTTGGTTAAGACCAGTTATTTTTTCATCTTCCTGAAAGACATTTTATTCTACCACACCATTTTTCTACCATACACTCACTTCCTGCCATTGTCAGTAAAAAAGCACTTAAAACTTCTGCAGCAATTCCAGAAATCAATCAGAAGATTCAAACAAAGTCCCTAGAAAATATCTGCTGCAACTAGCCACAGTACATCAGTAATCATCTGTGCTTTATTTTTTTGAGGAACTCACCTCATCAATCAACTTCTCAAGAGTATCCTGTATTAAGGATGGGAAAGATACGTATGTTAAACACTTAACCCAAAACTTTCTCACCTGTTCTTAGAAGAGGTATTGCATTTTCCAAGATGGAAACACAGAACTGAGGAAGGCTAAGCTGCTTCATCTGTAACTCCAAAGTGTCCTCATTTTCAATATCTGGTAGGTCAATATGTCCTATTTCAAATGGGGAATGCAGAGAGATTCTGGAGTTTGCATTTGCTTGAGTACTGTTCCCACTTAAAAGCAAACAAAAATTTTTAAAAAATAAACATAGTTAATTCTTGCATAGAGAAAACACATATGTACAGATGTTAAAAATAGCATCAAGTATTTTCATGACTCCCTTCATAAGCAAATCCTTCCTCCCATCCCAATCTCTCTGCTATCTACCAGTGTTGCAGGAAGAGGGGGATTCTGTTTGTTTATTTTTTTAAATGTCAGAACAGGTAGCATCACAAGTGAATGCCTAATGTTTTGGCAATCATCTTCAAAATCACTTAGCACTGTGTACTGGAAGAAATACACCTGCAATGAATACAACATTGCATGAGAAATATCAGTTGATTTGGATTTTTTTTTTTTTTTTAATGAACAGTGAAAATTAAGAAGCATGAGCTACATTTACTCCTTAGGACTACCTTGTCCACTGTAAAACAGGAAGTATTCCTTTATCCAAAAAAGCCTTAAGTGTAATCAAGAATATACTAGAAAGTATACAGAGTGCTATTAAATTATAGACATATTTTTAATTATTAAATATTTTATCTATAATATATGAATATATAATTAAATATAGTGTATATGGTTCATATATTATAAACAATAAATAGTTTATAACTGTATTAGTTTTCAACTGTTTTCAGTAATAATCTAATTCCACCGTGAACATCATAATTAATAAAAATCAGAACATATTTTTTAAGCTTTGTTATCTCAAACAATGTTCAGCAATCTTGATTTAGTTAAAAAACCTGTATGACTCATGACTGGGTTTTTTTGGTTCCCTTTTGTATTACTGAACAAGCTGAAGAAACTGAATTGTGTCATGACTGTGTTACATTCCACTGTCTAATTAAATGCAAAAGATGTCTGTAAGAAGTTAAATGCCAACTGATTAAGAAGTCAACAGAAAACTACAAGTGAAATAGAAGAGTTCACCAACATGTAGTTGGGGCTTGGCTGCACTTACCAGAGGAAAAGGAAGAAGAGGTATCAACCATAAAAACAATTCAGAAGAGGAAAGGTTAAGTTTCCAGGCAGAATTTGAAACAGACAAACAGATAGATTGAAGAGTCTCAAGATTAAAGAAGAAGGAAAAGAAGAGTTACATATAGAATAGCAATAAACAAATTTACATTACAATTATGTAGAAAAAGACAAGATTCACTAAAAGCAGCTCTTCCTTATCAAAATCAGAAATACCAGAGCAACACAACTGTCATTTCCCTCCATCATATCTTCTACCCAACATCATGTTGTTCTTTATGCTAGTTCTGGGCTAAATTATACTTTTGTAAGAAATGAGATTCATGGGCAGTGAGCAGGTCTACTGCAGCACACAGGATGCAAGGGGATAAAGGTGTGCAGTCATGAACAGCTCATAAAATCACCCTATTAGCACTCACTGGTTTCTAGAAGTCTCATCACTGTTGAATTATTACTATATGGTACTTATTCTGATGCAGTTTTAATTTCTAGACTGACAACCAGGCCATAGCTCTCTCTTGCACAATATACACCAGCTGCTATAAAACTATTAACTGTCCAGCTTTGGGAAATGGCCAGGGCCTAGAAGGCATAAAGCCTGGAATTCATTGACAGTGCCATATTAGTTACATGTTAAAAAATTAATATATTAGACTTAAATAAGAATAACTTTTTAATACGACTGTCAAGAGGTATTTACAATCGAGCTATTCTCATCACAGACTATTTGAATACCTAGGAGGTACTCAATCACTAAGCCCATACATCACTGAGACTCAAAAGAACAACCAACAATGAAAACAGTACAGATTTACAAGGACTTTTAAAATCCCACATACTAGAAGACATTGGTACTTGAACAGCAGCTTTAAGTGTTTCAGCTGTGTCAAGACGAGCAACAAAACCACACACAAAAAATTCCACATTTTGAGGGTACACAGACAATTAATAATTTCATATAAGAGGCAAATATTTACATATTATAGGACTGAAATTTGTTGTCACATTTAACAACAAATTTTAAAGACTTCAATAGAAATCTTTATGCAGCATAGCATTTTTGACAACACTATATACTGTTACCTACGGGATGGCCATTCCACATAAAGAACTTATGAGGTCATCTGCTGAAAAAAAGAAAAATCCCTGACTTTCCAGAAATAGACTGAATAAATGCTTTTGTGTGTCTTACAAATACATGCACAAGCAATAACAAATGATAGAAAGAGACTTTATTTAAAATGGTGGTTGGGTAAAAAATATGGCAATGATTTTATATATTTTGAAGACCATTTTAAGAATGGTTTAATTCATAAACATGGTTTGAATCTTCACAAGTTACCAAAGCCATTGCATCAATCCACACACCGACAAGGAGCTGATAAAATAACCCTGAACTAAAATGTTTTTAACTGAAGTGTAAGTTATTTGCTGTTTCATTCACCTAGAAGATACTGCATCCCAATCTTGACCATCTCCTCTAGGACGCTGAACTGTCCGTCCGATTACAGAGGGCCGAGGACTACTACTTCCAGGTGAGGGATTCTGAGAATGAGGAGCACCTCTTGCTTCTTGACAGTAAGACATAGATGAATTCTGGGAAGCTGTGCCTTTAGATAACACAAAGAATATGTGTATTCCTTAGAAGCATCCATTATTCTGAAAGATACTACATAGTGAACAGTAAAAGTAACTAAGGTAAGATATGGAAAAAAGCCACCACATAAATACTGCTGACCCAGTGCAACTAACTGATCACTGGCAAGCAGCAGGGTTTGGAAACCAAATTCCAAGGCAAAAACTACTGAAGATTCCAGCTGAATCATAAATCTTGAATTTTAAAAATAGTGTCTGGGTAAGGCTATTGGACTTGCTGATGTTATAACTTGAATGTACCATTGATTAAGACACCAAATATAGTGGCAATATTATGAAGAGAACCAGACTACCAATTTACAGAAACAAAATTTTGATTCAATTCAGCTGACAAAATGGAAACAAGAAGACCATTACAAGTAATCTACACTAATAAAGCTACAACATTTAATCATTAATAACATTGTGAAGCAGCCTTCATGACTGCAAAATTCAAAACAATGATTAAACTATTTTTTGCCATCAGCATAAAAAAAAAACAAACCAAAGTTCACATAACTCATGAAATTAGTATTAAGTACTAATAGCTTGAGAGCCTTTCTGAAACTTTGCTCATTTTTATTTCACAGATTTAATTCAGTTTTAGTTAAATATCCCTCCCCTGCTGACTTACAAACAATTGGATACCGGGAGAAGTTGATGAATGGAGAATCACAGGAAAGTAAAACTTAATAAGTAGTTTAAAACAGTGCAAGTACTCAAAGTTTTTTAATTAGCATTAATAGTATTGAACACCATCCCTTTTAACAAAACAATTTCATGAGATAACATTTGCTGTAAGGTTCTGCTTTTGTTTTTTTTTCTGTCATTTTAGACCATGTTACCTGTAGTAAAAACAACAGTATCTGAAATACTTAAAAAACATCTACCTTGCTCTGAGGAAGCAAAACTTGGATCTCTATGGAAGTTAAGCCTACTTCTCAAAAAGACACAGAGCTGTTGCAAGCATGACACAGCCTGCAAAGCCAACTGGTGTTTTCCATCTCCTCCAAAAGCCAGGTTTAGAAGAGACAAAAGGCTCTGCAAAGACAAAACCACCAACACTAAGATCTGAACATTAATCACCTCTATGAACAACCACACCAGCAGGTATTACACTAATTATAGTTCAAAAGTGTTTCCAAGTATTTTACAAAATCACAGCAAAGAATAAATAGGCTCAACTACTGTTTTACTACTATATGCAAGACTATCAGGCCTAAAGAAAAAGCCAAGTTTCACATTGTATTTCCAATAAAGTCACTACTTTCATTATGGGAGCCTATTAGAGGGTGTGCAGACAACAGCCACACAAATTGATCTTGTCCAGAAGAGAAAGTATTACTTCAGAAAACACTTTATTACTGATTAGCAATATACACTGTAACAAGCAAAAAACTTTAAAACTACAATATATAGCCAGTGTCTCCTTTCCTATGCACATGGAGTTAGCATAAAGGTATTTCTGTTCAACTATTTTGTTTCAAAACAAATTGAATCATTTGCATCAATTCATCCTTTGCAAAGCTTATAACAATAAAAACTTTAAACTTTATGTGAATTCTTGCCTGTACAATCTTTGGCCTTTGAAGGAAGATCTCTGCAGGAAAATCTTGCATAATCACATCCTGAAGAAGTTCACATGTACTCCAAATTAAACTTTGGTTGTTACTTCTCAAAGAGCTACAAGTTCATATTTAAATATGTAATAAAATGAAAAGAAAACCAACCAGTAGTTATTAGCCTGAACAAGTCTTTACAAGAAAGTTATAATCACAGCACTGAAGAATCTAAAGGGGAAAAAAAAATCTCTGTACTTCTATTGTCATATCATTTTTTCAGTTGAATTATTCCTTAGCTATATGAATCCTATATACAATAAAGAACAATCTCAATTCCCACAAGTAAAATTTGGTTCCAAAAACAGAAATAACTATTGATTTTGAGTCTGAAATTAAAGTAAGAACTACTGGAAATTCTCTGTGAAGCTAGTGATTATCTTAGTGGTATACAGCAAGTAATATAACTCATACCAGTAAGAAAGTTTCTTTTATTACTAAGGTTCATGTGAAACTTAAATGCACTTGCATTACACAAGCAGAAATTCCATAAAGGGAGAAATTTATTAGCTGTTTTCTAAGATGAATATTAGTAAATTAAAAGAATCTTTAGGATAGTCTACTTCAATTTTTCCAATTCATTCAGAAACCACTGTTTCTGAAATCACTGTAAAAACTCAAATATGTCCAGTGTTATAAATCTGTGTTCCTTTTCTATACTCCAGCATAAAGGAAATAAAATATTGAACAGGTTCTCCAGCTTCAGAGATTTTCAAAAGGAAAAAACAAACACACACAAAAAATGCTAGAAATCTATCCGAGCTCTGTGACAACTCATAAGGAATCTCAACTACAGAATTCTCCCTTGGGGCACTCCAAACACTTTTTCTAAATTAAAGAAAAAAAGAAAGTCACTGCAGAAAGACAGCTGGAATGATTCAATACATAGATAAGACCCTGTACCTAAACTTATTGGCCTAAACTTAATTAAACTACTACTGAAAGTAGGGACCAACTGGTCCTGGGGTAAAGTAAATAATGATTTTATTCCAGCTTGTTCTAGTATTATTAGCTGAAAGAAATCTTTGATCCACGTAAGAAATTTAAAGCACAAACTGAAGTGCCATGAACAAAAGACCCCAGACAGTCAGATTTAAACACAAAAAATGTGAGTGACACTGCCCAGCTTCAGCCCAGTTTTTATGACCATTTATCCAAAATTAGCCCATTGGATTATTTACAGGAACAACCTCATGATGCAGAAGGACAGAAATTTACAGTCACTATTCCTGAAAAATAAAAGCTACAAGGAAATTGTAATGTTTCCATTACTGCACCTTTCATTTGATGAAAGAACATGTCTATCTGTTGAAGTCAGAGTTAGCCAAGGAAATGTGGAAAATTTCAAGCATTTCACTGCAAAAAAAAGAGCATATGTCTTGAAATATATTTTATAAAAATATTATATTGTATACACCCAAAGCAAAGTAAAAAACTTATAAACAATGTACCGTCTTACAAAATTATGGCACATAACAATTTTGTAATGAAAAAAAAACAACTTTAAAACTATTTTTAACTTAAAAGTTTGTAATTACTATTGTGCAATTCCTTTGATAGCTGATACTCTACTAAAAACTCAACTGGTGATTTACCTATGGTAACTGCAAAGTCATATAACAAAATCTAGATCTCAGCACCACAGTGTATTTTAAATAAGACACTCTCCTGTGAATGGCTACTAGCATACTGGTATAGACAAAGACCTGCCAAAATATTATTGACCTGTGCCTGTCAGTGAAACACTTCATATAATTAAAAGAAAATAAAAAAATAAAAAAAAAACAAAGCATAACACTGGTTTTCGTTTCAATACAAAGCAAAGATTCCTCTAGCATCAAACCAGTTTTCTAAAAAGTAGAAAGGTACTTCAGACTAAGTTTTGTTGAAATAAAAGGTACTTATGATATATATATAGTACTTCTGATTATGAAACAGATCATCTGGAAAACACTGGCAATTTAAATAATTTTTTAAATTGCAGCACCTTCTAATGTACTTTAGATATTCCAAAGAGCTACACTATTTACTAGAAAAGGGAAATATCTATTAAGATGAACATCATTTTTATAAGCATTATAATTGCAGCTTCTGTGGTGTTGGATTTCACAGAACAACAAAAGGAAAAAGAAGAGCCAATTTTGCTATCCACATTTGTAATGGAATTCCATCTGAATTACAACTCAAAGCTCTTTCTGTAATTAACATATTCTTTTATATCTACACATACCAACTGTTCTTTTGGGAGATATTTCTAACTGCGGCAGATGACTTCTACTTTGACAAAAATATCCAGTGAATAATTCCTCTTGAGGCAGAACTAAAAAAAAAAAAAAAAAAGGGAAGTTTAAAAAATGCACACACAGAAGAGAAAAACTCAATTTTTTTTCATACTCTTCCTTAACTACCTCCCTCTTGCCCCTGAGTTTTAAACCCGTTTCCTTAATAGGTTAAAATAGTCTCAGATGATCAGGAAAACGAGTAAAAAGAGTATGTCAATGTTTTGGGGTTTTTTATAATTATATTCTGCAATTGTAAAGGGCACATTTTTCTCCATTTTTTACACTAACTCATATACCATACAAACAACAGTAAAAACAATTACAGAAAATGTATTGCCTGATGGAGGACTGGCAGCCAAACAAATGGTTTTCCTTTAATCTACCTCTGCAGCAATAAAATTAACTTTTTAAATTTATTACTTAAAATGCTTTTCTACCACACTGCTGTCTTCTTAGGTCACCTGAAAAGTCACCCTCTTGTATATATGTATATTGCTACATGTCATTCATATGCATACTGTATAAAAATATACACAAGACTTATTAGCACTAAAAGCAATCTCTCCAGAAATAATATTTGGTTCAAAGGATCAAACCAGATAATGCCAGGTTATTAGTTTACAATTTTTTCCAGTAACTGAAATTGAAACAGAAAGAAAAATACAACACTCCTGTTAAGAAGCATCAGGATTATTCCATCCCCATATGCATACAATTTACAGTATAAATATCTTCAACTGAGTAGTTTCAGAAAGATATAATTTAAGAATGCACATGTAGAAGATTATTCTTCTCCACAGAGTAGAAACATTAAGTAAAAATCTGGCCCTATTTGGGCATAGGAAGGAAAAAGAGATTAAAAATTAATCACCAGGCACATAATTCTAAATTCAACTAACTCTTCAAACATTAGAGAGGAGGCAGAAACCACCAAAAAATTACTTTTATCTCTGTAAGTGACAGAGGTGAGGTCATTACTACTACATGCATTGTGTAACAGCAGTGTCTTTCCCACAATAAGCAGGAGATAATGCAATATGATATGCACTTTTCTCCTCCAAACTCTGTTCTAAAATTCTTAAGGCAGAAGAGGAGAACCAAATGGGTTAGACTACATCTTGGAGGAAATGTACATCATTGTAACAGACAGATAATGAACTAGGTAACAGATGCAAGCAATAGCACTTTACACATACTGTGACATTTTAAAGAAAGCTTATGTATTCTTCTATGACAAATGCTTATCCAAAACTAAGTAGATTGTGCATACAACTGAAGCTATACTGTAGCTTCAAAAATCATTCTATTAGGATCAACCACTGCTTTTTTTCTTTTCCTCTTTTTTTTCTCATAGGATTTGAATTGCTTTCCAAGCTAAATCCTACTATGAAAAGAACAGCAGCAAAGCATACTGGCTAAATTACAGATTTGTTTGAAGTTGCTACTCACTTGCTGCCATAAAGCTGTTCTTGGAAGTTGTGTCATGCTCTTTGTACATTATAGAAAACAGACAGTATACACTGAGGAAATGGAAAGGGAATGCCATTACAGGAATGCCACCAGGTGATTTAGCTAAGGTCACACTGTGTCTGGCAGAATCTGATTAGCACACACTTCACTGATCTCTCAGGAATAATTTGCCTACTATGCCTGAAAACATCAGCTTCTCATAGCCTTTTCATTTGCTTTATTTCAATACAAAATAAATTACAGTTCAAAATATGCAGTTTACCTGGTTGATCTACTGAAGGCTGAGACTGAGCCTGATAACATACTGAAGAACTAGAAGGGAGTTCAGAAGGAAGAAAGAACAGTCCATCCACAATCCCATCAATTATGGCCTGCAAGTTTGGTTCCACATCGGAGCGAAGTTGAGAGAAGAATTCCACTGCACCAATTCCAATCATGTTCTGGGCAGCAGGTGGATGCTGCATTAAGATAAATAATTGAGAAAGTTAGTTTGAAGAGTCTTAAGGTCTCTGGATGGGGGCAGGGAACAGAGAGCAGCAGAGGGAAGAAGAATTGAAATAAGTTATATTTTGCCATTATTCATTTACACCATTGTGCTGAGGTAGAGTTCATTTTCTTCCAAGTGGCTGGCAGCAGGAAGTGTTTTGGATTTGTGCTGAACAGAGGGTTGATAATAAACAGATATTTTTGTTACTGCTAAGCAGGGCTTACACAGAACCAAAGGCTTTTCTGCTTTTCTGGCAAGGGATCTGGCAGTACATGGGAAGCTGGGAAGAGACACAGCCAGGACAGGTGACCCCAGCTGACAAGAGGGATATTCCATATCACAGAATTACAAAAAGGAAGGAACCTTAAAGATCATCTAGTTTCAACAGCATGCACAGTCTATTAAGGGGGTGAAATTAAGAGGAAGGGGGAGACATATGGAGCAATGACATTTGTCTTCCCACGTCACCATAACATGTGAGGGTGCCCTCCTGGAGAAGGCTGAACACCTGCCTGCCCATGGGAAGCAGTGAATTAATCCCTTGTTTTGCTTTGTTCATGCAAGCAGCTTTTGCTTTTCCTGGGAAACTGCCTTTGTCTCAACCCATGAGTCTTCTCCCTTTTACCAATCCCACTCCACAGTCCCACTGGTGGGGTGTGAGCCAGTGGCTGCGTGGGGCTTGGCTGCCAGTTGGGGTTAAACCATGACATCCCTCTGTTAGCATCGAGGATGGGTTTTTTAACTGTGCATAGTTGCAGTTTAGAGATTAAAACATAAGAATGTAAAAATCCAAGGTATCTGAAGTTTCTGACACTTCCTCAAATTATTTGCACCGATGTTCAAATCTTTACTTTCCAGGTACAATGAAAATGCTTAGCTGCAAATCATTTTCCAAGTTAAAAATGAAGCACTAAATGAGAAACTGAAGAAGCAGAGAAAAAGCAGAAACTCAGGAAAAATTCTTTTTCTCAGCTCTCTGGCCCATCTGAAGTCGCTGCAATTGTTTTAACTTCGGTCTATGCATAGTGGCTTTATTATTCCTGTCTTTATAAAACACTCTAAAAATCTCGTTTCATGGAGCTACAAAGTCAAGCAACATCCAGCTTTACTTAGCTTCAGCAATCTAAAAGCAAATAGTTTAAAAATAAATGAATGTTACTATGTCATACCTTGATCAAACTGTTCACAAAATTTAATACTTCCTCTTTTATTGGTACGACTGGGAAATTGAACCACTCCAAAAGGTTACGAAAAAGTGCTTTTTCGTGGACCAGATCAGCATAGGAAATCAAGTTGTGGTCTAGTTTTAACAGAAGAGTCTTCAAAGATCGCTCTCTTATCTCTGCCAGTTCATGACCTGCCCAAAAAAAGAAAAAAAAAAAGATTAAGAAACCCATAAAATTAACATAACTTTTTTCTTATTTGGAGAAACAGAATACTGCCAGAGACGTAGTGAAAAAAAGCCGGATTATAAGTGCCAGCATTATGCCTACCAGTAAGACAAATATGATCACACTCACCAACAACAAGCTAATCAAATGTGTTTGCATTGTTATAAAGCGGTGAGACGTTATAAGATACACAGATAAAATCCGGGACCAAATGCGTCTCTACTCTTGTAACCTGGTGCCGGAACCTCTAGCAGAGTATGTTGTAGTTACGGAAAGCTGCGTCGGACTCACCGACCAGACAAAACTCTACCCAAGCCCACCGAATCGAAAGGCACCGTGTCTGGAGGGGAAGCCTTTGGCATTCCCTTATGGAAGCATGTCCCCCCTGGGGGGAGCGCCGCCGCCCCCTCCACGCCTGCCGCGGGGAGCGGAGTGGACGAGCAGCAGGGAAAAGAGCGGCGAGGGGCGGCAGAGGCCGGGCAGGGGCGGAGCAGCATCGGGCCGCTCGCCGCTCCTGCCCGCAGCCCCGCAGCGGCGGGGCCGGGAGGGAGAGGAGCCATTACCGAGCTTCCTGACGAGCGCCGACAGCTCCATCGCGCCGCTCCGCCCGCCCGCATTCAACCGCCGCGCGGGCCCGCCGCCCGCCCGGCCCGAGGCGCCCGCGGAGCACCTCGGGAAGTGTAGTCCGCCTGCTTCCGCCCCGGGCCCGCCGCCCGGCGCTGCCCGCGAAGCACGCCGGGACCTCTCATCGCCCCGCGGCGCGCCGGCAGGAGCACAGAGAACTACAGTTCCCATGAGACCCCGCGCCGCCCGCCCCACTCCGGCGCCGGGCCCACGGGCCGGGATGGCGGCGGGGGGTGTGCAGGGGTGTCCCCAGCTCCGTGTGTCTGCACCTGCCTGCGGAGAGGGTGTGGCCAGGTGCCTCTTCTCCTCCTTTTCCTTCCTCTCCTTTTCCTTCTCCCTCTTCTTCCCCGGCAACTAAGCAGGGACTGCATGAGAGGACATTGCCTTAAGCTACGCCAGGGCATGATTTATTCATCCCAGTATAGGAAAGAGGCTACCAGAAATATGGCGAGGCGCTTTTTGCAGGCGCGTGTAGTGACCAGACAAGAGAGAATGACTTCAAACAGAAACATGACGGGTTTAGGTTAAATTTTAGGAATAAATTCTTTGCCGTGAGAGTGTTGACACACTGTAACAGGCTGCCCAGAGTTGTAGGTGTCCCATTCCTGAAGTGTTCAAGGACAGGTTGGATGGGGCTCTGAGGAACGTGTCCAGCAGAAGGTGCCCTGCCCATCCAGTGGGGTTGGAATTGGATGATATTTAAGGCCCCGTCCAACCCAAACCATTGTACAATTTTACAATTTACATTTATAGTAATAATGGAGTGTTTGCTGATGTCACTTTGATGTGACTGACAGCACCCTGGAAAACGGCACTTTGCTGACTGGCAAAGCAAAGCGGTGAGGGGTGAAGTAGGAGGTGAATCATTAGAAGGCTTGGGTTTTCTTAACCTACATTCTAGGACTACATTACTTTGTGTATAATGCCGGGCAATTTGCAAAGGAGTTTCTTAAGCACGTACTAAAGATGCATGGTGCATTGTTGGTCATCTGATCAGAGGACTGAACTTATTTTTGACAATTTGTGTTTACCATCATAATTGGAAAAATAAATTGATGATAGGTAGACAAATGATAGACGTTGTGTATATATGTTTGTGAATTTTTTTGCACATAACTGCAGGTGTGCAAACGAAGATTGCCTTAACATAGTCACTAAATTCTTTTGAGTTTTGCAACTCAAAACCATCTGTCATTTTGCAGGACAGTATTTCTATCTGTAGGACAATATAACAAAGGGGCTTTATTAAGCTAATTTTAAGTGTACTGGATTGCTGCAGCAAGGGTTTGTTTAACACAGGAGGCTAAACTCACAGGGATCTATCAGTGCTGTTTCAAGAGCAATTAAAAGAGGAGCATCACTTACTGAGTAAAAATTCCTTTTAGCTGTGCACATTATGCTTGTTCAATGAAATATGAAGAGCTCTAGCCAGATGCACACTGGGCTACTCACATTTCCCCAAACAGGACTGGTGAGAACTTTATGTGACCCCCTGTGATACTTGTGATAATAAAATGGATTTGTATCTCATTTCTGCAGCAAGGAGAAGGAATTAAGGAAGCAAGCATTTCCCAAAATAAAAGCATTTATTCAGGAGGAATGCTCATCATTCACCTTTATAGGAATGTTCAATCCGGGTCCTTCTCACTTCTTTAAATATAGTCAATCTACATTGAACAAAGGTTTTCTTATGCTGTCTTCAGTGTTGGTGTTAGTGGCTAACAAAGCATTTCATGGAGGAGACACAGGCACTATCCATTCTCAATATACTCCTGCTCTGTAATTGTGGCCATTTTGATCAGATTTTCTTAAATGAAGGCCTAATTAGGTCAAACATCAAGAAATAGTCCCAACCTTGAAAAGCAGCTTCAGTTTTGCTGCTAATGTTTTTGACCAGAAAATAGATGATTGTTGACCCAAAACTGATCCAGGGGCATGCTGTATCAGCTGGTGCAATATATTTTATGCTATCACGGCTCAAGACTGGTATTAAATTTAAATATTTTTATTGTTAAACATAGAAAAGTTATATATTAAGGGGAAAATGTATATTTCTATGAAATAGTAACTAAACACACACGTATACACAGAGAGAAAAGTTTACTGGATATTAAAAATGAAAAGAAGTGGTGGAAGGACTCAATAATTATTGCTGTCATAATAAGACAACCTAAATAGGTGAAAATTAGTCTCTCATTACTGGGGACACTGACTCCTCTGTGTCTCTATCTCCTGTTTTTGATTTACACGAGCAGCTCTGCTTTCCCTCTTACCTGCTTGCTCCCTTTAGTTTGTATATTCCCACGACTGCTTCTGAAGCCAGTTTGATTTTTTCCTCTCCACTGACATTATTTAACATGGGTATCTCTTCTTACTGATCTGCAGTTAAAATGTGTAGGAGTTCCACCACTGGGAAAATTAGTCACTGATCTCATTTGCATTGTCCCTTGTTCCTTCCTTACTGCACTCTGCATAAGATGAACTTTAAAGAGCTGCCAACTCCTGATTCCTCACAAGCTTGATTTCTGTAATTCAAATAACTTTTTTTTTTTATTAAATAACTTCTGTGTCAAATAGGCTCTATCTCAATAAACTGATGAAAGGTGGATATTGCTGTGCATCTGTGTGCATGGTATTTTCACATGTAACTGCAGGGGCATAAATGAAGATGGTTTTGTAATTCTCACAGTTTCATAGAGGTTCTTTTACAAAAGCCGTCTCTTAGCACTTTCAATATAGGTGTGTTGTAATTTTAAATTTCCCTTCTTTCAAATGTTATACAGAGAGAGGAGTTTGAAAAACTTTCTCTGAGTTTTTAAGGAGTTTTCAGTCTTGTTTTTATTTATTCAGTGACTCATTCATTACAGGATGAAGTCTTACTATCTCTGCATCCTTTTTTCAAAGCTGTCTATTCATAACATATTTTTCTTTCTTTACTGGTCTGACTTCTGTCCTTTTACATTCCAAAACTTCTCTGAAGATCAACATATCAAAGACTCTATCTGACAGGGCCTTGATACCATTAGTGATAATATCTTTATTGTACTTCTGAGCTTAACTGTTGCAACTTCCAGTTCTCTGGGGATTTCCTGCTGTCTGGCTTTTCACCTATCTCAAGGAGCAGCAACCAAAGAAAGAAATATCAGGGCATGTCAAATGCAAAAAAACCTATAAATTCCTGGTACCTCTCTGATAGGAACACCAAATAGGGAATAAGATGCCCAAGCATCACTGACTGCTACAGTTAAAATTAACCTTGTGAATTGCCAGCTGAAAGAAGATTGCTGAAAGGAAGGAGAGAAAGCAAAGAGATCAGTGTTGGGAATGGAAGGGGGCAGAAATGGACAAGACAGTTGAGATGAGATCTTCCCCACATAAGAAAATTATCCTTGTATGTTCATCTATTTCTCAAACTGCCTCTTAAATTGTTTCAGAGTCCATTTAAAAGTGTAATTTCTGGCCCTGAAAGCCTTCCTTGCTTGCTCTCACCCCAAGTTTACTCATACTTTTCTGTTCACTAGCTACTATTGGTAAAAAAAAACCATCAGTATCTGAAATTAAAAGCAGCAAAAACAAACACCCTATTAGGTAACTATTGGTTACCTATATATGCAGTCTGAAGTGGATGGGCCTATTGCACATGCACAGGAAACAACCTCAACATATACAGTGGCTGTGTGTTTATTGCTTTAACTGATTTACCATTCTAAATCAGTAGGATGATAGCAGTTTTGAAAAGGTTTTCTTTTAATGCCAGTGAAGCCACATGTATAAACCCTCTCTTTTTTTTTGTGCTTTCTGCAGCCAAGAATAGAATGTAATTATTGCATTATCTTAAAGTTTGTGACATGATCTCCACAGGTACTTTAATATAAATTCCTGAATTTTACTGCTTCTAAATCAGGTACAAAATACTGAACCGAAATATGTGTTACAAGTGTTTGTATTTGCAGCAGAGCAGATGCACATTTGGAAGCTCATTTATGATATTATTAATTTATTGTTTATATCTTCTTCCCTAGTGAGACTTTCTAATTTCTCTGTTTTCCTATTTAATTTCCAATTTAACTGGATCTACCTTCTGTGCTAAATTGCATATGCAGATATGCAATTGATTTATAGAGTAGTGCAGAAAAAACAGTTGCATCTAAATAATAGCTAGACAATTTAATTTCATACAGATTATTGTCTTTGGTGAGTCAGTCGATATCAATATAAATGTCTACCATGAACTGCAAAACAAAAAGCTTTCAAGAAACCTAAATAAGAAAAATGAGAAAATCTTTCTTCCATGATGTTTGCTTAAAACCTATAAAAACACATTTTAATGGGTGATGATCTTGCAGAATTTGTTGGCACAGGAGGTTCTCGATGCAGACCATTAAGCCAAAAAAAAAAAAAACCAACCAAACAAACAAACAAAAAAAAAAGGTTAGGCAAATTAATGTAGAACAGGCCCATAGAGACTGGAAGCACAGGCAGAAATTAAACCAAGCATTGTCACATTTTGAGGGTGTTTTTTTGTTTGTTTATTTTTTTTTCCAAAATGAAAAGGCTGGATTAAGTGACCATGAATGCATCCACTTCACAGAAAGAGCTGGCAATGCAATGCCTAATGTACATAACTGCTTTGTTTCACTTGAGGGCACAGTGCATTGCACAGGAGTTTTGGCTCAGGGCACATAATTGCCACATATATTTTCCTTTTTATGAACAAGTTTATGGTTATGTCATTTAAAATTAATAAACCACTGATAAAATCTTTGATGTTATTAAAACATCTAGCATTTTAGTTTGTATCAGGACACTTCTCTACTGCTTTTATATAATTTACCACATGTTTTACTGCATTTGCTTCATAAAGACAGTTTATTCTGAAGGGACCTGCTTCTGTGGTTTATTGCTTGGATAATATTAAACATCTGAAAATGCTCTATGGTTCTGGGAAACAGTATATTCTTGAAAACTATAAAATTGTCATGGAGGTTACTCTTTTCTACTAATATTAATGCTGTACATCATTGCAAAGGATAAAAACATTTAAGTAATAAGTTTATGGATTTGGAAGATATTCCCATTTTAGCCCACGTTATGACATTTTGTTTTTCTTCTGATGTAACTGTGATTAAATTACCAAGACTAAGTCAAAACAGGAAATAATTTCTTAAAATACTGATGGAGTAGTCATTTTGTATCATTAATTTATGGACTTCTAAAAACTTTGGGTGACATTCATACAACTCAATATAATTTTGAATATTATCACTGTTAATTAGTAATAATAGTATCTGCAAGCTAAGTAACACTCTTTATTTACTTCAGAAAGGGAGTTTTGCAAACTCGTGTCATTACACCTCGTCATTTTCACAAGCTTGGCCACTATTTAACTTTAGAAGAAAAAGAAGGCAGTGTTTAGTGCCTCACATTTATTGCTTTTCTCCTATGTTACTCTTCCTTTAGAATTAATAAATAACCAAAAATGGTGCCAAAGAAAGAGGAAATGAGATTCTGTTTCCAACCAAGATTCTTGTCTTTTCAAGAATCTACCACATTTCTCAAAATTATGGTTCATAGCACACAAAAGAGAGGTGGCCTGCTCTTCATGCATGAGGGTTACATGCTTCAAACACTGTAGATTCACACCAGGCAGAACTGACAAGGGGAAGAGAATTACTGAAGCAACTGTCATAGTGTAAATTGTGTCCTGGCCTGAGTAGGGCACAATTTCTCAGAAGAAATACTCAAACAGCAGTGATTTGACTGTAGATGAAGTTAGAATTATATACTTTACATTCTCAACTTTTCTAGTTTTTTAAAAAAATGTTGAAAACACAATAGTCATAAGTTGAAATATTTGACAATGGAGTTAGATGCTCTTAATCTTATGATCAATTCAAAAGAAATATACTGGGGAAAAATTTCTGTAATCAAGATCATAAAAAATATAAAAATATCTGTACTTCTGTCTTAAACAGTTTTGATGTATGCATGTATTGCAGATCTAGACTTATTTTTAATAACTTTTTATAGATTTATAAACATTGTGTCTAACACAGATGTGATTTCTAGATTTCTCATGTGACTTTCCTAAGCTTTGAAACTGGATCTTGGACTCCAGGTGTATTGCAGTGCCATTCTTTGGCCTCTAAGTATTGCTGTTGCTGTTTAATTTATTACTGCATGCTTTTATATAGGCACAGTAACTTTTGGAGATTAATACTGCACATTGATCAGTTGATGTTTGTGAAGGCAGCAGAAAAATCACATGGGTTGTCATTGCCCACAAATCTGACATCATGACATCTGCAAGAGCTGTAATTGCCTGAATGTTCTTGGACAGTAACATGAACAATGTGAGAGTTCTCAATTTTTTGGCAAGCTTTCAGAGCTTGTTAAGACAATTAAACAGTCTTGGAAAAATATGTACATTTTTTAATGACTACAGATCTAAAAATATTTGTTGCTGATAATTTCATCTGTAAATTGATCTGACTGGCTTTATATAATTGTCATTCAGTTTTATTCCCTACATGTTTTCCTACTCAGCCTTATATCTCCCTTTGAATTGCTAAGAACTGAAGACTGTCTGCTGGCATGTTTTGAATGGCAGCTCTTAGATATCATTTTTTGATCCTGTAACCACTTTTTCAAAAGCATCATATTCAAGTTCACCTGTAGCACTTGTATATTGTATGCAGAAAACCTATTTTCTGTACTGAACTTCAGTTCTGTCTTTAAAACAGGCATTTTTCCAAATATCCTGAGAACATTTTTCAGAAGTCAATTTAAAAATGTAACCATATGTATGCCTTCACCTAGTGATATTTTCTTGGTGAGCTGACAAAAATAAGTTTTAGCTAATGTCACACTGCTAAGTCAGAATAGCTGCCAAGCAGTGAGCTGGATGGACTGTGTTCTGCCTCCAGAATTACCCACAGGTCTGGTTATTAGCAAGATCAAGTCTCTGTGGTCTTCAGTGGCAGTGGGCAGCAGGCAGCAGAGGGGAAATTGACTCATTTGCAGGTAGCTGAATGCACTCTGTTAATGTACTGGCATGTGTAGCCTGAGAGAATAAATGAGACATAGATAGAGTGACACCCAGCAGGGTGCCAATCTGTCTTTTTTTTTTATATTTTTTTTTTTTTTAGTAATCATAAGTTCACCAGGTTAACACAGTAAATGCAAACCACAAAACTTCAGTTGCACTCAGTGAAGGGGTCATATGTTACAACATTGGAACTTCATTATCAACACAAAAAGGCAAAACTAACCCAGCACCCATTTTTCACAGAACTATGGGTTAATATTTATTTATTAATTTATTTTAATTTTATTATTACATGTATATACACATCTGTATAAGTAACACAAGGAAAAGATTTCCACTAAACCTGTCTTCACCTATCTCTGATTTCCCCCTTCTTTTAACTCTAATTTTGCCATGGCTGCCTAAAGGAGTCAATTGTCTGATGGCATGCATTATCCAAGGATTTATTTTCAAATATAGGCATTTTTAAGGGATGTTAATAATCTGAAGTATTCATGAGCAGGAAAACTTTCTGCTATTATCAATGAATTTGTTTTCAAAGTGTAAATGACAAAAAATTACATTTTTTCAATCCTTGCCAATGCCTTTTTTGTTTCATATAGGAACACTTTATTAATAGCAACTTAAAGATACGAGATATATGACACATGCTGGGCTAAAAATATTTTTACTCAGTACTGAATTCTTTACCATCTTAGTTCACACATTCATCTATAACTAGTAGCAAATATAATATAGAATATGCATATTTGGATGAAACAGTGGTAAAACTATATGATCTTTCAACTTTAATTTTTTTCATAGAAAAGTCATTCTGTTTACAGGTACTATTTAAATGTTCTAAACACTTATATTTAGTGAAGAATACACTGACATTTTAATGAATAATGTAATGGTGGCTGCTAGGTGAGCTAGTACTGTTTTCATTGGACAATGTTTCTCTTCTCTTTATGGAAGAGAATACTGCATTTCTTTACATTAGGATATTTTTGAAAGTTTTTTGTCTTGTTTTTTAATTTTGATTTGTTTTATGTTTCTTTTATTTTTTT
Source organism: Erithacus rubecula (assembly GCF_903797595.1). Classification (NCBI taxonomy): domain Eukaryota; kingdom Metazoa; phylum Chordata; class Aves; order Passeriformes; family Muscicapidae; genus Erithacus; species Erithacus rubecula. The sequence continues at coordinate 93,341,340 of NC_136689.1, read as the reverse complement.
TCTTGGTTTTGTTTTTTCAGTGATTTAATTCCTGTATATTGAATGTAAGCTGTAGCAAAAGGGCCACCTAACTATATATACCTTCCCATTGCTAATGTCAGGAGCAGAGAAAAGAGTATCCCAATATCTATTGCTTTATTCACTGCCTGAAGGAAGCAGATGTATACTTATCTCTAAGAGAGACATCTGTCACAAAAACATGCCTTGAAGTTATCTTGTTTCCTCTAGGCACATATTCTCCACAGATACTGGAAGACACCTGGATTAGAGAGGTGTAGAGGGGTTCAGCCAGCCTAAAGGAGTTCAACAGCTCTTGTAATAACAAGGATGTATCTAATGAGTGTAAATACTGTTTCCAGTGCCACCAGGTCTCTCTTTACAATTTAATTACCTCTACAATTAGAAAATAACTGATTTCACTAAGAATCCATTTGAGCTGTGTGACCCTTTCAGAAAGCACTGTGTGAATTCTCTGGGACTAGTGCTAGATAATTGTCCAATATGAGCCACAAATCACTTTCTTAGATCTCAGTCTTGTAATTCTCTCAAGTCAGAGGACTTTTACTGGATCTCACTTTAGTAGAAGAATGGCTGTGGGTTCATATCACCTTGCTATTTATGGATTAAACAGCATTTGGGTGGTGATGCTTCAAAGTGAAAATTTTGGTCTCAGATTGTACTTCCCAGATTTCTCTTTTAGCTGCAAGCCACCCATTTAACTCTCTGAAAGCTGTATCACTGTGTAGCTATATCTCAGTGAAATGACAAGCTGTTGGCTTTATCCAAAAATGTATGCAGAGGAATGAAGAAGGATAGCATATTCTTCTGTTTCCTTATTTTTTCTCTGTTCAGAACTTCATCTGTTTCATCAGGACCTGACAAAACTGATGACAGAAACTTGATTAATGGCAGGCAGCAGCCTTGACACCATTCAAGAGATGATGTTGTTTGTACCCAGATGTCAGCAGAGATGTGCTGGTGTGGGAGAGGGTGTGCACAGCTCTGGTGAGGGCAGCAGCAGCTGCTCTGTGTGCACTCCCAGCACAACAGGGAGCAGCGCTGGGAACTGCTATTGGTATAGAGCTCATCTCCCCACCACTAGCATGAGGTCAAAACTGCAATCTAGCCCCAAATTACTGCCTGACAGATTGTACACTCCAAAATGACATGATCCTGCTCTGCTTCAGCAGCAGCATATTTCTGCCTGAAGACCAGCTGCAGCCTCACCACTGTATATTTATTCACACCCACTAGCTGACACGTGGTTTTCAGTGCATGCCAACTAATGGAAATGGGCTTTAATTAAAATTTTTTAATTTGTTTTGCTCTGTTTTGTTGGTTATGTTTTTAAAGGTAGTATTCTAAAAATGGAGAGATGTAAAGCACCCCTCTGGACTACCTAGCCACTAAACAAAGGACTTTCAATGCAGGACAAGACTGCTTTTCTTTGCCCTGAGGACTGAAGTACAGCAGAAGCACAGCTTGGGGAAATGGGAGACTCGGATGTGCAAGAGATAGAAGCATGATTCAGAAGTCAGATCTGAAGATACTCAGAAACAGATGAATTGTTATCCACTTCTGTTTGGTCACTAGGTGTGTTAACACAACTACTGTCTTCAGTGGGAAGTGAAAAAAGAAAAAACAGCAAAGAAACCCCCAGAAGCTGGTCATAAAACCTTGAAAACATTTTTCCCATCTAAGCCAACAACTGTCTTTAGCTCATTCTGCAATGTTTCAAAATAGATTACAAAATAATTTATGCATATTCCAGACTCCTGCTTTTCCTTCTACACCTAGCCATCACTGATTCAAGCAGCAAAACCTGGGACATCTGCAGAGAGCAGCACAGAATTTACTCCCAGTCTATAGTAAGAAGGAAAATTGATTTCCTGGATGTCATCTTGAGGAATATTAAGAGAAAATGTAATGAAGTAAATTACTTCACTGGTATAGTAGCTGTCTTAAGACAAAGTACTAAAGAAAGCAATGCATGACCTCTAACACTAACAAAAGAGATGATAGAAACATCCTTTAGCTCCTCAAAATCTGTAGATTTTTTTACAAAGCATCTTTTTAAACACAATATGATGGATTAGAGCTCAGAGTTTTCATAAGAAGCTAACAGAGCTGGATATTTCAATCCTGTTAACAATAAGGGACTGGACACTCAGTGTTGCTAGGCAGTTTTGCAATATCCACATCCAGAAATTACAAATGAATGAAGGTCTAGAAAGTCTTCGAGCTCATTTTTGAATTAAAGAGAAAAATGTCTACTGTCTAGTATTTTTGAAGGTTTTATTGAGCCTATTTCAGCTGTTTGACTTCTGTAAATATTCTGAATTATTTTTTTTTTACTTTATATATTTTTAGTAAAGATAAATCTTTTTCTCTGCATTCCATTTTACACGCTTACATTTTCATTCCTGACAGACAACAGACTCTGATTGTAATACTCTCTATATATTTATCACTGGGTAGCATGTTGTCTCAAATGTTCTTTCCCTGTGCAATTTCTATATGTATTCATTTTTATTCATTTTCTTAAAACTTCAGTTTCTAAAAGCTTTTCTGTCTCTAAAGAAATTCAGGATTAATCAATGTGATTTTCAAGCTGTAGTACATAAAAATGCAAGCCCACTGACATCATTGCAAATTGCACAGCAGCCTGAGGTGTATATTGGTTATTTTTCAAAAATAACCTATTTTTTTATTCTTAGGATCTTAGTTTTCCTCTTTAACATTTTGCTGGCCTTTCAGAAAAATAGAGCTGTCAAATCTTGATATCAAAATGCTAGGGCTCAGAACAGAGGGAGAAAAATATCCCTCAGTACAACTCAGTCCCAAAATATTTTTGGTTTATATTTTATTCAGATCAAGTCAGAAATAATTTAAGCAATATTTTACAAGTAATTTTAAAAATGTTTTCCAGATCTGAGGTCTTATATGATAAACATTCATGCTGAAATTGTTTGACAATTACCAGCTTCAAAAAATGGAGCTAAGTAGGGTGACACTGAGATAACCCCAGCTGTTCTGCTACTTCTAAGATAAAATGATATATTGCAATAAAATATACAGCTACATTTGCAATTCTTTCTGAGAAAATGAGCAGTAATTCACTACTGAAGAAATTCCATTGACTTTATAATCTCTGCAGGCTTGTGTGCTCTCTGAAAGAGTGCCACTAGAAATCCAAAAAGATCCTGTTACTTAAATATTTTATCACAAGTTATTTGTTATGGATGTGACAGTTTTAATGGTTAGCACAGCAAGCTATCTCAGGCAGCAGCACTAAAATATCCCTTTCTAGAAAAGACTGTCCTCAAGTGTGAAAGACATTTAAGTAAAACTTGCAGGAGTGAGAGTGCAGACGCAGAGTCACAGGTGCTTTTTACCAGCAACATTCTGCTTATCCTCCAGCTTTAAGTCTGGCTTTTCATTAAAAGCCTCCTGTCTCCAGTTTTCTCTTTTATAAGGAATCATTTTAGTAGTTCTCTCTGTTTTCAATTGGTTGAGAGAGGTTGAATGCAGCTGTTGGCTGTGTATTTGCCAGGGAGCAAGTGCAGGAGGGGATGCCAGGAAACCACATCCTAGCTATGGTCTCATGCAGAGCCCTGGGCTTTAAGGAAGCCTCAGGGCTCAGCTTAGCATTTGGTCAATTTAGGAAACACTTGCATCTCCTAAGCTTTCAACAACATTACACAATTAACTTGGAATTTGAGAGAGTAGCGAGACTTCCTCTTTAGATGAAGTGATCCCACATCCCACAGTGAGCAAAGCTTTAAATAGATTACCAGGTTTAGATAGGGTGTGCATGCAGATGTTGATCAGGTATGATAAATCCCATTTTTGTATCTTTCCAAGACACAAATATAGCTAGTGAATTTTTCTCTCTGTGTTACTCTTTGTTTAATCTGAGATGTTAACATTGCAAATGTTTGACTGAAAGATTCTAAACAGTTGTGAAGTTTCGGGCTGCAGTTGTAAAAGAGAGTTTTCTAAAGCTGACGCTCATTCTTTTGATAACAGATGAGTCAGAGAAGAACATAGACATGGGCTTCTTGCCTGTAAACTTATATTAATAGAACTTCCTTGTTTGAGACAATCGTTCATAACTTAAAAAAAAAAAAAAAATACTGGCCCAGATGAAGTAAACACTCTCAAGTGCCTGGGTGTGACTAGTTTTGGAAATAAAAGGTATTGATATTAGAGACAGTTTAGCTCAGCAGTTTATCAAACAGCTAGAATGAGCAGTGCAGCATTTCAGGATCCATTTTAGTGCTTGTTCCTGGCAAATGGCATGGAAAAAATTTGTGTAAAATGTAGAAAGATACAACAACGTACTTTGGATTTTCAGATATACTATATTGTATAGTAATAAGTTGTACAATTGTAACTTGTAGTTTGGTTATAATGTTATGACAATTAAAGAAAAAATAAAATATCCTTTTAGGAATTATGAGCTATCTAATTACAACCAAATCAGATAGAGAATGTCTATGCCTAAATTACTATTTTATTTGCATACAGAGGAGCAGATCAAATTTTTAAAGAACATCAAAATTTTAAAGAAAATCTGACCCATGACCAGGTTAGAGGCCCTCAATGAAGGTAAAGAATTCAGTACTTTTATAGATGTTTGTTTTGCCAAAACACTGAAGAAGATTTACAATTGTATGGATGGGTTTATCCTCATGCATCATTGAAATTGCTGGGACTGTGGCTTGAAACACTAGAAGGGTTGGCCATTAAACATAACAAAGCAGAAAAGGAGATAAATATATGGCCAATCATATTCAGAATCATACACTTCCTTATATTACTAGTTGTATATTATAAATTTAAAAAATCTGAAGTCCCAGTATTTGTTCTTCCTTTTCCTATTTTAACATAGAAATTAATAATCTAAAATTCCTGTGATTTTTATGATTTGTAAAATCTCCATTGGAAATCCTAAACATATGAGAAGGTCCTAAATATGACTATACTGAACTCCATTTATATAACTGAAACTGGAAAAAGTTCCCATTGATTTTCACCTTAAACTTTTCCAGCAGAAGACAAGGAGACATAAAAATGCTGGTAGTAAGCCAACTGCTTATAAGCCTTTCAGTGGAGACTAATTACCTGTACTCTACTACACATTGCATGTAATTATTCCCATACACAAATAGTGAAAAGACATCAAGATTTGGGGACAGGAAGAGACAGGAAAATAGAGATGCAGTTGTCTTCATTTTTTACCTTACAGGTTATGTAACTAATTTGTTATGCAAAAAATGTTCCATAGCTCTCTCACACACACACACCAATGTGTCATCAAATTTTAGATTTTTTTTCCTTTATGATTAATAACATAAAATAGATTAATTTTTCTTTTAAATGGAAATGTCCACTTGAAGGGATAAATGCTACAGTGATGCTTGGCTCAGAATCCATGAAATTCTATATAATGAAAGCTGTTTGATAAACAACTGCTGAGTCACAGAAAATTATGTAAATTACATACAGAATGAATTTACAAGATCAAACAGCCCATCTCTGGCTGTTACATGCCTGTTTTTTACACTCTCTAGTAAAGGCTGCTTTATTATCATCAAAAAGAGGAGTTAATGCAGTCTGACTCCCCCTATTACAGATTTTGCATTTAAGTATATATAAAAACCATGCTTAAAATTTTGCTATTTGATGTTAACTCCAAAACAATTCGAGTCCTCCTGCCTGCTTCCTCCAATTTAATATGGTTTAAATGGGCATCTTCATGGCATAGAATATACGCTTTCTGAAGATCATGGGATTTTACAGCATTTGAACCAAAAAATAATAAAATGAAGTAATAAGCTCTAAATAAAGTACTACACCAAAATCAATTGATGTTGTTATTTTAATCATATTTAATTAAGTATGCCTTATGAAAAAATAAAACATGAATAAGCATCTAAGAAGGCTGAATCGAAATATACCTGATTCTCAATGGAAACTTTATTTTTTTCTTTTCTTCCTCCCCCCCCACGTGGGGTTTTAACAGATCTGAACCTCCTGATAAACTGAATTCACACCTTTTCCTCCTTTTTCTCTGCAGGCTTCTCTCTGTTATTTCTTTTGGGCAAGACCCTCATCCCTCCACCAAGGACTGGCTCATTTATTTCTAGATACTTCTGCTATTAATGCCAGCAGGTGTGGACAGCTGGGAAAATCAATGCTAACTTCTTATTTCTTTCTTTGTATCTCAGTCTATTGGTCATTGGCATGGATGGTGGTGTAGTTGAGCTACAACAAGGACTGTCCTAAATGGCACATTGCGCAGATTTGCATGAATAACAGTAACAAGCAGTGAAGGCTCACAAATGACTTTGTTTGCTAATTTGTAATGTGGAGGTCAGATATAATGGAATCTGACCTCTGAGGGTAAGAGGAATTGCCCATATGCTGTTCCCAGACCCAGAAACAAAAGCTGTACACATAAAGTGAAACTATTGTTAGACGCTGTTACACGGAGAACACTTGATTCTTTATGTCTTTGTTTTTTCTTCAAGCCGTTTTCTCAAAACTTGGTTACATTGGTGCAAATTGCAACTACAATCTGCTCCAACTTGGAACCTCAGTCCCCAGTGAGATTTAAAAAAAATAAAACAACAGAAAAAGGGCAAAAGGCAAAAATAGGGACAACATTGTTAGAGGAATTTCTACAGACCAGCTTTGGGAAAACACTATTTAATTTGAATTGCTATTAACTGAAACCCTATTATTGAAATCATTGCCAACTAGTTGTAGTTTATAGAATTGTTTATAGAATTTGAATATCAGAGGACATAGTGACATAACTGTAATTATCAAAGTGTATCAATACTGAGGAAAATAAATTTTTTCAAGTTTTACAAAGCTAACTTTAGGCTCCTGAACACCAATGTTGACTGCAAGTCACTTAAAATTCAGAACAAATCTGAAGATTACTTGGATTTTCAAACATTTGTGAATCTGTTGGTGAACTGCATTAAATTTATAGTTCTAGATTTGCTGATAGAAGAAAAAAGGTTGTTTCATTTTCATACATTGCCTGTAAGATACCTTGAAATAGGTGACATTTCTTTCAAGAATTTTGGTTTACCTAAATATTTTACAGGTACTAATTTTTAGGTAAGAATCACCAATTATTAAAAAAAATGAAGTTTGAATATCAAGACTTTAAAAATTGCATATTTATATTTTTACTTGGTTGATAAAGTCCTTATTTTTTCTGTATAAGTGAAATAGAATACCATTTTGCTTATCATCTGTAGGATTATATAGATTAGATCTTTGATGTAATATAATAAATGCAGATGTCTCTGTTTCATATGGATAGTGCAGGACTTTATTTTGTGTATTATTATTAGAAAGATTTTACCATGGTCTTTGAATTAGCTTTTTCTTTTCTGTGTGTTAGGGTATATTGATATTCCTTTTCTTTCCTGTTTTCTTACAGTGAATATAGATTGGACAGAGAGTGAGGACTTGTCAAGTCTGTTCAGCATTTAGATCCCTCAATATGAAAGCTGCTTTTTCCAAGAAGCTTTTAGGTTTACTTTGAATTTATGGATAAATCCCTTGGATTTAAGGATAAGGGAAGCTTACCTCCGTTTAATATGCTAAATATGACTGGGAAAAATTTCAGCTATTAACAGCCTATTTGATACTGCCATTAAATAAATCAGTGTTTAATAATGGAAATGGTACCCAGAGCACAGGCACTGATTCCCTCAGCAAGGTTTTCCAGCAGGTACTTGAGCACTTGCATCATGGTGAGGGGAGTGACACACAGGATGAATTTGCTGCCCTTTTTATTAAAGCCGCACCAAGGTGCTGAGGGGCAGGTGAGGGACATGGGTTATTTCATACGTGCAGAACAAAAAACAAGCTGATTAAAGGCAATGGGCTGGCTCATGCTCTAGCCAGGACTGAATGGGCCTTTGGCTGTTTCTCTGCCATCCCAAACAGGCCTACAGGAACCATGGAGGTGTTATGACTTGAGCCTTTTTCCTGTTGCTGTTTTGCACCTCTTCCAAGGCAACATTTTTATAAGTACCTTCAAATGAGAGTGAGTCTGAGTGATTTTCCTGACTTTCCCTGTATCTGAATTTCAGATGTTGAACATCTGCACATCCTTACCCCTGTCTTCACCTGAGGCTGGAGATGCTCAGGGATGACTCAAAATCTGGTCACAAGTACTATCCAAATCTGAAGATGGCCATGCCCAAACTGAGGAGTCTCCTGTCAAGTACTGTGCATCCATATCTCGTGTGAGATTGTAGAGCTGACGCCAGCAATGCCCGTGCTCCTCAGGCTTTAGTGGCATCACTGATCTGTACCACTGTCTCTCTGGAGCATCAGGCCACAGCTTGTGCTTGCTTTCAGCTAAGGGAGCACTGAAGCAGCATGTGGGGTATAAGTGCCCAGGTTTTTGTCATCTGGGGGTCTGCAGGGGTGGCCTCTGTGAGCACAGAACAGGGGCTGCCCCACACCACACGCAGTTCCAGCTGGCTGCAGCCCACCCGCTGCAGGGCATTGCTCAGCCCCACAGCCATAGTGGCTCCTCCAGGATAGTGCATTTAGGAAAAGCTAAAGATGCTGTACAGCACCTCTGAGAAGGAGAAGAGAAAATTCAAGAGAGCCAGCACTGGAGGCACCCAGGCCAGAAAGGAGAGGGAAGAGGTGCCCCAAGTGCCAGGTCAGAGATTCCCTACAGTCCAAGAGGACCATGATGATGCAGATTGTCCTCCTGAAGCTCATGGGTGACCTCCTCCTTGAGAAGACAGCCATGCCCTGAGAGAGCCCACATAGGAGCAGGCTCCTGGCAGGAACTGCAGCCTGGGGTGGGGGACCCATGCTGGAGCAATATCCTGCTGAAGATTGTACTCCATGGAGGGGACCCATGCTGCAATAGTTACTGAAGGACTATGTCACATGGGAGGGTCCCCCATGCTGAAATAGAGAAAGAGTGGGAGAAAGAAGGAGCAGTGCAAGAGCTGTTATGGACTGACCACCCCTCAGGCAAAAGGGAAGGACATGGAGGAATGAAGACTCAAGGAGTTGAACCTGGGAAGAAAGGGGGAGTGGGAGGAGTAGGGGGTGATGGTTTCCATTTTGTCTTTGTTTCTCACAATTCTACTCTATTCTTATAAGGTGATAAAATAAATTAATAATAATCAAGTTGTTTCTGTTTTGCTTGTAGCAATTACTGGTGACCAATGTCCCTGTGTTTACCTCAGCTCACAAACTTTCCCATGTAATTTTCTCTTCCTGTCCTCTCCAGGAGAGGGAATTAGAAAGGACCTGGGTGGGCATCTAGTAGCCTGCCAAGGTCAAGCCACCACAGGCAGTCAAAGAAGTCTGTATCCACAGTAACTCATCAGATTAAATTTCATTTAAGAACTGTTTCTTGCACGAATGCTGAATATTACTTTGCCATTGTAGTTTTCCTTTGAAGTACCACAGCGCTAGACTTCTCTGACTATCTTGTACAATCATCCCATTAGATCCAAGAATGGCTTAGGGTTTGTAAGATAAGGTAACTTCTGTCCTAAGATACATGTCTTCTGAGGAAATAGCCAGTTTCTAGGTACACATATTTCTGATGTTTTTTCTCATTACCTGAAAGTAATACATATTTTCAAAATATGAACATTATTTCAGTAATTTTTTTCCTAACATGTAGAGCTTCTTAACCCACTCCTGTGATTACAACAAAAGTGGCATGCAGAGCTTAAATGGGCTTTTAGATATGAAAAATTGCAGGAAGCTTTTTGGTAGCTTCCAAACCTTAAAGTCATTACCAAAAGTATGCTTGGATGAAACTGTTGGTTTTCTGAATATGGAGAATTGCAAATTCTGTTAAAGACCTATCTTCCTGGTATATGTGGTCCTAAGAGAATTGCTTTATTTGTTTCACTATTTATTCATACCCAATTTAAATGAAGAAAAACACAAGGGCACTGAAAGCATCAATTTGTAGCAGCAATTTTCAATAAAATGGGTGATGATGTGAGTAGAAGGATTAAACATTTAGACAACATCTTTGATAAAGGACAAGCACAGCACAGACAGTCATTACTTACACGAATTTTCAGAAGAAAAAAACCATGGTGCTGTGTTTTCAACACTGAAGGAAGTACAGAGGTACAGGATTTCTCCTGTCTGACTGATGGTTCCTGTCTTGCAATTCTTCCAAAGCTGTGACCTCACTTTGTGTCTTAGGCACTTCATCAGTGGGGTGAGCAAGAAATTAAGAAATCGTCTTCAGATAAAGAGCAATTTTCTCTTGCAATTTTGAAGAAGCCATGAGAGGTTCTGTTAAAAAAAACCAAACAAACAATCAAAACCCTATGGAATGGCCAGCTGATGAACAGAGAAAGCAAACGGTGTCTGGGTGACTGGAGATCATGCACTCAGCCAAGGCTTCTTTCCTGTTCTGTGGTACCAGTGATTTCATACTGGTGTCTGGTTCTAATGTTTCTTCTAACTTTCCTTTTTCCACTGATGGACTTTCTCCAGATGCCACTCCTCACAGGCCTTAATGCAAATGATGGTCTCCGAAATTGAGAACTTTCTGCAGTGATCATTGCCATGCAACGCGAAAATGCTGTCACAAACTCCCCAGGCACTGAACAAAGAAACTCACTCTGGAACAGCATCATCTAACAGAAAGTGACCTCTGCCAGAAAGCAGATTGAGGATGTTGGTTTATATTCTTTTCATTACTATCTTGACAGCATGTGGAAAAGAAAATACTTATGATTATAGCTACAAATATGATTTTGAACATGGTCAGATAACAGTGCATTTATATTCTTAATATTACCGCTCTAGTAACAAAAACAGCATCCTTTTAGAACAGACAGGAAAAACACACAATTTTGCAAAGTTTCCTGGTACAAAATTTTGTGATAATATTTTGCAATTTTGCCAAATCAGCTCTCTTTTGTTATTTATTTCTTTAAGATGGATGACATAAATTAATTTGGAATAAAGTAAAGATTTAAGAACTGTAAAAATTTAAGAACAGCTCTGCACCAAAAGCTGCCAACCACTCAATTTCTTTCCCTACAAAAGACCTAACTGCAAGCCTTGAATCTCTTGTGAGGAAAGCAGGTACAGCTATTCAGAAATAAAGAGCTGACTAGCTTGTATCTATATTTGATTCTGTTCTTCTAGACAGTTAAAAAAATCCCAAACCTGATTTGGCCTACACTGTGAAACTTTTCCCACAGTTTTGTAAGAACTGACAAGGTCACAGCCTGAGGTAATATGGTTGCCAGATGTCACACCATTAGTTACAGTCTTAGACAGAATAGGTATAAGTAGGGAAAAGGAGGACTTAAAATAACTCTTAATGTCACGTTTTTTTCTGCCAATGCTCGTCCAACAATGTTAGTGCTAATTCTTATTTCATAGTGTTAGGCGTGTCTCAGTATTTCTATATAACAGAAATTAAGTATTTACTCAATTTATAGTTGAAAAAAACTGTAGCCTATTTATCCTGTACAAACTGTGTTTTTAATTAGCAAGCTTTTCACAAGAAAAAAGCCTTTGACCACATCACATCCTACCAGTGACCTATGATTTCTTTGAACTGAATATTTGTGCAATCACTTTCAGATATATTTGTTATCCATTTCACTTTAAAATAATGGGTTCAATAAAAAGTCCTTTTTATTTTTTTCCCAAGCAGGGGCAATAATTTTTTCAGAACACCTCTCTTACCTTTGAAAGTCACTTTTGATACTGAGATGCACATAAATCATTGCCCCACTTCATTGGCTTTTGATGCACATTTTCTAAAGGTCATTCTTTACAGAATGAATGCCATATATCTTTAGTAGTGGTTAGTTGTACTGAAAATTTCAGAGAAACTGGAAAATTGCAAGTCATTTTCTATATTTTGCTTTTGTTCAGCCTGTCTCTCCTGGACTGTGTATTCTTATTTCTCAGGTAAGGTTTAATATAGGAAAGTACTTTATCTGCTATAAGTTTTCTAAAAGTTACACTTCATTAAAAAAAAAAAAAAGGTACACTTACTAAAATGAGTAGATTTTTTTTTTCTATTAGAAATTTAGAGATGTAGTAAGAAGAAAATAACTTGTACAGATAAATTAATATATGTGGGAAATAAAAATAAAAAAATAAGAAAATAAATATATGTGTTTGTGTATGTGTACATGTATTGTGTTTGCAAAGAAGTGCTGGACTTTGGAGTGCTGCATTCAACTCCTTGTGTTGCATGTGTGTATACAGGTGAAGGGATAACAACCCCATCTAACAGTATCCTAGCACACAACTACTGTTTCCCTCTCTCTTGGCAGCAGGATGGTGAAGGCCAAGGTCTGACACATTTCACAACCTGGATGGAGCTGTTTTGTTGGTAGAATCAGGAAAATACACAGACTGCCTGGTATGGAACTGATGCAACAGAAAATGCTGGGCTGGAAAGCAAATCTGTAAATCATTATATCCGATCACCCAAACCACATCCAGCCATCAATGTTTAATACAGGAAAGCCTATAAAAACATCCATTCCTCTTCCAACATGCCCTCCAAATCATCCTTAACCAGACAAATGAGAAACTTCTAGCACCAGGATCCATAAAAGTTGTGGTGTAATTGAACAGTAAATCTAAACTTTGAAATAAGGAAATGAGTAACACTGACGCTGTAACATTTAAAACTATTAAATATTATTGCTCTTTGATGTGTTCAAGTCTGGTAAGCTATACATAACAGTATCATTCACCCTTACATAGAGCAGCATCATTAAAAATTCAGGTCAAAATAATAAACAAATTGCTGCATTGCAAAAAACAATAGGGAAAAAGAGAATAGTCTTGTAAATAGACTGACCAGTGTCATGATGAGGAAAGTAGACCATGTAAGAGACCCTAGCAGACCACTACATGTAAGTAAATAGTTATTCTGTGCCTGTTTTCATATGGTGTTCATTAGAAAAACAAAAGAAGTGCCTCCAGCAGTGTTTCCTTAGAAGCAGACAATACAGCTTTTGTCTTTTGAATCTGCATAAGGGAGTTACAGACTGGAGAAAACATCCAAGTTTCCCTTTTGAATTAATGATATCTAAAAATAAGAAGAATGAAATATGTTTTGATTATCAGATGAATGTTAAATTGTAAGTACTGCTCTATTAAATTTCTTAGAGAAAAATGACCCTTTTCAGATGCATTGCCTATTTGCTTAGGGCAATCTTGCTAAGAGACCTAATGGTGAATTATCATATACAAATTGAACTTTGATATGAAGAGGGTCCTTAGAGAGCTGGTGAGAACTCTCTGCATATAAATAGTCACAATGTGGTATGAAAAAATCTAGTTTCTAGTTACTCACAGGGTAGTGGTACGTAAAGCAGCATGACTTGCTACAGAGAAAGAAAGTCACTATAGCAATTATCTTATGTGCCAATAATCTGGAAGTTTTCATGGCAAAGGCATACTTTCACTTTCTGTTACACCAGTGAGCAATTAGTAAATTGTTGGCTAGAAACAGAGTTTCTGGTAGTACCAATTACTGTAATTTCACTGAAATTAATCTATTTTCATCAAAAATCAGCCACTTAGCACACCTCCACAAGCAGACTGGAAAATCTGAAACCACTTAGCTTTCTCAGAAGAGTCTTCCTCTGGCATAAAGTGAGCCATCTAGAGTAATTATTTTGATATTTATGAATGAGGTTCCTTCTAGAATCTTTATAGGATTTTTCTAGTAAATATTTTAGAGCACTTAACTGAAGATAAATTCAAGAACCAGAATGAGAGTCAGCTAAAAAAATACTCTGAAAAGCTGTCTGCTGCTGCTTCAGTCCTCCTGAACTTTGGTCAAAGCACAAAGACTTCCACCCATCCTCTGGTTGTCTCCACTATTCACAATGTGGTATCAGTAAATCAAGGGTTACCTGCACTAAGGGTGTGGTTTTAGCTCACATCCACCTGGTGTGACAGTGGACTCCAGGGGCACAGTGGCCCTGCACTTCCCTTTTCCCTCCTAGCTTTACATTGGACCTAGAAAATGCATCATTATGAGCTGGATCAGCTTGTCAAACTGTTGGAAAACTATCCCACCTCCTTCCCTGGCAGGCCCTGAGTAGAAATAAAGAATTGAGCTGATCCTCCCCTGCAGCAGCATAATCTTCAAAGTGCAAGGAAAGCACTAGGGACATACTACCTGGAGTGAAGGATGAAGAGATATTTGTGGATTTGACTGATTGAAATGTATTTGACAAATCAAATCACAGCATTCTAACTGGTTTCAAAATTACAGTCCTGCTTATGGGGCTTGGATTTGTATTGCACAATGTATAGATTAGGTAGGAAGTTAAATTAATCACATCTCTTGAAGGGTGCCCTTCTCCCAGCCTGGCAAATGCAAGCTCAAGAAGGCATTGCAGACTCCACATCACAGACACCATATAGGCACAGTTACAGTAGTATTTTTGTCAAATATAAAAAAAATTAGGTTTCATTTCACTTGAACAAATAATTCTAAAATTCTGCCTTCATCACTAACTGAAATTAAAAGGTTTCCTCTTCCTGACTGCTATACATATTGTGTGTTATCAGACACAGAGCTTCTCTCTGTATTCAGTAAGACTGGAAAAAACTGTAGAAAATTACTAGCCTGGGTTTTGATAATGAAGACCAAAAAGAAAGAAATTTAGTCAATTGCCAAACATCTTAATGGCATATTGGTCTCATCAAACTATTGAACTTCTTTTGCATCTCACATTTGCCTGCTAAGTGAAATAGTATTAATGTAATAGTACTGATCTAAAAAAGTCCTTGAAATTAAATACACTTAAAAGAAAATGTGGTAATAATGAGTGTATTAAATCCCAATGAAATTATATATTTAAGGGCAGTTTTTCACTTACAGTATTGAACCTGAATGCTGTGGACAAAAAAGCAGAATTGTATAATTCATATTTATTGATACAGGTACAACCAAGAATGAGAAATAGCCAGCAATAATTTGATGCAATGATCAATAATAATAATAAAACAGTTCTCAAAAATTTAAAGTATTAAATAGAACACTTTTACAAGAGCAATTTTTGAGCAATTTCCTCTTTTTATAGAACAAAAATAGTCACTTCTGTTTACATTCATTTGCTTTTGATGTTCCATTTAGCTAATTTTGATCTTTAATTTTGCTTTTAATAACAAAAAAGAAGCAGTTTGATTTTCTTTGAATCTGAAGCTAGAAAGTTTTAAAATGAAATCCCATTAATTTTTTTCTTTACATTTTTACAGGAATGACTTAGAACTCAGTAGTATACATAAAACTGCTGTTCTAGTTAGCATTTCAGTAGGTGAGGAAGCCACAGTCATCATGAAGTGAACACCAGTTTTGCTAAGGATTCTCATAGAATAAAGATTTTGTTTCAAATTTTCACAAAAAAAAAAAAAAAAAAAAAACCAAACCCAAAAAAAACAAAAAACAAAAAAAAAAATTCTGATTGATATGTTAGCATCTATCTACATATGAAAATTGCTCCCATGAGATATATACTTAGATGTTACCAGTATTTAAGCATTTTCTTATTTTTATGAAAAATTGATATCATTATGAAAAAGGTAGTATTCTAAACTTTTCAATGTGTTCTATAACTCCTTAATATTAGTGCTAAATAATATGTTTTTAAATATCTTTGCTTCACTGTCCTTTTCCTCTTTTTTTCAGATGAGAAAAATAGAAATTTTATTATTTTCTCTGTATGATAGAACGGCCTTTCTGGTGTGAAAATAGTGAGATTGCATAGAGCTTTTTGTAGCCATTGAATACTACTTAAATCAATATTTCTCAATTCACGCTCTTCACTTTTGCTAAGTATTCTTCAGCTTTACAGTGATTAATGTTTTCCACGCTGCCTATCAACATATTTATAAAACCAAGACTATGTTTTATTTACAGCAAAGACATGATAGAGATGAGTCATAAAGAAGAGAAATTCTGCATAAAGAAAATCCTAACAGAGCAAGAGAGGATGTTTTTCAAAGGCATGAAGATCCATGAGGCAGCTAACTGATGTATCTAAGTGCCCTTCACGTCTTTGAAAATCTGTCCTGAATGCATGCTATTTAGTAGAATGTCATTTCTTCTATCAAAGCAATTTCTTTTCTGCAGCAAAATTTGATATCCAGCTAAAATCTGATTTTTACCCACAAAAAAGACAGTGTTTTTGTATTCACTATGTGAACACGTTTAGCAAACACATTAATCTCCTCTTTTTACTAAAAGAATAGCCCTTTTATCAGTTTCAGCCAAAATACTTCAATCCTGAAATTTAGAATTATATCATTCTTTGTGGTGCCTTTACTGATGTTGATTTTAGTTGTGCATTAAGACACACATTAAAATACATTACATATGCAGTGGAAAGAAGATGCTGCAGTGTTATTTACATCAGTAATAATTTCCAGCTTTGGAAGAACACGCTGCATATTCAGCACTGCTTTTTTCTTTTATAAAGTTCCTGCATGAAAGAAAGCTGTGATGTGATGTGATCTTCAGCATGTACAAGTCACTGTCTTTCTATCAATTGTTTTCCAAAAGATGCTTCCAGCTGCATTAACCTACAACAAAACAGGACTAAAAAATAGTTTTGCTACACTGTAATAAACAGTGACAAAATTTACTGCTTCATAAATAAAAAGTAGTTACATTCTTAAGGGATCCAAAAAGCTTTTGTGGAAGAAGGTTTATATAAAAATCATCCACTTACTACTCTGTCTTTGGTCACCAAATAGCAGACAGATCAGCTGACAGAGTATTTCCTGACTGTTTTACTGAATACTGAAAGCAACCTAGACACCCAATCATCATATGAGACTTTTTCACCTTTTCTGAATCTTGTTCTCATATTTTTCAAGTGTTCTATGTGCTTTATGCAATGAATTTGACAAACTTACTTCTGGAGAACAAAAATTTAATGAACTGGCTCAGTGTGGTCTACACTTGTACCGACATTTTCATAAATGATCTTGGGATGTTTTTCAAAATGATATATAGACGCACAGTAGGCTGTTTCCTAATGCACACAATGCCATTTCAGGATTTTACAGTGATCTGACTTGTGGCCAAGGTCTGTCAAAAATGCCTAGTGCAGGCAAGGGGCTTTTCCACCCTGCGTTGCCAATCAGATTCACCTCTACTGAGAGATGAAGCACATATGTGAAGAGCTGTAGTTGAAAGCTCTGACTTCATTGAGAAGGTAGGTTTCAGATACAGCAGAGCTCTTAACATCAGTATTTTATTACTTGTTGCAATTACAAAAGTAATAAGTGTTATGCCAAATTGCAGAGGTTGGTACTGTTGGCTTCTTTCTGAGAAATAAGACTATTCATTTTGAAAATAAACTTTTTTACATGTGCATGTTTAGAGTGCATTTAGAAACAAGTTCACCAATTATGTCTTCTGAGCTATCCACTTCAGAAAGCAACTCATTCCATACTGGCTACATAACAGATGTCAGTTATTGATCGTTTTAATTTGCAGCTAATGAGGACCATGTTTGAACTTGTGACCTAAATGCGAGAAGTTCCATATGTACCTCTGTAAGCCATCCAGACTTAAACATTATTTCTTCAACAATAGTAAATGTTATTCCAGAAGGCTGTGAATTTTATTGCTTGACTGATAGAAAAAGCCCAAAGTCTTCTTCTTTTAAAATTTATTTACTTGCATTTTATAAATATAAAAAATGGGATTAAAATTATTTACAAACTATGTTCAATTAAAACTACAAGCTGCAGGTACACCCTTTAATTATAACATCTTGAGAGACAAGAATATCAGAGTTGCTCTTGGTCTAGCTAAGACTGCAAAGATAAGCACCTGAGAAATGAGAATACTGGAGCACCATGGATCTAGGTGAAGCCAGAGGGAGTTCAGGAATCAAGGGATATTGCTTGTGGCATCACAGGCAGAGCCTTACAGTGTTGAAGTAAGCGTGGATCTTTTCTGTGAACTGGAAGGGAAGCACAGCCAAGGCTTGACAAGAACTGCTCAGCTGGTATTGTGAAATGACTTTTGGAAATTGTACCTCCATTTTAGGGGCAGGCCTGTTTGCTTGTCGATTTTTTATATGCTTCTGCTCATGAACTGAGCATTTACTGTGCTTTTATGCATGTTTGTAAAAGGATATTCTTAAGAGGCGGATGGAAAAGAACCCATTTGACCTTCTTTTTCATAACTAAGGAAATGGCTGCAACACTTAAAGCCAAAAGGAACAATTACTTGTTACACAGCAAGTAGAACATTAATTTCAAGGCACACCTGCTACTACTGTTTTTAGACATTTTCAAATTTAATATATCCTTTGAAGTGAGCATTCTGACCCGGCATTTATACATTGCGTCCTTTTATGTGGTCTAATGAAGTAAGTATGATTCTTGATGCCAATGAACTTTTATATTTAGGTTTTTCAATAAAATTCTAGCTACAGCTGCATGCTTAGCCCTCATATAACTCTAACAGGAGTGGGCTGAAGAAAAAAATGCAAAAAATAATATTACCTCATAAGTTTAAAAAAATATTTATGCCTGCAAAAGGAAAGAGTAAGTCATCTTCCAAACTCTTTTCCTTTTTTATTCCTTCCTCTATTTGCCCTTAAAGATGACAAAATAAACAACAGCTTCATTTCCTTTTAAGTACTCCTGCTTAAGAAGAATAAACTTCTGAAAAATAAAATTGTTTATTTTTAAATTACCAGTTTTAAATTTGAAAATTTTGGGGTACACATTTGCCATGAACTCAACTCTGAAAAAGCAGTTCAAGTGCAACACTTTTTGGACCAGTTTCACTTCCTCTTAGAGAGGGACCAGAAAACAGAGCAACACACACCCTTGTTACAATCCCAGTCAAATCCCACAAATCTCATTTGATCCTCCAGACCTCTGGCAAAACCATGACCCGGAGCTCAGAATGTTTAAACATAGTAAAGTGACATTTGGATTTGTTTTGATTTGTCTTTGACACTTGCTTTCCAAAATTATTCTTTAGGTGAAGTCCTTGGGCCAGTTGTGAATACTGCAATAAGGCCTAAAAAGCCAAGTTCATGAGCTGCATTGTAAAGAACAATTAAGATATTGAATATAATAAAGCTGGCTACAGGGGAGAATATAATGTTCCAAGCATAATTATTTTTTCTTAAAAAAAAAAAAAAAAAAAAAAAAAAAAAAAAAAAAAAAAAGTGTGACACCAGTAGCCATAAAAATTCTTATTGGATACATACTTTACATTTTAACAGTGGAAACACCGCAGTTGAAGAATGAAGCGTCTGTGAGATTTCTGCTTTACTGTTATAAGAAAAATACATTAATGTAGCTTTCTATACACATCATTTTGATGAACTACTATGGGGAAACAGATGAAACAAGGCATATGTGCATCAATGCATTGACTTTGAGAGTGTAGGCTTCATATATATTGTCTTTGTTAGCTGTGCCCTGCTCCAGGTCAAAGTCCTCTGCTGAGAAGTTCAGACTGATTGTGTCAACAGTAATCACACAGATGAAGTCTGAGCTGGAACAAGTTCTCCACATTTCTCAATCTCCAAATCTCCATGACTCAATGCAGACCTGAACCAGATTACAAGTGATTGTACAGGCAATATGAGCAATCAATGAATAAGATACATAAACTAACCTCGCTGTACAGACCTATTTGCAGCCAGCAATAGTCATGATTTACTCTGCATCTTTGTCAACAAGAAAAGTGGTATTTGATTTCTCTGGCATTAATAGGAATCAATTTGTGAGGCCAAAATTACCCTGACCATTCAATTTTTGGTACATAAAAAAATAAAAATGTCTCCACCCCTTCTCCATTACTCAACAGATTAGACTTAGTCCCCTTGTGCTGTTATTAGAGAGGTCATTTTGCTTTATGCTGTTTTCTACTGTAATATAATTGTTAGAAAACTTTGAAATGAAAAGTATTGAGCTGTGCTCTTGCTAAAAAATGACTAACCTGTATCATCAGCAGAAAACTTGTCATGAATGTAAGAATCTCAATTTCAGAAGTGCTCATCAATAATTTTTAAGCATATTTCCTCTTGGAACGACATTAAATTAAAGAGGAGAGAGTGGCACTCAAAACTGGTGTATTTTCAAAAAACACCCAGGTTTTATCCATAATCATAAGAGATATAGCATACCACGATATAACCACAGCATGAAGAAGAAACAATTGCAGTACTCTGATTAAAATGTAGCACATTATTTTATGTATGATAATTCTTTAATAGCTGTAAGATGTCTTAATGTCATCTATACCTATAATTTCAGCAGTCAGTAAATAATGCAAATTTAACTCCAATCTGAGAAAAAAGGTTTATCTGTGTGAAAGAACTTCCTATATACTTCACCTCATTTTGGTGGGTTTTTTGGTAACAATACTATTAAACTGAGTGGAGGGGGAAGTCCCTCCAAAAAAAAAAAAAAGGAAGAAAACCAAAAACAAAACCCAACACTTTGAAAATATTTACAAATAAATTAACTTTTATAATAGAAATAGAAAACAGAAAATGTGCAAGAACCTATGAAAAAATGAAGAGAAACAAACTACAGTGTCTGAAACCCATATGTGATGATGTGACATATAAGGATTTCTATTACATATTACAATATAGGAATATAAATATACAATTTTATCTAAAAATACAAATAAATGAATACAAAAAATGTACATAATAAAAAAGGAGTACAGGAATTAAAAATTCAGAAAATTAAGCCACAGTTACAAAAAATGACCAGCAATTTAGTGATTTTGTATATATAGCTTTCCTTGAAAGCAAACATTTTTTCAAGGTCATCTGAACACTAACCATCTAAAAGATCAAGTTCCTGTAAAGCATTACTATAATTTGAACATTTTAGCAAAAGGACAACAAATTCCCTTTCCGAAATATACTGAACAGAACGGGAAAGGAAGGCACTTGGGTCCTTAAAATATAGTCAGTTACATGCTTGCAAGAACAATAAGACAAAGGTACTAACCTCCCCCCACAATTCAGGCTAAAGAGCCAGGGCCAGAGAAATTGCTACAAGGTGGTGATAACCTATTCCAAGCAGGCAGGTATTAATAAGAAAAAAAAATAGATATAGTGGACATAACTATTGACTTTGTTGTCAATGAACACTCATAATTCAGGTTTCTGACAGTTTGATCTCAAAAATAATTAAATAATTTGTAAACACACTTCAGAGTATAATGAGAAAAAAGCCAAGCATATCGAAATATGGAATGCATCAACATGCAACTCCAAAGTAATTAAAAGTGGGTGTAGAGTTCCTGATTTTAGAAGCTCTCAAATATTAGGAAATCAGATATGAAAAATGTGGATTTTCTATTACTAAGACCAAATTTCTAGTTTTCGTCCTTTAAAAAACTTGGAACTTTGAGGCGAGTCTAATCAGTGACACATACAGAGAGCATTAAAACATGATGTCTGAATGTACAAACAGCCCAATTTAGTTCAGTTTGTGTTTTTAAGCCATGAAAAACTCATCTGAGTGATCCTGCTTGCATTCCCCCTCTCTGCCATCCAAGATGCAACATCAGTAGCACGTTTGTGTGAATTCAGACTTGGTGATAACTGTTGCACTCGCTGGGATAGGGCTGTTTGCTGTCACATTTCAATGGGAAAAAGTGTATCCTAAACTTGAAGCTATATGTTAAGGCTGAGACAAGCCAAAAGCCCGCTGTTAGCCTATGGAGAAGAAGCTGATGTGAGAAATAAGGCATCATTTATGTCATGATTTATTTTAGGAAAATGAACCTAAAGGGATTTTGCCACCCAGGCTGGTTTAGAGAGGACCAATGAGGCCCGGAGCCACCCTGAAAAAAGTGAAGGGTGTGCATGGGCAGGAGGAGAGAAGGAGATGGAGAGAAAATGAGGAAGGTGAGTACCTAGAGTAGTGATGCTAATTTAAGCATATTTAATATCATCTCTAGTGAGAAGAAAGGTTAAGGCATGGAAGATACAATGGAAAAAGCTACCAAATGTTTTGCATTATTTTTCTTCAACCTTCCTATTGTCTATCAGTCCCATTTCTGCAAAAAGCTAAGTCTTTTGATTCATAAGACTGACAAGGGGGAAGTTTCAGACACATGGAAACCTCTGGTCAACACATGGGCTGGAAAACCTCAGCATCCAGACTCATCTATTTTTTTTAATAGTTTGGGAGACTAGAATAAGATTTCTAAGACCACTTAAAAATTTTGTCTCGCATGCAATGTAGACGACTGCAAAAGTTGCCTATGGTAAAAGCTCCCTGAAAGCAAAATGAAGGAGAAGCTTTTTAAGCCCAGGTGGTTTCCTCACATACAGCTGCTATTGCCCCACAACTGCTGCTGAAAATACAGCTTATATTAATACTACATATATGTGTCAAGCACGAATGCCAGCAGGATCCTGAAAATAATTTCTTGTTCATTTCTTGGGATACAAACATCCCAAGGAAAAGGCGGCCTGAGAAGAAGGTAAGAACATAGACACACACACGAAGAAAAACTCCGTGTTTGAGCAACTACATTTTTGTGAACTACACAAAAATTAAACCAAAACTTTCCCCATCAGAGCTTTCTTGCTTTATATTATTCCCCTTCTTAACTAGGTTGCTAAACTTACAATAGTTCATCTAGGAAAAGAAGGAACACTTTATGTTGAAAAAAAAAAAGGCATTTTATTACTTCTTTTCTTTTCTTTCTTTCTTTGAACGCCACTGCCAACCTAGAAAGTAATTTATATTTTTCATATCAACAATATTGGTTTTACAAACAAAAATTAAAATCAATAAGGTTTCATGTGATCCACTTGAAGCGATTCTTAGCTTTGTTATACCACGGATAACATGTAATCACAATCGTAAAACAAACAATTCTAATCTAAAATACTTAATAAAAGAATAAATCATTCTATTTATAAATGAAAAAAACCCAAACTTCATATTTGAAAAAAAAAAAAAGTCTTTCTGCAACTCTGATTAGAGTCATCATCATCTGAAATGGTCCTGGCCTGAGTTTAATCAGACAAATAAGGAAGCATACAACCCTTGGATGAGACTCAAGGAAAGTCTTTAACTCTCTGCAAATGCCTGGAATATAAAAATGTGAATGCAATCAGGGCACACTCTGACCTCAAATAACCTTGGCAATTAAACGTCACTGACTTCAGCTCACAAACACCTCAGATCTCATACAAGAATTCAAGCAGAATATGCATGAATAGTCTCACAATCTTGAGTGTCTGGGGATTCTTTTTAACCTTGAAATCAGTAGTTTCATAATTAATCATAAGAATAATCTCACTGTCATACGACTACAAGACAAGCAAATTTTGCAAGTCGAGTTGTTGCTTTGCATCAGTTATATGCACCACAACCAGGAAACAAAGCTAGTATCTACTAGCCCCGTATCATTCCGCAACAACTGACTTGCAACAACTTTGAAGAGCCGTATTGTCCATAGATTTTCATTCTTAGCCCTGCTAGCCTCTCCCATCAGTCTCGCTCATCCTAAATTAAGAATTGTTTTCTTGCTCTGGAGTCAGCATTTTATTTCTAAAAACAAACCGGAGAAGAAGCAATCAAAGCAGCCTGCTCGGCTGAAGTTGCTGCAGCACAGCTGATATGCCTGAAGTTCAGTGTCACTTTAGGAGATCTGTGAAGCACAAAAGCAATGCCAGTTCTGGCGCGTCGCTGTCACGCCAAGGGAGGTGTGAGGGAAGGTGAAGCGGAGGAGAAATCACCTCGCCCCCTCTCCCTCCCCAGCGCAAGCGGGCCTGGGGCAGCGCCATGGCCGGCGGAGGGACCGCTCTGCCGGGCGCTACCAGCCAGGGGCTGCCCCGACAGAGCCACGAGGGGAAGCGGCTCCCTGCGAACTTCGCGGACGAGCTCCTGTAACCCGGCAGAACGACCACACACCGGGGGGAGCGAGGAGAGGGCCGGGGCTAACAAAGCCAGACCGCCTCCCTGCGTCCATTCCAGCGCGGCTCCCGGCCGCCCCCCGCGGATTTCCCGCGGCCGCCAAGCGGGGACGAGCCCGGGGCGAGGTGCTCAGACCCGAGGAAGGGAAGGGGCCCGGCTTCTGCGGGGCAGGCGGGCTGCGGAGGGCTGGCGGAGCCCGCCGGGCAGGCGGAGGCCGGAGCGGGGATGCCCGCGGCCCTCCTGCCGCCGCCGGGCTGTGCGCGGGCGCCGCAGCCATAGCCGTGCCTGCGGCAGGCGGCGGCCATCGCGGGCTCGCCGCCCCCGTGCGCCCCTCCGAGGACGGAGGGGTGGGGGCAGAGGAGGCGGAGGAAGCGGCGGCGGCGGCGCCAGGAACAGGGAGGCGGCGGCACGGCGAGGGAGGGAGCCGGAGCCGGGCCGGGCCCCGCGAAAGCAACAGCAGAGCCAGCTCCTCCTTCTCCTCCTCGGTGAGTGCCGCTCCGCCACCCCCCGAGGCAGCTCCCCGCCGAGCCCGGGTGCCGGCGCAGGCCGGGCCGCGCCGCCGAGGTGCCCGGGAAGAGGCCCGCGCCGGGAGCGGGACACCGCGGCCTCCGCTGGGTGAGCGTCCCCGGGGCAACGGGCGCACGGCGGCCCGGCTGCCCCCTCCCCTCCCTGCTGGCCGCGGAGGGCCGGTGCGGTGGAGGGGGAGCCGGTGGATGAGGCCGGTGCGGTTCTGCACTTGCCCGCCGCCCTCTTCCCGAGCCGCGGCCCCGGCCTCCGCTCCCTTTGTTTGCTGGGCTCCCGAGCCCGCGGCGGTGCCAGGCCCTGCGGAGGCACCGGGGCCGCGGCGCGGCCTGCGAGGCGGGCGGGCGGGAAGCAGTGCCGGGCCCGGGCCGGCGAGGCGCTGCCCAGCCCCCGCCGCCACTGGAGGGGTCCAGGCCAGCCTCTCAGCCCGCCGAGCTCCCGTGCTGCTTCCCTGGGCCGCTGCCCGAATGCATCCCGCGCCTACCGGTGCCATGATGAGGGGCGGCGGAATTGGGCTGATTTCCCTTTACCCCGCCGTGAAACCCGCCTTCAGCTGAGGCTTGTATGTCCCCCTGTCCGGGAATGGCGATTTGGGCAGCCGGTGCCGGGTTTTGTGCAGTGGGGGAGCCCCGGTTTGTTGCGAGGTGAGGGTGAGCCCAGGGCTCCCGAAGGGGCAAGCGAAAGAGGCTCTGTTCTGTGACTGGCAGCGCTTAAGAACATGACTTTAACAAAAGCATTACCAAATCGGCAAACTTTACTCGCTTTCATTGTTCTTCGAGCTGCTTTTTACACTCTCTTTCCCTTGTGATGCCTATTTTAGAAAACTAGCCCATGCCAACCCATTTGCTTAAGAAAAAATCCTTTGCAAAACAACGGGGTTTTGAGAGATGCAGAGAAGGGTGCTTTGGCTGCATCTTTCTGTCTTCTTTTTATTTTTGTCTAACTATGTTTTCAAAATAATCTTAGTTTGGAACACAATGTTTTTTTTCCATGTGTGGTAGGTTACTGCATTAAAGAAGTTGGTAGCAGAATATGCTTTAGTCAGGGAAACTGACTTCCCCTTAAAAATTCTTGTGCCCTTGCACTGTGAGGTCCCATCCCCTTTTTCCTGGAATGTTTGTGCCATGTCCATCCTCTTAATACACCTGTAGTTAAATTCCTGCTGCAGACCTCCTGTCTTGGAGAGTTGCTGTCTGTACAAGTACTCGAGAAATAATGCATCTACATTTCTGCTCCGGGTGGAAAAAATAGAACTGGTTCTGTTTCTATTTTTTGTTTGTGCTAATAGATACATATTTGGACTGGAGAAAATATGGAAGCTTTGGTGCAACTACGAAATCAATTACTTAGCTTGGCTAGAAGACTAAACGACTAGAGAACGTGTAGGTATTTTTAGAGTATCCTGCAATAAGACAACTTAAGAAAGACAATTTCAGTTTTTTCAAAATGCTTAGTTTTTTGATGTTTAAACAGTGCTTGAAGTCTTCACTTCCTATTCCATATTTCTTGGGTTTGTGGCATTGCACTGTGTTTGGAACAGAGCTTTTTCTTGAAACAGGTTCATCTCTTTTATAATTAATCAGGGATGTGTTCCCTATATCCCAAGTTTTGAGATTTAAGTAGATTTTTTAAAGTTAAATTTTAATGAAATTAAGCCTTAATACTTAAAAGTATGAGTGATAACAGTGTATTGTTATGCAGACATACCCACATTTCCTCCCTGGAAAGCTGCAAGGGTATGGAGTAGTTAGGGAGAAGCTCTGTGTTGTTTCCAGGGGTTTCATGAGTGTCACCTTATTGCACTGCATGTATTGCAGCATCAGTGTTTGCATGGATGCAGGAGACTTGATGGAGAATTCTAAGCTTCTTAAAAACTTGATGTGCTGAAATCTGAAAAACAAATGTGTATTAATTTATACTATTAACTTCTTTGATCTCAGATTGTGAAGTTGGTCAGTAACCTTGGGTTACTCTTGGAGAGGGATGGTTTGAAGAAATGGTAACTGGTCCCTATTGTTCTGTGAGTAGATTACAACTTCTGACTCTCCATAGCACAGTGAATTGGTGGAGTAAGAGTGAACTCCTAACTAAAGTTTGTTGTGACAAAGCAGGTTAATTGTTTGTGCTCTTTCTTATGATTTTTTTTATAGTCTTACAGTAATTTGAGCATAAACAATTGCAAGACTTCATTTGGTAGGGCTGCCCTGAGTTTACTACATATTTACTATGCTGTTGTTGGCAAAACTGGGGCCATAGTCCAGGGTAATCCCTTACTCAAGTGCCTTTTTTCCTCTTGCTTTACTGCCCTCTTGGGTCTAGGCAGCACTAGTTTGGTAGTGTTTGAGTCATACAATGCAATAATAAAGAGCAGATAGGAAGGAGACTGTTCTCTGCTGGTGTGTGCCTCATTGTTTTGTTGATAGCACTTTAATATGTGTTAGCAACAAATTAGAGGGGGTAGCTCAGGCAGTTCTGATGCTACAAGGAAGAAAATAAGATACAAATAATTAAAAGGGGAATGTAATGCAGATGCTGAAATGTCTTGAGTATAAATTAGGATGAAAAACAGGATGGAGATATCTTATGCCACATAACTGTATATTTTGTAGTGTAAAGTATTAAACTGAGAGGAAATACATAACTTTGAATTTACTCTTTTTTTTATATTTTTTATTTTTCAGAAGAGAAATAATTATATCTGCAATGTTCCTTGTGTTTACATTTATTCCACAATTTGTTTTCATCCTGTTTTGTTGCACACTTTAATTTTCTGGAAATAGATATCAATCTTCAGAAGACAATGGCTATACTTGATGCAAAGGTCACAGGTTCTTACCAACTCTGTGTGGTGCCTTCCAAAAATTTGTAGTAGTAGAGAAAGTAGCAACCCTTAAAAATAAGTTAAGAATTGTTCTTGGCAAGTTACATACAGCAGTATGTTTTTGTAGAAAAGGTGATTATACTTGTAATGGAATATTTATTGTCCATCTTTAAAAAACACACCACTCAATATATCTTCACACCACTCAAATATATCTTTGATACAGCAGAATATAAAGATTCATGGTACACAGTGAAATCTCTCTTTTATTTTATATATTTTGTTCTTTTTTCTTTTTTCTCTTGAAATAATTGATTTCTGAATTAAAACACTGTACTATGCAAGTTGAATAGATTTCTGTGTTAAAAATAGTTACATTACTTTTGAAGGAAGCATTTAGAAACTCATAGCTTTGGGTTTTTTTGTTGCAGAAGGTTTTTTCCCACTGTAGCTGAATGATCTTCAGCTATCGAAACAAAAACCCGTGGCCTACTTCAGCCTATCCTGGTGAATAAAACCAAACCAAAAACTAACTGCCTATAATTATTGCCCTGGATGAAAATGGAAAGCTGTATGTGAAGCGTTGGCTGATACATCAAGGTTGTAAAAAAGGGTACACAAACTTTGCTAGAATCTACACAGACTGGATTTGAATAGGCAACATGAAGCAAAATTTGGCTTAGTCTACTTATTGTGAGAATTAAAATTTTCAGATCAAAGCATTAGAAATTTAGCTTTTCAAGTCCTTAAGCTCACTTAAATAAAAGTTGCTCTGGATGTTTTGCCAGTTTTTGTGGTCTTCTTTTGTCATGTACAGGCGTGCAAACAATAAGTAATATTATGCAAACAATAAATAATCTGGAACTCTAGACAATTTTGGAAGGCTTTCAGGTGTATGGCTTTGCAAATCTAATTGCTTGTCATTAGTTTGTAACGTGGATTTAAGAATCTATCTTTGCATATTTTTAATTTTTAAAAGATTAATTAGACTATTATCTCCCATGAAATCTTTTTCTGGAAAATATTAAGATAAAATACTCTGGAAACTGTTGGTCCTTTTCTGTCTCCTTAACTATTCACATAACACTTTGGACTCAGAGGAACTTGGTTGGCCTTGTTTATGACAGGGATGTAAGCCACATGTTACCTAAAAAATTCTTTCTTGGTTGCTGCATCACCAAGAAAACTATGCAAGTTAAATATGTTTGCTTAACATGGATATGAATACATTGGCTGACTTGTTCTGCCTCTGACTTTAAACTCCATTGAAGGAATATGAAAAAAAATTCTTTCCTGCAGGTAAAGCCAAGGACAGAATGCTGTATATAGGTATTTCTGTCCATGTGCTGCTCCCCTAACATTGCTTCCTTTTGTGTATATATAGGATACATAGCCTCTCATGCTTTGTCTGCTGTAGAACATTCTTTTTGTAATCTGCCAAATGCAATAGGTTGGCAGCTTTTAAAAATCTTAGGTTTGTAAAGTGTGTGGGTTTTTGTTATAAACACCAAATAATCATGCTGTAAACTGCTGTAAAATAGTTTTGGATGAGAGCCATTTTCTCTGGCAGTTAAGGTATAAATAGTAGACGTTAGTAATTTTTTTTTGGAGTTTAAGTGGTCTGTAGTTAAAAATTTAAGCCACGAAAATGAGTCTGTGCATATTGCTAAGTAAATCACACAGATATATGGTATTTTCTTTGCTTCTTAGTGCGGTGTGTAATCAGCAGCTGTATTTGTGTTATTTGACTTGGATGTATATGATACTGACCTGGTAAGAGCAGTTGTGTTAGGGTTTGATGGTGAGTTCATGTGGTGAATGCAACTAGCAGATAAAGTGATTCATTTTAGCATTTGAGATTACCAAAATTCTTAAATCTGCATTTTTCCTTAAGAATATTCTGTATTGCTTGAAACACAGTACAATACATAGCGTGCTACTTTTGAAAACATTGTTGGAAATGAGATTCCAGTCAGACTTGGTTTTACAGTGTGTGATCTCTTGTTTTTTCTTGAGTAGTTTTATTCTTAATTAATCTCGACGTTTTCTGGTAAATGTTCTAAAACAGTAGCTTGTAGGAGTCTTGAGTAGGTGATTGTTTTTCCTTCTCCAAAGCAGTCTGCATTCCTCAAATAGGTTGAGAACAGTAGGCTACTCCAAATGTTTCTGAAGCATGTTTGGTCCCAAGATGTCTCCAATACAGTGGTCAAGCTTGCCTACTTTTTTCGTTCCTTCTGATTTAGGGAATTCTGTCTCTCCTGACTATGCCTCAGTGTTTCAGCACTGGGCAGTTACAAGCTGTAATTTTGACTGATTTTGGCATCAATAATGTGTTTTAATACCCTCAGAATCACTTTGGGTTGGTAATCAGGTATCAGATTAGGAGTTTTAATAAAATAGAGAAACAGAGACAAGTGTCAGCAGGGCAAAGGTTTTTGATTACAGAAGGTGTGTCTTACAGGATGAGCTATGTGAAGCTATGTGGAAGCTGTACTCCAGAAACAGGGTAGGCAGCTTTTCAGATGGATGTTCTTCAGGAGCTGGTGGGAACTGGGCGAGTAAGGAATTCTCGCCGGATTCACTAACAGAAGCTGTTTGTGCAGGACTACTGGTTTGGGTGAAACCTGTGCTGGAGAAGTTTTCCAAGCTGGAATTTTGGTCAACCCGAGGAGAGTGACTCTAGAATAGTTGGTTTGTGCATTCAGAGGTACGAGTCACTAAGTTATGTGTGAGAGTTTGTCTTGGTCTGTGTAAGGTAGGTGCCTGGTGGTTTTTTCTGTTCCTCCCCCCTTCCCCTGTTCTCTCTTCAGCAGAAAACAGAGGCAAAACCAGTGCTGATCAATGCACACTGGAACATTGACTTTCTTCCTCTTTTTGGCTTTTGAAAGGAAAAGAGCTGCTGGTAGTAGTAAGTGATGCTGAGAAGTAATGAAATACCAGCCATAGGCCTTTGGCATTATTTTGTGCAAAAAATCCAGTTACTTGGGAAAATATTTGCTGTAATTGTAAATATTCTGTGGTTCTTTACTGCAGAGATAAAAGAGTCTATATTCACCAACGGCACTGGTCTGAGCTCTTGTCTAATCCTGTGATGATCAGAAGAAGACAGTGAATGGAAGTTATTATATCAGTACTGACTTGTGTCCTGTGTATTACAAAAAAAAACCCCAAACTTTTGGAATCTGCAGATAAATGCAGATTTAAATGTTGTTTGATGGGGAGGAAATGGAACTAAAGTTCTATGGATCAGCATTGAAAAGTATATATCCTCTCTATTGTCTTTTTTTTTTTTTTTTTTAACTGGGCTAATACTTTTTCCATCTTTTTTTTTTGTAGTGTGTTTTTAAATTTAATGTCAGAAGGGGAGAAAAGAAAGTCAGTGGGCATGTACATGACTTTTATTCGCATTTGAACTTTGAAGCTTAGCTAGCTTTTGCAGCCAGGCTTCCATACTCCTGGCTCTGCAGAAATTTGACCTTGCTCTGGAGATAGCTATCTTAAGGGCTTTGAATTTGTGTAAATCTGATAGAGCACATTACTTCATACAGACAGGGAAAATTTTATCTTTGATCCTGTGTCTCACAATTTATGTACTGATGTGAAGTTGCTCAGTGTAAAGCCCAATTTTTTCACGTGGAAGCTGAGTGCGATGTATAGTGAGGAGTCCCATTAAGTTAAATGTCTGCTCACAGTTAATTAATCGTTGTTGGGTTAGGGTAGAATATTAGCAAAATCAGATAGTTTAGGGCTAAGTGGAAAATAATCTTCTGCTACTGGCAACATTATTTAAAAAAACTAAAAACATGACAACCCCAACTCCAGCCATCTTCCAGTGTGCATCAGGACAAAACAAGTGTCTAAAAACTGCAATTAATATATTTTCCAGCAGATTCATTGGTTGGGGTAGCCAGCTGCTTCTGTCTGCAGGTGATTAGAGTGTAGGTGTAAGAGAAGCAAATAATTTCCTGATCTTAATCATGAATAACTAAGAGTCTCTTGCATTTTGACCCAAAATGAGAAAATTTGCATGTAGAGTAAGCTTTGTCAGAACTGGTGTAGTCCTGTAGAAAGGTTTTACTCTGACAAGTCAGGACTTTATGAAAAAGATGGTTAAGGAGCTCTGCCTGTGCAGTCAAAATTCTGTTCCTATTCTGGTCAGTGTGCAAGTTGTGCAGTGTTGTGATATGTGCCTTCTTAGAAGCACCCTTGAACTTAAAAGGGTGAATTTAGAAATCTGTTTAATGTTTCACCATCTCTCTTTTAGGGGAAACAAAATGTTAAAGTAGTTTTGTGAGATTAGCTAGGGATAATACTCTCTCTACAGGTGCGTTTACCCTGTGTATTTGACAGAACTTTGAGCACAGCCATGTCTCTTGTTTCCCATGTGTCAATAGACTCTAAACCATAAAAAAGATAATTAATTTACTCTATTCTTATTGAGCCTTCTGCCAGGGAAATTGGGATGGGAAATATTTTAAAAATGCTGTGTTTTGCATTCTCATTTTCTGAAATGCAGAGCTTGGATTACTCTCTGCAGTGAGTCCTAAGACCTAAGAGGGACAGCCAGGCCAAACACATGGGGGATCAGTGGACACACAGTGCTTAGTGCTTTACTGGTCTAGGTTCTGCTGCTGGAGTGTCTTCCAGGAGAGACTGCTTAATTAGAGATACTCAGACTGATGGCCCCTTGGGCACCACCTGACTCATGATTCCTCCCAGTCTTTAAACAAAGAGAAGGAAGTTCTGTTTCTGCCCCTTCACTACTATTACTGCTACTAGTTCTGCTACCTTCTGCTTTGTTGTGTTACGCTGGCTTGTCTGTAAAATAAACCTTACTTTCCATTTCACTGATTGAATCTTTTTTCCTGGCCGTGATCATTCTGATACTGTTGGACAATCTCAGTTAAATTGTGTCTCATTATAGGCATTCCACAATAGCATTGAGGCACAACTATGTAAGAGTGGGTTCCTTACACTTGACGTACTAAATGCTCTTTTGCCTTCAAAATGGATTCCCAGGTGTGCATGAGTGAAGTAAATTGTTGTCACTATTGTTTATTTGGGACCATAGATAATAGGTGGATATTGTGCCTATCACCCATGTGATGTACAAAATGTATTTGCACTGAAATATGAAATCAAATACAAAAGTATGTAGCTAAAAATTACGTTGTCATTTGCATATACAGGTTTCGCAGACTGCAAACAGTACAGGCTGAATTTCCCAGTGATGTAAGAATACAGTCTATAGCAGCTTGTTGGGTAGAGCCCTCATTCAGAATGTAAGATAGCCACAGTAACTTTCCACTTTGAGCCTTTCTGTATGCGGACTACCCTGAACACCAGCCTTTTGGCTGCTCTGTGAAAAGATTTCTATTCCTTCTTCTAAAGCTGCTCTGAAGAAGATTAACAGAGCTGAAAATGGATGATCTAGATAAAGATAGTGTGTTTTTTCTCATCCTGATGGAGTAAGGAACTGATTTGAAGAGGAAAAACCCACATCTGACTTTCTGCCCCAATTCATCCTGCATCTGAAACTGCTGCTGCACTGGAGAGTATCTTAAAAAGTGAGAATCTTCTTTCATAGTATCTAGGGCCAGTGTCCAAGTAATTAGGCTTTATAGTTTGTTTTCCATTTGTGCGAACTCCTTATGTGATCCAGAGGGATTCTATGTTCATGCTCCCACTTCTCATGATATCCATAAAAAGAAGCGGTTGCTACTGAATTTTATGTGGCTTGATTCAGTGTGATGATTTAGACATGTAGGTAAAAGTGCTAACCACGAGGTAGCCTCTGATACTGTTCTTTTAACACTGAGTTCTTCTGGTTCTATGTACAAAAAAATAAGACTAAAGGCTACTGAGGAGTTTTTAGTTAAAATAATAAAAAAATCTCTGAAATTCTGATACTTCCTAAATTAAGCTGCACCCTTTATGTGAAAGACTTTGAAGAACAACAAAGGTCTGCATGTCTGTGAAAGTTTTAAGGAACCTGACTGTTGTAGTATGCCCAAAGTACTTGCAGCTCCTGTGGATTTTTAGAGGGATTGCTTATGCTTAGATACTGAAAAAAAAAATAATCCTAACTTGGACAAAAGCCAGATTTCTTATCTCTATTTTAGGTAAGAGTAGTTGCAGTTCTGACCTTTGCAGTTTGTCAAAATGTACTTTGCTTTCAGTTGTATTTTTGGAAAGCAGGCCATCAACCTCAGTTAGATCTGTTGTTACAAGCAGAATGGGGCACGGGTTGTGAGAATGCTTTGTGCTAGTGACACCAGTTTAGCCAACTCGGAGCTTGTGTCATGCAAAACTTAAACTCTGGGCCTTGGCCTGTTTGTTAGTCTGAATTTGCTTTCTTTGCAGGTTGTACTTCAATCACTGTAATTAATGGTTTAGAACTAACCTTGAAAGGTGCTTGGGTTATGCTGAGTTTAGTTTTTGGTTTTGTTTTTTTGGTGGGGAGAAGAGGATTTTTGTTTGTTTGTTTTTCTTGTTACCATCCTCCATAACTTTGGTGATTTGCTTTTGATTTTTTCTGCATGTTTTTAACTTCTATAGCTACATACCACTGATGGATCCTCTGGTCTTCATTCTGCTACCTGATGCATCTTGGTACTGTAATATGAGCTATTAGTTTGCTTGCTGCTTTGATAAACAAAACAACTGGGCTGAAAGGACTTTGTGAAATATCTGCTGAACTATGAAATTTTAAAGGATGTCAGGAGGTTGAATCGTGACTAGAGGACAGTGACAGTTTACTGAAAGGTTTGGTATATCGCAAAAGAATGACGAAATCCAAGCTTGTGTGTTTGACTTACTCCTCCATTGTCAGCAAGCCCCTGAAAGGGATCACAAGCTTTAAGTGTCCTCTTGCATGACAATTTGCTGTTGCAGTCAGCTCCTGATGCTGCCTGTGTTTGGTTCTGCTGCCCTCTTAGAGAGGTGGGGGAGATTTCAGGTTGAGGTAGGTGGGTGTTTTCTCAAAACCCCAGCAGCTCTCACCCGTTCCTGTAACTGCACATTATGTGAATTCAAAATTTAGCTTTCAGAATTAAATTACCGTAGTTTTGCTGGATGGTGCATATTATTCAGCTTATGAATCCATCTAAAACAAAAGTGGAAATTAAGCTTCCCATTCTCTGACTCATTAAGTGTTGAATAGAGCATTGAGTGCCTTGTGCACTAACATTTAAATGTTGGACATAGAGACAGCAAAAATTTCTTTAATGAAGCCAATAATTCTGTCTGGAATTTTGAGTTTAATGGGTGTACTGTAAGTAACTGGTAGGACTATACATTTTAAAGGATCTTGGAGAGCAGGATTAATGTAAATATTTTGCCCCACATGTGAAAGAAGAAGGAGAATTGGTCAGGAAACTCCCCTGGCTTTTCTCAACTTCTCAGTTCTCGGACTTTGAATCACAATGAAATTGTCTACTATGTTTCCTATATAAATGGTTCAGATAAAGGATATAAAATTACTTTTCTCACTATGCTGTTCAAGAGGGAAAACACAGAGGATTTTACTAGCTGAGAGAAGTTGACTGTGATTATTTTGGTGGTAATATTCTAAATTTTCAAGAAAGTAAAATTTTAAGTGGAACTTAGAGATAATTTTTTAAAGGTTTGATATTTTGCGCTCCTGGTTTCTTAATGCAGTGATATAAAAAGTATCTCCTAAGCCTTTCTCTTTTTAACAGTTGATCAGAATTGAAAAACAGGTCACAGTAACAAACCACTTTTACTTCTAGTAAATGTGGATGGTATCTTTAAGGTCAGAGGTAAACATTTTTATGTTACAATGAAACAGTTTTTGTGAACGGCATCTCTCTGAGAAATGGAGTTCTTTCATGTCACTTTTTTCCTTACCAGTTCCAGAGAAAGCTTTTCCTGTATTTAGAAATGCCCTTGGATTTTTGTATATGTAAGAATACATGAATTTTTGCCATGGCTTCTCTCTTGCTCTCTTGCAAGTTGGGACATTGCCTATCTGCTTATTTGATAAAACTTAGTTGGGCAGTCCTCGAGGGGCTGCAGGGCATACGCAGTAACATTGCATGGTTGAGTTTTCTTTCTATAGGAAGTAGTGCTAAAACAAACAGTGGCCTCTGAATGCGAGTTTAACTCTTGAACTGTATTTTCTTGAACTTTTGAGAAGTGATCAGGGAACTTGGTTTCTTGAATAGAAGCCTCTTACTTTATATGAGACACTCTATTGCAATATTTTATGTATTTGTTGTTATTGCACTGATTAGAATGACCGTGATTTGCTAAATGTAATTATTGTTTAAATGGAGACAATGCCTTTTCATCCCAGGTCTTTCATAGTTCACTGAGTATCTATTTCTCTTCAGTGAATTTTACTGGAAGGATGCATGGGCTTTGAAGTTATGTGTATGTTATGTATGCATTGTAGTAACCAATGGGTTATTGCTTTGGAAAAACGTTGCTGTCTTTAGTTTAAAAAATTAAATCTATTATATTTTGACAAAATTACTTTTCTTTCACAATGCACATGTGAATAATATCAATTGTTTGTGTTTGTATTCTGTTAGAATTGTCCACTGTTAGAACATAAAGATGTAAACTGATTTAATGTACATAAAAAAGGAAAGCTATAGAGGTAGGGGTTGGCAGGTTGAAAACTTATCAAATCTGAGTTGTATGGCAACCAAATATCTTGATGCAAAGCAAGGAGTTTGTAGTATTGACAGTAAACATTTTTTATGGTCTGGAGGGGAATGGAGGGACCTTTGCGACATCCATGTAGCAAATACATTTTATTTCTCCTTGATAATTTAGTGAAGGAAGTCTCAAAACAGAGGTCAGTCCTTTTTTACTCTGTGATTCTGGGGATTGTCCTTATTAGCTGCTTCTTCCTCCTTAGCATGCTTGGAGATTTCACTGCATGCATGAAGTCTGTACAGATGCTGTGGAAGATCTTTCCACTTTTATTTTTCTTTAATCAACATTCTTTAATGTTCTTTCCCCTCAGACTGTAAATGGGTTCATTTAATCCTTCCATTTATGTCGAGGGTTAACTGTCTCATGAAGAACTGCTGCAACTTAGCTTGAATTGAGAGGATAGAGTGTTACCTTCTAAGGAAAGAAGGCTTTTATTCTTATTGAAAGTGTCCTGATGGTAGCAGGTGGGGGTGATAGCTGGTCATACAAGTTCAAAGGGTCATTCAGCCTCAGTAAAAAACTGTACTGGGGAGCTTAATTTGGAGTCAGCCTCAGTCATGAGATCCAAGGCAGAATGGTACAAGACTGTGTAAGGCTGCCGTGTGTTGCTGTTTGTTTGGGCCTTCTAGGAGAGTTGAAAAATAGGAAAATAAATCTTCCTGCAATTGCATGTTCTCCATTTGTAGAACATGACTGCGCTGCATGTGACAGAAAAATGGAATCCTCTTTTTTGTGTAGTGAATTTTCATGCCAGTCTCTATCTTGAAAACTTGTTTCAGGTGCTTTTGTTTTATCTCTGTGTTTGGTAGACAAATCGAATATATTTATCTTCTAGAGTTGAACAATGTTTCTTTTGTTCCTAACTACATTTGAATTATTGGTTGAGGAATTTAATTGCTACGTTTTTGACACATTTTTTAAAAGGTTGGTGATTTTTTTTTTCCATCTGGATATTTTGAAAGGAATCATATTACCTGGAGATAATTTGTGCAGATTTTTTTTTTTTTTAATCTTTGATGCCAGGTGGATGTTATTTGTAGGAATAAAGGTCAATTGCATATGCTTCTGCTTGTCTGTCAGATAAGCATAAATAACATAAATGTAAATGGAAAGGTGAGCAGTTTACCACCTGGTAAAGTGAAGATACTTTTTTACAAATACGGGCTATGAAGCCACCTGTTGGCTAGATAGTGTGGCAAGGTGAGGTGTTTAAAATGAAAGTTAAACCTAACTTTGTTTTGGGATTTGTTTGTTTTGAGGTTTTTTTTCCTTGTGAACGTGACTTCATAGCTCTTCTGATATGTTGTTTTCTCGTTTTTGCTCCTGAAGAAGAAAGTATCCCATATTGCTCCTTAAAGAAAGCAAAATTGTCAGTCATGCTTGCGTGGTGCTATAGTAATTTAAAACTGCTTCCTATGTCTTCATTTTCATCAGGTGACTGGGACAGGCAGAACCAAAAAAGATGACTATAACAAATTAGCAATTCATAATTTAGGGGATAATGGCAATACTTAAAAATTTGTAGCATAGTGACATATGTAGTGATGCTGTGCAAACCCTCATAATTTTCAGCCAAAACATGAATTACAGAGTATTCTGAGGTGGAAGGGACTCAAGGTGGGGTGAGGCTGTCCCAGAGCAGAGCAGAGCAGGACAATCCCCTCCCTTGCCCAGCTGTGATGCTGTGCCTGATGTCCCCAGGACAGGGCTGGCCCTCTTGGCTGCCAGGACACTGCTGGCTCTGTTCAACTTACCATCAACCAGGACCCCCAGGGCCCTTCTCTGCGGCACTGCTCTCCAGCCCCTCATTTCCCAGTCTGTCTGTACAGAGTTTCCCTGTCCTAGGTGCAGTCAGGCACTTGCCCTTGTTAAACTTTTATGGTTGTTGGTTGCCCAGCCCTCTAACTTTTCAAGGTCTCTCTTCAGGACCTCTCTGCTCCCAATTTTGTGCTCAGTATCTCTTCCAGTTCTGCATCTAAGTAATTTTTAAAGGTGTTGAAAGAAGCACAGTGCCAAGGATGGAGCCCTGCAGAGTCCCACTAGTGAGAGGTCACCAGTCTGATGTCACCCCTTTCACTGTAACCCTTTGTGTCCAACCCGTGAGCCAGTTGCTCACCCATTGCATGCTGTGTTTATCCAGCTGTGTGCTGGACATTTTGTCCAGAAGGTTCCTGTGACAGACAGTGCCAATAAGTAATGAAATCCAAAAAAATAATATCAGTTTGCTTCCTTTGATCCCCTAAGTAGGTTATCTTGTCATAAAGGGAAATCAGATTTGACAAGCAGGACTTTCCTCTCATGACACAGTGTTCTGGCTGTGACCAATGACTCAGTTGTCCTCCAGGTGTTCTTCAATACCTCCTAGAATAATCGTCTCTGTAATGTGGTATGAGGCTTCTCTTTCTATAACTTTTCCTGTATCTTCCTCTTTTTCTTCACAACATCTTCCTTTTTTTTTTCTAGTGATTTTTCCCCCAGTAGCAGGAAACAAACATATAATGTAGCATTAGGTATTAGCTGAGTGGTGTATTTCTGTATTGCCTATTTGGTATGTGCCCCTCATACTGTGGGGTTTGTTGGTGATAGAGGTTTGGCCTGAGAGGTTGAATGTCTGCTCTGATTGCACAGTAGGAAAAGATCATTCATGGTACCTGTTTTTATGTCTCCCCATGAAAATATTTTTTTGCATCAGGCCCTTTTCAGCTGTCTTGGTTCATGTTTTGGAAGCTGTACACAGTAACAGTGTTTCCGTGCTTGCTGTAGAAACACCAGCCTGAACTTTGAAAGCGAAACCAAAATCAGTATAAGTCAATGTGAAGTGGTAGTATTTAGCTGTTGCATGTCTGCTGAATGTTTTCTTTCCTTTTTTGGGAAAGGCTGGAAAAGTGTTTCTCACAATTATATAATTTTGTCACTAACATTAAGAGTGGTCAGATTATTACTGACCACAAAAATCACTTTGAGAGAATGGTCTACTTTATTATTTCTGTCTTTCTGGCATATGCTTTGAATGGATGAGTAGCATTTCTAAAATTATGTTTGGAAATGCATCGAGGATTCCGAAACCAAACTGCATTCAGAATTGGGTTTCACTACCTGCATCTGTACAATTACATATGCAATGTTCTTTTCAACACACATTTTGGCATTTAGATATTTATGCATACTTCTCAATGAAAAGAAGTGTGGAAATGCAATTTTTTTTTGTTTTTACTATGTTTTTTCCTGTTCATCCTTTCATTTTCATGATATTAATTTCAAACATTTGTTGTTCTCAAATACATAGGCAGAGAATCTGTTCCTTGCCATCTTAGACCAAAAATGTTTAAAAATGTATTCCTTATACAGAATGTGATGTTGGTTCATATTGTTAAATGAAACACTAGTTTGTAGAGCATTGTAGTTTTACAGCTTTTCAGACTCCTAACGTAACTGTGTTATCGTTTAAGAGGATTGCATAAATATCTTGGATAAGCATAAATCCTCATTATCAAACTGAGGCTACCCCAACCTTACAATGGAGGGGGGAAGCATTTTGGTGTAATCTACTGTCAGGATGGAGTGGGGGATGGACTTTTAGTTGGAAAGGAATTCTCATGCATTATCTCCCAGGAAGTCTAACCTTTGCTTATAAAACTAAACTTAATTTTTGCTGACAGACAGTCTGCTGCAAGGCTGACTGCTGCATTCTTGTAAAATAGTAAGAAATGAAAACAGCCTGACTGAGCATTATTCTCACTCTTCGTCTGCTTCTGCACGGCTATGTGAAAACTAAAAGCAAAGGTTTATTTGCAGTCAATGGATGGGATTTCCTGCAGTGAAACGCATGAACACGTCAGGTTTCTTTAGTGACTTCTCCTATTTGATTTATCAAAAATGTTCTTTTCTCTTTTTCACTGCCTTGGTATACATAGAACTGCTGGGTTATTTTTGTTTACTCCTTTTCCTCTTGCTATTAATCAGGGTCTTAGAGCCAAATCATGGTTTCATTTTCCTGATATTTTTTCCACATGCGTGAAACAATTTGTTAGCATTATGCTTTATTATCATATGTTTGCTTTAAAGTAGGTGATGAAAGGTGCTACTTGTGTCTGTCTTTTAGTAAATCTATGAAAAGTACACTCTGCTTATTTCCCTGTTTGTGTGTTGATTCTCAGTTTGTGAGGGATCTAGCAGGAACGGCTGAAGCGGTTACTGGCTGTCATCCCATTTTCCCTGGAGTTTCCTCCTCCAGCAACAGCTCTGGTATCATGATGTGTGTGTTCTTGAGCCTTTACCCACTGTGCTGATTTCAGTTTAGCACCCTCACATTAGTGTGCCCCTGGTAGCTGAGGAGCAGACATGGATCCCAGCCAGTCATCCTTGAGTAACAGAGATGGAACCTTGGCTGAGGACTGTTAATATTAGTAACTGGGTTTGGCTATTGTAGTGATGAAATTATTATAGTTACAAGTCTGTATATACACATACAAACCGTAATAGAGATGCCATTTAACACCCTTAAGTTATTCCCCAGAGGAAAACCACCAATCAGATAGAAATATTCTGTTCTGCAACCAAATATGGGAAAGAGCAGGACTTATTGCAAGCACTTATAGATTAAATAGTGTTCAAAGAAAGAAAATTAAAAAAAAAAAATCAGGGAAATGCAAATGCAAAGGGCATTCTTTTTCAGCAACAAGCCAGGGAAAAGCAGTCAAGGTATTTGGATTTTTCCAGTGGCTGGGTTCCTGGTTTTGCATACTTTTAATTCCCATAATCAGAAATAACAAAGAAATTCCATTACCAAAGGTGTACCTTAGTTATTCTCTGCTAAAGTTTGGTAGGGATTAGGATTACTCTATCCCATGTTGGAACAGTAGTGCCCATGGACAGTTTTATGTTTAAGCTTTGTGAAAGGGGGAAAAAATTAGGAGAGATGATACAACTAAATGAAATTACTTAGTATTAGTTGGTTGGTTTGTTTTAAATTCCAATCTATATAAAACCTGTTCAATTTTACTGCCCTGTAGAGAGTTTGACCATACTTTCCCCAATTGCTCAAATCTTAGAGGGTAGAAATTTAAATTTGTGGTGAATAACTCAGTGTTCAGGTCTTTGATTAGTTAACCTAAAAATAGGAGGCTTTAAATATTCTTGAATTGTTACAAGTGTAATGTACTGTCAGATGAGCTTCTCATATGTTTTTTCCTTTTTTCCAGTTTTATGTGAAGTTGTACACCTGAGCCTTGAGCTCACTAGAAAACCAGGCATGCAAGTCAGAAGGGCTTTTATAAAATTTGCCATCATATTAGGGGAGTGTTCATCCACTAGCATGCAAGCCTCTACTAAGCCTCTACATTTACCGTTTTTTGTTGTTTTCAAGGTATAAAGAGTATGCAATGGAATTTAGATTACTTCATTTAAAGATTCTTCTTATTGAAAAAGAGTATAATGTAGGAATTTACTTGAGGATCAGTGAAGGAAAAACTTTCACTGTCTTCAGTGTGCTTGTGGCATGTATAGCAAAAAAGACAAAAATTGCCTTGTAATGTGTATGTTCTTTTAGAAACTGATGGTGTTTGAAGCAGATACAGTATCTCTCTTTACTTAATGAGTATTTTGTGTGTAGTTTTTGTACTGATATAGCCTGAAACTATTAAGTACATAGCAAGAAATACCTCAAGCCAGTATTTTTGTATACTGGTTGGAAGAAAAACTTCCAGAGATACGGACTTCAGTATGGAAGTAAAGTTGATGGGAATGGATATGGAGAGCAACTTCTTAATAATTCATATTAATAGATTTAGTAACTTTGGAAAAAATGTAGACGCTTAAAAATTTCCAAAATACATCACTTGAAGTCTGCATTACCTTAAGATGCTGGTTTTTACATGCTCTTCCAAAGAATGTGTGAATATACTTCAGTGGTAATTTGGGGAAAGCAGGAGAATGACACCTTATACTGCAGATTAGAATAGCTCCATTATTTGACAATAAGGGGAACCTAGTGCTTGTCATGCCCAGGAATGCAGAAACTTTTCACTTTTGAGGTATTTTAAATTACTTTCCTAATATAAATAATTATGTTAAAATATGATAAGTTGAAATTGTAAATTATGTAAGTCTTACTATGATCCAGTATAAGAGTAAAGATGATATATTTCTAAGTGAAAGACTTTTCAGGAATGATGCAGGATGATATGTGTTAAAAAGAATCAGGTTCAGTGTTCAACTTTTTCACTTCATGGAAATAAATATGCAGATTGACATTTATTTTACCAAAGTTATCTGAAGTAGCATTAACTAATAATTTTGAAGTAAATTTTGTGCTGATTAATATTAAACTTTTTATGGACAGTTCTTTTTTCAGGCATGAGTTTTATTTTGCTGTATGTTTCCAGTATGATGTTTTCTGTCCTAACTCCGTAAAGTTAATCCTGGTTTACTTCTGTTGTAGTGTGTTTTGGTAGCATTGTTTATAGTATTTGTCTCAGGAAATGAGTAAACCTCACATGAAAGTGTATAAAAATTCAGAAATTAATAAGGACAGTATAATCAAGCTTTTTTGTTGGTGTACTTTTGCAAACACTGCTTTGAGATAGCTATGTGATTCCAGTCTATGGAAACCATTTTGTGTTATCCAAATGAAACTACTCTGAAATATTGGAATATTCAAACCATATTTGCAGAAACCGATATATATTTAAAATTCCCATAATTTTTCATACATTAGTGCGGGCCACCATAATAGTTAATGTATCATTGCATGGCCTGCTCTTCAGGCTTCCAAGAAGCAGCCTGTAAAGTGAACTTTTAGCTGTAATTACCTTACTACTAATAATTTTACATGTGTATGTGATTGATAAATGTTGTTCCTCCTCCAAGTGAGGTGTGCAAATTTAGTTTTCATTATTTTTATATGCAAGAGGGGACATGATGTTTGCTGGGTAGTAAGCTGGTAGTTTTCATCCAGAGACCTGGCCTGCATAATATTAAATATTAGTATTATTTTATTTTTATTAAATATTATTTTGTTAACCTGCATAATATTAAAAATTCTGAGATGCAGAATTTGTGGTGAAAGTTCATAAGTTTGAGTTTCATTCATTCACATTATTCTGTGCATTAAGATCACATTCTCTTTCTGGATTTGATTATTCTCTCGCTTTTGTTCTGTATGTTCCAGGTGTTTCTGCACACACAGCCACCGTCTTTGGGAATGCACTGGTAGAATTCAAGTCTGTTTATAGTTGCAAATATCTGCCCGAAGAATTTCTAGAGTTGTCTCTTGTTAGGCTGTCTAATTCACTGTACAGCAGATGGCACTGGAAGAGCACATCGGTGGGAGACTTCAGTCACACCGTAATTCATGCAGAATACTAGCGAAGCTGTTGCTGTGCTGAGGATTGTGAAGAAGTTGCATAATTCATTTTAATGTATTCCAGGAAGGGGTGTATGACTTTTCTGCTCTGCCTCTATTAGATGCAGACTGCAAAGAATTCTATGTTTGCAAGCATATGAGTGTATCGCATATTGAGGACTGTTTATGCAGCATTTTTAAACAATGCAGAATTAGCTGATACTCTTTAAGTTCATGCAAAGAAAGAGGAGTATTGGGATCAATTAGGGTATTTGACTTTAGGGTGTATTTGTTTTCTTCTGTCTTGGATAAAATATGTGTAGGAGGTATCATAGAGTGGGTCTCATGACTTTTTTAGGGACTTGGCCTCATGATGTGAGTGTGTTCAGTTTACTTTGCAGAGCTTTGATCTAGACTGTCACTAGATTTTTATCATCCTCTCATGTGTGAATGAACTGGGCTTCTGGAAAGATGCATGTTGTTTATGTGCTTTACAGTGGATTATCAAGCCACTGTATTCTTGACATGAATTTCTACAAGGATGCAACTAATAAGCCATGCATTTTATAGAGTCCAGAATATACTGAGTTGGAAGGAATCCATCAGGATAATTGAGTCCAGCTCCTGGCTCTGCAGGACACTCCAAGAATCACACTGTGTGCTTAAGAGCATTGTCTGGACACTTCTTAAACTGTCAGGCTTTGTGCTCTCACCACTTCCCTGAGGAACCTGTTCCAG
This sequence comes from Erithacus rubecula, assembly GCF_903797595.1. NCBI lineage: Eukaryota > Metazoa > Chordata > Aves > Passeriformes > Muscicapidae > Erithacus > Erithacus rubecula. The sequence goes on along the minus strand of NC_136689.1, from coordinate 93,297,262 downwards.
TACCCAGTCACCCTCAGCATGAAAAACCTATTTCTGATATCTAACCTAAATCTCCCCTGATTCAGCTTCTTGCTGTTTCTTTGTGTCCTCTCACTGGTCATGAGATTTGGTAGACAGTACCTTCCACGAAGTGGGGGGGAACATTTCTGGAAAAGTGGAAATAGTATCAGCTTGTGGATGTCAGAGCAGTTGTAGAGCGCTGTGGTTGTCAGAGGTGGAGCTAATGTGACAGTTCCCAGGCTTCTGGTACTACATTCACAAAAGCACAGTTAAATTTATCAAATTAATCAATGTTCTGACTTCGTTAGTTTAGGAGAAGCGTGCAATCCTGAAGTTGTAATTTTCATTCATTTTGTAGGTTAATTTGGTAAGACATGACAAAAGGAGTTCCGCACATTGGAAAGGTGGCAAAATCCAAATGGTTAGGAATAGATCAATGACATTTTGGGTCTCCTTTTAACTGACATATAAGTCTCCCTTTATCTGCACTTGCAGGAAAGTAAACATGGTGTTTTAACCTTTGAAAATTCATACCCATAATTCAGGATTGTGTTCAAATCGTGTATCTGGAGGGTGGTGTTTTAGGATTTCATGACTCCTGATACAACAGGTGTCATGTTAAAAGTAGAAAATAACTAGTGAACATGTAAAATGCTGGTGCTGTTTTTTTTAAGGTCATCATACTTATTTATGGCAAGTAATTGATTCTTAGGCTTTTGTCTAGGAAGTGTTTTGGTCATGTTTGTTCTTTGCTGGTCAAAAGTAAGTCACTTCAGAGACAAGAGAAATCTTTCAGTTTCCCACCTTTGAAAGAAAGTGTTACTTAGTTTGGTAATTAAGGAAATGGAAAGATCTGAATGCTCTAAAGATGGACTTAGGAAATATTGGAGGTTATGACAAGGACTCAGAGGCAGTCCTTGAAATAGGTTAATGCAGATAGGACTAGAGTACAATCCAAGTAAATCAAGCTTCTGCTTTTTATGGAACAGTGTCCATTCCTCCAGCAGCAGGGCTTTATTTAAAATTTTTCGAGGTGTTTTGAAGTTCAGAACCTGTCAATGCTTCACATTGCCTTTTAGTTTGCTTTGGATGTGATCCTTTAGCCTTTGTGTACTTGAGGACCACAAACATTGGGCTGGGCAGCAGCAATAGGCAATAGACTGCTTTTTGGTTATAGTAATCATTGTCCTTCCATGCTTTTATTCAGATTTTGAATGAATTTAAGAAAACAGTATTGTTTAGTTGATAAAACCTTGCACTGTTTTTCTCTTGTTTGCTTGTATTGTGATACTCTGGTAGAAAAGTGGGAAGTGCATATGTAAGGGCTGTTTTACTTTCCCCTCAGTCCTCCATGGTTGGAAGATTTCTTGAACGATTCTTAGACTCCTTCAGCTTGCCATGCTTAGCCTGGAGCCAGGCTTGCTGCTGCAGGTTGTGCTGCTAACATCGCACATTTTAGAGGTACGTGGAATAGCAATTACTACTAATTGTAGTACCTGCTTCTGTGTGAGTAGCAACTTCCCTCTCTTCTCTTTCCTGTGCATTATCCTTCTCCTTGCAGAGCTGTTTACTTTGGAAGGTCTAGCCAAAGTTAAAACAAAACAAACCTAGCCCCTCCAAAGCCCCCCAAAACAGTCAAACCTCAATCAAGAAAAAAAAACTATCTGAAAGATCAAATCTGGGGATACTTCATTCTGCAAAATGCCAGGTGGGAGCAGTTGACTGGAGTTCAAGCAGCTGTGTCCACTAGATCTTGGCAGAAATGCTGGAGGAAGAAAAGTTTTAATAATTTTAGGCAATAAAAGCCTGTGACTTGGTCTTCTGTGCCTAAAACAGATTAGAAATATTTTCTTTCAGAGAAGATCACGAGGGGAATTGCTCTAAATGTACGTTACTTCTCTTTGTTAAGAAAACTACTTCTTCACTACAGTTAGTTTTCCTATAAATATGTAACCCTCTAAATATTACTCAACTTTCTTGTGTAGAGAAAGTATAACCTTATAAGACCATGTTTTTAGGACCAATCACAGTTTAACCTGTATGTGGGATTCTGTTGAATAGAGTGTTTTCTGTTGTTTTATCTTCTGTAGTTACTTGCGTGGGGATTTTTAGGAGCCTTTGGAAAGAGGGGAGTGTTGATGTGTTGGAAAATTATATATAAATGCATTAAATTTATGTGCCTGTGAGTGTGATATAAGGTGTGTGAATGTTTCAAAAAATACCATATTGAAAGCAGAATGAATTTGTGGAATCTCCAAGGCTGATATAGGAGTTTAATTCTTGAGCCTGATTGTTTCAAAGTCAGCTCCCTATTTGTACTTTTATATGACACCCATTGTTAAAGTACTGCAATTTTTGTTTTTCTTGGAGAGGGGGAAACCCTTATAGATAATTTTTGAAATATTTATTTTGTGGATTTAATTGTTTTTTTATTTGTTTCCAGGAAATGGCTCTTGAAGTTAAATGAGGGCGGATAGAACACATAAATGAAGCAGAAGCTGCCCTTCGTGTGTTAGGGCTATATCACACCGCAAGCACTGCTGATCAGCCAGATTTGTCATAATGAAGAAAATTAGTCTCAAAACAATTCGCAAGTCCTTCAACTTAAATAAAAGTAAAGATGAAAGTGACTTTGTAGTGGTTCAGCAGCCATCACTAAGTGAATTTGGAAAAGATGACTCCTTGTTTGGCAGCTGCTATGGTAAAGATTTGGCTAGCTGTGAAGTCAATAGCGAAGATGAAAAAGGAGGCAAAAATAGATCAAAAAGTGAAAGTTTAATGGGTACGTTAAAAAGGAGGCTTTCAGCAAAACAAAAGCAGAAAGGCAAAGGCAGCACTCCATCTGTAAGCTCTGCAGATGATGACACATTTTCTTCCTCATCTGCTCCAATAACCTTCAAAGATGTGCGAGCTCAAAGACCTCTGAGATCCACTTCCCTCCGTAATCACCATTACAGCCCCACTCCGTGGCCCCTTAGACCTACAAATTCAGAAGAGACTTGCATCAAAATGGAAGTGAAAGTCAAGGCCTTGGTCCATTCCTCTAATCCAAGCCCAGCACTGAATGGTGTTCGAAAGGACTTCCATGACTTGCAGTCAGAAAATGTGTTCCAGGAACAAACCAATGCATTAAAAAATACGGAATCTCAGAACGGGGACTTGCATCTTCATATTGATGAACATGTGCCTGTAGTTATTGGATTAATGCCTCAGGACTACATTCAGTATACTGTGCCTTTAGATGAGGGAATGTATCCTTTGGAAGGATCACGTAGTTACTGTCTGGATAGTTCCTCACCCATGGAAGTTTCGACTGTTTCTTCTCAAGTGGGGGGAAGTGCTTTCCATGAAGATGAGAGCCAAGTGGATCAGGATGTAGTCGTTGCACCGGATATCTTTGTGGACCAGACAGTGAATGGTTTGTTTATTGGTACCACAGGAGTCATGTTGCAAAGCCCAAGAGTTAATCATAGCGATGTCCCTCCACTCTCACCTTTGCTACCTCCAATGCAGAATAATCAAATCCAAAGGAACTTCAATGGATTAAATGGCACAGATGCCCACGTGGCTGAAAGTATGCGCTGCCATTTGAATTTTGATCCTAACACTGCCCCAGGAGTTGGAAGAGTTTATGACTCTGTACAGAATAGTGGTCCTATGGTTGTGACAAGCCTCACAGAAGAACTGAAAAAACTTGCAAAACAAGGATGGTACTGGGGCCCCATTACACGCTGGGAGGCAGAGGGAAAATTAGCTAATGTGCCTGATGGCTCGTTTCTCGTTCGAGATAGTTCTGATGATCGTTACCTTTTAAGTTTGAGTTTTCGTTCCCATGGAAAAACTCTTCACACTAGAATTGAACACTCAAATGGTAGGTTTAGTTTTTATGAACAGCCAGATGTGGAGGGACATACGTCTATAGTTGACTTAATTGAACATTCAATCAGGGACTCTGAAAATGGAGCTTTCTGCTATTCCAGATCCCGGCTGCCTGGATCTGCAACTTACCCAGTGAGACTGACAAATCCAGTATCCCGGTTCATGCAGGTGCGCTCTTTACAGTACCTGTGTCGTTTTGTAATACGTCAGTACACCAGAATAGACCTGATTCAAAAACTGCCTTTGCCAAACAAAATGAAGGATTATTTACAGGAAAAGCACTACTGAAAGCTTACGGGAATCTTGCATCTTGCACTTTGGGAACAACAACAACAAAAAGAGATTGAATTACAGTTTACAGACTTTCATTATTATCAAAATCTTTTGCTGCCATAAAAATATTTCATTTTTGTCTGTAAAAGAAAAGTAACGCATTAGAATTTTTGTTTGTTTTGGGGGGTTTTGTGTATTTTGGGAGGCTTTTTTTTCTTGTTTTATTTTGTTGGAAAGAATGATCTCAAGTTTATTTTTAGAAGTGTGAAATAGATATCTTTCATCAATGTGCAGATTAATCACAATGTGAATGATCAAATTCTCCTTAATTTCCCCCAAGTCCTTTGCTGCTATCCACTGTGATTTTTATGCATTGAAAGCACATTTCATGTGTATTCAACGATAAGTAAAAGTAAAATTAAACTTTTTGAATGGATTGTTTTTTTCCTTTAAAACAACCTCTGGAAAAAATGAGCATGGATAAAGAACATATTGGTATTCTAAATTACTGATTTTACATCGAAGTTAAAAACTGTTTCCTAGTGTTGTAATTAGACATTTCTATAGAGATATGCCCCAATGTATAGACAGAGATGTGTGATAAGAACTTGATTATGCAGCATATCTTTGGAAAAAAAAAAAAAAAGCCTTCCTCCTAAGCCTTGTACTGTCTGCACACTCTTGAGTTTGAGAAAGTTGGTTCAGCCTTCTCGTTTCACTATTTTGTCCTCTAAAAATGGCCTTTAAGAAACAGTCTATGAAAGTCAATGTATAGTACCTAGAAGGAAATTGTGGTATTGGGGTCTTGTAAAATACTACCTTTTCTAATCATGCCATCAGTTAATAAAAGAACACCTATCAGGTCCCCTTTTTCTTCCTTTTCCCTCCTGCTAACTCTTTCAGAGTAAGGGAGGGAAGTTTCCCGGATTTGTAGGAAGACTCCAAGAATCGTTATCATGGGAACTTAAATTTATAAGCCATTTTGGGGATGGGGTAAAACTTCTAATAGGATGATTTCTACCATATTTATGTTCAAGCTACTTGAAATTTTATCATTTCCATTTTTCTACATTTTTTTTCACTTCAGAAAGTACAGTAATACACTAATATCCTTTGGATAATTTTCCCCTGTTTTCTGTATCCTTTGAGGAGGAAGGAACAGGACTGATAACATTTTATGTGGAAGATGTTTAAAATGCATCTCTAAAGTGCTATTCTCCTAGCCTTTTAAATTATTGGGAAGAGTTGTTCAGATATACAGTGACCGCAGAAAATGTTTCAGTTTGCTGTTATGAAATATGTTTTGACATATGAAATATTGAATCAATTAAGTAAGTGTTTATGATATCTGTCAAAGATTCTGGCATTTTAAAAGCTTACAGTTATTCTAACCTTCTGTAGGGAAAAAAAGACTTTCAGTGGGGAGTACAGGTTCTACACCGTAATATTTTCATCATGCAAGGTTAATCCATGGCATTTTCCTGTTTTATTTCAGTTTGGTTTTCTTTTCTGCCGTGTTTTTATCACTTTTGAGTTACTTGCTAAAGGGGTCATAGCTGGCTTGGGAGGGAGGCCTGTCTCTGCCTTGCTGGGAGGCCTTTCTTTGCATGCCTCTTCCCCCCTCTTTTGTATTTTAGAATGTCATATTCCCCATCTCTGGCTAATGATTAAAGATCACCTTAGGAAAAAAACCCATCTTTGATACATCTTTCTTGTTTGGGTCATTTTCTTCTCCTTATTTAATCTAGCATTTCTTTCCCCTAAAATAAGTCTTTAGAAGTGAATACAGTATTGCTGCAAGGTGGTGCAGTAGCACTACATCTTGGGTTGCCTGAATTGATAGACAAAATTTATATTTTTTTAATTTATTTTTTTGACCATAATGTTTAACTAAAAAATAAAAAGAGAAAATCAAAGGTAGATAAAGACTGCCTTTGCTTTTAAGGGAGGGAGAGTAAGAATTTCCTCTTTAGTCTGATAAAGTTTTAAACTTAAAAATAGAAAATAATCTAGAGCAGTCTATACATGTAATTTGTTGGCTCTGCCATGAAGATATATGTGTGAAAGGGAGAATTCTGTTTTCTTTTTTTTCCTCTACTGACTTCTGCCCCTACCCAGTCATGTCTCATTCCCCCTCCCCTGAATCAGGATTACTAACTTTATTCAAAAAGGCACAATAACCTATTGTATGGTACAGTGTTCTGATTCTGTCTGTGGAGAGGAAAAAGAGAATCATTTTTATGGATTTCAGATGCATACTTTTGGAAGAAAACCTCTGGCATTTTCTTCACTTTAAAAATTCTTTCCCTGTACTAGAGGGCCTATGCATTCTTTGAAATCTTTGAAAGAGCGTGTAAAATATTTTCTTTGCCATTTAATACCACTATTGAATACATTAAACATATGTTTATACTATGCCACATGCATTAAATTAGCAGTCATTGCATTGAAACCTAAATATTTGAAGGTATAATATCCTGGTCTTATTGTGGAATTGAAAAACGTGCAAGAACACACATGCTAAAATTCTTGCCCATGCCTTTATAAATTTCAGTTGTTCACTCATAAATGATGCTTTTAAAAAAAAAAAACTTCTGTTTCAGCTATCTGGTTTTTGAATTGCCTTCCTTGCTGTGTTCTTCATCTCATCTGAACTTCATCAGGTCAGGTTAACTTTGTCATTTCAGCACCCTGCCATGAAACTACCACAAAAGGAACACTTAAAAGTGGTTGAGGTCTGGGATGTGAGAACCATAGAGCACTTTGCTTCCGAATAAAAAATGGTGGTAATATTTCTACTAAGCTCCAAATACTTTAAATTGGTAGTAAGTAGACATGAATTCTTATTTTTACAGGTTTCTTTAGTCAGAACCTCACAGTATTTTTTCATGCTGAGGTGTCTGGCTAGCAAGGAGAAGGAACCCAGAAAAAATACTTTGAAAACATTAAAGATACTTACAATTTCTAATTACAAAGATTAATATAAAAGAAACACAGTAACATGTAGTTATAAGTCAATTTAGAAGCACCCAGAATAACTACAAAATTTGTGTTGACTTCTGCTTTGTGAAAATTAGAGGAACAAAGTGATGTTGAAAAATAAAGATAATTGAGGATATTTTGAGGACCTTTGGAAGTAAATACACTAGGAATAAAAGCTAACAGACTAGGATCCTCAGAGAAGAAATGTGGCTATTTATGCAGCACAACAGTTTAAGGGTTCTAAAGGAATGCTTTTTATACAATGGAATTGAGGAAAAATGTTTTGAAAATTAAACTTTAAAATAAAAGTCCTTTTTTTGTGTGTCTTGAATGATTGACATTGTTGATAACTTTGCTTTACCAATTAGAAGATTAAAACAACACCTTGTATTTGGAAATAATAAATTTGCACAATTCCCTCTGGTTTGTTTGTTTGTTTTTGTTATGTAAGCCAGTGTTATAAACAACTGAAAGTGATGTGTATTCTTTGATCTGTTTGAAGGATATAGCACTTATCCTGCTGTTGACATAGTGAATGCCACCTTTTTATCAAAATGTTATTCTGTCAGAAGGATCAGAAATGCAATTATTAATTAAACTCTTTGTTCTCAGATGATCTGACTTTGCATTTTGTTAAGGCCAATTTCTTTCTGTGAATATTGACTGCTGGGCTAAGTAAAATCTGTGCAGTTTTTGTTTTGATGCATTTCATCTGTGTGAATATTGGAATTATAAATTTGAAACAGCATACCAGCAATATATGGGCTATGATGAGAAGTATTTCTCTGTTACTGAACTTTCAAATTCAGAGCTAAGCTATAGATGAATTAATGATTGTCGATTTAATGTCTTTAAACCTTTCTATGACTGCAAAGAATAAAAATTACAGGCATTCTCTATAAATTAAAAATGACCTAGATGGTAATTCATAATGTGAAAAATATGGCATTGTTGTGTCTGGAAAGTGGTCTAAATTCTACACAGATAATGAAAAATTCTAAAAGAATTTTTTATGAATACCTGTTGGGTTAAAGAATTTTTATAGTGATGATGGAGTGCCATGAAGTTAATACTTGCAATCCAGATTGCTGTAGTTTACACTTTTCTCTGTTTCAGACCTGGTGTGCACTATTTGTACTAAGCACACCGCAGAGTGAATTATCCAAAGTCCATTGATTTTAATGTGTTTTGGTTTGTAAACAAAATTATAGTAATTTCTTGCACATTTTTGAAAAATAATTGTATAAGGATTTATGTATCTGCTTCTGGATACAGTGTGTAAATAAAAATTTCATTCACAAAAAGGTTTGTGTAGTCTTCTATACACTGACATTCTAAAACAAAATCCTGAGAGACTGTAAAATTTGGATATCTGACTTAAACATTTGAATGTGGTTAGTATTTAAACTCTCCTGTATTTTTTAACCCTTGCTAGTTGACTTTCAAATATTTCTGTATACCTATTATTTCTAGCTTTCTAAACAAAGCACATTGTCAGGATATAACTAGAATATTAAGTTTGAAAGGTCTGCATAAATACTATATTAAGCTAACTTTTTGATCATTTAAATTGTTTTTTTTCCATTAAAAATTTACAGAATTTGTAAATTCTCCATCCAGATGTACCTCAAAGGTAATACATTTCCTCTTGCCTTCCAAAGAACCAAATAGTTTTTATGCAGCGCCAAAATAAAAATTTGTGTTTTCCATCATATGTTCAGTTTATGCTGTCCTAGATTCCCTTTAAAAAGAGTGACATTTTAAACCCTGGGAAGTCACACAAATAAGACAGGAGATCGAAGACAAGCAGTGTCTATATTACAGAAATATGCACAATTGCTCACATATTTTCATGTAGTTTGGACTTTGATTCACTACTCAAATTCAGGTGAATACCAGCAGCTCCTTAGGTCTCAGTTTATGACCAGGTGTGGTGGTGGTGGTAGTGGTGGTGTTTGTTTGGTATGAGTTTTTTTAATAAGCAAACAAACTAAAAGTCCAGCCTTGGAAGCAAGTGATTAGTGCTCATATTGTCCACAGTGATATGTACCTTTCTGTTTATTCTGTAACTGAAGTCCTTAAACAGTAACCAGGAAGAATTCTTAGCTTTTGCTGTTTAAGAGAAAAGCACAGTGTCCTATTTCCTGCTGCTGGGGCTAATATTGTACACTCAGCACATTGTGTGGTTGTTCCCCTGGGGGTTGTTCCCTTGGGGAATCTTGCAGGGGTTTTGTTACTAGGTCTGCATGATGTTCTTCTTTATGTTGTTCTGTTCACTCCAGAAATTTGGTGAAAAATAAACTTGCCCTCAAATATTTCCACGGTAAATGGTGAAAGGTGAGTAAGAAGTAATTTTTCAGCCACCTGTAAAATTCATGTGATCCAGACAGAGCTCGATTTTTTGTATAATCAAGATGCCTACAGTACTAATTCTACCCCACGTTGAGCCTTCATAGTTGTGATGGAAGAGAAAGAATGAGACACTGCCTGATGTAGAAATCTCACTGTATGTCTAATAACAAAACCCTGGGACCAAAGCAGGGCTTGGCAGCAGGAGGCTGTATTAAGTCACCTTCTGCAATTAAGACCTCAAAACTTACAAAGCTGCAAGATCTAGTGGAAGTCCTTGATGCTTAGGGAAGAATATCCCAATATGCTATTACTTTCCCCCAGCAAATGCAATTTGCTTGCAGTCTGTCTTAGTTTAGTTTTGATTTTTTGTTTTTCCTCTTTTGAAGGCTAAGGTTCAGCCAATTTTGGCATCTTTTGCATCTTTTAGTATGCACTTAGATTTTTTTGCTCATAAGGTAATAACTACTGGTCCCTGCCAATGCAATATGGAGTAGGAATAGGATAAAATGGCTTGTTGTTGGAAGGGACGTAAAAGATTGTCACCCCCGCCGTGGGAGACACACCTTCCACTAGACTATTTTGCTCAGAACCCCATCCAACCTGGCCTTGAGCACTTTCAGGGATGGGACATGCACATGTTCTCTGGGCAACCTGTTCCAGTGCCTTGCCACCCTCAAATGAAAACAATGCCTCTGTTAACAGCTAATCTAAACCTACTTTCCTTCAATTTAAAGCCATTCCTCTTCATCCTGTCACTACACACGCTGGTAAAAAGTCTCCTGCCTTTCTCTTAGGCTTCCTTAGGCCAAAATTAGGCCAGTCTTCTCTTCCCCAGGCTGACCAATCCTAATTATTTTATTCTTTCCTCAAAGGAGAGAAGCTCCAGCCTGTAAAATAGGTAGGGCATCTATTACCATGTGATCATTATTGTATCTATTCCTTAATTTACGTGGCTTCTCTGTTGTACACCTTTCAATTAAGGAAGGAAAACACAGCTTGAATTTCTTAAACTGTTACTGTGTGTTTTGGATAAACCAAGGGGCTATCTGGGCTGGAGAGATTTTTGGCAGTGCTGATCACAAATAAAATACTTCCCTTTTTCTTCTGCTCTAGCTCTCTGTTTCCATCAGGAGACAGCAGCTGTCTTGCTCAGTTTCTGGCTGGAGTTTTTTTGTTCAAAAGTTTTCTGTGCCCACTAATACAAACTCATGTTTCCTCTGAAAAGCATACTGTACTTTTTTCCAGAGCACCATTCTTTCTTGGCTGTCTGCCCTGTATCACTTCAAGAAGAAAATAAGTTATGAATGTTCTAACCTTCCTCAAAACCTGATCTTTTCTGAAGCAAAATTTTCAAAAGTCCTATTTTGAGCTAAAGGAAAAGTTACCTGAACTGTTTCAATCAAGCAGTGTTTTCTGTCAGTCAGATGATGGTGAAAGTCTCTAAAAGTCTCAGTTTCAAGACTTCATTGTGCAACAGATTCAAAGATACTCTGCAGTTCTTTTATGAGCATGAAGTTCAGAAATACAGAGTTCTGAAAAACTGTATTTCTATGATGCAGTGAAGGTAGGGAATAACAAAGAACAGGTCCATGACAGACTTGTTCCTTTTTGTCACTCATCTGTGGCAATCAATCAGTTTAAAGTTTTCTAACTTCCCCTTCTATTTTCTTTCTCTTCATTTATCTTTTCAGTTTCAGTGGATAAATCCAAATTAAAAAGTATAGAATGATGGAAATTGTTACTATTGCTGTATTTTCAGGGGGATTTTTTTTTTTTTCTGATTACAGGTTGTTATATGAACATCAATATTGACATTGTTAACATCTTCATGCCAGTTAACTGTTCGGATATGTTCATCAAAGAATTGTACACTTATGAAAGTGAAGATAACCTTACTGTCATCTTTTGGTACTTAATTTATCCAAGTTTCTTACAAAGATAATTTATTGCTTAGAACGACAGCCATAGCCTCTCATAATTAGATCATTACTTTTTCTCCAAAAGTGGTATTTGGGAAAAAATAAATTTCTTACACATTAAAAAAAAAATATTGGCACTGTCAAATCTTCAAATTAATATTGACCTCAATAAACTTTCAAGTTTAATTAATTTTAAATGGAATCCTAGAACAGTTTTCTGTGAATAGCCAAGAAAGAGAATGTTAGCCTGAAAGAGTTGTTTCAGAAACAGTAATTGCTGTTGTAATCATTAAAGACTAATTGTAATCCTTAAAACTAATCTCAACATCTGGTAATGTATGAGTTTTAATATATTATTCTAATATATTAAAAGGACTTCCAACGGTAATATATGCAAGAAAGAACTAAATATTACTTTCACTGATGTTAGCCTACTGTACTGCTGAGATGATCTGGTAACTTGCTAAGATCAGCTAACCTCATTGTTCAATGGCAAAAACACATCTGTCTCAGAATGAAGCAATCCCTGTCTCAAGCCACACCAAAATCACAATTTATTTTATACATGACTGCCGTGCACAACTGTGAATGAATAAGTATTGTGAAAGAGTTACAACAAAATAATAAACCCTTGAGATTTGTTCATATACAGCTAATTTAGCTCAGTGGCATGCATTACAAATAGATCAGTGCTCAAGAGAAGTCTTAGGGTGTACTTGTTAAACATACAAATCATGGTGTTATTTAAAAAGAGATATTTTGAAAATAGAAACAATTTTAATGACCTTAAGAAGCATTCTACACACATAAAAATTTGTTTCAAGTAATTTTCAGGGAATTAGTTGTCTTTCAGTTTCAATTTTTATTCAACAGAGACTGACTTTTAGATGTCAGGTCTCCTAGGCAATAACAAAATTACTTGGTTACTTTATATAAATTTACTTATATCAGAATTAAACTTATGATGATACCTAAGAGGGTATTTTGCGAAGGTAGAGGTAGAGTTTTTTCCAGTGTTGACAGCTCTGCAGTTTCATGAAGGTTAAGGATATATTTTGTATAAGCTGAGATAGGGAACTGCTTAGTTTCATAGAGATTAGTTTTTCTAAAAATTTAGGTAATGTGTTCAGTCATTGGAAGGTTATTGTCCTTGCAAAACTGTTGATATTTTATAGTATAGAATATGGGATGTACAATGCTGTGCAAGGGAATAAAACAGCTATAAATATAATAGCTTTGAGCTCCTAGAATAAAAATTTGAAGAAAAGTTTTTATAATTTATTTTTAAAACAAATATTGTAGTGTTTTGTATTTTTGTTTTCTGTCATAAAATACAGGTTTTAAGGAAATCTCCATGAAGGTTAACAATATTTTAACAATTATGATTTTTTTTTTTTTAAAGGAAGAGTATGCCTTACAATGCTGACACCTCTTCACATTCATGTGTATCTGCCTACTTTCCTTAGGGCATACCCGTATGTAGAGACAGCAGTTCTCTTCAGCACTGTGACTCAGTTCTCTCCACAATTTACCCAGCCTCATCACTTACAGCTCGATCAGGAGAGATCCTGTGGCTTCAATCACTTGTTGTGGTTCCATTTCCCCCTTGTGGCATCTCTGACATGCTTGCTGTGTGGGATATTCCCATTAAAAGTTGCAATGTGACTTCAGGATAACCTCTATCCCTTCATATGGCAGAGAGGAGGAAGCACAGCACAAACATCATCCATGTGCCTGGTGTTGTCCATGCTGTCAGCTGCTCCAGGGTTTGTGCAGCCCTGGGAGGCTTAAGTCCTTGTTTGGCCTCAGCAACGTGGTGATGGTTGTTGCATGACAACATGAAGAAAGTTACCCTAAAGTTAGAACAGATGAACTAACTAACTATTAGAAGTCTCTGTAGAAAACTTCCACAATTAATGCCTAAGACTTTTAGCAGTCTAAGACAAGCATTGTCAAGGGTTGTCATAAAACAATAGGAATAATATCTAAGTGAGCTTCCATTTAACACCAATGCTGCTAACCACAATTTACCTGCCCTGAGTTGTGACCTGCAGCTACTCAGGTGACCACAACCACCCACTGTGGGTGTAACTTGCAGGTTGCTGGCCAAGGGCAAAGAAATTATTTCAAGTGGCTGACAAACTGCCTGTGTGCTGGGATCAATGATTCATTTCCTTTCCCAAAACAAGATCTAAGAAGGAAAAAGGCAAGTAGGAGGAAGAGGTTCAAGAGGAAGGAGTATGTGCTTTATACAGCTGGTCTTGAGGTGTGAAGCTCCTTTTCATGGGTCTTTTTAGGTGCTAAGAATGTGTGTGGGGAAGAACACAGTAAGTCCATATGTTAGAAATACTTTATTGTTTTGCTAAATGCAATGATGGGGCAGGATGGATAAGAAGGCATCTGAAGGGCAGATTGTTTATACAAGGCAAGACTAAATCCCTATAATTTAGAGTTATTCTTTACCCAAGATGTCTCCTACCCCTCTAGTAATATTTCTTCTCTTTGTTACTTGCTTTTATTTAGTTTTACTTTCTGTGCTGGTCATATTTTCCAGAATTGGCTTCTAAATGGGCAAACATAATGCTGAGCTGTGAGGGTCTGTAGTCTAGCATACCTGTGCTTATGTTTTTACATTGGGTGAGAAATTTTAAATCTTGAGATATTATCTAATAAATCTTGTTTCTATGTTTTGGGGTTAGCGGGAATCTTAAGGATAAGCACCTTCTTGATCACTGTGGAAAATGTTCCTTTAATTATTTTTAAGGAAACATTAAACAGGACAGTAAATAATTTGGCCTTTGCAAGGCAAAGGATTGTCCCCAACTGGAGCATCTAACAGATTTTTCATGAGCTCTTCTGTACTTTTTTTAGTGCAAAGCCAGTGTTAAAATTAATTCAGGATCTGCTTCCAATTCATTCTAGCACTGAAAGCTTTGGAAAATGTCATATCTGAGAGAGACATATTATTTGAACCAACATAGAGTCTGTGTAATATAAATATTTCAGCACACAAGAAGAACAAGAGCAAATCTGAAATTACGTACTTTCTCCTGTGTTTGCCAAAGCATAAGCATATTTAACTGCACAGAAAAGAGTAGAAATCCTTGTATATCAGTTAATATCAGAAGAAAATCTGACCTGCTTATCCTTAAAATGTATCCTTTAAAATGTAATGGCATATTTATTTCATGTTGTATTTTAATTCTTTTATTGGAGGTTAGTTTGTTTTAAGTTTCTGAGGTGATGAAATAGCTAGAGGGAAATGAAAAAAAGGGGAGGAGGTGAACGAGGAAAACATCTTTCATCCTTCTGTTTTTATATGCAAGTAAAAAAGAGAAGAGATACTACTAGAGGAGTTGGAGGCATCTTGAGTAAAGATGAACACTACATTATGGGGATTCAGTATATTTATTTTTTCAGTGTGTGTGGCTGAGTTTGGTCATGCCACCCCTGTACATAGTGTCTGAGCTTCATAATTTGGCACCTGTACATATTTCCTCTGAAAGGTATTTTGCAGCTTGCTTTCAGAGAGTTTCAGAGATTCTGTTTTCAAAGACCTATCAGGAAACAGCTTTGTGATTTTGATTCTTCTCTCTTGAAAATTATATTTCTGTAGAAGAAAAATAGTGAAACCTAATTTATTTCCTGAATAGTCTTGGAAAAGATCAAATGATCAGCTAATGAATGGATTAGTGCTTTTTTTCATTGCTTTACGAGCCTCAGATATTTCCCAATGGAAATATATAAATAGATTTTGATAACAAACAAAGGGAAGATCTATTTTATTCCAGAAGCACTAATGCTGAAGGGCATGTCAAATACTGCAGGGTTTTTTTTTTTGGTTTTGTTTTGGTTTGGTTTTTTTTTCGTTTTCCTAGAGGAGAGAAACTGAAAATCACCAAGGATTTTGACCAAAGATTTTTTTTTTTTTTAAGTGGTGAAAAGTAATTAAAAGTAGTAAGCACACAAGTGATTTCCAAATTCTAAAAGGGTATTAGAAAAATATGAAGCACTGGGAGGTATATGAAAATCTGGAGGCTTATGCATATAGAACCATAAATGCCTATGCATCACCTGTTCCATTTCAAGGTCAAGGAAAATGAAAATGTTCCATATTAGGAACTGAGCTAATCAATAGTACTGCAAGAATAAAAATCATGTATGTTTTATATAGTAAAATAAGTAATTTTTATGTCCTTTTTTTTCTTTTCTCAAGTTCTAATTTGAAAGGGTGGGTATTGTGAAAATGTGGCAATCAACTGAAATTCTTGCCTTTCTCTAGGAATCTGTTGGGACCAGATGCTTATGCTTTTGCTAGAAGGCGATAGTGTTTCATTTTAAACACAAGTTATATTGCAGAGCTGTGGAATTACAAAAGAAATTATGGATGAGCACATTTTTTTTCACCTCAGAAGACCTTTTACAAGTTTCAAATCTTAGATTTACAAACACATATTAAATAATCATGAGGCAGCTGGCATGCATCTTGGGAAGATGTCAAGAAGCAAAAAACACTTCATGTAATATAGAGAGATGATATATTATTAAAATCTCATCTATCCTTAACAGTAAGATAGTATTGTATCATATCCTCATATTTTCTTAATAGTAATGCATGCTTTATTCTGGAACTATATCTGGGCAACTATTGATCCAAACTGAAGCTTGTCCATGCCTCATATAGATCCTACTTGAATTTCTTTTTCAAATCTACTACTTATTTTCTTAGGCACACAGTATATTAGTACAGAAAATATTTTATTACCTCATACAGTCCTTTGTCTCGTTATTATATATCTCACAATTCTTGTAAATTCAGTTATTTACAGACATAAGGCAGGAAAGTTTAAAAAACAGGAAAGAAAAAGAGGCTAATCTACTTCATGTTAGTCAGTTTTCTCTCTTTTTCTCTCAGCTTCCAAGAAAGGTTACACCAAATAGTGGGTCTCTGTTGTCTAGCAGAGGGTTTAATATAGGTACCAACAGCCACCTATGTCTTTCATTTGAAAAAAAATTGGATACACCACTGTTCATTTCTACAACTTGTTGTTGTGAGGTGGTACAAGAAGAGGAAAAATGTTATGAACTTTGCTCCTTCTGAGGAAAAAGATTGTTCTATGGCACAATCAAGGATTTACCAGGAGAAAGGGGAGAAGAGAACCTCTTCTTGATAGGATTATAGTCTGTCTAAGTTTATCTGTAGAAAAAAAAACCCAAATCAAACTCAACAACCCTCAAAGGTTTCACATTTTTCTTTCTATTTTGTAAGCAGTTATATGTCTGGATTTTAAAACTCGCTGCTAATTTTGGCTGAGCTGTCACATATGTGACCCTGCACCAGTTGTTTAATTTCCCTGAGCCTCAGTAAGCTTGGCAGAACAACAAGACAAGAACATAAGACCACTGGAAAAAACAGATGGAAGAGGAAAATAATTTTTGCACAAAGCTTTACACCATGCTTTGAGATGAGTTATTTGAGAGAAGGATGTGTAGCAAGAAATGGGCTGGATGAGACTCCAAAGAAATTACCTAAACTAGGTAAGTCCAGGTAAGTCAATTTAAATCAAAGGAATAATCCCATTGAGTTTTTGATGTGAAGTGGAATCTGCCCATCCATTTTTGTACACGTATGGTTGTGCACATCGTGTCTGTGTGGGAGAGGATGCTGGAGAAGTGCAGACAGGACAAAGAAGCATTTAAGACCTTGTGATTACAGTTTTGAATCACTCTCATGCCATCATAAGCAACATGAAAACATGCAGACAAATGTTTACTTTGCATGGAAATTTCTCTAATTGCCTACATTCATGGATAGCTTGAAAGTAAAAACTGGCTTTAAAGTAAAATAAAGTACATTTCCTCATTTCCTGTATCTTGTGGGGGTTTCTTTGGTTTGGTTTGGTTCTGGGTTTTTTTTGGGGGGTGTGTTTTTTTGTTTTGTTTTGTTTGTTTGTTTGTTTGCTTTTGGGGTTTTGGTTTTTTTCTTTTTTCGGTTGTTTGTTTGTTTGTTTGGTTTGTGTTTTTTTTAGTTGGTTTGTTTTTTTTCTAAGCTGCAAAGGATCTGTCTTGTGTTAAGTAGACTCAGGGCAGGAAACTGTATCTGGACAAGGAAGCCAGGTAGCTTGCTACTAAAGTTTTGGCTAAATGATATGAAATGGTTATTGCTTAAAAGATTACTCCTAGAACTCTGGAAACGAGTCAGTATTTTTAGGTTTTCCTTGTAAACTCAATAACTGAATAAGTATCTTCTGGACCTGTGTTTCTTATTATGACTTACAAAAAAAAGTATTAATGACTTAATGACTGGTGACTGAGGCATACTCTTATTTTTTTTGCATTCTATAAACACAATTAAAACAAATTTGAACCAAAAATATGGGCAAATGTTTCCACTTGATCTTTCTGGGTAGAAAATCAAGGGCAAATCATATAATGACAAATGTTCTTTTGACAAACTACAAATTGCTTTAAAGCCGGTGTAAGCTGACAAACATGGATAGGGCACTGCAGAGTTCAGAGGCTGTTGTTAGTCAGGATTTTGGGGCAATTACATTTCTATGAGTGTCAATAGTAGCTCATCTCTATTCTGTTGAAGGCAGAAATTTGTTCAGCCACAGGCATCAAAATATAATCAATATACTTCTAGGAAATTATTCAAGCCAAATGTTTGTGCCAACTTAACAGAAGTGCTAATTTGTCAGACAGTATGAGAAACTACTTGTGTCTCTGTAGTGAGGGTTTTTTTTTTAAATAATATTCCAATGCCAATAGATACTGACTTGTTCTAGGGGACCTGAATTTGCTAAAAACTTTAAATATCAAATTACTCTTTTCTTCATATTGCTGGACTAACTTGTCTCTTAGGTTCTGTCATCTGTGATTTCTCTAAGTACATTGGTAATTATTTTAGTGATGCTGCAGAAATGAAAAGAAAAGCAATAAACAATATGCTCACTTGTGTATTTTAAAGTATGAAATTTATGTCTATCATTTTAGCTTTTCCAGATTGTTGAACAGAAGAAATTAGAAATGGTCAAACCCCATAAAAGTATGAGATAGACTTGTCCCTAATTAGAGGTTTCAAAATTTCTGATGGTACAGTCAGTAAAGGAGAAATAGTTTAGAGATTTTTCGCTGAATTCATTACTTCACCATGTCATAAATTTTGTATGCTCTTGGAAAGCAATATGGAGAGAATACATGTTCTGATCACATTGAAATCAAAAGCATGTTGCCTTCAGAGGTGTTAGAATATCACTGAGAATTTTTTCAAATTTCACAGTACAGTCTATTTTATTTTTGTGTAATTTATCAGCTGGAATATGTCTGCAAAGAGGCAGTATCTATAGGGATGTAATTGGAAAGAGTATCAGATCACTATTGATCAGTAGATACATGGAATCACTTTGAATTTGAAACTAAACTATTAATAGATAATGTCCTCCAATGGATGTCAATAATTTACATGCTTATGGAGTGCTCTATGCAGCCTTTTCAGTGTACCAAGAGAAATCTCTGTTCAATAGCATGCCATTGCTTTATTTATATATCTAGATGTTTATTTATTAAATAAACACAATCAAAAATTAAAGCTCTCCCTTCTGGTTCTTTGATGAAAGTGATACAAGGATTCTTTTAATCCTGGCAAAAATTCCACACCCGTGGGCCTGCTTTGTGAAGCTGTCCAACAGTTGGCCAGGTACTGATTCCACAGGTTAGGATGTTCAAGATAATATGTTTTAAAAGCAAAACCTTTCCCTCAACTTTGGCTGCTCTTTGAAGGAAGTTAGGGATATAGTTAAATTTTAAAACTATATTAGCCATTAACAGCTGCTGGCTGAGGAGTCTGGGTTTTCCTACTGACACTTGGATTTGGTGTAGCTAGTATCCAAGGGTACCTCTGAATTCCCAAAAAGAAGGTTGAGCAGGTTTCTCCAGCAAGGCAAAGGTGCTGTGTCCTTCATTCACCTCTGGATGAAAGAAGTAACCCAAACCCTTGAGGCTGGTCACTATAGAAGGTAATTTTCAGGGGAAGGAATATTTGTATAACCATCATTTCACTATAATAAGGAATTCATCAGTTAATCACTTCAGTTTTAGTTATATTGTTAAAATGTTAGCAATATAAAAATATTGATAGAATAAGCTTTTTCAAATATTTTAGAGCCTGACAGCAGCGTACAATTACTATTTAGTGGAAAGGGTAAAACAAGAGCATCCAGTTAAATATATTGAGGAAGATCACAGGATCATAGAATAGTTTGGGTTGGAAGGCACCTTTAAAGACCATCCACCACTCCCCTGCAATGATCAGGAGCATCTTCAACTAGATCAGGTTTCTCAGAGCCTTATTCAATCTGACCTTGACTGTTTCCAAGGATGAGGAATTCTCTCCTGGAAACCTGCTCCAGTGTTTCACCACCCTCAGTGTAAAAAAAAAAAAAAAAAAAAAAAAAAAAAAAAAAAAAAAAATTCATGATATCTAATCTAAACTGACATTCCTTCCATTTAAAACGGTTACCCCGTGTGCCATCACCAGAGGACCTGCTGGAAGGTTTGTCTTTCTAATACTCCCCCTTGAGGTATTGGAAGGTGCTGTAAGGTCTTGTCAAAACCTTCTCTTCTCTGGGCTAAGCAGCCCCTGCGCTCTCAGCCTGTCTTCACAGGAGAGGCGTTGCAGCCCTCTGATAAATTTTGTGGACTCCTCTGAACCCACTGCAAAAGCTTCACATCTTTGTTGTGCTGACAGCTTCACGATAGATATTTCTACTAGCATGATCAGATTTCGTTGATATATATTCAGTAGATTGTCATTTGTTAGTTTTCCTGGTGAGAATGTGATAGCACTGCCTTCCCCATTTGAGTTATTCATTTTGTAGCTTTCAAATGAGCAGTGTCAGGCTTGCTCTCTTCTTTACATTAGCTGAGCAGTGAGTTTTCAGAAGGATTAATATATACTCCTTCAGCTTTCATGCCTCTGTGCTGTCCCGAGACTCATAAAGCAAGAGGGATTGATAGTTTCAGCATTTTACTCATGTAATATGGGGAAATCATTTAGAAAGTGATTTATGGTGTTGCAGTGATACGGTTCATAAAGGATAATGCCTTTCTACTTTAAATTCACATTCTATTACATAGGAAAGGCTTTGGCATTTGAAAGAAAAGTCAGCTGTGGTATCATCAATTTATAGCAGGTTATTTGAATGTGAAATAGAGGGAAACACCCCATCAAACACTTTATTCCTAGTAATGTTAGCTTCCCTGATAGTTAATTAGTCATGGAGAGTTCCATTTGACAATTAGCCATAGATTTGTGGTTGTGATGAAGAATGGTTGAAGAGAAAACGAGAGAGACAGTAACCTATACAGCATTTCTGTAAGTGTAAGAGAGGTAATTTATTCAAGGGCAAGCCTTTATTCTTCTGTCTTTGACATGTTAAGATGACACAAAATGGGAAGGTTGAGACAGGCTTACCTAGCTTATTCCCACTTCAATATTCAGCAGCAATAATGAGATTAGAATATATTTTCTTGTTATCAGCTGACCTGATACTTTTCAATACACAGTAGAATGAGAGCTATTATAGCAGTCCCCAGATATTTGAGTCTATTCCCATTCCCCTTTCATCTTCCACACTTTTTTATTACCAGTTCTGATTTAAATCATAGCTTAGTTCTTTGCTCTCAGTTTGAAACCAGATCCTACCCATCAGCATGGCTGTTTGTTGATTTTGGGAGCTACTCTGCCTGTGGTCACTGCTCCTTGCCTAGTGATCACAGGAAGCAAGCAAGAGCCTGCTGATGCAGTAATAGCACAGCTAGTTCTCTCTGGGGATTGTTTTTTTATTTTTGAAGGTACACAAACATAACTGAAAAAACATAGTTTTGGTACTGCACTGGCATGGGCTGTGGAAGGAAGAGAAATATCATCATACAGGAAATTGGTTGAAATGACAGCAGAGAGGGATTTGTTGATTTTTTAATGACATATATCAGTTCTTTTAACCTGTGCACAGGAGCAGAATGACAGGCTTAAGGGACATACCTAAATCATTGTAAAGGTTAATTGAGACCAGTCCCTGCATTAAGTGGCTGAACAAGACAGCACCTCTCTTGCTATGTACAAGGAAACACCAGAAGAAGACGTTTTTTATATCAAAGAGAAGACTAACCCTGCCTTCTTTATTCTTCTTCCCTTAATATTTAACTTCTCTGAATGCTGACACAGTGAAGTATGGGAATATTCTGACTATTTATTGGCATCATATGGAAAAGCTTTATCAAAGACACAACATAAACCTCTGTGTATTCTTAAATTTTCCCTATAAATTTTAGTGAAAAATGTGACTAAATGCAAATGTCAAAATCTGGGAGGAACAAACAGAAAGAAAGAACAGAAAGAAAGTAAGAACTTTGGTACAGTCTTTTAAGGAGGGATATGAAGTAGGAGAGTAGCTGTTTAACTTATTGAGGTTCAAATCAGGAAAGAGGCATAAAAGGTTTTGGTAACTCTTACATTTGCTCAGCAGAATTGGTTCTCACTAAGGAAATGTCATTTTTACTGTTTGGATCACTTTTCCCAGATATTTTCACAAGTGGGCCT
Source organism: Erithacus rubecula (assembly GCF_903797595.1). Lineage (NCBI taxonomy): Eukaryota > Metazoa > Chordata > Aves > Passeriformes > Muscicapidae > Erithacus > Erithacus rubecula. The sequence continues at coordinate 93,275,254 of NC_136689.1, read as the reverse complement.
TTAGCTAATCCTGAATTTATGTGGTTTGCTCTCTTCCTCTGAAGTCCTTAATAAAAATGTCAGATTCCATAGGATCTTATAAATGACCTTGTTGGTACCCTGTAGTGATTGTGTGCATAAAATCTTCAAATCTAGAGTGCTTCATAATTATCCACTATATTTCATCACTGCACTCAGAGACTGTGGTTAGTGTTTCTTAGGGGTCTTATACAGGCTTTATATACAGGGAATATGGAAAGGCAAGAGAACTGCAAGACTAGAACAAAAGTACTTACTATGAATTCCTTTAGCTTTGTTTGCTGCTGCTACTTTTTTTCTAAGAAGAAGATAAATTCCAAGAAAGAGGAGGTTCAGTTCCATCTCTTTCGAATATTGCTTCCAAACCTGCATTTTCTGCCCTTTCTTCCTTTTACCTCTTCTTACCTGTCTCTTAAAGCAGTGGCAAGTGCTGCCATAAACCTGTCTCCTGTTATTGGTGACATAAGAACAGAAAACATTTTTATGTGGAAGGAGCCTTAGTAGTTATAGCAAACCACTTATCTTTTTAATAAAAAGCATATATTTTTTATGCTTTACCTTTTTTATTAGTAACTGCAGTAGCATTCAGTACTCTGTAAAATGACATTTCTTTCAGTCACTTTCAGAGTTGCCTCAAACCTGTGGTATCCAGATCTTGGGGTCACTCAGGCCTTTTATCTGTGCTTGTAGGGGCATGATTACCACAGCTATGAATTTCCTCGAAAATTATTAAAGCTGTGAAATGGCCTAAATATATAGGAATTTGCAGCATTGAGACCAAATGTATAATTTTCTTTTTGATGAAAGGCTGTTGCTCAGTTTGGATCCCTGTGTTGCAGGGGTCAGAGGAGATGAAGGCTCTGGGAGGTGAAGACAGTGCTCTGCCATTCTTGAGCTTGAAAACCAAATCTCCTCTGAGAACCAACTGTAATTAACACTCATTTTTCTGGGTAATGGAGGATTTTGGTGCCCAAGAGAAAAGCACAAATAATACAAACCTATGTAAATTAAGTCTGGAAATACGGGATCTGTGCAAAGCCCATGAATCCCACTGCCATGTACATAAAACGTTACTGATTTCAGTCTTGAGATGACTTGTGTTAAATTTAACCTGGATCACTGAGAATTTCTGCTTCGAGAGATATAAACATGGGTAGGTTTCCACTGCAACAAGGTGGATCTGAGAGGCATTCTATGATTTTTCAAATGTGATATGATGGCAGTACTGGATGCCAGTAAAAATTCTGCAAGTGTCCAGAGCCCTCAAGTCTCGTATGGAAAAAGATGAGAACACACCTGAGGAAACCACATAGGTAGAATTAGCCTTGTATCTTCTGAATTTAAGAGAAAATAATGAAATTTCATTGTAAGCATGGCCTTATAATGGAAAGCAGGATCTTGTCACTAGGTATAAGGAAGTTAAACCTCTTGAAATCTCCAGTCCCATGCATTAGGACAGTTTTTGAGTGTTAAACTTAGGAGCAAAATATCCATGCGTGAAAATTAACAACTAAGGGCTCAGCAAAATTCAAATGAAACCTCCTAATCTTTCATTCAAAAAATGGTGCTGAATAGAGCGATACTTTCAGGTGTCCTCCAAGCAGAAATTCAATTTCAAGTGCCTTCGTTTTGATCCCATTGTGTTATGGATTACTGAGCCTAAATCCTGAATTACAAAATAAATCACCTCTAAATTACTTCTGTGAAGCATGTTTCACACAGTTCCTGTTGAATCATGGAGCCTTAAGACAAGACATACTTATGGATCTGGTGAGAAGGTCTAGAGAGAATGGTTTGGAGTAACATAATTTTTTCTGAATCCATGAGAAATTGGTAGAAAAACTTGGAGTTTATTTTTTTTTAAATTTAAATTATACCTAAAATAAAAACGCAGCTAACTTTTTTATGTGTACTAACTTGGCTAAAGGTTATTTTACTATAAAAATATTTTTATCCAGTGTTTTTTTTTCCTCTCCTGCAATTATTCTTTGGAAACCTTATTTATAAAAGGAAATACACACTTCAGAAAAAGATATGCCTAACATCCAGTCAGTGGAATTTCACAATGGTGCCCCAGATGGGTATTGCCATACTAGTCCTTTTATATTTGTATGGAGACCTCAGATTCAACATACCCCTCATAACTTAAATTTTACTCTTATAAATAAATCTTTTAAAGATTACCCTCCCTGGAAAGTTAGCTTTTATATTTTTCAGCATATGTCTTAATATAATCTTTGCTGACATAAATTTGCAGAAAGGATGTTACCTTAGCAGAGGGGCAAAAAAACAGATGGTACAAGAATTCTGGCTATATTTTCAGGAATTTTGAATCTGGCATGTAGTTTTATCTGAAAAACAGTGTGGCAGAGAGGAAGAAATTCAGAACATAAAAATATTTTATGTATTCTTCTCCAAATGAAAATTTTCACTACCTTATTTTGAAACTTAGTTTGGTACTATTTTAAAAATAGGGTGAATAGCACATTCCATGAAATGTTTAGGAAAGTGTTATTTTTTCCATGATGCTGAAGTAATAAGTTCAAAAAGGCTCTTTGGATGGATGTGAAATGAAATGGAGTCATCAATAGAATTCATTATTGATGAATAATGATTACTCTCACCGTGCAAGTAATTGGTATTTTCGGAAAGCTTCTGGCTAAGTTGTTCAGTAAGAGGAGAATTCAGACAGTGGTAGCTTCCTTTGATACCTCATCTTCTAATTTCTTTGGATGATCCCTCCAGAATTATTGAGTTTTGTTTTGAAGGTTACTAAGATAGAAGAATTATATCTGATGTAGACATGTCTCTCATATTTACTGCATTTTGTCATGGATTTTTATAAGCACTTCATTGCTCTATGCCTTTACAGGGTATACCTTGGATATAACAGTTTTCATATTAGTTGTTGTATCTTATAATTAAGTGTTGTAGAGCTTACAAAACTGTTATCATAGATAACCTATCTCTCTTTTAATATTCATATATACAGAGTATATTTTCTGTGGTCCTTCACACATTATTTTGAATACTTGATATTTAGAACACATCCTGCCTCATTTCAGCAATTGGTTCTCTATTTTTCAGGGGCAAAAGAAAGTTTTAGAATCTTCTAGGGTTCCTGGGCTCATTTATTTACACGGTTCACTCCTACACCTATTCTCATACTTCTATTTATAATGCAATAAAGTCAGTCATTGTCACTGAAAATGCAGTGATATAGCAGTAATGGACCACTAATTCTGTAGCCTTCATGCCATTAAACTACGTGTAAATGAGCAGTGCAGAGAGTTAGGGGTGGAGTAGAACCTGGCATATATTCAGGAAAATGCATTTCCTTTTTTAAAGTGAAATGCTGGATGGCTTCACTCATATTTTTGCAGAGGGGACCCGCCTAGCTGATGGGAGCACTGCAAGCCCTGCACCATCAGGGGAAGAGCTGGGGTGTGGAGGAAGTTAGTTTGGAGATTTGTCAATGCCTCAATCCAAGCACACTATGAAATAATTGTCACAGTACTTGATTAAAAAACAATGGTACCGCTTTAGATTTTCCACCAAATCTCTCAAACCTCTCGCAAATACCATCAGACTCAAGTGCTCACTAGTAAGAATAAATAGCATTTAATAAAAGTAGAACATGCAGTGAAATAAATAATCCTATTTTCTATTATTAAGTCACTTGCTGGATTTCTCACTAAAGTTGTGATAGCATTTTTTAATAGATTTTAACCAAGTAAAAGGCTCAAGAAAGCCCTGGTTAATATTTCATAGGAAATCCACTGCAAAACTGGGAACAGAACCCAGATCCAAGGTGGCCATGGTTTTGACTACCATGGAGATGACAAGAGTTTGCAGAAAGCTTCACTACTTCAGCTGTGTCTAGTTTTGTAGATTGAATAGTGTGGCATCATATGAATGATTAGAGTGGGTCTCGTCATTCTTGGGTGATTCATTCCCTCACACAGCTGGGGAATTGGACTGTCCAGAGCTTCTGCCCTGGGCCAGCCTGTGCCAATGCAATCATATGCTCTCACCAGTCACAGGCAGGGGAAGAGCCATAATTGCCCCTTTTTTCATTTGGGCATGTCATTCTGGTCTCAGAGGGAGCCATGGGACCAAGTCCATCTGACAGCTGCTCACTGGCCATGTCCTTTGGGGGTCAGTTCTGAGGCTAATTCTCTGCAATTTGGTTTTAATGAACTGAATGATGAGGCAGAGAAGATATTCACTGTGCTCTCAGCAGATGATAGTCGGCAGGGCTGTTCTTAAGGAGGATCTTTGTGGCCTGAAAAAATGTGAGAAGTAAAACATGACAGGTAGAGTCCTGCATGTGAGATGGAATAACCCTGTGCACAGATACAGTTTGTAGATAACTAATTGGAATCCAGCTTCAGAGAAAAGGCAATCATGTTGAACTGACCATCAGTCAGCAGTGTGTCTTTATACTGAAGAAGGCTGGTTGCACCCTGGGTTGTATTAGCATCACTGTTGCCAGCAGTCAAAGGTGCCTCTTCCCCTCTGCATTGACCGTGAAATCGATTCTGAAGTACTGCATCCATTTTGGACTCACCAGTGAGATGCTCAAGGGTGTGGAGAGCAAGGTGTATGGGGAAAAACTGAGAGGATTTGGCTTGAACAAACCCAGCTTTTATCTGAAAGCTCTAAGAAGAAAATACTGAGACACCATTCTGTTATTATGTCCAGAGCTGCCTAGTAGGAAAATGTATAGAAGATAGAATTAGACTCCTCTTGGAGACACATGGTTTTGAGATGAGAGACATAAGTTGGAAGGGGAGAATTTTCTTCTAGGTGTGATGATTGTCAGATATAATTCTATGTTAGAAACAGAGGTATTTATTTTAATCTTGAGGATGGTCAGAGACTGGAACAAGTTGCCCAAAGCATCTTTGGAAGTTCCATTATTTCAGAGATTGATTCAGCTAGACAAGAACCTGTGCAACTTACTTGAAGTGGACCTTTGTAGAGCAATAAGTAGAATGAGATAACTTTGAGAGGTCCCTTCCAAACCGATTTCGTGAATCTTGCTAGATTTGTGTAGTCATTACAAGTTTTGCCATGGAATGTAGGAAGCTGTTTATCCTGTAAGCTATTGGTTTGAACCTTAAAAATGAGAGTTATATGGACACGGAGCAATTATGACCAGCTCTGTTTTCTGTAAGGCTGTCAGACCTTCAGTGGCTATTTTAAATTGCAGTCCACTGAAAAAAAAAAAAAAAATTTAAAAAACAAATTATTGACTATACTGTAGAGTTTACTGATGGCAGATTACACCAATCCCAGTTACTTTACTCCCTCCCTGATGCCATTTGGACTATATCAGTTTTCATTACAGGAGTTTCTATTTTTACAATTATGACGACTTTCCTGCAAGGTTTCTCATGCTCGTTTCATTCTGTTCTCTTGAACTGATGAAGTGACCTCAGTGCCCCAAAGCACATCATTCTTCTGTTCACATCAGTGGATTTTCTTCCTGTCTCCACCCATTCATGGTTTTGTGGCTGTCTTCTATAGCTGACTGGCTTTGTGGTACTCACTCCAGGATGCTGCAGCTTCCCAGCTTCATTTGTCATTGCGTACAAGATATATAAAGCAGGCTACACTTCAAATCTTACAGTTTAACACTTGTACCTGCCACTTCCTTGTTCTCTGATTGTGAATCACATATATTGAAAATAAATCTTTGCACGTTTGGGTTTCTTCATTGTTTCAAAAATGTTTGATGTGTGTTATCACAGTAGACACAGCTCTGCCTTTACGAGACAGGAAGCAAGAAATATTAAACAAATGAGAGGGACAAAAGTAGCAGCTCCACTGAGGCAGCAGGGCACTTTGCAGCAGAAACTACAAGATGGACTAACAGGCTCAGTATATTCATCAAATAGCTGATAGGTTTATGGCCAGCTCCCCAGTGCATGAGAGATGTGTCTGTAAGAACCGGAGCAACACATTCTCATGTATGTAAGTCCAAACAGAGCACTCATCTGTGAAAATGTTCCAACTGCACTCATGCCACAGAGAATGAGAGGCTGAAAGCAACCACTGGGAAAGTAAAGTGTTTTGAATGTTTTGCAGTTTATTTCTGACTTCCTTGTAGCTGGCAAAATTGAAATTTCTTCTTGAGCTACATTTGATATTGTCAGAGTAAGAAAGCCAGGCTCAGGCCTAGTTAGGTGCTCTTGGACTACTGCTGTGGGTTTGCTAGGCAGGGAGAACAGTGTTTTACACTGTGGCTGATAAATGGTGCATTGATGTGTAACAACATGATAACTTGGGGGTAGATAACCTTAGGATTGGCTAGCAGAAAATAGCTCTAATGCTGGAGTCATACTTAGTGTGGTGACACAATTTTAAAGTACAACCTATATCTTACCCAGTAAGGTAAGTAAATGAACATAGAAAATCTGCAAATCTGTTCAGTGTGGAAATACAGCACCAGGACTGTGTATAGGATTAGGAGAAGGGTGTGTCCTTTCTTTGTTCTATTATGCAAACCAGACAATACATTCAGTAATTCAATCTAATCAGACTTTCACAATCAGGTGCTGGCATAGAACTATAGCAAATATTTCCTGACTCCTTAGCCAGCCACATTTACAGCAATTGGGAAAAAATATGACATGGTAACCCCTTCATTGCCTGTGTCCATCACATGAGAAGCAGCAGTCCTATGGACCCCCTTTGTTCTGATAGGCCATAGCAACATCCATGGCAGAAGAGAAATTGCTGCTTATGTTTTTACTTCTGCCAAGGTTTCTCCACAGCCTCCCTGGAGCAGGTCTGTTCCCACACTTCAGCCTGGTGAGAGGCACCCTAGGTCACCATCAGAATGCTCCTTTTTAATGTTCCTTGCTAATGGATCTTCCTCTGGGAGCCATGAAGTTGTTTATTAGGCATTTGCAGGTACCTGATCTGTCTTGTTATCTGCTGCAAATCAGTCCTCTAAATTGCAAGCAAATCAAGGCTTTTAGTAAATGTATTCAAAAATTAACTGAAGATTCATGTGAGTTTTCTACAACTGCTAGAAATATCATCCAATAATGTAATATCACAGCTTTGCAGAACAGGCTGTTAAAATGCCATGGCATGGGCAGAGACAAATTAATTAATAAATGAACAAAACCACTTGCAATGTAGAAAATTCTACTAATGCTAAAAATACTCTCAAAATCTAACTGTGAAATGTAACAGCATTGATTGATTCACTTTTTAAGCAATTTAAGACATCATTGAGGAACACTAAGAAAATTAATGTTTCAGTGAATGGCAGACATTATAGTATCTGTGCAAGGAATGATCAGAACAGCAAAATGATCCCTGTGCCAGAGTCTTTAAAAAGTAGAGATCACAAATTTTCATGACTGTTACATGAAAAAATCCATTTTAGAAATTAAGTTCTGGATGCAGCTATATATGCATGCAATCTTAAAATGGATTCTGCTTCCTAGGAAGGTCTTTGCCACCCTCAAATCACTCAGAGATATAAATTTACTATCATTCTCTAGTACTGCTTTTCTATTCCTGAGAGATTCCCAGTCCCAGCTGCCTCTCTCAACCCTTCTTTGATGACTGGAGCCAGTTAAAAGGGATAAACAATATTCATCACCCTCTGCAAGTGAAAAGATCTCAGGTTTCTGACATAAAATCTAAAATTCTTGCATGGAAGGGTGTGTGGGTGTGCAGCCTAGAGATTAAATGAAATAATTCTTGCCAGCTTCTGTTGAGCAAATTAAAGCAATAAATACATTTAATTAAATGAATATGTTCAAGGATATTAACTGCTTACAAAAATTGTATTGAAGAAAGCAGTTAAAGTCATTATTGGAAATACTTCTGTATTTTCTTGTAACTCTCTGTGAAAAGCTAGCAACAATATGGACCAAAAAAAAGATTTAAGACAGTACTTGCAGTCATTGACTGCTGGGAAAAGTTCTCCCTTAACTTCAAGAGCATTTAATAAGAGAGCAATTTATGCCTTTTTTATCCTCAGTTTCAATTTTCCTCAATTTTTAGTTTCAACATGTCTCTTTCTGGGTGAACATCTCATGTGTTTCCACCAGTTTAGCCATGGTACTAAAGCTGTGGGATCCCCTGCTGCTTAGATGCAGCCTGAACTGGTGGCTGAGGACATTGTTTCACACTCGAGAACACTATTTAACTGTGCCTCGCTGCCTCTGGCAGGGTACAGCCACAAGGAATAAAGCTGTTCACACGCTGCAAGTGGTTTTTATTCTCTTGAGTCTCCAGATGTGATGGTGTAATAAGACACCTGGATTCAGGGTAGATTTAGCAAGTTGGAGGAGGATGAAAGTTGCACTGGAATAGGTATAATTTAGGTGTAGTATCCTGAAGCTGTCAGACAGTCAAAGCAAGAGTTCTTTGATTCAAAAATCAAACAACACTCCTTATAAGACCATCATGTGTGAACAGTAGCTCAAGTGAAAGGGGCTACCTTCTAGGTAAGATGCACTCATCTTGTGGAATCCTGTATTTTTTGCAAGGTCTGGCAGCTATTACTGGTACAAACTTTCCCACTGTTTAATTTTCTCTTCATTTCTGCTTGGGTCTTTAGGATTTGCACATGTGATCTCTCCCCCCTAAATTCCTTTTCATCCTTTATTTTGAAAATCTAAAATGCTCCCTAATTATTTAATGAGGTTTACATTAATAATTTCAATTGCAGACTTCTCACGATATGTCTTAATTTTTTTGTTCTGGCAGACAGTGTAGGATTGTGTTCCCCAGTCATTAGGACTAACTACCAAACCTGGTTCTAATCAGAAGGATCTAAAAGTACTTCTGAGTCTGGAGCTGCACAGACATATTGACTCCTTGTTTTTATGAGAATGAATTAAGTTTCAGAATCTGGAGGGGTCTGTAGTGTACAGGCATGACTGAGGAAACCTAAACGTGGCCACTTATACCACACTGCTCAAAACTGGGGCCCCAGTCAAGATTGTCTTGAGCTGGTTTTGTAGTTTGAGTTTCTTTGGGGGTGGGGTGTCTGGGTACATTTCTGTTTGGTTAGCTGATTTTTTGGGTTTGGTGGTTTTGGGGTCTTTTTAATAAAAGCTACTATTTCAGGTTAACTGACTTAGTTTTGTCAAGGTATCTTTCTCTTATTTTTCTCTAAGGCAGCTATGGGTTACTCATGTGGGCTGGATCAGGATGACCCTATGCTTTGTAAGTGTTTTCAGTGACCTGGTTGCACCTGTGATAGTGTTTGTTGGTGGAGATCCAGCAGATAATTTCTGGTCAGATTTTAGTTTAAAAAGCAGAATGAAATCAATGAGTCTTGCTGCTTCCACTCTGCTTTAGAGATAAAAGGTTTTAACGAACTGGATGAAGTCCACCCAATTATTTTGCTTACCATGGCCAGAACTGTATGTCTTACTAACCAGGTAAGGACAATTATCCTTGTTGCTGTGTCACTTGTATATCACTCTTATGCATATATCCAGCCCAGGAAGAAATATTCAGACAAATGCATATAGATATGCATCCTGGAAATAAAGTTATGTAACTTACTATTAATTTACCATGCCAATTTAATTAACTTACTAATTTAACTTATTAGACCTGTATAATAATTTCTTTGCATCTGGGATAAAAGAGTTCTGGTTTATTTTTAATTGAATTACAGAATTAATATCACTTAGCTTTTATTTTATCCTACATATGTAAAAAAAAATACCAGAAAATGAACAGAATATTGAATAAATTGAGACTTAACTGTTTGAGATTGAACTGAGATATAAGTGGGAAGAACTGTTATACTAAAGTAAGCACTCTAAAGAGATGGTATCCTTCCTTAGCAGGCTTATGTAGATATTGACAAACAGAAATGGGATAAAGGGATCTGTTTGGAATCCCACTTGTTCATGACATGGAGCAAAAGAAATGGTGGTTACAGTCAGGCCTACTTCATATGGAGAGTTTGTTCTCTCTTTCAATTTTGCAGTTGTCCCCTCCACCTTCACAAGAGTGCTACAGATGTGCACAAGGCATACATTTTATCCATGGAAATACACTGGAATGAGAAACAAAAGGTGATTCAAATTTCTGGATTTCCTCATATCTGGATGTGCACAACTACATTATTCTGTTGATGCTCACTGTATATTTTCACTGTTCCCAATGCAGACTATATTGAGGAGGTGCCAGCATTATTAATGTTGATGTTACCAGTACTACTCAACACAGCATTGCAAACCCCAAATACTCTTGCTTCTGTGCAGCATCTCCTTCTTCCCTTTACTTCACCATCAGTTGCTGCTGGAGTAGCAGCTTGGAGGAGGGAATTGTATTTGTCTTCTCCTTGGGTATCCCACTCCTATGCCTCCCTAAGAAAACCCTGGAGCAGGGTGGAGCAGAACTACAGCACACGTGGAGCAATTGTGAGCCTGCAAATACTCTTGTGGGACTGGGCAATAGAAAGGACTGTAACAGGGTAAGAGATCCCAAAAACCTTTAACAGTAAAAGAGACAATTTGTAGCTCTTTTAATTCCTGGCTTATGGGGGCAGAATGGGAAGGGCAGGTTGGAAGATGAGAGGAAGAAAGGTGAAAGACCTATGTTCTCACAAATGTCAACCATGAAAAGGTTTGTAAAGTATCATTATACTTTTCTGTTATCAGTATTTTAATAAATATGTGAGTTTACGCCTCTCAATACATCTTAGTTACAGACTATGCTTAGTTTTGAAGCACACAGTGTACAAATATTCTATATCCTTCTGCATATAAGAAATATTAGATTTCATTACTTGTTCCTGTCCAGCTTGGCGACACCAAAATTTTGTGACTTTGTTTTGAGCAGACTAAAATGATGACTGAGTTGTGAATAGCAACTTCCCAGCCACTGACAGTGTTTCTGGGCACAGTTCAATCAGTTCAATTGACTTCAGACAAGAAAATCAGTCTGATACAAATCTATGTGAATATGACATGCATGTTAGAATATGATACAAACACCAGTATGTAATGGTAGATTTAGAAATGTAGAATATTTTAGATACAGCTTTAGGGACCTAAGTTACAAACGTACAGAGGACTAGTCCAATCTAACTTGAATGGCTTTCAGTCTTAAAAGCAACTGTCAAGGAACTCCTGACAGAGACTTCAGTTCCACAAGACTTACAGAACTGGACTCTTTCTTCATGCAGTGAATTGGCCAGATATTCTTGCAAGTATGTGACTGTACCCCTCAGGATCTGACCTATAGACTATAAATGTCACTTCCAAACTTTATTGCAGCAGGGAAGAGAAATGACTTCCATATTTTAAAAAGGTTTCTTAGTGAACTCCATCTGCTGCTGGCAACTCACTATAAAAATGGCCAGAATAGCCAAATTAGTCTGCTTCACAGACTCAGAGAATTCAGATCATACATATTAATATAACCCTCATGCTAATCATTAGTAAATCCTACCTCTCTCTCTCCTTTCCCCAGGAAAGCATTGCTCCTGTTTCAGCAGGGGTGTACCAAGCAGAACATGGCAGATGACAAAGTGGAGAATCCTAAGGCACTACGGTGCTGTCCTTACCTGTCTCTGAAGGGGCCTGTATAGGATCTGAATTTTGGCCAGCTGGTGGTCCTTGCCTAGCTCTGAAACAGCTTTTTCTTGTTAATAATCTCATTTTTGCTTCTGTCTCTGCTCCAGAAGCAGGCCAGAGAGCTGATCCACAGCTCAGCTGTGAGCCCTGCTTTCACAGTCCCATGTGGTGCTAGTTCAATTTCAATGGACAGTTTCTGTGTTTGAAAGCACTAGTTCACAGTTAGAAGTTCATTTTTCTCTCCTCTTTTTAAGAACCCATGTAAATTGGCCAAATCACGAGGACTTGCAAGTTCCAGTGTCAATTCAGTAGCTTCAAAGACTATAAACTCCAAGTGAAATTGTAGCAGCAAAGATAAGTGACTCTAAGATAATTAAGACATAGATTATTTTTTGGGTTTTTTTTTTGTAATGCCAAGAAAAAGGTATCAAACCAGAAAACCAGGAAAAAAACCCTCTTGGCCTCTTTCACAAGAAATTGTGTTTTGAAACACTTATCTTTTTCTAAACTCCACACTAATGCTCACCACACTGGTGATTAGACAGGAATTAATTAGATATTTGATAGTGATTTTACTATTTGTTTCTTGTGGAGAATTTTTATGTTAACAGTAAAACATTATCTTAACATTGTCTCCCTCTGTTACATTAGTTTAGGTTTTGACCTAATTTTAGTATTAAAGAGCTTCTAAAACTAAAATTGCTGGGAGAAATAAAGCTCTATTTTCATTTACCCCCCGCAAACCTATTATGCATTTTTCTCCTTCCTCTGTACATCCTACTCACCAAAAGCCTAGAACTAATAAAAGATCTGTTTTTTAAAAGTTGAATACATAAATGAAAATGTGAATTTATGAGAAACGGTGCTAAATGTGTTACAGGATATCAGCACTTAACAAACTTCTGGGCTATTATTTACACAGTCTCCTTGTTCTCCTAAATGTAAATGTATTGAATATTTCAATACTTTTTTTATTTTTTCCTTCTTCTTTTTAAGTTAGGGTTTTTCTGACCAAATTTGACCAAACATGTCTGGCCTGTTGTCTTTTGAGATGGAATTCTAATCGGAACCTGAAGTTTTCATGCAGAGAATCAGATGAGGACACTGGTATCAGGGAAAACAGTCCTGTTGCTTTGCCATCAGCACCCCCTCGCGGTGAAACTTATTATTTCCTTATCAGAACTCATCTGATAGATCTGCTCACGCGGATTAGAAGAGCAAAATTCTGGTAATGCCTTATAAAATATGCACTCTGTCGGAAAAAAAATATTTACAGGTCGTGCCTGCTAAATTTTAAAATTTAATTTTTCCATGAAAAAGACGAGGGGAGGAACAACCGCCCCCATTTATTGAATAGGCATGTTTGTAGCAAAATTAAAATATAAAGATGGGAAGCTTAAAACAGTGTTTCATTCTCTGATATGAAGCCCTTGTTGTTTTTTTTCTTCTTGACATTGAATCTAAGAGTTCAAAAAAAGGGATTGAACTGAAAATCTATGTTGAACGTGATCTTTTATAAAGTATGCTGTGATTGTGCTGCTGTCCATTTATGTTTTACTTCATTTGAATTTTATAATAATTAAAAATTATTTCTGACACAATTGATAATTAAGTCTTCTTAGACAGAACATAAAAGCACTTAAAACCAGACTTGCTTGATACAAGAGGCTGAATTCCACCATTTTTACTGAGGCTTTTCTGCTGAACTTAGTTACTTTTAAACAGCATAGATTTGTATATTGAAAGCAGTCAGTACATGCTTAAAGCTGCTATGTCATTTAGGCAGTCCAAAATGATAACCAGTTAGTATGAAACTCTGTTTTTTCTACTCTGACAAAGCGAAGATGTCAAAAGAAAGATAATTCTATTAATTAGGGGAAAAGAAATCTGAGCTAGAACACTTAAGTTTCTATTTCTACTGTGTATGTCATACTGTGGTTTGGAAGGGTGTATGCAATCAACCATTTCTCTTTTTCTCTCCAGTAAAAGAGAAGGTGGTTGTGTGTAGCAGCTTTGGTGGCTACCAGAGTACTTGTGTTCCCTGGCACATCCAATTTTCATGTATGTTATGGTTCTGCATATTTCCCTCAGAGAATTAGGGGCATATATGGGTAAAAGCTACTCATTTCAGTGTCCTGTGAAGTCTCATATCTGACATATGGCAAATCTCAAAAGAACAGTCAAATGCCAGCAAGAGTGTACCCTGAAGTCTCATTATAGTCTTAAAGTTCTGCATTTCTCACCTCATTCCATGTGTTTTCCTTCTCTACCTACTATAAGAAAACTATTTTAAACATTACTGAATTTATGGGCAGAGTTGAAATGGTGTCTATAAGATGTTCCAGACTAGTGTAGAAGAGACTGAATTTGCAAATGTTTCTGGTTCTGTTTTTGGGATTCTGAACAGCTCCTGTTTCTTTCTTCTTTGCTGACATCTCCAGGAATGAAATCTTCAAATTTTGTCAGATTCAGTACAGTGAGCATAAACATTTCCTGACAATTTGGAGTTGAGCAAATGCCAACCCTTTCTACTACCATCTATTTCTGGATAAGATGGATTGACAACATTATTTAGTGCTATTGTAATTTATTTGAATACATTTTAAAGATGTTTTTACTTCCCTTTTTATTAGTAGTAGATAAAAATCTACCATCCTTAAAGTAGTCAACAGGGCATTTCAGGGCATGTATAACCAGTGTGAAAATGGAGGCAGATGTCACTAAAGAGTTAATGAAGAGAAGGGTGACATGGGGAGGAGGATTTTGTATTACAACTTTTGACAAATATCTCATCTGTTGGTTGGTTAATACTGTGCAGCCAACCTTTAAGACTCTAAAAGATTGGCTATATCTCATATTTCTTTTACTTTGGACAGCACAAGGTGGACTCATTTTGCCAGGTTTAGTATTCACTCCCTTTTTACTCACGCAGCACTCCCAATCATTATATTAGGAATGTTAGATGCTACATCCCTAACCTCTCTTAGTTTAGTCTGGTATTGTGGTCCATGAATCAGTCTATCTCTTTTTTTGTGTGTGTGTGTGATAATATGATTTCCTTGCCATATCTTCCTGTCTTTCATAAGTTTAATGCTCACTTGGATGAAGAAGTATTTTACTTGTTTTCAGTAAGCCTCCTACTAGTGCTTCAACAAGCACTTCCTCATTCTCTAATTGCAGGTTTTTATGAATAACAGTTTAATCTTTGGATTTTTCCATTGCCTTCTTGATCCCTTCAGACCTCTTTAGCCCCATACTGAAGACTCACAGCCTTTCACATCTCTTCTCACAAGGCAGCTCTCCAGCCCTTGATTGTCTAGCTGCCCTTCTCTGTACCTTCTCTAATTTCCTCTCCTTCCTCACATGCAGAATCCAGAATCAGGTATAGCAGTGCCAATCTGGACGTGACCAAAATTTCTTGAAGTTGCACAATGCTGTCCTACTCTGAACACCTTTCTCTTGATGTCAAATATTTTATTGGCTTTTTTAGGCGATTGCTGTACAATGATTTCAGAGAACTGCAAGTGATGAATCTAAAATCCTCCTAAATTACAACTGTTTTTTTATGACTGCAGCACAGTGTATGCAAGATGTAGGGTAGATCTTCCTTATTGCACCTTTTTCTGTTAACTCATCTGCCACCTTTTACCCACTGAGAAAGTTTGTTAAGGATTTTTGGCATTCTGGGCTGATGACTTGGCTTTGGGCCATCTTGAAGAGCAGAATTGGCTTCAGGCTTGCAGGTTTCACAGTACTGTGGTTTCTTCAGCTCATTGATAAAGAAGCTGAATGAAGCTGTAACCAGCATAATTCCCTGGAGAACTTGACAGCTGAGTCCTCTTGATCCTGGAAAGTGTTCATTAAGCCTTATCTTTTGATTCATATTAAGCTGTGAAATACTTTATCCCCCTCCAGTTCTGTGGCAACTGTTTTACTTAATAATGGAAGTGTTTTAAAAAATCACTTAGAAGGAGTCTTCCTGATTTCTTTTATCGACATGTCTATTTGATACCCCCAGAGAGCTCTAGAAGGCCCAGAAGCCAGTGTTTCCCTGCAGTAAGTCCATGCTGGCTGCTTTGTCCCACTTGGAACACTGACTGGCCCTGTTGCAGTGGTTTCACCTTGGCTGGGTGCCTGGTGCTCTCCAAGCTGCTCTATCACTCCCTTTCCCAGTGGGATAGGGGAGAGAATAAGATGGAAAACAAGCAGTGCTGAGACAAGACAGTTTGTCAAAGAGAAAGAAAGAAACAAGCAAAAGTTTGTGCATGCATGAGGGAAGGGAAAAGTTACTCTCTACTTCCCACCAGCGAGTGATGTTTGGATGCTTTCCTGGAAGGAGGGTCTCAGCATGGGTAGTGGTTGTTCTGGAAGGCAAACACTGAAGAATAACAAATGCACCCCATTCCTCCTCTCTCCCTTAGCTTTTACATCTGAGCTGACATCACATGGCATGGAATGTCCCTTTGGCTAACTTGGGTCAGCTGGCCTGGTGTGTGCCCTCCCAGGGTCTTGCCCACTATCAGATCCTTGATGGGAGGATGGGATGTAGTGGGACAGCACTGCTCAGCAGTAGCCAAAGCACTGGTGTGTTGCAAACACCCTGCCAGCTACCAATGCAAAGCACAGCACTGTGTGGGCTACTAAGGGTAAAACTAACTCTACTTCTGTCAGACTCAATACGTATCTGCTCTTCTTTTCTCCTGAAGTGTTTTTCTTTTTTGTTTGTTTGTTTGTTTGTTTTGTTTTGTTTTGTTTTGTTTGGGATGGGTGCATTGACACGTTGAACTCATATTGGCCTTCAATGTTTCTGATGAGCTACCCACTGACACACCTCAGCTGGCCTGATATGTTTATCCTAATGCTCCCACCTTTTGCTGTTTTCCATTGTTTTATTCATTCCCACACAGTTTTGTGGTTGCCATTCAGGAATAGTTATAGATCTGGCCTGCAGGCCACTTTTCCCTTTTATCCTACTCCAACACTACCTGCATAGTTCTGGCTTCTGCAAAGTGGCTGGCCACTTCTCTTCCACTCAGTTTGGCTATTCAGTGAGTGTGGGGCCTCTGCAATACTGCTTTCCACAGCCTCTGTTCCCTTTGGAGTCTGCAGGAAGTGTCAGTGCAGTGGGTTCACTTTTGGTTATTCTGTGAGTCAGCCAGGGGTGATGTTTAGCTGGCTCTGTTTTATCTGGGGATTTGTTCTACAGTTCTTCTTCCTCAAGACGATGGATAGTTTATTCTGCTAGTGCAGAGTGTACTTTTCATTCCAGAAGAATTTGCTGGACCATCAGTGCAGTCCAGTTGCTCTGTGTAGGGGTGGTGGTGCAATAACTGCTTTCACCCTTCTCTGGATCCCTGATATAGTATTGGCATCAAGGAATCAACACAGCCCCTTGAACTGTCCCTGGCATTTCAGGCTCTGCCTGAACTCCTCTGTAGGTAGTAAGTATCAATTTCTCTTGGGAAATGGGATCAGATGTGCTGGGGCAGTGCACCCAAACTGTGTGATCAATGTGGGAACTGTTATTCCAGAGAGACAGAGAAATCCCAATTTCCCACATCTAGTTTTCTGTTTACCAGGGAAAAGCTTGAGGAATTATGTACCAATCTTCACTTATTATAGCCATAATAGTCCATGGAGTACTCCATTCTTATCTTCCAGAAAATTAAGGAGAAATATCAATTTGCTCAGGAATAGAGAACCCTTGACTGTGTGACTTTGAAAAATACTGCTAGAGAACAGTGGGCCAAGTTTGGAAAAGCAGCACATGAAAGCACTAAGACAGGAGAGCATCCTAAAATATGTCAGTTATCATTCTTGATTACTTTGATTGACAATGACTAGAAGAAGTTCATAGCTTTGAGCAAGAAAACCCTAGATTAATGTCTGCCCTATTTCAGAAGGCAGGCTATTGTAATTTTCTGAGGTGTGGGAGGAGGAAATCCAAATGTCGTTGCTTTCTTTATCTAACACCAATTTCTATTTTGAATTGAAATTATCTACAAGATTCTAAATTTTGTCTAGCTATGTAGAAACATCTGATACTCAGACAGAAGAAGAATAAAAAAAGGTGTTAAATGGGGTATAAAACAGAAAATGCAAGGCTAAAGTTAAAATTAAAAAAAAAAAGGAAAAAAAGTTTTTTCTGGATTCCTTTTCCAAAACATCTAAAATCAGAAAGAATGAAAATTGCTGCAAATTCAGCTAGTGGTATGGTGAAGGAATATATCTCACATCTAGGTATTATCTAGGACTCTGGACTCTTTGCCATAACCAGGTGACAGCTAGACTTCTCAGCTGATTATTCTCAGGAAACTGTGACAAAGGAAATAAGATCTGCATTACTCCCCATCACAGGGGATTACTCCCCATCATTTGCTCATGCTGTACTGCTTAGCTGGACAACTTCATGCACTGCTACACAAAGAATAATCATGGACATCCTAGAAAAGAACTGGATTATTAATTTGGATTTTTTTTCATTGTGACTGTGGAGAGCTACTGTCACCAGATTGTCCCGTGTAAAAACACTTCTCTCCATCTCATTGCCAAACAAGTAATAAAGCAAAACAAACACTGGTTTAGATTTGCTTGCTTTGAACTGTGGTAAAAATTGTTGTATCTGGCTGAAAAAAATCCCCTTGTATTTGTTTCATGCAAAATATTCCATACTTATCTAAGAATTTTATATTGTTGCCTTCATGTCTGAGGAATTGACTTATCCCAGCATGATCTCAGATACAATCCAGAGAGGTAAAAATACAGAGCATTAAAACCTTTGCTTACATACCTGGCAAATGGAGAGGTTTTAAAACCCCTCTCTGAATAAAAGCTCCAAAGAAGCAATATCTACCCTTTTCTGTTATTTAACTTACATATTCTTTTCCATAGAATTTCTCAAATTAATTCCAAAAAGTTTACTGTATTAGCCCATCAAATTTGTATGCTTTATAAATTATTAAAAATTATGCCAGTTCTACTTTAAGAGAAATATGTTACCCTTTAATTGCAACTGAAACTGGTGGCTTTCTAAAAATATCTGACTTTAAGCCACTTCTAGGTCTATACACTGATGTTTAACACATTATAACATTTATTCCCCATTTCTCAATTAACAAAATCTTTCTCCTAACAAAGAAATGCTAGCATAATGCAGTCAATTTTATGGCTTCTAATTAAGTGGACCTCTCAAGGGTCTAATTTCCTCCAAAATTAAAAACTGCATTTGTGTGAATACAGTGAAAGAAGGTCAACAGCAGGAACTTAAAACATTTTATTTCAGAATACTTCATAACATGGACATTTCTTCTTTTCTCTATAATGTAATTTAAGACTCTCTAGTGGAGATGAGATTCAGCTGGGGCTCCCCTGTGTAAGGAATGATTCAGATGCTGCATCTTTCAGCCAGAAGATTATTTCCTCCAGCCTTAAATGAAACCCTCAGAAATGTACTCAAATTAAACATTTTTTTTTAAATTTCCAAATAACTCTGAAATAATCACAGCTTAATTTCTCAACAAGTTTTGTTTCTTCCCTTGAACCCAATTAAAACACATGTTGAAGTAATGGCTTCAGGCATGAAGAACTTTTAAAAACCTGTCTTCTGGGTGATGCCAGCACAAACTTGTTTTATTTGCCTTGCTCCAGAGTTATCATGTTTAATGCACTTAAGAAAATTGTAGAACTTGCAACTTACAGATGCTACTAACTGCAGCTTTTAGTCTGTCCCAAGGAAGTCTGGGGATCATTGGAACTGGGGGCTGTGGAGGAAGCACATGGTTCCCCAATATTGCAAGGTAGCCATCATCGACTTTTAGTTTAAGCAAACTCTCAGTTTATTTAAGTTCCCAAGTCAAATGTTCATAAAAATTTCCAAACTCATTCTTATGATAAATTAGAAAAAGCAATCAAGAGCAGTGTTTGTATCAGTAGCAGTATTTCATCAGAAGATTGCCACTGGTAATGTGATGGAGAGAGGCAGGTACAAAGTCTCTTTTAGCAAGGAATGATTGCAGTTTGTTAGAATCCTTGTCGAATATTTTTAAATAATGCCACTACTGCAGGCAAATTCAAATTAAGAACTTTTCTTGGAAATACAGGAAATCGAGCTGGTAAGCTGATGGGTTTTAGTTCTGTTATGAAAGTGCTTCAATCTCAAATTTTGAATTTAAATCAATATAACCTTAACCTGCAGAAAGAGAAAACTGTAAGGAGCAAGCACTGTGCCAGCTTTGAAAGTAGGACAGGAACTAAATGTAGAATTCAGCATGATACGATGTTTCTTCAAGGTAAAATTGTGGTCATGCTGAGATGTATGATTGACAGTGGAAAATATCTTTGGACTACTCAAAGATCAATTTTAATTGGAATTTAGGTCAGATGTAGGAAAGTAACTTTTAGTAACCAAAAATTTATGCCTGAAACTAACTCAGAATAACGATCAAAATCACAGGATTCTAAGGCCTAAGGTGACCTTAAAATTTCTTACAATCCATTTGACTGATCCTAAGCAGGATTAACTATAGCTAACCCACTTCTGGTATGTCTAACCTGCTCTTGGACCTTCAGTGTCAGAAAACTAAGTTTGCCATCACCAACTACTTTCAAAACATTATTATTCTTAACTTGGGAGAGCTATGACATTCTTTTCATTCCTTACTTGAAAATGAAATGTACTTGTTCTGTCCTTTCCAGATATGGAGAATAATTCTTTCCATTTCTTCGCAGTAACTTTATTAAGAATTCAAGAACCAGCTTGCTTATCTTTCCCTCAAGAAATCTGCACAATTCCAATTTATTATCTTTGATTTCTTATAAGAAATGATTTCCAGACCATGCTGTTAGACTTTTATAATAGTATCATACTTTAAACTGAGCCCAGTACCTCACGAGAAGATTTTTTATTTATGAATAAAGCAGAAACTTTACTACCTGCGTATTGTATATATTGTTGTTGTTGTTTTTGTTGTTTTTTTTTGTTAAAAGATTGGTGTTGGCTATATTTAGATATAGTGCCTGAGAAAATCTCCTATTATTCTGGGTTCTTGTTTTCCTAGATATGGCCTCTATTGTACCTTGCTACAGCTCTCATCTGGTTTGTATATGAAGCTGTTGTGCTACATTTGAGCCAGGCAATCTACAGCAACTGGGAATGCTGAGATAGTCTCAGCTGGGATGACAGGTTTTGAAACTAATTCCTTGTTCTTATAGGACTCTCAATCAGGATATTCAGACAATTCCACTCTCCACAGTCCCTTGTCTTTCATGAGTGCTCTAAAAATCAAGACACAAACTGGGTGAAACATGAATTGTTAGACACGAGTCTCTAGAATGGTCTTTCAGAAGCTGCACAGTTGTTGAGTATAACTTCTATTGAAAGGTCCTCTAAACCTTCAGACCTATGACTAC
This sequence comes from Erithacus rubecula, assembly GCF_903797595.1. Taxonomy (NCBI): domain Eukaryota; kingdom Metazoa; phylum Chordata; class Aves; order Passeriformes; family Muscicapidae; genus Erithacus; species Erithacus rubecula. The sequence goes on along the minus strand of NC_136689.1, from coordinate 93,254,255 downwards.
CAGTCATTGCTGGAGCAAAACTAAGAATATTTTTTATATTTCTCTTTTTCAGTTAGTGACAATATCTTCCTTACAAAACTGAGGTATTCAGGGGTGATTTCATGACTTATAAATGCATAAGCTGTCTCAAAGCTTCTGAATTGGTGACCACCCCATCTATTGCTTAATTGCTCCCCTCCCAAGTGAGCCCTGACTTTAGACCAGCTGATAGAGAGAGGGTTTTTTTGTACTAGTATGGGCAAATATTCATTGAGACAAGAAAGATAAATCAAAGAGGTAAATTTTTGGCAATGGAGAATATTTAAGAAGCTCCAAGTATATTCTTAGGAAAATAATTTGGATTCTAGAGTAAGCACTACATCATTACTGGTCTTTCTTTTTTTTTTTTTTTTTTATATTCTTCAAAGATTTCAGAAGTCATTGGAAGAATAACCTTGTTGTAATGTCTGTGAGAAGGGCATTTTATAAACCTGTGCAAAGCAGGAAAACATTGCCCTTGCTCAAATCTCTCATAACAAATTAAGGATTTATTGATGACAAAAAACCCAAAAAATTGCCAGCAGGTCAGACTCCTATCTACTGTGATTTGTGGCTGTCATGTTGGCCTAGACTGTCTCACTGGTGTTCCCCAATCTGTCCATATTGGTTTGCTGTGTCTTATACATAAATGTCAGTCTCTGTGGGACAGAAATTAAGTTTTTATACTATGTTTTTGCTTAAGATGTCAAATGAAGAAGATCAATAGATACTATGATAATAGGAATTGTAGAAATCCTGTTGCTGTTTTCTGTCCTGACAAATTGATTCCATCAGAAATGCTTTCAGGATAAGAGATTCATTCAGTCATACTCCATATGATCTTTCACAGTTATTTTGTCTGTATATACTAATTTGTTTCAATTAAACAAGGCAGCTTATTACCAAGACCTTGAGCAGATCAGTTTAATGCTGAGTTGAGCCCTTTTTCAGCAGAAGGAGGAACCAGAAAAACTCAAGAGGACGTTTCCACTCCAAATCATGTAATGGTCTAAATTTGTCTTTTTGTTTTTGAAATATTTTTTCATTTTTGTTCCAGTAAACTTTAGTTAGCCAGTTGCTTTATTTCCATTTTCTGGGCAAAGATGCTCTGCTGGTGGTTGGATGGGCGACTTCACTATTTTGCCTCTTTTCTGTTCAAGGGAGTGACAACAGTGGTTTAATGTTCTGGTTTCAAGAATATAAGGCTTCCTCATGCCAGGTCCTCAGATTCTTTCACTGCTGACTCAGCCTTTCACTCTTTTTAGAAAAATAAACTGCAGTTTCTGTGTATGAATTTTTCAGCTGTCACATTAAAACTCCAATGCCTTAACTGTTGGGACACTACACCCCTTTTTTCACTCCATCCTGTTGCATGCTTTTTTGTAAACAGAAATTTAAGTTATAGTTAAGTCTCAGTAGTGGTCCAGCAATATATGATCCTCAAAACATGTAGGAGAAAAACGCCCTCTCTTGAAAGGATAAATTTGATCGTGTTTTAGAAAGTGGGATAAGTAAGAAAAGCGAGTGTATTATTGAAGGCTTTAGAAGAAAGGTAAGAAGCAACAGTGACTGACCTTAAAAAATCAATTTTTTAACAATCATTTATTGGATAAAATGTCAGAAAAGATTAAAATAAAGAACTTTGATTCTTCTGCATAGGATTTTTTAGATTCTTAAAGTCCAAGATTATTCTGCCTGTCAGGAGTACAACTAATGAAGGGCTTTCAGAGGACTTTTGCTGTGATCCTTAGGCTTATAAAAGAAGAGTGAAAAAGGAATATTCTGCTTGCTCCAGTAGTGATCTTCAGCTATTCCTACAATGCCTTGGCTCAAGCTGCTTTGCAGCTGCTGCACAAATTTGACTTGGCATGACTATTAATGATCTGACCTTCATCCCAAGTTTACTTTGTGCTCACAAGAGCAGTGGGTAGTGATGAGGAATATGATTTCGTTCCTAGTGGCAATTAGGTTGCCTGGTAGCCATAGTGCTACTTAAAGGGGGAAGTCTTGTCAGACCATCTGTAAACTTTGCTCAGAACATTTACAGCATTTCATGGACTGTCATTCTTGCTCCCTCTGTGATCCTCCTTTTGTTCTCAGCAAGGGATTTAAATGCTCCAAACTACCACTAGATCAAACAATGTCCATAATTTGTACCAGTAAATAGCAAACCTAGCATGCTCCTTGTGTAAATTAAGGATAGTGTTATGCAAATAAGTCTGGCTATACTGCAGGATTTAGACCAGTGACATAGTTTCCTCATGGAGGCATAATTATCCTTTAAAAGGATGTGTGTATTCTACTGAATCCCTTAGGACTACCTGCTCAGAAAGAATAAATGAAAAGTAAAACATAATAAACAGACTGGTGTTTTAGAATTACTTGGCAATTTCTAATTCTCAAAACAGTAAAAAGTGAGAAAATGTCACCCTGTGTTTCTGCACACAAGAAGGAAAGACATAGGAAGAGGCAGAGCATCTCAGCTGAGTTACTATAAAAGATTCTGTGCCTGACATTTTGATTGTTTTGTATAATACAATATAAAAAAAAAATATTCCTAGTGTCTGTTACTTACAGCTGATCAGCTTTCCCTGGTAGCAGCTGGACAAATGCAACCAGTTGATGTGAAGAACATTTATGTGTATTGGGCTTCAGTCCAGCTGGACAATTTCTTTCAACCTGTGCCTTATCAAAGTGTGGCATTCCTGCATGGAGATGTTTTGAAGTTTTGGTTCCTTCAAGCTGCAGAACTTAGTGGTTAAATATTTAATTCTTCTCTTTGCTTTAAAATATGTGTATGCACACACACACCTCTGTAGTTACAGCCATATCCATGTCTATATTGATGAAACTACACCAGGATCTGTGTATACGTGTGTATATATATATATGTATGTATGTAGGTAGGTACATTTGTGTGTATTTGTACACTTACCATTCAGACACACACATACAGATAAAGGCTTTAGAGATTAATATTCTTTTGCTATTTTTTATTCTATTGTAGAGATCCATCTTGTTTTGAAAATTCTTTCACAATATTGCTCTGCTTTGAAAATAACAGTATGTGACCACATTTCAGAGCTTACAGAAAATGAACTCTGAAATACAAAGTCAGGAGAGGTGGATGGAATTTTGATCTGCTCTGTGAGAACATAAGGATGTTTCACCTTAGAAAATTTATTTTATTTTCCTGTGTTGATGCTTGTCTTTCAAACAAGAGAGCTTTAATTATTTCTTTTGGCTTTATGCAAGCCTGGTCCATGGTTAAAATTTACAGTTTCCTCTGCTATACCTAATACATACCTCAGTCCTTTGCTGGATTTGGAGCACTGTGTGAAGGTGCTCAGGATAACTTTCATTGTCCTCCAGTATTCTGTCCTCAGCCTTTCTGGAAACTGGTTTCAAATCTCTTCCTGAGTTTGAAGGTATCTGTGATTATTCTTTAATTTTGAATATCTCTCTCCTGTGTTCAAATTACACCCTTTAATCTCATTTCCCTTTTATAGAGGTTTAGTGTTTACATTTCCATGTTGTCTGAGTGGCACAGTGGAAGATACACAACTAAGGCAGTTGATATAACAATATTATTAATATGTGGGCATTGGGGAATATCTAATACAGATAGTGCAGTATATAACTGCAGATGATCTAGTGTAACTTTTTTTTTTTTGTGTAGAAGGAACAGCTTAGTTCAGATGAATTTCATTTCCTTAGCTTAGATTTTCAAGGAGAGGTCACAAATCTGAGAACTAATGTGATACATGAGGGAAAATGCCTATATCTCATTGGCATTATGAATGAGAAGTACCACTTTGGGATTATCCAACTTCTACTGTATGAGACAGCAAGTATGTGTGTTGTGATGACTTCCAGTAGGTTTCTGTCAAGATTCTTCCATCAGGCTCAAGGTTCTGCAGAGAACATTTTATTTAATGTTCCTATGGAAGTGCACAATGAGAGGGAAAGTAGGAGAAATGCTCTGAGGAGTGAGGTACAGATGCTTGGACAGGGAAGGATATGGTAGAGGTCACATTGGGACTGAAATTTGGACTGTGCTGGATATTCTTGGCAGAATTTTGTTTTCATCTTAGCAAAAAATTCTCTGTATTATTGATTTATGATTTCTAGTAATCTGTTAGCCAGTTTTTATGTTTGAGAGAAATTGTGGGCTCCACCTCACACCAAAAATCCTCTTGTTCTGAAACCAAAACATGCCTCCCTCTATTCCCCCTCTAAAAGAAAAAGCCTACAGATTTGAGCAACATATATGCACAGAGGGAAAGGCCAGCACTCCACCTTCTGTGGCATACTTTTCTGACAAGTACATTTTTCTGCATTTGTGGTTTCCAAAACTTTTCCTGATATTTTATAGCATGTTTGAATTGCCAGGCCAAATGAAATGTAGGAGTGTTCTCAGAAGGTTTTCTAGATCAACTCTGTCCTTAAATAAACATGTATGTACCACACATCATGGTTGAAATCCAGACCAGGATATTCTAGACCTTGAAAGGTCTCCCTTTCCACCCTTTTTTTTTGGTACTTCCAAGCACCAAAAATTCCTTCAGTTTTCCCTTAACACCTTTATGTGTCTGTCAACAGTTTTCAGGCATGTTTTCTGCTGAAAAACTGCAAAAGGGTAGTGAGAAAAAAAAATAAAGTAACAGCTGAAATCTATCATAAATATAGCTACAGTGTCCTATCCGTATATCAAACATTGCTGCATGCAGAGAATGCATCTGCCTCAACACATTGGAAAACTGGTTCTGACACCATGGTAGCCAAAATTGTGACTTATGTGCCTATCCTCAGTAATTGAACATATTTACAATGCCCATTTTGAATGCAGAACATTAGCAAGAGATTGGTCATGAATGTTTCTCATACCAAGACACCACAATACAATAATTTAACCCATAAAAAAAAAAAAAAAAGTAACTTTTAAAACCAATCTCCTGAAAATTTTCATAAGATTAAAAAAAAAATTGTTCCATTTTTTTCTTTTTGACTGCTAAACACATTATAGCTCTATCTGTTTGTTTATTTTTTAACAGTGAAATGAAAGTTTGTGCTTTTAAACAAGTTAGGTGTCATAGCAACTTGATCTGAACTTGTAGTTTCTTGTTAATGATTTGGTGAATTCCAGTATATGAGCTATGTAGAGTTGTTCTAATGAACACATATTTTTCTACGGAATGGAAGAGAATTTATTTAAATTAATTGGGGAATTTTTGCTTGCTGCTATTAAATAAAACTTACTTTCATGAATAGAGACTTAATTGTCTGCAGTGAGTAAACAATGTAAATATCTTTCTGTATTACATAATGTTTTCCTATTTTATAAAGAATACAATTTTGAAAATAGAAAATACCAAGAAAACAGGACTATTTTTTTCTCATAAACATAAGCTTCCAGGTATTTTAGGATGTAATTAGACCATACAGATCACTTGACCCCTGATACTTTTCAGTGACAGTCTTCCTTGGAGTCAGAATGTGAAAGATCTAATTTTAATGAGTTTGTATTTGTAAAAGTCTGCACACACACAAAAAAATCTCCAACTGTCACAACAGCCAGTAATTGGCAGAGAAATGCTTTGATAAAAATGGGAAGACATCCCTGCTGGTTCAAGACAGGTGGACATCAACTTGAATCCAATTTACATCTTAAAATGTGCAATAGAAAGGATTTGCATTACATTGCCTAGATGAAAGAGAACTCTTAGTCTGAGAGCCTCATTTGCTTTCCCCTCTTCCTTTTCTTTTCTTGCCCAAACACTCAAATTCTCTGTAGAGAAGTTTTAATGAAGATAGCTTGTTCAGCTCCTGTTTAAGGCAGCTATTTACTTGGCTACAGCTCAAATCTGAACCCATGCTGGGCTAAAAAAGAACGTCCAAACTGATAATTGGGCAAACCTGAAATTGGATAACCTGCTTTAACCTCTGCTTGAATCAAATGAGCCCATCTTGTATCCTGAGTTATTTTTATTTTCTTGCCTGGTCAAGATTCCTTGCAACACTTAACTGGGATCTAGCAAGAGACCTGGTCTGAAAGGTACAAGAAATGGTTCCTGATGGACAACTTTGGACTATCTGAGTGATCCTACCTGCATGTTTAGGAGAATGATCTATATTTAAATTGTTACTTCACATGCAAATTTTACTCCATTCTAAAGTTTTCAGAGTAAGAATCCAACAAGTAAGTAAGGGAAAAGTAAGTTTCTTCTTTTCCAAAATGGTTGCTGAAGGAAGACAGGGAGGGAGTAGGTGGGTAGTCTGAATGGGTAGTCCCATGCAGCTCTTCCCCATTTGTTTTTCTCAGGAAATATTTGTTTGTCTGACAGAAAATGAAATTTGATTACAGAAACTTATAATATTTGTATGTATATCTTCAGGTACAAATTCCAATCTTGCAATCAGCAGTGTGAAGTCTGTAAAGACTACTCCAAATTTATATATGCACCTCACACTGACATTTTGTTATTTGTTAAATATTTGATTCTGAGTTGACATTCCTTTTTTAAAACAAACCTTTCCATTTCAGATAAGAGTCTCTGGCTCTTTGAAAAGACAGAGCAATATGTCACCAACATAAATATATTGAAGGAACCTAGTGAACTCTCCTTCCATGAAGTATGCAGTTTTCTATTTTGTGGAATTCCTTTAAAGTGTGTCTAATAATCGATATTACTGCATGTTTTATGTGTTTCTAATTTTGGAGAACTTTCATCTCACTACAACATGCATGTGAAATGGAAAATTGAAATGGATGGAGCTACTGGTTGCTTTGGGGTGTAATAGCCACTGAGGTACCTAAGTGGCATTGGCTCTGTTGGACATGGGAGAAGCTTCTGGCAATTCTCACAGGAGGCACCTTTCATAAACCCTTCCTAGGTCAAAGTTTTGCCACCCAAATCCAATACACTGATCTTGTACTTGAGGAGTTTGGTTGCACTTCCTATATATTCTTTTATTGTGTTTGAATAATTAATTGTGGGAATGCAAGTGGGGAAACATTACAGACTAAGCAAAATTACATCGTGTTGCTAACACTTCATATTTTGTTTATTCCTCAAAAAAAAAAAACCTGTGTGTGTTAGACTAACAGGCTATGCTGTTCTGTATTGGCTAGAAGTGTAAACCACTCTGAAAAGAAACAAACTGAAATCGGTTTTGGTACCTTTGTTGTGCCTCTGCATGGTAATAGGTCCATGTCTGCAGGACTCCCTGCTCTGGAATATAATCTCTGCTTTCTTTTGGAATCTGAACTGAAAAAAGGGGGAAAAGAAAAAGCTTATTGCTGTAATTTCTGATGTTGTAAGGTTACAGGCTACAACCTTGGGACGTTTTACACTAAATTTGATTTTTATTGTTTCGCAAAATGGGACCTGTTTTCTGACAGTCAATAAAACCGCAGGTGATACTGCTCTTATAATAGATGTGAATGGACTATTACTGTTTGCTATAGCAGTTTAACTGCAGGGCAAGCTTATAAGGGGGATTTTTTTTTCAGAAAAAACGCACAATCTTTTTTTAGCCATAGACTATTTCTTTATTTTCATCAAGTTCTCTGGCAATATTGGTATATACCCACCTGAGCACATCTGAAATAAGCAGAAAGTTCTCTGCTTCTGAAGTTCAAAACAAACTGAAAATTGAAAACCAGTATTGGTGGGCTAAAATGAAAGTGATTTTAACACAGTATATAAATGGGCAATCCCAAGATTTAAAATCATTTATCAAGACAAATATTTTGTGAGCATTATATAGTAGCGGCAATGTAGAAATCAACTTCATCTCTTGGTGCTTTCTTTTAAGTCATATATTCTAGTTCTGAAAATGTGAAATGCTGGTATGCGGTATTTATACTTTGAATCACAGCACCACTGAAGTTGGAAGGGAGTTCTGGGCGTGGTCTAACCAAATGTTCCTGCTAAACCCAGGATTTCCTAGAGCTGACTGCTAACAGTTTTGTCTGATTATATTTTGAATGTCTCCAAGTGTGGAGACTCCACAACTTCTCTGACCAACCTGTATTTCAAAACAGGCATAGTGAAAAACATTTTCCTTACATTTAAATGGAATTTCCTCTCTGAATTGGTGTCTATTTGCATTTTTTCTGTCACTGAGCATCAGCAAAGTGAGAGAAGTCAGAAGAATCTGACCTTGTCTTCTTCTTCCCTTCCATGATGAGTATATCTATATATCTGTCTACGTATGTATATATATATACACATATAGATATCTACAGGACAAATAATAATGATCAGAATTTTACAAAAAATGTAACAAGACATATAGGAAGACATTAAAATTATTCCTGAGGCTACACTCTAGCCCATTGTTTAGGTCATTAATTGTGCAGGATTTGAGCCAGTATTGATCCCTGGGATACACTGGTAGTTATGGGTTGCCAGCCACCCTCTCTCTGGGCCTGTCCACTCAGTTGGTTTTCCCTGCATCACTCTCTGTCTGTCTGGTGAATACCTCTTCAGTTTCTCTCTGAGAATCTTATGGGTGGCCGTGCCAAAAGCCCTTCTGAAGTGAAAATACTCAGTATCCTCTGCTCTCTCCTCATTTGCTAAGCCAGTCATTTCACTGTACAGGGTGATCAGTTGATTGGTCAAGGAACACTTTCCAATGATGGCACCATAACAGCTACTCCTGATGAGATTCTTGCTCATGTGGCTTGCTTCATCAGGTTCCAAGGCTCAGGGTTCTCTTTTACTGTCCTTGAAGATAGGAGTGTCATTTTCTTTCTTCCTATCCTCAGACACCTTTTTCAGACACAATGATTGTTCAAAGATCTCCAAGTGGTCTTGCAATGACAACTTTTCCATGTCTTCTGTCAGGATTCTGTGATCTTCAAATAGTATGAAACTGAAGTCTATCCTTTGAAGTCGTGGAAATGTGAGTTTAATTTGTGAGTATACCACTGACAAAATAATTCACTCCACTCTTTCAGTTTAAGAGAGTTTAAGTTCAGAGTTACTAAATGGTCAGCATATTTATGAAGCTCTGTATCAACACAAATTCTTTGCCAGGTTTAGGTATAGGTAAGAATAAAGAAACTAGCTATCAATATTTACTTACTGGTGTTGATATTTCAACTACTTTAGTAATTTTAATTAATGTCTTCCTATATGTCTTGTTGCATTTTTTGTAAAATTCTGATCATTATTATTTCTCCTGTAGATGTCTCTCTTTTTTTTTTTTTTTTCTCTCCAAGTATTGATCTAAACTTACTTTTGAAATATAGGTTTATAAAATAGAATGGTGACTGGTAGAATGGGAATCATTAGAGAGTAGAAATGAAGAAAAAACAAGAAAGGATGAAGGACAAAGTGTGTGAAAGAATCAGATTTTGGAGCTTGAGATCAGAAAGCTCAGGAAAGAATGTAAATACCAGTAAATGTCAGCTGGCTTTGACTGATATTTGTGTATCTCAAATGATGAGCTCATCATCACACAAGTTTAACACCTCTCTTGTGGCTTGGTCTTCACCTGCAGCTTTCTGAAGTTTTACCACTTTTATCCTTCCTTTAATTTTTTTTTTTTTTTTTTGTTTTGTTTTTTTTGTTTTTTTTTTTTTTTGGTAGTCTTTTTGGGATATTATGATATTTTAACTCTGGGAATGAAACTGCAACTACAGCACTACTCTGCCTGCAAGCTGCCCTGGTTTGTATCCCCCTGTAGCACATTTTGCTCTCTCTGATAATTACAGAGGAAAGGCAACTGTAGTCCTTCTACCCTTGATGTCTCATTTCTTTATCAAACTCAGTAACTTCTTGTGGTGTTGATCTGGCAGTCACCTCTTGAAAATTCTCTTTATTCTTTTTCCACTGCTATGTATTTGCCATGTTTTAATAGAACAGGCCCTCTGGCTGGAGAAAAGTTGCCAGTTAAACTTGTGAGACTGATCCACTGTTTTATTATTATTTTTCTCAGAAGCTTTTCAGTGTCTTTGATGTTACTCATGCATTTGCATTAAAAGATGTGAGTGATTTATTTTGATAAAATCCAATTATCCTCTTTAGTTCCTTGGGAAAAATTAAAGGCTATTTCCAGTTTAAATGTGAATATGAGCAAAGGGAAGGAAACACACCAGTTACTATTGGAAATGTGGCATTAATAGTTCCAGAAGCAGCCATGAGGGTTAACAAATGAATAATGATGTGCAGACTCAATTTCAGTAACTTTGCAGAACTATGTGAGTACAAGGAGGAAAACCAGCTGCTTTCAAGGGGTTATTCTAGGGTAATGCTAGAATACCATGTCTCTCACTTAGCTCAGTATCCCCACGTGGTTCTTGAGCTGTGTACACATGTGAAAAGAAATGACATTTCCAGGAGGTGGCTTCTTCTGCTTTCTAGGGTGATTTTTTGAGCCGGATCTCTTACAACTTTGGTTTTTCTGTAGTTTCACAAGGGGGAAAAAAAAAAAAAAAAGAAGAAGAAGGGAGCTTCAGTCTCCTGAACAGTTAAATCATCATGGTGTTAGCTGTGTATTTTCAAAGCAAGCTGCATCTCTTCCAGCAAATCCTTGATTTTACTATACTTCTAACAGCAGGAGACTATGCTTCCACAAATATCAGCTTTTCTTTATCTGAAATATAGGACTGACTTCTTGGTACTGCTGAGGCTTTCTAATTGGTACCAAGAGAAAGGAAGGTGTTAGTATCTCTCTGGTATCCTAAATTTGGGCTGGTGTGGACTCAAACTACATTATAAAATTAATTGCACCAGCAATTGTTGTTATCTTTGTGCTATCTATGAATAACAGTAAACTATTTGGCTTTATTGCTAAAAACAGGCTGGTTATAAGCAACAGTGAGATTGCACCAGTTTTGTTTGGGACACTTTGTAGCTGAGTTCATCGGGTCATTGTCACATATCTCACCTGGGACCTGTTTGTGCTCCCATTTGAGCACAGCAGCTGTAAGCTGAGGAGCCCATCAGGCCTGAATTACAAATATATGTGTTACATCAATCTGTTGTCTCAGTGGTATAGATGACAATCCTGCCCTCCCTTCACACCCCTGCTGTTTAGCTTTTGTAAAAAAAATCTTGCAGTGAGCCTCAGCATTTTTCCACTATCTCCTTTCTCCTGACAGCAACTCAAGACCTGCTAACTAATTTCTGCAATAAGACTCTATTCTTATTTCAAAATATCAGCAAAGCCTTTAAATGAGAAAAGATAATGATTATCACTCAGGAAATGTACTAATGATGCACTCAGGAATGGCCTTCAGCATCACAGAAAATAAGAGGTGGAAGAAAAGAGACCTTAATTAAACATTTACAGGGAACCTTACCCACAAGACCTATTTAAACAATTTTGATTGAATCATTTTTAAACTGTTAAAATGATCAATTATGAAAGAAAAAGCCCCAAATACAATGCAGCGGACAGAATCAAACCCCAGAAAATATTGCTTTTCATTTCATAGCTGAGTAAGATGATGTATTTCTACTTTATCAGATTAATAATGGGATTGGTCCACATTGTTGTTGGTCCATCACACTATTGCATGTAGAATCATGGCATGGTTAGGTTGGAAGGGATCTTTAAAGCTCATCCAGTCCAACCCTCCTGCGATAAGCAGGGACATCTTCAACAAGATCAGGATGATTACAGCTCTGTGAAAGCTGACCTTGAACCTGACCTCATCTGTCTCATTGCCTAATTAAAAGCTGAGGTTGCTGTTCAAAATCTACCCTGTATGGCTTCAGCTAAATTAAAATAAATTAAACATTTTCTTCCTTACCAATTTCTTTCTTAATCAAACTATTGGTACTTTCTGTATTCATAAAGTTCTGATTGTCTTTACATCAATAAGTCTACAGAAACTTTTATAAATATAGCCAGTGATACACAAAATGTAATCTAAATTTCCTCCTTTCTTCTAATTGCAAAAACTTTTTACAGAGTTGACCCAAGACAGATAAAGTTTAATATCAGTTTAGTGAAAGATTCCATGTAATATTAAACATTTCATAAAGTCTTTATTAATTCCTTATTGAACAATTTCCGGAAATTGATCACTAATTTCACTGGTGATACTTGAAAATCCTGCTTGTTTTGTATGTGATAAAAATAATTCAAAGTGTGTCAGAAACAGTCAGCTCTGCTGTAATCGGCATTAATCTCCTCAAACAGTAGGTTTTTCCAGGGTCGGCAGGACTTAAAAATGGCATAAAATGTCAGTGAGGAAATACTGGCAGAAAAAGAATTTTTGGAATTCTAGATAGGTTTTTTTTTTTCTTCTTCCTTACCTAACCTTTTTTTTTTTTTTTTTTTTTTTTTTTTTTTTTTTTTTTTTTTTTGCAACTATTATTGCAAAATAGCATGCTTTCAAATCTTGCAGTCCTGTTCTCTTAAACACAACACAGAAAATGGGCAGAAATGCTGTAGGGGAGCAACTGAGTTTTGGATGGTGCTATGAGCCTTAACACCCGCATTAGCATTCCTACAATCTGCTTGGGAATGACTGCTCTGTACCCAGGGGCATTTCCAACTTCTGCAGCCTTGGCTGAAGTAGAATATGGTGTTAGAGGTTTAAAACTAACTCTAATAATAGAAAATAAATAGTAGAAAATAAAGCAGTTACTTATCGGTAGGTGGGGTTAAGCAGAACTTTTCACAAATGCATAAAGGTTATGGTATAGCTCTAAAGACTGGCTATGATCCAGCTTTATATTTGTCATGTTAAAGTATTTATTTATCATTTATATTGAGGCCTATGGCAATGATTGTTTTAAAGGTACATAACCCAAATGTATTTTGGAAATGTTTTGATAAAACTCTCTTAACTTCTGTGTACAAGTGTAATTTAAACTGCAAAACTAAGGAGCAGGAGTTTGGACATAAGCATAAGCATATAATAATAAATATATAATAAAAAAATCCAAGCTGTTTTCAAACCACTACACTTATATGAGAGAAAACATTCATAATAATAAGAACAATAAAATGACAATGCACTGATATATTAAGGTTCTTGGAAAGTAGACAACCAGTAGTATCCTTAAAATGCATTTTAAACTGCATTTTGTGGTACCTACAAAATTAGTGTTTAACAGCATACCACCTGTGATACAGTATGATGAATGATGTAAGTATAATTCCAATGAAATGTCAGTATCTTATGAAAAGTACCTAACCAATGCACATATTTTCAAACCTGAGATGAAAGGTCAAATGAGAACCTGTATATCTTAGAAGTGAACTTAGATGTAACAGTCCATTTACTACTGTTCAGATGGTGGTGAGCATTTCAGGGCTCCAGCTATCAGGTAACACTTCTTTAATCTTAGGAATACATACTTTTTATGATGCCAAGATACAGTATTTCCTATAAGAAATTTAGAGTGAAAAGTGAAAATCATGGATTTGTTAAATTAATTGAATTATGGCAAAGCAGTTAAAGAACAGACATTTAGTTAACACATCCTAGTGCCAGAGCAACTAGATTAAGGGAGACACTTTAATTGGACAAAATAGAGGTAAATATGCATTCTGCAGGAAAAGAGATTATATAGGTCTCAGAATTCAGACACATAAAAATTTCAGTAGTTTAGAAAAGACACTGCTAACTTTTTTGAATAGATTTCTCAAAAAATGTTAAGTAGTCATTACAGGTAGAAGTTGTTAGGGGAAAAATTCTTGCTAATTTGATTGTTAAATTTAACAGTTTGTTGATGCAGAAATTTTATACATTCTGAAGTTTTATCATATTATGGGCTACAAAGAGTTGAATTTTGCCTGTATTAATGCATGAGATGGAAGCAAGATAGAAGCTGGCATTTGTGCTTCAGTATTTTACTTATTAGAAAAAGGCATTCAGTTAACACAATCTGAAAATGAGCCAAATATTTTCAAAATTTTCTGGAAAGATACATTGTTTTTAACAAGGAAAAAAAAATGGACATATGATTGAGAAATATCTATTTTCCCCCCACCTGAAAATGATGCAAATATTTGTATTTCCTTTAGTAAAGATACCTCCTTGTGATAAAAGGACTGTGCACTTTGGAGTTATGCTTTAGTAGTGCCTAAGAGGTGGTGCCAGCCTCAGACCACCTATAAACTGGATCAGGTGAAAAGCAATGTCCCTTCCATCTGCTTTGTAGGACAGACAGAATGTTTCTGGGTTTCAGGTGTACTCTCTTTCTTTATGGTGTCATCTCTTTTTGTACAACAGGGGGCCGAGCTCTCAGAAATTTCTTTTGCTCTGTAGGTCCTTTATGTTGTGTGTGAAGGTGACCTATTTTCCAGCACTTTAAACTGCATTTTCTTCTCTCACTTCATTGTGAATGCTCCTCACTGTACACCAATAATGATTTCAGTTCTCTGTGAGAGGTTTAAAACTTCAGACTCAGTGCTAAGTGTGAGTATTTTTATTTACCTCATCACAGTTTTTTTCTCATGGAGGCAAGTTGCTACAATTTCTGAGAAGACAAGGAATCCATAAAAAGTATCTGGTATTCTTTCAGTGAAGTAAAAATACCATAATATATAATGAATTATCAAAATTAAGAAATGAGTGAATCATGGAGAAAACGTGATTAAAAAAATTAATTCATTAACATTTGCAAGAATTAGCTTATTCATATGAATATTGTTTCATATATTGAGGCCAAATAAGCACCAAGTAGCACTGTAAATATTTGTCTTAAATACATCATCAGTCTGTTGGAAATGATAAATCCAAACTTCAGAATTAGTAAAATAGTGAGTCTTGAAGGAATGGCAAGAAATAACTAGTGGGATTATACTCAATGAACACTAAAATTTGCTTCCTATCATCAGCTGGGTGAAATTAGCTCAGCCAGGGGTGCTGCAGTCATTCCTTTGATTGCAGACAAAGAGCTGACATTTGGCTTTAGTGGTTAAAATACAGTCAGCACAGCAGCATTGTGCTCTGAAGTTTCAGATGAAATGTATTATGGCAAGTACCATTAAGTTTAGTGCTTAAAATGACTTTAAGCACCATTTCCTATGTGCTATTATATGCTGCTATGAGTGTGACAGGCAGTGATCCACCTTTGCATGCGCCTCTGATTGATTTCTTTGTAACCCTGTTCTGTGCAACTGTGCTCACTTGTGATTTTCTACTTCCTGAAGGATGTTCAGATGGATGTCTGAATCATCAGTGTGAATGTTCGAATGGGCAGCAAATGAGATGCAATTTAAATAGCAGTGGTGGCACGGAACACTACACATTGCAAGAAGTCACAGTCGTAAGCAACTTGAGCATCACACCTAAAATACCTAAGCAAGCTGTGAAGGAAAAAGGGTGTTATATTATTTTCTCACCAGGTTGCTTCTGAAGATGCTTAAAGGAGCTGCTCTTCTAACAGGAAGGGAGAATATTTATTTTCTGGAAAAAGAGAGTACATAGTGAAAGCATTTAATCACTGCATTGACTTGAAATTAGTTTGAAGATAAAATGACATTTGAATCAAACTACTACCTGATCTAACATCTAAACCAAGATACTTCCCTTAACTGGAGTGATGAAAGCATTTTTCACCCATCATCATGAGAAAAGGCTTATCAAAACAGTTGTTAGAACTAAGAGGTCTGTCTTATGAATGTGTACTCAGGCTGTGCACCAGTGGAGAAGTGTGCTGCAATGTGCCAAAAGTACAAGGACTTTACTATCAGCAGGAGCATTTCTGCAACTTCTGATTGGCACATCATTAAAATCTAACAGCAAATAGTCCTTTAAGTTATGTAGAAACAATTTTGTGCCAAATGATATGTTCTATTAAATTTTTCATTTTCTCTTACATGTTTTGGTTAATTTCTAAGAATATAATATAGCTCCCATCTGGATCTCCTGCTTGGAAACCCACTGAATTAAACTATACATATGAGGACCTTGGAAGTCATGTAAAGTTCAGAATTTGTACAACAATGTTCCAGAAAAATGTAATTTTCATAGAAGCAAACGGCACCATTTGCTGTATTTGTGTTTGCAAAGTCACAGATGATCTCTGGGAGTTTATCCAGAACATCTATGCTGACAACGAGTACCAACTGCAACAGGCCAGAAATAAAACTTTTATGCAATTAGCCTGGTAAGAAACAGTAGGAAAAAGAGCATTTTGTAAGAAAATAACTACCTGCCTCAAGATGAGTGATTTTGAATTGACCATAATTATTTTTCCCTTAAACTATAATTTTTTTTTTTTTTTTTTTTTTTTTAAGAAGGCAAACAATCCCTCTGAACAGAGCTTTCTGAAGTGTCACTCTGGGTATGAATGGATAAAGAAGAAAATCCTTTAGCTTTGACTGCATGGTACCAGATGCACCAAACTCCATGCAAAAGTGCAATCCTGCCAGGATCATCACAGGAATTCAGGTATAGCAAATTAGAAAGGCATAATCTGCTATGTTTATTTTACATTACCTCTTCTGTTTGCATATGCTGTAGATGTTTAAAGACACTGTACTCTTGACACACCCATGACAAAGAGATAAAATATTTGGATTATTGATGGGAAACCTCCCAAGCCTGAAGATGGACCATCTGTCCTTTCCCCTCCACACGCTGCACATTCTCAGGCTACGTTTGTTTTGTTGGTTCTAAATTTTTTAATCTTAGACAATTCATCATTTTGGCTAGATTTCTGTTAGATTTTGGGAACAATGATAAAAACAGAAGTGGCAGATGACAAATTTACTTTTGACTGCTTAGTGTAATGGCAAAGGTTTCTGTGAAAATCTGACTACTCCAACCATGCTCTCAATGCTCAAAAGTATCAAAAAATATCCCAGTTATAATTGCCAAATCATAAGAGAAAATGCTTCCAAACAATCAATCTGGATAATACATTTATCTTTTTATCATATACTTAACTGATCATACAAATATTTTGCAACCCTTTTTTTTTTAGTATGACATACATTTTCATGGGTAAAAGTAATGCATTACATGAATTAACAAACTTGTGAAGCCCAGTATAGCATAATTCCCAAAACTGAAGAAGTAACCTGAAATCTTTTTATATACTTCTCTTTCTACAACATATTTTTAGGTTTTTTTAAATGCAAAAGCAGGAAAACTAGCTCTCTAAATGTGACATAATTTTGGTATACCTTCTGCCATTCTTGCTCATTTATACCGCTCCTGGCATCTTTAAAATGGTGATAATTAAGCTGAGTGCAAATCAAGCCCAGTCCTGTTAAATTTTTTATAAGGAAGTATTTGTAATCTTTATTGTGTGATTTTCCCTTATGCTATTGTTTTCTCTAGGAAGATGTTTGAAGAGAAGCTGAAATTTTCTCTGAAGATTTCTGCATCTGCATGTGATGAGTTTATTCACTGAATGACCAAAAAATGAGAAACATAACCGAGCAGGACAAAGATACCAACCTCTTAGACTACTTAGCTTATAACTAAAATTACGAAATTTTATTTTATAAGAATCAATGTTGATTGCCACAGCTGGTAATGAGGCATGAATGTCCACTGCTCTTGAAAGTGTCAGCAGAAAAAAACATCCCTCATTTGGTTTCACTGACTTCCATCACAGGATGTGAGTTTCCATGGGGGGAGTGAAGGCAAGAAGCAGGAGGGACTGCAACTCCATAAAGTGTCTTATCAAGAATCTTTTGAGATCTTCCACACTGTCTCAAAGCTCAGTCACTTATATACATTTTTAGTAAGAAAGCTGCAATAAAAATGAGCATTCTGTTTTCTATCAGTCTATTGACAATGAGAAGCAGACTGAAATATCCTTCTGGAGAGGTTCACTGCTGTGAATACTAGTTCTGAAAAAGTGAATTAAAAGGAAGGAGTTTGTTTTATGTGCTATAAACATATATGTAGAATACACATTTTAGAGACAGCATTTCTAGTGGTTAGGGGAATACAGAGATACCTTTGATAGTTTTTCCTGCTCTCAACCAGTTTCTAGTGGCCTATGGGTTTTATATCTGACTTCTTGATGACTTCCTGGACTGCTTTCAATTTCTCTTTGAGAATACTCAGTACTTAAGCAAACCAACATCCATAGTTAATCTGTGTAGCTGATGAAAAAATATAAAATAATATTTTCTATTTCCGCTGACATTTTCAAGACTTTACAAGGGCAGTGGACATTCATGCCTCATTACCAGCTGTGGCAATCAACATTGATTCTTGCAAAATAAAACTTCTTAATTTTAGTTATAAGCTAAGTAGTCTAAGAGGTTGGTATCTTTGTCCTGCTCGGTTATGTTTCTCATGTTTTGGTCATTTGGTGAATAAACTCACCACACACAGATGCAGAAGTCTTCAGAGAAAACTTCAGCTTCTCTTCAAGCATCTTCCTAGAGAAAACAATAGCATAAGGGAAAATAACACAATAAAGATTACAAATACTTCCTTACAATAAATTTAACAGGACTGGACTTTTATTTGCACTCAGTTTAATTATCACCATTTTTTAAAGATGCCAGGAGCGGTATAAATGAGCAAGAATGGCAGAAGGTATACCAAAATTTTGTCACATTTAGACAGCTAGTTTTTCTGCTTTTGCATTTAAATAAACCTAAAAATATGTTGCAGAACGAGAAGTATATAAAAAGATTTCAGGTTACTTCTTCAGTTTTGGGAATTATGCTATACTGGGCTTCACAAGTTTGTTAATTTATGTAATGCATTACTTTTACCCATGAAAATGTATGTCATACTAAAAAAAAAAGGGTTGCAAAATATTTGTATGATCAGGTATGTATATGATAAAAAAGATAACTGTATTATCCAGATCGATTGTTTGGAAGCATTTTCTCTTATGGTTTGGCAATTATAACTGGGATATTTCCTCTTAGTCCTGTAACAGCAGAGTAAATACCAAGTTTCATAACCTTGTCCTTTTTGTAAGTCTTCAGATGTACAATTGCTCTAAATTATTCAATGAATGATATAACATGGCACTGTAAAATTTGTAGATTTTTGAGGATACTGCACTGGTTTATATGTGTAATAAATATTACAGCAAAGTGAGGAATGATGGAAAAATTTACTTTTTCAAATGGGCATTTTTTCTGCTCTATAAAACTTTAATATTGAGAACAACTAGAACTGTGTCTGATTTTGGTGCTACTGGTATTCCACTCCACACAACCTCTAGGGAGATTGCTCTGCATGAAGCAGCAGTCTTCAGATCAATGCAGTTTGGTAAGTTCTGGTCATCTCTGTGAGCACAGCAATGGACAAATCTCACCAAGTTCTCCTGACTTACATGCAGGAACTGCTTGTATTAGTGGAGGGAGCCTGATGGGGGTACCTGAATTCTGCTGGCACTAGTGGGTTTCACCATTGCCATCAGGTGACAAATTCTGTCTGTGGTAAGGAGACCAAGCATACCTGGGATGTCCTATATAGCTTCTCCTTCCTTTTTCTGTGCTGCTTTGTGCTGGTAATCAAGGGCAAAGTGTAAGTAGTAAAAGCAGAGATAGAAGGGGAAACAGAGAGTGTGGACCAGAAAACATGCAGAAAAGGGACTCAGTGGAGCTTTCTCAGTTTGTTTTTTTTTTTTATTGTTTTGTTTTGCTTTTTTTGTGTTTGTTTGGTTGGTGTTTTGCTTTAAAATCCTGTGTACCCAATGAAGGATGAATTAAGGTGGTATTCTTTGTTTGTTTGCTTGTTTGGGTTTTTTGGCAGAAAGATCTGACTCCCTTTGAAAACCAGAGTATATTTTCCATTTGTTTGCTGTTTTGCTCATGTCTGCATCCAGGCAGACAGACAGTGTGGTTATTGGAACTGGACCCCTTCAGAGTTCATCATCCTTGCCACAGAGCAAGTTAGATCTAAATACAGCTGGACTAGAAATAACCTGCTCTCACCAGAGTAAAAGGAAGAGGCTGGGTAGTGTGAGGATATTGGAAACTGGAGTGGTCTTGCTGTTTTTGCTTGATCTTGTTTAAAGGGGTCCCTAACCGAGGCTAACTTCAAGATATGCCTGGACAGATGAGGATGAGATGTGTCCTGAGTACACCCTCTGCTTCCCTGCCAGGGGCTCTGCAGGTGCTCTGTAAGTAGATTCTTACCAGGGTTTGATTTAAATAGATATATTAGCTTGAAATAAAGATCTCTTTTGTGCATTTGTGCATTTTAAAATTAATTAATTCAAGAAATTATGCAGAGCTGGGACTGAATCTGTTTTCTCTGTTGCACAGCAAACTGAGGCCAAAAAAGAGCTGCTGAGGAGCCACATAACCCAAACAATTCCCTGAGCAGCTGCGTGGCTGCAGCCTCCAGACACCTTGCCCTTGCCTTGCCTGTGCCTCCCTGAAAGTAGTCTTGCCCAGAGCATGAAGTTTTTTTCTGATTACTTTCTCTTATATTAGCATGTCCCATGTATTATTTTTTAGTGAAAATCCTTCTCTTGTTATAAGAAGCAAGAACTCTGAAAATGTTTCTGTCAGCTACTGTGGCTGCAAATCAGATTTACCAAGAAGAACAATTAGTAGGACATAATAAAGCAATTACTCGGCAGGGTTTGGATGACCTACCAGTTTGTGTTCTGTAATAATAATGTGCCATTAAATAAGAAATCAGTTTTAATGGTCTTGACGCTTTACTCTTGTATTAATGCCTCTTTGAGGCTGGGAAAAGCAGAGGTTTGAAAATTGCCGACTCGTGCGGATCCTCGCTGGCAGCACCTTTCCCGTGCCTGCAGTTCCGGGCACGGCCACAGGAGGGCGCTGCGCACTGACAGCAACTCCCGCCTGCCCCGGGAGCGCGCAGCTCGCTCGGGAGCGAGTCCAAATTATCCCACTGTCAGTTCTGTCTACGTTTCTACATTACACGTGGCAAGAAATATTGGATTCGAGTAGCAGAAAGAGTGAAAAAGCCCACCCAAAGAGTAATAAGAAAAATACATTCTATCTGGCAACTACCGGTATTAGCAAAATTAAAAATCATTAAGCAGCACGCTCAATTGCATATGTGTCTTAAGGAATGACATTTTTATCCATAAAATAGTCTAATACACACCATGAATGTGCAGCCGCTTCTGTAGTGCTGATGAGGATCTAAAAGCTGTGATTTTCTGCTTGCATGTTCCACTGCTTTCCCCAATCTTCCCAAAATTCAAGCTTCCTAATTGGTTTTAAAAACGAAATCTCTTGGAAATTCCTGTGGACCAGCTAAAATGCTTTCTAGTCTTACCTGGTAGAGACGGGATTACATTCTTTTTTACTCACACAAATTTTCTTGCCTGCTGCCAAGAAAAATGTGAGTTCAGAGGGCTCAGCAGCAGACAGATTGCCTAGGGAGTGTAAAAGCTCCACTTTTGCTAGGAGAGGTTCACAGGCAGCACAGATCAGGAATGAAATATTACCAGGTAAACTAATTCACAATTTATCAACTTCAGCCCTCGGGACACCCTCTGAAGCCATCCTTACATGTTTTGTAGAATAAGTCCTCCAAATGTGCGCTGAGGAGGAAGAGATGCAGTTCAGTGTAACTGAAGGGCGTGCCCAGTGTCATCTTGCAGCTGCAAGATTTCAGTTAGGCAGGTTGCCTTTCTGGGGACTTCTATAGCTTCAAATTAAGTAAATAATTTAAAACAAGTACGTTATCTCAGTGGTCATTGCAGTTCTTGAAATGTAGCACTTCATAGGTATGATTAATAAAGGGGTATGGATAAATAAAGGATGCATCCTCCATCATTAATAGGACACCCTAGTAATTAAACAAAACAAAGCAAAAAGTGTATGAAATTTTAAATGCAGAACATTTCTAGAAGTTAAATCACTGAGCACTAGGCAATATTCGTGTATCTATATTTTAACAAGTATTAATGTATTTATTTCACATATTTATTCTTTATTTTGCCCTTGAAAGTCATAAACTGGCATTCCTAATATTCACAGGTGTCTATTTATTACTAATAGACTAAAAAAGAAATCCTGAACCCTTGTGAAAAACACTTTAAAACTATCTATAAATTATATTATTGTAATTTATGGAGTTGCTGTTTGTCTTCATATGGTATTCTTTCCACTGTGACTCAAAATCCATTTAATGTTTTCCTCCTTTATTAATTTTCTTCTTGTGTTTTTTCTCATGCATACAGTCGAGGATATTTAGGTCTATATCTAAAGATTCTATAAAAGACCTTGAGTTTGTTATGCTGGTTTGAATAGCTTGTGAAACATCTTAACAGATTCCACAGAAACACAGAATTACAGAAGTGTCTAAGGTGGGAAGTGAGTGTTCTGCTCCAACCTCCCTGCTCAAACTGTGCTGCCTAGAGCTGGTAGTGCAAGGCCATGTCCAGATGACTTTTGAATATCTCCAAAGTCTCCACCAGCCCTCTGGGCAATGTGTGCCAGTGCTCTGTCAGCCTCACAGTGAAAAAGGATTCTCTGGTGCTCAAAGGGACCTTGAGTGTTTCAATCCTTCCACTGGGCACCACTGAGAAGAGTCTGTCCTCTTCATCCCCTCCTTTCAGGTATTTGCACACATTGATCAGATCCTCCTGAGCTTTCTCTTCTTCAGTCTGAACAGCTCCAGCTCTTTCAGCATTTCATCACAGGAGAGGTGATTTAGCACAGATGCTTCCAGGAATACCACAGCACCAATGTCTCTGCTTCTTGATCCAGGGGATTGTGGCAAAAACTGGAAAAAGTGCTTCAAAAAACAAGTAAAATCGGTACTTAAAAAAAATCTTGGCTAAAAATATGAGCTTCATTCTGTAGAGTCTGGCTGAACAGGAAGAAAATCCATTCATTATTTTATTCTTGATCCCCTGCTAGGCCAAGGTAAATGTCATACAAGGTATTGACATTTCAATTTATATTAGACTATGAACTAGTTCAGAGAAAAGGTAGAAAAAATCCACACTGAACTATGTCAGAATAGAGTCTGTAATTGAATCCTTGTATATACATTTTACAAACATCTGCCATACTGTGCATTTTTATATACATAGTGAGTAAAGTGCAAAACAACAGGCCATGTGCAACAATAAACTAAGGACTTTTACTAACTACTTTTGACTTTGCAAAGCAGTCATGAGAATGAAAGTTGCATCTGCCAACATGTTAAATCTGTCACAGATAAATCAGCAAGTAGCATCACATTGTTGTGAGTGGAGAGGCAGCTTCAGGCAAAGTTTATTAGAGAAGCATTCCCACTGAGTCACAAGATGAGGAAGGACCTCCTTCTTTCTAAATTCCTTCTCAGAGAGGAGCCTGGCTGCAGCTGGATTCAGTCCTAGACCCAGACCTTTTCAGTGGTTTAAATCTAAGGAATTACAGTGGTGTGGCTGAACTTTGTGGTTCAACTTTGTGCTGTAGGATTAAGGAGGGCAAACAAGACATATTTATATAAAAATTACTTACTATGATAAATGACTAGACAAAAAGATCTTAATCAGAATTATTTACTACCCAGTATAGAAGCTAAAACTACTATTGTAGCATAGTACAGTGTACTATATTAAAGCAGCTATATTAAAACTAGCAAAGAAGAAACAGTTATTAAGTAGATTGATGCTACTCACCCATACCAATTACCTTGGGCAAATCTCTTTTCCTCAGCCTTGAGGGACATCCCACCAAAAGGAGGAATCTCTGCACACACTCCAAGAAGAACCTGCTGTTTGAAAGTGGGACTGGACTGATACATGACTGTCAGTCATATATCTCAGGCCAGCTGTACCAGCTCAGCATCCCTGATAAGGGTAATTTGCCATGTCTGCCACATCTTCACCTTGATATCAGGGTGTTTAACTTCAGGATTGATGAGTCAGACTGGTTTTAACATAATTCAATACCAAGAGCAAAATGACACTCCTTCTCAGTTCCCCACTGATAGCTTTGCAAACAGGGCACTGTTTGAGTTGTTTTGTCACATTCCAGGCAGAGCATCCTGCTACACACGACTATCATGACAACTGGAATTACACATGTAGTTGTAATTGCACAGTATATTGCTACTTTCTACTGTCTGTGCAGACATTTAATGTAATTTAAAGGTAATGCACAATTTTTGAGCTTCATTGTTATGTTGCTGGTGTTGCATTTTCTGGACATATCTTTCTCCAGGACATAAAAACCAAGTCTGGGAGGACTGTACAAAAACATACAGTTTCTTCAAACTGAACTGCTTTTCAGGATTGTCAGTGATACTAAACTTTGTATTGCTTCTAATAATTTTGTTTTCCAGACAAGAGTTTATATATATAATTACCTAGACTTCACATTCTGCACTACTTTTGAGAAGCTTGCACATATTTACTCGTTACTCATTGCTCTGCTTGATTGAGTAATATCGAGGATGAGATTAATGAACAACAAAACAACAATAACAAAACTTAGAAAAATGCAATTATTTTGTAATTAAAACCTGTTAAAAATCTGGTTAGATGACAGAGAGGACAAACTTCATAGGGCATTGAAAAATGCAAGTCCATTATTGCTACACATTTTGGTGTGTTTGTACAGGGTTAAGTGAATAGACATAGTTTTTACACATTAGTAAGCCAGGACCTTAGTGGAGAAGTGGTTTTGGTTTTTTTTTTCCTCTATAGACAGGGACTCTAGAGACTTTTTTACAATACAGGAGTGCAGGTGCAGTCCATATCAACACCTCAGCTCATTTGGTCTGTGCAGTTGGCTGGTACAGTTGTTCCTCTCTCCTCAGGGATATATAACTATAAAGCCCAATGTCAGCTTTTGTTTTAAACAAGATTCTCTAATCCTATACTTTGTGAGTAATGATCTTTAACCAGTGTAATGCTGTAAGCCTGGTTACTAAGGTTGAGCCTCTTGCTCTAATGTGTCATTCTCTGAAGTTGAAGGCTTAGTTGTGCTCCCTGGGACTATTCAGAGCCCTTTTTGGAACACTGTCAAACTTCCACAGCATCCATTGATGTTGGAAAGGAACATCAATTAAATTCACACTTAAAGGGAGTTTACAGCATCTGGCAATAAACCCACAGAAATCTTTTTGATTACTATCAGATTAATTTTTGTTTGATTTTAAGCTTTACTGAAGTCTATTCATGACTTGATATTCTTTTTCTGTCTTATACTAGCAACATTTATGTCTTTATTTCTCCCACTGCAAACTGAGTGTAAAAATGTATCTTGTATCTTGAACAGGATGCTGAATAACCACTGTCACAGAAACTCAAATGAAGTCATTTTACTTTGTAGCTGGGACAGGCTAAGAAATCATGAGCCATACATTTGGCTTTGATCTACTGACCCTTAAAAGATATTAAAAATTATTTCCAGTTCTGTGGACAAAACAGATACAACTGTTTGAGATTCATTGTAGGAAATTAGTCATTACAGTGTCTCAGATCAAGGAAAATTCATGACTTGATCACATTCCTATGTATGATGAAAGATGAGGGACATTTAAAAAAAAAAAGCCATACTGACACTTATTCCAGAAGGAGGACACAGTCCTATGAATGGTCTTGAACAATTGTATAGGCAAAGATGATGAAAGTGAAAAATTTCAGGGAGGTCAGAGTGTATGTGGCAAGTGTGATCTGTTTGTTATGAAATAGGAAATCCAGATTAAAACAGACACTGAGAGCTTCACTGTCAGTACTTGAAAAGGCATACACGATGTAATGTAACACAATTGTTAAAAATATTTTGGAACAAAATTTTGCTGAGGTGTAATTGCTATGTGCACCCACAAAATTTGTGTCTGTGTTTCCAGACACACCCCCAAAATTAATTCAATTAATATAAAAGACCTCACTTACATTGTTAGTTTATGAATCATCATATTCATACATGCATTGAGTCTTTTCTTTTACACAGCTATTGTTCTACTTATTTCCTTTTTCCCCTTCTGTCCTTCCAATATCATCTTCTCTTGAAATGCTTTATTGTTTTCATTGGCTCCCATGCTTTCCTTTCCTACTTTTGGTGTATTTTTAGGATCTTTTAATGTGTTCTTTTCAAAAATATATCACACAGTGCTTTTAATTTAGCACAGGGAACTACTCAGAAGCTTGATGAAACGCTTGCTGATGCTTAGGATATGGTTCAGAAATACTACCAAAGTCCATTTAGTTCTGCAAGACTGTACTTAACAAATTCCCTTTTGTGAATTCTTTTTGAGACATTCAAATGTGTGAAGATATTAGGGACAACGGCCAGGCTAAGGTGACACAGAATAACACCATTCATATTTTTCGACAAATCAAAAAGAAGTTGGTTAGATCAGGCTGTCCTTCATTTTCTACTGCTTCTCTCCTTCAAAAGTCAAACTGAAATCTGAAGCTGGGAAATGGCATCTGGTATTTGGTTAACCACACAGTGTTACCAGACGATCATCCTTTCTCAAAGCAAACAAAGTTAAGTTATAGAAACCAGTTCCATAGTGAATAAAAGGCAAAGGTAAAAGAACATTATCTGCAATATGGACCTTGGTTGTTTATCCTTACTAGCTGATCTTAGAAAGATGTAGCAATGTTAGATAGGTTCTAATGGCATCTAAATTGCCATGCAATTTCTGAATTAAGGAAATTAGGGTGATATCAACACAGTCCCTATGTGCATATGGTCAGTGCAGATGTGATGAACAAGAAAAAAATAGCAAGGCAACCCTTCTGATCACAGAAAATGGATGATGATATTGACAGCCATTTAAATAGTTGTAAAATGTGCCTATCAAACAGAATTGTTCCAGTCCTGGGACCATTTTACCTGCAAAAGGGGGCAAGTAAATCACATGAGACAGATTCCATTGACTTTGAGGAAAAGGAAAGACAAGCCTTTTTTATTGCTATTGATGTTTGCTCTTATTGACTAAGTGTTTGCCACGGACTCAAGCACCACCAGACACATAAATACAAGGAGAACCTTGTGTGTGTCCTTTATCTGACTGGGGGAAACAATTTGCAATTTACATCCAAGGGATCTGCAGCTTTCCTCCAACACACAGAACAGTTTGAGAAGTGTGTGCTGAAAATTGGTTCAAATAATCCTCCTGTCCTACAAAGTCCTTGCTGAGTTCAAAGAGAATTTTTTCCTTTATAGTGCAGAAGAAAACATTTGACACTCTATCACTGTGATTTTACTGCCTGAATTATCTCTGAACTTTGCTAAGTCACAGCCTAGCTTAGTTTGCTAATGCTATATTTTGTGAAGGTGCTAAGGCATGGGGTCACCTTAAAAAAAGACCGATGCAGGAATTCCCTTCCTCATAAAATTTTGTTCTCTAATAAAACCTGTGCAACAGAGAAAGAAAATGAGAAAATTTTTACAGTCTGAATGATTAAGAAGAGGAATATTTCTGAATGATCAAGATACAAGTGAAAATCTATTAAAGTAATATAACTCTCAGCTGTCACATCTCTCTCTGGGAACCCCAGAGGAGCTCGTGTTTCCAGAAAGGATAACAGAATTCAGCTGTTACATCTGACAAGGTTACTAATTTAGCTGTGGAGTTAGAAATCTGTAAATTGTTATCAGGGGTTTCCTCTCTAGACCTCTCAGGAGGGTCCTTACAGTGAGACCAACTGGGGATTGAGTAATATCAAACAGAGAATACAGGCTTTTGGCCAGGACTACAGTTGAAGTTCTGTGACTAGAAAATTGAAATTAATAGACATCTTAATGAACCATTATTTTACATTGGCCTCAACTTATATCAAAAGAGCTTTACAATAATAAAATCTTCCTATGCTATCTGTAATAAAGCAGTCATCATATATTGAATATTATACTGATATAATATGGGAATTCACATATAATTTAGATAGAAAGCTAAATTTTGGACTTCTTTGTGATTTATTAATTGTAAAAAATTAAGTATTTAGAAGAAATTAAAGCTGAAAAGACATTTTATTTTCCTTTGCTGATATGATGTATATTTTATGATGTAATGCAGTAAATCATTGCATAGCATAGCATAAATCTGAATTTGTTAGTGCTGTTAGACAGACAATATGCATCTTTTGAGTAACTAATTATAAGTGCAACATAACCTCAGCTACAACAGTACAATAAATGTGAGTAGATGACTTTGCTTTTTTTATTATTAGTTTTTGAATTTGCACTGTTGGTCAGTTTACTGTGAAAAAAAGAACATGCAGGTTTAGAGCTAGGTGAGTTATATGGGCTAAAGCAGTTTTCACAGGGACAGCTGGCAAGCATCCCTTTGTGCTTAAAAAAGGAATGGGTAAATTCCAGAGGTAAAGTGATGTTGTTGCTACAAGGATTACAAAGACAAACTTTGAAATATGGATCTGTATCTACTCCTGCAAGGTGACACTCCATTGACTTCACTTGATACTTGCTTTACTGAGAATTGGCCCAATAGATTTTAATGCAGACAGTGTAACAGAGAAAAAATTGCTTTCAGCACAGTTGATGGTGTAATGTTGTTTTAAACAGATAGGATGAATTGAAACACTTTCTCTCCCCCTCTCCCTCCCTGTTTTTCACTTGTAATGTTTGTATGACGGTGCTCTTTTATGCACTTAATCAGCTCACAGATGCAAGTGGCTATTCTAAAGTCACTTTTATTTTTGTCAGTCTGTTTCCTTGCATATTGCTGGTGGGAGAGTTTTCTAATCACAGCATTCCATTGTAAAGAAAATGTATAAAAGGCAGAAATAAGAGATGGCTCAAATCACATTGTAGCTAATGTTTGTTCCAAACAGAGCATTCTCTGAGGCACTTGTCATTAGAACTTGAGGAGTTTTATGGCCCTAAAAGCACAGGTCAGAGACTCTATATACACCTGTACTGCACGTAATCATCATTTACAATTGGACAAGAAATGGTGTGAAGTAAGATTTTGCTGGTTTTGTCTTAGCCTCTTATCATTTAATAAAGTTCATATACCAGTACAAAGACTGCAATGAAACTCTAAGATTTTTCTGCTGAGTTTTGGGTCACTGAGCTCTTCTGAAAAGGTTTGCACTGCTTGTCCTTGGGGCAGAAAAATAAAAAGAGAGAAATAATAAAAATCCCAGGACTGAGTTTTTGTGAGCCTGCAGGATGTCAGTGTTTCACATTTAGCACATAGTTCCCAAAGAAGTATCTGTTAAATGTTCAACAGATAAAGTCAAAGAGGAGATATTGACTGAGCAAATGAGTTAGAGGAGCCTGGGGTTTGGGATATCAGTACTGCCATTTTGTGAGCTGTTTAAGCTAATGATGTTTATGAAGGTAATTCTGGCCTTGACTCAGTATTTGCTGAAGTCATAGAGGCCCTTCTTTCTAGTGACATTTCAAATAGGTTCTTAATTGAGTAGGGACAAAGCCAGTTGGGGAGAAATAGCATCCACTAGATGTCTTAATTTCTTATATATCTGTGTGTGTTTAGCTATACAGAAATATTTAAAAAAGTTTAAATATCTGTCTTTTTTGATCCCCAGGAGAATACACTTTTTTCTCCTTGCTTTTTTGATGTTTAGGAATTCCACTAATGCTGGCAACAGCAGCAACAAGACTTACTGAAACCAACACCATAGTCATGAGGATTTGTGTCTCTTTAACCTTGACAATTCATAAAGGTGTTACTCAGATCACTCCATTCTCACATATGTTAATTAAAAAATTGAATATTTATGTGGAGGTTATGATTTCTGGGAGTTATTTTCTTGATAACATGATTGTGTTTCATGGAATCAAAAAATGGCCTTGGAAGGGCCTTAGAGATCATTGAATTCAAATCCCCCCTCCTTGCACATCAATCTCTTCCACAAGAGCAGGTTTCTCAGATTCACATCCAGCCTGGCCTTGAACATTTGCAGGGATGGGAATTTCACATCCTTTCTGGGCAACCTGTTCCAGTTCCCTCTGTAAGAGCAGGTAGGCACCTTCAGAAAACTCATAACTATAGAATATCTGCTTGGCAGCTGCTTTGCAATTGAAAAACTTGACTAAATATTCACATTTTAGACTTTAGCCAATACTTGAATATTACAACCTCACTTAGGATACCAGCAGAACCATGGGCTGAAATAGCATAACTTTGAATGCTTCAACTGGGCTTGTAGCAGAGATTTACAAATAACATTTCAGCAAGCAATGGCCAGAATGTCATCAAGGATTTTATAAACAAAACAAAAAGCTTAAATATAACCCCCTTTCCAAGGTAACTCAGAAGATACATAGTAAGATGATCTAAAATCTCCCTTGAGAATTGTGTGGAAAGGAAAAATTTTGTCTTTTGATAAGAATGGATACAACTCAAACAAATATGCTATAGGAGAAAATGAACTAATTAGGAATTTTGCAGCAAAAAAGCCACAGTATGTGGCAAACCCCTGCTACTGAACTGCATGATGCTTTGCAACATATACCATCCCCATGATTGTGAGGATCTATTTTTATTCAAGAGCAGTTAAAACTCATTGTTATGCTGCCTGCTTAGCACTGCCCTTGCCTGGAGACCACTATGGCTTAACCCTCAAATAATGTTAAACAAGAAATTGTAAATAGTGACATGAAACTGTGGAAGAGTTAATTGGAATGTAAAAGCATTATAATTTTAAAGTGTAAATTGTAAACATAAGCACAGGTGACCTCTGGAACAGAAAAGTACAAGGGAGAATAGAATCTGTGAAATCAGGTAGTTGCCCCTGCATAAAATAATCATGAAACCCAGAAAATCATATCAGTTTAAAAATATTTGGAAATATATATATTCCCTGAATACGTAATTCTCCATTTTTGTGATAAAAATATTTTTTTCCTGTGGAGCAAAAAACCCCTCCCTCCTCCTCCTAAAGCCACCTCAGGGAATAAATATAGAAAAACCTTCCTACAAAGCCTCACAAACTTTCTCTCTGCCTCGTCTTGGCAAAGCTACTTTTGCCTTACATGGATATCAGATCAATTAGTATATGCATATTTGTTGATGGTCTATCAAATTTCTCATCACTGCAACAGCTTCCCAATCAAAAAGATTACACAGAGGACATCTTATAAAAATGTAGATATAATGTAACCTGGAATTTCAGCTCATATGGAGTGGGAAGGGGTGGCTAGATGTTTATTCATGAAGGACGGTGCCAACACAGGCTGTGTAAAATGCCAGATCTGCTCTTGGGTAGCCATTATGTGTGGGGAATTTGAGGACTAATCAAACTGTGCTTGATTCTCAAGCACTCTCAGGACTACAGATTGAACTGGAGGGTAACTCTGTGGGACTTGTGAGAGCCATCCTGCACCAGAAGGAAAGGAGTTTTTTGGGTGGGGAGGTTCCCACTGTGGGTGTTGCTTCAGCCTCGGGGTACAACACAGAGCAGCTGAAAGAAACAGGTCGGGTCTTTAAGTGGCTGCAGAAAAAAACAGCCACCTCTACTCTTTGCTGCCTTATTGGTTTGTGGCTTGGATTTGAAGACAGATGAGTTTGTGACACGCATGGAAATGTTAGCTTGAGATTGTGATGCCATAACATTTCCTACAAAGCTGTAGTTTTCAATTGTAGTAAGAGTGTTGTAATGGGATATAGCTGCTAGGTATGAACTGTGATCTCTTACATATAAAGATTCAAAATTATCCTGTGGATGTCAGAAATGTAATAAAATAGAAATATATTTTACCAGAGATATTGCAGACTATAGAAATTAGCTGTTCTTAGTTTTATATTGATTAACACAAAAATCTGCCTCAGTAATACTGAGATAGAAAATATCAAAAGCAGAACTTTTACCCTAGACAAGAGGAGGCAGAAGCAGTGGTAAGAGGAAGAGCAACACCCATACAAAAGTAATTATATTGCTAAGTAAGCACATGCTTGAGAAATTGAAAATGCTACTCAAAATGAAAGGGAGAAGAATTAAAAAGCAAATATTAATGAACCAAGGGAAAAACCATAAATAATCTGTGGTCAAAGTGAAGCCTAGAAAATTTTAACCATCAGATCAGAAGAGGGCTGTTGAGACTAGGCAATGTAACAGGGAAGCAAAGGTGAGGACTGATGCTAAGGTTTCACAGGAGATTAGTAGTGCAGTTATTCATGTTTTAATTATGTGAGATACAAGAAATGTGAGACAAAAAATATTTAACAAATGACCAGCATTATTTATTCATAGAGGACGGAGCAAATGGAAAAGGAGAAAATATTAATTAATTTTTCACTTCAGAATTCCCAGCAGAATGTGTAGAACAGATGCTGAAGGTAAACAAATCTCTTACACTGCAACTGGATTTTGCCATAGACACTCATAGTCGTAGAAGAGGAGTAATATAAAAACTCATGTAGAAATCATACAATCTCAGTTTTCAGACCATAAACCTGTAATTCTGTCTTCTTCCTCAAAGTAAGTGTTATTTTATCAGTGTTTATTTTGTAATAGCTTCATGTACAAACTTCTGAGCAAACCCTTTGGTCTTTGCCCAAACACTTAATATCTCAGGCCTCGTGATGTCCTTCTGGGCCAGTGTTTCTGAATCTTTCTGGAATTAAATTTGATTCTGCCATACCTTTTCCACAAGTCCTTCCACCAGGTGCCATTCCCTGATTTATTCTCCAATCTCAGTTTTTATTCTTTCCTCCTGAGATTCTGCTGCTTTTATCTTGCTTATCATCCAGAAGCAAAAGCACAAAGGGGTTAAATAAAATCCACAAAATTTTACACCAGACACAGCTATATATTACAGCTCACCTGTAGCTACTCCAAAGCACCCTTTACCAACCTTTATAGTGACTTGGCTGGACACTTCATTCAGTCCAGAACTGAAAGAGAGTAAAATGTTGGAAAATAATTTCAGAGCTTTTACAGAAGTTTTTCAGAAGTTTCAGTAACTTCTGAAAATTAAAACCAAAAATCTCAATATTTAAATCTTTACCTGGGTGCAAGTTACACATCTGTACACAGCAGTAGATGGTGGAGCTGCTAGAAGCTTTGGGTCAAGTCCCAAGTACCAAATGTAGAAGTTTTCTTCTCTAGGATTTGACTTTTCAGAACATAGGCAATTCCCAATATTGAAGTATTTGGATCTTGTTGCAGAGGATACAGACAAGAGATGTGTTAGATTTTTCTCTTGCAGACAGCTTCCTGATAAATAGGAAGTACTTGCATATGAACCACTGCTGAAATGTGTTTTGGAAATGATTCCCTTGAGGGCAACAATTTGAGAGCTGGTAAAAGTTATGAGATAATAAATCAAAATAACTTCTGCTACACAGATTGCCAGAGGATGAACTGAAGCTCAGACAAACAGATATTGGCCATGTTTCCAGAGCAGAAGGAGATCCCACCAATTTAAATATCATACTTTCTCTTCTTTCTCTGTGTTCTTTGACTTGGTGGTATTCCACAAATATCAGCTGTGTCTATAAATAGGGAGATTGGGATGTGTTAATAGCACAGACATCATTAACTATTGATTATTCTCTGGCACATAGGAAAAGAAGAATTTCTTCCCTGGAGAAGTTAGATGTTCCATAAGTTCTGATTTCAAATGAACGAAACACCTTTTTTTTTTTTTTTTTTTTTTTGTGCTGGTCTTAACTAATGGTACCCATTTTATATGAAACAATAAATGAAGCTTTTGCACTAATTCACACAATTCACAATTTTTATCAAGGCCACAAAATCACTGTATTACTTGGAGATTTTTCTGGAATAATGGGTATGAAAAACTCACAAATTTCCTGCCATAGCTCTATTACACTAAAACAGACTTTGCAAGAGACAGGAAGAAAAGATTTAAATAGCACATACTATGTCATTTGAAAACTAAAACTCAACAGAGGATGAAATCCATAGGACAGTGTTTTATATAAGTTTTAGAAACTTGAAGATCCTAATTTAACTGTAGCCTTTCTTCAGCAGTGAAATCAAGTTCAAAGAAGACCTTAGAAACCCAGCTCAGTTTTGTTCTCAGCAAAACCTGGAGGAGGTCAAAGAAACATTTTTCTTTAGTCAGATCTTTAAGAACAAATCACTGTGTAATAGAGAGATGTTTAACAGGCAAGGAAATTCACTAGAACTTTACACATATCTGAACTGTAATAAAAAGAATAAGATTTTGACAGGAACTTGTCATATTTTGCATCTCTGAGGGGACAACAACAGACAAAAGACCAATTTGGAAGGTGCCATCGAACAAAGACTTTCAAAGTCGTTGACTATTTAAGAGTCTGTTCTATGGGAAGACTTTTCCAGCTAGATTTATGTCTCTTTTCTACAGATCTGTGAGTCCTGGAATTTAACCAAACTTTTCAGAAGAAAGAAAGGTATGCTTTTTCTCCTTTATTGTATTGTATTTTGATTTTGATTATTTTTTAACCTTTCCCTCTGAGTACTTTTCCTCTTCAATTACAAGATAAGTAGACCTAGCTAGCATAAATATATTTTAAAATTGTCAAGCAGCCTATTTGCTACCTTTTAGCTTTCTATTCAGTACCACCTTTTTGATATCCTTACTACTAAGCTATCTACTTGGGTGATTAAATTGAAATTGTTGGTAAGATACTATTTAGCTTATGTGTAAAGTATGCTCATGTCTTAATGGTCCACTCATTTCTCTTCCAATTTTCAATTGCTCAATGAAATAATGTTTTGGCTGTTTGGTCTTCAAATTTCCCTTCAGTCCCTGTAATTGACTATTACTTATCAGAAATGGTAATGTTTTTATTCTCTTCATGGTTAGTAATATATAAACCCCTACTTGTTTCAAGGGATGTTGAATGCATGAATGCTTTTATTGTTTTGAAAGAAAAATGAGGACACCATTTTTTAAATTTTATTTTCTTGTTATCAGTGGAGCTTAAGGAAGTAAGTTTATACTGTGGGAAATAATAGTTTTTACTTTATGTATGGACATCAAGTAAGAACTCTTTAGAAACAAAATTCAAACACTTGTTGAATTTATTCCTACAAAGTTGTCATCAAGAATTATCAGACCTGAATGGCACCAACAGAATGACAGAGGCAGAGGCAGTGCCTGTGAATGATTTGACATCAATTCTTACAAGCTGGCAGCTAAAACAAGACCCACCAGCTAGAAAGACATACAACAGACTTGAAATGAAGATCTGGTTTGCTAGATGATTTTGGAAAGTGACCACGGGATATGGATGAAAAATCTGGAATAGAGAAAAAAAATAGCCTTCATAAAGACAAATATCATATAGAATCGTTCCCTGATAGTTTCTGTCTGAATAATAATTGCTGGTGAGTTCTGAAAAAATGGCTGGGGATGCCACAAATTCCACTCATTGATTGTTTGCCTGTGAGACATATCTCTTCTTTAGCTCTACTTGGTGTGGCTTACTTGCTGGGATGGATCCATTTTGATTTTTTAAGTTGATCTCTTGTACAGCTGCCACTGTAGACAGTAGCATTACAATGGTACTCTTTGTCTCAGTGAAATGAGGTTGGAGGTAGGTAGGACTGGTACCCTGGAGGTGGGTTAGCCAGTCTTCTCAGAAAGATTGTGTCAAATATTGGTTTCTTCAGTCCTTGAGGTTTGCAAAGAATGTTAACTCTCTACAAGGGAAGGTTCTTAGGCATTTATACAGATTGTCAACCAAATATTTAATTTGCGTACAGAAAATTCCTAAATGATAGTAAAAGGTATTTGATGTGACTTTGGGATTCACCACATCAGACCAGAGAGGCACCTTCATGTCAGGCACAGGCTGCAGGAGCTGCTATGAATAGCTCCAGGGACACCAGCTGTGCCCTACATAGGTGGAGCTCATGCCACCAGACTACTCAGGGATGCTGCAGTGTGCTCACAAATGGCTTTATCTGTGGGGCTAGTGATAAATTTTACAGACTGGACACAATCTGGCATCATGCACTCACAGCCCAGAAAGCCAGTCATACCCCGGGCTGGATCCAAAGCAGCTGTGCAAGGGAGGGGAGTCTTCCCCCTTGCTCTGGTGAGACCCCATGTGAAGTGCTACATCCAGCTCTGGGGTCCCCAGCTCTGAAAATACATGGGCCTGTTGGATCAAGTCCTGAAGAGGGCAACAAAGAAGGTTAGAGCGTTGGAGCACCTTACCTATGAGGACAAGATTAGAGAACTGGAATTCTTCAGTCTGGAGAAGAGAAGACTTTAGGGTGACCAAATTTGGCCACTCATGATCTAAAGAAGGCCTATAAGAGAGAAGGACTTTTCAGAAGGCTGTGTAGTGACAGGACAAGAGAAAATGTCTAAAAATTGAAAAGGGTTAGGTTTAGATTAGATATTAGAATTATTCTTGATTGTGAGGATGGCAAGGCACTGGAACAGGTTGCCCAGAGAAGATGGGAATGCTCCATCCCTGGAAGTGCTCAAGGCCAGACTGGGGAGCTCTGAGCAGCCAGGTCTAATGAAAGCTGTCCCAGCCCATGACAGTGAGTCTGGAACTATATAATCTTTAAAGTCCCTTCCAATCCAAACTATTCCACAATCCTACAATTGTTGAAGGTGTCTGGAATTTAATCCAGCATTACAGAAGCTCAGGATTCCCTGTTACAGCTGACATGGTGCCTTTCAGAGCCTGTCTTGGATTGCATTGAATAAAGTGACAGCATCTCCAAATCCCATTTGCTATTGACTAAGAAGTGGAGGACCCAGATGACCTCTATCAACTGTTCCTGAGACATGCAGGAGAATGCAAATACCACCTCTGTAGGTTTGGGCTTTGTAAATCCTCCTCTTGTTGATAGCAGGAGATATGGATGCTATGCATGACAGCACATCAGAGGTTTTCTGATCTAAACTCATGTGAGCCTTGCCATCTGACCAGACAAAAATCAAAATCAAAAATCAAGACAAACATTGTTCAAACAAGCAGAAAGTGCTCAGTGTTTAGCCATAAAAAATAGCCAAAATACTTACACAGACAGGGTATTTTATGTTTTTGTGAGACTTCCAGAAGGGCACCCCACCACCTCTGATGGTAGGTGTTGCTCATGGCTTCCCACAGACTGCCAGTTAGCCAGGTTTGTCTTTACCTGATTTCAAACCCTTCCTAGCAGTATATCTATTGTCAGCACAGTGCATGTACATCTGAGTGGAGAGAGCAAACAAAGAGGAAAAGCACCCAAGGGGAAGGCCATCAGTTTGCAGTAATATCCTCAGGATGATTGCTAAGGGAAGAAGATAAATTAAAAACCTTTCCCAGCCAGCATTCTCCTGAGGGGCTGTCCGTGCCTGCCCCGCTCCCTCCGCTCATCACACTTCACTTTTGCAAGCAGCAGGCAGTCCTGAGATGCCTTTCTCCATGGAGGTTGTTGAAAGGCTCATCCTTTCCAGCCTGGCAGTGTGTTGTTTATTTATGGTGCTGGTGCTGCAGCAGGCGTGGGGCCTCTGCTAGAGAGCACGGCGCTGTAAGATAATAAAACAGCCAGAAGGTTTTCTGCGTGTTTGTGTCACAAAAGGCTCTTCAGAGAGGAACAGTTTTAGTGTCTGAGGAATGAAGTGCTATTTCAGAATCTGGAGGCTGCGGGTTCTTTTAACAATGGAATGATTTGTCCATATTTTTCTTGTAATAAAAAAAGCAGCACAATATGACTCCTTGCTTGCCTAGAGACCATTTGAAATTTTTAATGCTTAAACCAGACAGAGAGAGCATGGAGTTCACTGCCAGGTTGACATGAACACAGAAATACTTTTTCTCTCTTTGCTGGGAACTGAAAGGTATGGTGGAAAAGACTTTTAAAGAATTGTGGTCAGGAGGATGAACTGGGGGTTGATAGGCAAGATCTAACTCCAGCTAGATGCAATTTCAGATACCAGATTAGCATGGCATAGGTTTGCCTCCTACTAAACTGCTTCATTTGAAAGATCTTTATGATTTTAATCCTAAAGCTAAGAAATTAGGTTTTAGTGCTGCTCTTTTTAAAAAGAAAATTGCTTTCATCCAGACCGCATCAGATTATCTGTTGCAGCAGCTAGTTGAGATTCCTAATTTTAAAGAAAAAGAGATGCAAATATTTTTTTCTCATAGTATTGCAAAAGCTTTTTATTATGGTATTTTGGGTTGAATACTCATTCTATTATTTGCTGAAAGTTGGACAATTTTCTGTGTGAATCCTGGTCACTCAACCATTCTGCCTGGACTCTCACATTTTCAGTTTCTAGATCAATTCACATGGTAGGTCAGAGAGGCTCTGGCATATTTTGGTAAATATGGTGATTGGTGCTGCTCATCAAAATTAAGACTTGTACATTGTGAACAAAATACTTTTGTTTACATTTCCAGAGTTTGTTCTACAACTTAGGCCAGAAGACAAATTTTTACTGAAGCGTATGCTTTGCAATAATGGAAAAAAGACACAAAAATAGATTAAAAAACAGCACAAGTTATTGCAGTTATATCAAGTGTGGTGATTGGTATGTAAGGCACAATATTGAGTCTCCACACGCTACATCACTGATTGCAAACCTTAAAGAAAAGTACATCTTTTCACCTCCAGCTGCCCAGAATCACACAGCACAGTAGCTTGGGAACTTCTCCCAAGGTGGATTGACCTCTTCTCTCTTTTCATTTTAGATTTACTCAAATTTGTTATGATTTGATGCTAAGACATGGCATCACATGGTTTGGTGAAATACATTAATTCTTTCCTCTTCTTTCAGTGCTAATATTACTGTTAGATACCTCAATGAGGTAATTGCTGGCTGCAGGCTCCTGACTATTGCCTCTGCCTAAGATGCATAACTTTATGAATTGCAGTTGAGGAACAATATTCATGTCCTGTCTCATTATAAAATGTGTGCTTTTTCTCTTGATACATGCCTCTCTAGTTTATTTGCATTTCTTAGTCATTATATATCTGAGATATTTGTTTCAATTATTTTCAAAAGGACTTTTTTTTCCAAGAGATTATGAGTTTATTGCATTCATGATTATAATTTCAAAGAGGAAGTGCTGTTTGTGAAGTTAATAGCCATGTGTTTCATCAGTTTCTTTATTTTATGTATAAAACTGGGTGACTTAATTTTGAATAAGCTTCCCAATGCTGCTATCAAAATATCTACAAGGGCATAAGTCACTTATATTTTTCAAAAATAAATTGCTGTTGTTAATAAATCTCCACACTATAAAACCATCAGGTAATGAGGAATAAGAAAAGACTAAGAGAAGAATTATATTTATATGTTAGAAACATTATTATTATTATAAATCATGGACTGGAGGGAGAAAAGCAGCTCTTTTTTAATGTAGCTCTGAGGAAGAGACACTGTATTGATAATGCAGGTGAATGGAGTCCTGTGCCATATGGGTAATGGTTGTCCAGGTCTCTGCAGCTTCCTCTAAACAGTGTTTATAACACCTCAGGCTGTGAAGTTTTAGCTTTGTATAGTTTATTCACTTAGATGTCTATTCAGCCTATAGAATACCTGAGGGAACCATGAGACAGAACTGGTTATATTATTTCCAGAAAGTAATACTGGATATTAATTTCTCTGCTTTGTGACTCAGTCCTGCTTTCCTTTGTGGAAAAGTTCTTTAAATGACAACACCGTGTGTGTTTGAGACATCCTGGTTCTCTTCTGTTTCTATATTATAGCATACAGGTTTTATATCTAAAAAATATCTGTGAAATGGAGAAGTGACTCATTTCACTAAAAGCATGAAAGCATTTAAGAGGCATTAGATAAAAACTTAGGCAAGGACAAGGAGGAAGTCATCATGTGCATTGCAGGTCTAGTGGAATGGCATGTTCCTCCCTATCCATTTGCAGAATTGAAATATTTTCTCAGTAAATATAACTTTTTCATTCTAACCACTGGTAGATGATTAAGAGCAAAAAAATACCTGAAATGACCCAGCATGCAATCTCTGTGGTTTGTGTGCTTAACAGGCAACTGTAAAGGTGGACTTCAAAGAAAAAGCAATTGCAGTTTTAAGCTGAAGCACAAAGTTTTCTAAGGTTATGTCCCATTCCCTTCAACTCAGACAGATGTAATTCTGATTATTTTGTTTAGTAATTGTATTTGCAGTCTTTGAGACCAGTTTCCAAAGAGAGGAAGAGCTGGTCAACTAGGTGCCATGCAAAGAGATGTTGTGGAAATAATTGAAAAATTGTGAAAAACAAGGAAAGTTGTTTGTATTCTAGGGTAAGTAGAGACACTATAAAATATTTTCCTCACAAGGGTTAACAAGACCAAAATTTCTTTGATCTCAGTTTCTCTGAGTAACAAAAACCTTTACTAATGCTCTTTCTTTGAGAAAAAGGACTCTTTACCACTGTTTGACACTCAAAACCAGGCTTTTAAAAGTAAGTTTAAAAAACTCTTGTAAGCGATCCTTTCAATTTTTTTAAATTATGTAAAATCCTCTTATGATTTCCATATATGATTTATTGAAACAATATATAAAGCAAATATAAGAATAGGGGGTTTATACAGAATTTCCATCCTTCAATTTTGCAAGTATAATGTAGCAGGATAAATCTATTTATAGCACAGACTAACTTCATATGTTTCACTGCTGCAGAAATCAATAGTCTGTGGCTATGAAAGCAAAAGAGAAGTCCTATTAATTCATTAGCAGGTCTAGGTTCCATCTTACAAAGTGATCAGTCTATATTAATATTCTCTGGAAGTGAATCAGAAAGAGTAGTCTCTGTAGCACACTAGATTGCAGTTGGCAGAGAAAGAAATGTTTTGGTTTTGGGATAAACATCTCAATTGCATCTCTAGCAGAGCCTGTGACTGAAAGATGTAGGAGCTGAAAAAGGAAATTTGCACTATTTGTGACTTCTCTTTTCAGGTACAGCATGCCTTCTTGATGGAACAGTAAGAACATTTCCACCCCTTTCAATGCACTTTAACATGCACTAAAACCTAGAGGAGTCCTTTCATAGCTCTCTGTTGCTGCACCTTTCCCAGATCTGCAAGTGAAAATTGTGTATGTAATATATTAATTTCTTGCTATTTTTTGTTGGTAGTTTTCTATGGTAAGCCTCTAATCTGAAGAGTGGCTATTTTCCTGAAGTGCAGGCTCTGGGAAATTATATGTTATGATTCAGACGATAATTCTAAGGTTGCCAGTGAGCATGGGAAGTAATGCATACTTAGTATAATGATAGCTGATTCATTTTGCAGTCAGCAGATGCAAACTTGCTTGCTAAAAATCTATGTGACCGCAATGGGAATAGGAATCTTCATTTTCTGTTTTCTTTTTTCTTTTTTTTTTTTTTTTTTTTTTTTTTTTTTTTGAGATTAAAGCTAAAATCACTTCTTACTTTCAAATGCCACTCATAGAAAATGTGACTAAATTATGTAATTTGCATGAATATATAATTAAATACAGGTCATGATTTTAAGTAGCTGTGATTGGTACTTCAGGTATAGAGTACTTCAGGTGATGCACATGTGGGAGTTTGGCAGCTCACCACCTCCCAAGGGGATACCAAAGTGGCCACTCTGGTGGGTGTGACTGGGACAGCATGCAGCCATGTCCTGATGTGTCCCTTCCAAACAGCCTTGATACTGATATTTACTGTGCTCTGCAGTCATGTAACACTCAGACTGAGTATTTGGCCTCTCGATTCTACCTCAAGAAGGTGAAAATAATAAGCTCACATGACTGCAGCAATGTTGTCTGCTTGCTAAAACATCTATTCCATTTAGACATGAACAAGTCCAAATATAAAAATTAATTAGATAATGCATATATAAGTGACATATCAGAAATCTGTGGGATTTTTAAATAAAGCCATGAAATGTTGTCTATTAACATTTGTTAAATTAAATATATTATTAATACTTTTTAGATTTTTTTCTTTTGATGATGAAATACCTAGTGATTCTTGACTTGCTTTGTACAGGTTTATATGCTTTTATCACATATTTTAGCTCCTAAATTATGAAAATACTGACCTAGAACAAGAGAGGATCCCATCATGTGTAAGATGCAATTGGAACTACCAGCTGTTGTCTCTAGACTTATTGCTGTGTCATGGATTTGCATAAGGCTTCTGCTGGAAAATACTACTGCCTTCTCATTTTAAGTTGAGTTGTGTTTTTCTACATTCACTTCATGACTAGTTCCACAACAGTAGTTTTGGCACTCTATACAATATGGTGCAGAAATGGAAATAAATTTTGGTTAGAAAAATTTTCAATCTGGAAAATTATTACAAGAAGAGTCTCAACGAATTGAATATCAGATCCCAGACTACCACATCCATGTTCAATAGAGAAATGTGCTGATCTTTGGAGAATTTATCATCTGTAGCTAAACTACCTATAGGTCTTTCTCCTTTGCTTGCATTTCAGCCCAATCTTGTGTTGAAATTACAATATATTGTGTTTCTATAATTTCTGACAGAACAGTACCCTAATTATTTAAATTGTATTTCTCTGCCACTGACTTTGATATCTTATTCGGAGTGAACAAATGCTATTTTCAATATTAGTAGCTCATTAAAATTATGGAATTAAAATAAAACAACATAGTATTTTTAAAATTAGGATAATTTCTTCATTTACCCAGAGGAAGATATCTTTAAAGATACAATTTTATACTTCTTTGTCTATTTTTTTTTTGTATATTTCAGAGAATAATTTTAGAGTAACCAGGATTATTTTTATTATGACCATATTTAAATCTAGGCATAATGAATAGCTGTGCCTTGCTTATCAGTAAATTAATTACATTTATTCTGTGGCAATCCCAGAATAACTTTCAGAACAGTTTGATATTCAAGTACTTTTGATTAAGGAAAGGAAACAAATACATATGAATCTATAGCAGTGGGTAAAAAACTTGATTTCAAAGATAAAAAGTATACATAGAAGCTTAAGAGCAAGAATAAGAGTTTGTGAAGATGCATAAATTCCCAGTCTTGAGCAGTATTTTAGTAGTCAAGATGCAATTCTTCAATAATTAAAACCTTACGTGGCAGATAAGTTCAGAAAATTATTGTTGTAAATTAGAACCACAGTAATTTATTTGCCATTTTCATGTCAAATTTTCAGAAAAAAATATTTCAACATATTTAACCTGAAAAGAAAATGATCTAGCAGTAAGGAAGTAGCCTCAGCGCAATATTCATGTCTTCTTGCATATATTATATTCCTAACAGTTTTATTTCATTCATAAAAGGAAATGCTTAGCATGATAGATTTGATATGTAAAGGTTTTCAAATGGTTTGGTATGAAAAAGTTTTCAAAAACCTGTATTATGTCTTCATTTTGAATTAATTACTCCACAAGTCCTCTCTTTAAGCACAGTCCTTTGAATTTCTCAATAAACAAGGGTCCATGGGTCAAAAGGGTGGAGGTGGAGATGAGGCTTCCCAAAATCCCTACTGATGGTTCCCTGACATGAGCTGTCCCTGTTTTATAAACTAGAAATCTGGTCTTTTCCAATTAATCTCTGAGCAATGCCAGCTGTCTCCCCTTCAAGATGCTTTGAAGCTTTTTCATTATTTTATTTGTAATATTGCTGCAGAAAGGCACACACAACTGACTACAGCAATAAAAATATTGCCTATTATTTACTAAAATCTAGATATTGGTCTCCTTTGTTTCAAAAAATCTTTAGACTCAAAATCAAAATAAAGCTAAATACCTTTGCTTATAAATTTCCAAGTTAAAAGCAAAAATATTATAATAGGAAGTGCCTCTTCTGTGGCCATCTACAGTATTTGCCATATCAAGCAGCTCAGAATAAAAAAATCCCCCTTTTATCTTTGGGTCACAAGTGTTTTGCAGTTGCCTTTTGTAATCATAAACAGGAAATTTGTGTTGTAAAAAAGTGAAGTTATGGGAGAAAAATGAAACTTATGAAGGATGCTTGTTTACTTCATATTGATATTCTTCATACATATTTTCCAAACTCTTCATCTAAATTATTTGCTCAAAATGAACATGGGAAATACAGTCACAAAGAGAACCACTGGATGGAGCTGTTTGTTGTGACTTTTATTTTACTTTATATATTAAACATCTGTAGGTGCAAACAAACTATCCTCAGGGAGACAAAAAAAAAGAAGAATGAGGTCCAAATGACAGAGGAAATACACAGAAAATTAATGAGAACCCTGGATCTAAGTAGACAAACTCCCTGGACCTAATTAGACAAACTATTGAACAGAGAGATCTTAACTGAAGGGGACAGGATATAGTATACTAAGAAACTGTGAATAAATTGGAAAAGTAAAATTCCCCTCAATCATTGCTGTAATATCCTATTCAGGTCTCTCACTGGATGTTTATCGCTTAAGAGATTGTGTGTGTATGCATTTTTCTCTTCTGTCTTTAAAAGCAATAAAACACTTGCAATATAGTGAAACAGACAATGTTTATTTATAACTGAGGAATTATAGGAAAAATAATAAATGATACCTTTTCAAAACAGAACTAAATCTCCACTTCCCTAGTCTTTCAGATGTTTTCTTCAGATGCAAGTTTACTAACAGAAGTGTAAGTTGTTTAAAATAAAAAAGCAAAATCTGTGAAATACAGCACTAAACACTTAGTCATATGCTCATTTGTACTTCATGAAGTTTAGACTTTTATATCTCTAGCTCTTGGAAGTGCTAGAATGATTTCTAAGTTCATGAAAGTGGTGGTGCTGGTAATGTATACATGGGAGATCTAATAC
This sequence comes from Erithacus rubecula, assembly GCF_903797595.1. Classification (NCBI taxonomy): domain Eukaryota; kingdom Metazoa; phylum Chordata; class Aves; order Passeriformes; family Muscicapidae; genus Erithacus; species Erithacus rubecula. The sequence goes on along the minus strand of NC_136689.1, from coordinate 93,209,736 downwards.
ATTTAGTCTTTTGTTTCATCCATGACAGAACAAAATGTGGGAAAGTAGTTGTCTGTAAAATAAACAATCCTAGCAGAACATCTAGACAAATTCATTATATTGGATCTCTCCTAAAGTTACTAAAAAAACTCCAAGAGTTAAATGAGAAGCTTTAAAGAATTATTCTTAAAATGGTAAGTTATTTCCCACCTCAATCGATACTTCAGCTTTAGAAAAAGTGTGAAAGAGCAAGTATTGAAAAATAAAACTATTAGAAGGATAGTTCAGAGCTTCTACATTCTAAAACCAGGGAGCGTTCAATTGTAAACATCTAATGCTTTTTTTTCAGGAAAAATGAAATTAAAATCAAAAGGAATCTCATTAAGGGGTTAGTGTCAAGCTGAAGAACTTCAGGAATATCATAATATTTGTCCATGTGATTATTGGACCTTTTGGTAAAAAGGAGTCATAAAACACAAGATGACAAAAGTGAAATAAATAAGCCTTTGAGGAGATCTATAAAATATTTATTGAAATTCCTTCTGTGTACTCAAGAAAGTACACAGGGCTAGTGACAGAGATTAAATGTTCAGCAACTACATTGAGATATGTTGAGGTTTTAATGTAGTGAATATTGATTGTGTGATGAGTCCTAGAACTTTGTTTCTTGGAATTTCTCACACAGTGAGGGAGAAACTAAAACATCACAAAAGATTCATGTACATATAGTAGGGTTTTAATGGCTTTGTTGAAAGGAGAATCTTCAGTCTGTGCACATCACTAATAATGTCTAAAAGCCCAACAGAATTGCTGAACTTTTTTGTTCATGAGGGTTGAAAAGTCTGAGACTCAGTTTACAGTTACTTTTAGGATGGGAGCTTCCAGATAAAATGCTGGGCTCTAAAAAAGATTCTTAGGAAAAGGATTTTTCTTTTGCTTTAGGCCATCTTTGCAGCACTTGGGAAATAAAAATTACACTTCCTTTCAGCACTTGGGAAGTAAGAATATACAGTTCAAGAAAATGAACAAATTTAATGTCTTTCAAATAACAAAAGTATAAGGAAACATATAGTTGATCTCAGGTGGATATCCCTGGTACAGTCACATAGCTTTACCAACACAATACCCTTGCACCATGATTCAAATAAAAAATCTTCCAAGATCTACAATCTTCTTGACATTTTCTCAAGCTTAACAACTGAAATGATGTGAGACAAAAATGGGCAGCACTTTGAAGACGTTATTTATATCTGGTAAATCCATTGGCAATGAGCTCTGTTCTGCATGTTGTTGCTCTCAAAAGCTGCAAGTTGAATTTGGCCTGCATGAGTCTTCAGGCCATCTGCAATTTGTTAGTCACTGGATCTTCTCTCATCTTCCAGGAATAATTTGGACTCTGCAAAACTGTCTTTTGCAGCTGAGCAGATGTCAGGCCTCATGGTAGTGCACTGCCACAGGAGGTAGATGGGAGCTTGCTTGTAGTAGTCGTGCAGAGCTTCCACTGCTCCCATCCACAATGCCCTGTTGTTCCCTTGTGCCAAAACCAAGGTGATTCTGTAGAAATATGGACTTAGAAAGTGGTGCTGCATACCTCTAGGTGGTTTAAAAGATGGAAAATCTTATGGCCTTACAGCTGGAGGGACAATCCTATGAACAAAAATGAGAATTAGAAAATGTTAGTTGACTAACTCAGCAAAGGAGGGAGCCTGCATGAATCATGAAAAGGTTAAGTGGAGTTCTATTTATTGTTGTTTTGATTTTAAAAAGTAGAATCCTTTTTTATTTATCTTCTTTCAAGATTTTTAAATAATGAATTTAACACTTTTCCAGATGTTGGCATGCAAATAATGACACTCAGTGATGATACTGTGGCATACATATCAACAGTCCTTCCTGTGCTGACATGAACAATATTTTCACCAGTAGAAAAGTGATCTGTTCACTCACATCAGTTTCCAGGCACCACTTTGAAATATCATGGCTGAAAATCTATTTTCAACATGGAAATGCAGCTAAAAGAAATGTTTTGGAAGGAAGATCTTTTACAGGAAACAATTTTTGCTGTTTTTGACAATGAAGGACATCACTAAGCCAACCACTTATTCTCTTTGGTCGAAGTTAAAGTAGAATAAAAATTCCAGTAAGGCTTGCTGATTTTTCTGCAGAAAATGTCTTAAGCTATTTTAATTAAGGTTTTGGTGAGCAACAGTCAAAAAATAAGGAAGAAATAGTGGATGTTTTCTTACAAATGCATGGACATGCATAGATTTTGTGGTAGAATATTTCTATATGCTGATCTACAGTCTACACAATCTGTAACTGTGTACACAGGCCCTGTGCATGGGTGGAGGGGCACAAAACATCTTAAAGGTATTCTCACTGGAAATATCCTTGCAGTGTAGTCTACCAGATGAGCTGTTCTGTATTCCTTCTCAGGCACAATTTGCTGGCTGATCAACTTAAAAAATACATCTTTGTCCAACTGGCTTATTTTGATTAAGTGGCTAATGAGTAAACAGTAAAGTTGAGTTTTTCAGACTCTCAAACCAAATTGAATACTGCAAAATAGCTTCTATCACTTTACCTGAGAGAGGCATAAATTTGTGCCAGGAACTGAGTGCAGTTCTCAGTAAAACAATAAAGTGGTGTAAAGTTATAGGACTTGCAAAGTCCATCAGTCACACTTGCAGTGAAATGACCCGTTGCTCAACCATGCAGAGATCTAAATATCTTAGTAGATATTACTGTCACTCATTTTTTGATAAGTCCTCCTGGCAAGCAGAAAAATGTTGTGCTTATAGACCATTCCTTTATTCCCCAGGCTACAGTTTACTTTTCTTTATAAGCAGGAAAATGGGAGAAACAAACAGCAACTGACTCATGCTGGCTGTTGAAGACTTGAAATATTGGTGCTTCCTTTACTCTAGCTGTTCAGCCTGAAAAAAAGAGAAGAGTTGAGTGCCTTATTCACTTTTCTATGTTCAACTTCTCTGTGATGCTCCTCATTAAAGAAAAAGGAAAAAAGGAAGCTGATGAAATAAAAAAAAATAAAAATCCAGTAGTCAAGAATCACAGTTTTTAATCAGATTTCTGTGGACATACATAAAACAAGGAGAGCCAGAAAAAGAGGTTTTATTCTGTCTTATATCACAATGCAACTTAGAAATCTAACAAGTCTAGACTTCTAAAAATTCCATTTCTGGTGACTTTTATGCAATAGAACATTGTTTAAAACATAAATTTTTGTATATTTTGTCATTTATTTCTGAATTAAGATATTTATTTTATAATTAGTCTGAAGAACGTGACACTACTCAGACTGAAAATATTTTGAGTACTAAAAGTAATAGATATTCTCTCTTCACAGACTGAGAATAATTTGAAAATATCTATATTCACACATTTGAATATATATATGTAAATTCACTTTGTACTGGACAATTAATAGATTAAATCTCATTTTTTTCCTGAATCTGTGTGACCTAGTTTTGCAAATTTTGTAAACATTTTCTGAGTTGTCAGCCTATATTTATCAACCTATCATTTACTACAGAATGGTAGATATTAATGAAAAATCTGTGAAGGAAACCCAAAGAGCTGTGTGACACAACATACTGTTAATGGTAAGCTCTTCAGTATAGCATTCAATTTCATATTCAAGAAAACTGACAATGAAGGATTGCAGAAATGTTATGCAACTAAGTGACTGGGTGGTAGTAGGGAATATAAAGGTCAACATGTACCAAGATAAAATAAGGCAGGCAAGGAGAGCCTCCCTCTGCCTCCAAGTTTACCTTTATGCATGCAGTAGTGGTCTTGTGTTTTTGCTCTGCAGAGTGTTCCTGGTGTTTTGACATCCAGTTTCACTTGAACAATGGCTCAAGAATGGCTGCAAAAGTAAAACAAGTTAGTGTGATTCAGAAAGCAATAGGTCACAAAGCAAAAACCTGAGTATACTCAGCAGGGCCCCATCTTGAAAATTGTGTGCTATTTGTTCCCTTTTAGCTAAAAGACATATATTATATCTTAAAAAGACACAAAAAGAGCACCAAGGTTCACCCTGTACTGTTACAGTCAATTGTAAAATGAGATAATTCTTTGTTCCAATTCATCCTTTGGAAAAGAACATCTGAATTTTAAATTTCTGGGAGAAGTTTTGCTTTCTTTTTGCAGCAGCACTTCCTGACTTATTCTTAGAGAAATCTTTTAGAGACAACTTGATGCTCTTATTTCTTGCTCTTTTAAAGAAAGATGATTCATTTTTCTGTGACTTTTCTAAGCTCCATTGCATAAACTAGTTAAAAGCTAATATGACATTCCTGATGTTTTTGAATTAAAAATCAGTAGAAAAAAAGTTACAAACAATTAAGTCAAATACTAGAGATTTCAAGAAGAGAGTAAAGAATTCAAAACCAATTTGAAAAGTAACCTAGCAGATCTTGACTGGTGTAAGCTATGCTGTCATTTGTACTTCAGGAAGGACAAAGTCAAACACTAAGGATTTTGGAAATTTTAGCTGAAAAACTCCTTGTCACCAAAAGGGAAAAAAAAGAGGTTAAAATAGCAGTCAGCTGTTACTTTTACACTTACAGAGATATCTCCTTAGAGAATACAGCCCTGTTTTCAGCTTTGCTGTTACCATCATAAAAAACCTCTAAACCAACAAACAACCCCAAAACCAAAAAACAGAAGTGAGAAATGCAGTGCTGGTATTTCTGCACTTCTTTGTGCAGTTGTATTAAAAATGTGTTAACTACTCTGTTCCAGACTACCACACCTAAATTTCAGCTTTTTAAAGAGCATCAGACAACTACATGGTCCATACACTGAAAATTGCATGAGGACATAATCTTTTATTCAAAGTTTCATGTTAGAGACATTGTACATTTTAATCCTTACATATGAAAAACAAATATCTTTATAGGAATTTTACTTGACTTTGTTCCTTAAAACACAACTATTCATGTCTTTTTTTTTTTTAAAAACTTAGTGAAAAAAATTGACATTATTTTAAAACAAATAGAACAATTTTGTCTTGGGTATGAAATGTGTCTTTTGGTGATGTGAAAACCTGTGGCTGCATATGTAAAGACATAATTTGCCCCACAGCATTCCAATGAAAATAAAATAACCAGTCATATTATTCTGTAATATACTTTGGTTGGTATAATTACATATAAGGAAGAATAAATAATGTACAATCATTTTTTATCTCAAATATAATAACTATATCAGAAATAGCTATCAAATAAAATGCTCTGGCTCGATGTTAAAGTACAATCAAGAGTTGTTTTTAGCAACTAATATTTTTGCAACATCTACAATCCAAGGAAAGAGTGTTTCAGATAAAACAGGGCTAAAGAAGTTTTTGAGTACTGATTTTCTAATATAATTTTTCATATAATAGAAAAATGTGAAGACATAATCACATTACTACTTCAAAATCTTGCATTTATAGTCAATTTAATATTAATTCATATTTAGGTGATTGTTTTACCCTTTTTCATGAAAATTTTTACGTCACCTTTGTTTCTTACATGAAAAGAAGGCATTTATTTCTTCCCATTTTTATACATGTTGACATTTCTAAATGATGAAAAGTGGTTTCACACAGACCAGTTCTAATTCCTCTGCTGAAATTAGCTATTCAGGGTCTCTTCCAGCTACCTGGCTTGGGTGCAAAGGGAACATGCTTTTGCCTTTGTGTCTGGACAGTTGTGGATATTGCTGATGATGTCCAGTCTTTCTGTCATAATGATATGCATGCTAAATAACTAAATATTCACAAGTAGCATTAAAAATTCCCAATGAAATTCCAGAGATTTATTAATGCAAACAATTTGTTAAATAGGCATATTTATACATAAAATTTTCTTATTTCAAGGTATCTCCTTCCTCCTTTTTATGTTTATTGTTTTTCCTCTTGACAAGTCTGTATTTTAAAAATTTACAGTAATTTGAAATCTTAATTCCTGGATGCAGAACATAGTTATAAATATCATTTTGTCTGTCATTTGATGTGTTTTTTCCTTAGTGCTGGTTTATTCATTAGCTAATCTATTGTTTGTTTCTGTGCAATGTCATTGCTCTGAGCTAAAACAATGCTTTCAGAGTTAGAAAATAATCAGGGTATATATTGATTGAAAAAGTAAACTCTTCCTATTTTCTGTGAGTGAACAGTAAATGAAGAGTGATTTTAGCTGTGGTATGTTTTGTTCTGGGTAGAACAGTTGATGCATTGTGTCTAAGCCTCACTTAGCAGGAAATCTCCCCACCAGCAACTTAAAAATCTTTCATGGCTCTGATGTAAAGGTTAGTTTCCTCCTTCAAAGGCTAGTCAGATGTTGTGAGTCTGGATGATGCAAGTCAATACTCTTGCAGCATATTCTTTTCTTTTTCTGTAATAACCAACTCCTAAATACTTGTTTTTGTTGTAGTTGTTTTGGTTTTGTTGTTTTTTCTGTTGTTGCTGATGATTCTGTTGTTCTTGTTTGGGGTTTTATGTTTGTTTGTTTGTTTATTTTTGTTTTGTTTCCTCAAATAGACAACATGAGCATTTGTCTATTTTTATGGTGTCTCATAGATGTTTTCAGAGTTCAAGGGCCAGACTAATCAGAGTCCAGACACAGAACTGAAATGACCTTGTGTACCATGTATTTTCCATTTGCACAGCTGATTGAGAGAAACAGCAATGACTGAGGTCCTCTTACAGCTCATGGCAATCAAGCATGTGAGCTGGCCTCAGGATATCCTGAGGCTAAAGCAAAGAATTCCTAAGAAATCTGCCTTGCAGTGATTAAAATAAAATGTTTGCAGATGATTACTTTCCCAGTGAAAAGGTAGGCTTAGTGGTAATAGAGCTTGACAGACACTTGCTTTTGCCAGTGATTATGAACCTGTAACATATGGCCAGATGCACTCACTTTGCATTCACTTGCTGCAATGATTGAAAAATTAATTTTGAAATCCAAAGACCTGCAACTGACAGCTTGCTAATGACAAGTGACGTGTCTATACAGAATTGTCTGTTTACTGAAATATTGCTTTTTACTCTGTCACTGTGTATATTGCCAAAATGTTTCTGCTACTGTTCACTGAAGCTGTGTTTTTGTGTTTTTAATTAGCATAAATTGTATTATATCATATTGGAATTTACACAGGAGGGACACAGTATATTGTGGGTAAAGATATTCAGTATTTAATCAGTCCAGAGTAAAAGTACGTAAAGAACTTAATTCCCTAAGTTTACAATCTGGTTGTTAATCATCAAAGTTATTCAGTTTTCTTGATTTCTTCATGTTTACCCAAAACACCATTTAATATTTCCACTTATTTTAATTTCAGTTCTATTTCCCCACATGAATAGAACAGTGAACATGATCTAAAGTTCTTATTGCCATCACAGTGATATTACAGGTGCTATTGTTATCATAGGTAAGACTCTTGGACTCTTGCTTTGAGTAAAATAGTTTTACATATTGAACTGAAAATAAACAAACATGAAAAATGTCTATGCTTCAGCCATAATGGAAATCTGTCGTGCTCTGGTAGTGGAAAAATGAGGACTCTTCCTAACATGAATGCTCCTAAGATTAATGCACTAAAGGTAAGATTAATAACCTGAATTTTTATGCTGAGAAAGCAAGGTACTACTGTAGCATCAGCTCCTGCCCCAGGTTGCCTAGACAGCTGCTAAAAAGTTATGTCATTGCAAGGAAAGGCAGTAGGATGACAGGAATCTGTTCTTCAGAGGAGACCAGGAGCACTGGATGGCAATCTGGAGCCTGAGTCAGTATACTATTGCAGAGAAGTGAAAACACGTCTCTGGAATGCACAGTGCTCTGCTCTGGGAAGCCTTGGCAATGCCTGAGCTGGAGTGCTTTGTCCTGTTCAGCAAGTGAGAATGGGCAGAGCTTTAAGAAATGTGATTTGTATTGGGTTTGTAAGGCCAGCTTTCCGTAGTGTGGGGGCTACAGGCAGAGCTTCTGTGAGAATCTGCCAGAAGTTTCCCCCATGTGCAGCAGATCCAGTGCCAGCTGGCTCCAAGATAGGTGTGCCACTGGCCAGTCAGAGATGGTGGCTAACACCTCTGTGATAACATATTTTAGAAGAAAAAAGAGTTACTGCACAGATGTGTGGACACTGCTGAAGGCTCATGGAGAAACCTAATCGGTTTTTTTCCCAGGCTGTTGACTTCTCTCAGCTCCAGCTTGGAACTTTGCCAGGCTGGGGATCATTCTCAGAGACAAAACAAGGGAAGGTAGAAAGAAAACACAGATAGACACCTGGTGTTGACCACTGAGCTGTGTGAGTGTCTCGTGATGATTTGCAGAAAGCATCTTTTCAAAGAGGTGTTGCTTTCTTTGACCAATGGGTCTTTTCTACTTTGTTTTTCATCATCTCCCTCATATACATGCCATGGCTTTTCAATAAATCACTCCTTCTTACTTCTTGGAAGAGAAACTGTGTTGCTGTATTCTTTTGCTGTTTCCTAGCCTTACAGTGACACAGATGTAGTTAAGGCCAGAGAAGAGCAGGGTGAGAACATGTGAGAGGAGCAACTGTGTGGGCACCAAGGTCAATGGAGAAGGAAGGGGAGGAGGTGCTCCAGGTGCTGCAACTGAGATTCCCTGGAGCCCATGGTGAAAACTAGGGTGAAGCAGCTGTGTCCCTGCAGCCCTTGGAGAGCCACAGGGATGCAGAGAACCACCATGGAGGAGACCTGCTCTGGAGAATGTGGATGCTAAAGAGAAGGCTGTGAAAACCTTTGCCAGAGCAGGGTCCTGGCAGCAACCTGCAGATCCGTGGAGGGAGGATCCCATGCTGGGATAGGTTTCCTGGTAGTACTTGTGACCCCCTGGATGACCCCAGTTGGAGCAGGCTGTGCTTGAAGGACTGCATCTCATGGGACAATCACCCATGTTGCAGCAGCTCATGAAGAACTGTATCCCATGGGATGGACTTACACTGGAGAAGTTCATGAAGAACTGTCTCCTGTGGACAGTTCTGGAGCAGTGGAAAGGCTCTTCTCCCTAAGCAGCAGGAGAAGCAACCTTGATGACCTGGCCATAACCTCCATTCCCTGTCTCCCTGCACTGCAGACTGCAGGGGCAGGAGGTAGAGCTGGGAGGGAGGGAGAGGTGGGGAGAAAGTGTTTTAAAGATTTATTTTACTTCTCATTATCCTGCTCTGATTTTTTAAATAAAATTCAAATGAAATTCCCAACTCGTCTGTTTTGTCTGACGTGGTAGTTGGAGCCTGACCTCTCCTAGTCCGTTTTTCAACCCATGAACCCTCCATTAAATTTTCTCCTCCCTACCCAGTTGTAGAAGGAAGTAATAGAATGGTTTTGGTGGATTCCTTCGGTGGAACCAAAAGGAGATCCACCAAAAAAATGAGATCAAATAAAGAGGGGTTCTTTAGCTTGAAACAGGAAGGGAGACATGAATACAGCTTCCTGAGATTCCAGATATACAACATTACTGTGTTTATTTTGGCCCAAAATTTTTGTCTGTTTTAGTATGTCCAAATGGTTGTAAAATATACATACTATACAGTAGTTTACTCTTAAGCCCAAGGGGATTCTTTCTAAATGCACATATCTGTGAATATATTCCTACTACTTGAAAAAACTATTTTTTTTCTATCAACTCATCAAAATGTGAGGCCACCATATATTATTTATCCAGAGATCTTAGTCTCCTACTTTTTTGACTGTTAACAGCTCCAAATGCGATTCAGTTGTAATAGAAGCTACTAATAAAGGTCAGAATTTAAAAAAAAATATTTTGGCTGTGGACTGAAAATTAGACAGTCATTATGAAGGTGGATGTGGGAAGACTAAGAGTGAAGGAGAAAAATGTGAAAGTCAGCAATGTTCTTCTGTCAAGAAAGTGATTGTGTGGGTGGACTTCCAGAGGCTTGTCTGAATTTTACCTGTGAAGTGGGTTCCTGATGGGAATGACAGAATTCATTTCAATGTCTACTATGAGAAGGGTAAAGAAAAAGAAGGAAAGAGGAAAAAAGTAAAAAGGCTTTATTCATTAATCACCTTGTTAGATAAGAGGATCTGCTCTATAATGAGCAGTCTCTGAGACCTACAGAAAGAATTGGAAATAGTTTTGGTAAAGAAGACTGATACCTTAATATGAAATGGAGCACACTGGGCATTTTGTCACTAAGATGTGTTGGCCAAAATTTGAGTGCTAGTAATATGACATTTTTCTTGGCGCTATATTGTTGCATAAAATAGTTATGATACAGCAGATTATTTCAGGAAGCAACTAATAGAATTAAACAGGAGGTGGTTTGGTTACTACTTACTCCTTACACTCTTGAGAAGTCAGATTGGGTATGTGCACTTCCATTACAGCTGGTCATTCTGGGTTTTGAGCTACTCTTAAAAAATATATCCCCACGAAGACCACTATATTTTTGGTAGCTAAAAGCTAGAAATGCACAGCTTCCATTCAAGACTAACAATATATTTTTTCAATTATGTTTCCTTTTTAAATATTGTATAATAGCATATACTGTATTATCAGAACTAGTCTTTGTGACTAAACAGGGTGATCATATGATTTTGCAAGCAAATTGCCAGTCCAATATCAACATTTCATGAACAACAATGACTGTATGTGGATGAAAGTGATTTTTCAATAGAACTAGCAAATATGGAAAGCACATGTCTGATTTAGATGGAGTGGAATTACAGATACTGAAAGGCAGTAAAGGGCTTCATTTTGTGTAAGGTAGTAGCGAACTTTGAAAATATACTGGCACATCTTAGCATCTGAGATAGTTTACATTGTGGGGTACATTTACTGACACTGTTTACAGGGGTGTTAATGAGGAAACTGCAGCATTGAAAAGTTTGTGTGTGTCTTCCCAATTAAAGTTTTTTCTTTTATGTTATATTCGAACTTTATATATAATTTCTGTTTAGAAAAAAAAATCTCACAAAGAGATAAAGTTATTAACACTTGTAGCTACATATTCAGAGCAAAATAATTTCTTTTTCAATAAAACACATTGAAACACTTCTATTGCATGAGATGGTAATTTGTAGATGCAACCTTTTCCATTATTAAATGCCAGAAGCTACCTAAGTGGAATTTTTATTCTCCCCTTACTCATTCCAGTGTCAGCCTTGTCTTCCCTTGCCTATTTTTCCACCAAATTTTATCTTTTTTGTGCAGAAGTCTGGTGCTATAAATGCTGAGAACTGCAAGACAGAAGTGTATCAGGTCTGTGTGGCAAGACTTTGGTAGAGGAGAGCTCCAGAGGTGCCTTCAGTGAGGAAGTGCCAGAAGCTTCCCCCAGGTCTGGCAGAGCCAATTCCATCTGGCTCCAGGACAGACCCACTGCTGACCAAGTCTGAGTCCATCAGGGATGGTGGTAGCACCTTTGGGATAACTTAGTTAAATGGGAAGAAGGAGGGATAGCAAGTGCTCTAGGTGCCAGGGTAAAGTTCTGTGTTATACAGGGAGACCATAAAGCCTCCCTGAACCATAGAGAGCACGAAGAAATAGCTACAAAGGAGGATTACATGGAGTCAGCCCCACATTTAGTAGGACTTCATTGTAATCAGAGTGCCAGGCTCTCTGGATGATACTGACTGAAAGCTGCTTGTGCTGAGCATTGCATGTGACAGCTCATTATCCCAGAGGCTCTTAGCCTAGCTGAGAGAGCAGCAGTCAATGGAGAGGTGATTGTTGGGCAATTCTGATACGTTTTAAACCATTACTGAATCCTTTTATCCAAAGCTGTAGCACAGCTCTGTCAATCAATCTGTAGGACACTGTCTCTGTGCAAAGCTTTACTGGACAGCTGTCTCTCAGTATCAAAGTGTTTCCTGAAAAAAGACAATCTTTGGTACAAAATAGAGATGTCGTGAGTATAAACCCTGTCTGTTTTGGAATACAAAACAGAGCTGATAGCAAAACTGATAATTTAGTATCCAATGAATGCACAAAGCAGCACTGGGTAAAGGTGACCCTACACTACCTCATAGCTGGTGTGGTTTCTGCCCACAGGTGAAACTGCTTCCTAAAAACAAAGCATGCTTTTCTTGTATAGAAGCATCACCCATAGAACCTCCCTACATATGTATGTTTTAATTTTTCAGATTCACTTTCCCATCTGTTTAAGGAAGCTAGAAATTGCTGTCCTTTACCACAGGGTTTCTGGCCATCCAGGCTGTGCAAGAACTCTCAAATTGGCAAGGTGACACATTGAATATGTAGAAATCACAGGAACTGCCTTGTCAGTTGTAAGAATCTTTCCCAGGTGCTTCAAAACACCAAACAGCTCTCAGCTTGGCTAGTTAGAAGTTATCATTAGATCTGCCTGTTAATAGGACTACTTCAACGTGACTTCCAGAAACTGGAAAAGTTAAGTATAGAGAAATTATTCCCCCAGCCCAAAATATAATAAAAAACTTGGAAAATAACTTCTTTGTAATTTTCATGTCGCACAATTCACCCTGTTTCGCTCTTCTAAGGAAAATATATAACATTTTAAAAAATACTTTGTCAAGTAAAGGTACCAGAAAAACACTTTGCTAAGACTTAAGAAAACCAAACCTTATTCATATCAAAAGCAGAATAAATCTTTTTTGGCTTCAGTTTTGGCTGTGATTAACCCATGTAAAAGAGATTTAATTCTGTAAAACAGAATGCTGGTATGACAAGTACAAAACATTCACCTGCTCTACTTAAACAGGAAAAAAATTATGTGTATTTCAGTGCAGGTTGGTATAAATTATGCTAATTTATCCTTCAGAGGGATAATTTATTTATGTGACCATGTATTCAAAACTTCACTTGATGCATAAATATACTGTTATGTACTGCAGATGTCCCTTGTGTCTGACAGTGGTGTAAAACCCAACAAACAGCAATTATCTAAGCAGATGTATTTTATGAATACAATGCAGCCCCTCAAATTTGAATCCATAAGAAATTTTTCACAGTGTTTTCCTAGTATTTTCACAGTGGTTTCTTAGTCTTCCCCTTTTGACAGCATTGTGGTAGGAAATTCTAAATGTTATACTGCAGATACTAATTACACTAATCAGAAGCATAGCATTGCACATGCTATTTTAGTCTGTGTATTGCAGGGAACACCTGTTTGGAAGCACAGGTTAAACTATAAAAAAATCTTAATAATTACTGAGACAAGGATGGCAGTTACAAAGATAATCCACATTTAAATAAGACAGTGTTCAACATTCAGACACTGCTATCAGAGATCCCTCTAAGGCTTAAGGACATACACGAAAAACAGAACTTAATTGGAAAATAAGTTGTACTGAATAGAAAGTGAAATATGTAAATCCCCTTTTATTATTCTATTCTTCTAATTTAATCTCTTGAGTCTAGGTTTCAAACTGACATATGAAAATACAGTTATAATCAGTAAAATATCAATATTCATATTTAACACTAAGTATGAGTTCTTATATTTTAAGCATCTTGAGTGTAAATGTCCCCAATAAGCATTCAATTTAAATTTAGGAAGCCATCTCCCCTGCTAATTAGAAACCCATAGATTGGTGGAAGTATAGCTATCAAACATTTGTATAGTGCTTACAAATGACAAGTTCAGTAGTCATGTAATCAGTTCAAAGTTATATAAGCAGTAAAAGATCATGTCCTCAGGGATTTCCCCAAATTTCTTTGCACAATTTTACTGTTGTTTTCCATGACAGTTTCTTAAAATCTTGAGTACTATGATGACCCAAACTGACCAAAGGGATATTCCAGACCATATGGCATTGTGTCAGTATATAAAGTGGGGAAAGAAGGATGAAAGGGAGGTATGGCATAGGCCAGCAGATCCATAAAGTAATTGCACCGTTCATCATTTGTTTTCTATGATCTACTCTTATTACTGCATTTTACATTTATTTTCTGTTATTAAATTGTTCTTATTTCAGCATACATGTTTGATTTTATTCTCCTCCCCATTCCACTGGGTGAGTAGGGAAGGAGAGGGCAGGGTTGAGCAAGTGACTGTGTGGTGCTTAATCTCCAAGTGGGTTTAAATCATGACAGCAGGAAACAGAGTTATTTACCTGCTTCCCATTTCCCATCATTTTCCTGTATAAAGACAGTATAGGAGTGGAGGGCAATAACACATAAGAACTGACTCTCAAGCATGCTGTGTTATGCCTGCAGTTGAATTCAGCACAGTCTAAAATGCCCAGAATTCCTATTTATTTACACACAGATGATATTCTAAGGCACAGTGTGGTTTAGGGGTAAATAAAATGCACCTGTGGAATGCAATGGAGACAATGTTTACAAAGAACTTTCCTCGAAGGGAAATAACATGTTTTGCAAGGTCCATAATGATAAAAAAATGACTCAGTTTCATTCACTGCTAATCTCTCAGATGTAGCTACATGTCATGGTAATACAGGGAATATCTCAAACATATGCATGCATATATATCTCTATCTCTATCTCTATCTCTATCTCTATCTCTATCTCTATCTCTATCTCTATCTCTATCTCTAATCTCTATCTATCTCTATCTCTATCTATGCACACACGTAGGGGTTGCAGAGGCTCTGGAAGGTCTGAACAGGAACAGTGAGTGCTGGTGTTACTCTCTGATCTGTTTGAAAATAATAAAAAAAGTAAGACTTAGTTTTAGATTGCACACCAGCTGAGTAATTATATCTGAAAATACACATTTCTTTATATTCTTCCTGCTTAATTTTTGGTGTACTAGAGAGAGAGAAGGAAGGAAGGAAGGAAGGAAGGAAGGAAGGAAGGAAGGAAGGAAGGAAGGAAGGAAGGAAGGAAGGAAGGAAGGAAGGAAGGAAGGAAGGAAGGAAGGAAGGAAGGAAGGAAGGAAGGAAGGAAGGAAGGAAGGAAGGAAGGAAGGAAGGAAGGAAGGAAGGAAGGAAGGAAGGAAGGAAGGAAGGAAGGAAGGAAGGAAGGAAGGAAGGAAGGAAGGAAGGAAGGAAGGAAGGAAGGAAGGAAGGAAGGAAGGAAGGAAGGAAGGAAGGAAGGAAGGAAGGAAGGAAGGAAGGAAGGAAGGAAGGAAGGAAGGAAAGAAAGAAAGAAAGAAAGAAAGAAAGAAAGAAAGAAAGAAAGAAAGAAAGAAAGAAAGAAAGAAAGAAAGAAAGAAAGAAAGAAAAAGGATTTTGTTTTCCCTCACTTTTTCTCACACTGGGCAGCATTTCTGAGCTCCTAAATGAGTGGTAATGAAGTGTGATAAATCAGAGTTTGCTACAGCTTGTACTCTTTTAGGGGGAAAGGAGACAGGGATAGAATTGAGTCTCCCAAACTCTAGCTCCTGAGATTGTGAAATTATATCTCAGTTGTATAATAGCATAATAATAATAGTAATAATAATAATAGTAATAATAATAATAGTAATAATAATAATAATAATAATAATAATAATAATAATAATAATAATAATAATCCTTACAGTCTGAATTTTAATATTTTTTATTTATATATTTTTAATATTTGGCTATATAATGATTGTATAACCAGGGGATCTTCGTGATCCACCTTTTGCCCTGTGTTTTTATGAGCCTGTGATTTCAAAATGAATTGTCTGCTTTTATTGCCTCTGATCAAGGCAGAACACATTGCTTGATCTTTGGAGATTTGTTCAGTGTGGGCATTTTAACCTAAATTTTTAGGTGAGCTAGAATATTTTGGACCTTCTTTCTTTGTCAAATAAATTATTTTCCTTCACAGATCATCCAGAGACATATTTCTTTCTTTTGCAGTTATGATTTGAATTCCTAGAAAAGTAGAAATAAACTGTATCCCTAAAATATTAGAGGTAAACATTAGAATTTTCTTTGCAACAATTAGTAAATGCAAAAGCAATCAGTTTGTGCTGTTATACTTCCCAGAGGAATGCCAAATGGTGTTTTATGAATGTCATTAATATAATATGCAAATGGTCTGCTTGGCTTTTGCTCCTCTGCTTGGGTTAATCTAGCCAATCAGTCAGATGTTGCTAATGAGAAAGTTGATGAGAGCTTATCCAGTTGTTGAGAAGGTCAATGAAATGACAGACACCTCTCTCTTTTCACTTGCCCTACAGCTAGAATACCATATATAGCAATGTTTGAATAAATAACTGAAGTCACCTGGGTATTGATAAGAGATTCTGAAAAAAGTTGTTATAAAACTTCCTATACCATAAGTTTATCATAATGTGAGCTATTATAAAAGAATTTAACTTGAGTATATTGTACTAATAAGGAGTGTTCAGATAAAATGAAGGCTTCTTATAATCAGAAAATGCATTTAATCAAGAAGATATCTTTTTAGGAAAAAAAATAAATGCAGGCACTCCCTTCAAAGTAGAGTTATTTTCTTTCCAGTAATCTTTTTAATTTATTCAGTTGCCACCAAATATTTTTTAATTTTTTTTTTCCAAATGAGCAGAAGTGAAATTTAAGTTTACATCTTCCTAAACTTTATGCTGCTGTGCAGACACAGAAAAATTGCTAAAAACTCCTCTCTGCATATCACAATGCTCACACAGCAGATAAAATCTCTAAATAATGATTGTTTACTATCTGAATAGTAATAGAAATCTCTGTTGCAGGGGTGCTTGTAACAGCATCTTCAACTGAATCAGAATAGATGTCCTGAATCACTTTTCTACATTTTTTTTGTAGTCCAGCTGCCCAAGGTCCTACATAACCTCTTCAGCAGCACCTGTAATCCTTCACTATTGATTGTATTAATCTTAATGAAAAACATTTCCTAATTTATTGATGTGCAATCAACTTATTTTATGATGCTGCATCAGTGGTAACAGTTTGCACTTATGGTTATGAACAATATGGCCAGTTCTATAATTTGGAATCACCTGAGGTTCTCTGTGATAGTCCAAGTCTCCACCAGGATATTCCTTTACATATTTAAATGTAACAATTGTTTTGTGCACAGTAGAAACTGCCTAGGGAAATCTCTAGACCTTTCCAAAATTCCCAACCCTAGATTTCCTGCAGCAAATAGTAAAAAACCTTGTTGTGAAGGAGGCTGGGAAGTATCTCAATCACCTTTTCTTATCTCAAGCCAGTCCATTATATTTATTCAGTCTCTATGCAGACACCATCTGGGGAGTTCCTGGACCAGGCAATAATAACAATAACTTAGTGCACTGGGTATGTACATAGGGATTGCTCTGATACCAAATGACACCACAATTACAACCAGAGGGCAAATCTGAATTTGAATCTTATTTTCCTTTATGACTTACATTCTAAAGTTATTATCACTGTATGTTTTCCACTTACATTTATGACTTGGCAAAACAAAATCCTTAGGCAAGAAATTATAAAACAATACTATAAGCTTTGCTCAGAATAATTTGAAAACTAAATGGTTTTAAATGTTGAAACTAAAAAAAGAAAGTCACACACTGAAAATATAATTAGATTTGATCAGCGTTTGCTTGCAGTGAGAATCTAGCTGGGGATGCAAGGACATCATGGTGCTTCTGAGCTTTGTATTTCAATAATTTTATACTGAAATATTGCATTATACAGAAATAGCACCAAATGAAGAATGCTTTTTAGAAGCTATTATTCCAGAAAAGCTTAAGTACTAAAACTTTAGTCAAAAGGAGATGACTGAAGGATAGTTCAGCTAAGGAGAGAGTTAAGCAAGTTTGTTTGGGCCTGCAGTCTTTTTCTGATTAAATATAATTTCTGTGAAATCTAAACCAACAATGTAATATTTTTAATATTAGATTTCAGTGTAATATCTTAGTGACTTTTTTTTTTTTAATAGGAGAGTTGCTTTTAATGACTATCTGAACCTCTGGACTGAAGTATGCTTTCTTGTCTGTCTGAACTTTTACAAGGAATTCCTGTAAGAAACAGCTTTGGCTGTACTGTCTGGAATTTCCTTTATAGTTCAAGGAAAGGATGGAATAGAAGATAATCTTTCCCACATAATTGTCTATTGGTCAGTGCAATGCAGTGATTGTGTTCTAGCTCCAGACAGCAGCTCAGGCCCACACAGCCTCTCACTGATCAGAACTGTACAAGTGAGAGAACTCATGGGTTGAGAAGACAATTTAATAATTTTAAAATACCCCAACAAACAAAAATACCAGAAACCAGAGAAAAATTTTAAAGAGGAAAATAAATTAAACCAAGTGATGCAGAAACCCCCCAATTGCTCACAATCTCATGCCCAAGGAGTCCCCATACATCAGCAGCCACAGATGACCTTCCTCTTGGCCAGTTTTACTATGGAGCACGATGCCATGAGGTAAGGAGTGTCCCTTGGGTCAGCTGGGTCAGCTGTCCTGGCTGTGTCCCCTCCCAACTCCTTGTGCACCCCCAGTCTCCTCACTGCTGGGGTGAGGAGCAGAAAAGGCTGTGGCTCTGTGCAAGTGCTGCTCAGTGGTTCAAAAGCACCCCTGTGTTATCAGCACTGCTTCCAGCACAAATCCAAACACATCCCCACACTATCTGCTGCAGAAAAGAAACTCAACTCCAGCCACAACCAGTACAGCAGTTTATGCAATTCCTCATCAAGTTAAGGTGGAGGGCACTTCAGTAAGAGAGCTGACCCAGCATGAGTCCTGGAATCCATCTTGTCTCTACATCTCGTGTTCAGCTGCAATAAAACCTTTCTAAATTGCCTACAATCTCAGCAGCCTATTTGCTTCAAGGTCTCTTACTCTTCTTCAGGAAGTGGGTAGGCATACAGTGTTTGTTGCCTCAAATTGCTATGAGAGTCCAGTTCCAAATGGTACATTTTGCACAAACTGATGTGCTATTTATTTCCTCACAAACAAGATATTAATCCATTCAGCTTTAGTGGGGACATAAAAATGGGTCTATTCTGTGGGTGTAGAGTTATAGCACTTTGCAGTCCTTGGATACATGATAATAAATGTATCACAAAGTTCCCACATTGTCTAAGTCACCCAATTATCTCTGGACTAAATACTATGAACACTTAAGGAATAGAAGATTTCAGAGTAGTATCAGATTCACCCTTTTCATATAAGCAAAACTTGCTTTAAAATCAATTGAAGTATATTGCAAAATATGTTCCTTATATTTCTGTGGCCTTTGCTTTGTGCCACAAAAACAACAGATGAAAACATGATTACTTATTTTATGAACATTACTCTTTATGTGATTTGTTTAAGTATTTCTTATGAGGAATATTTATTTTTAGTTTTCACAAGGCCTAAAAAGGTAATCTAAATAGGATCTTTCACATATCTGAATTCTATGCATATTTGAAATATTAGCACATTTGCTATGAATACAAACAAAAGAATTTTTCTGTCATAACAGAAGTGGGAAATTAATTGATTGTAACACCATTAGAGACATATTCTGCTTGTGCTGTCAAAAATGGCATAAAGGTGTTTAAGCAGTAGATTTCAAGCCCCATTTTGATTCCACGGGAGAAATCGATAGCCATAAAAGAATATTGGTTTTGTTTTGATATCTTTTTTTTTTTTTTTTCATTAGTGTCCTGAATTTCTACATTCCTTAATAACATTATTATTCTTTTTAAAAAAGGATAGTGCGACAGGGTGCTCTTCCCAGACTTGTAGCCTTCAGGAGGGCCAGCTCTAGGAGCTCTCCTCAGAGCTGACATGCAGATATTCCCTCCTCCTGGTCTTCTGCTCTATCACTACCTATTCCAAAAAAGACAGCCAAAAAAACATTT
This sequence comes from Erithacus rubecula, assembly GCF_903797595.1. Taxonomy (NCBI): domain Eukaryota; kingdom Metazoa; phylum Chordata; class Aves; order Passeriformes; family Muscicapidae; genus Erithacus; species Erithacus rubecula. The sequence goes on along the minus strand of NC_136689.1, from coordinate 93,190,063 downwards.
GCCTTTAAAAGGCTGAATACTTTATGTAATGATGAGTGTGGCTTCTTGGTTGACACTGTCTGCCAATAGATGATGAGCACTGCCTGTATAGGCAAGGTGTCACCGCTGAAATCTACAGGTAACATAAAAATAGCTCTCAGCAATAAAAAAATAATTGTCACTTCATTCGTCTTTGCAGGAAAAAAAAAAAAGGAGCAGAAGGAAAAAATAAAGCTGTACAAGGAAAAAGAAAAAAATAGTGGTAGGGTGATTTAACAAGTCATACAATGTAATAAAAATCTTTCCATTGAGATGGGTTTCATGTCCAATTTTTTCAAAGTCAATTTTCTTAAATTCAACATTTCTGGGAAAAAATGCAAGCTATTCTGCCTTCCATTAAAGTGAGTGATTCTAACTTTCTTCTCTTCTGACAAGTCATAGTTATATTATATGTCATGATATGTAACTGACAGTGAAATAATGTCAGATAACTTTATAAAAAGCATAACTGAAAGATGTGTAATTAGCTGGCAGCATTGCAACTGATCTTGAAACGAGGTGTTTTGTGAAAGTCTAGTCCAGACTAAGTTCATTTACAAAGAAAATGAGGAGTCCCTAGACTCTTCTTCCCCATGTTTATAATTAAGCTGGCAAGATGTATTTCTTCTACTAGACATATTTTTAAAGCCATATCTTTAGGAATAAAAAACTGAAGCATTATGGCTACTGGAAAAAACTTTTCTGTGAGATCTTTTATCCAAAAATCATTATTAGTTTATATTATTTGACTTTTTGGGATCATAGGACACTCGATCTAACTATGGAAGCAACCTCCTGAAAGAGTCAAAAATCCATATCCTTGGGGACAGCAGAAAGTGACACGTGCTGTGTGAGTGAGCAGTTTTAGGCATAGACAGGGAATGTTTGCCTTGGAGCCAGCATGTATTTGTGGAACAGGGGAGGCAGCTGTGGCCGGCCTGAATTTCAGTGGTGCCCCCACCCTGGGCAGAATGATGTTGGCAGGGCCTGACAGTGAGAGAGACCTGGCAGTGGAAGCAACCTGGAAAGTGAGGGTACTTAAAAAGTGAGTGTTGTGATTGAGTGGGCCTGCAGGCATCCACATGGAACTTCACATAAAATCTTTCCAATCTTCTTCCACCACAAGGCAAAAGACATGCTGCCACTTCCAGGAAGTGTGCCTTATGCCCCAGACAGAGAAGCACACTTTCTAAATCTTTTTTTTAAGTTTTTTTTTTGCTTGCTTTTTTCTCAGACTTCACAAAGTCTGATAGTACAGTTTGAATTTATTGAACATGGGCCTCAATTATGCGGAGTAGCAACCTCAGAAAAAAATGGAACTCATTCTGCTGGTCCATGCTCTAGAAATCTAGCAGATTTAAATCTGTGGTATCTATGTACAGCAAAAACTAAGAAAAAAATCCATAAAGAAATATTACTGTTTTGGAACCAAGACTAAATCCACATTACTTATGACTGTCACACACAAATGCCAAATTTCACACACCAAGAGCTAACTGATAGCTTTATTTTAATATTTACTAAAATATCCTCAGAATAGGCTTGAATTTCTTCAGCATCAAAATGGTGGGAATATTTGTTAGTTGTGGCTTACTCATTCATTGAAAGGCTGGATGTTCAATCAGGAGATGCTTTACCCCTGTTTCAAAGAAAGGTTATAATTTCAAACTCTTTTTATTGATTCCAGTGTGATTTGTAACAGCTTGTAGTGTAATTCTGCAAACTCTTGAAACTGGTAAAGAAATTCACATTCCATGAGCAGCTGAGGGGGTTCATGGACTGAGGGACTGCTGGAGGTTTGTGTTGCCTGCAGTATTGAGGCTCTGCCCCTTTCCCTCATTTGAGCAGAATATTTATACTGCATGGGGCAGATCAATGCATCTTTGTGTGAGGTCCCTCCCTGAGCTGAAAACTTTCTTGAACACCCCAGCTTTGGCCTTATCTTATCTGGGGAGAAAAGTCTGAAAGAAATTTATTTCTCTCCTTACTCCTTTACCTCCTTATCAGCTAAGCAGTCACAAGAAGACCTCTTCTGCAGCCCTGTCTTGTACCTGCATTGTTAAGCTCTGTTCTGCTGTCATGGCCCTTCCTTTATCCTGAGCTAAAAAAGGACCACAACCCATTGAACTGCAAACAGCAGCTGCTTGGTTACTCCAGTGGGCACCACAGAAACCCCATCTGATCCCAGCTGTAAAGATGAGAAGAACTAGTGATTCACTCAGTATTCCCACATCCTTAGGTCTTCATCTGACCAGCTATGCCCTGCCCTCCTCTTTAGTACAAGACTGTTGATATTCCTTGTGTTGTTTTTTTTTTTTTTTTTTTTTTTTTTTTTTTTTTTTTTCCTCCTTTCTCTATGTTCAGGTTCTTTCTATCAAGTTCCTATAGTGACAGATACTTTTGGTTGAGATTTACTACATGGTGCTGTGAACAGCACTGAGAGCTGTGTATGATCCATGTCTCTGTAAAAGAGACACACCTCTATACACATCAATAGAAGTTTGAGTAATAAATCAAATCCCATTTCAGTAAACCAGTGGTTTATTATTTAAATTACATAATGCATGCTATTGATACTAATATAATTTTGATTTATGCTTGAAATTAAACCTGAAACTGTTCTATTGTGTTATGAGTCTGAAATAGTAATGGTATAGAATATTTGTAAGTCTGTTACTTTTGATTTATAAAGCATTTTCTCTAGTAACATAAGCACCCTGCAAAAACCTGATACTGTTACACCTCAGAAATAATGACTCAGAGAAGAAAAATTGGTTTTGTCTAAATAGCTCAATAAGCTTACATCAGGTCAAATTATATCTGTGTCTCCGTTCAGCTATAAAGAGAAATCCTAAATAAACCCTAGCACACTAATGGATAGTGGTAGAGAAATGGAAAACCACAGATCATACAATAGATTTAAATGTCAAGGTCTTAGAAGCACATTTCTTTACTGTTTCTGAAAGAAAGTTTGGCTCCATTACACCAGCATTTAAAAGTAACAACTTCGTCTTTTTCTGCCTAACTCACACAACCTTTTAACATCAATAAAGTTTCAGTGGCTTAAAGGAAGCCACTGGTTCTAGCTTTTATCCAGAAATAATGAATAAATAAATAATGAAACTCCTATTCATTGTGCTCACTCTGTTTCTGCTAATGAGGAAATGAAAGTTTTGTTGCAGAATGGTAAGTTCTTTCTGAATGACAGTAGTTTGCACTGTATTTGTTCATGGATGACCCGAGATTTCTTTGTGTTGATGTAGAAAATATATAGAGGAAATCTAAGGGAGAGTGTTTCCTCATATTTTGCAATTATTTTCAAGAAGAATTTGCACTTTTTTTGTTTAATGCCGGTCTGTAAGTTCACTGTGACATTTATAATAGTGATTTGTAGGTGTGATGATAAGGGTTCATTCCAAGAAATGTCCTTATAAAGAACTATTTTGCTCAATGAGTATAGAAGTAATGTATTATTCATATAACATATGCAAAAGATTAATAAAATGTAATTAAATAAATGTAAAAAAATGTAGTTAATTCTAGCTTCAAGAAAGACATTGAGGTGCCAGAGTGAGTCCAGAGAAGAGCAGGGAAGCTGGTGAAGGGTCTAGAGGGTAAGTCTTATGAGGAGCAGCTGAGGGAGCTGGGCTTGTTTAGCCTGGAGAAAAGGAGGTGCAGGGGGGTCTCCAGCACTCTCTACAACTGCCTGAAAGGAGGGGATAGCCAGGTGGGAATCAGTCTCTTCTACCAGGTAATGAGTGACAAGACTAGAGGAAATGCCCTCAGGATGATGTACCAGGGAGGTTCAGGCTGGACATAAGGCAGAATTTCTTCACAGCAAGGGCTGTTAAACTTGAGAATGTCCACCACCAGCTTGATGGTAGAATCCCCTTCCTGGAGGTGTTCAAGAAAAGACTGGACTATGGTCAACCATAGTGCCATGGTCTGGTTGACACCTTAGTGTTCAAAGGTTGGACTTGATATTCTCAGAGGCCTTTTCCTGTCTAAATGATTCTGTGATTCTGCATATCTACTTAGGTTATACAAAACACTCCTGTAATTCAGAGTTCTGCTCTGGAGTTAAACACCAAAAATTTATTACCCCAATGGAATTAAAATTGAATCATGAGATAAAAAAGAGAATTAACTTGAAATGAGTCAAATTCATATCCTCATATGCTCTTTTTTTTTTTTTTTTTTTTGTCTTCAATGCTGCCTACATGGAGTATTTGATGAAGAGCAGGTTGTGACCTGCACTTATTACCCTATCATTTGTAACTTTACTATTGCTATACAATTTCCTGCTTCTTGGTGTAGCTCTGTTAATTTTCTCCTGATACTTGGATCAGTAGACCTAGGACTGCCTTTTTATCTGGCACTTCTGAGTCTTAGTAATGTTAATTTTACAAAATTATATTATTTTTAAAAATTGCGCCAATTCATCTGGTTACCTGAATTTCAATTATTATGAAATAGAAGTGTTATGTCATCTTGTGCTGGTGAAAAGAACCATTAGAGCAAACTCCCCCACAAGTGAAAATGCAAAGTATGTCTCTCCATCATCTCATTCATCCCTGAAAGATGTTAAAAATATCCTGAATGTCTTCTCTAGACATGTGAAGTAAAATAAGTTTATCAGAAGTACTCTAATGGATTAATCAAGGGGAAATCATGCTTGACCATTCTGATACACTTCTGTGATGGAATGACCTGGTTGCTGAGGGGAGAGAAGTGTTTGGTCTGGAGAAGGGGAGACTGAGAGGTGATCTTATCCATAGGCACACAGTTGACCCTGAGATCAGCTCAGGGGTTGGAGTATGCTGTCAATATTGCCAAGGGTTCTGGTTTGGAGGGTTGGACTGGATGATCCCTGGAGGTCTCTTCCAACTCAGAATATCCTGTGATTCTGTGAAACAGCTTGAAGATGGGTGTCAAGATCATAGGGCCAGACTCTTTTTATTGGAGCCCAGTGACAGGTCAATATGCAAAAAATGGCAAAAAGGAAGTTCCATATGAATATGAGAAAATTACGTGCTTTGATCATGCCAGAGCGCTGGAAGAGGCTGCCCAGAGAGCTTGTGGAGTCTTTTTCTCTGGATATATTTAAAACCTGCCTGGATATGGCCCTGTACTCCTGCTCAAGGAGAATATGGTTTAGGAGAGGGTTTGGCCTAGATGTTCTCCAGAGTTCCTTCCAACCCCAACCATTCAATGATTCTGTGAAATCATTTTACTCAAGTAAATTCTCCTAAGTGAGATAGGAATTTCAATAGGACTTAGATGACTAAATACTAATGCTTTTGACCATTTATTTCAATGTAGTTAATTTCTGCACTAGTAAACAAGATATCTTCAAGACACAAAATATTTAAAGCAGATCAGAAAAAGGAATTCAAAACTTGCTGGTAATGAGCTTTAACTTTTCCTTCTGAATTTTAAACACTAGGTTTATATGCCAAGACCCTCTTACAGTTTTTCTATCCTGACTTTGAGGTGATCCAATTTTAAAAGCGTGCAGATTATTTTTTGCCTTCCAAAATAGTAGTAATGAAATGTGTTTGCCCTTCGATAATTCAATAGGCATGGAATGCATACACTCTTGGGGACAAAGAAATAGTGTAAATAAGGTGGCTGGTTATCCTTCTATGTTCTGCACATATCTAAATTGACCATAGCTAATTTTGTTTTCACATGATTGGCAAGAGGGTAGGTGTTTTGAACCAATATGTTAAATGTTCCACTTCATAAACTGGAAACGTGCCTGGAGCAGCTGATTGTGCCAGCTGGCTGATCTTCAGCAAAGGGCTCGTGGCACTGAATTAGCCAACTGTCTGTTGTCCCCTTTTGAGTCAAAACTAATAAAAAGTGTCATTAAAGAACTACTTTTTTTCACTGATCTTTGCCTCAAAAGTAGACAAAAATCCTGTGCTGAAGGGTAAAATTCTGCCCCTTGATTACCCTATAGGTTAGCAATCCGATTAAAAACTCAGTTATGAAAAGATATCCAATGTTTTGGTGGCAATGCATTTGTCTTTCATTTGTACAAGTGGAAATTTGAATAGCCATGTATGTCATGGATGAAAAAGAGTACCAGGCCTTGAATCCTCAACTGTTTATTTACCAATACTGAAATATAGGAAACTGTGCCTAAACATAGAAGAACAAAACCTTGTTCTCTTTCAGTGTGAGTGTGTTTAAATACTGGAATAGTTTTCTAGAGAGGTTGTGGAGTCTCCATATTTGAAATACCCACAAAACAAATAAACAAAAACCCTCAGCAACATGTATTTGACCTTGCTTCAGAAGAGCTCTTGAACTGGACAATCTCCAAAGGTTTTTTCAATGCTTAATATTCTATGCTTCTGTAGTTCTATGATAGTGAACAAGATTTCAGGAACGCAAAAGGGAGAATTATTGTTTTTATTTGCTGATTGAACTATATTTTGGTTATTTTTGTGGTTTTCTCTCTCAGAAAATGCTTGTACCTGAAAGCTGAGCTGCACAGATTTATGTTTTTACAAGTGTTTCTATCTTTGTGAGCACTACATCTTAGACTCTGAATGAATATTTGGTCAAAAATTGAATTTGCTGAGAAAATAAAATACAGGTTGTAATGTTTATAATATTTTATGGATCAAAATGAAATAGATACTTTAACAACTAGTATCCCTTATACCACTTAGTTTAAAGCTTTCTATAGATTCAGTAAGCAAAGCATAGTGTAGGAAGACTGGCCCATGGAAAGCAGGCTAATTGGGTTCCCCAGAAGATTGCTTTGTTTCTTAATAGCAGCCACTTCTATCTGTGTTTTCTCTGCATCAAAGTTTTCATACTGACTGTAAGAATTGTTTATGCCTGTATGAAAATGGAAAAATAATTAGGTGGGAAGACAGTGAGTGCTTGAGTAGGCATTAATAATAGTTATTGAGAGACCAAGTGGCATCATCAGATGTGTACATCTAGGAGGGACCAAGTGTTAAACAGCATGCTATGAGTGGGTGTTGTCATTCCAAGCTCTTGCACAACTGGAAGCAAGGGAGAGTGGAAGCACTTGGCAGAAATGTCCCTGGTCTTAACCAGCACTGACAGAATCCATGTTCCACATGCTGGTGCAGAATGTTACTTAAAGACATGGAGCCTGGGTTAGAGGAAGGAGAGTTGGCAGGGTTACTTCTGTAATTACTGTGATGCACAGAGGAGCCTGTCCAGCCATCACTTTGAGAGTGACTCAGCTTTTGTTGCTGGATTGGCTCTGGTGGAAGAGGCTGAAGCCAGGGTGAAGGAATCCTTCATAGCAGTCACCCTGCTGTTGCTGCACACCAGTAATGCCATGCTCTTGTAGCAAGGTGCTCTACCAAAGCAGAGATACAGCAGTTTGAAATTTATCTTGTTCCTGAACCTTAAGAGTGGATTATCACACTTTTTGCAAGTTATCGGTGATGGCTTGAGCAACGAGGGTCTGCTGCTTGGTGGAGTAAGGAAGATCTGCTGATCTGTGATATGATCGAGCAGAGAGTTCTTTTTGCTGCTTTTAGTGTTGAAAAATGTCAGGATAAGCTTGACCAACTATTAGATCCACCAGGAGAACATGCAAGACAGATGCTTCCTGACTGAGCAGCAAGAATATGCAGCAGACCCTGATAGAGAGGGGAGACTCAGAATGAATCAAAGAGCTGCTGTGACCATTTTCAGCACAAAACATGTTTTTCTGAGTAAGCCTGACAATACATAAACTAAAAAATGCATATAACTGGCAATCATTTTACACTAAAAGACACCAGTCCCACTTTTGAACAGTGAGAACTTCTAGCATGTCTCCTTAAGGTGTGTGAAGATCCTGCCCTTGAGTGGGGATGCCCCTCAGTGTTATTCACTGAGGCTGAAAGAGATTTGCCCACAGACTTTGGTATAGGTGAGTATTATCAATCTCCACCTAGTAATTGTTTTGCTAATTTTATTATAATTGTGTCACTATTATTGCTTTAATGTAATTGCTTCAAAATATATTTTGCTGTACTAGTAGTTAAAAATATTTGTACTGTATAATGAATAATTCTGATTAAGGTATTTTTAGCTAATCATTGTAATTATTTGAATAAATTTAAATAAATTATTTATTATATTTGTACATTTATTTGTGCAGTTTTAGTTTGCAATATTAGGGCGCATTTTTTATTTTCCTTAAAAATGAAGATAAATATAGAAGAGAAATACTTTACTAGTAATTCTTCCTCTTTTCAAGAATAATTAGATCACAGGTTATTTTTTGCTGTCTGATGATGAAATACATCTTATATCATGAAAACAATGAATTCATGCTTTTGAACTACAGCAGCTCAGAGCAAAAAAAAAAAAAAAAAAAAAAAAAAGGAGCATCAAGTATGTACTTCTGAATTTTAAAATTTAAGGTGTTCCAGGGAAACTGCTCCATATGTCTCTTTTCTATGTTGATGGAGGAAGGACGATTGGTAACAGACAACTTCTTCATAAGCTGATGATATATATTTGTGTTGATGCCAACACATCACATCATTTTAAGATTTCACTGACTAGATGATTAGCATGTTGCTCATTTTGCTCGCCACAGGTTTGTTGGACAGAGGTGGAGGAAGAGAGATTTACTCTGAAAAATCTGTGCACCCGTTTTGAGGAGGAACATTAAACAATTTAAACCAGCATTGCCTTCTAGCAATTTAGTTGCTTCCCTGCTGCAATATCTCCCAGCACTTCCTAAATATTGTATGAGGTACTTAAAGGTGAGGGCACAGCTGTTGTGAATATCTATATCCATGAATCATTATTAATGACATTGCTTACTGACAGAGTTCTCTGGGTGACTGTTGCCCCCACCTCGAGTGGGACTGACAATCCCTTTAAAAATGCATCAGTTCTTTTCACTGTTTACATTACGTAGGCTTATCAAACATTATTAACCCTGTTATTTCTTGGACAGACTGTAATAAATGCTTCAGCTCTCCTTCCCAAGGCTGCTTCAAAATCTGCTTTTGCAAAGAGTGATTGAAACATATCTTTCAAATTAGAAGTCTAGGAAAGTAAGAAAAATGGGTAGGAATGTAGCTTATCCAGAGTTTCAAAATAATCACCTTTTTAGCACCCTTTAGCATTGGTAATGCTCTGCAATACCCTTACATTTACTTCCTGATATCCTCATAAGCTGCATCGTGCTGTCATGGACTAGATTTCTCAAGGAACTATGTAATAAGATTGACAAGAACATAATATGTCTCACCAAACTTGTGGAAGCAAACAGAATGTAGACATTTTCTAGGAAAGGCTTCCTGGGTGGATCATATTGAGGCTACCCAAGGGAAAAAAAAAAAAAATCATGAGTGGTATTTCCCCTCTGCTGCAAATTCATGTCTCTGGAGATTTTCAAGCCTGCTGTTGTTAGATTGCATAGAACAAAATATTTAGTAATTTATTGTCCTCTGTCTAGACTAATGTTATGGGTGTCATGGATCACAACACATTCATGTGGCTCACTGTTCTTTGTTATTTTCTTTAGGTTATTGCATGCATATGTCTCCTTTTCTTTTTTTCTTTTTTTCTTTTTTTTTTTTTAGTTCAAAGAGTTAAGCTGATATTTTATTGCACCAAATTAAGCTTTAGTTGTTGTTTCTATATAAAATTCCAATTTGTACTTGAAATATTATATTCTTTTTATTTTCTGGAGCCCAAAAAAGTTTTTACCATAAAAATAAATTTCTCTAATACTGAGGAGTACAGAGAATTGATTTGATACCAGAGAATTCATTGCAGTCAAGCTAAAGATATTTAGGTTGATATTGAGGCAACTCTAATTATCAATATTTTGTATTCCATGATTTTCAGTTTCCCTTAAACTCCTATCTTGCAATTAACATTTAACATGTACAGAATCTGGTTCAGATCTTAGATAGTTTAATGCTTAGGGATGGAACACTTTTATATTTAGAAATCACTCTGCTGTTTTAAAAATGTGATCATTATGTTTTCTTGAGTAGCTTTTTGTCTTGACGTGTAGCAAAGAATTGAACTCCTATCCCAGAGCTAGTAGTTTATTTTAATTTCTCTTCTGGAGGAGAATAAAAGCTCCTCATGCAATTTCCTAATTATTTGCATTGTTACAGAATGCGGTTCCAGGTGTTGTTTACTGAGCAAGAAGAGTTTAACTCTCAGACTCACACAGATGCTCTCCCATGGACATTTTAATCTACATTAACCCCATGGAACATAACTTTTCCTGTCAGGAAGAATTTGAAGGAGTAGCTATTGATGATCATAACGTAAAAATCTTATAGGGAAATAAAGCACGATCTAATTAAAAACTAAGATTTAATATACTGAGTAGCAGTTCAATGGGAAATAGTAATCTGAAAAGAGATACATACTGAAATCTAGGTGGGTTGATATAAAATACTCTGACACTGGAGGACCTGAGGATCAATATGAGTACTCCATATCCCTCATAGTAGCCAGAACCCCCTTACGCCCACCCCCACAAAAAAAAACCAAACCCAAGCAACAAAACGAACAAAAAACCCAACCCCCTCAAACCCTTGCTTTTCAATGTTTCCAAAGAAACTCACTCCTAACCAAAGAGATATATTCTCAAGAATATTTTTTCCTTCTAACAAGAAATTTCCATGTCTTCTTCCTCAAACTTCTTTTGAGACACCTTTAGTTTCAATGAACTATCCTATTCAAACAAAGTTTTCAGAAGTCTTCCTTCTGGTGTAATATTGCAGAAGTAAAGTTATAAGAGGCAGGGCAGCATAACCCTAATTTCAAAACATTTAAAGACTCTTTAGAATTTTGTAGAACACCAGCTTCTAAGATGTAACATAACATTGTGTAGCATAGGGAAACATAACAACATCATAGCATAAAATATAAAATAAGATAACATAAGAACTATGTGTAGATGCTTTGCATGTAAAGGCAGCTATCACAAATGGCTGAATTTGGACCAGGAAATCACATTTTTCAGTTTTATTTTTATATATATATATTTTAAGATTAATTACTTTAAAAATAAACAAAGGTATTATGTTTTGGACTGGAGGAAAAGAATTCCATTTTTTCCCTTTGACTATACACATGTATAGAAAAGCTACTCCATTTATACTACTTCATGCAATATCATATGTATTTTAATAGTTAAAAAGTAATTACTTTTACTTTTATAATCCTTACGCCTGTAGGATTATATGTTGATTTAAAAGAGAAATATGTTGTAGTATATATTGTTGTGTTTTCTTTGAAGATTTTTTTGTGTGTACTGCCAAACGATGTTTCTCATTTTCCTACTATTTTTCTCAGAAAGTTGTACTTGCTAACATCAAATAGAATCCCAAATTTTCTAATGGTGTGATGTACAGAGAGTTTTAAATGAAAATCTAAATATTCCTATTATCAGTACTTTTTTCCTATGAAAAATAAAAAAAGAGTTCATCTTTTCATCAAAGATATTTTTTACACATTGAATGTTTCAGTTATGAGAAAGTTTCTGACATCTTTAAGCTTTTTCATTTGAAGTGGGATTTTGAGTCCATTGAGTTTCTTAACTTTATACTTGTGTGCTGGATGTGTGTGCATAGGCCAAATTGGAGACTCACCATGTTCCTACAGATTCCTAGGCTGAATTACCAAAATTACATCTGAGGACTCTGAGATCTGTGTATAGTCATGCACAGTCAAATGAAGGAAGGTTATGTTTTTGGATGGTATACAGATTTTTTAAAATGGCAGATTGCAATTTGTCAAAGCTTTTGGAAGCCAAGGAGTTTCCACAGAGATGCAGGAACATATTCATTACGGATCTTGAGTTTCAGAGGTTATGGTTTGTTATAGACATAAAGCAAGTTTGCTTGTATAATTCCAGAAATGGAGAATTTGTGTTGTGTGAGAACTTTAAAATCTTTATCAAATTATTTAGATATATTTAAAAATGATGCCTCCTTTATGGTTATATGCTTTTAGCTTCCCCCTTGTTTCCAAACATGCACAGATGTTGGCAGCAAAGAAAATTCTAAAAATCCTCCTTTTTTTACACTTGTATTATATACTCTTTTTTTCTGAGGAGTGTGTTATGACCAAAGAGATTCTTGTTGATAAATGAGGTCCTGATTAATTATGTTGACATAGAATTATAATGAATTTAAAGAAATTAGAAATAATTTTCAGTTTTTGATTGTTAGCATTTTGCAGGTGAAAGATTATAGGTGAGAGTGCAAAATTTTCTGGAAGTTATAAAGTAAAATCATAAACTGTTGTGTGAATGGTCTTCTAAAAAAATCTAATATATGTACCATTGCTTAATGGCTAAAAGGATCCTCATTTAATAATTTGACCTTTTACCTTTATTAAACGCTTCATGAATTCCTGTGGAAGGGAGCACTATTACTTGAGACATTATATCTTTGGCATATTTAATTAGATTCAGTACTGGCCTTTATGTACATATTTGTGTTGAAATTTAAGAAAATATCTCTCTGCAATGGACATTTGTACCTGAAAATATTGCAGCAATATCTTGGATGGACCACAAGGACTACCTGCAGGGAGAGCAGAATGTGGCTATGGTATAGAAATGGAAAAGCCATTTCCCAGTCTCCTACTGGGACTTTTTGTTACCACATTCTCAGAGGGTCAAAAGTTCTTGTACCTGTCTGGCTCAAATCGTAACTTTTTAGTGTGGATTTTACAGAAAAGATGGCAGCGTAGCAAGGAGTCTGTGCAATTGTGTTCTCCCGAGCCTGCTCAGATGTTCCCTATAGCTGTGGATGCCAGTCAGTGTTGAGCACCAGCTGTTCTGGAAATCTGGAAGCCTTCATGGCTGTGACCCCAAGCTGTCCACCTGGCAGCTCTTTCCAGAGCAGCATTTTCTGAAAGCACCAGGTCCCTGTCCCCAAGGCAGTGTACATGCAGGGCCAGGCTCAGACCAGCAGACCTTGCATAAAATGGCACAAAAAACTGGCATTAGCCTAGACAAGATTCTCTTGTTTTTCGAGAGAGAGGGCAGTGATGAAGCAGCTGATTCAGCATTTGGTGGTGAAAACCTGCTCTATTTAAATGCTCCTGGGTAACTTTCCTTCAGCTTTCCTAATGTACTTCACTTTTAGCCGGGTAATGTAGTCTGATGTCTCTATTTTTTAAAAAATCTTTTTTGTCCCACTCTTATTTTAGCACAGGTAACTTGTATTCTTCCACTTCTTCCCAGTTGTATATTAATTTCTAATTATTTTTTTCTTAGTAAGTGTTATAAATTAAGATTACAAGACTTGATGTAATTTTTCTCTGTATTTTTTATATTGCATTATATTACAAAAGCTAAAATTTTAAAAAACAGTGATTTTGCAGAATATCAGGTAAAGGTGAATGGCATTTGCACAGACTCCCACATCCCTATAGAAGTGATTATTCATGTTACCATGCAGAAGGACTGTCAGTATTCCCCCCTTGGGTAAATAATTTACATGGGTTTGATTATTCTTGCTACTTAACCTGGGATCACTGGCTAGTTAATTTACTTCTCTTTCTGTGAGGGGTTATGTTAGAGCTTGTGCATCCATCTGACACCCAATATGTCAATAAAAATGTCTTAATTATATAAAGTGATTATTTTTCCACATTTGGTTTTTCTCACATTGGTTTGGTTTTTTAAAAATTATTATCATGACTCAATTCCCTTCTTCTCTCTGATTCAAAATTGTGAGTTCTGTTTTTGAGAGGGATTCTCTGTAGATAGAGACAGTATTTTCCCTTACTAAACTGTGTGATATTCAGACTTTTGTGGTTCTGGGCTCTGTTATATGGGACAGAGGACCATAAACCAACAAATTATTGAACTTAGAGCATCTGGCAATGGGCTTATTTTCTTACATTTAGAAATATCTAGAAGAGTCCCTTGAAAATGCTCACAGATATTTGCCACAGAATTATATGTTAGAAGCAATGTAGTTAGATTAACTCACAAAAATAGTTCTTATTATTCCCCAAAGTCCTGGAAAAGACAAACTATCTTTTGGGTTCCCATTCTGGTAAATAAAAAGTATCAATTAAAATAATAATAAAAAAAAATTGGAAGGTGAGGCAGAAACAAGTGGTGAAAGGGTATAAACTACAGTGGAAATAATATGCTTCTGATGAGCAGAAAGATGATTCAATAGTGGAGGAATAATAGAAGAAGAAGTAGCAGTCAGTTGATTTGATTTAAGCTTTTATTAAAAGTGCTCAAATACTTTAATTATATGAAAATCTGTCATGGTCCTTGGTAAGATGTCTATGCAGAGAAAAGGAAGCCCTGAAGGTTCAAACATAAAAATGAACTACCATTTTTACTTTTAATGGGTCATAGTTATAAGACCTTCTCTATCATAATAGGAGGCAAAATCTGGACAGTGTTAGTGAACCCATGGGTTTGGAAGTCCTCAGACAATGTAAATAGAGATAGCTGCTTCTGCAGCTTATTTCAGACTAAAAATTCTGGGTATTTTGGTGCAACAAATTTTTGTGCTGCTCAGCTTTTTTTTTTGGCTGTAGAAGGTCTGTTGCCCTTCAGCAACCTTGGAGAATCACTTTATCAAGGATATTTTCACTTCTTATCCAGAGTATTGTGAGCAAACAGCACATGACAAACAGCTCAAAAGAGCAGCAGACAGACTGAAAAGCAGATAAACTGTTTAAAGACTGCCCAGTCATCCCTGGAAAATAACAGGTAAGGCAAGGGAAAAAATTTGGAGGGATAAAATATGGTTTTATGACTAGAATAATCAAAACCAAAATCCAAGTATGGCAGAATCCTACTAAAATAATCATGAAAAGAAGGAAAACTGAAAGAAAGGTTGAGAAAAACAGAACCCATAAAATTGAATTGTCTTCAAAACAAAGAACATTAAAGGACTATAAGAGACATATGTGATAGAGCAATATAGTAAAAATATAATAGAGAATCATAAGAAAACACACCTAGAAAATCACATGTGAGAACATAGAGAAATGTATACTAAGCACAGGTAGGATTGACTGTCACAGTTACTCCACACCTCTTGATTTATTACATAATCTTTATTTAAAATGCAAATTATACCTCTAAAATGAACATATATATATATATATATATATATATATCTATTGACCTCACTCAGTTATTTGAGCATCCAGCACCTACTCACATTTATATGCAAAGTTGCATTTATTTTATAATTTGACTATGTTTTGGCATTTTTTCTTCCCAAATGAGAATTTAGAAATCTTCAGCATATGAAAGAAGAAATACAGGAAAGAGGAACTTATGAAAAGCAGGAAGATATCAAATTTAGATGAAGTTGTCCTTGTCAAGTTAATGCTACTCTATGTGTAACTCAGTCACTTAAACATGCTGAATAATTGAGAATCAGGAAAAAAAACTGCCTCCTTAATAATATGAACAATAGTATCAATAATAACACCTAATTTCCAGTGGGGGGTACTCACATGAATGTATGTGAACATGTATAAATATTCACATACTCCACTCTCACCCATAGGCACACAACTTTCAATTAAGATGCACAGTTTAAAGAATCACAGAGCCTTTATTTAACATACGAATATTTCTTTTCCCTAATGAAATATTTTTATTTTTCTAGGTTGACTTTGCTCATTGTAAAGAAAGAAGCAGTTCCCTAAGCATACAAAAAGATGTTTGCCCCTCCTAAAATGTTATGTTCTGCTGCATTTTGTTTCTTCCAAACATATTAAAAATGCATCCAGATAGATTTTTTTTCTTGAAAAAGCATCAATATTTCACCTAACAACACTGAAAATTTCTCAAAGTTCAACTTCTAATTAAATTATTCTATTAATTTAGAAAAAATAAGTGTAAGTGGTAGAATATTTTCAGTTAACCTGAAACAAAAATATATTTTTAAATCAACCTCACGACAGAATTTGAATCATTGAATCATTAAGTTGGAAAAGACCTCTGAGATCATCAAATCTAATCATTAACCCAGCACCACTGAGTTCCCCAATAAACCAGGTCCCCAAGCACCACATTAACATATTTTTTTGCACATTTCAAAGGATGATTTCATCAGTTCCCTTGACAGCCTTTTCAAAAGCCAGACACAAGTCATCTTTGTAAAAATGTGATATAAACCTCATGAAAAATGGCTTCAGAGACATTAGAATATAGTTTTAAAGAGTATTTATTAAAAAGCCCAATTCTTGTTTAATTTATTATGATTGTGGATGAATACATGAGTCCATCTATTACACATGAAACCAAGAATAGAATCTGGCCTGTAGTGTTAATATTGTCTCACTGCAAATGGAATATTTAAACATAAATCAACCATTGAACAAACATAAATTTTGAGCTGGACCTAAGTCTAAAAAGAAAAGCTTATTCAATATGTCACTAAGAATTTCACAGTGATTAGATTGAATGTTGAATCTTGCTATCAGCTTAATCTCCTTGTCTTTAAAAAGGGGCATATTGCAAATAAAATTTTAAATATTTTATGCTTGTATGGAGAGAGGTTAATATTGATCCATAAGACTTTAAGTCTATATTTCTCATGCAGAGACCTTACTTTTGGTGTGAATTCACAAACTCATCACCTTTATATTACACTGAGAATGCCTTTCCTAATACCTATTTTTAGGGGTCTCAGGAGTGTATTCATATGGGCCTGGTTCTCATTCTAGGTGCTTGTCACCTTTAGAGTTAGAACAATAATGTGGCTTTATTTTTTTTCAGCTTTTGAAAATTAATTCCACATCCTTAAACATTCTGATTGTATAATTTCTCATATTTAGGATGTGCTGTAGACCAGGTTGTACAGATGCAGCCAGGATGAATGTTAGGTGTGCCCTCAGGCTGACTAGTTAATCTAGTTAAAAACCTGTTTCAAAAGAAGTGTCTGAACCCTGATGTATAGTGCAGAAAAATACTTCTTTTTTATTGTGCTGCTTTTGGGTATATCATTCTGAGAAGACTCTGGGTTATATGTTGAGACTGAAGTTTGATGAATCATAAAAACTGTGGTGAAATGCTTTAGAAAAATGGTGCATTCAATATACTTTATGTCTTTTAATAACTCACACACTGTCTGCAGGCGTATTTTCACATTAAACTAACATTTAATGATCATGGAAGCAGAATTCCTGATTTGTTCCAGTAAATAACTGTTTTAATACACCTGACAGCTAATCTTTGCATTATTTTCTCCTCTGTTTTCCTTCAACTTTCTGCTGTGGTGGACCTTCAAGGTAGAAAAGCTCTTGTTTAGCAGCTTTGTTAAATTGCTCAATGTCTCACACTCAGAACAAATCAGTGCAGGACACTTTCACAAAGAACTCTATTATCTCGTGGACAGAGGCAGCTCTATTCCTGTTAATTTAACTACATTTTATCTGTTTTGACATACAGTGGATAACTAATAATGTCTTCCAGTTAATGTGTCTGAATAGTGTTCAAAGGATGAAGAAGCAGAGCTGAATTTCTGAGTGCTGTTCATGTTTAAATCTGTCTACAATGAAACTATATGAAAACATTAGTATTAAAACATAATTTCTAACCAAAAATTATAGATAAAATACAATATTTATAAAACATAGCTTAAATACTTTTATATGCCAGAATTAAGGTAGCTTACTAGGGATTTCATATTTTGAAATATGAAAATTATTTAATTTTGATGTCTTACTGTGTACAATATTGCAGTATTTTGCAGGTTTGGATACTAATCTTGGTGTGTGAGAGTTAGGAGGGAATATAGCTTAGCAAATTAATTAGGGCAGGCCCACTTACTTCAATGCAGCAAAACTGTGCAGAAGATTTTAAAACTCTGATTATTTTCAAGCCTGCTTTGCAGCAGTTGCCACTATGTTGATTGGCTTTAAACACTAGTATTGTGGAACTGGTACATAAAATAGCATGCATCTCCACTCTATTTTAGGAGAAATAGACGCAGCTATAAGAAGGGCAAGTTTTGCAAAATCTCAACTGCTTGTGAAAAAATACAGATTTTTTTCAATATATTTATTCTTCTATATTTATATTTTAATGCTGAAGTTAAAAAAAAAAGATCTTTGGACAAAAAATGTGGCCCATGCTATTTTGTAGATAAACTCTCATTTTCATCTAAGACAAATGGAATCCAGAGGATCTAGTAAAGTTCCAAGAAATCATTAGAAGAAACATTTTGGATATGACTGGGCTACATGAGCAAGATATTTAGCTGTTACAGACATTTTACATTCAGTTGTCCAATAGTTTTTAAGGCCCCACTCAAGTACATTTGCATCAAGGAGGTTAATTTGACAACCTAATATGAAGTGCAAAGAACACAGATAATTTATAACTCGTCTCTGCCCAAAGCTTTTGGTAAAAACTTGATTGATTGATACAGTCTGACTGAAATCTTTTGACTAAGAGAGCTCTGAACTTCAAAAGAAACTTTTATGGTTAGTGAATATAATTTTTATTTAACACCTATAGGTCAGATATTAAAACAATTCCATGGGAAACTGGCCCTTGAGTAAAACAGAAGCAAATAAAAACCTTTCAAGGAAATGTGGTGTGCATTTTTGTTTTCTCAGTTTTGATTATCTGATATAAAATTCATGGCTTTAAAATGTAAATATGTTGCGTAACACTCAAAATAGCTCAAAACCAATTTATTTGTTTATTTAATTATTTCATACTTTTGTGTATTAAACACAGTTTTGAAGTGCTGGATACATTTTAAATACGCATTTTTAAATAGTGTGTTCTATTACTGCTGAGATCTCTTACACTCATAATATTTTGACCTGACAAAAGAGTTTTGTTTTATATATTGGTAGGCATGTCTTATAGCAAATTATACAGCAAAAAAAGGCAGAGCACAAAATCATTCTAAACCAACATTTCCAGGTTCAGTTTGGGTCATATAACATCACATTATTTATGGATTTTAAGGCACATGGAATTTGTATAATTTACAGTAGGTAGGATTTGTAAACCAAACTTGAGAGAGATACAGATATGTTAATTTTTGAGAGTAGAAATTGTTATGTTTTTCAGTTAGTTTTCTAGATTGACATGATATTAAGATTATGCAAGGTGCCAAGCCCAAGACTTTGAAAGAAGAAAATAGATAAAATAGAAAGATTGGTATTTAATAAATTCAACGTAGAAGCCGCAATTTAATTTAAATTCTTCATGTGAGTATTTTCAGAAAGGGATTTTTGTAAAAAAGGTCTCCAGGGATTAATTTTAATTCACTCAAATAATTTGACTCTTTAATAAAAATTATAATATTATAGAACTAAAATTTGGGTAAACCTACCTGCCTTCTTTGGTATTGATATGAACGCCACAATGCTATGTATTGCATGCAGCAGGAAAGAAAGACACAATAAGTGCCAAGCAGGAACCTGAACTTCCCATGGACATTAATAATACATGGAGAATAGTGCTTACCCAGACATTCAAAGAATTGCAGTCATGGCCTTGTGCTGCTCTTACAGAATAATGTATCAGAATTACAGCTGCTACCTGTTCCCTGCAGCATACTCTTTATTCATGTTCTAAGTGTGCAACAAGAGTAGGAGCCCTGCTTTCCTAGCTAACCCTAGGAGAAAATTCATTCCTGGAAAACTTTTTCTAATTCTGATTCTGATTTAAAAAGCATATGTTTTCATGGCAAGCAAAAGATAATGATGGAAAGATCTTGCAATAACAGCCACTATTGTGCTTTATTTCATGGAGGGTTTATGTATTTTTTTTTGTATGGGTGCAAAGCAGATTATGAACTACAGTTGAGCTTTTATGAAAGATTTAAGGAAAATGATGTAAAAGATGATTTCCTGGGCTTCCTGTAATCAACATTATTACATATACATTAGCATTACATTATGAATATTACATTATTAATAATGAAACCACTACCATGACTCAAGTATTAGTACGAACATGTGAAAGTGATTATTTAAATTCAGGACATTCTTGGATATATATTCATTGGTATGTAAGGGAGAGATATATAGTACATGGCAAACTATTCCAGTCTGATTGCTCAAGACATTGAAGTATTACAAACATCTTTTGAAATAATGACAAGGGTTGTTTCGGGATGCAAATCCATGTCAGAATGGAAGGAAAAATATCCTTTAATTTTTCAAGAGATATGTGGGACGAGATGTTACTTCTAATTTCCATGAGGTTGTCTAATTTGTGTATTTTGGATTTAGAAAAAAAGCAGTAATAATTTTATATATTGGTTTACTAATGTTTGCAGTTGCCATTATTTTTGTGTTTGTTTCAAAAAGACCAGAATAAACAGCAATACATAAACCTCCTCTGCTCTCATGAGACTCTACCTGAATCCAGCTCTGGGGTCCCTGGAGCAGGAAGGACACGGAATTATTGGAGTGAGTCCAGAGGAGGCCACCAAAATGGTTAGAGGATGGAGCACCTGTTCCAAGAGCAAATGTGAATAGAATTTGAATTGTTCAGCCTGGAAAAGAGAAGGACTTAGGGTGACCTAATTGTGGCCTTCCAGCACCTGAAGGGAGCCTACAAGAAAAAAAAGAGGGACTCTATCAAAATCATGTAGAGACAGGAGGAGGGGGAATGGCTTCCAACTGAAAGGGCATCACTTTAGATTAAGGTTTAGGTTTAGATTAAGGAGGAAATTCTTAGTGTGAAGGTCACCTGGCACAGGCTGCCCAGGGAAGTGGAAGATGCCCCATCTTTAGAAGTGTTTAAGGCCAGGATGGGTGGAGCTCTTAGCAACCTGGTCTAGGGGAACGTGTCTGTGCCCATGGCAATGCACCAGTAATCTTCAAGTTTGCTTCCAACACAAACAATTCTATGATTCTATAAAATCATAAAACACAAGAAAGTACAATGAACTTGAAGGGATTAACACAACTTGGTCTAGCAGAATGTGCTTGGTAACTTTGACAAAGTGTAAACCCCATTTCACATTCATAATAGAGATCTCACACTAGACAGAAAATATAAAAAGTCTGTGAGTAACGAAAATGTTAAATGAATAGAGGAATGTTAGTATTTTTTGTTTAAAAACATTGATGTTTTAAAAATAATATAATCACAATGTAATGTGCATTTTGCAATCATCAAATTGCTTTACAAATTAAAAACTTATTACCCCATTACACTGGAGAATCAGAGCTCTCATCTGGGGGAATAAAACATTTCCAACTCTTATTAATGTAAGAGATTAAAAATGTGTATTAGAAGCTCATCTGTGTGCAAAGAGCCCGTGAGACATAAACTGCCTCAGACTATTTCTTTCGTAGTTGTTGATGGATTTGTCAGGGAATTAGATATTTCTCACTATTTCAAGGGATGGGGGAAAAAAAAACCCAAAGTGTAAGAGAAGCTGATTCTGTCTTTATGCCCAATCTTTATGATTTTTCAAACAAATACTTCGATGTGTTCTTGAACTTTGTCACCCATGCCTTGGAAGAGGTCCCAGTAGGTGTTCTACAGCATCATCATCTTAAAAATCTGCCATCCCATCTATAAGAGTAAGTTGGTACCTGGGGAGGGTCTGCCTGTTCCATGGGTGCTTTCTATCAGGCAGCCCCAGGGTGTTCAGGTTCATGAGTGCAATCATCTCTCACTCCATTTTCAGAGAATTTACCTGGGCCTGCTCACTTCTCTCTGTTTTTCTTCAAGAAGGACCACTGTGCATATGTCTTCAGTATTTCTGGAAACAAACATGAGAAAAGACAAAGAGCAAGTATACTTATCACAGGCAAATAATTCAGTAAAATAAGGACAGCATTTGAAGGGAACGGCAACAGAGGGTATGAGAATGGGGACTGATGATGGGACTTCTGTTCCAGTTCTCAAACACTCATGAAGAGAGGTAAGGGGATTCTGAATTCTGACTGGAGTCTCTATTGTTGAACTCAAGATAAAGCATTTAATAGAAAGATGCAATTGTGCTAAAACGATTCAGCAATGTGTATTTTCCATGCAAGTCACAATAATGCAGATATGAGAGAAAGAGATGAAAGATACTCTCAGAGACACAATTATTTCCACATAATTTAGATGTGCTTCCTTGATGCTTTTTGTTATGGCAAGCATAACACCATTATCATGAGAACATGTAAATTCTGTCCAAGAAAGATGCTTGAACTAGAAGTTCATGTCAATGGGATTTAGACAGGAACTGTTGTCTACTTTTCTCTCAGCAATTCAGGTCTTAAAAGCATAATTTTTTTTACATTAATTAATTTTCTTTGGAGACTTTATGTTTTTTGGTACGTTAAATATGTAGAATTAAATCACAACAGCTGTTCAAAAGCTTAGGCCATCAGCTGTGTTCCAGTAGTCTCATCTTACAGAATTCCAGTTTCTTCATTGTACAGAAAAGTTGCACACACTGTTATCAGAATAATACTCTTGAAGGCTGAAGCTTTGGCCATTTGCAGCAGCTGTGTTCTAGCTGTGATTCCTCAGCTGGCTGTTTGACTACTCCCTACCAATCACTTCTCCATGAACTGCTACTTCAAGCCATTTCAATTTGATGAGTGTATATTTCTTCCATTTTTATGTAGACCTGGTTTTGTATGTTTTTTTTTTTCCTTTTCAAATGTCTCTTTCTCACATGACACTTCATTCAATTCATTTTACTGTCTTCAGGTATACCATTCCAGATGAACCTTTCAGATGCTGACATCAAGGAAAAAATTATGAATTAAATCTCTCTCATATTACAGATAACACTGATTAACCTTTAGCACTTTAAATCACTAGCTACTTATTCCTATGCCATGCTTGTGTTTTTAACAAATAGGTGCTCCTGAAAAGCTAAATGTTCAGTTTCTGGAGGATTAATACCTGGGGACCAATTTTTTCTACATTATTTGAAATGAAGCTGTAGTGGTGCATATATGATTTGGCCATTAGATATAAATCAGAGTGTCCAGACACATTGGCTTCAGGAGCTGGAAACAAAGTGATTGAATTCTACTTTTAGAATAATTTACAATTCTTGATAGCCCCAAAATATAAAAGGATATATTCCTATAATACTAATGGCATTAATTATAGTTGTATAGTTGTTCCAGGGGTTGGTTTTTTGGACCATTTTAATACAGCTGGCATGATGGATTTGCCTCTATGATATTTATTTGAAACAAGAGTGGTGTAGGTTTGAAATTTATTAGTGTGGCAATCATTGTACTAAAGGTAGGACTTCTCTATAACAAAATAATTACTGCAAGTAGATATTAGAGACAAGCAAAAAAGATGTATAAAGAACAGGACTGAGAGACATGGGATGTAATCTCTAATTTTGCATAGAAAATATGTTTGATGATATAAAGTTGTTGCTTTGAAATTTTTAACTTCATGAAGTGACCTGTTTATAATCAGAAGAGTTTTTTTTGTCAACATATATTCATTACAAAGTTATTTCCAAGACAAATTACAGGATCCATACATTCCATTGAGAACTGAGATAATACTGAAGAGACATTAAAAAATAAGTATTTTAGCTAAAATAATAATGCCTGGCCAACTGAAAACTCATGCACAATTTTAATAAGGAATTTAAAAAGTAAGAATTTCAAAAGAAGAGATTCTGAGAGGATAGATTACTAATTTATTTTGTAGGATTTGCACACTGATTTATTTCATTAACTAACCTCCTGTGGAAGACATTTGCTAAACAATTAATTTTGACTTTGAGGAACAAAAATATAACATTAATAGTTTATAAATTAGAATTCTCTCCATGGCAACCTAAAAAGGAATCAGTTCTTCAGAACTGTCAGAGCTCCCACAGTTGCTACTGTTGCTCAAGAGAAACCTGCTGTCTCAACTTACTGTGCTTTTGGACTTACACAGTTTTTAGGATCACAGTCAAGGTTCTTTCTCCTTAAAAATAAGGGAATTATTGTAACTCCCAGGAGGGGGCAAAAATAAATCCAATACATGTGGCTGCTATTGGGATTGGAGTTATAATATGAAAAATAATTAGAGTATAAAATTCAACACCTTGGGAGATGGCAAAGAAGAAGCAAAATTTCAACAGGTACTTAGGAAAAATTAGAATATTTTGTCATACCTTGCCTCTTTGCAATAGAAACAATTTTCCAGTGGTGGTCCAGCAGAGAGGTAGGCAGCAGTGATAGCTCCAAAAAACAAGAGAAAAAGATCCTGGGTTCATTAACAAACTGTACAGGTATGTGATGCATTGTCATGCAGGCTGGATGGCAAATGAAGCTTAAAGAAATCAAACTGAACAAGTTGTTGAAAGACAAGAAAAACATAAGAGGAGATAATTTTCTTTTTCTTTTTAATGGGTATTGGTGCTGGTAGTCAAGCTTTAGAAAAAAATGAACAATAGAAATGTCATTACAAATATGACCCAAAATATTTGCTGTCAAACACAATTATTGGATTTCCCCCATGCAGTATTATCTGTAGAGTTTTTAATGCAAGTACAGCACAGAGAGTGTTCATAGGAGTCAGGTGAGTGTTCCCAAGTCAGGTAATTGTGTTGCCCGATGCCCCAAACAGAACATAAACTAACAGAGTTAGTTTATGTGGTGCTTTATTCAGGGCCCGGGGAACCTGCGGACTAGCGTCCAAAGTCAGGATCCCACAGTTCCCTTTTTCCATCAGGTTTTTATACCTTTTTACAAAGTGTGCAGAAATACACATTCTTCAAAACAATACAGATACATAAATCTTGTAGGTATCATTCCTAAAAGTTATAAATTCTGCATGCTTGTCTACTTAGAACTATAGGCTACCCCCCTTAATCCCCCTTGTATGTTTGCCCATCACCAGAACCCTTTATTTATTATTATTATACTTTAGCCTTATCTTGAAAGTTTCTAGATGTCCTATATGCTCTACTAAATCCTTTGATTATTGTTTTCACAGTTCTAAATGTTCTATATGCTCTACTAATTCTTTTCACTATTGTTTCACAAGGTAGGTTCTCAGGGCCTGTTCGAAAACTGCAGTTTTCTAAGCCTTAGCATGACTACTACTATATCTACATTAGTCCTTTTTCTCATTATTTCGGTATCAATTGTACATTCTTACTCATATCAATCGAGGGAGAGGAAGCCAACTTGAAAAAGGATGTATATGGGGGAAAAAAACCCCCCACAAATGATTTATATAACTTCAAGGATTTATCACTGATGAATGTAGAGATCCCAGATGATAGTCAATAAATATATCTGTAAAAAAAAAAAACAAAAAGAAAGTAAATGTAAAATTAGTTTTCTGCTTTTATTTATAGATAGCTGAAGTATCTACCTGTGTAGAAAGACTGCCTTGTTCAATGTCAGAAATGAAGCCTGTGACATTTCCAGAGATGAAATCTTGATTTTATGTCACACTAGTGCTTAAAAAAAAAAAAAAAGGAAAACCTATACAGTTCTGTAAATATGAAATTTCTTCCATGCCTGAAACTTTCAGGTTTAGTATTTTGAAAGATATTCTTAGAAACAGGGAAAAGAATCCTATTGTTAGCAAGGTCAGTTGCAAAAAAAAATCAGCTGATTTACACATATCTTCAGAAAGGGCCAAGAGTGCACTGTAAAAGAGGTGTAATTTACACCATCCTGTAGGCACTTTTCTTCATGTCACTCAAAATTTCCTCCTGCCCCCATTTTGCTTTTTTATCTTGCAATAGCAGCCAGGAAGGGAAATGAACTTCCAAATTTATCTGTCTTTGTAGCTGTACTAGATTCAAGTGACTCCTGTGATTTGATGTGGCATGTTGATTACAGTCACATCACAAAGAGAATAAGACTCAGAGGGAAAAATGTTGTTTCTTTCACAGAACCTATGTAACTTAGTGTATAAATCAGAACACAGAAGTTGTTTTGTTATATAATTATATTGCATTGCTATTATATCTGTTTGACAAATCTGGAAATGAACCGTGATTGTAAGAAATAGTTTCAGTGAAATAGCATTACTAACTTTATCCTTACTTCACCTTTTGTGGAATAGGATATATTCTGTGGTTGAGGGTAGTACAGCTGCAATCCGTGTTTCTTTGAAAGTTTCAGAATAACTTGCTCTGCATGAGCTTTTTATGGAGAACAAACAAATGTATTTATGGCCTGCAATGTTTGTAGTAGGAGTATGGGAATATGCCAGTAGCTCACCAATAGATTAAAACAACAAGACCTTTGCTATGGTAAGAACATTTTCTATTTATGAACTCTGACAAGTTGTATGATACCTTTGATATTGGAGAGAAGAAGTGGTACAGTGTTGCACCTGTGAAATGCCATGGCCATTCTAGATTTTAAGAAGTTGCTATACAAGTCTAGATTAGAAAAACCTGCATTTCAACTTCATTGCAACAGTGTCAAAATCATAACCAGCAGTCTTTGGAATCACCATAATGAAGGATATTATTATTTCCTTTTTTTTTTTCCTATTTCCAGTAGTAAAATCCAATCTTCCCACTGGGTAATATTCCATTTGTAATTTTGTAACTGAAGGTATGAAGAGAAATACTTGTAGAATTCAGAAAAATCTTGAAATGTAAGGGTTTCAAAATATTTTGTATATAATTTTGAATTACAAGGTGTCACAACTGCAGATTTATGAGCTATTCTCAAAAAGTGCCTGAAGAAAGTTATGACTGGAATATCTATATGCTTGAAGAAATGCTTGAAGATTCAACAGGACTAGTTGCACTATTAAAATTATTAAATAGATTAACAAGAGAAGTTAATGCTTTTTTATTTGAAAAATAAGAAAATTAGTTCCCATAATTTTGGAGATGATGAAAGTCTTCCATTGCACTTGCTTGTATCTTTCCCATCCTTTTAGTTTTATGCCCTTGCTACATTCTCTGTATGAATTGGTACCTGATGGTACATATATTCAATTCTATTTTTAAAGCACATGAATCCATGTACAAACCTTTGACTGGCTATTTAGCCACACCAAGAAAAGAGAAACTTCTCAGTGTTCTACAACATCCAGTCCCTGAAAATTCATACTTCTTAAAAGTGGAAACATTTTCAAATGTGGGTAAACTACAGAGAACTGCTCCTAGTCAGGTGATGTGGTCGCCCATCAGAGTCCAGACAAAACAAGTTATTTCCCATTGCATTTTCCAACTTAGATGTCTCTACCTTATTCTATACAATATATATATATAACGAGCATGCATGTTGGCAATCACAGCACAGAGCTAGAATTGGGAGAATTAGAAAATTATAAACTGTGTGTTTTATGTCTGTATTCTGGAAAAATGAAAGCTGTTCTGAGTGATACGCTCTGCTTATCAATAGTCAGAGACAAAGGAAGATGATTCTGTTGGAAAGCTCATTTGTGTTAATTATCAAAATACAGCACCTCACTATACCTTGTTCAAAGAGAAAAATATGTTATTAATCATAAGCAGCCCTGTCTCCCCTCCTGAATGATCTCTACTTTGAAACACTGCAGCTGTGGATTTTCTTCTCTTGTTTAGGAAAACTAAAAGAAGAAACAGAAGAAAATACATGAACATACAACTTTGGTCTGACCTCCTCTTATAATTTCTGCATTTTATATTATGAAATATGAAATTGCTATTTGCCAAACTCAGTCTTCAGAGATCTTGAAAACAAAATATTGATCAGTTACTTTTAGTTTCCTTTTAACATATCTGAGTTGAGCTTCTAGGCAGGGTAGACAACATGTTTTGGAGTCATCTCTCCATCTTACCTGATTTTTGTCATTGCTAAACAGGAAGTTTCTACAGGGTGTTTTAAACATTCTAGAACAAAATAAAACACTAAAAAAATGGATATTAAGGATCCGTGGTGAACCAATTATCTATATTCTGCTCTCAGAGGATCCAGGTGTTTTCAGCCCTTTGAGTTACTCCCTACATAATATATTCCTTGTATGATATAGATCTGGAGTTATTACTGAGTTATGAAGGAGATGCAATAATTCAGCAGGAAATTCATATTCCATGGCCTTTCTGCAGCACTTTCCATGAATATGTCTTCAGGCAGCAATGTAAAGTCATTCTACTGCCACGAGTCATATGTGGGTCCTCTCCTGATATCATCACATTGCTACATAGCTTGTTTGAAGTGTCATTAAATAAGAAAAATCAGCTTCTGGTGAACAGCAAAGGAGGAAAATCACCGCTACACTGACAAATGCTTTTTAGACCTTTCCACCTGTATGACCTCATCTCTGCTTCTCCTTAACTCTTCTTGCTTGGTTATAAATTTGCTTTGTGTGTCCAAAGCTTACTCACAGAAAATGTGAATGGAGCTGGCTGGTGCTCCCTTCCTCTACTCATATTCAGAGTAAAGAGAGGCTGCAGGGACAGGGCAGCTGCAGGGCTAGAAGCTGCTCTCTGAATTCACTGTAAGAAGCCTGATTTTTTTAACAGCACCACGTAAGACAAACAAGCTTTGCCAGCACTTTGACCATAGTTTTCAACATGGAAAGATTCTGCACTGAGGGAAAACATTTTGTCCTGGCTAGCTGTATCATTATCATAATCATCATCATAATAATATTTACCATCATCATCATCATCATCATCATCATCATCATGGCTTTCCAAGTTACAATCCAGTGCCTTTCCCAGAAGATGCTGGTTGCAAAAAATTTACAACATTCACTACCAGGCTTTCAGTTAAGTGAACAAAATAAACCTTATTTCTAGTTATTTTTCTTTGCAGCAGTAGAATTAGCTTCTACTAGATTTCCTCTGCTAGTCTTCCTCTTTCCTTTTCCTCTTTTCCTCCTTTTTTTCCCCCAGTATGAGCATTTTGTTCTGCTTATTTAACATGAGAAAACTTTTTTAATAAAGTTGAAGTTTTTACTAAACAATTTTTTAAAAAGTCTGATCATGTCACTGCCAGCTCCTGAAAATGCACAGTGTGATGCTGCCATTCATTGTGATCCATTCCAAACTGGAAATTAGAAAAGCTTTGTGTGTATGCTTGCATGAATGCACTGTATGCATATACAAATAACCAGTCAGCTAGCTGGGTAGATATACATATATTTCTTTTTCATGGCTGTGGTCTTACTGCTTCATGATGAAAATTGTCCAGGATGAGAAATGCTATTTTAAAGAGAATGGGAATGCAGACAAATAATTCTTCACCTTTAAATTTCTTACACCTATTTTTGTCTCACCTTCTTGTCTTCCACACAGCTTATATACAGAAAATATTTTGTTTTCCTCAAGAATTTAAAATAATGTTATCAAAACCTAGCCTTAACTTTTAAGGATATAGAAATCAGCAGTTTTCCTAAATTGCTTTAATTCTCTTGGGATCCCTAGCTCTACCTTTTCCCTCTCTTTGTTCTTGCTGTCTTTGTTAACTCCCATTTAACTGAGTGATAGCTTTAATAAACACTGAACTCAGTCACAGGTTGAAATTGCACATGGAAGGAAAAGGCACTTGTGAACTTTGTTTTAAATGCCAGCCCTCAAATAATGGGTCACACACATTACTTTAATATTTCAATGCCTTGCTATATCTATACATCTATCAGTCTGCAGTTTGCAGCCAATGACTTTCTGTCAAATAGAGGGTTGTCAAGTAAGTCTTTCACAGAAAAAGTTGCTTGCAAAGCTCTTTCAGTGGTGTCAATAAGGTCTCTAAAATGCAGACCACACAGCAACTTCATGACCGAAGGAGTGGCTTTAAAGAGAAAAAAAAATCAAGAGGTTGTTTTAGAAGATGAGGATTAATTCAGTATTACATAGCCTGCTATACTTAGACACAGAGAGTAGTCCCATTGAACTTTATTATTTTTGGTCTGGGCATCAGCTTTGACTGTGTATGCCATCCCAGAGCATGATATCATAGAAGTATGGAATGCTTTGTATCAAAAGGGAACAGGAAAGATCCTCTAGTTCCAACCCCATTGTTGTGGTGGGGGTAGGGGCACCGTCCACTAGACCAGATTGCTAGACCCCAGCCTGGCTTTACAGCCTTTTAAGCACTTCCAGAGATGGGGCACCCACAGCTTCTTTGGGCAGCATATTCCACTACTCTCACAGTCAAGAATTTCTTCCCAATATCTACTCTAAACTGATGGTCTTTCAGTTTGAATCCATTCTCCCTTGCCCTGTCTCTACATTCTCTGGTGAATAGTCTCCATCTTTCCTGTAGGCTCCCTTTGGGTACTGGAGGGGTGCAATTAGGTCACCCCAAAGCCTTCTCTTTTCCAGGCTGAACAATTCGAGTCGTGTTTGTCTTTCCTCTTGGAAGAGGTGCTCCATCCCTCTGACTCTCTTGCTAGGCCTTCCCTGGCTCACTCCAACAGGTCCATATCTTCCTGAGGACCCCCAGGTTGGATGCAGCCTAGGACACAACTGGCTTTCTGGGCTGCAAGTGCACAGTGCTGAGTCATGTGCAGCCTTTCAGCCACCAACAGCCTCTTGCCTTTCTCAGGAAGGCTGCTTTTGGTACTCTAGTCCCTTTCACTTAAGAAAGTAATATAATTTTTCTGGCTTATTAGTTTGAGGATACATTGTACCTTTGATAAGACAAATAGAGCACAAGAAATTCTACCCAAGAGCACTTCAGAAGAGCTCTGACAGCACATGGGTCCTTTTGCCTATTTAATATGTGGTCTTCTCAGACCTCACAGACCTCCACGTTTCTGAAGCACTTGTAGCAGTAAAACACTTTCTGAACTCTTTGAGTACGCCAAAAATTGAAAAGGCTGTTAAAGAACAATTGCCTCAATTTAACGTTCTGTTTTGAAGGGAAGAGGCAGCATTCAAGAAATATAACACTTAGGGCTGTCCTCTCTTTTTGTTAGCAGTACACTTCAAGGCCTCTATGAAGATACAAAAAGAGAAGAAATATTTCACCAAAGAAAATTTCTTCTCTTGACATTTTCTTTACTTGAAATATGATACAAATTTTATTTACAGAATGAAGCACACAAGCAATGGTACTAAGAAGCCATGGAGCAAGCTGCATATTTCCGCTGTTAGTTCTATTAGCTTAGTTATTAACAATATCAGAAAAAAAAAAAAAGTTTTAAAATAAAAAGTTTTATAAAGAAATTTCAGATATTTCCTCTAAAATAGACTAATATTTTGTTTGGAAAAAAATAAGTCAGATGTGCAAAAGCATTACTTTACTGAGATTTTAAGAGATTAAGTGTTGGTATCTTAACTGTGGTATTTCTGAATGTTTTCTAGCTTTTGGAATTCTTTAACTTCCTGTCAGAATAAAACTGATATATGAACCATCCCCCCTGCTGCCATTGTAATTTCTTCTGATAGAAAGTACTTGAATCTACTTCTGATTAAATAAAAAGGAACCCTAGTTCCCCTTTCAATATTATATTCCTAGCATTCAAGATTGAATAAACTATTAATAAATATTACTTCAGTATGAAATGCACTTTGGTATCCTGCACATCATGAACATTTCTTCATTTATTATTCATTTGTAATTCACATCAATAAAACTTCTTTTAGTTGTTTTTCTGCATTTTTCCACATGGATCTATGTCTCCTTCCTTGCATAATTTTGAACACACATCAACATTTTTTTCTAAATTTGTAAACCAGCTGATGGTTTCCATGAATTAGTGTTTCTTCTCTTGCATCTACTGAGAGTTTTACTGCAGAATTAGGTTTCTTTTTTGATGGATTAAGATGTTGTAACTATGAAA
This sequence comes from Erithacus rubecula, assembly GCF_903797595.1. Lineage (NCBI taxonomy): Eukaryota > Metazoa > Chordata > Aves > Passeriformes > Muscicapidae > Erithacus > Erithacus rubecula. The sequence goes on along the minus strand of NC_136689.1, from coordinate 93,158,379 downwards.
ATTCTTTTCCCTATCACATGAATATGAACATCCTTGTGGCATGTATATGACTTAAATTGCACAGAAACTGAGATGACTAAACTGTGAAATATTATTGTATGTTACAGTAAAAAATTCTGATATCCTGTTTTTTCTATAACCAGTATAGAAAAGTCTATAAATGTAGTTTCCCTTCCTTTAGTAGAGAAAATAAAAGGTGAAAAGAAAGTAACATTTAAAAGGGGAATTTTCCCAAGAGTAATTTTTTTCCTAGGGCACAACATAGCTGTTTATTAAACGCATGATCTACTCAAAAATGTTTTGTCACTCACCAAGAGAAGTGTTGTATTTCAGCGAGTTAAAGAAACAACACAGTATCCCCACATGGGAGTTTAATCAATTTAACCAGTCAGCAATCTTGCTCGACCAGCAGGTGTTTGGCAAAAATGTGCACAAAACAACTTCCATTAATGCAGGGCATATTTTATCTTACTTGAGTGCAGAGGAGTTTTCATTTGCCTACGGAATTCTTTGCAGTTGAACAGTCCAATTATTACTATTACCATTTATGTTATTTATAAGTACAAATAATACCTGTGGTTTCCTTAAAACAGTGTAGTATATTTGAATCAAATTAAAAGTGGTGCAAAATTTTAAAGAGTTGATGCTTGTTGGCCTAAAAATATTTTTCCCAGTGGATTTTTGTCATCAAAATATTTGCAAATTTTGAATTTCCTGAACTGTTTTCCGTATCAGTACTTAAATTAGTAGTTGATAAAGAAAATTCCCCCAACCCTGATGCTAACTCTTTATCAAGAACAATTTTAAGCATAATTTATAATTTTTTTGTTGGATTACTTTAAGATACAAACTGAAGGAAGTGCAACATTTAAGATTAAGATCTAGTGTTTCTCAAAGGTTAAATTACAGAAATATACAGAATTTTCTATCCTAAGACTAAAGCTTCAGCCTTTTATCTTTGTATTAGTCTGATAATTACCAACACTGTTTTATGGAGTATTGTAATTTCTAGTTGCAAGTCTACTTTTTCTATTTATTCATTTATTCTATTCAACAAGTAAGAGAAAAAAATTAATTGTTAGAAAATATTTACAGAGAATATATATTTAGATTGATCTACACAGGAAAATTTCTTCAATATCACTTAAGATTTGGATATAAATAGATGTACAAATATTGTCTCATGGATATTTACTGTGCAGATTGTATCTGAAAGGAAGAGATCTGGGAAGTAGTGGTTGGTTCAAGATGATTTTGGAGACTTTATGCAACACTGGATAGGCAACAGTCACTAAACAAACACATTTGGAAAAATGTTTGTTGTGTGAACAGTTTTTCCTTAAAAAACCATCTCCCTATGAACAAATGTTATGATAGTGTTAGATGCTAAAGTCATTGTTTCAAATGTCTTTTACTTAACTAGTTTATTGTGCCAGTCCTTAGCATGCTGGTTCATATCTGCTACACTCTGTCTTGCCCATATGGGAAGAAACTATCAGTGTTTTATTTTATAAGCTTTTTTTCCTCATAACCTTGTTGTTAAGTGGCAGTGCCTAATTTTACAGAATTTTGTAGCATTGTAGCTAATTTTAGACTAGTACTCACAGATCAAGTGGGGTAATAACTCCTCCATATCCTTTAAAATCCTCAATTGACTTTTTAGGTTGTCCTTTGCGAACAGCTTAAATTCTTCTTCAGCTTCAGACAAATGTAAAGCTTTACTAAAACCTGGAAAGTTCATTTATTTGAAATTTCTCAGTAGGCTGAGGAAATCCTACTGCTATTTGTACAGATTGTCAGCTATCTATGCCTACTTCACAATATTTTGTCCAGTTTTTCATCATAGATATTGATAAATATCCTGAGCCAAAAAATTTTTGTAAAATACTCCCTCCTATTTCTGGTTGATCCCTAGTGTTTCTATTCCAGGTACCTTTGTTGCTGTTATGTCCAATCACATCTGCCTCTGCATGTTTTAGTCTTCATCTCTACCAGAAAATGACTTGTGAAAACATCTTTATGTTTTTATCTGAAGTGATCTGTGCCTGTCTACTTCCCACATTTTCAATTTTTTGGACATACCCCAGCCTCAGAGGCTGATCTGTGTCAGACACTCTGGCAGTGCTGCAGAATAGCCTGTCTTTCGATCATTTTTTTCTGGAGCTATCCAATCTTTTGAGCTGTCAATGACAGCCCTATGTTCTCCCCTCTTTCTCCATGGTTTCTGAATGTTTAATTATAAACTTGCAGCAATTGTTTTTATGCTTAGGAAGTGTGAATAGTTTGAAACTTGAACATCTGCTAATTAATTAATCTATCTTGAAAACCAAATAAATTAATTCGATACTTGAAATAGCTTGACTATAAAATATAATATGATCGAATTTATGGTAGCTAAACGATTATAAGATTTTCCATCAGTTCTACAGACATCTCAGGAATATGGACCACATTGATCAGTTTCAATAGCATATGCAAATATCTGGGACTCTGAGTTTGGTAGTTTGTGCAGGAAAGAAATAAATTTTATACAGAATTTCCGAAACACTCAAGTGTGCAAGAAATCCATCTGTCTTCACTATTACTAAAGAAGAAATTTCACTCCTTAATATTTTTCCTTTTTTAATGCTAAAATAAATTTGAAATATCCTGATAGACTAAGAACTAATTATTCCCTTTGAGCACTGTAGGGAGACTGCTCTTGATTAGGCAAGGCCTTATTGTAAACTGCTGCAAATTATTTATTATTAATGCATAGTTTTCTTTACTGTAAATAGATAATGAATCTCAGAGATTTTTCTCTTAGGTGTGATTTGATTTATATTAAAATAAGGTTATGATCATTATGTCTGAATGGCAAAGGAATACAGAATTAAATATTAATGTGTCTTGGTATGTAGTTATATACGCCTCTTGGTCCTTCTTTCTTACCTTAAAATTTGGAGAAATTTGTTTTGAATGTTTTGTGTTTGAAGAAATATCTGAGGAAAACGAAATCAACAGTTATATTTGACTTTAAAATAAAGTTCTGTTTCTTCTTGTGCTTAACTTGCCTTTTGAGTTTATCTTGTCTTCTAGTGTAACCAAATTCTTCTGTTTAAGAGACGCAGTGAGTACATCTGAAGAATAGCTAACAAATGCTTAAACCATAGCAGCACTTTTTCTAAAACAGGCTTTTTTGCACAGCATTAAGAATTAATTTTTTCCCCTTAGATTCCCTTATAAGAGATGGGAATGCCTGTGGGTTTCTTGTGTACATGTAACTATTTAATGATTACCAAAACCAATTTCAAAGTCCAATAGTGGTGAACAAGAGTATCCTAATAATGTTAAATTATTGAGGTTACTGAAGGACAATTGAATATATATTCACTACAAGGTGAAAGATACAAGAGAATAAAATTTAATATTTCAATTTATTATAGGATAGCTCATACTGGAATGAACTGCAGTAATAGTGAATTTCATATTATGTCTTTTTTGTGTTAATTGGAATGCTAAATTCTGTAGGAAAAAATTACTCTTAAAAGGGACCTAAATTTTTATGCATTCCAGATGCCAGTCCCCCTTATTTTCCTCTTTTTGCTTCTATCCTACTGAAATTTCTTTTCATGTTTTCTTTCCTCTTTATTCTGATGATATCTGATTGAGATAACTGCCTAACAGATAAGTACTACATTTGGTGGGGATGTTAGAATCTAAATGAAGGATTGGCCACCACAATACAGTGTCCTCTTAAACACTAATAGTTCCTGTGGCATCTTGAAAGCTTGTTTTGGTGTGAAATGAATAAAGTGCCATATACTGCACCAAGTAATTTCTCTGGAATTCTGAAAGGCCTTTGACACTGTTCCCCCAAAACAATCTTCACTCTAAATTAGAGATATATGGATTTGATGGGTGGACTGTTCAGTGGACGAAGGTTGAGAGCAGCCCTGCTGAGGAGGACTTGGGAAGACTACTGGGTGAAGAGGTGGATATGATCAAGGAAGGTGCACTATCAGCCCAGAAACCCAACATGGGCTGCATCCAAAGCAGTGTGGAGCAGGAGGAAGAGGGGATTCTGCCCCTCTTTCTGCTCTGGTGAGATCCCACCTGCAGCACTGAGTCCAGCTCTGGGGCTACTGCTACAAGAATGACATGGACCTGTTGGATCCATTCCAGATGAGGGCCATGGAGAAGACCAGAGGGTGGGAGCACCTTCCCTGTGAGGAAAAGCTGAGAGTTGGTGCTGTTCAAGCTGGAGGAAGCTCCAGGGAGACCTTATAGCAGCCTTCCAGTGCTTAAAGGGAGCGCGTATGAAAGATGTGTGCAAACTTTTTAGCAGTGACATAACAAAGAATATATATATATATATATATATATATATATATATATATATAAATTAAGAGGCCAGATTTAGAGTAAATATAAAGAATAAATTTTTGCAGTGAGGTTGATAAAACACTGTCACAAGATGCCACATCCTTGGCAACATTCAAGGTCAGGTAGGACAAGGCTCTGAGTAATCCAGTGTAGTTGAAGATGCCCCTGCTCATATATTTCACTTAAATTCTTGTTTCTATGTTTTGCATTAAAAAATTTTAAAAAATATTTATAGGAGGATGGTTATTTTCCGCTATGCTGAAAGTGATACATAAAAAATAAAACTTGCATTTTGGATATACAGACATTTGTATATTGGCAAACTGGTTCCTGAATGTCATTTGTCATAAACTTCAGGTCCTTTTTGTCCAGAAAGTGTTTTCAAATGAGATGGGTTTGTTCACTTGTTTGAAGAAAAAACATAATACAGCAGAACAAATAGTAAACACAAACTCTTAAAATACAGTTGGCATACTGAGCACATACTGCCAGGAATAGTCTTTCACTTTAATTAAACCCACTTCCCAGAAAAACAAGCACATTATTTCTGGCTTAAGTGTATCAAGTTCCTTGATTATGCTAATGTGATGGATCTGTTGTTAGGACCCACAGGTTTATCCTTCTGAATGTGTGTTTATACACTACAATAAAGCTGTGTTTTGGCTCTTATTTTTGATCCATTGTACAGATTAAAAACTCATCTTGAAACTCACGCTGTTATGTTTTATTCTCTAAAATCATGTGATTACTAATGGACTGGACTGTAAAATGGTGCTAGGAGCAGATTCATGCATTGTAGAAAAAGTTCTCTGAGACAATTGAATGCTACATTTTCTGTTGCCATTAGATCTGACAGAATAATTTCGCTAATTTATGTTTTCACCTCTTGTCATTTCAATGTTGTTGAATGTGGTGCTAGTTACAAATCAATATCAATTAACCTAAGTATAGACTTCTGCTCTTGAATTCAGTAAATCATTTATTACATCTACTTTAATAGTAGACCTAAACACCTAAATGCACGTGCTACATACAAAATGTGAGTGTAGGACTCTAACAGTAATGTAGACTGATATGGTTATCTGAGTGAGGTATTCCCTGCACTATTCAATTTTTGAGTAATTTAGAATTGGATGTATACTGCTACTTCATAGATAAGGTAAATGGCTACCAAGATCCTGTGAGATATATATATATATATATATATATATATATATATATATATAATTATGGATGCAGAAGCAAACTTGCCCAGAAGCTTTTCTGCATCATTTACAAACAATATTTTAGAGTTAGGGTACTTAATTCAGTAAACTTCAAGATAGTGTTAAATTAAGAGAGGAATGCACAGGTTAAAGAGTATATTTCACATCAAGCAGTATGAAAACCCCAGACTTTCCCCCTCCATTTATTCTGATTTTTTATTTCTTAAATAGAAAGTTACCTTTAAGAAGTATACACCTTTTAGCAATATTTCTTGGCAGATATGTTTAGGGCATTGTGATACAATACAACAGACAATGCCAACATATATTGAAATTGCAACAGTTACTTCTTATTTCTGTATCCATGAGTGTTTATTATTTATCTTTTTAATGGTATAATTTCTTTATTTTTCCTTATACATTTTTAGGTGTATATTTTTACATTTTTACACTTTTGTATCACTGTGTTACAATATACAATAACCAAAATGGCTACTTACCTACATTCTTCTGCAAATAAATTGTTCTATAATAAAACCTTCATAGATATATATAAATATTTATAAACACTGATCCTTCAGTGTTGTTTCATTCCAATCCACCCCAAGGGATATATTAACAAGAACCTGGATTACCCTCACATTCTTAGGTGAGTTGTAAGGGATACAGCTGGAATAGTAAATGTTTTCTATCTGGGGGTACAGAATACAGGTGGAAGAATAAACTAAATGAGACACCTTATATAGAAAGTAGATATTTTAGTTTCATCCAGTCAAGGCTTAGCTTGACTATGTTTTAACCATTTTAGTTTTCCTTCTGGGGAGGAAGAACAAACATAAAAAAACCAAAAACCTGTTTAATTTTTTTGTCTCTGTACACATTCATCAGTAAGCTAATGTTCAGAACTGTCTCAGGCCTGTGCTCCCATGAGGATCTACCTATATAGGACATTTGCTAGATAACAGCTTCTCAGTTATCATTTTATTCAGAACTGTGTCTGACTGTTTCTCCAGTAAAATTAAACCAGTAGTGGGTCTGTTCTGTGGCCTTGAGTCCCTCCCAGCTGCACACATAACTGATTCTAAATCTCTCCTCTCCTTGTTGAGTTTTAGAAGAATGATCTGCTGCTTCATTTAAGAGGAATTCCAGATTTGATTGACCTGCCCTGGTCCTGTGGAAGTGCATAGCCTGAAGACTCAGGGTGTGAGGGAGTCAAGATACAATCTCTACTAATTCCTCCTGACTTGGGATATTATAGAAGCAAAGAAACTTATTTTCTGACATTTACCATTCTCTGAGTAATACATGGGGAGTTTAGGTACGTGACTCAGCTGCTACAAGAACAGCACATATAAAAACTGCTTTCAGTGATGAAGAATGAATCAACTTAAGCATTCCCTGAATTTCTTGTAGTTTGTTAATTCACTTTCTGCAATTTTTCAGCAAAATTTTATTTCATATTGACTTACTCAAGGTAAAAGCTTTCTTTCAAATGGGCACAGAGCCCTTTGGAATGCTAGAAAATTGACCTGTGCAAGAAAAGCATTTTAGAATATCAAATAATGTGCTGTCTAGGAGTTATCATTTTTTAAACATAGAAATAAACTAGAAAAGAGAACTGGACAGGACAGGCCTATTGAGTGCCAATTAGGTTTGAGGTTCAATGACAGGATGTAATATAAGTCACTTTGTGTACAAATGTTGCGATTGATTTTCTGTTCAACAGTATTGTCTTCATCCTTCAGCAATTACTGTGTCTACTGCTAACTTTTTTCCCTTTAATGCCATATATAGAATAATTTTCTTTTTTTTTTTTTCCTGAGTATTCTGCCCTTCTGTGCTCACATTGTTCTGATTTTCATACAGAAGTATTATGATGTGAGATATCACCTTTTCTAAATTCCTTGTATTTTAATAAAATAAAGGGCTAAAGCAACACATCCAGAATGTTGCTGGTCCACATCATTGTATTTCAGGAAAGTAGTTTACTTGCAACACAGGGACAGAGAATCTTCAGACTCTCAAAGAAAATGTTACACTTTATACCAGTATTTACATAGGTGGCTATTAAAATCTACAAGAATTTTTTTTAAATTTTGACTTCTTAATAAAATCTACCAGGAAATATCTCTTTTCTTTTTTCCCACAGAAATACAATCTTGTTGTTTTAGCAAAAAAACTTTGAATCTGTATTGTGTTTGTATGGCCAGGTGTGGATACTGGGGCTTTACAGGGGTGGTTTCTGTGAGAAGCTGACAAAATCTTCCTCCATCTCAACAGAACCAATCCCTGCCAGCTTCAAGATAAATGTGCCACTAGCCAAGGCTGGACCAATTAGAAATTGAGATAACATCTCTGTAATAACAACTTTAATATGTTAAAAAAGTGTTATTGTGGGGTTGTAATTGTGGCCAGGGAAAAGCAGGGTGAGAACTCCTGACAGGTGTGGGAGGTAGAGCTGGGAATGAGGGTGGAGTGGATGAAAAGTGTTTTTAAGGTCTTGCTAAAGTTTCTTGTTATCCTGGTCTTTTTTGCTAGTAATGCATTCAATTAATATCTCTGTTTTGAATGTTTTTCCTGTGACAGAATTTGGTGAGTGGTGTCTCCCAGTACTTATCTCAACCCATGAATCCTTTGTTATATTTTTCTCTCCCCTGTCCAGTTGCAGAGGGAAGTGGCAGGATATCTTTGGTTAATTCCTGGCATCCAGCTAGTGTCAACCATCTACACTATATGGAAAGTTCAATTCACCTAAAAAGTATTTGAAACTAAAATGGGTTTGCAGTGTTTAATCAGCACCTCATGTTTTCACAGATTTTTCTATACCTACACAAATGTCACCTTGCAAACAAGAATATGCATGTATCAGAAACTGTGTTCAGAAAAATTTTAATTTATAAAACAGAAAAATATAAATGCCTGCAGGATTGATGGAAATAAGGTAAAAATAGAAATAACTATTCTGTTAAACATTATAAGTTCAAGCAGACTTAGTATTAAAAATTATTAAAATTTTGCACTCCTTATACTCTATAAATTTCAGTCTTAAAGTGGCAATTTCATCAAACATACCCACCTGCTCTAAAATGGAATTCAAATATATAACTATATGAGTGAAGTCTATTTCTCCTCTTTTCCTTTTTAATATATGACCTTGTTAAACACCAAACTCTTCTGCAGGTTTTATATTTAGCTCTAGGAGGTCCAAGAGATTTTTAGTGTGCTCAGTGGTCTTCTGATGGTACCTGGAAATATTTTAATTTTATACAGTTGGCTTCATGTTATGTAGGCAGGACAATAACCAATAACACCCTGTGTCCCTGTTGAGCTTTAAAATTGAAGTCACACTTTCAGAATACTGTCCTAAATTTGGTTTCACAGTAGTCAAATTGCAGTACACAGGTGGCCTCAGAACTACCACCTGAGCTACATCTAATAATGTACACATCATAAAATGCCCATAGTTCACAAGTTCACAATTTTGTTTTTGGCTCTTTCATACCTGAAAAGCCCCCTCTCCATCTCCCTTTACCTGTCTTTTCTGTCTACCTCAACACATTTCTCTCTCTCATATCATCTTGGGTGAGTATTTTTCAGCCACTTGTCTTCAGACACATTTGTAACAATAGTTATGAATGACGATGGAATATATTAATCTGCCATTACAGGCTGTTGTGCTCCATGGAGAAGGAGCTATCAGTAACCTCCAAAATATTTCCAAGTTTTGTTACCCTTTCCCAAATGCCTTATAATTATTTTCTCACAACACTTTCTTCACCAATCCATCTGAAAACTGACATTTAATCTTCTGATTCTTTGAGACTTCCCTGTTACATGTTTTCCTTGTCCATGTCCCCTCTGCCTGCAATGTAGTTATCCAAGCAATTGCTTAAGGAGTGTCTTGCTTTCTCAAGAAAAGCCAGAACAACCCTTCTTGAGCCCAGCTACATCCAGCCCGAGTCTATTCCTCACTTCTTTAGTCTCTCTTAAGCATTTGAAGGAAAGACAAAGGATATTGGACACAGGAAAGTAAAACACCCTCCTTAAGAAAGTATTTAAAACAAAAATTGAAAAATGCTCATACAATTTTTAATATTTTTTCATGTTTTTCTCTTAGTGATGAAGGATATATTCATAAGCTTCTGAGGCACTGGAGTGCTTTTAAAAATGAGACAGTATTGTGTTCCTGATGATTATCACCTTTGAGAACTTCATCTGTTGGGAGGATCAATGCCCAGTGCTATTAATAAAACCTTGCTTAAGAGTACTTATTTCAAATGGAATAAAAATACTAGTTTTTTTTCCCAAATATTAGGTATTTATTAGTTTTCAATGTGAGCTTGAAAACTAAGTGAAGGTAGAGATGATGTCATATCATTAGTGTATTTCATATTTGGAAAATCTACTCAAAGTTAATGGATACTTTTTTTTTTAAATATAGTCTTGGAATCACTTGTGGAAACACACTTGCCTTTGATAAGCCATGAGTAAAGTTTCTCTGGATGGCCTTAGATTTTCTTTGCTTATTAGATGCTCTATTACACCCCTCTCACTCCATGAAATCATAAAATGAAAACAACTGATGAATTTGCATTCTCTGTATGTTGCATTTGTTATGCAGACAGATATCAGCAATACTTTCAGTGGGTAATAAGAGTATTTCTATCTTCAGTACTTTAGCAATGTTTTGTATCTTGTGTCCTAACAATTCTTTACATGAAAGAACATTCTTTTCACAGTTCCCTTCTCTTGCTTTCCTTGCTATTTAAATGGCTATTGAAATATTAAAATAATTAGAAATTAGAGATACAACCCATCTACTCAGAAGCCAAATAATTGCTGTAAATGACAAAGCTTTCTTTGCTGATTTATTTAAAAGTGTGGTGTTGCTGCCATACAGCTATTCTTTTGAGAGATGACAACTTATGACATTTTATGGCAATAAGGGTAAAGAGAAGGGTTCTTTAAACATTGTCTGATGAGAAAGCCTTTGTGTTTGTTTTTAAATGCTGAAATAAAAGATCAACAGCATGACTTAAAATTATTAGCTCTGCTTCTGCTAATTATAGCTGTTTGGAGAGAGAGTAATTATGGCTTTGTCTATTTGTCAGAAAGCTTTCACTTTGTGTTTGTTAGCCTTTTCCCAGACTCTGCCTGAACCAGCTTTTTTTACCATAGTTCAGTAATATAGGTCTACTACAATCATCCAAATAATCTGTTCTATTTGCAAGCAGAATTCTTGATAAAGAGTAGTAGATGGACTAAGAGACAGAGAGGAAATGGCCTTACTAGGATTAATGTATGAAATGAGCAATTACAGAAGGAGCACATGTTATCTGCTGGATGGTAGATTAATAATTAAAGGGCAGATGTGAGTCTGTCATTGAAGTGGCAGTTTTTTCATTAAAAAATCTTCAGCTGAATGTGTGGCTGAAAGTGAATGTGGTCTAAATGAAAGCATCATGAAAGTGGGGCTTCTATCCACACACTTCATCAAGCCAGACTGAGCTCCTCAGCAGATTGGACTAAATCTCGATAAGGAACAGAAGCTGGTTTCTGATAAGAGCAGGAACCATGGAGTTGTAAGGCCTGGACTGTCCTTCAGAAATGTTTTTTATAGTTGTAGGCAGATCATTTTATCTTGGTTAAATCACATAAGTCAATGAGGTAGAGACATACCCTTCAGTAGAGAAAGGGAAAATTACAATCTATCTGAAAGCAAATGAATCATTCACTTCAGTCCTTGTGTTGGGTAATTGTGAATCAGATACTGAAGGGTTTTTGCTGTCTAATAACTTTGTTTAACATGCACATTATTAAATTAACCATTACTTGGTAATTTAGATTACTGCATTTATCAGTACATTAGATTAAGACAAAAGTATCCTGGGCCTATATCCTCTAACCCATTTTACATTAAGAAATCGATTCAGCTCTGAGCCCACTGATAGGAAGTTTCAAGAAATTATGATGACATAGCTTCTAATACTTTGGTGAGTTACTCAACAAACTGACAATGCATTCAACTTCTGATTCTCTGCACAGGATTAGGTCCTAGTTTCCTTCCTTATGAAGGGATTTGGTTTGCCTGCAGAGAAACATTGTGACTAGCTTGCCCACTGTACCTTGCCCACTCACTAATTAAAGACAAATATATTATATCACTTTCCAGAAAACTGGATATATTCAGAACAAAAAAGGAGCAGTTCCTTCAATATTCATATAATTATTTGTCTTCAGAGGTGTCTCCTAATAAAGTGCCTTATGTGTCTCTTTTTGTTATAGAAATCCTAAGACCTGATTGACTTCCATTGTTGATAATTTGTTTTAATTTATAGATTGATAGAATATACTAAGACATGTCAATTTTAGCAGTTTGTAATCTAAGAAAATTTCTGGTATAAACCTAAATTTCTCCACAAATTGATTTAATTGACTATAACTCTGACAGTTTTACCTTCCTTTAGAACCCCAAAAGATAAGCTAAGTGCTGGAGTAGCACATGGACTGCCTGATACTGCCTCTGCTACTCTCTAGTGAAACTGGGAGTAGTGATGCAGAAACTGCATTAGACTGAGCAATTTGGCCTGAGATGAAGAAGGTGACCTGTGTCAGATTCATTGGCTAGGAATAATACACAGGTTCATCCAATATGGACTGTGTAAATCTGTAAGCTATTAATAACACATATATAATTATGTGCCTAATATATGACATGCAATAAATGCACAAATACATTATACTGTGTAAAGACTCCAGCCCAGGAAAAAATGGAGTTAGTACTGCAAAGCACCCAGTGCAGCATCCTTTTCCCAGAACATTTTCATCAGAAAATACTTAGATGCAATATAAATGTGGATGTATATTATATATATGTACACATTTATACCCTTACCTTTGACATATATGACTCCTATACGTGGAGCTGAACATACACAAGCTAAAAACAAAAGGGAAAGGAGGGGTATAATCTGATGAAAACACAGATGTTTTGCTAGTCCTTTACCCATTGTATGTTACCAAATTGACAGAATAAAAGACAGAGGTATCACTTTCTGGCACTCCCTGGATGGGCTGCAAGACTGATGGAAACTCTCTCAGGCAATTTCTTCAGCAGTTTCTTCTGAAGTTAATACAAAAATGCATATGGAACCCATAAGCAGTAACAATTTTTATGCAATGGAAAGAGGACAGTTTTTTCCTCTACAATATTTAGTTGGCATAACATGACAGTGAATCCATCAACGAAGAAATGCAATATTTAACACTCACAAATACCACAGGTTTAGGATTTTTATCATGTTAGACTAATAGGATATGTTAATAATTTCTGGGGAACTGGATGCTGTGAATTTAGCAACACATTCTCTTAAAATGGAGAGAGAGAGTGGAAGAGCTTCTTGTTCAAAACACAGGTGTATCAATTCCTACATTTAGAAAGACAGAAAAGTTAATGAGAGACAAACCTCCTTCTTGGTAAATGAAAAACTTGCTATTTGATATCCAGTTAATATATAAAAAATGACCACTGAAGTCACTATGAGAGGGTTTTTTTTGGGTTTTTTGTTTTTGTTTTTGTTTTTTTTGACATTTAGTTTTCATAAATATTTTAGAAGCAGGTTTTTCACCCAGTAGAATGTATATAAAGATACCTTAACTGAGTGGGTGGTTATAGTCTCAAAATGTTAAAATAAGCAAAACTTGTGCACATGGGATTTCACTGGAAACAAGATCTATGCTTTCCTAACAATGTTATTTTCAAACTGTGTATTCAGATTTATATCAGTGTATCAGCTGAGTACTGCACATCACTTGACATACAGTGTTGTTCAATAAGAGAGATAACTGCTCCACTTGTATTCAGAAGTAATGCCTTTGTTTTCACATAGTTATGTATTTCAGATAATTATTTCAGATAATTCAGACAATAGAAGTGGGAGCTCGCAGCCAGAGACCTGTGCTAATGCTGCAAAAAAGATATGAGATTGATTTGGATAATGGATTTATTTTCATTCTCTTTACACTAATTTTTGTTTGCTTTCTAATGTGAATAAACAATCTTTAAAGATCTCTATATAAACCAGTGATGCAGACTAATTTGGAATCCTGCTTGCAATATGAGTTGCCTTGCTTTGAAAAGTAAACTGAAAATTTAGACATGCTTAGGGACAGGCAATAAGTACATTGATGAGCATAAAAATTTCCAGGTTTTTAAAAAAGAGAGTTTTTAAAATTACTTGGATTATTTAATTTTAAAAAGTCAAAGGCATAAGGATGGCAAGCATAGCCTTTATACAAATATAAGAAGAAAGTATTATAACAATAAAACATAAATATTTTATTAAGGATTTGTCATCCAAGATCAACATGAGAAGTTAACCTATGAATGACATTTCATTTTGATTACACTAATGGGAATACTGGAAATGAAAAAGTAATACTGAGCAGGCTAGAGACATTTTTATTCTGTTGCAAATGGCAACAAGTGCCTTTTCTGGATATTGAAGTGTCTACCAGGCTGAAATAACCAGTATAAGAGATCTTGCATTTTGTTATTGGCACAATATTTATGTGAAATATTAGGACATATGAGTGTTTCCAGTTTGGTATTATTTTACAATTTCAACATTGACTGTGATTGGACTCAGACTGATCTTATTCCTTGATCAGGCTAAAGAAAATTATATGGCTTAATTTTTTTCCACTCTGTATTATTCCTAAATTTAAAATTGAGTTTCTAAATAAGGTGATATATTAAAATATCCTGCTAGAAATTACTTTTTTTTAAAGCACAATGACAGATTTGTTTATTCATGGGAATAAAATCTCCCATGGAAACTTCTTAATCATATAAAGACATGATTTTTAGCACTGAAGCTCTCTGCTTGAAAAAATGTTGGCTCATTTTAATATTACAAAATGTTGTAATTGGAAAAAAAAAGTGTCTTTGATTGTTTTTGTCCTTTAAGATTCAAGCAGTCTCCAACACTAAAGCAAACTTTTATTTGATATTTGGGGATTCCTCTTTTCAAAGAAGATATTAACACTTGTCATATAATTAATTTATTCATTTTGCTTTGTGAGCAGTCCTTGTAGTTTGCTCTCTGTGACAAGCTGAAGGTGTGCCCATGAGAAAACTACATCTTGTTTTTTGAAGTGTTTGTGAAACGTGAGCTGCACCATGCTGAGGACATTTTCTTATTTCTCTTGCAGCTCTCTGGCAGAATTCTACAAGGAATTTCCAAGGTCATATCTTCCTGCTGCTGTATGTGAAAGGAACAATCTTCTTTTTTAAAATTTCCTTCCCATGTATAAGTGAATTTGGAGCTTTTGTATAAAGGAGTGAGTTTGGGGAAGAGTCCTTCTGACATCAGAATTAATCATTTTCGTAGCAGAAGGCACTAGGAACTTAGCAAACTAACATTCTACAGATTTAGTAAGGTCAAAAGCATAGACTTTGTATGTACTCTGAACCTATTCATTTTTATACTCTTTAATCTGCTGTAAGTCTTCATTCTTTGGAAATTAGGTGCAGAAACAACTTTTGTGTTTTACAGGTGGATTCTTAACAGTACTGAGAAAATTGTGGTAGTGATTTATCTCTTATCAGTGAATAAACATCTAGAAGAGTCAGAAAAATTTGCAAATAGAATCATATTCATTTTTAAATTTAAAAATTTCCAATTATGACGAGGAATATCACTGTATTGTATTTCAAAAAAAGAAGCTTACTTGGATTCAAACACAGTACTGGAGATCATAGACTAGTACCATGATTTCCCACCATAAGTTATAAATCATCTTCGCATTTAATATTTATGTATTAAATGTATGTGGGCACCCTGTCATGGTGTGTTAATTTTCTGGTAGTTTTATGTCAGTGTCTCACTTTTTTTCTCCTCAGTTTTAGATTACTATAAACCATATTGTTTCCTGGTTGGAATATTGTGCTGACTTTGGCCATGATGGAGTTAATATTTGTCACAGTAGTTGGTATGGGACTGTGTTTTGGATTTTTGAAAGAAATAGTCTTGATAACTCAGAGATGTTTTAGTTACTGCTGAGCAGAGCTTACACAAAGCCAAGGCTTTTTGTGCTTCTCCTACCCACTGCTGGCCAGGAGGTTGGGGTGTACAAAGAGCTGGGAGTGGACACAGCCAGGACACTTGGCCCCAGCTGACCAAAGAAATATTCTGTATCATGTGTCAATGTGCTCAGTATATAAAGCTGGGTAAAGAAGGAAGGGAAGGGCATTTGGAGTGAGGATATTTGTCTTTCAAGTCACTGTTATGCAGGATCGAATCCTGCTTGCCCAGGAATGGCTGAGACACCTGTCTGCCCATGGGAAGTGGTGAATGAATTCCTTGCTTAGCTTTGCTTGTGCACATGGCTTTTTATTTCCCTGTTAATCTTTATCTTAACCCACGAATTCTCTAGCTTTTACATGACTGATTGCTCCATCACACTGGGGAGTTCTGGTAGGGGAATGAGCAAGCATTTGTGTACTGCTCAGTTGTCAGCTGGAGTGACAACCATGAAAATTTTGAAGCAAAGGTTGATGGTTTAATGATCTAATCCAGTCACCTTAAACATGCTTCTTTCTGCCTTCATAAAATGTATAACTAGGTGCCTTAAACCCGGTGGAACTAATATAGAAATCTACAGAATACATAAAGAAACTTTTCAAACTGTGCTTGTCTCGTTGACAGTAACATGTTGATCAAACTATAATTTTTCTTCTGGATTTCTTTATGCAATACCAAACACAAAATCAAATGTACACCCACACATGCATATGTGTAATACATATTGCACAAGCACTTATCAAAACTTCTGTCAAGAACTTGCAGAACACTCATAACATCATTGGTGTGATTTATTTTTGTGGCATGAGAGCATATGCTGCTATAACCACTTTCACTGTTTTCTGCCTGGTGAAAAGCCTCTAGAAACTAATGGGGACATCTGGATATTTACAAGAAGAGCATCTATAACATGGCAGAAGTCCAATCCTATTTTACAATGAAAGGTCAAGTTGAGTCATCATGAATCTGTTGCATAAGAGCACTCACCTTGTCCGGGAAAAGCACTTATGATACTTCCATGAGCTGTAATTTTATGAAATATTTGTTGAAATCCATTTGCTTGGAAAAGAAGAAGCATCAAATAAATTCTACTTCTGTTAAAATTTGTATATTTCAAGGCTTTTATTTCTACTAGAATAAAAATAATATGTCAAAATATTCCAATAATAATATTATCACTAGATGACTGAAAAAATGGCTGTTTTTTATTCCAAGTGAATGTTTTGTTTGCAAGGATCAAAGACATATGCAGGAGGGTTAACTAATTCATAGTGTAACTGATATAAAACTTAAGAGCTTTATTTGATTCTTAATTCAATACACAATTTCTAACACAACCCACACTCAAGTATCAAACAGCTACTGAAGACACTTA
Organism: Erithacus rubecula; assembly: GCF_903797595.1. Taxonomy (NCBI): domain Eukaryota; kingdom Metazoa; phylum Chordata; class Aves; order Passeriformes; family Muscicapidae; genus Erithacus; species Erithacus rubecula. Next base: position 93,141,349 of record NC_136689.1, on the reverse strand, counting down.
AAATGAGCTTTAGTATGGCACCTGGAGTTTCTGAAAAAACAACTTATTGTTGTTTGCCTAGGTTATTTTTGTTGAGGTTTGTTCATGATCAGCTTCATAAACATTGAAACTACTTCCCCTAACTACAGGATGTTTCCTTACAGCCTTCATCTCTCCCTCTTTGCAAGTTTGGTCCCCCACATCCATACTCGGAGTTTGTAACAGCATGTACAAAGAGTATTGATTACTGGCTTTTATAGTTCTGAGCAAGCACTAGAAGGAACTGCACATTGTGAGGAGTGAGGAGTGAGAAGAAATTCACTCCAAATACGTAAGCCCAGAACAGCCTGAAAGGTAAATTGGCTTTCTGAGGAAATTATGCCTAAAGGTTTTAGCCACTCTGGCTGTCCTCACCCCACGCAAATGTGACTAATGCAAGTGCTTATGCAGCCAGGGGTAAACAGTATCAGGGAACAGATCCAGCTGAAAGTATTTTTCTGGGTAACTTTTTGTCTGGACTGATTTCTCCTGTCTGATAATCTGTTTGAGCTGCTACATGGTGCTTGAGCCAATTGGCAATGCAAGGGCAGAAGCAAATGGCCAGAGTATTTTGGGAGCAGGTGGCAGTTAAAGGAACTAGATTAAAACCTGCAAATACTCACTGAATTACTATGATCTTGGCTATTAGCAAAGTTTTAGCATTCATTATCTTTTGTTTATGCAGGATAGATACCACACTGCATATTTCCAGATACCTGGTGATACCTTTAAAAACAACAAAAGAATTTGTGCTTTTGGGTTTTTTTACTTATTAACTTACCGTTTGATTTTCCCAAGTAGTAGGTAGTTGAGATGTGGGCATTAGACAAAGGTAAATTTTATTAGAGTGAAATGCAGAAAAAGACACTGATAAACTAAGGTCACTTCTACGTAGAACTAACTAGTCTTAAATCTGTCCTTGCAATGGACAGCTCCCTGCCTCTCCCTCTGAGCCTGTCCATGCCTCTTTTTCCTCACTTTTCTCCCTCTTCTCTCTTACTCTTGGTTAGTGGTTTAGAAACCCTTCTAGTGGTGCTTGTTGGGCCCTTAAAGCCACGAGGTAAGAAGTTTGTTTCTGTAAAATTCATGTGTTTCTTCCAGGAGTGTACAGAATTGCTAGTTAGTGAGATGCTGCTATAGAGATGGACAACACAACTTTTCTTCATGCAGCAATATCCAAGCTCTACTGTTCACACTCATATTTATATGGTTTTCTAAAAGTATCACATTTAATTTTAATTATTTAGTCACTTGTTGCTACTCAGTTCTTTGGTTAGTAGTCGCTAGTGTACTTGCTTGCCAAAGACTTTCTTCCCTAAAAATGTTTACATTTGTGTCTCATGGATACAAGACGATTCTCATGGGTACAAGCCCCTTTCCTCACAGGTGAAAGTTGATTCCCACAGGAACAGGCTGATGTGAATGCTGATTCTCACTGATACAAGCTGATCAAGTCCAAGTGAAAGTCACTTGTGTCTGTGAAGCTTTCAGGCCAGCTGTTAGCAGTCACAGTGGGATGAGAGAACATTTATCTAGGACTAAATAAAAATGGGAAGGGATTCCCTCTTTATGGGACCAATAAACTCTTAAAGTGGTCCTATTATCTAGGAAAATATTAATTTTGGTGGATTATTTTATTGGATGAATAAGACTAAAATGCTTCATTTTTGTTGATGTTAATATTCTTATCTGACTGACGTACAAATCTGAGAATGTTTGCTCCAGCTTCTATATCAACACCACAAGTGTATTTTCTGAATGTGTTGTTGTGCTTGAAGGAGATAGGTTATTCTGCTGAGATCAAAAGACTGGGCAAATGTAGAAAGTGTGGCTTGTCAAAGAAAATCAACCCTCCTTATCACCACCAACTCTTGCTATATTATATTTTCCTTGAAACATTTCATTATTTGCCATTTTCTAACAGTGAAAGGTTCCAGACACTGAGATTTTTTTTCCATGTCAAATATTTTTTTAGTTCTCTTTGTTATCAGGTGTTTATGATAGATACTCTTTTTATTCTCTCTCTCCTATGTGGAGCAGAAAGTGAAGGGACTTCACAAAGGATGTTTTTGGATATCTGGATTCTCTCAATGCCACCAAAGGCCATTTATCAGGGATGAAAAGGAATAGCAATGTCTGGCTGATTCATCTCAGCTATTTAAATATCCATTTTTGGATGGGGTGAAGTGGTTCATTGCATCTCTGAAGTGCAATGTTTCTGAGAGCTTGTCATGGTTTAACCTCAGCTGGCAGCTCAGCCCCACACAGCCAGTTGCTCACTCATCCCTCATGAGATGGGAGACAGAACTGGAAGTGCAAAGAGAAGTCCTCTGGGATAAAATGAAGCCAGTTTAACAGGTAAATCAAAAACCATATACACAAGCAAAATAAGCCAAATAATTATTTCACCACTTCCCACTAGCAAACAGGTGTGTTGAGCCATTCCCAGGAAATCAAAGCTCCACCACACATAATGGTGACTTGGTGTCCAAGTTTAGGACAAATTTGGGGAAAAGAGCTCCAAAGGGTCCTCCCACCTCTTTTTTTTAATTCCTTCCTTCACCGAGCTTGGAAAGAATTTTTCTTAAGGGGAAAGTGGAAAAAACTTTTTTTATTAACAAAAATACAAAGGAAACACTTGCCAGCACAGACTCAGATGAGACGAACCCGGCTGGCCCTCTCCGGGAAGGGCAGCAGAGCCTCCCGGGCCGACCTCCAGAGGTGGTTCCCGAAGTCCAGATCCTCGTCCTCCGGAGTCGGTGCAAATCCCTGGAACGGGCAGAAGGGAGAGAGGGGGAGGGGCAGCCGGGAGCAAGCCAAAGCAAGCCCAAGACAAGCCAAAACTAGCCCAGGACAAGCCAAAGCAGGGGCGCAGCCAAAGCAGCCGGGGGGCAGCTGAACGATGGCAAGAGCGAGCGAACAGCCCAAAAACCGAAGCGCAGCAGCCGTCAGCCGAAAAACACCAGCCTAGATAAAACAGCCCGAGGGAGGGGCCGGCAGCTGCATGGCGGGGGAGGCAAGGAGAGGAGCTAGTCAAAACATCAATCCATAACACTTGGGAAGACAAATATCACCACTCTGAAGAACCCCCTCCTCCTTCTCCTTTCCCCAGGACCACATGCTGAGCATGACACTACATGGGAGGGAATGTTGTTTTGATTGATTGGAGTCATCTGTCCCCTTTCAGGCCCTTGTGCACCCCCAGCCTCCCCACTGGTGGGACAGTATGAGAAGGAAAGGCCTTGTGGATGTGTGAGAGCTGCTCAATAATCACAAAAACATCCCTGTGCTATCAGATTGCTCCCAGCATAAATCCAGAACACAGACCCATACCAGCCATGGTGAAGAAAATTAACTCTACCCAAGTGCAATCTGGAAATGAATTCTTGTGTCACCAGGAAGAATATAAGGGAGATAAAACATTTTTTCTTGAAACTTATATTTTAATTAATGGCTACATGCAACTAGTCAGGGTGGGTTTAATAAAAAAGCTTTTACAAGGAAAGCAATAAAGAGCATCAATAATTTTTAAGCAAGCCAAATCAATTTTATCTTTTGACAAACTCCAATAATTTTTTTGACTGATGCTGATGTTAATGGACCCAGTGTTAATTTTGTTTCCCTTTTTAAAGTACTTTTTCTCAGACATTTTATCTCACTTGGAATAGATAGATTTTTCTTTTAGTCAATGCACTAGGAAGTTAGTTGCCTAAAGAGGGCTTACACTGTGTTCCTCTGAGCTTAAATATTTTCCTGAACATCTAATCTATTTTGGATTTAGGAGTTGCTGCCCTTACATTTCACACTTCAAAATCAATAATTTTATTTTTAATGTTTGATCCATGTCTGAGAAGAAACCGTTGTTGTTCCAAGATAAACAGAGGATAGCTGTATCAGAGGAACTCAACTGGATTTGTACAAAACAATCAATAGTAAGAAATATGCCCATAGACAGTCTTATGAGTAATTTCTTCTCCAATACAGGCTGCAAAAACTATGTTCTCCTTCATGATTGACCAGAGAACTTTATGAACAGTTTATTAATATAAAACTCATACAAGCAAATTATTTGATGTATTTCATTTTTAAATGAACATGTGGAAAAGTGGAAAAGTATGCAAATTCAAATAAAAAAATTCTTTGTGGAATAAAATAGATTGTGGATTGTGGGAAATGGATTAAAAAATGTCATTTTAAATGACCACATTCAAAATTCTCAGCTTTCTGAAGGAACATGCACTTCCCTCCTGCAGGAGTATTGTATTGATTGTAATTCTGACACTGATAACTCTCAGTGAAAAAAAAAAATAAAAAAGAATCAGTTTGATAAAAAATGCTCTCTTGTGTTACAATATTGAATGTAAAATATTATTTATCTCATGAATATTTAATGTCCTCACAGCTAAAAAATACATCAAGACATATTTATTGCCCAACTAGCTAATTAAGAGTTTTCCAGGGCAGAAATTTACAGAAATTTATCCAGAATCTGTTTATAGTGCTGTCTTGGTCTTTGGATTCAGTCCCAAATTAAAAATAAATAAATGAACAAATAACTCAGAATTTATTAATGTTCTCTCTTTGTCAGCTTTAATTCAGTGTTTGACTGGTTTCAGAAATCTGATTTCCAGTCTGGGAGTGTTTACTGTATTATATGAGTGAATAGACACAAGTATTTGACCTGAGTTGGAAATCCAGGGTCTTATGGGAAAAAACTAATGCAGTGCTGTGCAACATCATTATTTTGATTGTATCCAAAGGAATTAATATTTGTTTCCAATTCTAAACTCTAAAAAGGAGTCCTAAATGTCTGAGCACAAAAGTAATACTTCACCTAATTGCAAGAGGGGAAATATTTTTTTACTTCAAATATGTAAAAAATTATCTAAGTTTTTTGTATTTTGGGGCACTAGATAGCTTGTTCAGTGAGAATTTTTGTGAGAGAATTTTATGATTGGTGAGTTGGCGGTTAGACTCAAAATAAGAAAGTATTTTGTTAAAGGTTAATGAAATTATAAACTGTTAATCCTTGCAAAGTCATCAAAAGATAAATATTCTTTTAAATAACAGCCACATGGATTTGATTATAATCTGTTGGAGATAGTTCTGAACTGATAATGAAAAGCCCTAAGAATTACTTTTCCGTAACTAATGTTTATTTTGCAACCAGGGAAAACAAAGATATATACAAATGAGCACTGGTTTATTTGAGAAATCTATGGCCATGATTCAGCCTGGGATGACATTATTCTGTTCTGATGAAGATGCATATTTGATCACTCATTCTCAAGAAAATACAAAAAGAGGACCATTTCTTTTTAAATGTTTGGAAACTGGAGTGGATTTTATCTATTGCTAGTAAAGACAGCTTGCAATTAGAAAAATAAGCTGCCTTTTTCCCCATGGCAACCTTAGAAAAACACCAAAGCAAGGGAAACTGACACTGATGCAATAATATTTCTGAGAAGGGGTGGATACATGTATTCAAAAGGAGAAATGAATATTGAAAATGTTTCATTATTTGAAGACTTTCTCATTTGTGTTACTCATTTTATGTTACTCATCACCAGCCACCTCATTTCTGTCTTGTCTGTCATTGTTTAAAGCAAGCAAGCCAGCAAACATGGAAGAGTTTCTGACAGACTCACTTTGCCCACTGTTTGCTGGAAATCATAATGATGCACAAACCAGGCACAGGCCTATAAGGAGATGGAGAGCAGTCACAGCCTTGCTAAGATGCTAAGTACCAAAAACCAAACAATTTTTACTGCACAAGGGTAGATAAGTAGAAATAATTCACAGATGATAATGTGGAAAGAATAGGTACAATTTACTTCTCTATTCCATGTCATAAGCAATTTTTCCCCCTCTACAACCTAACACCAGATGTATTTCCTACTTTTTGACTATGAACAACCTAATAATTTAATCGTCAGTAATTCTTAATTTCTTTTATTATAATATTTAATATTATTATCTGCCTTTTCAGCAGAGTTCTCCAAATTCCTTTTAGTACTTTATTTCCATTATCCTTATTTTATTATATTTTCTTTTCTTTAAGTTTCAAAAATTTTAATACAAGTTTAATATATATTCTTTAGTGTAGCATTCACAGTATTTCTTAGAATCTTATGTGCACTTATGTTTTTGTTATAGGTAAAAACTATGGCAATGTGGTAAAAGTAAATAATTTGTCATGTGAGAAATGGGGAGCCACTGACACAGGAGGGAGTAGTTTGCAATGAATAATTCATTCATTGATTTTTCTCTTTTCTGAGATATTTCTGAAAAAAGATAACTTGCAGTTTCCCAAATTAATTATTTGAAGCTGTTTGCTGAAAAATCCCCATGAAGAAATGTAACTTATTCCTAATCTCATTGTTGTAATATTTAGTGGTCAAAATTTGAATTTCAGACTTTTTTGATATCCTATTGCACTGCCTGCTGACATCAAGAGAAACATTTTCACTGGCATTTGTGGGCATTGGAGTGTGGGGTGGTTGTGTGTTTTATCCCTTCTTTAAGACAAAGTGAGATTTCAAGGTCAAATTTTTGTTACATGTGCCTCATATGTCAGCCTCTACACATATTTCCACAAATTTCTGGCATGTTTGCTTTACCAGGGGAAGTATTGCTATTGATAGTATTAATTCCTCTTAATTCCATGCCTTAGGCTGCTACTGAGGTTGAGGACATAATGAGATATATTCACTTTAAATTAACATTCATAAATATATATTTTGGGTTTTATCTGTATGGGATTTTTTACTCACCCAGACATACTTGTAAAGATCAGCATTTCACTTGTGCTATGAGGACACCACTGAGAAAATTATTGGAATCTGTTTGCCATCATTGTGTGAAACCTCTGCTGCTATTGCACTTCATTACCACCTAGGGATGTTGCTGTATTTAACAGGATAAATTGACAAAAATGTTAATAAACCTCTGCAGAGAAATTCATCCATCAGCTGAATTTGCCTTTCTAAAGTGCCCTTTGTGATATTAACTGGGGACATGCAACACAATTAATAAAAAACTGAGACACTAATAAAACTTTAAAAGGAAGGCTACGGAACATTTTTTTTAAATGAAGTCTTAAATGCGTTGTCTGTTTCAAAGAAATTGGGCCACAGTGACAACACCTGAAAAGGAACAGCCTTTTGTATATGTTTATAAGAATCTTTATAAACTGCATTTTGATCAATGAATGCAATGTGGAAAATTAAAATCCCTAAACTTTAAGTTTTGATTGAAGTGGTCAAAAGATTTAATTAGGAGAAATGTATCTTGGTTGCAATTTAAACAGAGTTGCAGAACCATTTGAGGAACAATATGTGTCTTTTCAGCTGAACTGCTCACCAACAAGAATTAGCTTGGAAAGCAAGAACAGAAAATTGCAACGTACAAGTTAAGGCAGGGAAAATAGAGGCCCCCCTGAGCAGTATGAGCTAATATCTGTGTAGCTGCCCTCAGGAGCCCAGATCTCAAGTGCTCCATTCCAGAGGTGGTAACAAGGCACCTTGATTACTTGACTGCTCTGAACTTCTAAATAAATCTCAGAGCTGCTCCAGCTTCAAGGTTAGAGAGTTACCTGAAGGGCAAAGAAAACTTTCACTGATATAAGAAGGAAAATATCTGACCATCATTTCTTTCCTGTCTTTTGTGAGCTTCTGGGTAAAGACCAGCTGCACTTAGGTGCAACATAAATTAAAAATTCTACCTGATTTTGAGCCCAAAACGCCTAAAAAAAAGGTGGTTTATTATCTAACATCTTGTAGAAAAGGATTGTAAGGATGGTGCTATAGGTAAATTTTCAGTTTCATCACCACTGCTGTGAAAAACAGCATTTCCTTCTGAAGTCCCAGAATGGTACTCAAAGAGAAGTGTTGAACCCAGCTCCTATATGAAGACAGACTGTGATTGCTTCCCCCAAACTGCTGCAGTTTGGTTTCATCTGAAAATACAGTCTCACTGTGTTGGAAAATTATTGCATAATTATGGCATTTGATTATATAAAATACCCCCAGTGATGATTGAAATGCATGAAGGACTTATATAAAGGGAAAAATAGGGCTATTCTAAATGGCAGCAAAAGCTGAAAAATGGCTAAAGGATAGAGTTATTTTCACATTTGAAAGCAAATGAGAAAATTAAGATTTAAAACCACAGCACTATGTTAGACCTGAAACATGCCTGCAGAACTGGATCGAATAAGTGATGTAAATCCAAGGAGTGTCATATTCACAGCCACTGAACTGTCAGGGAGTGATGTGGTCCACGTGCTCCCTTGTCAATGTGTGTGAGCACATCACAAACACAGAAACACCTTCAGAGTGCTGAAATGAAACATGAAAATGTTTATAATTCCCCAGTCATTCTCTCAAAACTGTTCAAACGGCATAACTAGTGGCAAAGAATGCCAAGAAGCAAAAGGAAGATGCTCATGATGATTTTATTTTACCCCATGGTTTTCTTTCTAAGCAAATGGCAAGGTTTTGAGGAATTATTTCAGTAGATGGCTTTAAACAGAGGTTCAGTTTGGTAATTAGAGTCCTAACAACAGAAGCTCCCTCTTCTCAAAGGATTTCTGCCCTGTTTCTGTGACAGGGAAATGAAGGCCAGGAGCTAATCTAAGTTCTGCCAGCTGGCTAAAGACACTGTCGGCACATGGAGAAGATTTTTGGGCAGGCAGTTACAGCCCATTTTGTGGCACAGTCACAGCCCTCCTCATCTCCCAAGTGCAGTGAACAGTTAGCAGTACAAAACATATTTCAAGTTCTGTATTTTTAAAAGGGGAATTAACAAAATTTATAAAAATATTTGAATGGAAGAAAACTGACATGGCCCAAGATATTTCTACATTACTTATTTTCTTCCTTTGCTCTTAAATCTTACAGGAGTCAACTTTTATATGGAAGTCTTAGGTAAGTGTCCCTCAGGCCCAGATAGTTTCTATTTCTATTTCCAATCTGACAGAACAGCAAATACCTCTGCAGCACTCTGTAATGCTCCTGTGCTTTTTGTAGCATCTCTGTTATTGTCATTCTCAAGGAAGAACATAAAGTCCTTTTCTCTTTGTCTGTTCCTTTCATTCTTTCTTGTCCATTGCATCTCACATACTTTACCCTTTCTTTTTTTTTTTTTTTTTTTTTTTTTTTTTTTTTTTTTTTTTTCTGATAGAGTTTTTTCCCTCTTTTACAAGAAAACCCGAAACGTGTTTGCTCTCTACATTCCACCTTGCACTAGATGGGAAAAAAACTATAAATTCTGATAGTCAAATTCGAGTTTGTGCAATTTCTACTTCTGACAGGCATTTTCCTAAAAGTAAAATTCTTTTTTCCCATACATGTAAACATTGGACCTGATGTTTGAAGTGGGAAACTTCATACAACCATGAGACTTCCAGGAGCAGCCATTCGGTGAGTTTTAGTGGGCTGTGAAGTCACTGCAGCACTACCAGCATATAGAGCCAGTCTGGAGGGGAAAAACCTGATTCTGTGCTCTCTTTCTTGCCCAACACCTGTACAGTATATTCCCTTCAGCATTTGGATGTCTGAATACTTCTGTTATTTAGATTCATCCTATCTTCTTCAGAAATATACACATGCAGTTTATCCCTGATCTCTCCATGGGTGGAATTTTGTTCTTCTTAACACTGTTTAAGAGAAAGTGCTGCAGCATATGTTGCAAATTAACCAAATTACAAGAATGTGGAATAAATCTGGAACAGGATGGTATATAATGTCAGCTACTTCAAAAGTATTTTAATTTGGACTGCTTAACTATCAAAACATAAGATCTTCAGGGACCTATAGGATCCAGATTGCATTTGATGATCGATTGATATAATGAATATTAAATATTGGTATTTATTTCCAATTATACAAGAAAAACAATAGCATATATAAAAGCTGAAAAGATAAAATGTTCATACTGTGTTAAAATAATATGGAGGAAAACAATGGGACTTTTTTCTTTTTTTTTTTTTATTTTTTTTTTTTTTAATAATTGCTCTTTCAAAACAATGGGTTTGTTTGTTTGCTTCTTTGTTTGTTTTCAGGAAATAGATCTCTTTTCTCACTGCAGATATTTACTTGCAATGTACCTCAATGTTTCAATGTATTTCAAAACTAGCTGGAAGGCTGAATCCCTAAATATTTGGGCAAGTGAATAGCTTTCCTAGTGTGAGGAGTTTCACCAAACTTTCCATCCACTATTTTCAGTCAACAATTTTATTAATGCAGATGAAATGGTACTAATACATAAATACACATTTACAGGCTTGAACACCACATTTTATTAATTAATAATAGCAAAGAGTACAAATTAAAACCATCTGTATAAAATAATGACTTCTGGAATCTAAACAGGGGTTACCACAAATTTTAAGTGAAATGAAATCTATTGTTCATTGTTTTAACATAAGGAAATAATCAAAATGTATGCTATCTTATTACTTTTTTTTTCTTTGCATGTAGTTTAATTTCTGTGTCCGTTGAACTGCATTCCCACAGGAATAGATTAGAGTGTAAATATTTTTTTTACTTTCCATTGTTCTTAGTAATATTTTTTGGGACTCCTTATACCTAATTCAGAATAGATTTCTGACTGCTTTTCCAATTTTCTTTCACACACATCTCCTTACCTCAGGAGAAAAGAATGAAGAAAATTAAGCAAATTGCCCACTCAACCATTGTGGTAAGGGAGAATAAATAGACATAAAAGTATATCCTCTTTCTCTTTTCCATCCAGACCACCTCTACAGTTTTCCAATTATACAATGGCCATCTTTGCTCCTCCCTTGCAGCTCTGTGCACTTATAGTTGCTATATCAAAGATGGAGAAAATTGTTCTACAACTCAGTTTACAATTTCTGCAAAGCCTGCACAAAAAATGTCTTAATGTCTAGAGGAAGGCAAGCATTTATCATGTAAAGTTATTAACATCTTTGTTTGCAAAGGAAGACTTTTTTTATCCTTTATGAAACAAAGTTTTTGCTGAGGCTGATAAAAATATTTAGAGTAAATTGTGCTCCCTCTGTGCTCAACACCTGATTTCATCTGCTGCCCTGCAAGAGATGGCATCTTCTATGCTGTCTTGCAAGAACTGCAAAGCTCAGCCAAAACAGAGCTCAGTTCCTTTGACAATGAACATCTGGCAAGGTGTTTATTTGTTCTAGTGCTTTTTAAAATAAAATTAAGATATCACAATCATCTGTAGAATTTATTTCCAAGCTGTCAATGAGCAGACCATCTTTAATAACATACTCCCTGTGTCATGTCATAATGTTATAAGTTGTTAGATATTATCTGGATCATTTGAAATATCATCTGGCATAAGTGTCCTTTGACATTTGCAGGACACTTCAGTGCTAATAGGGAGTAGAGCTCTGCCATAAGGATCAATACAAGCTCCTTCCAGTTGATTTGGTTTGCATAAACTTACTTTTTTTTCTTTTTTTCTTTTCTCTGGGAACAGCCTGTGGGAGATTAATTCCTGATACTCTTATTTTCATTTAATCTTCTAGTGGTTTTTAAAAAGTTCACCTATTTCCTCCTGCTATAAAAAGTGTTTTTCAGCTGCCAAATGCCATGCCAGAGTTTCAAAGGGAAATGAAAGTTTAACAGAGGCTTATAGTGCTCAGAACCAGAGATTGGGTTCTTCAGGCTCCAATATTAAAGTTAATTCAGTGAGGAATGGTGCACAGCTAAATCAGGAAAAGACTTCACATATCTCAGTGTCTCATGCATTGTGGTTCCACATACTCTGTGCTCCTTTTGAATATGTGTGTGCACTTCCTGAACAGTGTGGAAGTAACCTTTTCAATTAATTCAAGAGGAAAGTACATTTTCCTGAAAGAAGTGAAAGAAACTGTGATACAGAGCATAGAAGTTGAGCTGTCAAACATTATTTTACAAAACATAATAATTTTCCAATTGCATGAAAAATTACTAGAGGAATATTTGTACTTTTTTTGATGACAATTCTAAATTGGTTTTAGGTTTTGGATATAAGTACTTCCATGCCAAAAACTGCTTTTGAATTTGTTTTTCTTCAGGGATAAAAAAACTAAACCTATTACAAAAACAGTGCCTTATATTTCAGGAAGCTCATTTAATAAAGGTTTCAGAGAGATGAGAGGAAGGCAAATAGGAAAATTACTTTTCTTTGGAGGTGGGTTAATCCTGAGTAATTGAGTTAGAGGAACAGCCTGTAAACTATGATGGAATTAGTGTGAGACTGATGTGGTTCATGTCAAGTACCATGAAGAAAATTCGAGGTGTTATGCAAAAGCAACAGATACCACCTTCTCTAATGAGAGATGAAAATAATGATATGAAACTATGATTTGATCTTGGTGCATCCTGGGCTTGTCATTTTGCAGATGTTGAAATACTGTTTGAGTTACTTTGCCATCACAGCAGTATTTGCCCGAAGAGATATACTTGTCTTGTGTTGGAACACCAGTTTTTAAGATCAACTCTCAGCTCTATTAATGTAAAATACAAAAGCCATAAACCCTGGAATTCATTATTTTATTTTATTTTATTTTATTTTATTTTATTTTATTTTATTTTATTTTATTTTATTTTATTTTATTTTATTTTATCAGCTGAACTTTAGAGGAGACATTGGTCCCCTTTCTTGGAGGGGCTACTTCTATATTTCTAGCTTTATCCAACCATCCTCAACTGAAATCATGTTATCTTGGTGGAGTGATTTTGTGTGCTTAAAAACAAAACCAAATTTTGGTTTCATGAGAAATGTATTTTGAGCAAATCATTCAGAGTAGACAGTTATTGTTGTTGCTACAGAATTTACACAGTTGTTGAATATATCCTTATATCTGTAATGTGGAACTTTTTTTCCTCTGTTAGATGCTGTTTTCTTTTCTTTGAATAAATGATGTGAATGAACATTGTCTCCATGTCTTAACCTATTCTTGTCTAAAATCACACCAGGACCTATTATGCATCTTCTAGAAAGAGAGTCAGAAAATGCTGTGTCATCCACAGTCATTCTGTTGGTTTAGTTGAAACATTAATACACCATTTTGAACATTGTAGAAGCTATTCCCTGAAAATTAAGACTTTTGACTTTTTTTTTCCTTTTTTCTTTATTTTTTCCTTTCCTTTGGTACTAAAGTCAAATAAAGCTCAGATAGCTATGACAAAAAAAAAAAAAGCTACTTTTGGTTTTAATTGTGGATGATATGAAGTTTATTTCCTGGTGTTTTCATGAAGGCATCATGTGAGCACACAAGATGTACTATTGCAAAGGATGCTGTAGCAAAAACGAGTTATTAGCTAGCATTTTATTTATATGCATTAAAAGTTGTCTATAGTTTACTGGGGCTTGATTAAACTCAGTTTTCTGGTTTATATAACCATTTTTAGGAATATTTTCTTACTGTTCAAGCCAAGAAAATTCAAGGGATTTTTTAAACAGCTTTTCTCTTATTTATGTTGAGATGAAAATAAACTGGTTGTAATTCTGTTAACAAGTCATGATTGTGTAACTACAGTGCCACTACAGTAGAGGACCCAGTAGAAGACATCCGGGATAAACAGAAAATCAGACAAGAATATTTAGGAGAAACCTGTATGTATTTTAGACCAACTCAGTAACAATGAAGGAATCAAAGCCATGAGTCCAGGCAATATACTTCACTATGTAGATACTAATTATACTAATCTCTTATTACTATGTTTTCTGACATTTTTTCCAAGAAGGAAAGCGACAATACAAATTTACTCCTGATAATCATGTCAGGGGTAAAAATTTTTAACCAGTAGCTCTTTTTAGGGTTAAATTTCGTATTAAAGTATATATCTGAAATTTTCTTTGTAGAAAAATTTCCTCCAGTTTACTCCAAAGATGATTTACAATTTCTAACAGGTGAAATGAGCAGATTTATACAAATCAAGATACTCAGGGAAAAAAGATTATTGCTTTCTTAATTTACTCACCCTCCCTCAATCGTGTTTTTTCAGGAAATAGTCTTTATTAAGCACAATTGCTACAGAAAATATCTTCCAGCCTATCACTCTCCCAAGCAGATGGCAGTGGTTTGGTTTATTGGGCAGGAATATCTTATAAATCACTTGTACGTGGTGACAACAAAGGATTCTGAAGGCTTCAGTTAGCAAACATGGTGTCATTACTACTACATGCTTCCTAATGTTGTCAGGAAAAAGTGTCATTGATGTATGAAGGAAATCTCAACAAAATTAGTGGGAATTCTTTCTTAAACTTCATTGGTGTAAAATAAACTACAGTGATCAGAGTAAATGTGGAATTAATTTTAAAATTATGTTTTAAATGAGAAAACCCAAAATGTATTTCTGCCTGTAAAGACTGTGGGAGTTCAGGGCACTTTTTTGGCTTTTTTGGAAATGCAAAAATTTTTTTGGCAAATTTTTTTTAAAACTTAAGTGTTATTTAAGAGCTGCAGGGGCTAAATTTAGCTCCTTGGAAAAATTTGCCAACGCTAAGGGAAGAGAAACAAAAAATAATGACAAGTAAAGTGTAAATTAAAATATTAAAATGTAGTATAACTAAGTTTTAAAATTGTTTATATTAAATGCCATGTAGCCAAAATAAAAAATCCTAAGTGTGGTGAGCTTCTTCCTCCTTCTTCCTCATGCCCTCCATGTTGAAGTTGCATCCTAAGAGCCATAAATTGGATGGAAAAAAACCTAGACATTATAAAAATGTTGCATAACATTGGGAAAAATTTGTAAATATTGTATACATAGTTTAGAGTATAAAGGCCTTGGCACAACCCGCCCAAGGGTTCTTCTGCAATGGTCAACCTGCAAAGCAAACCTGTGTCAAGCTGGCTAAAACATTTTTAAAACTAAGATAAATAAACAGCCCTAAAACAACACAAGGTCATCTCAAGCTGCTTTCTTGCCAGTGCCTCCAAATAAACCAAACTTCTAACCACCTGCATGTCCTCTCTAAAAAAGTCTCACGTCTAAAAAAACCCTCAAAACCCAAAGACAAAAGTTTTAAAAATATTGTTTGTATTATAATACCAATTTGATTTTCTCAGCACTTAGTAAAAAATAACAGCTGAATTACAGTAAATAGGCTGTTTTGTGAAATTTAACGAAATTTCTCAAATAATAATTAGAAAATAAATTTTTTAGAACATAGTCAGAACAGGAAAATACAGTAAATGTTGAACTGCAGATTTGAGCACTACCTTTTCTTCCTTCATGAAGGTAAGACCATTTTACAAAGGGCTTAGATACCCTATATAAGGCATAGGTTGGTGAATTCATTAACTTTGCAGTTGTCATGCCAAAGGCTATTAACAGTCACACAAGGAGAACCTTCTCCTTTTCAGCTTCAGTGTCTATTTAAATAACTCTTTTTTTCTTTTTAGCTGTGTCCTATCAAGGAAAATGGAACAGATACTGTAGTGGGAAAGAAATTATTTTTTTAAATGGTTATTCAGAGCAAGCATTACAGTAATTAAAAAACTTGGCATATGTCCACGTATATAGCAAAGATGTCTGAGTGCTCTCCAAAGGATTCAGTCATTGGGTACTTCTGTAGAATCAGAACCAAAGCACAGTTTGGGTTGCAAGGGACATAAATGGTCATCCTCTTCCAAGCCCTCTGCTGTGGATAGAGACACCTTCCACGAGACCACTATCCCACATGTCCTTGAACACTTCCAGGGATGGGATATCCACAGCTTCTGTAGGCAGCTTGTTCCAGTGCCTCACCATCCTTGCAGTAAAGAATTTATTCCTAATATTTAGTCTGAACCTACCCTCTTTCTTCTGACAGCCATTCTTCCTTGTTCTGTTACTACATGCCCTTGTTAAAGGTGTCTCTCCAGCTCTCTTGTAGAGTCCTTTAGTTACATGAAGGCTGCTCTAAGGTCCCTCTGGAGTCTTCTATATGAAAAATCCAAGTTCTCTCAGCCTATATTCATAGAAGAGGTGCTTCTGTCTTCTGTACATCTCTCTGACCATCCAATTTGTTCTGTGTCTTCCCTGTGCTGGGACCCCAGAGCTGGATGCAGGGTTCCAGGTGGGGTCATACCAGAGCAGAGCAGAGGGGCAGAATTCCCTCCTTACTATGCTGCCCACGCTGCTTTGGATGCAGCTCAGGACATGTTTGACTTTCTGGGCTGCAAGTGCACATTTCTGGGTTGTGTCCAGTCTGTCATCCATGAGCACCACCAAGTACTTCTTGGCAGGGCTGCTCTTGATTCATTCTTCATCCAGCCTCTCTTAGTGCCTGGGATTGCCCTGGCCCTGGTGCAGGATGCTGAGCTTGAACTTCATGAGGTTCACACAGGCTCAACATCTCAGTCCTTGGTGCCTTTGGATTATTTCCCTTCCCTCCATGGTGCTGACTCTGCCACACAGTGTGAGTAAAACCAACCAACTTGCAGAGGGTTCATCAATCCCAGGGTCCATATCACTGACAAAGATGTTAAACAACACAGGTCTCAACACTGACCCGAGGCATGACTCATCACTGATCTCAACAAAAATTTTGTTTTGGTGGTCCAATGGACACTAGCTGGAAGTAAGCTGTTAAAAAAAATAAAAAAATAAATTGCAGTTTAGATGGCTTGAAGATGATTTTAAAGGATGTCAGAGATAATTCAACAGACAGGGATTAACCTTATTGAAAAAATAAAATTGTCAAGAAGGATGAAAATGTGGACAAGCACAGGACCATTTAATTCCTAGAGATGGAATCTAGCATGAGAAGGTTTGCATTAGGTAAGATTTTGGACTAGATCACCATAATGCCTGCATCATTAAAGATGTCTGATAAGTGTGCAGCTCTTGCTCACTTAGATGAGATGTTCTGAGCTCACATTACCTTGATCAAAACTATAATTACAGTCTCTGAAAAAGTTTGTGCATTGCTCAAATGTCAGAAAGAAGTATGTCACTTATTGTTTCTGGAGTCTTAGCTGTATTTCAGAGTTTGGTATTGTTCCTCCTAAGTATAGGCAGCTAAGCTAAACCAATGTTCTTTATGTGGGATCTTATCTGAACAGAAAAATACTGTACTTAACATTCTAACTCAAGGTAGAAGTGAGTATTTTTATCTATGATAAAGTCAGAACTGCAGCAATAACAATAATACCAAAACTTAAAATCTAAACTTTGCTTGGTGGAAAAAAGTCAATCAAGTTTCCTGGGACATAATTCCTACATAATAAAACTAGTTTACAAACACAAGAGAGACTGAATGTTATAACCCACTGGTTGGGAGTGTGATGTTCATTTTCTCATCATGCAGAACAAAGACATGTCAGAAACAAGATAGAGCCAGGGGAAAAAAGAGAGGGATGGGATGTAGTCACTCCATTTGACAGCTAAGATGGTGCACCTGTCTAATATAAACAGCATTTTTCACACTGTTTTGTTGGAAGGCTCAATAATGTTCCTCAATTATTTCTTGTATCTCTGGAGAGTTTAATTTTTTAAAAATGTTGTGCATGCTCTTGAATCCTTGAGGCAAAATAAGGAAAACAACTGGCCCCTTTATAAAGGAGAAACAGGAGAACCTATTGGTTCAGGTCCCAAACAATTTGACTGAGACTACTCAAGATAAAGCTAGATCATCTGGGAACATCTCCATCTCATTTAATGAGTCTGGAGACTGGCTACTACTGTGCTCATTTTCCTGCAGTAGTTCAGCTTTATTGCTACCAACAGGGTATTGCCATTTTATCCACTGATACTCTGTCTCCTTTTTCAAAAGGAACTGATACAGCCAAAATCTATAATTTCTGAAAAAATAAATAAACAAAAAATGTGATGACCAAGCACTTCTTATCTGACAAACTGTAACTTTCATGAACAACTACAAAAATTATTATGGCAGTTCTGTAAGTTTTACTGTGTGATTTTTGTCAACGGCTTATTTTGAGGTTGTACTGTAAATGTTTTCATTGAAGTATGGCACAAGGTAAAAGTGAACTGCAATTGATTTTGAATAATATACACATATGATAGAAAGAAAAACTGATGTCCTGAACTCCTGAAGGCGAATGATATTCTGCCAGTAACTTCAAGTGAATTCATATTGTACTTGAACATTTTCTGCATCATTTAGGGACCATTTTGGACAAAACTAGACAACACCCACTGTTCTTGACAGGTGCCTTTAAGTGAAAATTAATAAATTCATTAATTCAGAATTTAAAATGTGGCTACAAATGTATTTTATGCGAGTAAGTGAATGTGCACACACTCAAATAAGAACTTTCCTTCAAAATTTTAGGATTGTGCTATAGATATTTAAAATAAACCTATTATCATACATATAAGGTTCTCTCAAAAGTTATATACATCTCTTTGCCTGAAGAACTACATCATGTTTTTTCCATTTTAATACACCAGAGGTGAAGTATCAGTGAGGAAGTTAGCAGAGCACAATCTTTCTCAATAATTCTAGAGGAAAATGTGTAAGACACAGCAAATCTCATTCTGAAATGGAAAACAAGGATGACCTTATTTTAATGATTTGCCCAGAAAACAACAACAACAAAAAGTATTCAAACTTAGCTACATTCTGAAAGTGAGGAGGAAAAAATAGTCTCTGTGCACAGTAGGAAGTTCCTCTGCCTTTCATATTTCTAATTCCAGGCAGCATGCTATCTGCTCCAAGGAGCAAGAAAACAAATGCCAAGCTTTAATCAGAATTATATTGGCTGTGTTGGGACTTTCAGATCATTTGCCCATTCCTAACAATGTCATGCAGATTCCCTTCAGAATATCAATGCAGAAGCCTTTGCCCTTGCTGTGAAGAAAAGGTTGCAAAATACTGAAGATGAGCAGCAGGTCTGTTTGAGGTTAACTTTTCTTTTTGTGATGAGGAGAGGAGGAAAGGGTAAAAGTTCTGCTCTAATTTAATTCCTTAATGAAACTAAGAATTAGAATCCCTGCAGTGTAGCTCTAACCTTTTCTCTGGTGTCAAGCATTTTTTTCCTTAAATACATCTTGGATAATGCTGTAGACTTATGGCTGTCTGAGGGTTGGCTTAGAGGCCATTAATAAGACATACTGTACTGAATTTGATAGACCTTACACATCTACCTTAATAAAAAAACTTTTTCCCAGAAAGTAGAGCCCTGTCTTTCAATAAGAAGTGTTAGATCATTCCAAAATTTATTTATTTACAGAAAGTGGTATCTTTTACCTATTTGACTATTAGAAATTTAAAGACATGTTTTTTCTGCCTTGTTTTTTCCCAGTGTCCCTAAAATCCTTAGTCTTCTTTCTCTTATTCTGTGAAGAAATAATAAAACATGCCCAGGAACAGGCAATCTTCAATGGGGGTGATATGCTTTGACCATCATATTATTTGGACAGTATGGAAGGTGGAGAAACCTGACAAGAAAAATAGCTCTGCTTTTATAACTTCTGATTATGAGGAAAAAAGCAATTGCCTTGGATGCATTTGAGTGCCAGTACTGTGTGTCTCTCCTTACCTTCTCTTAGTCTTCTGGCCAAAACTTGTGCAAATTAGTTTATTTTTTAAAATGTCTATTATGTAGCTATTTAATTTCTGTCACTATTACTACAGTTTGAATAAATCATTATCATTGACAGGTGTTAGTAAACATAATGTAATAATAGGAAATAGTTGTACCTTTCATCTATGTTTATTTGACAATATTTTCTTGAAAGAGATATGCTCTACTTGATAGTTGAGCTTGCTTGTTATCAGAACCTCCTCCATTCTGAATTCATCTTTCCTAAACAGGAACTAAACAGGTTTGGAAATTTTGGAAGAGATTTCATCCTGGCCTTTTACTGCAAATACTACAACAGAAAAATATTTCAGGAAGCATGTAATACAATGAAATGACTATTTTAAAATAAACTACTTCTATTTTTCTTCTTTTTTTCTTTTATTTTTTACTTTTTTTAAATTTTAATATTGGTCCTGGGGCTAATTTAATACTGTTTGTCCTTAATTTTCTCTTCTTTTCTACTGCCTTCCTGATCATCCCATCCTGTTTCTTCTAAATGCTCAGTTCTCTCTGTAATAAGACTTCATGATATATTCAGTCCAGATGTCTTTGCATCCTAGATTTTGTTTATCTTTTGTTTTGTTGTACTTTTGTTTATCTCTCTATTTAATTTTCCGTTACTAACCCTTTCATAATGTCCTAATGTGTATAATGTCAGACTACAATCCCTTCCTCTTTTTGGGATTTTTTTTTTCCAAAGAAATATATTATTCTTCTTATCAAAGAACAGCCAAGCTTTTAAATGATTATTCTTTAGTCTGTGTTTTTGTACACTGATGTCTTCCCAAGTGAAAAAATACCTGCTGTTTAAGCTACCATAGATCTGCTTTATGCATAATGACACATAGTCCCCTCTTGTTGTGCCTGAAGAATTTACACAGGTAGTATAATTTTATGCTTGCATTTTGAATGTATTATTGCATATTAGAAGGATGATTCAAATATTTGCAAGTAAACCTTGACTAAAAGACAGTAATTTATGAATACTTAAACTTTACTCTTCTTACTATAGGAACTGTTACTGTTTCTGTTGTATTTCATTATTCTGGATCAACAGGATAACTCTCTCTTCCAAACTCATAAAGGTTCACAACTTGGATGTTGCTAGAGTTGCTAATAACTGGGATTAAGTGTTTGAGTGCATAATCCCAGAATAACAGAATTAACTACATTGGAAAAGACATTTGAGATCATTGAGTCCAACTTCTACCTAACACCACCTTGTCAACTAGACACATGATGTGTGATCTCATATTATGAGCTAAGAATGTTAGAAAAGAATTTCAGATCAAGTTTTTCACCTCTTCCTCTTTCTTTTCAGTGTGTGCTAATAATGAATTGCTCTAGATCCTTCTGATGTGAAGTCTGCCTGTACATCTAGTTTAACTATTTAACTATGCCTGTAGAGGGCAATAGTCAGTTTTTCATTATGTGATGCATGTCAGCATACATTTCAGATACTATTGGCTTTTTCCTCCACTATTATATAAGGGATATTAGGCATCACATATCTACATTCTTTTTCAGCACCTTACCTACATTGCCTGATCAATGGTGAGGAGCTGATATTCCACAGGAGAAAAAGACATACAGTCAAGGAACCAACAAAGCTGGAATTGATGCACACTAGCTCAGTCTATCATCCTTCACCACTTGCAATGAAGTAAATTCACAAGAGAGAGAAAGGTGTACCATTGTGAGAGACAGTGAGATAATTATTCTGAAAATGCCTAGAAGCTCCATGTTGGAGACTCTTTATCTCTTCCCAGGTCAGTGTAACCTAAGTTAAGGGCTAAAAGCAAAGCAGTATTATGGATGTCTCATTTCTGCTGAATGGATGTTTTATAAAAGGCTTTTAAACAGTTGTGCTCTTTTCTTTATTCATTTTCTTTCTACTTTTGTTTCTTTTCTGAGTTGTTTTGCATATAAATATTCCTACTGGAATTCCTAAAAATAACCCCTAAAATAATAGGAGACTAGTATGACTAGTCTATGTCATCTTAATAAGGTTCTAAGCACCATTTTCTCAGTGAATCTTTGTGAATAAGCCAAGCAGAGAAGAAAATTGGAAAAAGTCCACCTGGACATAGAGACTTTCCAAAAATTCATTTTTATAAACAGCTCTACAAAGTAATTTGATAGGAAAGTAATGTAGACAGATATGCTCAATGAGTGGCTCAAAGGACAGGAAAGTCACGAAAGTTCAAAAGACTGAGTATAAAACGAGCCTTCAAATCCAAATTTCCAAACAACAGTGAAATTTTAATGCTTGGCAGAATTTTATTTCAGAGATATTATAGATATTGTTCTAAATTTTCAGAAAAAGAAAAGCCTGAGAAACAGTAAATTCCCTTTTCAATGTTTAAAAAATTTAAGAACATGGATAAAATACACTCTCTAATTGTGAAAATATGTGTGTGTGTGGATATTTTGTGCAGCAAATAAGGGCATGAAACATTACCAAGAGGAGAAAAAAGGGCAGTACTACTCCTTTTGGAAAAGTTCCTTCATTCATACAACATCTAATCTTCCACTTTTCCTCCAAATCACAACTTTCACACATCTGTGTTTCTTAAATAAACATTACTGGGTTAGGAATTAATTAAAAAGAAAAGATAGTCTTTCAAAGTGCAGTGATATATTATTTCTATTAAACAACACAAAATAGGTTTCACTGAGCTATTTTGAATATTTGAAATATGCAATTTATACCTTTTCCGGTCTGTCTCTATTTTCTTAGCTTGTGCTATCATGCTTCTCTAATAAATGGTGTGTGGCACAGAAATATCTTACCTAAAAGACACCGAGCTGTCTTGGGAAATGCAGTGCCATGTTGGAGAAAAGGTTTTGTGTGAACTAATTTGCTTTAGCTATGCTATGCTGAAATGGCTAGACTTTTCCTAGAAATATTTATATCAAATGTCATTTCACTACAGAGACCTAATCATATATCAATTAAAAATAAAAGAGAAAATTCTCATTGTCATGCCAATCATGTCTGAGTGTTTCTCAAGAGGAATTAGACATTTAAATAAGAACTTACATGCCGTCTTTGTGGACTTGGGTCTTGGCCTCCCTAATTTGTTTTCTAATTGCAGTTTCACTCAGGACACTTGGCATGAGACATAAACATATGAAGTATTAAACTTGTCAGTGGCCTGCCAAACATATCTCTGATTGATCAGCTAAGAAACTAAAGGAGATGTAAGAAAATTGAACTCTGTTTCATACTAAAATACATTCCCCATAATACATTATTAAAGGTCATCTGTCTGACTATCCTTCAAACACATTTTCCTTTCTTCTTCGCCCTTGATTTTTTTTTTCCTATAAGGTGCAATTTATTGTTAAAAAAAATAAAATTCTTAAAATTAATTAGCTCTTATTGTTTCAAAACAGAGAACAGCTTTCCTGTATCTTAGATCAAAATAGCTCAAACCTGCAAATATTTTCTACTTATCATGTATGATTCCATTATTTTCAAAGACAAATAAAACTGAGTACAATTAATCATGTGCAATAAAATATAGAAGTAAAAAAAAATACATTAAATTATATAAATTTCTTTTGTTCTTTTTTTTCTAATGAAAATTGATATCATTGTCTTTTCGAATTGGTCTACAACATGCACTTTTTTTTCCCAATCACAGCTTTTATGTTACCTTTACACATTAGAAGTACAGCTCAAGATATCTATAACTATTTTTCATTTTAGTGGAGTAGACCATAGTGTCTCATATGCTGCATTATGTTTTGTTTGTGTTTTCTGATAGAACATTGCTAAATGATTAGCATCACCATTTGTTATATTTCCTTTGCCTGATCTGCCCAATTTGGTTTTTATTCTTTTGCTGTTTATCAGGTCAGAGAGTAGAGTTTCTGTCAAAGAAACAGACTTCATCTGGCACATGCTTCCAAACTGTAGCTCTCTCTTCTGTCTCACATCAGTGAGAGACTGAGGTTTCTTTCCTTGCTCTTGCTAGGTCTCTTTGGATGCTTGTTGTATTTTAGGAATTGTCTTATCAGTGGATTGCATGCAAGCTGGTGTGGTAAGTATGTTTTAACCCCAGCCAGGAGCTAAGCCCCACACAGCCATTTGCTCACTCCACCTGGTGAGATGGGGGAGAGAACCAGAACAGAAAATGTGACAAAATTCATCTTTTCTGATAAAGGCCATTTGATAGGTAAAGCAAAAGCCGTGTATGCAAGCAAAGCAAAATGAGGAATTCCTTCACTGTGTCCCATGTGCAGGCAGGTGTTCAGCCATCTCCAGAAAAGGGCTCCATTACCTGTAATGGTGACTTGGGAAGACAAACAGCCTCCTGAATGTCCTCCCCTTCCTTTTTCTTCATTTTCTTCCTCCAGATCTATATGCTGAACATGATGCCATATGTTATGGAATATCCCTTGGGTCAGTTGTGGTCACCTGTCCTAGCTGTGTCCCCTTCCAGCTCCTTGAGCACCCCCAGCCCACTTGCTGGTGGGGCAGAATGAGTGGCAGAAAAGGCCTTAACTCTGCATAAGTTCTGCTCAGCAGTAAGTAACCATCACTGTGCTATCAACCCTGTTCTCAGCACAAAATGAAAACACAGCCCCAGATCAGCTACTGTGAAGAAAATTACCTGAGCCAAAACCAGCACAATGGTGCTGATGTAGCCCCAAAGTCCTGCCTTCAGTTGTTTTCCAGGCGTTCTGGCTGAAATCACAATGATCCTCTCTCAGAAATCTGCAAATCTGTGGATTTTGCATATATGGAGACTATTGGAGTATCCATGCAGTGTTTCTTTGGCTTTAACATGTCTCTGCTTTCCAACAAAACTTCCCTGTAATTCAGTGAAAACTTCTTCTAAAACTGAGAGGATTTACTGTGGGAACCCTTGGAGATATGTTTTGAACCTGGAACTACAGAAGTTTAATTTGTATTAAAAGCTATGATAATTGAATAAGGAGTTTTCTTATATAGTAGGGAAGATCCAAGTGCTTGAGAAGGATAAGTTTTGAATTAAAAAAGGATTTTGCAAGTGAGGATATGGTCTCATAGTAACATGATGAAATTCAAAAAGGGTAAGTATTATATCTTTTAAGTCAACCTTGTCTCCTGTCCCCAGCAAACACCAAATTTAAAAGGGAGAGGAAAATCCTTCTAGGAGATGGGAAATAACTAATCTTGAGGTTTTATCTATTCAAATATGGTATTTGAGTCAAAATGACTGAGCTGCAGATATGACAAATAACATCAAGGCAACTTTTAAGAAAAGAGAAATAATATTTTTTTAAAAAATTAATTGTCTGCCTTAGAATCACCATGTCAACATTTTTACTAGAGATGTTTACAAGGAATTCTTCCTAGGATGGCAGAGCATCATCAAGATGTAATTTACTGGACTAATTGAATAAATTATTAATTTCAGAAATTGGGAGAAAATACCTGCTTGCAAGCACAGCTAAATAATAGAATAGACTGCTTTGTGAGATTTCAAAAAATAGATAAGATAGATATGTTTTTTACAGGCTAAAACAGAGGACTGGTTGAATGTTTCATAATGGCTTCTCAAACCCCATGAAATACAGTTTTTATGCATAATCCAATCACTAATGCCAATGGTAGTTTCATCACCAGTTTCAATGATTAAGTAATCTAAATGCAATTAAAACTCTCCTCTGCATGCCAGCAAGATACACAGCAGCCACCTATCATTATCTTCTTTTACAAATGGAAAAATCAAAGTAAAGGATGGAAGACAATAAATGCCCGCAAGACAGAAAAATATGATTTTCCCAAACACAGAATTCAGTCATGTTGCTTCTTCTATGAGTAAGAGTGAGTCATTCTTAACAATGTGATTTAAGGGACTTGCCATAACCATATATTTAATCATAAGCATCCTTTAAATGTAGAAAGGGTTAAAAGATATGAAGATATAAACTAAAAGTACTGCTTTCTTTAAATCTCTCTGGGGCTATTGTTCTAACTTCCCTGTAGGATTTTGAAAGTCCCACTTAATAATAATAATTGAAGAGGGCAGCAATGTGTTTTAAGAAATTGTTTTGAAAAATATACTCCTCCATTTATGGCACTAAAAGTCTGTATTTTTGAAAACTAAAGTAGGGAAAGAACAGCTGGGATGACATCTCTTGTCCACATTTGGGAATTCAAATAAAAAATATACTGCTTTGCCAGTGGTAAAGTTTTATAGAAAATGTTTTGTTTACTGCTTGGAAAACTGATGATTTGACTGAATCAACAAGATGCCCAAATACAGTTTGCACCTGTTTGTCTTGTTTTGATGAATATGAAACGATGCAGATTAAGCATGACCAGGTGAAATGCAGGAACACATATGCTCAAACATTCTGTTATTCTTCATTCCTCCTTCCCTCCTTAAATCAATTTTCACAAGCAGTTTTTTAAGAAACGTGGCAGAAGGGTTCATAGCCCTTTCACTCTGATAATTGTGCATCACTGTAAGCTCTCCATCCTTCTTTCCTTCATTTTGCTGATCTAAATTATTTGCTCAAAAATAGCACTTTTTTATGTGACTGCAAAGAACATGATACTTTCTTGCCCGTGTACTTAAGGGCTAATAATGAGAAAATATTGTGCATGTCTTTGGCAAATAGAAGACCCTAGAGAAACCTGCTCTTTCCAGAAACATCTTGTTACTACTGGGAAACTTTATAATTTTTAACTTACTCTAAGGTTTTTATTTTTCTTTTACATGTTTGTGTGTGTGCGTGCATGGATTTTCTTCTTGAACTCCCGATTAAGTTTGATGCATTTTTCATTAAGTACAGTGATAAAGAATGTACCAATACCAGTATTTCCAACAGAAACCAACAATCTTTGTCTTCCCAGTTTTAAATATAATTTTCTCTTCTGGGGTCTACAACCTGTGTCTATAAGAACAGATTTCTCTCCAGGTAGATTTCACTAATAAATAAATTAATAAAAACCAGGGTTCTCTGCATTAGGAACATAGGTACTATTTCCAGCTCATTGATGAACTGGAGTTGTTTAGAGAGTTGAGGTGTAAGATTAATTTCTAGTTAGCTGCTTATTACTGTTGAGATATGCACATGTATAGGTGTGGAATGTAGTCTTGGGGGAAAAAAAGAAATACAAAGGAAAAAAGAGCATCCATTTGTTTTATCTGGACCAGTGCTAAATACTCCATAGGTAGAAAAAGAAGACATCAAACAGGAATTTAAATTAAGGAAAAAAGATATTGTTAAAGTAGGTGTGAGAAATTAGTTGTGAGAAATTAGTTAGTGAGAAATTGA
The DNA here is from genome assembly GCF_903797595.1 of Erithacus rubecula. Lineage (NCBI taxonomy): Eukaryota > Metazoa > Chordata > Aves > Passeriformes > Muscicapidae > Erithacus > Erithacus rubecula. Next base: position 93,114,522 of record NC_136689.1, on the reverse strand, counting down.
CAACTAAAATCTGCACTAAAATTTAGAAATCCTTGGCTCTCTCACTTCCCTGGAAAAAAAGGAATGGGAATGTCTCTACCATGAGAATTCCATTTTCATTATATAGGATACAGTAAGCATTTAGCCTCAGTGGAAAATTAGAAAAAAAACTTATTAAAAAGTTATTCCTATTAATTAATGAATGTATAAATGAACAGATGCTTAATATATTTACAACTATCTGTACATAAAGAGGCTGTTAAAAAAAAAAATGGAGCTGCAGTCCTTTTACTACTTAATGTCAAGCAAGAATAATATGAGAAACATAAACTTCACATCAAAATGAGACAAGAAATTCTGTGCTTATAATTTGAAAACCCCCGACTGTAACATGAAGGTTATGTGGACTCTAGCAGCTTAATTTGAATCTGCATCTAATTGTAACAACAGGAGTCTCTCCTTTTGTGACAAAAGTAATGAAATCACTCAGAGAACCATAGAGTAGCCTGAGCTGGAAGGGACCCTCAAGGATCATCAAAGCCCAGCTCCTGCAAAGGTTGGCCCCAAAAATCACACTTTGTGTCCAAGAATATTTTCCAAACACTTAAGCTCTGTCAGGCAACGGCTGTGACCACTTCCTTGGGGAGCTTGTTCCAGAGCCCAAACACCCTCTGGGGGAAGAAACGTCCTAATGTCCAACCTAAACCTCCCCTGACACAGCTTCATGAAGTTCCCTGGGGTCCTGTCACTTGTGACCACAGAGCAGAGCTCAGTGCCTGCCCCTCCTCTTCCTGTTCCCCTCATGAGGAGGCTGTAGCTGCACTGAGGTCTGTCCTCAGTCCCCTCTTCAGGCTGAAGAGACTGAGTGACCTCAGCTGCTCCTCACACAGCTTCCCCTCCAGATGCTGTCTAATAGCTCTACATCTTTTTTACCCTGTGTCACCCAGAGCTGCCCCAGCACTGGAGGTGAGGCTGCCCCAGCTCAGAGCAGAGCAGGACAATCCCCTCCCTTGTGATGCTGTGCCTGATATTATCAGTGGATTGGAGGAGGCAGTGGAGCACACACTCACCAAGTGTGTAGATAAAACCAAACCCAAGGGAGACAAGCTGATATGCTTGGGGATAGGGACACATTCAGAGGCCTGGACAGGCTAGAAGTATGGATGCATAAGAATCTTATGAATTTGAGCAAGGGCAAGAATGAAATGCTGGTCCTGGGGCAGAAGACTTCTGTATTGGCAACAGATTGCAAAGAGACAGGCTGAGAGCAGCTCTGGGAAATCTGTGGTGAGCAGTGAGATGGACCTGAGCCAGCAAAGGGGCCAACAGCTCACTGGTCTATATGAACAGAACCATGGCCAGGAGATACAGTCAGCAGTTCATCCTCTACTCATTAGACCAAATCCACAATACTTTGTTCAGTCTTTGTCCCTTGATAAGAAAAAAGACATCAACGAATTAGAGTGCATTCAGGAGAGGATCCTCAGAGTGGAGACAGTGGTAGAACTTGCCCTGTGTGATCATGCTGAGAGACAAGACCTGGAGCAAGGATGGCTTTAAGAGCAGCCTCCCAAATCCTTTCAGGGATGAACTTTCTCAGCACTGTAGTGGGGGGAAGAGGGACAACAGCCACAAACTGGGCCAGGAAACATTCATGTTGGATACAAAGAGAAATTTCTTCACATTAAGGACAGCTCAGCAGTGTGTCAGGCTGCCCAAAAAGGCTGTAGTTCTGGAGGTTTTCAGCATCCACTGGGACAAAGCCCTGAGCAGTCAGGTCTCACCTCAGAGCTGGCCCTGTTCTGAGTAGGAGCTCACAAACCCACTTCAAGTATGAATTTTCTGTGATTGCATGATTCTATAAAAAACCTGTTTCCCAACCAGAACAATGCAGATGCTGTAAATAAATGTGAAAGCTATGTTTGTGTGAGTCCAACAAGTGGCAAAATGGTTAAGAATTAGACTTTGAAGAACTTCCTATTTTGGCTTTATAGGAAAATTTCTATCTCCTATGAAGAACATTACACAAAGATTCATGACGAGACTTTTAGTTTTTTTTAATTTTTTTTCATGAACATGAAAAAGAGGAAATCAGCTTGTGACTCCTCTTCTGTGAAAAAGTTTCTGCTGTTACTTTTGTTAAGGATTAGTAGTAGGAGGTAACAAAACTAATGATCAAAGGCATAGTTAACTATAACAAGCAAAAATCCTGAGGAAAGAGATTCAGTATGGCTAAACCTTTAGAGAAATAACTTCAGACTTAATTACTGTAAAGCACAGCAATAAAGATTTTCTTTATTTATTTATACTAAAACGGTGTCTTTATTTGCTATCATTTCTGTTTTGTAGTTTCAAATTCCCTTATAATTCTTTCCAGAGAGCAACTGTTCCTCACTGAGATCTCATAATATTTGTTTATATACTTTTATTCCTGAATTTTCATGCCAGAAGTCTAAGAACTATGCCTAGATGTGAAAATACTAACAGTGACCATAAAGGCCCTTTGCTTGTCAGAGAGACATGGTAGCCTTTTGTTTTGGCAAGAACCTTCCTCTAAACTGACTTTTTTTCTCTATTTTTTAGCAAACTGCAACAAAGTCTCTTAGGAGGTATCATTTAGTCTGATACTGGAGAAGTGTCTGTTTTATTATCTTTTATGCAGGCAGACACTGTAGGCAGCCTGTGTCTGACAGAGCTGAACTTAACACAGTTCTGTTCCTTTCCTGAAGGCAACAAGGCTCTGTGAAGATCCCCTGCCCTCGGCTGTCCACTGTGCATCATCCATCTGCACTGAAAGGGAAAGCAAATAAATACCATAAATCAGAGATTGCATTTAACATTTACTTTAAAATCACTCCACAAAACTATTGTTACTTTGAGGTTTGTTTATCCAAAATGTGTCCAAGGTCTGTAAAAGCAAGGGTTTGAAATTCCCATGTATCATATTTTGTATGATTGAAGGAAAACAATTAATATACTTTTCCTTCACTCACATTCTAATTAATCCCCAGTACACTTGCTCTCTTTCTCAGTCTTGGTTTGCAGGTTAGCCAGTTTATGGACCATTTGATATGCAAATCAAGGACAAACATATCCACAGGTTTTGTGCCTCTTGTAATCTTTGACTTGTGAGTCAGATCTTTTGGCAACAGGCTTGGAAAACTGCTCACAGAGCAGGCAGGTTTCTGAAAGCAAAAGTTGAAGTAATAATGATTTATTAGTATGTTCCTTTTCTTCAAGATTCCCTTATCTTGCAGAAGGATATAGAACAAAAAATTTGTCTCAAAAATTTATGTTGACGTAACTGTGTTGAATTTCAAGTATAATCATACCTTGAAAAACTATTTTGTGCTGATAAAAAAAGATAAAAGAGACATCATTTCATTAGCTTAGCCCATATGAATTCCTATTTAGATGTTCTATTGGCATTGTGAGAAGTTAGGGTCCAGTATTAATATAATCTTTGGAATCATCTGATGTGGCTACAGTGAAAGTATTGATGAACATCTGGTTAATAGGAAATATAAATGTGTTTTTAATATAGTTTAAGCAAAAATATGTCACAAACTCTATGAGAAATTGGGGTGTAAAATAGATGCAATAAAGCATAAAATATATGTTTTGATTTGTTCTAGAATTGTATCTTCAGTCAACCACTGCATTTGTACAGATCACATTGAACCTAAACATGATAAATAAGGTTAGACTAGAGTCATTTTTATTTGAAAGCAACATTTTTGACTCTAGAAATGTGTATTTTTAAATCTTTATTGAGTATATATTTTTATTTCTTATAATAGTTTCAAGTAGCATCTTGGAAATTAGCAAAATAATTTTCTTCTAACTGGAGTCATTAAGTCCCAACATAATCTGATGTTCAAGAAAGGTTTTCGGATATTATCTTCTCAGTTTAAGGCCAGAACCTTTATAAATATATATTTTTTAATCAGCTTATTGAGTCTGCAGGAAGTCTAAACCTTGATATGCTGGTTTGTCCTATAACCACAGACTAAAACTCTGCTCTTCCATGACTCATGTATTGATAGTCCTTTCTTCCATGGAAACAAGGATAGGCTACATCAGAATACAAAGGGCTTTCTGCTTGCCCAAAATGCCTTTTTCAATGCTTTTCCACATATGTCCATGTGGAACATCGTGTTGAAGGGTAGTTAATGATGAAAAGTCCCCAGGTCTGGTAGGGCTCCTCAGTACTGCCACTGTCAGTACCTTTAGTAGGGGTTGTATCCACCTTGTTACAGCAAAGCTGGATAAACATGCCTAAACTACACCAGTTAGTTAAAATCTGAGCCTTTACCATTTTTCTTGGGCAGGCTATAAAGGCTGCTCTGAGCTCCAAACAAGTTCTACTTCAGGCAGATCTGTTCAATGTGCAGAGGAAATATCTCCTCTGCAGATTTTGTCAGACACTTTAATGACCCTTATGGAAGTCCCAGATTCCCAAGCTGGAATGGTATACTTGGTATCACAAACTCTATATTTGGGTATTTACAGGCCCTGACACTGACAAATACAGTGAACACTATTTGCATGCTTACATATATGTACGTATACATACATGTATAAAGTTTATATATATATATATATATTTAAGTGTTGAGAGGGCTTCCAGGCACAAAGAAGGCTTATAGATTTGTATTCCAGTTAATTTATTGTCTTAAATACTTTGGGAAAGAAAGCAACAGAGATCACAGCAGTGCAGAGATTTTAGTTTATAAGTAAAGGTCAGAGAAAAATCTTAGGTTTTACAAAACCTTCAGATGTGAACATTTGATTTGATGAAAACAGAAATAAATAGCATTTTTTCCTCAGGACTCACATAATAATACATACTTGTTATTAGTGAATCTTCATTAATTCAAACCATATTCTCTGAAGATTCCAGATTGAAATTTATTTCATCATAAGTACCTATAAATTTTTCATGCCCAGTACACAACATAATGCTTATAGAGTAAATAACAAATGCTAATGAGGCAGTAGCCATCTATCCACCCCACACACTGATATTATTAAGCTGCAAAATAGGTAATAAAAAGTTATTTTATTTCAAGTACTATTTTTTTTGAGAAAAACCATGTAAATGTTGATGCATGGTGAATTAAAGTAAATTAATCTGATTATATGAGTGAATTGAACAAGCTGTGCAATATAAATATTTTAATTACTTCTTGATCCAGAAGTACCTCATTTACAAATGAGCAATTACTTTCTACCTCATGGGAGTTGTCTTTAATTATGAGGCAGTCTAGTTGGTGCTATACAAAAAGTACATGTAAATATCAAACATCAGGCCCTTGATTCTGTCATTTGTAATATGAACAGCATTTCATATTCCTTTGTGCAATCCTGGTTTTGTTTTACACTAGTGACTTTATTTGTTGTGTTTTTACCTGAGCAGACCAGTCATTATGAAGCTTTCATTTAATCTGTGGTCATAGAAACACTTCCCAGTGGAAGTCTTCATGTAGGTCTGTTAAATTTAAGCCTAGGTTTGTTTTTCTCAATTCCTTATAGACCAGCCTGACAGTACTTAAGGCCTAAGGACTAGAGGTTAAAAACAAAGTTCTGATATAAAAAATGAATTGCTATGTGCTGTTTGTGATATATGAGATATGTATGTCACTAACCCTACCAAAAGCTTGATCAACCTACTGTGCACTTCTGTTCACATAACTGTAGTGGAGGATATTTGCATTTATGAATGGAATGGTGCATGCAAAAGGAGACCCAAGAATTTTGTGTGGCACAGTGTGGTGCACTGGTCTGGGCATTCTTTATTTGTAGGGTAGGAAGCAGCTTCCTAGCCCAGCAGTCTAGGTAGTTTCAGTAGGTGTCATTTATGTACTGCATTTGTTGTCTTGATGAAAATCAAGAAAATTAAGTGTTCACTTGCTGCTGGTTGTTTCACTTCTGTGCAGCCTGCACCAGAAATGTAAAAAAAATGGGCTGAGAATCTTGCAGATAGAATTGTTTGTGTTTCATTAAAGGAGACAATCAGAATTTCTAGTGTGACACATATATAAAGCACTGATTTTCTATAATGTTGAGTTAGACTTATATGCGCTTTTGACACAACACTTTGGTTCACACAGCATTTGAATTTTATACAAGATATATTTGAATGGACTTACTCATATTTGAACAGTATGCATACTTCAGAGGGCGAAAAATATTTCCCTGGGTCATCCTGGGTCATTTCAGAGAAGTGCTATTCATTGTATGTCTTCCTGTTATGAAAAAAAGAAAAAGTGAAACAGAGGAAACTGAGTGATCTGATAAAAATAAGTGGTACTGTGAAATATATAGTGGTTTTGCTACCTTTCCAGCAAATGTCAATTAGACATAAAAAATCATTGTTTTCAGACATCACCAGAGATTATAATTACCACAAATCTATCTTTTATGCACTCTAAATTTCCATAATGTATCCTTACTGACAGTGCCAGGAGAAAGAGTGTCATTATTTGTATCAATGGACGAGGAAGAGTACTTAGAATTATTTTCTATGTACTTCACTGAATTTACTACTCCTGCCACAAACCCCTGATTGTTTCCTGAGATATTTATTTTCAAGATCCTGACTTTGATTTTACTCTAGCGAGATCCTTTGAGGAATTTCTTCATTTCCTTCTTTCTACTTCAATCTTCAATTGAAGAAATACTGCTTTTTTAAGCACATAGTTCTTTTGAGATGCAGATGGGTGACAAATGGTAGTTTCTAAGTTGATCTTTGTATCTTTGGGATTTCTGTTTGCCTGGGGCCCATTCTAAGATTTCCATCATACTGCAGAATTGTTTTCTAGCAATGAGATATGCAAAGCTCTGAAATATAAATCAGGGTGTTAAAATTACCTCTGGGAGCCATTCTGTGAGAGGAGTACATGTTCTTAGAAGGGATTAAGAGCAAGAGAATGGACAGTGCTAAAAGTATGTGGGAATGGACAAGAAAAAATGGAAAATGCAGGGTGGGCACAGTCTTCCTTCCACACATCCTACTCCCTTGTAAACATGACTTGTTTATAAACACTAATGAAATTTCCCATAAAACTAATCTGAAAAGATTTCAACTCATTAATGGGAAAAAGCTGGCAAATGAAAATGTAAACAGATGAGTTTCCAACTGAACATTTTGTGTTCCTAAATTAATGCCTTTACAAGGCTTGCCTCAATTTCTTCAATAAAATAAATACACTTGGATTATGCAGTTACTAGTCCAAAGAACAATCTAATTCAAAGATTATAATTATCAATATTAATATATTTAAAACCAGTATATCTGTCTTTAGTTTAATCTTTTTAATTGAAAACTATTCTCATTAAATATGAAAGATTTTATTTTTCTTATTGCTTGCAACGTTATCGGTGGTCTTACTAGTATCATTTATTAAGCTGCAACATAAAACTTTGAAACTGACTACCTAATTGATACCTTGAGAAGCTAATTATTATAATGAAGAAATTTGCCTGAGTACCCTGTTTACATTTCATTAATTTACGGCTATTAACAGGCAAATAAGAACAAAATATACTTTCAGTTTTGAATAGAAACTGACAAAAGGATTTTAAGATATCTGACTGCTCCAATTTTACTACTCCATACCAGGTTTGATTAAGTGAAATAAGCCTATGGCTAACTTAATTCAATGGAAAGATCCAAACATTTATGAGCAAACATTAGACATAAGTCTTTATTTTCTTAACCTGGAACTTTGATAGCTAAATTCCAGTATTTGTACTGGAGCTCTTCTTGTGAGTACAAAGTTTTGACTTTTTATTTTATACTGCAGCACTGTCTCGCATCCTGTTCTTCCACATGATGAGTCATGGAAGTTAAATATATGACACAACTATAGTTTCAGTCTGTCCTTTGTATCAGTGAGGACAGGCCAGCCAGTACCTGCTGTAGTTCACTGACAGAATTAGAAGTGATTCTGTCTTCTCTTGGGGGTGGATATTATTGGGTGATAAGGCTGAAAAGTTTATTTGTTTCTTCTATTATTAAATAATCAATGCAAACATCTGACCAAATTTATCTACATCCATATCTGTATTCCTATCAATACCTATAGATAGACACACAGAAAAGATTTAACCTCCTTTTCCCCAGCTTACTGACCATAGAAACTAGAGCATGGTTCTGAATATTTCTGTTCAGGACTGTGCTTTCCTTTTCAAAGCCTTCTGTAAAACATATTACCTTGTGACACTTGCAGACAGGCCTCTCTGCTCTCAAAATACAGGAACTGGTGTAGTATATCTGTGTGTCTCAATTTAAAATTAGTCATGGTAATGACTTCAATTTAATGTAGCTGCATACTCCTAACTCATACTAAAATCAAGGTAATGTGTAAATAATAGGCTCCTTCTGTCAGGCTCCTAAGAACATATTGGGCCCTGGCATGGCAAAGATTACATGGAGGCTGCACCTAATGCCTTCTACTGAATTTCTGAAAGAGTCTCAACTACTAGAATTGTTCTGGGTCTCGCTGGGGTGGAACTATTTTCTTCATAGCAGTCCATATCCATATGGTGCTGATGTTTTAGATTTCTAACTCCCTTTATTAGTGTTTCACCTCTCACTTCTTTGCTGTTTTCAAGATACATAAAGACATCCTTCCATAAATATATTATATTATCTCTGCATGATTCAGCTGCAGTAGAGACTGGAGAAAGTGAATATGGTTTTAGTTGTTTTACTGGGTAAAATCATTACCCTGGAACTAAGGGCTAATTATTTACTTCATTGATGAATATGTCTATACTAGAGTGTACCTGTAATTCAAATAAACAGGAGTTTTAAAGATAAACTATCTGGCTTTTTGAAAACAAAAACTTGAGTGCATATTTTTTACAAAATCTGGATTTTTTTATTTCTTCTTGTTGAAAAGATAACTTTTGTATAAACTTAGAGGGAAAAGGAAACAAATTTTAACTTTGACAGCGTCACTTTTTGTCTCTGCAAATTTTAATGTCAGTCCCGTGTCTTTTAATGACTTTGATTCTGTCTTTTGTACATTGACACTTATAGAAAAATTGAAAGAGTAAAAATAACTTTTGCTGCAGGAGAAAATTGTAGCTAATGATTTGTACTCTATAAACAACAATAGGCAAGATGACAGCAGTGTAAAGGGGCATCACCTTTTCCTGAGCTGTATGATCCTGTGGCACCATCCTGTGAAAAGTGTGGTGTATTTATTGTCACACTTGAAAATCCATTGCAGAACCTGTACACTAAATATTATTATGTAGTACTTTCCTCCCTTTTTTTTTTTTTTTTTTTTTTTTTCAGAAAACCCATTTTCTACTGGTTTTAGGATGAATTAGATTTATTATCCACTGACTAATGAAAAATATAGCATGCAAAGAGGGAGCTTATTTATTATTTCTATATGCTTGGTTGCTTTCTGATCACATAAAATACAGTCAAACTCCATAAATGGGAATTATGCACCATTCCTTTATTTCTTTTATACCTTGTCCTTTATTCCATTGTTTGATTAACAACCTCTCACCTTCTGCCAGTATACCTTGGTTTTCCCTTTTCTTTGTTATTCTTAACAAATACCAAACATTTTTGAGGTTAAAGCATGAGGAATGTACATGGGAAGAGAAAGTCAGAATAGGTAAAGTAAGGTATCTTAGATACCTACTGAGAATAGAAGTGTCACCATCAAATGGGATAAAAATGAGAAAGGGAGGGTTTCTTTTTTGGTCATTTTCATTTGCAAAAGACTTGGTATACCAATAATATAAAACTGGCATAGTCCTAAGGCTACAGAGTTAGAAATGCCATGGTAATTTACATTTCTTTTCATGTTCAAGCTGCTATTTGCTACATGCTATATATGTCTTATGTTAAGAGACAATACAGAGATATCTGAGAATCTTATATATTTAAATGTTGATTCATTTGATAGTTGCTTTATATTAAAAATCATTGAATAACAGAAATTATGTTAGACTATTTCTGGTAATATATTAATGACTTCCTAATAATTGCCTCCTTGAAAACTAAGGAAAAATGAATGCTGGATACACATTAATGCAGGCAATGCAAACAACTAGTAGTTTGATCATATTCAGATTTAAAGATACAAAAATAAAAGAACTTTGCAATCCCTTTCTAAATCTTTTTGTCTTCTGTAATGTAACTTATCAGAGAGGAGGAAGTTCTGTAATCTTTATTTATCACTGTGAAACTAACTTCCTTAGGAAAGAAAGACAGTTAAGCCTTGATATCTCATCAGAGAGATAAAGCTATATATGGTGATAACTGTTTTCCTTTAGAGCTTTTCTTTTGAGAGGTCATTGTGACCTGGAAGCTAACAGAAATCTCAAAGCTTTTTTTTGTGTACTGAGAACAATGTTTTATTTATTGTTTTCTCCCCAATAAAATGAAAATGTAGAAAGACAACTTGAGAACACCAACGCATTTTTTCTATTAAAATGAGTTCAGAATAACCAGAGACTTTATATGTGGGTACCTAGACTACATTGTGTTTTGTCTTTATTTTAAGAATAAATATTTTTCACTACCACTAGGTGTCATCGTGTCTATTATTAAATCCTGTACAAGATCTCTTCCCAGTAGCTAGCAGACAAAGTTGACTTAATCAGCTGCAAAATAATTCAGTTTAAAATCAAAATATTTCAGTTTAAAAAGAAACAGAAGAGGGAAAAATATAAGACAAAATGACATTGGAGAAGTTAATTCCCGAAAGCTGAGTTACAGAAAATAAAACATTCTATACAATCAGAAACTTGGAAATTTAAATCTAAAACACTAATTTAATTAATTTTGCTACTGTTGAATGCAGAGACGCTGTCTTTTCATCTTCATCTCCTTCCACACCTCCCATTACTGACTATCACATCAGTCAGATTCCCAAAAGCACCTAGGCACACAGCACAACAAAGTACAAATCTTAAGTACAAAGCTGTGACATGGAAGACCAGGCAGCTCCCCTGGACTGCTAATCCTGAAAGCAACTCCCCATGGCAAGCAAAACCCTTTGCTTTAAACATCTGTGACAAACAGGAATACTCACATAGGTGTTCATGCCCAAGGCTGTGCTGTTTAGTGCTCCAGAGACACATTTTGATTCTGATTTCTAGGTTCTGTACCTCAGAAATATTCAAGTACATCTGTTGAACATACAAACTCTCTATTGGGGATGTTTCCCTCTAGATACCTTTTCACTCAAAACCTCCTAATTATATTTCCACTAGAAAATATTTCATTCTGAGGCCTATTCTTTTTTTCATAGGAGCCTTACACTAGAATCTCTTGGCTAATTACATCTATATGCCTTACAGGGAGAACAGAGACCTCAGACACTGCATAATGTGGGACTATTTACTTAAAATTCAGCAGAAGTTTAAAGGTGGCCACTGGGAAAATGAAATAGTCAAATATTGAAGTTGTTCAAGGAAACCAAAGCAATTCCACCCTCATGCCCATACTTACAGTAATTTAACATGCTTATTAGTCTCTCTTCTGTCATGATTCTACCTTTAAGTGAATTTAACTAAGTGTACCAATTATGTTATCTTAAGTTTTTATTTTTCAAAGCTGAAGCTGTCTAAACTCCCAGCATGAGGAACTTAGAAGGTGACATTTCACTAATGACTGCTCTGAGGAACTGACAGAGATTGATAGAGTAGTTTTAAAGATGTCCCCACGAGAAGCATCTTAAATAAAATGAAAATGACACTGAAACTTTTAAAAACTAATTCTGTGTTTTGCAAGTGGTTTTGTTTACAAGACAGTACTGGGAAGTACTTCAAAGTAGTTTTTCAAATGCATGGCATGTATTTTTTTTGTTTAGAAGTGTCTTCAGACTGTTTTTTAAACAACAATTTTAAGCTCAATAACAACTGACAGAAAATTCATTTTCACCTTTCTGCATACCAGAAGCATTCACATTATGTGTCAGGCTGTGCATTGACAACCCAAAGAACCAGTACTGAGTTTGGAATTTTCTGTTGAAAAACCTACAATCGTACATACATACAGCACACCCCTACCCTGCATGTATTGGAAAGTAGAGCCTTACCTCCCAATTTACTTCTATTAAATGTATGATCTCACTATTGGCGTTAGAAGCCTCAAGGTTTCATTAGCACAGATATTGCATGTAAGGCATTGATCTTCTGCAGGAAGCACAAGGGCCAGGAAGATTCTTTAGGTTCTCCCTTTTCCCCTCTTCCTCAGTGTGGCAGGCACAGCCACCAAAGATTACTGCACTGCAATCTGCATTTTGAAGCCTTGCATCTGTATTTCAGGCACCCTGATATCAATGGAGTCTCTCTGCAGCCAAAAACCAAACATAGGAAGACACCATCCTCCAAGGAGAGATCAGGAGCAGACCTGGACCTGGAACAGCCCAGCCCAGCCCTGCTCAGTAGTTCCAAGGTATAGTCATAGGACACAGTGAAAAGAGCGTTTGATCTTTGTGATTCAGTGTGATTTTTATATCCGGTTGCCAATAAAAGCAAATACAAATTCAGGAACAATAGTCTGTGCCTTTAGGTACAGGTTAATGTGCATCATGGGAGGTGAGCAGCGTTCATCTAAAAAGGGTAGAAACACCACATTATGTCAGCTTGGTGGAGATTTCCCTGCTTTGACACTATCCTTCTCTCTGGGCAAGAATCAATTTGCCACTGAATGCTGCTTGACTTTCATCAGAGAAAAACAACTTTGATATTTAATCTTTTATATAATTTCAGAGGTAAACCTCAGCACTCCGGATTTAGTAGTTAAATTAAGCAGGATATAGCTGATAGGAAATCTGTTGTTCTCCAGCTTGAATGAATTCATTCTAACAGCCTCATCATTACTTCAGAAGAAATTCTCTTCAGAAGAAATAATGAGAAAGGAGTATTTTAGTCTCCCTTGACTTAGATATGATTTTCAGGTCTCTGTTGGACTAGTCTCTTTTAGAAAGAAAAGTGTGTGAGCATAAGTATAAATGCCAGCTTCACTGATTCCCCTGTATCCTCTCTGTTCTTGAAAAATAATTAAAACCAGAAATAGAAGGGAGTACTTGAGATGGGAATTGCAGTCTATTGAGCACATGATCATAGTTGCAATATTCTGCATGGTTTTATACAGTTCATAAAAATCTATTTCATTCACATGATTTCATGGGCAGGATACATATTGAAAAGTGGCTTAAAGAGATGTTAATCGTTGCTGCTGTTTCTTAAATTGCCATCCTGTCAGGTGCAGTGCAGTTTTAAAAACTCCAGTATCCTTATCTTATGGGTATATCAATGCATTAAACTCTTTGTGAGAAGCATGGCCAGATCAATAAGACATTTTATCCACATTTTCATGGCGGTCCCTTGAGCCCTCAGTTTCTATCTTAGCTATTAATTGAGCCAAATGACAGCAGATATAAAAAAGATTTCCAGCTCCAAGTCCTTTTACAAGTCCTACATTGGAACCTTTCAAAATTATATTATTCAGTTGCTCAGGTGCAAGTCTTCTGCTTTATTTCTTTCCAACAATATCATGCCCCTTAATATTTTTTTTATTATTATTCTTTTCCACCTGTGGAGCAACCATTACATCGACTGAGACTTTTTTGGTCCAGTGCCCAAGTCTGCAATTGAAGGCATTAGAAGACATTTTTACTCAGGCAATGTCAGCATGGGTTTCTAATCATGTGAGGATTTACCTTTATCAAATTATGAGATATCAATGCAATGATGTGCATCAATGTGACTGCTTATCCATTGAAAGTTCATCTTTTGGATCTTCTTGTCAGCCTGGCTTTGCAATGACATACCCAGGATCTCTGGTTGAATCACTGATTTCCTGTACCTGCCTTCCAGGCTTCCTAGCCCTGGGCATGTAAACTACTTCTTTGGTCCTGCTGATTAGCCCAGCTTTCAACTAATCTTCCTCTAAAGAATACAAATATACCTGAATACTAGTTTATAAGAAACAAATTAAATGGAAGTAAAAGCCTTGAGACTTGGTGCATATTACCAGTAAGGAAGGAAATTTGCCTTTTCGAGTTTACAGCTTGTTACTGTCAAGGGATTATATATGAGACATTGTGATAGGGAGCACTGTTTTTTTCTGCATCTGCCAGGCAGAATGGTGCAGAGGAGCATACATTTATCACAAGGATCACTCAGATAATTTTTTCTGTGTATTACAAACAGCTACATTTAGATCTGGCTTGTCTCAGCAGTACTACATATGTTTGCCAACATTATATATGTTCTGTGTATTGGCATAGGATGGATTCAATGAGGTAAAAAGCCTGGAAAATATCATATGAGTCACCTTTCTGTGGAATCAGTGAATTAATGGAAAGAACAGAACAGAATCAGTTCTGGAATTAGAGAAGATACAGCTCAAAGATCAGACAAGATACAGCTGTGTATGGTACGTGGGTGGTATGTGAGCAAGGCATGGGTGGACAGGTGGCTCAAGGGAAGGAAGGTGGAGAAAAGGGCAGAAACTCCAACTCTAATGGTTCAGCAGAAGAGCTGCCATCAATCAGAAACCATTCTATTCAGAAGCAGGTCTGTGTGACAGTGTTTTGGGACACGGAGCAATCTGAGAAAAGGCCTCTGTTTGTCAGACAAGAGCAGGCTGTGCTGCGCTGATTTCATCTGCCTGGGCTGACACGGTTCAGCTGGTGTTAAATGCCAAAGAAACAATGTGCTTGGGTAACACTCACTCCCACAGCTCTGAAAGCAGGGCAGGAGGTTGCTGTGGTTTGGCCACCAGCCTTTGAAGAGCACTTGGTGCAGAGGCTGAGCCAGCACCAGGTTCCTGGGTGAGGTGAGAGCACTGTGACATCTCTGAGTCCTTCCCTTGTGGTCCTCCTACAGACAAATAATTTTAGATTATAGCTACAAAACCCTAAATGCTTCTAGCTGTCCAACAGATTCACTGTGCCAACATCCCATATTGTCAATTTTCTCAGTAATTTTTATGTTTTTCTATAACCTCCCATCCACATGAACTCTGTGATGACAATTCCATCTCTTTCCAGTAAGAAGACAAAAAAATAAAAATATATCATAATCTTTCTGTGTCATGTGGATGTGAAAACACTTGATAAGAAACACAAAAAAAGAAGATAAATATAAAAATAGATCTAAGTATCTTATCCTTTAAGTCAGTGTTAGGGCTTTTTTTTTTTTTATTCCTTTTTTTTTCCTCCCCAATGCTTAGGTTTGGCAGTGTTATTAAATTGCATGTTTTGTATTTCATGATGGCCAACTGGAAAAACAATCAGTGCTAGCTTTTGAAGAAAGAGAACACAGTGTTATCAATTCTTGAAATGACTGCTATTTTTTTTTCAATTTGTTAAATTTGGTATTTTCAAATATATGAAGGCAAATGATGCTAAACTTGGCTCTGGATTTGAATCTCTGTTGTAAAAATATTTAGATACTTTTATTAGAACTATTATCACTAGTATCACCCCTACAAACATTAGCATCCAATGACAGGAGTCGCAACCCCAGAGAATTTAGAGTTTAAAGGAAAATTGTTGTTAAATTTAGAGCAAAGATGGAAGTGAAAAGAAAAAGTTTAAATAATACAAAATAAGATTAAATTGCATAAAACCTATTCAAAATCCTCGTTGTTTTTTTTTTTTTATGGTAAATTATTATTGAAGTACTGATTTTTCTCTCATTCCTGTTTTTAATACCAGATAATTTCCATTTCTACATCCTGTTAGTTTGTAATGGTACAATAAATTCCTTGAAGGCTGATTTCTTGAGTGAAGTGCAAATAGGATTCAGCTTTACCTGTAAATGCACCAGTGGTGTTTTCATAACTGAGAAACTCTAGAAGATTTCAGCATAAGCTTCAACACAGTGCGAGGGAATCTTCTGAAAATCATACTACAGTTTGTGCAATATGCCAACAACGTGCTCAATATGACATTTTCTACATCATTATTTTCTGGTTGTGATTCTGTTTTATTTTCTCTGTAGTCTTGCCTCCTCCCAATCCTTTTTCATTTGTCTCTAGGCTTAGCCTTTCCATGCTTCCTAAACTTCAGGTTTTTACTTTTGCTTCTCTGATTAATTCTATGTGACTTTTTCCTTAACTATCCATATTCTTTAGGGGTTCTCTGAGGGCATAATTCTGAACTTCATGATCAGAATGACTAGACTGACCTTCAATAACATTAGGTTCTTTACAAACTTTGTCAATACTAGCTCATCATTTTTATGCTACAGATTTAACTATGTAAATAATGACATCAGGATTTAGAAAAAACTAAACCCATTTCATCAACGGTAACAACATCAACAAATGACTACATATTAACATATGAATTAAGCTTTGAAACAAAGAATTAGTCTGATAACCTGGATAGGAACAATACTGCTGAATCTAAATAGGCATTTAAATATAACCACCTTCTTGAAAATTATGAAATCAACCTAAAATCATTAGATTTGTTTTTAAACAAAAAGATTAGCCCCTGTCTATCTAACAGTCATCTCTTGAGCAAACAGAAGGTTATTAATTTCTCTTTCAAGAAATAAAAACTGGCATTTTCAAGAAATAATCCAACTCCAATATTGGGAAATGGAAGGAAAGCACCAAAAAACAGCAACAAAATATTAAAAAATTACAAAATGAGGTTTACACCAAATTTTTTATGTTACAGATGGGCCATTGCGTGTCTATGACACAGTTCAGTAAAAATTTTTGGAAAGAGCCCAACTCCAGTGCTGCATCAGTGGACAAATGTTAACATGGCACTTTTCCCAAGCTGAAGTTTGTCACCTCTCATGACTGTACATGCCCTGGTTATCAGTTTTGCTCAGCATTGACTTCATCAGAGAGACATATACTCAAAATGCTAACTCATGAATGACTGCTTTCACATTTAAACCTGCTAAGCTGGGCTATAAAACAATTCAAACCTACCTCTTTGTGAAGTTATTAGTGCTGTTCATGCTAGTGCAGGTTTGTCTGATAATAACTTCAGGGCTGCCTGACAATTCAGCTATATCTGACACAAACTACACCAGAATGAAAAATTTTTATTGTAAGATAAATATGAAATGTTTTGATTAGATTTTAGAGAAATTAAATTTTGGATCATTTATCTACACCTATTTTCTTGTCTCCATATATTACTTCCTTTGCTTCATTATAAGGAAGTTAGCGTGGAACTCTGTAGCAAGTTTCTCTCTCATTTTCCACTCTAAATTATTCATTTAAACTTTTCCTTATGACAAGGAATAGCTCTTCTTTTTTAGCATGACTCTGGCTACCCACACTAGAGATGTTCTTTTATCCTTCAAGATGTTGTCTCAGAGTATTCAGACCCAAGGCCAAATGCCCTGCTTCAGGGCAGCTTGTACTGTAATTTCGTCCATGGTTGTGTGTTTTTTTCCACTTTTGATGACAGGACCATGGTTCCTAGGTCATAATGATATCAACCTTTTTTCTGCTCTACAAATGTTCTTCATGTTTATCTTCTGCAGTTCCAGGGGCACAGCATGCTGAGTCTGTCCTGCATCTCACCTCTTCTAAATACAGAATACTTTTTACTTGTAATATCTTCCAGGCTGATGACCTGTGAGCGTAGTAGCTGCCTGCTTCAGTGGGTTGGTCTGAGCCTAATCAAGCCTGAGGACATTGCAGAAGTCAAGGGATCATAAAGGAAACAACTTACAGTAGGCAGATTAATCAGAGCATGCATTTTTATAACATTTTTTAAACAACAGACTGCCTGCGGTTGTTGCATTTGTCCTGTCTTAAAGCTGTTTCTGAGGATTTCTACCTGCATCTGAACCTCCTTTTCATTAAAAAACCAAATGTTATTAACTGTAAATACAGGCCTGAGATGCATACAAATATCTGATAAACTGAGTCTTGGACACATTTAAATGGAGATACATTGTGAGGTTGATTTTTGGCAACCATGGATTCTTATCTGAAATTTATAAACACTTTCTAAAAATAATTGCTAGTATATAATGAAATAAAAATTGAAACATTAGGAAATCTTAGCCACATATTTATCTCATTTCCATTTACATTAGAAGCAAGATTTTAGACTGCAATTTTAGAATTGAACCTTTTCTGCTATTTAATAAACAAATTGCTTGTGTTCAAGAAGTTGTCTGTTTATTTATGTTTGATTTCATACTTTTTCTCTTCTGCCTCTTATCTGTGTATGTGAAATAACAAGTAAGTATTCAAATAAGATTTTTTGAAAGAGAATTTTAGTCTCTGACATAAATTATATTTGATATGGCCCTTAAGTTAAAGTTTGCATTGCTTCAGTTGTTCTTCTTTAAGTATGAAGCTGTTTTTAGAAATTTATTCATACAGAGAAATTTTACGTTTCTTTACCTCATAAGGTATAGATAAAAAAATCCCCTGTAGGGAAAAGCCCACTTGTTTCTGCTATAAGTATTACATGTACTTATCAATTATGCATTACTACATACCACAAGGCATTTATCAACTTTAAAACAAGAGCATTGCCACATAAACTTAGGACTGTATCAAACATGTCAGAACAATAGTTTTATTTCAATCCTTATGCTTAGCAGGGAGTTTTTGGTTGATAATGAAAGAGTACTTGAAGAATTCTCCAGAAGTTTCTTGTGTCATAAAAATACTTGTTACTTCATGAACACAATAGATATTTTGTTTACCTTTCATGACAGCTGGGATTAAGAAATGTCAAATTTGGTGGTTTTAGTATCTTGCTTTCTTGATATGGAATTATTTATTTTAGCATAGATATTCTTTCTTTTACAATAACCAGCTGGCCCTTGAAAAGTTTCCTCATGGGAAACTCAGAATAAACTCAGTGGGTCTAGTTTATCAACCCAGCTCACCCCACTTGGTAAGAATATGTGTAGGTTGAAAGCATCTGTGCTGTTAAGGGCATGCAGACAGGAAGCTTTTCAATGCAAAGGGGATAAAAAGCAAAGAGAGAACTGGTGAGTGAGTAATTGTTGGACCACCAAGAAACTGCAGGCACAGCATTGAAGAATAACTTGAAACTTGTACTGATATGAAGGGAGAAACACGAGGAACATGGCAATTTGAGATATCCAAGAACAGCTTGTGGGACAATGTAAAACTTCTGAAAGAGCACTTAAGGGGAAGGGATGGGGGGGAACAAAGAGGAAATTTAGCAGAAAGGAGTATAAAAAGGGCTTGGTGTATCTAAACTGGGGCTAGTCAGTAGCCTTCTCTGATTAAGCCTGGTGTTGGATCACCATAGTCTGTCCTATTGTCTCATAAAATAATTTCTTAAAAACTTCTGTGTAATATCACTCTCCATTTCCTGTATTAAGGGCTGTGAGGGTTGATTGTCAACCAATGTGAAACCTATGTGAGTTGATTTGGTGCCAGCAATGGTGGTCTGACCAAGGTGCCCTGTGAAGGTGTCAGCTGCTGAAGCTAGTGGAGGTCTCAGCCCCGGCCATTTGGGTGGGACTGGTGTAACTACTAGGGAAATTGGGGTAAAAAAGTGAGGGGGAGGCTCAGGGACAGCAGCCACTGGAAACTGTGTTGGCTGCTAGAGGCTACCAAAGCCTTTGCCTCTTCCTCAAACCTGATGTGTGGGAGTATGTATGTGCAATTCACAGCAAACCTCATGCTGGAACAACAGGTAAGTGAGAGAGCTATGTGAGAGTCAGATCAGCTTGGACCCAGGCAGGCTGCCCAACAGACAGAGAGACTCTGCCAGTACATGGAGATCCTGCAAATTTGTGCATGCTTGGGAGCCTGACCTTCAGTCAGGCTGGACAGCTGGAGACCAGGAAGGGAGCTTGACTGTCTCTCTGTCTATGTATGTCCATATATCTATGTTTAATGAGTCCTGGTCATCTTTATGTGGGTGCTGTTAAAGGCAGCACCTTGCCTTTGGCAGACTGAGGATCTGTCAGTGTCTGTGTCCTGCATGTGTCTGAGCCTGGGTTACATGCTCAATTTTGCTGCTGTCTGAACCACAAATGACAAGAAAACACATCCATTACCTTGGGACAGAGAACCCAGGCATCCCTGGCCCCAAAATCTGCCAGAGGAAGCATCCCCTTGACATTCCAAGCTATGTGCAGCAGCTGCAGAAGAAGTAAATACTTTTGCAACATTCTGGTGCTTCTCTAAAGACATTTTAATTTCTTTTGTGGCTTATACTCTTAAGACAGGAAAGATAGAAATTTGATATAGGCATTATGAAGAAAATCAATCTTGCAACTGATTAAAAGACTTTTCAATTTTTTCTGTGAGGAATGATAGAAGTGAATGCATCACATTTTGGGTGAACTGGAGGCAGGATAATATGAGGAAAATAGATGATGCACATTAGAAAGTAATTATGTGTATATGAAACAGTGGCAAAGATATCACCCATTGACTGCTCTGGCCATCTCTAAGAAATGCAAAATTGGGTGCTATGACATCAGGACCCCAGGACACACAAATCTGTTCTCCACATACATTACAGAAAACTCAGAATAAACTCTGAAACTCAATGGGGCTACTTCAGAATTACCAAAGTGCAATTCTAATGAAGAATTAAGCTCACAGGATTTGACCCATTAGGTAAGCATCCTTTCTGTGGCACTATCTCTGTCTCAAGTACAAGTTTCATTTATTTAATGAATAATGATTACATTTTAATTACTTTGTACACTACACTGACCTTTTTTTTTTCTGTTTTTTGTTTTTTTTTTTTTTTTTTTTTCCCAAGAAATAATCAAAGAGAGAAATTAATGAAGCACTGGTCAATACTGAAGTCACTCTAGTCAATTTTCTCAATTCATATTAATTCAGTGGTTCTAAGCCCACTGGCAAAACTTTTGTGTGTTTTTTCAAGATTTGGGAATCTCAAGAGAAGGATAATAAAGAAGGGAGCATACAATTTGCATAGTTAATCATGCAGAGGCCATGAATGATGTCAGGTTGCCTTCATGGTGAGACTGTAGATTGATTATTCCTATTACAGTCCTTGTACACAACTTCATGCCTGGACTCAATTATCAGTGATTCATATACAAAAAAAATGTGAAAAATTTATCTGGGATTCAATGTGTTATATCTGCCACATTTCTTATAAACCAGACTCTCAAATGATGGATTTGATCCCAAAAGAATATATATCCCAAAAGAATTAGTTTTTTTTTTTATTAAAGAAAAAATGCTCTTTAATTCCCAAGATTTCTTCAAAAGATACTTTGAAATAGAGAGAGGTAGAATTTAGGAGTTTCATATCATTCCAAGCAGATTAGAGATTAGATAGAATATTTTTGGGAACTTCTAAACAGGCACCAAGGGTAAATTCCTAAGAAGGAAATATACTTGCTGCAAAGAAAAATGAAAGACAATACTGAAAGAGCTTTTGTAAGATGAAGAACAATTGCTTGAAATTGAGGTTAAAGGATTGAAAGAGTAGGGCAAAGAGCTAGCAGGAGCATATCCTGTATGACCATCCAGTTTTAGACTTGTGCTAAAATTAACACATCCATCACTTGCTAAGTCTGGCCTATCTATGATATACTTTTTTGAGGCACAGTGTGGGGAAACTTGGAAAGAAAAAGAAGTGAAGGACTAGTTTTGTTCTATTTCATTGTTTACAGAACTAGTTTTTTATAATACTGATACAAAACCAGAAATATTTACAATGTCATTAATTTCAGATCCAACATCTGTTGCCATATTTGGTTAAAAGAAAGGATAAAGGGTGACATATACATAATGATTTACCATAAGGTCTTCTTTGAAAGGGGAAGTAGAAAGAAGAGAGAGAAGAAGAGAAGAGAAGAGAAGAGAAGAGAAGAGAAGAGAAGAGAAGAGAAGAGAAGAGAAGAGAAGAGAAGAGAAGAGAAGAGAAGAGAAGAGAAGAGAAGAGAAGAGAAGAGAAGAGAAGAGAAGAGAAGAGAAGAGAAGAGAAAAGAGAAGAGAAGAGGAGGCCCCCATTTCCAACAAGTTTACCTATAATAAAATATTAATGTGACAAAACACATACCTCCTCTTTTTGCCTGCTTATTTTTCATAGATCCATCTTCAAAACGAGTCTTTCCTGATTTTTTTCTCTGTGAAATATTATGTGCTTTTCAAAGTTTGCACACTGTAACTAATCCTGAGAGTTAATCCTATAGTAAATATAACGAGTAATAAAAATTATCTGTGATAAGGCCTGACAACAGTATTTGGAGCTGAACTTAAAGTTCAAAAATGTTTGAAGGGATGGATTTTGTGAGGTTCTCAATATGATTAAATAAAGTTATTATCAACTCCTAAGAAGGCGCAAACCAAATGAAGCAAATTTGTGCTTGTGAATGAGGAAATTCTGAGTTTCTAAGGCAACCCAAATTGTTTAGAAATGGCTCTTTCTGCTGCAAGTATCAAGTTTTTGATACATACAGACACTAGTCTAAATACTTTAACTCTATTACATTTTTGTTTTCACTTTTCCTTTCATGTTTTTTCTTAATTTTAGTACAGTTCTGTTGATAGTAGGAAAACTATTATTGATCATCAGCATATATAATATCATCAGCAGTTTTTGTGCCTTCTCAATATTTTTTTCTTCACTCGATTTCATTCCAAACAAAAAGAGCAGTTGGTTTATTAGACATTCAAGTTTAAGGAGTTTTAAATTTTCTTTCACTTTTTTCCCTTTGATATAGTTTTAAGGGACAGCTCTTGCTTATATTTTTCTTTAAGCTTTATTTCAAGGATAACAAACACTTCACATTTGCAAAATTGTGTGCACACACTAATCTAGTGGTGGTGGGTTCACCACATGGAGGGCACAATAAGAAAAACAAGTCAGAGATGAAAAGGAAATTCTGTGTTCAGCTCAGTATGACTATTTATGTTTTTTAAACTTTCCTTGGTAAATAAAAATGAACATGCATACACATGTGACTAAGCAAAGTTAAGAAAAATCATCCCCTTGCATCTCTCTGAATGGCATTGGTAACTGCTGGTAGCAGTGTGTAAGCACTGCTACTCAGTGCTGGAAAAATGCAGTCAGATGTGCATATAAAGCAAATACAAAACATAAGTTTCACTTCTCTTAATTAGTTAGGAGCCTTAACTACATCAGTTATCACATCTGGTTTTATACTCAATTGAAAAAATCTGTCCAAGAGACAGGTTATCATATCCAGTGGGGACACTGTCACTATTTTTTCCTCATTCCTACAGATATATCTAAATATCTAGTTTTAATGAGATGACTAAACCTTAGATGTTGAAGTTAAGGCCGATATCAAGTCACAAACAGGTCAATATCAGACTTCTTTATTTCTTCAAATTATGCAACTGAAAAGCAGCTATGCTGCCATTTTGATAAAAAAGGCCAAATTATGCTAGGGTGGAGTCTTTTCATTTGAATTATTATGGTGCTAAAAAAAAGTTCTCCTGGAAACAATGGTGTGTGTGTTTAAATCTGTTGTTGCATATTCCTTGCAGTAGATACAGCTTTATGGAATCCAGAAAAAAATAAATAGACCAAATTATCTAAGTCATAGATAAAAATATGTCAGGTGAAAAAATCTATATGAAGACCCCAGCACCAGAATATATATGTATATATAAAATTGTACAGAGTATGACACATTCTTCGTATTTATATTTGATAAAAGAATAAGAATGGTTTCTGAAAAATAATGCAGCATTATTTAAGGATGGAGTCTCTCATGGAAAGAATATGCAAAATGAAATAGATCTAAGAGTGTAGATTTTATTCACTCTTCTTTCGATCTTCCTGAAACTGGAGCACTGAAACCTTAAGATTTCTTTAACAAAGTTTCTTTGCATATCACAAAACTTCTACATTCCTATTCTTTCTATTCTTGTTCCCCTTTTCCCACTGTATAGGCGCTTTTTCTCTGATTTTCCTTCCCTTACTGGCATAGGACTTATGCAACATAAGATAGAAAGGCAGAAAAAAATTGAAATAAACTAAATTTCTTTCTTTGAAGAACATAATACTTATGGTATCTAATGAACAGTTCCATGGAAAAGTTCACTGAGAATTGCCAGGCAAGCACTTTAAGTTGTCTCTTCCATTAAATACACCATAGCAGTTTAATATACGTCTCTAAGACTAGTTCTTAGATTATTCCAGTGGATAAATTCCATATAAATAGTTGTATTTTTGAAACTCTGAAATCAGTCTTAGATTCTTTGATATTTTCAGCTCTTTTAATCTTAAAACCAAGGATCATTGGTGAGTAGGTCAGATCAAGTCAGCCATGAATAGTTGAAAAAATGTGATTTTCTTTATTATAATTTACTTGTGCAATTTGAAAGGCTTGATAATATTTTAATCAAAAAAAATCACAGAAAGGAGTTGTCTGAATGGCTTTTGCTACATTTATCTTTTTTATTACATGTGCATTGTGTGCGCTAGTTTATTTTTTGTTGTGTTAGTGCAATTTCCCTGGAAATCATTGACATGAGAGCCTTTACTGCAGACATTTTTTGCTTCACACAGTGTGGCAGTGTCCATATATAGCATATTGTACCTGCCTTACAGACCTTAGGGTTTTTACATCATTTATACCCATGGAAAGCTCAGCTGCTCTTTTAATGTAGGTGCAGAGCTGCACCTACTTGGGTGTTCAGTGGAACTTACACAAGTGATATGTGCTAATATTCTTCTAGATATATGATGAATAACAGTGAGTTCAGAACTTCATTTATCAAGAGTTGATTTTTTTGGCCTGTGCTAAAAGTGGCTTCTATGCATCCATGAAAATGGCTCTCCTCTCCAGTTTCCTTTGGCCAATAATATAAGATGATACTAATAGAGCAACATGATGCTCCCAGGTAGTAATTTTCTGGGTACCAGGTGTCAGAGACATCTTTGACAATAGAAGAGTTTTCACATAAACAGAATTCAAGCTCATTAAGGGGGTGTCTAGAAATTTATTTCAATGAATTATGGTCAATAATTCATCAACCCTACTCCACCAAGAAACCTCCAAGCAAAATAAACCCAAATGAAGAGTGCTGAACAACAAAGCAGGGCATAAATCCTGTGAAAGTAAAGAAGAGAAGATATGCAACATCTTTGTCTGACTGAGCATATTCAAAGGATTGGAGATGAATCCACTTTTGGTGCACACAGCTCATCCTTATTGTTTATAACTACACAGGTTAAAGATCACACAACAAAAGTCAAAACCCTGTAATCTACTTTAGAGCTCAAATTTTTATTTGATTGTAAAGCCAGCTGATGGATCTGCAGTTGAGAGCCTAAACAAATGCTATATGAATATCAAAAAGACTGATGTGAGTTCAGATTTGAACTGCACAGACTACAGGCGTAACAGCAATACTGGACTTAGATCATAAAGTCATAGAATGGTTTGGTTTGGAGGGGCTCTTCGTGATCATCTAGTTCCAGCCCTGCTGCTATGGGCAGAGACAAATTCCACTAGATCAGGTGGCTCAGAGCCTCATCTAACTGGCCTTAAACACTTCCAGGAATGGGACATCCACAGCTTCTCTTGGCAACCTGCTCAAATGCCTCACCACCCTCCCAGTAAAAATTTTCTCCTTAATACTGCATTTAAACCTAGTCTCAGTTTGAAGCTATTCTCCCTTATGCCTTTGTAAAAAGTCTGTCTCTGTCTTACTTGCAGACCCTTCTTAGGCACTATAGAAATCTGAAAAAGGTCACCCCAAAGTCTTCTCTTCTCTGGGATGAAGAACCCCTGATCTCTAAGCTTTGAGAGGTGTTCCAACCCTGTTATCACATTAGTGGCCACACCCTAAACTGGCTCCAACAGGTCTGTGTCCTTCCTGTTCTGGGCACCCCAGATCTGGCTGCAGTAACCTCAGATCTGGGGAAATGTTTAGAAGCCTATTTCTTACTGCAGTCAAATGAAATGATGCATAGCTGACTTTGTGAATTTGGATGAAGAGAAGCCAAATTGAGGAGGCAAAGAGGACATTTAAAATTTGTGGCAAAATGGGAGGGCAAACATTGGCCTCCCGTGTCACTGCCTCATGACTTACTGCTGATTTGAAGCTGCTGTGATAAGAGGTGATAGAAAGGAAAATGAAGAAGTCAAAAAAGTGTGGTTTTTTGCCATAGGAGGTACCTGTAACTGCTGAGCTGCAATGTGGGATTTCTGTGAAGACTTCCATTTAACTTGAGTTGCATGTTTCAGTGTTCCAAAGAAAAATTAAAACCAGTGAACTCTAATGTGAATCGAATTTTCAATTTATCAAATGAAGTTCTGCTAACATCTCCTTTCCCTTATTCTAGCAGGACTTCTCTTTATTTCAGCTGCTTTAGATCACTTTATTCCCAAATATGGATTTATGCTCTGGGCAAAGTGGGGTTAATTTAGCCAAATGCCAACTGATTCTAAGTTCAATTCTTGTGCAGTTGTATTTTACTCACTTATTAGTTATTAGTAGAAAGACATGCTTTGGAAATTGAAGAGTGTTCCTAATTTTAATTTTTGCTAGGCCTATCACTTATTTTGTGAGGCTTTTTGAGAAAATCCCCTGAGACACTGGACATGATTTTTTCATTAAGTTAATGAGTCTTAGCACATCTATATATCCCTATATATACAAAGAATTCTCACAAGAATGTAAGTTGGTAAACTTGTTTAAAACATTAATTAAAATAATAGTGAACTCCTAGAATTTAATCTGAATATTAGGGTGCAGATAAATATCAGATGACTTTTTAGGCCATGATTCTTTTAGTCATCCAACATGAAACAAGACCAAAATTTAAACTAGAAATCAATGATATTTTTGTCTTTCCTAACGAGGAAATAACTAGTAATAGGGATTTCAGAAAGTGCTTAAGATCATCCATTGAATACTGTTTGCCTTCAAGCTCACTCCTTTCAAGCAGCTACAAAAATTCTTAATGACTTCCAGAAGGCAGTAAGAGCCTTCAGAATCCAAGATTTGGGGATCTGAATCTCAATTCCTTAGTCTACAGCTTTCTTTGTCTGTACTTACTTGCATTTTACTGGAATTGTTTTTCTTCATTAATTCATTTAATTCATTTTGCACGTGAGGATAATTCACCAGAGTTTGTAAATTATTATTTAGAAGTCTTTAATTTTTCAGAGTAGTCACTTTAAAGGAAAAGGATAAACAATGTAATGAGGAAAAAATAATATATTATTTGTAAGAGGATAATTTAATTTTATTTTCCGAGATGACTGGTTGCAATTCCTCTTCATATATAAAGAAAGCTCACTAAATACTCACTAATGTTTCTTGCAAATGATATCCTGAAAATTAATATTGTAATATGTAATCCCTACAGCTGTGGATGTGCATCAGCTAATATTTTAAAGTAATGCCCATTAAGATCAAAGTCAATTAACCAGAATTCATTGTTTGAATATCGATCAAGCATATTTAATTTACCATTAGTGTTAACAAAATGATGTATTAGTCAATTAAGATAGCATTGACTGAGAATCTTAATTAGATATTTAATTCTTTAGCCAAATTTAAGAAAAACCTAACTGTTGGTTTCAGTGCTTTCCCTTTGTCTAGAATATCTGATTATATTACAAGGAAAGTTACTGACTTAAGCATCAGTAAGAACATGTTCATACATGGCAGGTGAAAGAAGCCTTGACTGGAACAGAAACTTATGATCCCTGAGTATTTTAGCAGAGGGCAATTGGACAGTTTTTAAAATAAGCTGAAGCTGTCTCTGTACCTTATTTGCTAAGCAACCTGCTTCTTCTTTCAGTCTGCAGCCTCAGTTCCCAACTCTATTATCCCTTGCCACCTTTGCTCAGATAGACATGCCTATTTACCCTCCACATCCCTGTTCTGACACCCTGGTGACAGGCTGAAGTAATGCTTTCCTGATGTGTGGGGTGGTAAAGGACAGCAGACTTTGGATTTGTAGCATTTAGACAGGAATGAAAAATAAGAGATATATATAGAGAAGATATGATCAGAAATTTAATTCTAAATACAATATTTTTATTAGCAACAAGAAAGCACAGGTGAAGGAAATATCTTCTTTCAACTGTATTGAAGCATATAACTTTGAGCTGCAAAAAAAAAAAAAAACCAGCTTCGAAAATGAAAGAAAATATTTCAACATTGTTTATATTCAATGTTTAATCAATATGAAATATTACTTGTTTCTAACATTTGTTCCTGAGAACTTTAATATTTGGAAGTTCCATTGCAAAATGGAATGAAATAATTCTTTCATCTCATGAAATGAAAGTTTCGTACTGTTGCATCTAGGAATACTCATAGCCAAAAAGAAATTAAAGACTCATTCCAAATGAAGAACAAGACTGCATTTGAATTTAGGTCTGTTTTATATAAGACTTTAATAACCAGTGCCAGTTAATAAAAGCTCAGATGAGGCAGTGAGAAATAGGTATTGCACATATTTAAAGTGTTTAAACTCTTTTATTTATTTCAGCTAACCACTGCTGGTACAGCTGCAGTTTTACAGAATCATGAGTTTGGAATTGGGATGGAAGTGGTTAGGTTAATTGTGTCTCATGTAACAGTTTTTTTCTCTGGCTAAATTAGGCAATAAGTGCTTCATCATAATATGATTTATAGTTAAATTGCTTCTTACTTGAAAAAATGTTTTTTGTATATTGAATCCTGAAAGAAGAAAATTAAAGAGCACTTATGAGTAACTTTGTTTCTAAATATTTTTCTTCCCCCGAAAGTTTAATAAGCTGCAGTTTGCCCTTTCAAGGTTTCTGCTCTTTTGAAGTGGATAAAAAAACTGTTTATCTTCTAGTGCTCATGCACTGGAGGTACAAGCATTACAATGTTGCTACTGATCTCCTTGTAGTAAAGATAATCTGATTTTAAAGGAAAATCATGTTATACTTGTCCTGTTTCCTGTGCTTTTCCCTAAGTACACCCTAATTGACACTGTCAGACATGGAATTCCAAGTTGGGTGAAACTTTGATTTAATGATACATGGCAGTTCTTTCATTCTTATGAAGGTAAATTGTATTATGAAGTATCAAGAGTAAGACATGGCAAGCCACTGAAGAGCTTACAAAAACCGTTAAAAGAATACAGGAGTTTCTTAAAAGATTACAGACTTACATAAGGAAAATTAAAGATTGTAACCATTTTCACCACCTGCCATCAGGAAAATGCTCACAAGAGACTCCGTGTTCCAAATATTTCTTCACTAGTGTTCTGGAAGCTGATTTTGTGACTTTTCTGAGTTTACAGTAGCACACAGATTTGAAAACAATTCATGGACCTCTCTAGACATCCTTTTAATACCTCTGTGAAAGCCTTGTAATTCTTCAGGCTCTTTGGGCATGCTTTAAAAATAGTACACATGCAAATATAAACACTATTTTAGGCTTTCCCTCCTTTCTTCATCTGTCTTGTATTCCTATTTGAAATAAATAAAGCTTATTAGAAAATAAAAAAGAGAAAAAAGCATTATTTATGAAAGAGTTAATATTTTTCCTTAAATTTCTGCAAAGTAGTGAATCTTAATCTAACTCTTAGTCCTCACACCTTCAGTTTTCAAAATTCTGCCTTTTTCTATTGAGCAGTGCTACTGGCTGAAAAAATTGTGCACCATTCTTTGTAGGAAAAAAAATTCTGATAGAGTGAATTTTAATATTTTTATAGGGTTGGTGAAATTTCTCTTTACTTGATTAAAATGAATTGATCAGACCATTGTAATGAGAATGATACTTCACTTCTTTTTTTTACATTAGAATAAGATACTGAGGGGCCTTCTTTTGTGCGCAGTACAATATACACAGAAAGAAAAAAAAAAAATAGAAAAAATCAAAACAAAAGAAGCCAAACATTGTAAAGACACAGAATGTGATACTGAATTTTTCCAATATTTTGTGAGTCTTGTTATTCCTATTTGCTATTGCAGAGCAGTTATTACATGTTAAAAATGGGTTAATTAAAAAAGTAGAATGCATATTTATTTTATGTTTTCCATTTAGTTTCATGTACAATGACCTTAAAATGTGCATTATTATCTTTAAAATGAATTTAAATAGAAATAACACAAAGAGGCAAAAATAAACCTGAAATTTATTATAAGCTTGAAGTTAGTATTTTGAGGTTTGTCAAAAATAGTTCTGAAGTACTTGGCAATTTTTGTAGTTATAATAATTTTATATTTATATTAATATTAATTATGTAGTTATAAAACTATATATTTGTTATGTAATTTCATAATTATTTGTAGAATTGTTAGAATGATATAATATTATTTTATAATATTTGAGGGACTGAGTATTCAGATTTGTTCTCGGTTTCTTGCTTTGTTTGCTTATTTAGAATTTTTTCTAGTTACAGATAACTTAAACTCTACTTTTTAAAATCTAAGGCCACTGAAAGTGGCCTAGAGACTGATTTTGTTTTGTATACTGCTAAATAAATTATACTTCAACCCTGAATAATCATGAACCCTCTGTGTACAAAGGATCTAAGCAGCTCAAACTTCAGATTCTTTTGGCATAATTAATGTGAAGTTACTCCTGTATTCAAAGTTCAAGAAGACAAAACATTTTGAAAATTATAGGGGAAAAATATTTTGTTGACTCTGGCAGAGTCTGGAAAGAAGTAAAAATTTGTTTAACTTGAGTTAGACTTGCTTGGTTGAGGGTGGTATATATATCCTTTCTCTTAGCTAGAAGAGCCCTTCTTAGTCTGTGTTCCATCTTCTGTATAAATAAATGTGTAATTTACTTTTTTCCAGTTAAACAATAATTATTTAGAGGTCTTCTTTTTTAATATATACTGTATTGTTTCAAAATTATTCATGGTTTCTGTATTCTCAGGTTCAATCTTCCTCTGTCCCCGCAATCCTTACTTTTTATCCATGTCTAAAATCCTCCTCAAAGATTCCATCTAAAAATGTACTAGAAAATTGGCTGAAGTAATTCCAGTTCACAAAAGTCCCTCTCCAAAAAATCATGTTCAGTTTTCAAATATCAAGATTTTTCTTTCAGACTTATCACTTATTATATACATATTAAACAGCATTTATTTAATTTTGTATTCTCCCTTCATATTGTATGGATTTTAATGATTGTCTGTGGTTCTGATTTAAATGACTAAGTTCAGAGTTGAACAATAACAACAATATTAACAGTTTCTGTTCAAAAGGATACTGAAGTTATCATTCTTACAGCAATGAAATCTAAAGCTACCTTAAAAAATTAGGAAAAAAGGAAGGAATATTTAAGACAAGGATGGAAGCTAAGCAACTTAAAAAATTATGCAAGACATAAAATATAATATTTTTAGTTGAAACCACTCCCTGTTTTGCTTTAGTTGTATTAATACTAAGGTAATAACAAATTATTTAAAAATATTTAAGATAAATGTAAGAGTAGCCAAGAGAAGACTTCTTCAGCTTCCAAATGGAGAATAGTATATTTAGTTCTGAAGAAAATTTAGATAACCTATTTAGCAGTAACAAAATCTTTTATGGACAAAATCTCTGTAAAAATCGTTTCAGGAAGTGATTCTGTCTTTGTAAAAAATGTAATACAAATATGTTAATGAATCAGTGAGGAAAACAGTCACAAGTACCAGGAACAGCTGATATACAAACCTAACACCTAAAACCTGACATCACTGTATCCAAGTTTAACATCTCAAAATAGTCCTTAAGAGTTACCACATTGATAAGGAATGGCAAAATTTCAAATTGAAAATTAGTTATCAAGCTACTTCAGAAATGGAAATAATTTCTATTACTGTATCTATAAATGTTCATTGTTGGTATTGCACTTGAAAACAAGAAAAGAAGCCATCATCTTCTGCAGGACAGATAGCTTATGAAGAGTGCCAAATCAAGGAAAAAATAAAACTTCAGGCAGCTGTCAGAGAAGGGTATGAAGGTCTAAAGTTATTTCCATTTTCTAACATACAGAAAAGTTGAAAGGGTATTGAAAAAGATGTTTCCTAATTTGTCTTCTAATGTATTTAATGATAAATATGAAAGGTATGCCTTGCCTGTTATGCCTTACTTTTGGGAAATCACAGAATACCTCAGGTTCTCAAAATAAATGGCCACTGATTTTAATCTTAATAATAAAGAAAATTAGGGAATAGAATCACAGAGGGAACCCAAAAAGAACATGACAGCTGTTTTAAGAGATAGGCTCTAAAGCATATGCAGGGAAGGTTAAAGCAGAGTTGTCTTAGTAACTGAGAGATGCTTTTAAAACCTTCCATTGCTGCCCTCCCAACAGATGTGAGGGATAAAACTCCCACACGCTGTGTATTGGAAAAAATCAGATCAGAAGTTTGTGTGGAAAAATAATTTTTTTTCCTTAAGACTGAAAAAATTGCGACTGAAGATTTTGTATCACATGAAGAGCTCTGATCTGGTACCCGTGGGTCAGAGTTGGATCTGCATGAGCAGGACCATAGACAGGGGATCACCAGGCTGCAGGTGATGAACATAAGTTCTGAGGTTGGTGCTGGCACACAAGGACACTTGGTTGCAGGGCTATTTCAACACCTGTGAGTTGTGGGGCTGAGGACCTCAGCAATGCCACTGTGCCACTTTTGTTCTGTGTGCCAGCGCTGCTTGCAGGGATGAAATGCATGGGAGCACTGGGATATGCTCAGAGCTGGTGGCTTCAGTACTGTCACAGCAGTGACAAATGGCTATTGCTCTAGAATTCTTCTTGTGATTGAACACATCAAAGGACAAAGGAATCTAAACATCCAGATAAATCAGAGGACTATGTATCACGCCCAGAAAACAATCCCTGTGATATACATTGTTCCTGAAGGATAGTCTGGCAGAGTAGGAAGAGAAGATCTCACAATATTAGTCCCTAAGACTGAATTCAAAACCTATTAAAGAAAGTAGCAGCTACTGCTATGGATCCCTTAGAGATTCTGACCAAGGTTTTGAAAAATATCTCAATTATTTAAGTGGTTTCCTCAGTATGCAGTTTATAAAAAGCTATAATTTAAGCATCCATATTACAGCATTCTGGGAGCCCTGATGCTTTGTCCTGGAGCTTTGATTATTCTGATCAAAAGATGAAACTTCATTAATCTAAAGGATGCAGTGACTGCCTACGGGGTTCTTCAGTTGATTATTCATATTCTTAGAGCACAAATAAAAAAAGAGAATACTATTTTACAGTATATTTTCTAAGGTGTATATTGTGAATTTTATATGGTTGTTATAGTGATGAGCTTTAGAGTCTAGTTTAGGTCCCAAATATTAAATTGTAGGTTTTCTTTGCCTTTAGCTGAAATTAGACCATATTTTTGATATAGAAAATAATTATTTCTAATGTATTAATATTGTAATTTAATCTGTTTATTTTTATTTCTTAATGTTATTTTGATTCTGATAGATATATAAAAGCCACCTGCTCATGCCAAAAGCTGTTCAGCACCAGATATTCAAATAGAAAAATCTGCTGTAAAACTGAAAGAAAAAAAAAGAAATACTTGATATGTGTACAAAATGACATTATGTTTTAATTATTTGATTACTAATGCAATAGATGGTGAGAAATATGATCTTTAAGCGGTTTGAATGCATTTCTGATTAAAACATGGTTTCAGTTTAAACTAGATGCATTTTGACAAAGCTTTCCATGTTTAGTATTCTTGAATATTTCCCTTCTTTCTTGTAGTCATGGTCTGCAAGCACTCTCAAATATCCCTTTTTGTCCTGTTTGGAGGTAGAATCAAAAAGAAGATAAATGAGCATGAACTGACATAGTTTTGAATTAAAAAAAAAAAAATAGGTTTTTCCTCCATAAAACTAATATTTCTGAATATTACTCAGATTACTATAGTGATTACTATAATTAAAAATCGCAGTGAACTTTATCCATTTAGATACATAATTGGGTTTTTTTAGAATCTTGATTGCATCTGTGACCACATGAATTTGTAGTCATTACAAATATTTTTTACCTGAAAGGATTAATTTAAGTAAACCTTAAAGTATACTTTGTTGGACAGGTAGCACTTACATTTCAATCTGTTTCAAGGGACTGGAAATCTAAACCAGTGTTGCCAAGCTTCCAGGATGTATTTCAATCAAGGATGTCAGTACAAATGGTAAGGTGCTTGTGAAGATATGTACTACAGATGCTTGTGAAAATGGAGTCAAAGAAGGCCCCAGCAGCATGCTTGAATTTTGGAAAAGCTGTAGAAAGCTCTGAACCTAGAAAGGTCATAGTTTTTAGGTGGTTATGTGAAAGTGAAGAAAGGGCAGAAAGGCTCTACAGAGGGATCTGGACAGGCTGGATCACTGGGTTGGGGCCAGTTGGGTGAGGTTCAACAATGCCAAGGGCTGAGTCCTGCCCTTGGGTCACAGCAACCCCAGGCAGTGCTGCAGGCTGGGGGCAGAGTGGCTGAAAGCTGCTGCTGGAAAAGGAGCTGGGGGTGCTGATTGACAGTGGCTGAACATGAGCCAGTGTGTGCCCAGGTGGCCAAGGAGGCCAGTGGATGCCTGGCCTGGATGGGGAATAGTGGCCAACAGGAGCAGGGCAGTACTAGGCACTGATGAGACTGCACCTTGAACCCTGTGCTCAGTTTTGGACATTGTCACTGCTAAAAAGACATTGAGGTTCTGTGGGGGTGTCCAAAGATCTACTGAGTGGGTACACAGATTACAGAGAATGGCCTGGTACACAGGGATTCTGAGGAGAAGCTGAGAAAGCTGGGGGTGCTTAGTCTGGAGAAAAGAAGGCTTAGGGGAAATCTTATTCCTCTCTACTACTACCTGAGAGGAGATTGCAGTGAGTGGGAGTCAATCTCCCAGGCACTTAGTGACAGGATGAGGATGTGGTCAAAGTTGCAGCAGGGAAGGTTTAGAGTACTTACTGAGAAGTTTCTTCAGTGAAAGGGTGATTGGGCATTGGAACAGATTGCCCAGAGGAGTGGTGGAATCAGCATCCCTTGAAATGTTCCAAAAGCATATGGATGTGGCACTTGGGGATATGGTTTAATGGTGAACACAACAGTGCTAGCTTAATACCTGGACTCTGTGACTCAGAGATCTTTTTCAATCTAAATGATTCTATGATTCTAGGAAATGGCTGAAAATGCACATGAAAAAAAGCTACCTTTTTAAAGTATCATTCAGACTGATGAGTGCCCTAATGAACACTGGGATCTCAGCTGCAGGGTCTGGTTATATCCCACTGAATTTCTGTTGCCATCTATATGTGATTATTTTCCCATTGAACCTTTAATTAATTGCCATATCTACTGTGTTATAGGTTTCAGAAAAAAAAAAAAAAAAAAAAGAAGTAACATGAAAAAAGCTAACAAATTCTCTCTGAAGAACACCCATGGACTGATGGCCTACAAATAAGTACTAATAAAGGACTTAAGAAACTTTGGTAACGTGAGGAATCTTAATAATGATGTCTTACAACTTTTGTTCTAGGTTTGTAAATTCTAGAGAGAATATACAGAACCGAGCTACCAACCAAACTTCAGTGATAATTTTGGTACACTGAAAATGCTAAAAGCGTAGGCTCTGGAAGACTTTTCCCCACTTTACCAGTCTTTTGCATGGATTGCTATTGCTGAGCAGCAATTGTGTCTTCTTCTGTGTGGGGACACCATTTTTCACAAACTGGTATTCAGCTGTACTAATGACCACAAAATCTCTGTCCTTGCTTTGTCCAGTTTACATTTCTTCACTTTGGATGTGTTTTTAAAATAAATCCCCTAAGAAATAGTTAAATATGTATGCATTCTGTAAAAAGGTTTTTAATTGTTGGTGTAAACATAGATAATATCTAGAAGATGATGCAGTCATACTCTTATGACTAAAGGACTAGTTTGCATCGCATTATTTTCTACTCCCTTCTCTCTCATAACACATAACTTTAGTGAAAAGCCTGCAACAACTTCCCTCCTATCATGATAACCATTTCTTCTTAAAATTAATTCTGTAATTCTGTTGGAACTAAAAAAAAAAGAAGAATAGCACCAGTCAATAATATGCAAGTGCCTGAACAATCTCCAATAATATAGGAATTAAAAAATACTCCCAACTATGTAAGTAAAATATATCTATATAAATGCATGCTTTAGTGGTATTATGTTAAAAATAAAAACATTCAAAGACATAATTAGTTGACAGGCATGAGGCATTTTAGAATGTCTTTCCAGAATAGCTGTGGACTAATTCTTACTAAACTACTATTAATGTAAATCAGAAATTGTACTTGTAGAACCTGGCAAATTATGCCAACCTGACAGCAGTATAATTGAAATCAGAAGCTGACAAATTAATGAAGTGCAGTTATCCCAAAGGTACTTGCAAAGGCTATAGAAGCTGGAATTAAACTAATAAAACCAAAATAATTCAGATATAAATCCAAATTCTATTCCTAAATAATCTCACTGTGCCTTGCTATTGCTATGTTATGTTGTGTGTACTACTGAATGACTCAGGCAGTATCCCAGAACACAGAAAATAAGAAGGAATCTAGACTGATTTTCTTAAAAATATATATGAAAATATATATTTAAATATACATATATTTTATATTTATATATAAAATAATAAAATGGCACTCAGAGTAAAAATGTTGGCAAATTGACAAGAGAAACTCAGTTATGCCTTCGACCACTTTCTTAATGGCTCATATATGTGTGAAGTTATTTCAGCTTGTATTTAGAAACATCATTACAATTATAACAGAACAATAGCTGCTACTGTACTGGGGGCACAAGCTCTAGAAGAATAGAAAAGTTAGAAGTAAAATAATTGTAGATCAGATATAGGTATAAAGTAAAGCTGTTTGGTTTCCCTTGTTATGGTTTCTACAGATGACTTTTAAATATGATTTCTTTATCATGTAAAAAAAACATTGGAAGTATTTGCAATTGCAAATAACAATTCAAGATTATTTTAGAAGGAAATAGAGAAAAGAAAATCTTTGGAATGCAGCATAGGAATGGATGAGAGCTCATGGAGGCCAACCACCAATTTTAAATATAATTGCTTTTGTCTTTTATGCTAAGTCTAGAAGCAAAGTTCCTTAAGTGCTCTGCTTGAATAAATGAACTTATTTGACATTTTGTAACATATTCCAGAAAGACTGCTAATATAAATGAAAAATATTTAATGAAAAGTTTTTCTTTTTTATTTTGAATAAATGAATGAACAAACAAACAATTGGGTACTTTAATAACTACTTTAGCCACTCTCCATGTCTTGCTCAAAGGTGTTCCCTGATAAAGTCCTAACATTTCCACCTCTCCAGAGGATTATTATTATTTCATTATATATATCATCCATATCTCATTTTTTATAACCGTAAGCTGTCCCAGGTTTTTATTGCAAATGGCCAATTGACTTTTTGATGGATGGGATTTCTTGCTATCCTGCCAATACTCTGGAGAGGGGATGTGGAATCCTCTGTGGCCACAAGTCATACTGGCATTGTCAACATTTCTAGAGTCATCTGTTTGTTTCTTACTTCTTGCACTGTTAAGAACAGTCTTGCAACTTTATACTTCATTGAGAACCATGTACTACTGTATTTTGAATTGTCATAATATGTGCAAAAACAGTTAGGTCTATTTTGAGGGTTTTTTCCCCCCATTTTATCAGACAGGTTTGAACCATGCATGTGCATATTGTACATATTTTTCTATTGTGCATCTTTTTCGATTGTGGTCATTTTATATTGAACTCATATATACCTTAAAAGAAAAGGACTAATAAAGCTGTGCAATATAATTGTTGCAATGATCAATTTTGAAGACTGCAGAAGTGAAATAAGCAAATAGATCATAACAGAGATGTATACCAGGAATGGTTTTATTGCTACTAGGAGCACAGTAAATTTCTCTTTCTCTCTTTCCCTCTTTTTCTCTTTCTTTCATTGTATAGAGTCCATAAAAGTTTTTGAATTGACAGCCCAGAAGATTGAAATAGTCAATTTATCCACAGAACAAGTACCATGCAGTCAAGGTAATAATCCTTCCATATTATCTCAACCCGGACCAGGAGTGACCAGACAGAGGTTGTGGTTTCATTTCTATTGAGTCCTTGGCCTTTGTGCTGACTTTGCCATTGAGAAGAGAAGAGCCAGCTGAGACATGACTTTTTTGAAGCAAATGCCTGCCTGCTATGATCAGTACTGATACTAGAGACAAAATAAATAACATTTCTGGACCTCACAAGAGACAGAGTAATAGCAAGAACCACAGTAAGCATAAATACAACAATAAATTTCTCTTTTTTTTTTTTTTCTTTTTTTTTTTCTACCTACTATATGAAATCTCACGAGCATGTTGGGTGTCTGTGCAAAAACAACTGAGCTAAATGCACATTGCAACAAATTGAGACTGTGGTCCTTCTCTATGCTTAATCCTCTGAGAATATTTCATCTCTGCTTATTGATATTCAGTAATCACCTCTACAGAGAAACAAGGGAAACCAAAAAGAAACTTATTTCCTTCATGTCTTCCTTACTAATTGCCAACTGAAGTTTTCATAATCAGTTTGTGTAAAACCATCATGACTATCCTTTTGAGTTACACAAGGAGCTTTGTCTGAAATGGGTACAGAATGCCAATTTCTGTTGTTTTCTTAAGAAGGAAAAATAGCAAATAAAAAGAACTCATGGGCAGTTCTGCATAAGTATTCATCTATGCTCTCCTTTGACCAGCATTGGATCATTTTCTCTCTGGTGCAGTATGTCAACTGGATCAATCAAGTAAATTAAATTAATTTCTGTCTAGTTTCTGATGTAATATGCAAAATGTGTGAAGAGGAGAGTTTATTGAGCATCCTGGGTGGGTTTGAGAGAAGAAGGTAGGAATGATACCAAATCTCTTGTGCAGGGAACCTGAAACTGAGATAACTCTACACCGGGGGAGTTCTTAGTTGTGTGTCAAGAAGCAGCACACAGAAGAATGAGGAACCACCAGCACTTCTCTGCTAGAGTCAAACTACTTCCTGCTACAGATAGTGGATAATCCCACAAGGAATGGCATGCTCATTGACCTCATACCAACAAACAGAGAAGGTCTTGATGGAGATTTGAGGCTGTGGGCAGCCTTGGCTGTAATGACCATGGGATTGTGGAGTTCAGTACTGGGAAAAGAAGAAGCTAGGCAGCCTCATCTAGAGTGTTGTGTCCACTTCTGGGCTCCTCAGGACAAGAGAGATCTGAATTTGCAATTCATTAAGATATGCTTAAATGGAAGAAAAAGAGAAGTAAGAACCCATCAATTAGTCTATATATTTTAAAAGAAAAGAAGGTACATCCCTTTTGTTTTCATTGAAGCAATTCAGGTCAGACCAAAGGTACATAAGGCCCAATAACCAGTTTCTTAGAGTGGGCAGGAACACATGCCTGAGAAAGGAATAAATCAGATGTGTGCTTCCCTGGAATATCTGACAGCGAATATAAACAGCTTCTGGACTTCCAGGGCTGGATAGAATTATTTTGTGGGCTTTTAGGCTTTAGTGGATTTACCTTTCACGTGTTTGTCCTGCTAGTTTTTCAACCAGTATGAACTATGACACCTACTATTTTAAAAAGATGCCTTTAACTCATATGAAATACGACGCATAATTGTTATTTGGACTTGATGATCTTGAAGGTCTCTCCCACCCTAGTCATTCTTTATTTATCTTTCCTATGCCTACAGTTCTATAGAACTGTATCATACCCCTCTCAGCATCTTTCTGCTGTAAACAAAATCTTCACTATGATTGTTTCTTCTATGTAAAGCCTTTGTGTTGATATTTTCTGTACTTTTCTCAATTGTTACTTATCCCTTTTGCGGGAGACACAGCAGCATTCTATGGACACTGCTGCTGCAACCAGAGCTGCACATAGTCTTGAAGGAATTCTTGTACTTCATACAAAGAAGTAAGAGTGTCTTCAGACTTGTCTCTTCCTTTCCTAAGCATTCCTCACACTTTTTACTACTTGGATTTCTACAGAGCATGAACTGACATTTTTTCAGAAGTACCAGTTATAAACACATCAATGCATCATTCTACATTTTTCTCCACTGAATTGTAATTGCTTTTTTACCACTCAGCCAATCAGTTACATGACATTATTTGGCTGGCAAAATGATTTATTGTTATTTTTTGTTGATGGCAAAATTGTGGTACATCTTTAGTTAAAAGGAAAAAGCAACAACCAAAAAAAAAAAAAAAGCCCACTGATGTCAAAGACAGCATTTATCTAAGCAAGGAAGTACAGGGTGCTGCAGTTGATTCTTTATTCTCTGAGGATTTGTGTGTGTCGTAGTTTCAGCCTGGCTGTATTCCTACTGTCCCTAAGAATGAGTGAAATCTGCTGTCATGAGAAAACCATAGAGCTTCATGACAATAACTTACAGTTTAATTAAAATAACCATATACCACTGTGACTACTTTAGTGAGGTAAGTTGTTCTCTTGCTTACATAAAAAGATAGCAAAGCTGGCACATCTGTGTTGCAAAAATACCCCAGATGCTGGAGCTGACATATGCTCACTGACATCATGGTGGAATCTCACCCTCCCATATAGTCAAACATGAAAATAAAACCTTGCAATGTTATTCAAGGGAGCAAGTGATAGGTACTTCATGAGGCTGCATAGCCAGAGCTGGAGGGGGAATAAGAGCTGATCCAGGCAGAGAAGAAATGAGACAGACAGCGGGCAGTCCTTCAGTATAAGGAGACTTGGTGCTAATGTAATACCCCAAACTGCATATATTCTTACACCTTCTTTCATCTGTAAAACTTCAGGAGATTTAAGGAAATAATGAAATATGAAGGAAATCAAACCATTCACTCTCACTTATCAGCCTGCAGTTATGGATCTCAGTAATCAAGCAGTGAAACATTCTGCCCCCAACATAAGCTCAAACCTCTAGCAAAATTAGAGGTACTTTAAATGCAGTTTTTAATAGAAACACTAACTAGAGTGACTTACTGCTGAGGCAAGCTAACTGAACAACTTTGCAGCTCAGAAAATGACAGCCACTCAGTGCCTACGATTGCCTTAGGATGTGCACTGACAAAGTCCATGGAAATGTTCATTAACTCCGACATATGTTCATTAGGTCAGCTCAGTCTCTCCAGACATACTTGATTACCCTTTTGCCTATTGCAGACTTAACAAAACCAGGCAGGGAAAGGGATATACCAAATGTAGGGCAAGATTCTGTGGCCCATTAAATCTGTGATAAAACACATCAAAACAGGCACTTCAATTAAGAGTGGACCCTGTTGATGGTGAGAAATGTTTCTTGTTCACAAGGTGGTGTTGGGTTTTCCAAGTGGCTTGTCCTGTGTGCTGTGGTGCTCATCCTGGAAAAGTAGCAGGGCTTTGGGCCCTTACACAATCCATAATACCAAACTACCCTGTATTTATTTCAGTGGTCTGTATCTGCAGTCAAACTAAGAAGTGGAAAAATTGCTCAAATCATGCAAAATTATTTAGAGGAGCTCATGCTTGAGAGGATGCTAAGGAACTTCAGAGACACTCAGCAAAGTGACTAAATGTCAAAAAGATATATTGGTTCAATTTAAAACTGGCCATAATCTTCATGAACTAGAGATATATTTTATGAGCCAGCAGGTCTTCTTAGTTCAGTTTGCTTTAGACTGGTTTATGAAACCTTTTGATAGGCCTGGTTACAGAAGAGACAGGGTTTTTTTGGTGGTATATTTTTGTTTTTATGGTTTTTGTTTTGTTTAATTTTGGTTTTGTCTTTTGGGTTTTTTCTTTTTTTTGTTCTCATTTTTTTTTCTTTTCTTTCTTTTTTTTTTTTTTTCCAGAGAAAAGAAGGAGAATAGATGGCTTCCGAGGAAAATAGCATGAATCAAGGTATTGTCCTCCATAGATTTTTTTTTGTTGTTCTCCTGAAATACAGGCATCCTCTCCTGAAGTTCTTAAATGTCTCTACCATAATCACTTTTCTTTCAATCAATTTTTTAATAAAGAAATTTCCTAACATATATCTGTGTGAAATGTTCCATTAACAACAATAGAAACAAAAGAATGACTAAAATATTATATGAGATTCCCCCTTTTTTGAATAATTTTGGTACACAAATTTCAATTTTCACAATTAAATGTATGTACAGAAAATTCAGTGAACCAAATTTCTAAGAAAAGTAAAAATCTCTGTCAAATATCTTTTCTTCCTGGTAGATTAATATTTCCTTCCAAAATAAAAAATAAAAAAAAAATTTGGGTTATTACAAAAGCAAAATTTATACTTAAATACTTGTCAAATTCTATAATTTTAGATCTTCCTTTTAAACAGTGAATTCAAATCACTGAAAATTGTTAACACAAGATAAATTATTTACTTTCACTCCTGTCCCTAAAACAATTTCATCCTAATTCAATCACCCATGCAGTAGTATTAGAAGTTTTTCTTCAGTCTTCTTGATTTTTCCTTAGGAAAGGGAAAGAATCCATAATACAATCATATAGAACCATGGAGATCTTTGGTATTTAAGAGGTATTTAACTGTTTAGAATTTACAAAGAACATGGAAACAAGCAAGAAAAAGTCCCTATAGGTATTTCTAAAAGAAGTATAAAATACATATTTTGGAATTTCTTAAAAAAAACCAAACCAAAACACACACACACACATACACACACACACACACACACACACACACATATATATATATATATATATAAATGTTTATACACACATATACCTGTATATATGTATATATACATATGTAATCCTAGCTGCATGGTCCACTGAAAGTTATATTATTAGAGGATCTGAAGGGCTCTATTGCAACCTAGATTTTTATTTCATGAAGGATGGTTTTTTCACTATTACAGTGAATGTGACAAGTAAGAACTCTGACATGTGTCATAAAATAAGATAGCCTTACAGTTTTGTTCAAATGGTGGCTCCCATCAGGAATAAGACAGTTATTGCTTCATTGTTTGATATTCAAATTGAAGTTTTGTAATGGTAAGATGTCTTTAATTATATTACTAAACATACTGATCACTAGTTCATTAAAAGCACTCTAGACTCTAACACATGGTGCTTAAAAATATCAGCTACACAAAATGTGATTTCCAATGATAAAAACACATCTCCTGTAGCATCCCAGAGATATTCGAGGATCCTGAAATGTCACAGAAAGAAATCTGTCATAGGTGATATAAAAACATTGAGTAGTTTGGTACTTGACAGAACAGGGATAGAAATAATCTCTACAGATCAGCATCATTACTCAGTGAAGTCTCCTTTGTCTCTAGAGGAAGTTTCTGACCCAAGCAGTCAATATAATCATTTAGGTTGGATCTTGATTTGATCACTGTTTTAAAGATCTTAAAAAGGGAAATAGACATGCAGAAAACTTCATACACACCTTTAAAAAGGAAGTATTTCTTTGTAAACCTCAATCTCTGTGTGCAGGCTCACAGCTAACATTGTC
The DNA here is from genome assembly GCF_903797595.1 of Erithacus rubecula. Classification (NCBI taxonomy): domain Eukaryota; kingdom Metazoa; phylum Chordata; class Aves; order Passeriformes; family Muscicapidae; genus Erithacus; species Erithacus rubecula. The sequence goes on along the minus strand of NC_136689.1, from coordinate 93,071,119 downwards.
ATAAAGTAAAATTTATGACAACATAGGTCAGAAGAAGCTCCAGGAAGTGATCTGGAAGTTGTGACTCAGGACTCCAAAGTTAGAGTTAATTCCATCTCCAAGGACTGTCTGAGAAGCTTCTGTTAGCTCAGAAAAGACCACAAAATAGAATGACTGTACTATTCCTGTGATTACTGTTTTCCAAATAGTGTAGTATTCCTGTTCACCTTACCAACACATGTAAATTAAAGTGCATTCTCTGTATTCTATAAAACTTTCATGTAATTTAGAAATATAGATTCTAGTTTTATTGCCCACACTAGGGATTTTTGTAAATGTGTGGGCCTTGAATTATGCAGACTTACATGACTGCATTTTTTGCAGCTGTCAAACTGAGTTTGCTTCGTAAAAACTTATTCAAGGATCAGTTGGTGGAAAAGTATTTTACTTATTTGTTCAGAATGACTAGCTGTTTTTACTGAAGCAATTTTGTAAATAATATTAAGCAGCTCAGAAGTAAACAAACCAAATTGGAGAATTCACTACTGATTTTAGGTCATTACACTTATAAACTTCCAACTTTCTTGGGTAGAAAAAACTTAGAATAATGTAAGTAGAATTTATGTGATTTTTTTTTTTTTTTTTAATTAAGCATGGAATAACAATTATAGACATATGCATACTTATCTTCTCTCTCTTCAGTGACTATACAGGAATACCTGGAAGGTTAAGGGGCAAAAGTAGTCCAACATTAGCCACACAGAGTTCACACAAGTAGCAGACTACAGTAGGAGGAGCCAAAGCATCCAAAATTCAGTGTGGGCATACTTGCTTCCCACCTAGGTCCAAAAAAGGTTTCTGTTCTCTGTCCCAACAGTGCCTCCTCATTGACCTCCCCTGGGGGAATTATTTTCTGTCAACATCCTCATCCCTGACCTCATTCTATCAAGGGGGTTACAGACAGGTAATGTTAGCAATGCACTAAAAGGGATTTGATTCACTGTGGTCATTTTGCAGAAGTGTCCAGGAAGGAGGCAGCACACGCTGGGTGAGAGATCTGTGGGGATGGTGGTGGGATCTGCTACCCCTCCAAGGGTGGGCAGCCCTGCAACACTGCTGTCCTTGGCTGGCTCTGAGTAAAACCTGCTTCCAGGGGTATCCTTTAACATCCTGGCACCTTGTGGTCTCCATCGTTAAATTAAGACTAGTGCCATTTTGTGGGTATAATGCAAAGCTTAATTAAGAGCTGCAAAGTAATTTTGTGGCTCCTCAGAGAAGAGCTCTAATGGTGGAAAACAACATCAGGTGCTGAAATTGTAAATCCTTTAATGACAGAGCCCGAGACTCCTGAGATCTTCCAGGAGGTGATTAAAAGAAATGTTATGAACAATAGCAATGAGAATACTACTGGTAACAAAAAAACAACATTATATCAAGGTATCAGTTTGGTCCAGATATTCCTGCGGATGGCATTAAAGAAAAGACAATTTCAGTGCCTTGGCTTTATTTGAACAAAGAAAGTATTTAAATTCTAAATCCTGAAAAGTATATTCTTAAACTGTATATAAGTTATAAAGGAAAGGACATATGTGGGTAACTCATCCTCGTGAGTAAAAAAATTAAAAATGCTCCTAATGACTACAGTAGTTGTTCCAAAGTTGTCTCAAAACGTGGGTTTATGTTCTCAGTCATTGTTCTGCTGAAGTCAATGAAGTCAATGACCAAGTCTTTCAAATACTGTATTTACAGAGTCCTTCATTTAATAAGCTGGAATTTTTTCTTGGCTTGCTAATTTAAAATTTTCTTTGTAAGAAAAGAAGTTACTTGAGAAAAATCTGAAATCTGAAGATTTGTCCTTTGACTACTTTAACAACAAACTACCATGCTTACTTGAGCCTGTTAGCTCACTATCCCATGCACCTGAAATGAAATTAAAATTGTTAATATGTTTCTATTTTACAGGAAAAACTGACATGAGTGTTTTTTAAATAACCTTACCTAATTAGGCCAGTTCTAAATTGTTTAGTAAAACTAAACAATTTCACGTCTCTAATTTGAAAACATTGTAGACACAGAGAAAGGCTTTTCTGTAAGGAGAAGGAGATGTATGAAGTATTTTTTATAAAGTTCCAAGTGATGCAACAAATAGTGAAAAAGAGAAGTGAAAACATGTAAACCAAACCAAACACACATCAAAGTTCACATGATCTGTATTTCACATTGCAAAGCATTCAATAGTTATCCCATTTACTACCCAGCAACCTAGTGAGGGAGAACAGCATTTTGTGTGACACGTATAACGAGAAAACTTAACGCAAACTTCAAAGAAAATATGAAAATTTTAAATAGATCATTTTGTTCCTTGCCCCTCTTAACATTAGTAATCACAATTTACATTACAACTGTGCTTCGACTGTATTTAGTACATTTGGAAAAAATATTAATAAAACATGTGAAGCTAATAGATAGATAAAAAGGAGAAGTGAATACATTACAAGCCAACCATTCCTTAATAACTAATACATTTTTAATTGCAATTTTCTGAAATGCAGGAAACACTCCCCCCTGTGCACACATTTTTTTCTCTGAGAATATGTAAATGAATGAAAAAAAAGAGAGATTAAAAGCAAAATAATTTATCTTTCTTAGTTTAAAATTACCACATTATGAACCTATCTTCACATATTGCTTTAATCACCGTTTTGCTTTGGATTGCAAAGACCTGCACAACAAATTAAAAGCAGCATTTATCCGCATGAACTAAATATAGTATATCTCTTTAGCAGTGTGTTCAACTACATGTACAAGCATGTGATATTGAACTTTTTTGGGCTTAAATCTAAAATTTTATTGCTTGAGAAATACTTTTATTTCAATTTCAAGCATAAAGCAACTAGAATTTAAATACTTTCAGCTAAAAGATGATGTATGAATTACCTAATTTAAACTTTTAAACTAATTTTATCATTGGTTTTCATTTTCGTGGAAATGCACATTTTCTCTAATGTACATTTCAGGGACATATACTTATTGTGTTTTGAATAATAAAACAAACTATCAGTATATTTAACAAGAATATTAGAATAGTTTAAAATTTGTTTTAATTAATCTCCTTCCTCAGTTTGTTGTAAAATTGTTATTAGCAAAGCAATAGCTATTTTTTGTTAATATCTGTACAATATTAATCTGTACATTGTCTTCTCTACAGTTTTTGATGAACAATAATGCAAAAATTGGAATTATTACACTTTATTTTCAAAGAAATTGTCAATAATAATTTGGATTAAAATGTCTTTTCCTTGCTTTTCAAAGATTGAAAAAAAATTTTACAGAATGGTTTATGACAAAAAAAATAGCTAAAAATAGAGAAAAACAAAGAAATAATCCCATTTGTTTCTGTGAAATAAGCAAAAAAAAAAAACAAAACCAAAAAAAAACAAAACCAAAAAAACAAACCCACACAAAAGATAAAATTCCCTTCTGTTCACATTCCATACTCTACAGTAGTGCTCTTAAAACTACTCTGTAGCACCTTGTGTCACTGGAATTTGTCCTAACACAGGCAGGAGGATGTTGCCAGTGGAGCAATGGATCCAGGTTGCAAAAAATCTCACTTATTTTATTAGCTTTGCCATTAGTCTAATAATTACTTAGAACCCATAACTCCATCCTCTGTCTCTCTGTTTCACTAGCTTAGAGCAGACTTATCTTATCTTGCATTACTTAGGACTTGATATCACTGAGGAATTCTGGAGAGTGAGGTACAAGGACAGAAAGGGAAGAATAATATAGCATTTACCCTGCAAGTCTGTCTCTGACTGGCAGTACTGGAGGGTGTCTAAGAAGGGCACACAACCTTGGTCCCTTTCTGCCCCCCACTGATATTTAAACTCCAGAGCACCTTTGATCATTTGGCATTGCAAGGACTATCCCCTTCTACTTCTTTTACCATCTATTTATGGAGGTATTGTGAACAATTTGTCTCATCTCCTCTATCCTGCTGATACTGTCTGATGCTATGATCCCTCTGACAGGAATCCCCAGAAGTTCCCTGACCCCAATATGGAAAAGTACTGTATTTCATTTGTTTTGAACTGATTATCTACTAGTTGTATTGTTTCACTCTAATTACACCATTGCAAGTTTTGATGGAAGCCAGTTCTGCACAAGCAATATGCAGCACATTCAAGTTTTGAAAATCTTAATTAGGTGCCCCTTCAGTCTTCTTTCCAGACAGAAGATACACAAATGCTACTTTTATTCTCTCCTGTTAAGGGAGTTTTTCCACATTCTTGCTCATTATATTTGCCCTTCTCTACATTTTCTTTAGCTACACTGTATCTTTCCAGAGGTGCCAGGAACAAAAGTAAAAGTACAGACAGTGCTTGTAGCTTGTAAGGTTTTCATTCAATGTCAAAAGGATACTTGCAGTCTTGTTTTCAGCAGTGTCATACAGATAATTAGCAAAACCATATGAAAAATATATAGGACTTCCACATTGGTGTTTTCAGCCCTGGGATCTCAGGCCAAACATGATATTTATATTGCCGGAGTCCTTGATCCCCAGAACTGAAAGGGGCACACTGTAATTCATTTAGGAGAGCTGCAGAACAAAATGTAAAATGCCAGGCAGGCTGACTTAAAACCAGAGCATAAACCCGTTCACAGAGATGGATATCTGAGAAAGAATACCCACAAAGTATGAAGCAGAGATATTTGAGTGCTAAGGGCTGTGTGAAACCACATGGTACCACACTGGTACCTGTGTTTAGGTGTGGCTACCTCTCCTGCAATTACACTCCCCAAAGGATGCTTGGAATATTTTTTTTCAAGGCTTATCAGCTGCAAAGCTGCATTTTAAAGAGGCTCAAATTTTATTCTTAAGTGAAGAGACTCACAGGTGACACAATCCCCAAAACAGAGGTCATGCATAAATTTCAGTTCCCTGTTTACATTGTCATTCACCTGAACATACATGGAAACACAGTCACAAAGATGCAAAACTTGAGAGTCCCCAACAGTATGGAAAATCAATTAAATAATTTTTTTTCCCAGCAAGAAAAGCATTTTGCCTTTTTTCAGCATAAGGATAATTGAACTAAATCTAGTTTGACACATTGCTGCTCACTGTAAGTTTTCACTATCTTCAGATGGTGCTTGGTATAAGATATATGTTTCAGATATAAATTTTCAGAAATGCCATTCTTTTTCCTGTGTTCAGAAAAAAATAAATCAAAATATCATGACTTTTATGAAGCATAGACAGTAAAAGATGCCCTTTGAGTCTCTTGTTATTTCTTTTGAGTTAATAACTGAACATTTTGAGAAATTTCTCTTTAAAAAAAGCTAAAAAACAACCAATAGTTTCCAAAGAAATCAGGATGTTTTAGAACTAAAAAAACTTTTAAATTATTAAGAATCTGAACTTTGTTTTGTCAGTACACTACATGATTTCAAAAAAAGAGAATATCAAGATTAAGGATATTAAAATTAGTTCCTAGTATTATCTTATTTTGAAATTATCTTTCAAAGAAAAAAAAAATCTACATGAATGTTTCCTTGTTTAAAATCACAGTTGTTTATTGTCTGCTAATTATCCAGTATCCTCTACTGTTAGAGAGATCACAGATTCTCACATTTGTATAGTGACAAGGCTTTTTAAAAAATTTGTAATTATACAGATACTAGGGGAATCTATCATTGAGAATTGTTTAGTTGCTACACAGTTACATTGGGTGTTTATCTGAGATTTGCACTGGCAGATGGTAAACCTAATAAAAACTACGTGTCCCCTTCCCTTCCCTTCCCTTCCCTTCCCTTCCCTTCCCTTCCCTTCCCTTCCCTTCCCTTCCCTTCCCTTCCCTTCCCTTCCCTTCCCTTCCCTTCCCTTCCCTTCCCTTCCCTTCCCTTCCCTTCCCTTCCCTTCCCTTCCCTTCCCTTCCCTTCCCTTCCCTTCCCTTCCCTTCCCTTCCCTTCCCTTCCCTTCCCTTCCCTTCCCTTCCCTTCCTTCCCTTCCCTTCCCTTCCCTTCCCTTCCCTTCCCTTCCCTTCCCTTCCCTTCCCTTCCCTTCCCTTCCCGACTCCATGAGACAGCTGATTTACAGGGTTAGTGTCACAACAAAGAGCACCATGGCTACATGAGAGTAGAAATCTGAGCCTGTATGAGGAACAGCTAACCACAAGCATCCAGCCCAGACAAACAAGGAAAACTCTCCAAGATAATTTGGTCTAAGTCTAAGCATGCTAGTGGCTAGTGGCTAGTGGCTAGTGGCTAGCATTACCATCATGAGATGATAATGATCATGGTCTTGGGAAAAAACTTCTCACGACTCAAATTATTATTCAGTCATTATTCTAGAGTTCCAATTCAACAGGACTTAAAACTATTACACTGAATAGAAAGAAACAATTGAAAATTCAAAAATTGATTTTTCCGCCATATGAGTGTAAGGCAAAAAAATTAACCAGGTGACAACAATAAGGAACTCAAATACAACTATTACAGAATATGAACCATGAGATATCCTATTGCAGAAGAAAATATTAAGCTCAAGATTCTAGTAATTAGTATGAAGTTAATGTTTGGAAAAATTTTTCCTGATGCAAAATAAAAAAACAAACCCAACCTTATGTCCCAACAACTTTATAGATTCCATATACTTCTTTTCTTTTCTAGAATGAAAAGACATAAGATTAAAGAGTATATTCAGTCTTAGAAACCAAGAAAATGTTATGTAGAGACCTTTTTTTTTTTTTGTTTCAGCTTTTCATTTATACTAATGACAATGCAACAGTCAGATTCTTAAACCTGTGTTTAAATGTTAGACTAAATGGGCTAATTTGCAGAACTCAAAAAATATTAAGCAAGATTTGTTTTCATGATTTTCAGAAACCTGCCAAAAGACTTTAATTTCTGTAGTAATAAAGAGCATCTTTACAAAGTGGAAGGCTGAAATACACCCTCTCTCTCTTAATTGCAAAACTCTGCATTTAGACCTTTACCTTAGGGACTAGTAAGTGAAAGAAATCCTGCACTAGCTATTTCATGTAGACTGAAGCGTACAGAATGTTTCACTGTCTTCTTGAATTCTTTACCCTTACTGCCTTCTATATGATCTCATGCTCTTCCTCTTTTTGGGGAGGGTGTGTGTGTGTGACAGGGAGAGTGCTGGGCACATGTGTTACTATAGCAACTGCTATCAGTTGCAGGACCGAAGATCAGTGATGAAGTCCAAACCTGACTTTTTGGCTCTCCAGCCTGGCTGTATTCAAAGCTCTGAGGTTGTTCACAGCCATTTCTAATCATTTCTGTCACTGTATTCTCCAGAGGCTCAATGGATGACCTAAAGGAGGGCCACCTGACATAGTGCCAAGATATTTCCCTTCACAGTCCTGTCTCATCAGTTGTGCTGGTTCATCACTACAGAATAGATCAGCCACTGAATTACAAGTGCTAAAGACATTAAGTATTAGAATGCTAATTATTCTATTTCTAGCTTTGCCTGAAATTTCCTGTGTTTGATGAGAATGGCATGAAGGATTATGTGCTTAGTACATTTCTGTTGAGGATGGAGGAGACCTTCATACACAGAAAGATTCTATTTTTAATTTTTTAATGTTGAAATATTTTGCAGATAATCTCAGGTGATAGTATAGGATGGAATGGAATGGAATGGAATGGAATAGAATAGAATAGAATAGAATAGAATAGAATAGAATAGAATAGAATAGAACAGAACAGAACAGAACAGAACAGAACAGAACAGAACAGAATAGAATAGAATAGAATAGAATAGAATAGAATAGAATAGAATAGAATAGAATAGAATAGAATAGAATAGAACAGAACTTCTTTTCTTAAGTGAAAAGAGCACAAAGAGCTCCTCTGCTATGACTAGAGATTTTTCTGTAAGGGGTTACTTGTAGGCTACAGCCAGCACTTTATAATTTTCCTTGCCAGAGTGGACTGGAGCATGCTGCATGCTGGTTTCTGACACCGACCATAAGAAACTATTCTGCTTGACTTTAAATTCTAAGGAGAGCTAATACTATCCCCAAATCTGCCCTGGTTTTGGGAATAGAAAGATGGAATTTCTCCACAATGGCTCAAAAGCTGCCACTGCTGCAAGCATTCTTGAAATTTTGCCAATTGTTGGCTATTTTCGTTGGTTGATCTTGTCAGCACTTCCAGTTTGGAAACACTGAAGACAAAAGCTACTTGCTCCTGAAAAGACTGGTAGAAAATGCTGTCTTCTCTTTCCACTGTTTCCACTAAAACTGACTTTCACTTGACACTGATGTTAATACATTCCTGAGAAATCAGCCTTCTGGAAATCAGAGAGATTGAGCAGCTAAATCACATCTCAGATAAGGAGGAATAAAATTCAAGGAGAAAGCTTAAAATTTGGGTTTCAAGAAGAATTTGAGAGGCAGAATGCTTGAATTTTGGACTGAATGATTTTTCATCTAATGGATATTTTAACAGATGCACTTGGTTCAATAGAGTCCTCTGGATATCAGCATTAATACTAAATTATTCCATTATGGTCAGTACGATTGTAATGAATGCATGAATCATTAATGTCAATATTTCTTCTATAGTTTCTTCCAGCAGTAGTTGGGTATTTCTGAGCTAATGCAATCCCAGTACAACTGGTACTCCAAAAAGATACAGGAACATATAGAACAGTTCATGCAGGAACAAATGCAGAAAAAGGGTCTTAAGATGTTTGCAGTGATAAAGAATAAATTTTATTGATGTAGACTAAAAGTTTTCGACTGAATTAACCCAGCTGAAAGATAAATACCTCAGTGCAGCAAACATCTGAGAAAAGGAGTTGTAAAAAATAAAAGACTATCCTGGAACAAAAATACTTTATATAAACTGATAATGAATGTATTTATTGGATTCTTCTAAATATCCAATAAATAAAATTTTTATATTACTTTCCAAATCACATGGAGAGGGCAAGAAAGTAACCCACTTTGACATAGTTTTGGATGATTATAATTAGACAATTACAGAGTAATTATTTACAATAGCTGAGGATGACACTTTATGGTACAAGCTTTACCTTCAAGGCCAATTTTTGTGAAGTCAATGTACTATCTTGTCTTATTTTGTTCTCTCTGGGGAAAAAAAACCCCAACAAACCAAAACAACTCTCCCTCCCCCTCTCCACACTATAAAAATACATATATATTAAAGAAGTAACTTGCACAAAGGAAGCCACCATCCTATCCTATTGTGCATCTCACCCAAAGGACGCACATTTCTACATGGGCTCAGCACTGGATGCTTGGGAAAAGGAGATTTCTGGACTGGGAGCAAATTGAACCTGGGCTGAATAAAGGAGCACCAATCCTGGTAGCATAGCAGTGCTGCAGCTGGGTCTTCCTGCATCTCTCCTGCATTCCTCCATGACAAACCTACTTCTCACTCCAATAAATCTAAATGAGCAATTAGGTAATATATAGAATATATATATTATCCTTCTATCATTCCTATCTACTCCCTATCTTTCTTATCTTTTCTCCTATCAAAGAGTCAATTATTTCTATCCATAACCCAGCTAAACTACTTTCCCTTTTAAATTCATAAGAAAACAATTATTTAACCTGCCCATCCATAGGCTTTGTCCTGGCTCTAACATTAATTTCATCTTTGGTATCTTGCCAGCCTAATCCACATCAGCACATTTTTCAGTTGCTTTTGCTGTTGGTCGTGGTGCTCTCATTTCCATATGAGTGAACTGCTTTATTAAGTCTTTGTATTTTTATTTGCTAAGAGATTTAATTGCTGTGTATGTGTCAATAGTATTTTACAGCTGTTTACAGTAATTATATCTAATTTAATTGCTTCATTTAAGGGCTTCCAGGGCAATGAGTGATGGTTAGTAACAGAAAATTTTTGAAAAGTTGGAGTATATACTGGTTGTTCTTATTAAAGATATTCCAAGAAGCAAATTTAAGTGTTGCCTGGAAGCAAAATGAAGACAAATACATTATTGAGGTGTATTGTATGTGGGGGAGGGTGTCCTACACTTGACACACAATGTGGGTTGTCTGTGATGGAAACTGATGAAAACACAGGAAAACATGTCTCATTTTTCAGGCCTTTCAATTTACACAGTTCTTGAAAGAACAGAAACAACATATGCCTGTGCTTTTGTATCCTGCAGCACACAGTAGTACTCTTGTAAAGAATTAACAAGTGGAAGCCTTTTACACTCTCTACTGGACAAAATTCTCTTCTTGAGGAGGAATAGCAGCTTTTAAAAGGGCATAGTCATGAGTACTACAGTGGGAATAGAAGTAATGGAAAAAGAGTATGGGGAATAAAGCTGGTGCCAAGAAATAGCAGAAATTAAAACAGGGAAATTGAACACTGTAAGGCTTACCTAAGTGAATACCTGCCTTCTAGCTGCTGGAAAGTAATATTTCTCTTTCCACTTTGTGACCGATAATTGATTATTAAAGGTGGTGTAATATTTTTCAGTTATATTTTGCTTTAACTGCACTGCAGGCCATCATCATGTAAAGAAATAATTTTTTCTCAAAGCCCAAGATGCTGCAAATAATTACTTTAATAGTAATTGAATTATGTCTTATAATCAGTATCATGTAATAATTATATTTGAAAATGCACTAGTAAGGATATCTAAGCTTGTAATTCTACTTAAAGTGATACATGCTTCAATTACATGTCAACTGAAATTAGTGCTAAACCTAATGGAAACTGTACATGCTAGTCCTCAGGCTCTTTCTAAACTCTCAGTGAGACTTGTAATCCATTGAGTATGACACTAGCATCCATAATGTTGCCATTATGGATACACATTACATTTATATATACAATAGGCATCTTTCACATGCATGTTACAGCACAGAAGCTCAACACTCCTATGTATAATACCATTGCAGAAATCTGACAAAAGATGTTACTAATTGTCTTGACCCAAGTGGTTATGTTAATTAACATGCATCTTGATATATAACTGACATGAAAGAATCTCTTTGCAAAACCTGACATCTAGAAAATAGGTCAAAAAAGATCATAGCACATCTACAATTTGGAGCTCGTGAGCATAATTCAAATTCTAATGTATACAACAAAAATGAAGGGTGGTGGGAAACATATTTTCTGAAATTGGTTAAAGACCATAGAGGTAAATAATCTGACGCATATTTGTACTTTCTATTTTAATTTCATGGCAGAAGAAACAAGGATAATATGCAAAAAACCCGTCACAAATCTACTAATTGTTACTAAAAGTATCCCAAAAGAGAAAAGGGAACCAAGTAGAGAAGATGACTGGCATAGTATGTCCAAATTTCTTCATGACTAGTTTGAAATGCATTATTCATATATCAAATAGTGATTGAAAAGTTCAAAAAATTACACAAAAAATGCACATGTAAGTATTTTGAGGAGCACTTTTATTTATTTTATTTTAAACACACTTAAGCTGCCAGGCATTTTTTCTGAAGATTTTCTGGATCTAATCTTGTTCTGCTGTCCATATTTATGATACCAATATTCTGGGATAAATTAGCAAACTCATTCTGTATGCAGCCTTGACTGTGATGTCAGAAATACAATTGTGTGTAATAACAGAGTTTTAAAATCCCATCTGCAGGTAAATGGATAGGTATTATGTTTGCACTTCACAGTGTGGTTTTCTGTATTTTCTATGTGAATGTGTCATAAAATAATCAGGCTTTAATAAACACACCTCTTGAAATAAGAGGTAATTTTACAAACACCATATGATTGTAATGAATATTCTTCTGCCATAAAGATAAGTAGGACTTTTGACATTACCAATGTGGAAAAGGATATACCTCATGTGTTTTGTCCAATTTTTCCTGATATTTCATATGCAAATTCAGTGGGGGGAAATGTACAGAAAGAGCAACCTTTCTTTGGAGATTTCAGTGGAATAAGGTTGACATAATCTTTATTTTTATTTTGGAAAAAGGAAATACAGCCTTCTCTTTACATAAGTGATTACTGTAACCCAGTGAACATGACCTTATTATATTCTTCTCATAGTTAATAAGAATACTGATAGCTTTCTTATTTTTATCTTGGCTTTATTTTCTCTTTCTTATTGTAGAGGTAAATTATTATAAAGGTAAATTATTGCAAAGATTGTACATCAAGGGAATAACAAGGGTGGCCTAATATCTAGTGTAGCTACAATGCAGCTGAGTCATTGTGACACAAAGAGCCAGAAGAGTGAAACGAGAGAAAAAATTTAAAAGGCCACAATCTGTTTCCTAGCCCACATCTATTGTGACTAAAAAGAAGTGAAGGCAAATGCCAGCCTTGTCCTGAGAAAAGTAATCATGTAATGATTATCTAGTCAAAACTCCCACTTCTCTAGTTAAGTTTGTTTTGAGACTAACACCAAAACAGGCCATTATGCAATGTGGGATAGTGCTTGAGAGTTGCTTGCTTTCTTCCTAGTTTGAAAGGTTCTGGTACTTGTAGAGGTCAGCATTAAAAAACATAGTATATATTTTAGGTATGGCTAAAACAGACTTTATAAATGTGCTAACTCTTATGTTTCAGGTTGACAGAATTGCAATTTTTTACTCCCTTGTCAAAGTGAGTGGTGAGAAGCCATAATTTTCATTAGTTACATAAAGTTCTGCTGACAGTTTTGGGGATTCCTGCTTTTTGAAAACTTCTTTCTAATATTAATGCAGCAGTTTACTGGGTGTCAGTGTATATTTTAAGCATCTGCAGAAGAACAAAAGGAAATGAATTCCTGAAAGATTGAGCTATTTTTTTACTGGTTTTCAGTCTGGGATCTAGGTCCAATTTCTTCCTCTGACTGAAGCAATTTACACTGTACCCAGAAGAGTGCCCTCACTGTGAGGACATTCAGCCTTTTTGGCTAAGATTTGTCAAATTATCTTGTTAAAGCTAATCCAACTCACACAGGAGAATCCTCCTTTCTGATTAACACATGGTAGCTGTATCACCTGCATTAAGCAAGCTAAGACAGCACTACAGTGAAAGAAATGGGTCTCACTTTCTCCATCTTTTATGGAGTGTGGCAAGGTAACATAAAACCAGCTTCCTAGACCAAAATACTTATTTTGTACTGCAACACATTACCACCAGGGCAGAGGGTTGTGTCAGCTGCAGTGTTAATATCTGTTTTAAAGCAGAGAAGTGTTTAGGTATAATGTACTTAGAGAATAAGTGTCAGAATCTCCTTGTGATGCTAGCTTTGGGCAGTCTTTTTGGATCTGTAATATCACTGAATGATTATGTATTTTGTACAACATAAAGAAGGTTTGGGATTAGGAAATACAGAAGTAGATGATAAGACTCAGATCAGTGAAACCTAAATACATTTAGATCCACTGAATGCTTCAAGGGGATTCTATAATGATGATTCACATCTCCTCACCTCATCCAAAACTAGTGAAGGTTATGAATCTGTGCAGTTTTGTGAAGAGAGGCATTCATGAAGTTATTCTTGTTTATCCTTAAAATTGAATTAATTCTCAGTCAACTCCATTATATATGTCATTAGAGTTCACTCAAATTTGTATTTTTGTAAGGCTCAGATTATGTATTTCCAACTTCTTTTATGTTTCAATATGGAAACTGTCTTCTAAGGATCCTGCCATAAACAACACTCCCAGATCATGAAATTGGATAAAACTTTTGAGATTTGCATAACTGTTCGGTAATTTTCAAGATGTATTTCCAAAGAGTCTTTCAACACGTTTTAATAGACTCAGATTTTTCATTCAGAAGAAAGGAATATAATTAAGATGTTAAAACTTGAGAAATACTTGATTCTGAAACTAAACATTAACTAGTATAAAGTAACCAGAAATTATGAAAATAAACTGTGTTAAATGCCTTGCTAGAAACATTCAAACTCCCTTTTTTATTGTTAAATTCTTTCAACAGTTGTGATTAATGATTATTCATGTTGTATTGACAGACTGAGGAAGTTATACATATTTTCTGAGATGCAGTTTGAATGTTCCCAATTTAAAAATAAAAATAAAACAGATTTAACCTAAAATAATGTACCATTAAATTATAAAAGTAAAACTTTACATAGAATAACAAACACTAATTCCCATGATTTTATGAATCTGCATTTTTTTTTGTTTTGTTCTTAAGTAATGGTCTCATTCTATTTAAACAACTCAGTGAAAAGCCTTAAAAACAACAATGCTTTCAAACTTAAAAAATTAAGAATGAACTTAGGTTTATCATCTTCTGTGTAGCATGGGAATTTTTTAAAAATTATACCTATACTTGCTTAGGTTTGCTGCACATATGTGGGATTAATTATATGTTTAAGTGCCTTGTTGAACAAACGTCCATTTCTTGTTAAAATCAGGTGCTTAAGTGGATGGCCATAAATAGGATTTAGTAACTTGATAGTTCATTAAAGTATGAATGTAGTATGATTATTTTTATATAAAACATTTCCCTTCAGACTACCAGCTCTGGTGATTCACAAACTGAGTTGTCCAGTTAGTCATACAGTTTCCTGTTTCACACACAGAATAAATTTACCTCAAAAATTTCTTCTCTGGATTCTAAGTAGTTATAATATAAACAGATGAGAGAGTATATTTGTCTTCAGGAAAGCAGGAAATTGAGGATATTGAGCTCCAACACCAACAGCAAAAAACATGAAATTGTGCATCATCTCACACAAACAAAACTAAGTTTATGGTACTCAAGAGAAAATCAGTGACAAAACCCATTTAAAAAAATAAAGGATGTGACTTTCACTTGTTGCCCATTTATTCAGAAAAGTGCCAGTAGGTGTTCTTTTCAGCTTGCCTGCAAGGGAGATGAAAGGCTCCTCAGATTAATTACTGTTCAGTTGTGACAGGCTTGGGAGACAGTTTCTGTTCCAGAGCCTAACTTTTCTTTTCTATTTTTTTTATTTATTTTTTAAAATTTATTTTTTGGTTTTTTTTTTTTTTTTGTTTAATGGTGGTTTTCCTTTATTTCTATCTGATCTCTAGCTCACCACTGTGGGATGAAAAGACAAGCTTTCTGTACACTGCCCAGACTGCCACAAATGTTATCTTGGTGGTAGCCCATGATTAAATATAGGGTTTGTTTTCTTCAGCATTTGTATTGCTATTTGTAGAAGGCCCTCTGGTGAATGGAGAAAGCCCAAAATCTTTCCCAAAGCACCTTGACGTGCAGTGAAATATTGGTATTTGAATTAGACCCTAATCAGGAGCAGCAGAGAAAGTGACGTGTTTCTGAGCTGCCTTTTTTTGTAGCCAATTACTCCAGGCTCCTAGTGTTCATGTCTTCCATGTACTTACTTTAATTAGCACTTTATTAGTTTGGCTTCAGAGAGATGGTACTGGAGGAAACTTTCCTGATGCTGCCAAATGGTCACAAGCAGGAGGTGATTAAATTTAGTCCTAAGCAATAGGCATCTGCATGAATTCTTTGAATCTCAGTGTGCTTTAAAATGATGTGCTCCCAATAATTTATGCCCAGAGGGATGTACTGTCAGTAAACAAGAGTGAAAAACTGTCTCACAGTATTAGCACTGTCTATATGCTATTCATTTAGATCTATTTTAATAATAGGATTGTTGACTCCTCCCCATTAAGATCAAGTTGATTTATGTTAATGACAAAAGAAATATGCAATGCAAGGGCCTAATTTTTGTTAGATTGGAAAGGGGAAAAAAACCAGCACTTTCTGTTCAATAGAATTCTTTTTTATTGCTTGCATTATGAGTAGGTCTGTTGTCTTCATTTTACAGCTATTGACCCCAATATTGTCTTCAGAGACAATTATTAAAGAAGACTGTGCTAGTCAAAACAGCAAAAGAATTGAATAAACACAGATGATTTAAGAGAACACAGACAAGGATGTTTTCTCTACTTCTTGAAAAATGGTAAATTCAGAAGAATATGAAGTTGTAAATCCCATGGCTTTTGTTAAAGTGCAAATGATAGCAATGTCAATGAAATTTTTTTGTGTTAATTAAAGGCTAGAGGGCTGGTTAATCTCTTTAGCCCATCACATTCCAGCTGTGTGGAATGTCTCCAAGGGCAGGGGGCAAGGAATGAAGGCTGTCTGAGGGCACATGGAGATAAAGCACACGTAGGATAGTTCTTAAATAATATTACCTTCATTCTACTTCTAAGTGACTGATATCAACCAGGTGAATTTGTTTGGATTTTGTTGCGGTTTTTGGGTTTTTTTTTAGATCACCAAACCATGTCAGCAGGTCTATGCCCAGGCAAAGCAGACCTTCTCCTGGGAGTAAGAGTCTGAGTTTCAGGGTTTCTGGGTGGCACTTACTGACAACTTCTTCCCTTGTGACTATTGCTCCACATCTTCCCTCACTGGAGGTGTAGTGTGGAGGATGCACAGCAGGACCTAGTTGCAGGACCTAGTATTCTAGTTGCTGGAATACTATTTTGTCAGTTTACTTAAATTTTTAAATGCGACTGTAAAAGTTATTGAACATGCTCACCTCATCTAATTGCAGTATTGCTCATGAATAAGTGACTCATGTCTGCCAGTTCATGAGTATGAGTTCTGGCTGAAGTCATTGAAAAGATGATGACTTGCCAACAATTTACAAGAGCTGTCTGAGGGTTCATAGTTATACTATGGCCTAACTGATTTAAACCAAAGAAAAAGCTAAAGGAATGCAACGGCAGTCAATTTCAATCACTTGTTTTCTTAATTCATAGCTAAAATAATTTTTTATTAGAGCTAATGAAATCCATAAATGAATTAAGAAATTGATTCACTATCCTGTACATAAGTAGTGTTCATGAATTCAATAGACTCATTTGTGCTTTTTAAGAAGAATGTCCAACACAGAGGTCAGCAACCTGTTCTGACATACACTTTAGACAGTCATTTGTTTCTGTGCTGAGGGAGTACAAAATACAGTGGATGTTTAACCTAAGGACACAGTCCTGTGTTTCTTTATAAAAACCTCTTGATTGTAAAGGAAGTGATTAATGAAGAATTGTATCTTAATGCGAGCCAATAACATTTTATTCTTTGTAGACAACATCTTAGAAAGAATAGGAAAACAAAGACTGATGTCAAAACTGCCAGAAGATGCTGCCAGGTTGTATCATATCCATTAAAAAGAAATCTTCTTTTCTCCAAGATGGTATATTTTTGTGAGATTCCACAAAAAGTACAGCAAAAATTCTAAACATCTTAGTTTTTATATCAGTCAATATTATTTTTGAAAAAAATCTCAAACCTGAGTGTTTTTCCACTTTTTCTGCTATCAGTGCCATATAATGAATGAATTCAGAGACTTCTGTTGCCACGTCATGTGTTTTCAGCTGGCAGGTGGCAGAACGTCCCTGGAAATGAGCAGGGAGTAACATTTGGCTTCATTCATCAAGACCACCCATAGCACTGTGACTTGCTGAGGTTTGACAGAATCACTAATACACTCCAGATAAAAAAAGTTGGTGCTGTCAGTACTGCTCTCATGTCTCATAAGCAGCACTGTTGCACTGTGCATGACTAGATCCACAAACAAATTTGTGCAAAGCAGAAATGGATAGTTTCTGCACCCTCTCTGGTGTTTTTAAAGCCCTACAGTGTTTAATCTCTTTGAATTGCAGGTGGTTGGTTTAGAATTGACACTGTTTGCTATACTATAGCTCCTCCCGAGCCCTGAAAAGGAAACCAAGCACAAACCTATACACCCTTCAGAAGGTCTAGGTGGGTTCTGCAGCAAACTTCCCCTACAAAAAATTGAGGTGAAATTGTCTTGTGTTGTATTGACTGTGTTACATGCAAGAAATCTGTGAATGCACACAAGGAAGAAAATCAACAGATATGTTTAGAAGGTATGAAAGAACTGGATTCTGACTACTAAAGAAATGCTTTTTCTCTTTTCAGTAACTCCTATATTATACACTTTATTACTTCAGTTTACAATGTTAGTCTTTACACTTTATATTCAACACAGCAAACACTTAACTTTCTAGATAATCCTTTGTCTATCTTCTGTCTAGCTGTCATTTTCATTTTAAAATTCTTTCCTTAAATCAGCTTCTGCCATTTCTCTAACACATGCAGAAAATATTTCATTTATTGGTGAAATACATCTAATTCTAGGGGCAAATAGAGACAAATAATACAGAATACCAGTAATATCTCTAGCACAAGAGGAGAATGACTTTTTTGTATTCAAAATAATGGGATAATCGTTATTCTTCATTCTTAAACCTGCTGGAATTTTTCCAAGATACAAGTTACTTGGCATGAAAGACAGCAGCTAAAGAAGTTGTCATGGATCAAGCATCTGTAACTGAATAGGACAGAATATAATAGTTTTATGTATTAACATGAGTCCCCAAATGTTTTTAAATACTTAGTCTTTTCTAGATAAGATTTCAGTGTGTTAATATTTGTGAGTAGCAGGAAAAAATATAAGTGAGAAAATACTTCTTATAATGGAAATGAGTAGTTGGTCAGAATAGATATTAGAGGCTTTGTCTTTCTGATTTGTGTGATTTTGAATTTAGTCTTGTTTGATTTTTTCCTCTTTTAAGAAAGATATTAATAAATTACATGAAATTAAAATATATCAACTAATATTTCCTTAGCTAGTCAAAATCTGGCATAAACAGTATAGAATATTACATGATATTTAAAATTCTTTAGCTCCCTGAAATAATTTTCTGCCCATATTTGAAATTAAGAATGATCTAGATTGCAATATGACTTTGTAATCTTCTTAAGTAACAACATCAAGTACTTACACAAGACAAAGGGACAATACTACACCAAAAATACTTGATTATAAAGTTCAAAGCAAGAATTCTATAAAGTAACATATTGCTATATATATAGATATATATAATATTTTTATCTGCTTGACTAAAAAATAGGATTTTTTATTATTTATTCTATATGCATAATTTTAATGCAATTATCATATTTATCTTGCCCAAAGGGGAGAATGAGCAGGAGTGAACAAATGAAGTACTTACTGTACTGTGTGGATTAACTATAGCTGCTTCTTCTGAGAGTTAAAAGTTATTTGCTTAAAATCAGAATAGAAACTGAGAAATTAAATTCAGAAATAGCTTCTAGAGTTTTTAGTCTTACCACCATATGCCTCGTAGCCCTTTAAAAAAGTTTTCCTTTCGGAAAATGGAAAAGCAATGAGAATCTGTTGCTGCTTGTATTTAAAATAAGAAATGTAATCTAATTTTTTGCCATTAAAACCAGGATTTTTGTAAATTCAAATATTTTAATTATATTTTAATATGATGAAAAGTAATGAAAAATAATGGATCTGTTTAATAATTCCTGTAATAAGAAAATTTGTATTTCTTTCTAGTTGAATGAATTTTTGTTTCTTTCTCATAAAACTAATATTAGAAACAGAATAAGAATTTATTTCAGTTTGTCACTAGAGCCATGTTTGACTAAAAAAAGAACATGATCCTGGGGATTCCAGAATATGAATAACTGGTGTCTGTCAGAAAGCATGAATAATGACATTTAATTTTTGAATACTTTCCCCACAAAATTATTTAGGATTTACAATATTAAATAATATAGCAATAAGTCATTGTGATGACTAGATTTTAATATATATCAAAAGACATAAAAAAGTTCATTATTAATAAACTTTTCTAGAAGATACAATCAATTTTAATGTGCAATCTCTTTTTTTTTTCAGCTTATGAAATAGGTCCACTAATAAGAAAGGAAACATGGAACCTTTATGTGTGAACTCAATAAATGAATGCCTAATTTATAACCTTCTTTGAAAATTTGTGTTTTTTCCAATGTTATTTTTTAATTTTCATTTACTCTTTTATCAAGCTGGTGTCTCGTTATGACATTAAAGCTTGACTGACTCTCCAAATCCTTTCTTTGGGGATATATCTTTGTCTGCTTCATTTAGAGACTAAGTTCACCACATAGTTCCTCACTAGGTAACAAGAAAGAGAAATAATGAAAGAAGCCATGTGCAGTCAGCAAGTACAGAAGATAAAGCATCACCATCTGGAAATGAGGCACCTCAGTGCACCCCAAAATAATCCACATCTTCGCTTTCAAGTAAAACCCTTACATACATGAAAATTAAGAAGGAAAAGAAAGCTCATAGCAGCTGGCAAGTGGCATTGACTAAAGTGAGAAGCAAGTGGCAATGACCAGAGATTTTAGAAGACAGAAAAAACATGGTCATCATCTTTCAGGAAGGCAAAAAGAATATTAAATGGCAGTCTTAAAAAAATACAAAGACAAATGTCAAAAGAACTGCGAGAAAACCTCATCTCATTCAAATAGGATTTTCCCTGAATTTTGTAGAAAACAATGTTATCTGTATAATATTGAGTTGGAAACTTCCTTTTTGTTGGAATTGTCTTCAAAAAGCAGCGATGCAGAAGCAGAATAACTTTTATATCAGGTTCTGGAAGGGCAAAGACACAAAAGAAAGGAGGAAATATGTAATTAAGATCATTTGGCTAAGGAGTGTAAAGCATGCTGTACAATTACAAACCACACCAGTTTAATACCTAGAGGTTCCAGATGAATTTGCCCACTGCTGTTTCAAGGACTACCCCTTTTTGCATAAAACATTAAAAATCTTGCCTGATTGATCCATGGTCTGTTTAGCATGACTTTAGGGACTGTACATCTGTTTCAGAATGTTTTTCCTACCATAATACATCTGAAAAATTATCTGGAAAATTTATGTTTCCTCCTTCTTCTTTTCCTTCTCTTCTTGCTCCTTTTCATGGGGTGCAGTCCTTATGAATGGACTGCTCCAGTGTGGGTCCCCCAAGAGCTATTATTCCTGCCAGAAAACCTGTTCCTGTGTGAGCTTTACTCCATGGGCTGCAGTCCCTGCCAGGACCCTTCTCCAGGGAGGGTCCTCTATGGATTTAATGAATATTACCCCACAAGAGATATTCACGAAGCTTAGCAACTGCATTTGGTCATGACACTCCAATAACTGCACCATGGACAGGTAGACAGCATGGGCAGTTTGACTGGGTCCTGAAAAATGTATAACTATAAACAAACCTTGTACCAGAGGGATTGTCTGCTGGACTGGGAAGCTTCCCTGAGATTATATACATCTGGAAGTTGCTTTTCTTCCATGCTGAACATTTGGAAGAGGTTACTACTTTCCTTTGTTTTGCTTTCTCTCTTGCTTTCTCCTTTTTCTTTTCTTCCCCCTCAGTCTCATAGGAAGTGTGCCATTAATTTATCAGTTTGGATATATTCACAATAGTTTGTGCATCTGACGTAATTGTGGATGTCCACAGCATGCAGTGCAGTTGAAAGTGTGGGAAGCTCCTGGTACCATTTGAATGAAACATTCCTAGACCTCTTGACTCAAAATTCATGTTAAATTCCCAGACATTCCCTACAGAGAGTCATATATGCCCTTATATTCCATTAAATTCTTTCAGGTTCTAAGAGTAAACAAGACTTCTTTTAAAAGGCATTTGAACTACTAATAGTATCTTTATGTTTCATAATAAAAGATGCGTTATTTTGTGTTAGAATAGCCCTAACCTATTCACAAGAGAAACTTGGCGGAAGTTTAGTTCTTGAATCAAACTAGCTGATTCAAAAGTTTGCAGAAAAGGATATAATGTTCAATGTCTGACTACATTTCAGTTATTTACTTAGATGCCTTGCAATTCTGAACACACGACTCTTTGTGAATTGCAACAAGTTCCAATAAATGATTGAAACATTTGCATTAATTAAAAAACCAAAATTGGTAGTAATATAGGTATTCCACCTGGTGTATCTGTTTTCTTCTCTCCCCCATCTTGTTTCTTTTTCAGATTTTGGCTGGAAAACTAGCAGAGATAAAAATCAGTACATTCATTACTTTCATCAGCTATAGGAAAGGATCTAGCCTTTTCTTAAACATTTATATTTACACATCCAAAATATTTTTCTTTTTAGTTGTCAGAAGTTGGAATAGTTTTGCATTTTTTTTTAATTTCAATTTTATTTTTTTTTAATTAAAAAAAAAAGTCAAAGGTAGCTTGTGAAATGTTTTGGTGAGGGACAAAAGGAAATAACCTAAACAGTGCTCATATTAGTATTTGAGTATCAGTCTTTTACAGACAATATTGCTAATTGTAAAATGATTTAAAATATATCTGTCTCTTGTACAGATCTCTGGTATTTTTTTAGGTGAAATAAATATATTGACACAGCATTTTGTAACTTAATTGTTATTCTTCTTGCTCTGTAAAGTTGTAATATATGGAAAATACTGCAGACTTCTATTCCCTGATGACCTATTGAGTGCATGAAATATTGAGAGTCCTTGGCTTGCATTTTAATAGCTTGCATCTAACCTACATTTGTCAGGCATTTGCTTGTGTAATCAAATTGAATGGTGATGCTTTTAATTGTGACTTAATCAGAGAGGAATAAAATATTGAGCCACTCAATGCCCATTTTTCACACAGAGCTTTACATTTTGTGGATAAAACTAGACTTCTATGTTTCTAAGGTTTGTAATCATTAACAGGCATTTGAAAAATGGTTGGGAGCTACTTGGAGCATCTGAGAAAACAAAATGAAATATTTGGAAGGGCTAGTTATGTATAATGTTAACCTTCCAAGCACAAACAGCTCTTACTTTTGTTTTTAGTACTTTAAAATATATATAACCAAGAGGTGGCAGTAGTCCATCCTGCGTTTACTATATTTTATCACTACAAGTACATGCTTGCCTTTCTTTGATAGTCTCGATTATTTCAAATCAGATACACGAAATATTTTTTAATTTTTCAGTTGCCTGGCATTCTGAGTATTTGATCAAAGTCTCAAAGGTCTCTGTCAGAAGTAGAGAAAAGTAAGTATCTCCTTAAAGGCTTCATGATCTGAAGACAGTGAAACAAAAACAAGTGCTTACAAAGACTGTGTTGGCATGAGTGAGACCTTTGATCCTCATACCCAGTGGGAAGCCACTGAGATTAGTTCAGTTGGTTGGTGTTAATAACACAAAGGTTGTGGGTTTAATTCCCGCCATGGAACATCCACTTCAGAGTTGGACTCAATGATCCGTGTGGGTCCCTTCCACCTCAGAATATTGTGTGATTCTGTGACAGGTTTATCCTGCTCTCCCTAGCTTAAGAGCCCCATATATAATGGTGTGTGGAGCCCTGTGGTGTGATTTCATGCAGTTCTACAGCTTTGTGAGGTCCACGTCCCAAAAAAACCCGCTCAAGTATCAGGGTTAAGAATAGTTTAGAACAGATTATTGCTGGAACTATCCCATAATAGCCACAGCTAAAGGTATGGAAGAGAAACGAAGATGGCCAGCTGATTATAGGGCCTATGCCAGACATAAAGAATGCCTTTTTCTCCTCCTAAAGTTTTCCCTGTAGGGGTTAGTAGATCAGTGTGTGGCTTGAGAGGCAGAAGTTTATTTTCACGTTGGCCCTATTTTTCCTCCACTTCTGCTTTTCAGTGAGTACTTGGCTGAGTGTGAGGAAAGGCTTCACATGGGGAAGCAGCTGGTGTGAAGAGCAGAGCAAAGTTGGCTTAAGTACATGAAAGCTGCCAGAGATCTTTTTTTATCTCATAAAGAAACTCACGTTCCACCAGAGAAACAAGGTGACAGGCTGGACTTTTACCTAAAACACAAAATTCTTCCCTTTGGCATTTGTAAATTGAAGGTTGGATGGAATAAGGATCAGGAATAAGGAATAAGACAGATCTGTCCTCCATTTGAGGATTTTGGAGGATCACAAAACTGTTCCCATGTGCAGGAACCTAAAGACCACAACTGACATTCTCAAAGCACTGTCAAAGACACAGCAGGAACTTCCCATAAAATATGCCACCACAACAGGAACTTGAGATAAGCACAGACAGCAAACAGGACAGAGGTTATTCCAGGTGTAATGGAGGTGAATGTTTGGTTAGCACATCAGACAAAAATTCCCACTGTGCAAAATTTCACAACATATTCAATGTGATAATTTACAATCTTAACCAGAATTAGCTACTTCCCTAGGCTTTCTGTGGTAAAATTAATTTTATCCATATTGTCTGAAATCCATCAAGAAAATGAATGGACTTCTTTCCTCTACCAAGGAAAGGTCTCTGAGGAACAGATGATGCAAGAGCAGCCAGGGCGCTGTCAAAAGAGAGGTAGTTTTACAGTTCCTAAGAAAAAAAGAAGAAGAGATGCTCTTTGCTTACTTATGGGAAAGGTCAGGACAGTCGCACATAGGTCGTTGGGTCTTTTTAAACATTGATCATAGATGATGAAGAAAAAAATCAATAGACCATTAAATAGGAAGGCAGGGTTGAAAGAGGAAATGAAGGGTATGCTAATTCTAGAGACTGGATTTTTTTATAATGGGTTGCACAATACATACAGCTGCAGGTTGCATATATACATGTGTCAATATAAATGCAAATATACATATAAATATAAAATATATATTCAAATCTATATATTTATATGTTCATACATATGTTTACACATATATATATATATATATTTTCAGGTTAGCTAGTGAAAATTATCTGTAAAAAAAGGTTGAAAGGAGAATGTGAACTACAGACCTGCCAGTCTCATCTCAGTGACAGGGAAGGCTCTGGAATAGGTTTTCCTGAGTGCCAAAACAACCCCACCCAGTACTACAGGCTGAGGGAAGGGTGCTTGGAAACCTGCCCAGCAGAAAAGCACCTTGAGGTGCAGGTAACAGGCACCTGGCTTCTATCAGGAATAATGCAGCCAGCAGAACCAGGGAAGTGATTGTCACTCTGTACAAGGGCGTCACTCATCACTGGTGAAGCCACAGCTCAAAATCGGTGTCCAGTTTCTTCATGCCAAGAAAGACATGGAGGTAGTGGAGCATGTCTAGAGAAGGGCAATGAAGCTGAGGAAGGGTCTAGAGAGTGAATCACAGGAGGAGTGGCTGAGGGAGCTGGGGTTGTTTAGCTTGAGAAAAGGAGACTCAGAGGAGACCTTATCACTCTCTTCAAGTCCCTGGAAGGAGGGTGTAGTCAGGTGTGGGTCAGTCTCCTTTCCCAGGCAACCAGCGATTGGACAAGAGGAAATAACTACACCAGAAAAGGTTCTGGTTACAAGTCATGAAGAATTTCTTCGCTTGTGATCAAGGATTGGAATGGGCTGCCTGAGGAAGTGGTGAAATCGCCACCCTGGAAGCATTCAAGAAATGACATGGCACACTGTGCCACTACGGTTTAATTAACATGCTGATGTTAGGTCAAAGGTTGGCCTCAGTCTTGGAGGTCTTTTCCCATCTTAATGATTCTATCATTCTATGATATAGCTCACATTATATTTGGCTTAGCCTGTAAAATGAGAAAAATTAGTGAGTTGGTGCTGGAAGTTAATAGTGGAAGTTATCTGGAACAGTTGCACTTTTCAACAGTTGAATTTTTTTCTGGATAGTCTTAGAAAAAACCACTCGCTCCCTGCACAATTTCGGCAGTGTCTGAGGCATGGGTAAGTTTACTGATTTCTGTGTAGGGCCAGACCAACTCCTTACAGAATGTGATAGTACAATCTGTGACACCTTGGCTCCTGGAGCAGAGGTTTCTACATACAACATGGCAAATGAAGGTTGCATTTGGGCCAGGGGGTACAAAAACCTGTACTGGGAAGACAGATGCAAGTCTTGCACCCTCAACTTCTCCATATATAAACTTAGAGAGAACAGGAACAGCAGGAATAGGGAATAATTACGCTGTGCAAAGCTACTGCAATACAGATTTTCTCCTAACGCTGCCTGCTAGAACCATGAGTTTGCCTTTTCACAGGGAGGGAGTTATGAGAGAAGAGGGTTGTCAGTTCATGACAGTACTGTCTACAGACATGTATTGTTCAAAATCTCACAGTAAGTCAAGATTTAATTTGTTCAGGGTTAGTTTGGTTATTTCACATGGAAATAGGGTTTGCTAAGTTAGGGTTATAAGTTGTGACGTGTGTAATCATAAAGTGATATAAAATCTCCACCTGCAGAAGGTAATCAGTGGTTTATATCTGCTAAATTGTTTCATTTTATCTTTTTTGCAGGGTTGGATTATGGGTCACAGTAGGTGGAGACCAGCTGTGTGATCAAAATATTGTAGCCTTGGCTCGCAGCAGGTTCTTTCTTCCTTTTCTGAGTTTCTGTGGATGGAGATTTATTAGAATTGAAGCTGTTCACAGGATCAGAACCATTAAAGTAGGAATCATGACTTGCACTGTGTAAGTTATTGCAAATAGTTCCCTGTAGAATTAATAAGGTTATGGCTTAAGTAAAACATAAAGCTTTTTATTATGTATTGTTCTACTATTTTTGGGGGAGAAAGAAAATTGGATCAAATTGAAGTGATATCTTTTTTTTTAGCATGTGTTTTTAAATTAACACATTTTAAAGTTTGTACTTAAAAGATATATATAATGTAATACCTTTTTGTCTTCAGATGGTTATTAATGTAAATTCTGTTTTTCCATATATCAAATTAATTCCGATTTATTTTCTTAACTAAGTTTTTTTTTTAGAGTTTTAAGCTGGGTAAAAAAAAAAGCCCTACTTATTTTTGAAATACCTTTTCCAAAACATTGGTATTAAAATGGCAATATAGTTCATATTATCCCAAGTATGGAGCCATCACATCCTATTCCATGGGGAGCATGTGATGAAACAGTATTCATCTAATACCTAATGGTAATCCTATACAAATATTCTGGTGTGCTTGCTCTAGCATGTTTATGATCTTGTTGTGTCTGGTCCAAGTTTCTTGACATTCTGAGTACCCCTTTGGGGAAATATGACATCTTGCAGTAATGTACGCTGTGCATGTCAAAAAACATCGCCAATCTGCTTCTGCTACTCTGAGTTATAAAATTGGATGAGCAGGCTGCTCATTTTTCAACATATGCAGGATGGTGATGTTTACAATACCAGCTGGAAAAGCAAGTACTTGTACAAAGCAGTGCATGGAGACAACAGAACAGGAGGAAGAAATGAAAAAAAAGTTATAGCCCCACACTCAAATTTTATATATGAAGCAAGTCCTGAAAATAGGAAGAAGGAGATCTCTGGTAGCATCTCTGGGACTTACAGGCCAAAATAAAATGCATCTGGAACACTTCAGGTTCTGAAATATTTAAAGAGTAGAACTATTACTAGTTCCAGGTTTTCCTGTTTATTAAAGGCACCCCCCAAAAAAGCCTCACTCTCCCTCCAAAAAAGAACCAAACCAAACCAAAACCTACACAAGAAAAAATGAAAATAATTGTAAGAAATAAAATAACTACTGGGAAAACATATAAAATAGAATGTGGCCTGGTTAACTTCATGGAGTTTCTTTAATAAACTTTAGGATATAAATTGCTAGATAAGGTAAATAAAATGTTGTATGTCTTTGAAGTAAGTCAGCCTTAGTTCCAGAGGGTTTGAGGATTTCAGCACTGAATCACAAGTTCAGCTAGTTCAACTAAGGATCAGCTCTAGCTTGCTTATATTATAAAAAAGTCATGAAAAGGTCTGTTCTGATGTGATTATACTCCTTAGAGCATTTCTACAAGCTCATCTAGAGCTATTCCAGATATTTCTATACTTTACAAAACATACTATCTTTATATTACTCTAAGAACATTTAGTAAGAACATTAAAGAACATTGATATGATATTTGCAAATAAAATGACATTTAACAGCATGTGATTTTCATCAGCTACCCAGTATTTTGATAACACAGGAAGTGAGAGTAAAAACTTCTATCTTAAACAGCTTTTTCTCAGGCTTCTGTTGTGATATATGTTCCCTTTTTAAAATATATATATATTTTTCTCCCCTGATCTTGACTAGAGAGAAAATATGAACTTGGGAACTGTGACAGATTGAGTCTTTGTGTGTATAGACCTATCTGTCCTCTGTCTTCTTCATTTATACTGGCTTCTACCTGTACTACAACAGAAATCTCCTTTTCATGGTGTAAGACTACAGTGTAAGTCAAGCTGCCTAAGGAAAAGGGAAAAAAAAGCAAGTGGAGTAGGACAATATACTACTTAGCATAGTGTTTTGTTGTTACTGCTGCTTTCTTCGTTGTGGGTTTTTGGTTGGTTGGTTGGTTTCCTTTTCAGCAGTTAATTTTCTTCACAGTAGCTAGTATAGTTCTGTGTTTTTGATTTGTGCTGGAAATGGTGTTGATAACACAGGGATCTTTTGATTATTGCTGAGCTCAAGCCGTGTCATGGCCTTTTCTGCTCTTGCTGTACCCCAGCAGTGAGGAGGCTGAGGGTGCTCAAGGAGCTGGGAGGGAACACAGCCAGGAGAACTGACCCCAGCAGAACAGAGGGACATTCCCTGCCATATGATACCACACTCAGCATATAAAACTGAGGGAAGAAGGATAAAGGGTGGGTTGCACTTGTCCTCCCAAGCCACTGTAATGGATGATGGGGCTTTGCTTTCCCAGGAATGGCTGAACACCTGCCTGCTCGTGGGAAGTGATGAATGAATTCCTTGTTTTACTTTGTTTGCATGCATGCATGGCTTTTACTTTCCCCATTAACCCGCCTTTATCCCAACTCACGAGTTTTGTCACTTGTGCTCTTCTGATTCTTTCCCTGGTCCCACTGGGCTGGGGACATGAGTGAGGAGCTGTGTTGGGTTGAGCTGTCTGCTGGGGCTGAAACTTGACACACAGCTGAAAACAAACCAGATATTTACTGCAGTATTTAATATCAGAGTTTACAAGTTAGGTAGAAAATGTTTACATGTCCTGTACAAGAAACCATCCTCTTTAATTTTAGAGTAATGGAGCGTCGTTTAGGGAAAAGAAAAAAAAAATTGTTTAGCATATTTTGAAAACCCAAAGACTTTATGTAACATCTGAATGAAGAATTAGGCTTCTAATTTTAAAATAAACAAAAAAGTACCACAAGTCTACAGAAAAAGTACCATAAGTGACGTACATAAAATGTTGTCTGTTGCAGAGATTAAAAAAATTGTACAGCTCTTCATAAGACTATTTTCCTTATTGAATTGGCAAAAATACTATAAAATAACCCCCTCCCTCAGATAATTAACTTTTTGTCTTTGCTCTAAATGCATGAAAATTTAACTATCAAAAACAATTCAATGGAATGGTCATTAAAAGATACAGCTTTAGGAGTCAAGTTGACTTTTTGAAATGAGAATAAGATGGATATTTGAAACAAAAAAGAAATAGTAAAATATATATTTTCCTTTTTTTAAACTAATTTATGAAACCAAGAACTACACAGAGAGATTCATTACAGTTATGTAGATTAGTTAGACAAATGTTGACTGCAATTCAAGTTCATATTCCATAATTCATAATAGTGTATTTAGACACTATGGTCACTAAATCAAGGTATGGCTTTGGTTTTGACTTTACAACAAAGCCATCCCTGAAAAGGAAAGGTGATACATGATATGTAATACAAATATATGTTCTTTCTTTTTTACTTTTTTTCCTTTTTCTTAGGATGTCTTAAGACAAGACAAAGAATAAGAACAATGGAATTGGATATCAACACAAAAAAAATATATAGAAAGTCATCAATTATGTAGAAAATGTCTGACTTTAGAAAAATATAGGTGAGTGATTAGTTCTAGAATTTAGTTCTAGAATTCTAAAACCCAAGAATATAAAAAGACAAAAATACCTAAAATATGCACAATAAAATAATCAGAAAGCAGAAAACATTTACAGTTAAAATTGTATTTGGAAAATGAAAGAAGATTAATTTTTAAAAAAATTATGATTTTGAAGAACTTTAAAACTTCATTTACATTCTCTCTCCCTGAAGAAAGAAAGAATATTAGTTACTCTATATTTATAGACATATCTTTGAGATGTGTATGGAATGAAATTCACAGCATATTGTAGAAATGGAAGTGGCTGCACTGAGACAAGAACTTAGGTCTTCGGAAGACTGCAGCAGACAGGATATTGTAGTAACTGAGTTAAGTTGTAGTGACTGAGTTAAGTTGCACAGATTTTTAAATTTCTAAAAGTTAAAAATACACTTGTATCATGCAGCAGTAAGTTTTCAGGGTTGTCCATCACCCAGCAATGCAATGGCACATCATGGAATATTCATTGTATTTTTCCCTGTCTCATGAAAATAGGTCATTACACCAATGAGGCCACTTGAGGTAACACAAAAGTAGTGATCAAGCACTAACATCAAACTCCTTAAAGTGTAATTCTTTTTAGAGACAAAGACCAGAAATATTAAAGTTTAAGATCTTTAATCTATATTAGTATTTCCACTGAACATTTTAAAAATATTTACAACCATTTTTCACTTCTTCCTGTCATTAGTTTCAGGATTTTTACATAAATATTTGTAGGATCAGATATGAAAATTGTGTTTTCCCTAGTGGCTTGCAAAAACCAAAAAGAGATCTTGATTATATAGCATGTTTTGCTGGTAAGAAGTAGGTGTCAGAAGAAAATATGAGTATCTTTGCAACAATTTGATATAGACTTTTCTACATTGTGTGGAAAGCAATTGAAGTTTAGTAGCTGACTGATAGTTCTATAAACTGCTTGTAAAGCATGAAGTGAGGTAAGACTTTCACCTTCCATTTATAATAGTAAACTGTTATAAAACCATGAACAAAAATTAATCAAAATCCTATCCTTACTTAAAATGCTGTCAGAAAATAATTACTGGTCATATAATAAAAATCAGATATGAAAGACTCCTAAAAATTAATTTAAGGCTTATAGGAAATTAACATAATTAAACAATGAAGAATTAGCTCTCTTTTTTAAAGTAAGATGCATAGGTTAGATTTTGTTCTTATTCTGTACTTCCATAATTAGCAGTAATTCAGTCAAATTCCATGGGTGTAGCCTGCAATGAAAGAAGACAAATACAGTAAAAAATTGTTGATATATATAAAATCTGACTTAATATGAGTTGTGTAACTTACTGCCTTAAACCTTACATGGAATACAAAACAGAGCAGGCACTGCATAAACAGGGTAAGAGACCTCTAATGTTCAAGCATCTCATGGGACATAAAAAATTCTTTACAATACCTCACCTCCTAAAGGAGAGATGGAAGATACTAAGATGGTGGCCTATAACTGGCATATCTGAACCTGATGTGTATATATACTATCTACATGTATATTATAAGAATGTGTGAAAATATTTGAATATCTGCTCCCATTTTGCTTTCCTATGGAAAATTTTGCAAGTCACTATGAATGTCACTGAAAGATTAGACAAACATACTCAGAGAACGAAAATAGAATGTATTGAGGGAAAGGGAAGCAAGGGGGAAAACAAAGAAAAAAATCCATGATTTTAGAAATTAAAGGGGCTCTTAAAACATGAAAGATTAACAAAGGAGTTATAGAGGGAGTTAAGAGGGAATTTTTATTCTAAAAACACTAAGGATAGCATTAAAATTTAAGAGGAAGGGCCAAGGTCTTTGATCCATCTGAATGTTACAATGTCAATTAATGCCTTATCAGGAAATAGTCCTAGTCTTTTCAACTTCATTAAGAAAAGAGAAATGGTCAAAGTCATACTTTTTTTTTTTTTTTCTCTTAAAAATCACTTTGAATCAGTAAATATATTTTGCTAAAAGATAAAACAGAAGCAGGGAGAATTTTCAGTGTAATCAAAAAAACCATTCCTTTGGTTTAAGCTGAGATGATTATTTTCAGAATTTTTATTTTACAAATCTCTGTTTCTAAACTCTTCTCAGTTTTCATATAGAAATTTAAAAAAATGGGTTTTCTTGAGGAAAATAAAATTTACTAGATTTTTTCTAATGATAA
This sequence comes from Erithacus rubecula, assembly GCF_903797595.1. NCBI lineage: Eukaryota > Metazoa > Chordata > Aves > Passeriformes > Muscicapidae > Erithacus > Erithacus rubecula. The sequence continues at coordinate 93,039,327 of NC_136689.1, read as the reverse complement.
TGTGTGTACATCTCCCATCACTAAAATCTATTTTTGAGAACATTACAGTAATACAGATTATTTTTTTAAGTATGAAAAAGCACCTTCTTAGTAAACTGTCTGGTATTTTTCAAAGTCTAAAAAATTAAAAATTAATTTGACTAATTTTGATATATCAGGTACATAACAACTTATCCCAGTCCTAAGAGAGCATTACTACAGTATTACTATACTGTTGAAGAAACTGTGCTAAAATGATCAGGAGGAAAGAAAGAGTGATTTATGTGGCACAGTCTTTGAGTTCTGAGGTAAAAGTTTAATAGTTCCTATATTGCAGTTATCTATTCCAATATACAGTTTTTAATTGAAGGAGTTGAGTTCCTTGTTGCTGGAGCTTAGGCAGCAGTTCTGACTGCTCAGGTTTCACATTCTATTAATGATATCTTAATAATGCCTAACAGTCTGCAAGACAAGAAGACATTTTATAAGATAATAGGAAAGTATATGATTAATACCAGGTATCAGTGCTTCAGTACCTTTATTATTACTTGCTGATGCATAATTAGCACTGCTGATAATAATGACAGAACTTTTATCCCAAATTTGGTGAAAAGTATTTCCAAAGGCTGACAGGAAGACTTCTGAATGATCTAGTACTGGAAGACAGATCTTTGTGACTAATAATTTTGTATGAGCATTGATGATGAGGTGATGGAAGTTTGGAAACACTCTCCTTAAGGAGATAGAATACCAAAGCAAGTGGGATGAGTCCCAGGGTGTGTAGGAGGCTGCTGAGCTGTTAGATGTCTCAGTGCTCCACACTGAGTCAGGTTTTATTTCCTAACTTATGAAACAATCACTTTTATTCATCAGATTATTGCAACTCTTTTCATTACAGTTCCATCTTATCTCCTCAACTACTTGTGATTCATTTCTTTACAGGCACTTATAAACTTCATGTGCTGATTTCTATATATATGGCTATTTTACTCAAATTTTAGGATAATGGGGATAAAATAGATATCATAATTAAAATATCCCACAGCTTCACAGAAGGTCAAGACATATAGT